>NC_134370.1:6813750-8175000 GCF_035582795.1 Mycteria americana
GTTACTGGAAAAGTGTATTTCTCTATTCCCTGGTCTTTTCTACACTGCCTGTTATGGAAGTTTCTTGGCAACGATTGTCATTCAGACTTGGCTTTACAGTCAAAGGGGACCCAACATGAGGTCAAAACTTTGACCTCCGCACTGCAGTCTGAAAGAAGTAATAAGAAAAATGCCATCTGCTGATCACTTCATCCCCTCTCCAGTGCACAGTTTCTAATTACCTGGAGTGCTCGTTGTTGTCTTCACCTTCCTTTCGCATGCAGCTAACATGCTCGGTATTTGAATGCACTTTCCTGGAAATATAATCTATTTGGTGTTGCCCTTCATGACACGAGGCTGGATCAGCATCTTAAAGAAGATGATAACTGGGAAGCAGTGACACACAGCACTGCCCAGAAATACAATGTAGAGCTGCAAATCAGAGCATCTGTGAAAGATAAACCATGCTAACTGCTTCATTTTGCCTGCTAAAGTATGTGTCAAAGCTTCCAGATTCCTGTATTGCAGCTTGAACCCTGGCACAGAACTAAGTGGTGCTTCTTTATTTCTCAGTATATCGACAACATGAATTTGGCTCACTGCTGCTTCACTTATGGGGCTCTGTTCCCCAGGGCATTCACAATTGTCCCACAATTCACAAAAGTTTCCTTAAAATTTTGTCTCTCTCGTGAAAAAAAAAAAAGAAAGTGATTTTTCATGAACAGTGATTTTAAAGTGATCTTTCTTGGGAAATCAGACCTTTTCTCTTTTGCAAGTAGCTTTTTCTACATGAGAAAAAGCACCTTTAAGTGGCTCTGAGAATGGGGCTTTTTCACACTAACATCTCGCCATCTGCTTGTGCGGTTTAGTTCACATCATTTAGCTCTTGTTTAGCAATGGCACTATTTTACATGCTATTGTGTATTGTGCTGTTGTCTATTGGTCTGCAGGCCAATAAAGGCAAAATGCATCACATCTTGGAATCGAACAGTTCTTAAGACATTAATGTTTCACTTTTAGAACTGAGAAACTGAAAGAAATTGCCAAAAAAATTTAGCCCATTATTTCAGTGCTAATGGCAAGAAAGATGGAAAAATGGGCCCATAACATATTTTTAAAGTGTTGATATTTCAAATTTCAAGAACAAAAAATTCCTTCAGATTTGTCATTTCTTAAAGACCCTTGTGAGAAGGGTCTTTAACCCTTACACTAACAAATGCAGTGCTAGTTGAAGTAAATCTTTACACAACTGCACCTATTGAATTTGTCGCGCAGCAGAAGTTGGCAGTAATCACACATTGCTAGGTGCCGCCCTACAGTATGTAGAACAATCCGCAATAGAAACTTCAGCTCAATGGGTCTGTCAGCTAGGATCTGAGGCTATTATTATTTTTTTATTATATTGGGTTATTATTACAGCTAATTATATTGGTAAACCTGTAACCATTGATAATAGCACAAATTCAGAAAAAATCAAACAGATACCAACTTGAGAGAACAGAATTCAGCTACTGGTCCAGAATAACCAGCTGCACTTTCCGTTGTAAAATTTCTGCAAACCGAAAGGCAGAATGGTAAATACTTTGCAATGTGGATACATTTTGAAAGTGTATTCAATACTGTGCACTCATCCTGTCCTTTATGAAGTACAGTTCTTCCCATATCTACAACACTTACTCATATTAAAGCCATGTCCACAAGCCTACATATAGGAAGACTTGGATAACAACCCAGTTCTGCTATTGACTGAAACTTTAAAGCTGTTACTTTTTTGGTTGTTTCCAAGGTTCTGTTTGATGTTGTTAGCTTATTTGTGAGGTTTTGTTTGATGTTATTGGGTTAGTTTGAGTATTTTATAAGTAAGTTTTGCTGGGTGGCACAATCTGCCCTAGAAATATCAATAACGTAATAGCTGCGGTGAAAAACAGCACATTATTGTACGTTATTGAAAAACAGCACATATTGCAATACTTATAAAGTAGACACAAATAGTTTTTATGTGCTATAGTTAAATATAAATTAGAGATTAAAACATCCCTTTATTTACAGAAATGGATAAAAGAACAGACCACACACTAAGAATGGGAACTGTCCTGGTCATCTCTCTTCCAGTAAAAAATTACTCTTTACAGTACATTTTCTCTTGATTTGCCCAGCCCCTACCTAGGTATCTCTAGTGCTATGGTTCTCTTTTAGAGATTAATAGGCTTTACTACCGAGAAACTTCTAATGACAGTCAGCCAGATTCTCCCTTTCTCCAATTTATGTGATGAGACCTTGATCTACACTGTAGTTCAGAGTGAAAACTGCAGTGCCTCAAATTGCCTGGCACTCTCTTATTCAGTGCACTGACAGTCAAACTTTCAACTTGCAAGAAAATAATGTTCCCCTATGACGTTCAGCTTTAGCAAGTCATTTGCTAAAGCACATATGCAAAAACCATGGCAGGGACACTGTTTTGTGTGAATGTTTCCCTGATTGAATACATTGCTTGGAGAATACTGTTTTTTGGGATGGGATATCTAACAGTTAATATTGTCATTAAATTTAAGCAGTGCTTCAACCTAATGGGAAGCCTTTTGCTTGGTACCGTGTACTTGCACAGCAAGAGATCGTCCTCACTGCAATAAATAGTTATCATTTCCAGTGAAACTTGGGAATTCCAGCTACAGGCTAAGACTGTGCTGTACAAAGTGCTGTAGAGACAAAGAGAAAAAGTCCCAGGTAGCATTGTAAAGAAACAGACAAAAAGTCGGAGTAGGAACAGAATAAAAGCATTAAAATGATTTAGCCAACACCATGCAGCAAGTCAAAGGAACTTTTGTGAATAAGATGCAGGTTTTCTGATTCTCACTCTTGTTCTCTGACAACGATATGCTGTTTTTCCCAAAACCACAATTTCCACAATGTCACTTTGCTTGTTTTCCAGCTTAACTTCACAACCAGGAATTACAGAAACTTGGTATTGCCTTTCTCCATACCTACAGATGGCAAAACATGAGGTTTGTAGATGGACTAAGGGATGTGAAAATAACTGCAATGAGTAGACACTTAAATTACATTTAAGAACAGGCTTGTCTGAAATTTTGAGGACATAATGGAGTCCTCAGATCTATGCCAACTGATGATGTTGCCACACAGTGTTTCAGATTTGGGAATTATGTGTAATGCCAGATCACTTGAACTGAACAAAGAATTTGCCTATGTTTGTCTAACTTGTTCTTAGACACCTCAGCTAACAGAAACTCCACAACTTCCCTGGGCAATCTATTGCAGAATTTCACTCTTAGAAAATTTTCCTAATATCTAACTATCACTATCCAGCTATGACATGGAAATTATAATAGAGGTTTTAATTTCCCCTGTGAGATGTGAGTGTAAGACCCCAGAAATCTTACAGCAAGGGATGAAGACGATGGCATCCTTGGTCTGCTAAGAAAGAAGATGGCAAAAAAGAGTTTGCTTATGTCATTCACTCAAATATTCTACTCTGATGCATGGGTCAGAAGAACTAAATTTTTTAAATCACCTCTCTCATTTGCACAGAAAACATTTATACTAGTAAATAATTAATTACATGAGATCCTCTTGGCAATTTTCATTATAAAATTCATGATTAAATTATATTTCACGTCTTGGGAAATAGCAAACAGTTAACCAAGGTCAAGCCAAGTTTCAGCCAGTCCAGGAGGAAATTTATTATATATTTGCTAACTAAAAATTATGCTAAACTGAAAAAGCCAGACACTCCAATACCAGCTAGTGAGAGAAAGTAAAATTACCTCCAAGTCAGACCTCAGCCAATTCAGACAACCCAGAAAAAATTATAAGTGCTGGCAAGCACAAACTTTGTACTCCCTGTGCTTTCCTTACATGTAGATAGACAGTAGGTGTATGACCCTCAAGGACTCTTGTCGAAACCCCCCTGAGATGCTATCAGCTGATACTTCTGGGATGATATGGTTTAAAAGTTGCTTATTCAAAGGAAATGTTAGTCTGTGTTCAATAATTAATATTTGGGTTCTTAACTGTTCTTTGAGACGTGAGTAGAATCTGAAGGAATTTACACATGCAGATACCACCTGCTCATCCCAGCTCCACTGCCTGGAAAACATCTACCCTCCCTACTTCGTGTCTACTGACCCTGCCCTAATTGTACCAATGCCGTCAAGATGCTTTGAAGCTGCTGAAGAGTAAGGACTTGGCTGCAGTGGATCTAGAAGCTGTCCATTGCTTCACCCCCTCACTGTAGCTCTTAAGGTGCCTTTGGGGCAGTTCACCTCTAGAAGTCAATGTTTCCAAATTTCTGTGGGCTGCATTGTTACTTTTAGAAAACACCAAGCAGCCCCAAAGAAATGGCTGCTGAATGCACGCAGATCTGCTTGCTCCAACAGCAATGAGCAGGTCTGGCCAGGCCATTAGTAACAAGTTAGATGGTTACCCAGCATAGCATGTTCTAGACAAGCATTTTATTTGACACTATGAGTTCGAAAATATGTTTTTAATCTCCTAAATGACTGCTGAGACTGTGACCTCGGCACATGACTCCGAGCGTTACTTCCAGCACAGCCCCATGGTGCTGCTGCTGCAATTCAGACCGTGCAGAAGGGAGGCTGAGAAGGGAGCCGAGTGCTGCCGGGGCGCTCAGAGCAATAACGGAGGAGGAAAGGGAACTCGCTGAGGACAGAGATAATCAGGCTGCTCTGGTGGAAGCTTTTGGCTACCTAATCGATACCAGTCTGACTGCTGAGAAGCACAAATGGCTGATTATCCGTAGTTGGCCAAGCTTGTTCAAGAAAAGCTGCTGCAGTTACGGCTCTGAAGAACTTGTGGCTGTTCACAAGCCACAAGACAGTGAGGAGTTACCACCAGAAAAGCTTCCAGGCAATAGAGCTAGTCAAGCTCATATTGTTGAAGGGCGGTCTCCCCAGATAGTCCCAGTTTGGCTGTACATCCCACAGAGGTATTCACTGCTGCTGCTGATGCTAACATTATCTCTAGAATTATACTAATTACCAGCTTTGTTATGCTAAACAATCACTTTATTTTGGTAATGCTGGCATAATTCTAGATTAATTAGCTCAGACTTAATCAGACCTAAGGGAAAAATAAACTGAGAACACGCTGACGAACAAGCATGATTTAAACTGTAGAGATTATTTTCAGAAATTTGCTAATAATATAGATTGACTTCTACTATCACTGATGCTTTCACATTTGAAAAGCAATTTCCTTCCATTTCTTCTGACTTTCTGTGCATAACTTTCTGAGAGGAAGGGTAAGAAGTTCAAGGAATCTTTAAAAAGGAGAAATTACCGTGAGTTATCACACTTAATTCAAACCTAAAAAGAGGGTCTAGCTATGAATCTGAACCCCAAACTGTCCTGTCAAGAAGTTTTTCAGCTCCAGAGACTGGTTCCAGTTTCTCTCCCTCCTCTGCACATCAGAGCTTGGTAGATGTCAAGTTTTTCTAAGCATCATCTATCATAAAATCCACCTCTGAGCTGCTTCCAATAATTGCTAAGAAGTGGCAAAACTTTTCTCAGAGAAATAATTTCAGCGCATTTTGAAGCCAGTTAAAACTGAATGCACTCCTCCCTGTCTGCCCACCTGCTGCCTTCCTCCCCTCCAAATGCTTTATTTTTAAGGTCAATGCTTAATTCTGAAGGGAAGGTAAGTTTTCAAATAAGCAAAAGAAAAATAAATTACCTGCAATGAATACGCTGGGGCTTTTCAGCGCTTTTTTATTTTTGTTTTTCCACCAAAAGAAAAACTAATTGTTCCACAGTCCAATTGCCTTGAGCCTTCTACCTTATGAAACCTCTGTTACTAAGTGGTTCAGTTGTCAGAAGGATTTAATCCCTAATCGGTCTTTGCAATCAGATCGTGCAGACTGCCAGACAAACGCTTGACTTTAATTCACTACATTTTATCTTGATGTGTGTCTGCAGCACCAGATGCAATGCGCAGGGAAAGAAACAATGCTCCATCTGGGACACCTTCTTGCATTTCAGCTTTGCTGTTATGTTTCATGAGCTAAGCGTGGTTTTGTTTCCTTCTGCTCTCCCAGCTGAGACTTTCACAGTTGCTCTAATTAGTAGTTAGACTTGTTATTAAACATAGATTTCATATGATTTTAACTTTCCTTCGAGCCTAAAGAAAGGCAATATATTAATACTATTTTTCCAGCCAAAGTATTACACTTCCATTTGAAAAGCTTTTTAACCTTCTGTTTGTGCTTTCCTTATATTTTCATTATTGATCATTACCTGCCTATAAGCATCATCATCTGCCCCCACTCCACTTTATAGCATGAACTGTACTATTTCGGGGTTCAGCTGTGGGCATTCTGGTTTGTCCGCTTTTATGAAGTTCATTACAAAACATTTTTAACCCAAGAAGATGTCCTTTACTCAGGCTGAAACATAAATCAATGTTTCTTCTCCAGGTCTTTAAGTTCTTCCAACTCAATTGGCCCGTATCAATTTTTCTCTCTCCTGACCCTACAGCTTGCTCTTGAAGTTAATTCCTTAAACTTTATTTCACATGCAGGTATAGTACATCTGTCTGAGTCCACAAATGAATCTGAAGGCAAACATGTAGTTGCAACCAATGAAACTTGCACGGCTGTTTGCCACATTTTCTTAGTTCAGACGTTCTTAGAGGGGCGTTAGGACGTAAACATTATTAGAGCTTTGTCTGGTGGAACCACTCAGATGAAGAATTTAGATTTTATATAAAAACAGTTTCTAACATATAAATTAAAAAAAAAAAAAAAAACCCAACAAACAAACTGAAATTAGAGCTGACTATGCAGAGAACCTGAGGTGAACCTCAGAGGTATGAACTCTCTTTGCATCAGACTTCTAAAAGTTGCTGCTCCTCCAAGACTGGATGCATTCATGATGTGGGTGTGATGCTACTGGAAGCGTATTGTTCCTTTCACTTTGAATTGTCTTAATATAACCTACACCTCAAAGTCAGATACAATTTATTTGACAACATAGTCACCATGATGATGAACAGTGTAAATGTCAAAAGACTTTAAACTACAACATGAAACTAATTTTAATATTCTTCATTAGTAGTGTCTCTCTTCTATCTCGAACTCAGCTTCAGTTCTGCATGCAGTGATCACCCATTATCAACATTTTATATATATATACCCAGCCCACTGTGTCTACTCAAAATTCACTGAGTCAGTCAGCAAAACTATATATTTTGGTTTGAATTATTCCTACAGAAAGGTGTTTACTTCTTTGTAACAAAGGCGTGACTTCGGGCCACCCATGATTTACTACACTGTGAGAAAACCAGACAATAATATTGTATAAAAAACTCCAAAATAGCTGAAAAAGATTATATCAAATGACAGAATTCAATCCTTCAGTTTCCAGAGACAACAGCTAAAGTGCTTTAAAACCCAAAGATTGCGCTGGGATTTAGCGTCTATTTTAAACTCATTGTAAACAACAGTGAATCTTCCACAAATTTTACTCGAGATCAGACACAAGCAGACAAGAACATCTAATTGCATACACAACCAATGATCTGTAGAAATGAAAGGAACAAATCATGTACCTCATTTCCCCAGAGGCACAAAGAAAATAAAGTACTTTTGCTTCCGGACTTCAGCGTTAGTTACTGAACTGTTGGCCCGTCCTACTGCATATTCTGGCAACATTTCATTAGAGATCAAGCTCTTTTCTACAGAGAAGAAGAGTGCTTGCTGAAACTTTCATTATTTCTGCTCATTGAACTTATGTCACTGCAAAGGAAATGCATTTAATCTTTACTTTGCAACGGATTTAGTACTTTCAGATTAACAAGGAAGAGATCCACACAGGCTGTAAGTGGCTATCCGTGCAATTTTCCTTGTGCTCTCTCACACCTTGTGTTACAGCTTAGCCTAGCTTCTGTTTGTGAAGGTATCTCACGGTTTCCTTAATAAGCGTCCTTGGCATCTAATCTAGTGCTCTATGGTGTGATTTGAATAGCAACCTTCAGGATAGCTACCTGTGGCCTCACTGAGCTGTGAAATGAATCAGACACAGGTAACAGCTTCTCTCTCATCCTGGCATGAATCAAAAATGCCTCAGTCCCCAAATGCTGACAGCCATAATTTATTTTTCAGAATCTGGGGGGGAAAGTGCCACTGAACACGCAGCTTTCCCTTAGGAACGGCCACCAGAAGTGAAAAGCCTCAAATATTACACTTCCCATTTCAGATGCTACTACAGGGAAGAGGGGAAAGGGTGCTGATGTTCAAACTTCAGGGAGTTGGAAAAATGTGCTCCCGAAGTCGCTGCTTATTCTAACAGCTGCTGAGAAATGGCAGTCCTGTCTGGGCTGGGAACGCCTGGGTGCCGTATGTCGTGGTGAGGATTCCTCCAGCCTGATGGGCTGGGATTCACAGGGGCATTAGGAAGCGAACAAACCGGCAGCGTTACAGCGAGCAGGCTCAAAACTACACTCACGGGAATAGCGAAGCCTTATGAGCTTTTACCTGATGCTTAGCCCTGTGCTTCTTTAATTTTAACCTTTAAAAAAATTGCAAAAGCAAATTTGAAAGATTCCCCAAACCTTTCTCTGCAATTGCCTGTGGAGGTATCATTTTCTTTTAGCTTGCCCCCCCCCCCCCTTTTTTTTTTTAAATCTTTTGAAGCCTCATACTCTGAATCACTAAAAGAAGAAGAAGAAAATTAGTTCTGAGAGAATAGAGAGCAAGGTGAGAAAAAAGGTGGGCTGTATGATATTATTATGGACCCATGGAAACATGTGAAATGAGTCACTGAAATCGAGTGATCATAAAGAGATGAGATAAAACAAAGAGGAAGAAAAGTAGTTGAAAATGTTAGTATGTTAACTGAAATATGTTGAAAAGCACTACTTTAAAATAAACCAATTAGCGATGCCTCCAGACTAAGTAAGATTATGTGGTAGTGTAACTTTTAAAAAGAATTTTTTCCCCCACACAAGTACAGTCTTTAGATGATCACAATCCAGTAAGAAAGTTACCACCAGCAAAATTCACAGAGGAGCATAAAATTAGTACCAATTAACAGAATTCAGATTGCTACTGGCAATAGCATAAATTTAATGCAGGGAATATAACGATTACAGCTTCACCTTTCAAAAAAGTTCATGTCAATCCCTTATGTTGCCTCAGACTCTATGTATTGAATGTTTGCTACTGTTCTGTAATAATCTCAAATATAAATTGCTTTGGGTTTTTTTGGTGGTCGATGGAAAAAGGAACGCACAAGAGAGACGATATAAGCAGTAGCCTGGTGGTTAGCGCACACTCCTGGAAAATTAGCGTGGGTTTGACTCTGGCCCCTGCCGAGGAAGGTCATTGCTTTGACAAGTTCTTTGCTATTTTACATAGGGCAAGTATCAATGATCCCTCCTGTCCTCCTCCTTACCCCATCAGCTGGGGTTTCAAAATAAAGATGTCTATTATAAAAGGTCCAATTGCATCAGTATGTCAGGATTGTGTAGAGCCAGGCTAGAGCTCTTCAGACATCAACACCACGTGGACCCCAGCATGACCCAGACCAACACAACCAGCGCGTGCCTGCTTACGCTGGGACGCTCGTGAACCATGGCTTTGTTAAATTGTCGATCCATAGGGAAAACAGGCACATCGCTTAGCAGAGAGCTCCCGAACTGCAGTCTGGGCCTCCTAAAATAGGATTTCCATTAATTTTAGTCATCTGTAAGGGAGGCTCTCAGTCCAGCCTCTCTGTCTAGAGTCTCTCTCTTACTAGTTAAGAGAAATGGACACGCTCAGAGGGCATTACAGCCCACTAGTGTCCACAGGCTTTTCTAGGATAGGGAGAACTGTCTTCTCAAAGCCCTTGCCATTATCTACTGGATACTGAGAGATCGAGGTAGGCCAAATACCTCCCTGTCAGAGGGCTAAGTTTATTCATGTAAGGTGACTCTCAGCCAAAGAGACCTCCCACATCTGGTGTTAGGCACCTGCGTTCCTCTTTAGATGTCATCCAGAGAACTTCTGCTTCTCTCCACCCCAGCACTCCCTGAACACATGGACATCCTCTTTGGACAGGAGCTGACAGGGACATAATCCAATATCCAAGATGTACATTTCCACAGAACAATGATCTTTGAATTGGAAAGGCATCAGATCACACCCTGGTGGACACAAAAGTGAAGAAAGTTTTCTGCGTATTTGAAGTTTGCGTTTTAAAGTGGATTTATAACTGGTAATTCCTTTGAGCCCAAAATCGTAGTGATGAAATGCAGGGGTAAATCAAGTATCGTTTGGTAGAATTATCGTCTATCAGTAAAAACAGGTCTGTTCTCATTTGCAGTGAACTGAATGAAAAATACACTGATGCCTGTATATGAGCAGGATTATTCCCCCAGTCAGAACTATGGCAATACAGAGACTTTCATAGTTGAGCTGCCCCATCAGCTGATAATTAAAGACTTGAGTATCCTTTCTCCCAAGAGAAAATAAAATACAATAAGCAAGGAATTACACAGTTGTGGAAAATGCAACCTAAAGAATGCCATCAACTAAAAAGTGCATCACACTTGTGCCAAGCATTTGAAAAATCACACTCCTGTTCTGTCAAATCTTGCAACAATCATAGATGCTCAGTTATGCTTGCAGGTTACATTTACACAGCTCTGGGGACTAAATTCAAGCATTAATCAGTTTAAACCTTGGAAACTTTCTTCTTCAGCATTTTTGACCTAAACCCTTTCATGTAAACTGTTCATTGCTTAACCAGAAGCAAAGGTTAACTTCTTCTTTAATAGAGAGGGACTTCAAGAATATCCCCTGAAAACACAACACTCCTCACTTTTCTCTGTAAGGATACGGATTCTGCTGAGGAAAGAACTGCTACAGAACCACCCGGTCAGTAGTAATGAATATCTAATCTTGTGAATGCCAACAGAAACCATCTGAAAAAAATCCGTCTGCAAATAATTCTGAAAATTATCACGTGTAGTGCATTTATTTTTTTCTTAAAAAGAGAGTTTGCAATAGTCTTGCAGCCTTTAAAACCTTACAAAACATTGCATTGGGAAATGACCTTGTTAGCTTAAAGCTTTTCTGTAAGCTATATGTTAGTGGTGCCACCAGAGACTTCGTATAAGGCATCTTTTGTAACGTATTTTTGTCTTGTGGATTTTAAATGTGGCCACTAGGCATTTAAAAATAATTTTAAAAGAGTCAAAGCAGACATTCACTTGAGTATGTTTCAGTCTATGCAGATAGGAGAATAAAGATTCTTAGTTATAAGAAAGGTATTTAATAAATTAGATTAATAATTTGAAAACAAGCAATTTCCTTGTTATTGATGACATAAGACATTTAGAAAAGGATGGATTCATTGGAAAATAGCTAATGAGCTAATTAATGCTCCAAGTAGAGCAGAGTTTAATTAAAATCAATCACTTCACTCTCTTATAAAGATATAGATCAGTCTCACTTGACACAAATATCCTTGACATCTGCAATGGGAAAGAAAGTGGTCGCAACTGCTTTGGGGAGAATTTTATGGCAGATACACAGACTATGTTGCTTTGATCACAGACATAAGGACAAAAAAGTCCTCTTCTCTGTATCCTCCTTGCGTGCCTTTTCATCACCTCATTTTTTAGACTTAATTTCGATTTCTAGAACAATTTATGCAAAAAAAGTGTTGTTTGTTTGTTTGTTTGTTTGTTTGTTTTTACAGGGAAGAAGTGGATAAGTGCACTATTCTGCAAGGATTAAATAACAGACAACAAAGACTGGGCAAATCCAATATGGTGATTAGCTTCAATTTTCTTAATAACCAAGTCATTAATGGAATCTAAGCCTGTCTCCCTCACCTCCCCATGCATGGGTTCTTCCCTGTGCTGCAGCCTGAGACACAGGCTGCTGCTGAACGTTTAACCACTCAAGCAATGGCAAATTTGCTGTACCTAGAGAGAACCTAGTACACATACCCATAGGCTGAGCTTCTAGGAAGCACTTTGTGCTTTCCTCAGTGAAAAAAATCACTTTATTTTTCACTGGCATTGCTAGATCTGTGTTTAGTCCTTGCAGCAAAATTTTAAAACCTTGAAACTTAGCCTCTTTGTACTTAGCTCCACCTGCACAAGTTGTTCCAACTTTTAAAAGCCTACACTATTGCACAGCATCTCCTACCACTGATATTTTTAATGCCATGCATCTTTCAGATATTCATAGTTAAAGTGACTGTTCCCCTCCATGACAGTTATATAGCCTGTTTTACGTGAGAGATGAAGAGGCTGCAACTCAGCTATGTGTTTATACAGGAATAAGGATATTTAAGATCACCTTTTTTTTTTTTTTTTACACTGGAGAACCAGAAGAACCAAAGGGTTCAGCTGGGTTATTAAGCCTTCATCCTGCATTCAGCCTACACTTATACAAGCAAGTATGAAGATTGCTCCAGGCTTATAAATGGGGCAGCGAGGCCACGGTGAGGGGAAACGATCTGTACTCAGTAAAACACCAGCTGATGGCTCGTGCCGTGGTACAAGAAGGGAATCAGAGACCACGCTGGCATTTTTGTGGTCGCAGTCTGATCTCTGTCCGCTCTTGGGGCAATGCAGCTCCACAGACACGCTCCTTATCCACAACACGGTTTTGCCAGAGTGAGTGCTTATAATTTGCTTTGATCTTTCCAGCTCATTGATATTCAAGAACTTCAAGGATCACAGAAATAAGACGTTTCTTTTTCGCTTGATCCATGAGAGTCTGAGACAAAGACAAAGTGGTAAGACAGAGCATCCCTCCCTCCACGCGGCTCACCAGGCAGATGACGGGTGAAGTTATATCCGCCAGACTCTGACACGGGAAAGCACACAAAGTACACAGAGCAGGCAAAAATGCAGCTTTGACATTTCTGCCTCCCTAACAGAATGATTTAAAGCTTCCTTCCAAAGCCGCCAGACCAAAGGCATGGAAGCAGTAATTACAAACGCAGCCCGTGAAAGCCAGGTGGGGATGGGCTGGGCGATTTGTCTCACTTCGGGTAGTAGGAACAAGGAGAAATCAAATCTCTTTCCACCAAGAGAAAGGTAAGAAATTGGCTGCACAAAAGCATTAACGGTGCAAACAAAAAGAATGAGCCCAGGCAGATTTTCTTGTTTGGCTGCTTAGGGTTACCTTGTGCAAACTGAAATCTCCCCCAAAAGCAGCAGTCTGGATGATGCCCAAAGGAGCACTCGGAGATACCCTGCTCCAGGGAGAACACCAGGCTGCTTCTGGCACTCCCCGGCACGCCGGGAGAGAGATGTTTCTATTTTCACTTATCATTTTTATCTCCAGCTCACACAAGAATAAAGTCACAGATCTGCCCTCTCTAGAGCTTCAAACAGACAAAAAAGAGAAAAGAACACTGTATACATATGGCACAAAAGTAAGGGAGGTTGCCCACCTCTGCTCCTATAGCTATAGGATCTAAAAGTGCTGTTCAATAATTAAAAATAGAACCTACCACAAAAAGCAGTTCTATCTCTACAGCCCATCCATCAGAAAAGGTTATCACGAAACATCCTTGGGATCAAAACTCTGTCTGCTCTTGCTGCTTTGGTTTAGGAAGTTTCTTGGACCACTCTGATCTCAGAGTGGTTGCTGCTGTTCATTAGTTGGCCAGAACTATGCCCACAGGTGTCAGTCATCTGTGAGGCGTTGTTAGACTCTGATATCTCCGAAGCTGCAAGCCTGAAGTTAGGTATAAATGGCAAGGCTATTTTAAATGGCAGCTCTTGATGTTGAATGTACATATCCACTTCAGTATTTGCTCTCAATTTGCTTACAGGTCGCTGTTCTCGGGGCAGGAGAGGATTGCAATGCATGGGGTGCAAACTCAGGAATTACGGTGACAAAGCTCTGATCTCTGATATCCAATGTCATTTCATGCCAGTTTGTAGCAGCAACTACTGTGATCAGCGTCCCTGTAGAAATTCACGGTGCTTATCTTCACAACATGCGTGGTTTTGACCTGTAGCAATTACAACAGGGCATACTCATTAATACTGGATGATACATTTGCACCTTGAAGCCAAAGCTTATTTTCCCAGCAATTCACTAAAGAAACTATCCTGCCTCAGAGTCTTGCTGTTTTCATTTCCCACTAACATATTCATGGATTCCATATTTTCAATAGGTACATCATAGCCAAGGCACAGCAGGCCTTGCTTACCTTTACTTTTTAACGTACCAGTTGTTATTGCAGAATATGATGAGAAGGCTTAAATCTATTTCCTAATTTATAGATTAAAACCAGATCGGAAAAAAAAAAAAAACCACTAAATCCAGTAAAACTGTGCCTGTTTAAAAGATTTGTAGTGACCTGTATTGTATTTTTCAATGACATAACAAGAGGCCAGGGTGTTTTCTCATGTTTACTAGCCCACATGGATAACAGTTTCTGGCTTTCTCAGACACACAGGTTTTACCAGCTTCTGCCTTTAATACAACCTGATTTCTTCTAACAAGAAAACGAAAACTTGATCCTTAATTACTCTGTAATAAAAAACAAAGAAAAAAATCACAGTCCCTTTTGCAAACCTCACATCTTGTTTTATTAGGCAATACTTTATGAAAAAAGAAGATAGTATTAATATCAAAAAAGATAGTACTACTACTAATAATAAATAAAAAAATAATAATAACAATAATAAAAATGATAATAATACACTTGCCCCCATTCATTGTGGAGCAACATTAGCAAGACTCTGAAGATATAAATCTGTTAAATTAAGCTGTATTACTTCTTAGGGAAAAAAAAAGAAACAAACCACACAACCAAACCCCATTCCCCTCTTTTTGTTTTGCAATCCCTTTCAAGTTCGTAGAATAATTCTTACTTTATATTGATATAGGGGAATTGAGTCAAGCCCACTATCACAAATATTATTCAGTCCATAATGCAGGAAAATTCATAGCTCAGAAAGCAGCAAAGATTTATTGCTGCAATGGATCAAGCTTTTAAAACAACAAAAAACAAAGCTTTTGGCATGATTTGTTAGCTTTAAGATGTTCGCTCTGCATTGCCTTATAGGTGGAACATTTAATTGATGGACAGAGAAGAAATGGAAAAACATGATGAATGACATTGCACATGCATCAAAAATGATCCTTGCTCTCCACTTCTCACAGGAGTGCAGGGGATTGTTGCAACCAACTCCCCAACAATCACAGAATCACAGAATCGTATAGGTTGGAAAAGACCTTTAAGATCATCGAGTCCAACCGTAAACCTAACACTGCCAAGCCCACCACTACACCAAGTCCCCAAGCACCTCATCCAAACGTCCTTTAAATACCTCCAGGGATGGGGACTCCACCACTTCCCTGGGCAGCCTGTTCCAATGCTTGATAACCCTTTCAGTGAAGAAAAATTTCCTAATATCGAGTCTAAACCTCCCCTGGCGCAACTGGAGGCCATTTCCTCTTGTCCTATCATTTGTTACTTGGGAGAAGAGACCGACCCCACCTCTCTACACCCTCCTTCCAGGGAGCTGTAGAGAGCGATAAGGTCTTCCCTGCGCATATTTTGAGCCTGCAGCATGACCTGCAAATTTCCTCCAAAGTTCCAAATTTTCCCTAAAGATCAGATTCAGTGTTCAGCAGAAGAATTACCCAGTCCCTAATCTAGATTCTCAAATCCTCTTCAAACTTGTATCCTCATGGGCACACGTCAGACCGGCTGTTACAGCACCGGGAAACAGCACATCTGAGCTTTCTCCTGCCGCCGACCCTCCCGCCAGGCATCCAGCCGGCTCTCGAGACGGCACCGACACAGGCGCCATGGAGCTTGCTAAGGAAGTTTGATGCTTGTCAGTACAGTCAGTCTAGGAAATTCTCAGTTAAAATAATTTTTATCAAAAAGAAGCCAAGTCTGCCAAAAAGAAAAGGATTTGCAAGAAAAGAATAGTTTCCATTCATCCACTCTGTATTTTCCATTTAGGCATTTGGAAATGAAAAAATTTTCCTTTCTGGTTTGAAATTATCTTCTCTCTTGACATTTTGGGACAGGTATTTTTATTATTATCGTTACATACAAGTTAAGTGGTCAAAATCAACACGAAAGGTTTTTAAATCTTTTAAAAAAACCAAAAAGTCTCCGTTGCCCCAAAATGAAATGTTTTTTCTGTATTTTTGGTCTGCAAACAATTCGGAGATCAACACTCTTTGTCCCTCTGAAACATTAGCAATTCTTTTCCAATTTAAAAATTATTTGAAAAAGGCATGCCAAGCTCTATCCATCAGTCACTTACTCTCTGACCTGAGTTTACTTCCAATGGGCATAAGTAGTAAAGTCCATTTCTGCTACAGAAAACAATGCTATGAAATAGGGGGACAACGATGAAGTCCTATGGTTGGCTCAAATTCATCAAGATACTTAATGAGACTTTTTAATGTATTTTGAATCCCCCATACTTACCCAGAGCTGCCCCTAATAAAGTATCTGGGATCAGCTTCTAGGCACTATCTGTACTCAGATTTTATACAGATTTATGTGTTTACTCAGCACACTGAACTAATTTGAACTTAACTTGGTTACTTTCTTCTTCAGAAATAAATCTGACTACATCTCCAGTTTCAAGGCATTTTAGAGGTTAATAAAATATTTCAGTATTTTAGTGGTTAAAAAAACACCTGTCCTAAATAAATAGTGTTCCTCTGTGATGCATAATGAACGCAACAGCCTTCACTATAATGAACCATCCAGGTCTAGAAACTGAATGTTGCTGAAATTAATTATTTTCTAAATTCTAATTCATAAATCAAAACCTAAAAGGTCTCTGAGTACAGCTTGTATTATAGATATTATAGCATACGTTAATGATATTTAAACACAAGGGCAAGTTCTGTTGCAACTGCTTTTCCATCTGTCATAATTTCTGCTGAAGGGTAGAATATTAATAAATGACAAACCAACCTCAAAACCTTTCCTAAAATGCACAGTCCCAAAAAGTCATTATCAAGACTCATGTATAGATTCAGTGACAGGACTAAGAAGCAATGCACAGTGTTTGGAACAGGCTGCCCAGGGAAGTGGTTGAGTCGCCATCCCTGGAGGTATTTAAAGGACGTTTGGATGAGGTACTTAGAGACATGGTGTAGTGGTGGTTTTGGCAGTGTTAGGTTTATGGTTGGACTCGATGATCTTAAAGGTCTTTTCCAACCTATATGATTCTGTGATTCTGTGATTCTGTGATTCTGTGTTTCCTCAGCACTGAGTTTTACCTCCCCCAGGGATGCCTGGGAATGCCATCAGTTTCCCAGGCCTGGTAACAACCCGACATTCGCCTGCATTTCCACCCAGCACTGGCAGTACTTTGTTGGTTGCCAATAACAGCTTTTTGGACTCAAACCTCCAAAAGTTTTTTGGTCACCGATCTGTCCCAGACTCAGTGAGAACCAGGTATCCAGCACACTTAGGGTCCAAGCCCTATATTCTGCAGCAAATCAACTGTGTTAATAAGCAAACGGTGCAGGGGAACACCAGGAAAAGATGAGCCAACCCCCGTCACATGCCGAGGGTCTTAACCACAAAGTTCACTAGTGTTTCAATCAAAGGACGAGCACTAGCATCTTCTGCAGACGTCCCTGTTGCAGCTCACACTGGACATCAGATGGTGAAAATTTGTCAGAAGGAAACTTTTGTAAACATTACAGAAATGTTCTGCTAGCTCTCATTACCCCAGGTCCATATTTTGCTTTCTTAAACTCATAGAGTAGTACAGTTCAGGCAGTATCTATGCTTTTTATCCCAAGGAACTGTATACGGCAATTTTCATGTTTCATCTGTAGCTTTCTAAAGCTGACATTCTGGAGATGTCTGCAAAACAGCTACTTGAAAGCCCCACAAAATTCAAACTGTCATATACTTTTTGACATTAATCTCATTTAAATAGGAAAAAAAAAAATCAGTTTCAATTTCAAAAAAATCTTTTCATACAGCAAATATGCGGGCTTTGGGGATATTTTCTGCCTCACAGGGCCCATTCCTAAATTTCTGATGAAATATAGGAAGAGCTTGAGCAATTCTTCATTCCTTTTGGAAAGTTTCCCTCATCTTCACCGATTTAGAAAGGTGAGTCACCAGCTACCTCCCTAGCAAAAGCTAAATTTCCTCGGTGATTTCTCGCGCCTGCAAAAGCTGTGTCTGTCCACATGCGGCTTATATAAGGCTGGATGGCTACTGTCCAATTAGCTTTTGGTTATCTAACCCTCTTCCCCAATGCAGATAAATGATTAAGCACTTCCACAATGAACTACCTATATATGGTACTCTGGCATTTTTACGACCATTTCTGTGCCTGATGCACACCGCGCCTCGGCAGTCAAGGGGAGGCAACGGTTTTATTCTGAGTGTGGACAGACTGGGCAACAATACCTGCTGCTAAAACTTACTCATCTCTGTGCCAAGATGTTTCTCAGCTTTTGATGCTATTTTTGATTCAAGTTTTCAGTTACGATGTAGCCAAGTTTCAGAGCATTTGCTAAACTGAGCGCTTACTCCCATTCCAGGCCATCTCCCTGCTAATCTTCAGTATTTAAGTTGTATTGTTATTATGGTATCGTAAATCTACTCAGCTCTTAATTTGCAGTTGCAGAGAGCAATAATACTGATGTTAATAGAAATCTCTACTGTTGACATATATGTTTTCCACTTTGCTAGATGCAAAAATTCAGCATTTCAGCTCTGCAGATCTGAAGCGTTGCCTTGACTAGTGATTTCTCTCTGCAGCACTCCCCTGGATTTCTCACTAAAGCCCAAGCTTACCAAAGGACACATAATTACATGTTACAGAAAATGCCACTCCAGTGTGGCTCCAAACCTATTCAAAATCTGGGTGGGTGAGAAATCCTACACAAAATCCTGCCTTTGTTTGAAAAAATATGAAATAGATAATTTCACACATCTAGTCATCTTTTATGAGCATTCCCATATTTATTTAAATTACTTGGTTATATTTGCAGAGCACTTTGAAAATGAAAAGTGTGTGAAGGGACGCAGCAAACATATTGGCCTAATTTGCTTTCTTGTTTTAGACCAGGAGTAACACTCCGGAGTTCAGCGGAGTTGTTTTTAATGAACGCCAGTATAGGAAGAAAGAAGTAGGCCAAGTACAGGTATGTTTTATTAAAGCCTCTGAGCTCCTAGGCACACAGCAGTATTAACGGCAGTATAAAATGACACGTGGGATTCATTTGCAAAAGAAATTTGGATAAAATATATGGAAGATATACAACCAAGATTAATAGTCCACAGACAAAAAACAGTCATAATTTTCAAGCTGAAAAGTTAAGGATGCTTCAAGAGCTTCATTTTAGGGAACAAAACTGTATGGTATCTTCATAAATAACTAAGAGAATACCCACTAATACCATACTTTTCATATTCATCAAATCTGATGATAATACCAAATTACAAGAGGCTCTAAGTAAAGTAACAGACATCAGTAAATTGCATAAGACCCTTAAAGTTTCATAAACTGGACCAGTAGGATGAAACTTAGCACTGTTTAGGGGCAAAGGAAACAAAAAAGAGCTAACTTGTTTAGAGGATAACACGGCTACGTCTTAAGGTGGATCCTCAAGAGGCATCCAGAGGACTGTCCGTGACAGCACAGATTGCAATGCATTGGTAAATATGCCTCTATTAACTCCTACAAGAGCATAGCAAAAATGTACTTACCTGTTGCTTGCAAAGACTTTTTGCCTTCAAAAATGTGACGTTGTCACCCATAGTTTTTCTCTCAAAGTGCAAGATTATTGAATCAGTCCAAGCGAGAACTCTGCAAAGATAAATTAATGAGCACGCTGGCACTACAGAAAAGCAACAAAACCTGGCAATAATGCACAGGCAAATTGCTATGATGTTATTTTGCATGCTGCTGTCACAAGTTCATTGATTTTCTGCTTTCAAAAAGTGTGTGTAATGATTCCATTTCCACCTTATTCTTGGCTCATTAAAATTAATACTTTTACATTAAGAAGGTTGGATCATCACCTTCAGAGTGTATGGATTTGAAAATAAAAATACCTCAACCTTTATAGCTAATGCGTGCTCATATTTTATAGTAATAGTGCATAATGAATACGGTATGTACCCAAATTTATTCTAAGCTACTTTGTTACCACAAAGAACGCCAATAAATCATATGTATTAAAAGTCACTTCATTTTATAGTTATTTGGCTTACAAAGACAAGCACTCAAAAATTAGATAATACCTAATTTTCTCTGAAGCCGCTGAATTCATTCTTTCTTGTGCAATTAATGTGACAGGATACTATGAGGGAAATAGTGTGTGATGAGGTACCACGTACCTAGGTTAGATATATATGTTGTGGTACCAGTACATAAATGTGTAAGATGGTAATTTAAGCATGGATAAGCAACAAATAAATACAGCGTGAGCTATGTGTGTTGAGCCACATAGCCGAATAGGTTGGCAAAATGCGTTAGAAGATGATGAAAAAGATAACCATTTTCACAGAAACAAATGCCTATAAACTGGCCACGAATGTAAACTGAGCAATTTATTCAGAATATGACAAAATGTAGTTGAGGTGCTTAGGGACATGGTTTAGTGGTGGACTTGGCAGTGTTAGGTTAACGGTTGGACTCGATGATCTTAAAGGGCTTTTCCAACCTCAACAATTCTATGATTCTATGAAAATTTTTAATCATTAAAACAGGGCGTAGTTCCAGAAGTCTATTCTACAAGAAAAGTGAGCACAAAAAACCTAACAAATTTTAAGCTGAATCCTGATGCATTTCTGAAGAGACACCAGGCACTATCCCTGCAATAGCACTGACTCAATGTGATAACAATGGAGACGCCTTCCAACATACGACCTTGATCCTGGGTTTCTTCTGCCTTCATTTGTTTGTGCTGTCTTTCACATTAGCTTGCTTTCCTCATGTGCTTTGGAAAAGCATGCGAGTCAATGTGTTAATCATATTATGCAACAAAATGATAGCAAAAAGCAAAGGAAGCAGGGTTCAAACACTGAAAAGCCTTGCTGCCTAAATACCTTCTGATCGTGATCACTATCTCTAATTGTTACTATCCATTAAATGTATAAATTCATTAACAGCTTTTCAGCAATAAATAATTAATATAAGTGAGATGAAGACAACATGAATGTAATTAACCGCAGAAAACATCCACGGAAGCTAACTATTCGTAACAAAAATGCAAATTGAGTCTCAAATACCAGCACTTGCACAGTTTGATCTAGGAGAGCTGTTCTCTCAGTTGAACTTAAACCCCTAAGAAGTTGTTTTCATTTGTACAGAAGGTTAGGCCCTTCATGCCACCGCATAGAAGCCACAGAATTAAAACCAACACTTTCGAGACTGCCTGGCTGTTGGTTGCTCAGCCCAGCTTTCTTGCTCTTTGCTCCCAGTGATATTTTCTGTAACCCTTTTCATGTATATTGTCCAGTTCAAGGTTACTGTTATTTTCCAGGTGGGAGCTACTTAAGGTGCCTGCAATCCAGGAATGACGTGATCACACTCTGTCCCTAGAAGATTTTAGCATCTTATGATCTGTTTGCTATTTAGTTGTGGCACAGTGTGCTTTTCCCTGATAGAATTTACAGGTAATATTCAGCGCCAAAGATGTCCCATAAATATGATGGACTACATGATTGCTATGGTTGCTATCACTGCATCTTCCAAGCACAGTGTCAGAACAAGTGCTTGAAGACAAGCTCGTAGATAACAGGCTCTCTAGGTACATTTTACTAGCGTTAAGTGTGACAAACGCTATAAAATCAGCAGGGAACAGGAGGTGCTTACCAGTCTGACACTATCAGTAGAATCCTGGATCACATTCAGCACAGAAGTCTACATTTCACGATAAACTGTTTTTCTTTCATTTTCAGGCTAAAGATCTCAGGGAATAGTTCAAACACAAAATATTCTCAGAGACTCCAAGAAATATTACTTTAACAGAATAATTACAGTGATCATCCTTATTAATTATTGTTTTCTCTGACTCCAAGGACCCAAATGTGATTTACCATTGAAACATTCTCTGTTTTCTGCTCTGCCAGCACAGCTTTCGTTTCATCTTCCTGGCTCCGAAAGCTCCGAGTTTCACTGCAACTCAAATCTTCTCACATGCAGAGCTTGAGAGATGCCCCCCTAGATTTTCTGGCTGGCAGACCTGCAGCATTCGCCCGGATGCTCGGGGCTGTCTCCAAGCCTCCTGTTTATTTACAAGTGACTCCTCTTTCTGTATACAACTGTTCTGTGTTTCATTTGCTTTATTTCTCATGTCTCCCTCTAAACTGTTTAAAATCAAATTTATACATACATATGTACGTATTTTATTGTGTAAGGTTTATATATGAACACATATATGTATATTACATAGCATACTATATAATACTATATACAAGTATATACTATACTTGTTCTACAACAAGGTGACCCGCCTAGTAGATGAGGGGGAGGCTGTGGATGTTGTCTATCTAGACTTCAGTAAAGCCTTTGACACGGTTTCCCACAGCATTCTCCTGGAGAAACTGGCTGCTCATGGCTTGGACGGGTGTACTCTTCGCTGGGTAAAGAACTGGCTGGATGGCCGGGCCCAAAGAGTGGTGGTGAATGGAGTTTACTCCAGTTGGCGGCTGGTCACAAGCGGTGTTCCCCAGGGCTCTGTGTTGGGGCCAGTTCTGTTTAACATCTTTATCAATGATCTGGACGAAGGGATCGAGTGCACCCTCAGTAAGGTTGCAGATGACACCAAGTTGTGCGGGAGTGTTGGTCTGCTTGAGGGGAGGAAGGCTCTGCAGAGGGACCTGGACAGGCTGGATCGATGGGCCGAGGCCAATTGTATGAGGTTTAACAAGGCCAAGTTCAAGGTCCTGCACTTGGGCCACAGCAACCCCATGCAACGCTACAGGCTTGGGGAAGAGTGGCTGGAAAGCTGCCTGGTGGAAAAGGACCTGGGGGTGTTGGTTGACAGCTGGCTGAATATGAGCCAGCAGTGTGCCCAGGTGGCCAAGAAAGCCAATGGCATCCTGGCTTGTATCAAAAATAGCGTGGCCAGCAGGACTAGGGCAGTGATTGTCCCCTGTACTCGGCACTGGTGAGGCCGCACCTCAAATGCTGTGTTCAGTCCCTCACTACAAGAGAGACATTGAGGGGCTGGAGCGTGTCCAGAGAAGGGCAACTAAGCTGGGGAAGTGTCTGGAGAACAAGTCCTATGAGGTTGGGGTTGCATCTAGCAACTGGGGTTGTTTAGCCTGGAGAAAAGGAGGCTGAGGGGAGACCTTATCGCTCTCTACAACTACCTGAAAGGAGGTTGTAGAGAGGTGGGGTCGGTCTCTTCTCCCAAGTAACAAATGATAGGACAAGAGGAAATGGCCTCAAGTTGCACCAGGGGAGGTTTAGACTGGATATTAGGAAATTTTACTTCACTGAAAGGGTTGTCAAGCATTGAACAGGCTGCCCAGGGAAGTGGTGGAGTCCCCATCCCTGGAGGTATTTAAAAGACGTTTGGATGAGGTGCTTGGGGAGATGGTGTAGTGGTGGTCTTGGTAGTGTTAGGTTTACGGTTGGACTCGATGACCTTAAAGGTCTTTTCCAACCTATACGATTCTGTGATTCTGTGATAATACTAGAATGCAGACATGTATATAAAACCAACTGATATGACCACATTTTGACATCTAAATGCAACAGACTAGGCTTGTGTAGCTTACTGTATACAGCACATGATTTCTGTCCAAAATCTTACCAATAATTTTTGGTCTTTTAGATCAGTTTTCCTGAGATACTGCCTTAAGGAAGAAAAGTTTCACACATGCTTTGTTTGTCATACGAAGTATTTTCAGGCCCACTTGCTCTTCTTTGAAACTTGCCTGCACATACAGTATACAAAAGAATACCACTGCCATTTATGATTTATTTCACAGTATGCTCCCCGACTTTTTCCTCTTCAGGTAGGATGCAGCCTTTCACAAGCAAGTTCTGGAAATCTGCATGCAAGAAAGCTACGGCGTTAACTCCAAGGCGCAGAGGAAACACAACATGTGAGTCAGAGAATGCGTTTCTCCTGAGAGAAAGGAATTAACAGCAGCCCTCTCTACCCCTTATCCATCAGTCCTGAGCAGTTTATATATATATATATATATAACTTAGGCATATATATATATATAACTAGGCATATATATATATATGCCTAGAAGCCCAAAGAGGAAGTAAAAGCACAGCAGAAAGGAAAAAAAAAAAAAAGAAAATCGGCCTAAGTTTGGAAAGTTTGGAAGCCAAAAGCTCAAAATCCAGACTGGTCAGCTGATTTGAAACTAAGGTATGGGGAAAAGAGAAATGAAGGAAGGAAGACATTCGCGTCTTCTAACCCAGGTGAAAGTTTTGCAGAGCACCACCAGAATACGCAATAGCCCAGTGTGGGTTCAACCTGTCGTGTGATGGAGGCAACTTCATTCCCTCCTCTGTAAACCCAAAGCTTCTCTCAAAGAAAAGCAGCTTTTGTTTTTTCTCTCGAAAACAATTTCTGAATATATGTTTTTAGATATTATGGAGCAAAATAGGATTAAATTCTCTGTTTGCGAGACTATTTCTGCTCTGACTTTCTCTGATGGGCCTCCAGAGCTCTCTCCGTGACTGAAAAGTGTTTAAGTAGTTATGATAGTAAAGCAGTCATAGACAGACAGGAGAAACAGCTGCTCCTGTTGGCACACTTCATTGCAAGTGTGCTACAGGATGAGTATTTTGCACTGGGGTGTATTTTGGGGATATAGAGAAGCATTTGTATTTTCAATGGGTAGAAGCTGGCCATTTTCTGCCACTTTGCACAACACTAAGTTAGTCCTATATTTCTCCGTGTCCTTTCTTTTCATTGCAAAATAAACAAGGAAATTGCTTACTCATGGGCCGTAAGGCAAGAGTTCAGTTAATTAACATACTGTGCAAAGGGTGCAGGTAGGTATTATACATGATGAAAATGAGGCTTATTTTCAACTTCTTCCTGCTCATTTATTCATGAGGATAATAGACAGCAAAGCAGCAACATATTGCAGTTAGCAGTAAAGTATAATTCCGTCAGACAAGAACAATTATAAACTAGACCAACAGTGAGGCTCTGTAGTCTGCTTCCACTGCAATGTACATAGAGTCAAGGGGAAAGTAAATTAAAAGCTTGAGTGCTCTGCTTCCTGAGGCATTCCCCGCAGCTGAGAACAAAAAAGAAGATCATATACTGCTTGATACTAGGTAGAAGCTTTTTTTAAAAAAAAAACGTAATCTTGTACTTCTCCTTTTTCCTTCTAAGCAGTCTTCACTGCCTTGCACATTAATACAATGGACCCCAATTCAGACTTACAGCCGGAATCCTCCCTCCCCTACGCACCGCAGCGGCACCACGGTGCTGATGCTGTATAGTCGACAAGGGAAGAGAGAAAACAGAGATAAGAAAAACTCCCCGCTTTAGACAGCAGCACTGGCGTTGTTATGTAGTGCATGCCTGAAGGAGAGCCTGGAGTGAGACTTGAGAGAGCTGAGGCTTGCAGGTTACACGATCCAGCCCTCATGAACAGCATGAGTCACATCCTCATTCGCTCGGAAATGTTACCAAGTCCCAGTAGGACCATCTACTCTTTCCAGTTTGGTTTTTTTTACATCAGAGTCAAAACAATTCAGATTTGATTACTTCTGAAATTCAAATCCTACTTTCTCTGTGAAGACTTGTTAAAATTCCTCTTACAATTGAAGTCAGAGTAACTTTTTGCAAGCCTATGTGAACGGTGTTCCCAGCTTGGTATTACCAGCTCAGATTTGCACAAACACTTCACTATCTAGCTTTTCATTTAATTCTTGAGGGTGGAACAATTTCTTCTATTACCATGATTGCTTTATAAATGCCATCAGTTGACTGAGTTTAAAGTAACCTACATAACGAAACCACAGGGGCAAGTGTTGATCCTCCATTCATTGACAGAAGTAGAAATGGGAGTAACTCCATGAGGTCAGTTGAATCAGGCAGATGAAAAGGAGAGTGCTGATTGTTTGGACAAACCTATGGAAACCTGCCATGTCACAGCGTTGTGTCCATGGGACCGGGTTTGCAGAAGATCACTCTGAGAAGGTCCTGGATCTTGGCATACAATTAGACATATACGTGGGATTGCAACCTTGAGCGCAAAGACAGAGAACGACGGAGGGGATTTGGTTCAGGTAGGGTAACCAGCCTCATTTTTCAAAAGGGAATGTGATGGAATAAGAAGATCCTTTGAATAGGACATAAATCCCAGTGGAGGACATTGAGGATAAATACATTTTGAAAAATGCGAGGGCCTGTTTGGATGGTAATGGGAAGAGTAACAGAGTACAACTGTTCGTCATGCAGATCTCTCGCTGCGTTACTCAAGAGATGGGTTGGCACCTTCAGAGATGAGGAAAGACAGAATTTGTTGCTTGTTAAATGCTCTGAGCAATACGTACAGGACAGAATATACAGAACATTGCTGAACCTAAGGAACGAACAACTTAGGTTACTTGAAATTTAGAGCTGCTTTAGGGCTGCTCAGTGTTGTGCTAAGTTATAGCAGCTGCTTCAGAGCAATTTTACCAGCAAAGAATGCCCAAGTGCATGTTATTCCTTATCCACACCTACCTTTTCTGCACTTCATTCTTCCCATGCTATTTCTCATCCTCTCTCCTCTTACCTTTGCTATTCTGGAGATTGTGTAGGGAGCTGGTATGAGCCATTACAGAGGCAACAAGATGCCCTAGGGCCCTGATGTGCTGGTAGTTTCAGACTAGAAACCTGGGATAGGATGTCGCTCCCTTGCCACAGAGAGCTCTCCCTCATCATAACCACTAAACTGATGCAGTGATTTCTCTCAGGCGACGGATCTATTGTTATTCTGTTCTCTGAATATGTATTTCAGAAAAATCATGTGTTCCTGTCATACCCAGAACTTAACGTGTTTGCTAAGTATTTGCTCTGCAGTAAAATACCTATTTGCACATTTCTTGGGTTAGGTCTGGAACAAACATTTTTAGAGAGATGAAAGAGCATCAGCAGAACAGTATACTTGCTGCCACCTACAGAAAGCAAAGATGAGTCTAGTAATGAGACTGGAAGCACACAGACAGAAAATAACTCAGGGCTAAGGACAGAAACCTTCAGAGTACTGGCAATATCAGATAACCAACTTGGATAAAATATTGAGAAATATGTGATTGGCTTGAGAGATAATAACACTCACAGTAGCCCAGAGCTAGAGTTATGGAAATTCATAAGATGAAACTGGCCACATTGTAAGATGTTGTATTTGTAGAGTAGCTGTATCACACAGGGAAGGAATTTTCAGTAATGAAACCCTCACACCTGCTTCAAAGGATCTTAAAAGTTATTTTAAAACACATAGCAATGCTTGTTCATTTAAACACAGCATGGTTTCTTAAATTCAGATAGATTTGTAAGACAGCAGATACATATTATGCATTCCATGCAGCACAATACTGTGAAGGATCTTTGAGATAAATGGAAGATTAGCAACAGATTTTTTTTTAACTAAGAAAAAATAGACACTACCACAAATGTCCATAAAACCAAATAAACAGCAGACGATTTTAAAGTACAGAACACATGCACTAATGTGCATACAGGAGGTACAGCTCTGAGGAAAACACTGAAGAGGAGTGAGACTAAAAAACAAGCAAGCGCAGATGAAATATGAGGGTTTTCTGCTTTTCATAAATATCTGCGGTACATCAGTACAGACAGCACTGGACGAACAATCCAACAGGACTTCCTACAAACAACCTGCTCCAAAATCCAAAAAACCCTGAAGTCACATTAATGAATTTGGGCTGATCAAAACTAAACAGAAATTGGAATAAAGCTCTGAGATCAAATATCAACAGAATTTTGAAAATAGATCGTGAAGTAAATTTGAAGTTATTCTTAATGGGTCATGAGAATAGTGCACAACTTCTACACAGGGATACATGTGTTGGTTTTGTCATGTGTCAGGTAGGAAAGGGAAATTTTTTTTTCCTGGTGTTCAGCTATGAACTTCGTGTAGAACAGCCATCTTAAGGGCCAGATTTATCGGAGTTCATCTCCCAGACGGTTCAGATCCTATAAATAAAACCAGGCTATTTCTAGAACTGATAAAAACATTTCCAATAAGTGATTTTCTCACCAAAATGTCTTTTTTTCTAATGCCACATGGCTTCTAGACATATATTGGTTTCAACACAGGTTTTTTGCTTAGGAGGATTTTTCTGATCTGGGATAGGATTTCTGATCAGAATAAGTTGCAAAGAAAAAAGTTCCATAGTTAATTTCAGAAAATATAACATTTCTGGAGGGGGTGATGGATATGCTGAAGTTAAGAGTTAGCAGATCCGTACAACAGTACGCGACTGTTTGCCCAAATGGAGAAACAACAAACTGGAGCTGGGAGCTGGCAGTGGCATTGTTCAGGTTTACTGTAGATCATTACATCCTAAGGGCCATTTTCTAGACAGGGTAAGATCAACACCTCTCCAAAATTTAGCAGACCAAGACCATGAAGCTTGACTTCCCAAATGAGCACCCAGCTATTTGGCCATTCTGGAATAAATATGGGAAAGTATTTCCCTACTTTTTGTGGAATATTTTGAGAAGTCTCATTTACACTGGAAGTAGAAACTGAAATAAGTTTCTAAGTCCTGAGAGGTGCGATTTAACTATGGCCTCTAAGCTTTTGAAAATCTCTGTCTTGGAGCACAACTGTGGTTCAGGGGGGCTCTGCCAGGCAATACCTTAGGCTTGGGCACAGGAGAGACACATGCAGCACAATTTACTTTCAAATGAATTAGACTTGGACCAAACACAGTAAAAGAATCTGAAATCTGGACATAGTACCCGCAACAGATAACAAAAAGAGCATTTAGCTGCTTCCTAATGAATATTAAATACAGGAAATATAATAGTTTGAGTGAAAGACAGCATCTTAGGAAGACAGCATCTCAAAGACAGCATCTCAAGAAGCAACAGATTAGTTTAACTTACTAATTTATACTTACTATATTAAATATATACTAAATTAAATATACTTCATATATTGTCCTGGCTTACAGATAACTATGTTTTTACCTAACTGAGATACATTTCTACTGACTGTAGAAGAAAGATTTTGAAGAACATCTTGAAGGTGCTAATGGATTTTCCTTCTGTTTCCCCTCCATTTCTTTTTCCAAAAGAGGATATGAAAAAATTACAGGGCTTTGGCTGAAATAAGTTTGCACTTGTTTGAGAAATTACGCCATTTTCTTTGCTCTTCTCTTTTTTTCCTTTTCTTTGCCACTTTACTGAGTTTTTTGTATAAACAGTACTTTGCACGAAAAACATGACATATTGATAGTTATTACCAGTTAATAGGAAAAATCCTTCTCTCCCTCATTTTCTCCTCATAAAAAATAGCCTGTAAACAGCTTTTACTGCAACCAAGAAAGACGGTTTAACAAACCTGTGGTTTGCGGCTTTTCTTCTTGCAGGAAAGAAGTGAGTTCCAATAACAAAGTACTGAGTAGAACATCAACCCATCATCCACAGAATATACTTAGATCAGAAAACTGTTATTTTTCTGATCTTTAATAGGTTTTATTATCAGCATTTCATAACTTGAAAAAAAATATTTTCTTTGTATTGCATTTTTAATAAATAATTTTTATAGCAATTCCTAGTTAATGCGCAAGCTGAAAAATCCGTGGGTCACAAAAATAAGGGCACTTGAAACAATCATCTGCCTCCTTTCACAGACCAGAGCCACCTTTCATCATTTTAATTCCTCAGAATTTCAAAGAACTGCCACAAGAAAATGTCCTTCAAAAGGAGCTTTTGAACTCCCCCCGATGCAGAAATCTGCTCCAGAAGGAGCCCTGATTGATGTCAGACACCACCTGGGTGCTTAAAATTGTCAGGCCGGGGAGGCAAAGGAAGAAGTATGGGTTTAAATCAACTAATTCATTTCTGCTCTTTAAAAGGAGGAAGCAATGGTTAGAACCATGGCAAAACATAAACAGAATTCCAGTCTTCCTCCGCATATCCCAGACTGACAGTGAATTCAAGTACTGTGACTTTTTATTTTGCCTCCAAACCCCATAATATCTCTCAGTGCCAAACCACAGCTTGCTCCAGGGGGAAGACTTTAAAGTTTTAACCTGATAACGTCACACATATCCACAGCTCCCACAGGCACAAACAATAGCTCCAATTGCCCGACACAGGGTCGGCACCACTTACGATCAGCCTCATCATATCTCATTTTATCTCGTATGGGACACACCAGTCACCTTCTTTTCACATTGACCAAGAAAGGAATTGAAGGTTGAAGGATCAGAAACTTCAGAAGAAATCTAGCTACACTGAAATGGCTGGGAATACTGCATTGATTTCATTGGGTTCAACAAGCTGCTCCCATACTCTCCACAAAAATCACCCAAAATATCCGTCCCTTCTGTCAGTGCAGGTGATATGATCAGAGTCATCTGGCCTCCTACTTTCTCTTTTATTTAATACCAGGTAGATATTTGGGTAGCTGCAAACTCTGATGCCTGCTTGTTTAATTTGGCACTGCAAACCACTACAATATCAATTATCAGACATATTCATACTGAGTTGTCTTAGAAATCAAGTGTCCACTTTCTGGCATCCAGAACCATCACTGAAACAGCAATGGAGGCAAGACACGGAAACAACAAATTAAGTTCACCAAAGCATTGTCAGAGTACCACAGAGCTGTTCCGAGTAGCACCTACATGATGTAAAAGGCAGAGAAGTTCCCTGGGAACAAACAGGAAAAGAGCTTCTGAGGCACAAAAGCATTTTTTCTGATGGAAATAAGGGCAAATCTGATTAAAAAGTGACACAAGCATTGTCTAGTGTCTTGTCCAATGCAAGTCCAGTCTTCTCCTTGTTTTGATCTGTTCATCCTGACAAAGACTGAGCACCATTAAACTGCTTTGTAAAAATAACTAAAATAACAAGTAGCAGGAAAGTATAAATTCTCTGTAATGCTAAGTTATCTAACTATTCAAGGAACTATTCGAGGAAGAGTGTGCTATTAATTTGGAGTACCTGATCTGGTGATCCTGTGCTAACTGGTTAAAAAGAAACAAATAAAATGAAACCACTTTTTCTGAGGAAACCAATCAAACTCAGTCAACCAATTAGCCATAATCAGCACTGGCACATATGATATATCACAAAGACTCATCCCCTTCTGTATTTGGAAAGGTGACATGGCATAACTGAATTCAGCTGAAACCAATTTTTCCAATTTAAAATGGCAACAAGAGTCCAATATAAAAAAAAATCTCACTAATGTCGCCCTATCTTTTGTTTAACAGGTGCTGTTGTGGCATTTGGTAACTACTGCCTAATACTTGCCAATTGTTTTTAATTTAGAAAAGATCCAAATCCCCTTTTAGTCTTCCCATTGACCTCAGTATGTCTGTTATCTTCTCCTTTTTTTGTTGTTTAAATCCTATTAGCAGCAATAATGATTACATTGTGCATATTGCTCTCTATATATAAAAGTGACCCATTACAGCTGAGATCAATACAAACAGAATGAGACAATGACAATTGCAAGCAACATGTAAATCTACTGGCCACTAAATTTGCCTATTATTATTAGCCTATTATTTGCTATCATTTGCCTATTGTATATTAAAAATCAGGAAATACTAGGTGCAGCTTTTTCCCATTTATTTTCCTAATATTGAAGGATATAATTTTTTTCACAGTGAAGTAAATCTAAAGCAAAAATTAGGTCTCTCTTTAGGGCAATCATGACAGCTTCCTCTTTACAGAACCAAGTATAAAGTTAGTACCCAACAATCAGTATTTTGAAAACTAAAAGTCTTTGTATAAAAAGTATATAGCTAGAGTTTCTAAGGAACAAAACTGTCCCTACTGTCATGACACTAACTGAAGCACTGGGAAATGAGGGAACAGACAATAAGGGGTGTCTGTGGCCCTTACACCATCCATATAATAAACGTACAACGATAGACTGCGAAAGCCAAACTTCCTGAGCGTAAAATTTTACTCCTTTTTGCCTGTGAGATGAGAGTCTGGTTTGAGACAATCGCAGTAAGTAAACTTACAGGTAAATTAGTGCGAAAGAACAAGCAGTCTTCCTGCAAACAGGAAATTTAGCAAACATTTTCTCCTGTCTTAAGAGATGAAAAAGAGCACATAGTCATACAATACAGTCACATAATAGTCATATCAAGAAGGTTCCTGACCCTAAGATGAATGTCTTTAGGGAATTTGAAGTACAAAGCAAATGAAACAAACTCTTCATTTTAACACCATCTGATAATAATTCAAATTTGTATTTTACACAATAAATATAGAAAGGCCAGCTCACTGGGAGATAACTGTTGAACTAAAACATTAATCCAAGATAAAAAAAAACTGATAAAGCTGGGTTTGTTTCAGTGAGCCTGGAATTTCACACTAAGAAGAGACAAATTTCAGCTCAAGGGCTTAGTTGAGTTATAAGCAATCTGTGCAAGTTTGTTTTGTTTGGAAAATATTTTGTATTTATCTGATCCCTTTCAGTTGACTTAAAATCTATGAATACAAACACTTATTTTGCTGAATATAGGAGGTCCAGGAAACATAAGCCAGTTTTCTTGTTTGTGATTCCAACCATATTTTTCTTCCAAAAATTCTCTAAAAAAGAAATTCCATCTGTTGATTTTCTCCTAAGGCCATGATAAAAATTGAGTTGCTCATTATTCCTCCGGTTGCTTTCCACTTGTATTTTTGCTTCTCTGATTTTTCTCTGCTTACCATGAAATGTGTTCCATTGAGGGATGGGAAGGAAAGAGGAGATTGCAAACTATTAAATTCTAATCCCAGCATTTACATGATGACAAGTCCTTGGCCTTTTTCATTATCACTAAGGAATGACCTATTTAATTGTTCATTACTTTAGTGTAAGTGGCAGCTATCTAGTACGTGCATCGTCTTTAATGAGATTTATAGTTGCCCATAGATCAAAAATATACATGCTGGAGGCCACCTAAACTCCAGCTTAACATATCAAAAAAAGATTTATATGGCCCTCGGACATCCCAGTGAAATACAATAAGACTGATGGGGCTTGTGCCTAGATAACACCCGATTATGACAATAATAAGTTAGGAGGATATAATGAGAACAAGTTAGCAGGAATAAGTAACTGCAACATTCAGTGAGCAGCAATGTGAAATTTGTCACAGTGGTGATTATTTATATTGCAGTATCAAAGTAGCAGCACTATGATTAAGGTCCTGTTATGGAATTCAAATTTAATAAGAGCTTTAACTTTTAGTTTGTTGGAAAAATACCATTCAAATGGCAAAAAGTCAAAACATAGAATATGAACTTTGAGCTGTACTTTAAATTATATTTTATGGTGATTTGATGAAAAATTTATTGACATATCAAGTATCATAAAATCTTTTGAATCTTTTAAAATAATTTTAGGCATTTTTCTTCATGTTCATTAAAGATGGTTTTGTACAAGTCTGCAGGAAATCAAAACCATTTTGAGACATCAGCAGTCAAAGGGAGTCCATGGAGGTTTCTTTCTGTAGCAGTAGTTACCCATCAGTTGTGTTTTCTGTGCATTTTAGTCTTATTGTGTCTCATACCACCATTTTAATTTCAGAGAGCTTAGTTGTGTTAAGACAAAATAATTTCATAAATGTATGGAATATTGTGACAGTCAGCCCTGTCAATGCAATTGCTATCTAAGAACAGAAGAATGACATTAAAGGTGGATTACAAAGAACAAGTTTCTGAACGTAGATACCTTCTAAAGAGGGAAATGAAAGCATTGCTGATCCCATTATAGGCAATACAAACAGGAAGGCACGCACAAATCTTTTCGTCTTAGCCTTTATTGGTATACCTTTAAGCATAGAAACACTCAGAAATTTTTAAGTATATAGGAACATCATGCCCTAATGTTAACAGTAATTAAATAGAGCTTTTGATAATTAATTGTAATTCAGGCTACCACAATGGGCCAGAAACTTGATCCCTAGTTTCTGCAGTCTAATCAAATAGCACTTGGCAAAGCTAATAGTGCAGTGACATGTCTGGAAATGATAGGGAAATGGTGGAAATTTTGAAAGGATACAGGGTCCCAGTTTCAGCCCATGTGGAACTGAGTGCTATTCTGTTTTTTGCACAACCCTACCTTTAATGTCCTTCATGATTAACAAAAGGGCTTCTGCATTTGATGTCTCTCAGCAGAGAAAAGAGACTCAAATCTCTTTGAATAAGGAGAAGAATAGCTTCTTTCTATTAAATATAGTCCCGAAACAGGACTAGGTGCTAAGGAGGAGAACACTGTGACATTGTGACATTCAATAGCATGACATTGAATTGAGGCAGCATGATGAGATACAGCCCACATACACTGGTCATTGCCACTTTCGGAAATGACAGTAGAAAAATATTTCTAAGATGTATTTTCATCTCTCACACTCAATAGAGAACAGTGATCTTGACACCCACATTCCTGACACAGAGCTGGGCGATGATTTGAAGAGATGACAATGAAATAACATTATCTCACATCGAGAAAATAAAATTACTTTTGAAAATGCCATGATTTGAAACAACTATATGTTGATTTCTTTATTGCCATGAAACTATGCCTCCACATTTTGTAAATCAAATTAAAAGTGCTACAATGGAGATTGTTTTTATCCACTAGAACCTACTAATAATTTTAGACTCTGGGGCAAAGAAAATAATTTTTCAACAAAATATTCCTAAGACCTACATATGCTTTGCTGTAGCCTTTGCTTCTGTGGTCCTTTATATCTTTCTCTCATAGTAAGCAAAAAGGTAGTTATTATAAACCAGATGTGTATTTTATGGTCCAAAAAGATGGGGAGAGCCCACTGAGTTGCACTGGCCCAGGAGAAGGCAAGTTGAAAATTGTCCCTCTCAAAATGTTCTTCAAGAATGAAGTCATTAAAAGCCACTTCCCCCTTTGCATTTGCTCGGCTGTCACGTCCTGGCCCATCCAAAATGTCAGGCCTCAACCTGCTCTACAGCTTTGCTCACTAATCTGGCACAGGTGTGCGCGGAAGGAAGAGCTGCAACCTTATAGAAGTCCTCTGTGCCATCGTGCAGTGGTTTGTACGTCTTTCACCCTTGCACCCCACCTTGCTTCATAGGTTAAGCAGGGTTCTTGCCCTTTCCTTGCCCTATAACAAGAGCTCATTAACTGCTTGCTTTTAAGCGGTCATCTAGCACTTTTTTTGCTATCTGTATTATCACATTATTGGGGGTTGAATGATGCAGCTGAATCTGGTCCCTGGCGCTTGAATAGAGAGCTGGGACTTACAGTGTCTATGATGTTAACATAATTTTCCCAGCTTCAATTAGGTTTTGATCTAATGCAGTTGTTTCAAAGTCTCTTTACGAAATTGAAGTCTTTGTGTTCTCTGTGGCAGGCATTTTAGAAAAAGATTCAATCAAGTTTCAATATAAAGCTGTAGGCATTATTAGAGACATTTCTGGTGGCGTAATGAGCTGCTCTGAGGCGTTTGCTCTGACTAGCCCTGTGAGTGATCTGTGAACGTCAGCGTTTTATTGTTCTCCCTAAACGCATTTGTAAATCCACTTTTTTCTTGGTCATGTTTCTATTTGCTAGTAATTCACCCTAACGGAACGAAGTGACTTTTAGATGTATTAAAAAGAGATTTGATTAAAATATTACAAATATCCTCATAAAGCAGAGAAGCTAGATATCAATTTTCCTCCTTAGAGCATGCTTGAGTAAAATGAGCCCAATGAAGTCAACAGAATAATTTTCATTCACTTTGAGAGACTAGGGGTGGGGACCTTTAATCACTGGTTAATCTTGGAAGATATGACACAACCTTAAAATGTTAGTACAGTGCACACTTCAAAGCATTTACAGACCTACACTACCAGGCATCAGACAAAAGAAGAAAAAAAAAACCAACTTCTTTCAAACTTCAGGCAAGTAAAAGGTCTTGTATTCTCATTTTGTTTGAATATAGTTTGTAACAGTGCTAAGCGTTTTATGCCAGGGGCAACAGCCTTATGCAGCACTTGGTGTAGTCTCTCTGGTTTCTTTCCTCTTGACCCAGGTTCATATTTGAAAGGCAGATACTTAAGGGACTGCTGATGTTCCCAAGCTATAAAATGATGTCTGGTTTACAGCAATCATCCATCTTCCTTAAAAACGCTCGCCATTCTTCAGCAATATTCCCAATTATCAACTTAGGGCAAAGCTTTACAGCATTTTGGTTGCACTATAGAACAGTGCTGCAAAATTATTTTCCTATGAGGATGCCTTCCCATTAGTGATGTATTTACTATTGCCAGTACGTGCAATCAAGCCGTCATTTATATAAATGCAAAACTAGTGTTTGTATTCAGCATCTCTCAAGCTGTTACTGCTGTCACTGTGAAAATAACAAAATAAAAGTACTCTCTCTTGTTTGGATAAGGACATAGGGAATGATGTCACAAGAGTAGGAGGGATGAATTGTAGGAGATGAACTGCAAAACAGCTTTCAGAAGCCTGCCTGGGTTTGCCAAAAGGACAATCCACATGTATGCTCTACCGGAGAAAGGACATAGAGGATGCCTCTGAGAGGAACAGTATGCTCTGAGGTTGTTCTTGTGCTACCTAAAATACTGAAGGCAGAGGTGGGGATCCACTAACAGTTTGTCCTTGTTCATTCACTTCTTGCCTCCCTGTTGAGCTAGAGGCTAAGTGTTCAAAGAGGATGCATGCACTACTATGTTGCTGCTAAAACTACATGCCTGTACGGACACATCCACCTCTCAGGAGTTCCAACCAACTTATTCCAGCTTCAGCACCAGAGGTCTATTCACGTGATCTCCAAAACACTTCTTTTACTGATTCAAAAAAGAATTAAACTGTGCAGATTTGGAAATTTCATCTAAAGAAGTTTAAAAGCAGCTGAAAAAAAAGTCCACATTTCGTCTCCACCAACTCTTTCAACATTGCTTTCAAATATATTACATTTTACAGCCAACCAGTATTACTTTATTTATATCCTATTAAATATGGTATTCAAATTTAAACCTGCAAGGTGTTGAGCATTCTCAGCAAAATTCTCAGTAAGCTCAACTCCCACCAGCTACAGATGGAGAGGAGGGGGCTGAGAAGTACATTGCAAGAGTCATTCTTGAGCACATTTAAATTTAATTCCATTTTGATAGGTGTTGTGGTTTGGGGACACAAAATCACACTCCATATTTAGAAAGATGACTCTTATAGCAGCTAAAAGTTACACTTCAATTTCTCTGGAAGGTCTGTATTTCTCAAGTACTTTGACGCTGTGTCTAGTTTAGAAGATCCACAGTATAAAACCCATCACAAAATCCATAAAACCAGGAGACCACAGTATAAAGCCTATTATCTTCTCCCTACAGGTTTGACTTGGAAGCAAAGCAGCTTTCAGCTTTTGGAATCTAATGCTATCTTGTGCAATGGGGTGGATTCTACACAGGTAATGCTTTGTAGATGCTTTGTGGATAATTAAGATTTATGCAGAACGTAGGTTGTTTCTCACTACAAGTCATTGCTTAAGATTTTTATTAGCTGAATAATGATGTACTCATTATGCTAGATTAAATCGGTCTTTAGCCAAAATAAAATGTCAAAATAGATACAAACTCTTCTTTAACATATCCTTAAAAACCATAAGAGCCGTGTCTCAGGGTCTCGTATAGTTTAGTAAGCTACTAAAATAAAGGAAGAGTTGCAAAACATATTGAAAAAAAAAACAAAACAACTTTTACATTAACTCTGTTTAAACAGATAGGACCAATCTAGTCCAATCTAAGACTAGAGCAGTTAGAATATTAACAACGTGAGCAACTTCATTAGGAAGACACATGCATTTGCACTTAACTGAAGCTGATTAAGACTGACAATTTTGTGAGTCACTATAACCCATAAATCATAACTACACGTATTCCACTCTGTAGTATTTTAGTATTTACCAAGCATGGTATTATAGCAGAAACTTTAATATGCATTGTACAATACCTAGCACAACTGAGTCCTGATCCCTCCATGGGGAAGAAGGTTGCACTCATTAAAAAAATAATAGAACATGAAAGTCTACCTCATAACATTTGTAGACAACTCCATGAGTTATCCTCAAGTTAGAAGCTTTCTAGAGATCAAAGGAGCATGAGATATCAAAGCTTCTGATGTACAACAGAAGTTTAAAACACTAATCTACATTCTGAACATCAACACAAAGACACAGGAGCCAAACTGCACCTTCCTAGTTCTCAAGCTGCTTGGTCTAAATTTGCTTTCAGGAATTATTGAGCAGAAGTGGTTTGCATTTGTTTTGCATTTGTTTGGATTTTTGCCAAAGAGTTTTTACTTTATTTTTTTCCAGACACTCACCACTGAATATGTAATTTTATAAATAAATCTTTGTATTCGATAAAATTACTTCACTAAAGTTAGAGCAGCATGAATTCAGAAAAAGGTGTACGTAAAAATAAAGTCTCATTAATATTTTGCCTAGAACACTACTAATATGCAATTAACAACTTTCAAATTTAAAATTATTATGCACCATTTGTTCAGATTCTAATGGCACCTCAGAATCTAAGGCTTAATATAAATAAATGCTTAAATAAATGTTGCACATACATCATTAAGTAAAAAAAAAAAAATCCACTGGCTGTAAATCTCAAGATATGGATTAAATATGCTTTATAAGACAACAAACTAGTCAGACATAGTTAAGTCAAAGTTATCTCAACAGAACATCTACAGGCTTTAGTATTAGGCTTGAGGATATGGTTCAGTTCACTATAAAGGAAATAATAACCTGCGTTTGTAAGAGGTCACCGGAGAACCCAATGGGATCATTTGCTGTTGCAGTATTTTTTTTTTTATTATCTTTTAGCAGAATACTGTAAAAATATTTCATCAAAAATTACAAATATAAAATTTACTAAGTAACAAAAACTGAAAAAACCCTGTCAGAGAACTCACTCTGAATGCTTGGTAGTTGAGAGACATAACCCAAGCTTGCTGAGGTTGTAGTTGCACCCTAGGGTCTATCCACAAGCAGTCAGTCCAAGATAATGATTTTGATATTTTGAAAAGCCCAAGTCCATAAAAACAGGTGGCATCAACCATCTTGAAAAGCCATGCCTCAAGGCAACACTTGGGAAAAAAATATCACAGCACATTTCCACTGATTTAATAATATTATTTCTCTGTTAGAATTACAGTAGAGTCTTCAAACTGCAAATGAGATCATAGCTGAATTATTCTAGTTATTATAACAAACACACAGTGTGCCTTTGCTCCACAGGGCTTAAAATCATATCTTGAGACAGCACAGAAAGAGGAAAATAAAGTAATATGTCCTCACTTTAATGACGCAAAATTGAAGCACAGAGAGTTCAGGTGCACTGCTTGGGTATCACACAGATTTTTGTGCACAGATACCTTCATGCCTCAAACCTCCACCTTAGCTCCCTTTTCTTTAAAGACATTACTCGTAGCAGCTTCAGAAGGACAGGACCAGTGTAGGTTCCCCCCTTCAAGAGCAAATAATAAAGACAGAAGAATATGCGAGTAGTCTCAACCAGGTATTATAATAACTTCTCTCATTTGTGGGTTGAAAGAGACTAATTAGACTCTAAGAATCACAAAGGATTACAAGAGTATTTTGTAATGCTAAATGATGTTACTACACAATTACTTAAAATTTCAGTTTTGGATATATAATTTCCTTAGCGTGTGTAGGATGGGAAAACGGATAGGAAAATAAACATACAGTTCTAGCACATGGTTCATTAAATCTTAGGCTGAGCTCAAATTATTTTTCAGAAGGAAATGTCCATTACAGCACTACTTGTTAATTTAGCCAATGAAGTGATGTATTAAGAGCAACAACTGTGGGCAGAATGACAGTAATTACCGGTACTGTAATAAAAGCACAGAAATAATCCCAGCATAACACATCAAGGAAATCTTAAGCATGGTGAAACAAAATTACTGTGCAATTTTTTTTGCAGGCTTTATTTATTTGGATGTTCTTTCCTTGAGCAACTGATTATTTTTCTGCACAGAAGAATTGATAAAAATCACACTGTGAAAAGAGCAGTGTCAGTTTGTGGCAAATTCTGTGGCACTTCCACTCGCCACGTTCACGTTCTCTGTAACACAAGTCTTTTTCCTTCCACATACCTAGGACAAGGTTTTCATTTATTAGAAAAAGAAAAAAAAAGAGATTTCTCCTCTTTAAACTCCTCCTTTGTTTAGGGGGAATGTATCCAGTTCACTTTTTCCACTAGCCCATGGCCAGAAGAGCAATACGCGTCCACATGCCAGGCCATAAAACATGACTGACTGGCACTTCGGGGACCACCCAAAATGCTGTCATGCATTCGCTTCTGTACCTCAGTGGACAAAAAAGTAATTCCTCAGGAATATAACGTTGGTTCACTTGTCTAAGCTCTTAGATGAGATTTTCTGTCCCCATAGCATTTAAGTTTGAAAATTTGCTTTTTCAGAGTTTGGCCTATCAATAATTTGCCTCATCTAAGTAACATCCTTCTCTGCTCCCTGATTGCTTATTGTTTTGGAGGATTTCCTCTTTGTTCTACACTATTAAAATACTTAATTTACTAAGAAGTCTTTGGGGTTTTTTCTTAAGCACCCACCTTCTTCTGAATGTACACGTGATGGATGCACTTGACCTCTTGTGACGGATGCACTCAACCTCTTAACCAAACTAGCAGTAGTTTGGTACGGGCTCCAAAGGAGGTAAAGGCCTGAGCCATGGCCAGATCAAGAACTCCTCTGGTTCCAATCTGTTCTCTGAGAACCCACGAAGGAGCCGAGTGGCACGGAGAGCATTGATGCACATGAGCTTGGAACACCGATTATGTGATTGGCACATGAATAGCGGGTGTCTTTTCCAAGACTCATTTATCAAGGAACGAAGAAAGTTGTGGGTACAAGGAGCCTCATGCATACCTTTCCTGTCACATGTAATTTGACTAGGAGCCAACCACTTTATCCTATAAATATGACAGCCTAAGTGAGCCTTCATTGAGCTCTCCCTGCTAGGCAGCGTGGCTGCATGGCGGTGATCTGCCCTTGAGCTGGGACATCTCTCAAGGTTGCTCCTCGAGGCAGAGAGACCTTTTACCAATGGGAGCTCTTTGGTAAGCAACGGATATCGTGCATAACCTGGTAGTATGGTAACTTTGATTTTGTCTCGGTAACTTTGATTCCATGCTGAATTGATAAATTTTGCACATATAATCCCTTTGACATAAACCGTTGTCCAAGTCTGAGACTAAGATTGGACCTAGCCACACCTAAGCTCCATCAGGAGTTTAGCAAGCAAGGGGGTCTACTCTGAACCTCGTGACTCAAGGGGAGGGTCCTCTGTGAATCATTCTGTGAATCATTCTAACTCGAGTGTAACCCAATTTTCCTTTTTATGTTTCTTCCATGCAGTAGTTAATAGAGTGAACCTTGCCATCGAACTTTGTTAAGTCGCACTTTTACAACATCATATTAAAACCACTTGTGCTAATACCTTTGACGGTGATTTTTAAGCGATCTAAATCACTCATTCGCAACAAATTAGTGTAGTCGGCAGGATCCTAAATCAGGATTCGCGACAGTATGTTCATAGTCACAAAACTCCAAAGTGGCCGGTTTCTGCTCAGTTTAAATAAAATGAGCTGGTATTTCATGTGATTATCTGCAAACTCAAAAAATATTCATATCTCAATTGCACATCTTACCTACCTGTCTAAATACAGGTTTAAGGTACATTTTGACATATTTTCTATATTCAGGTGCTTCAACTGGTATATTTGTCTTAGTCCAGTTATGGAAAAGGTTTAGATTTTTCTCAATTGCTTTTTGGTTTAAAGAGGAATTTTATTTGCCTCAGATTTAGCATTATTCTTCCTCATATCTACCATCCTGAAGATTTAACTCTTCAATGACCTGCGATGGCTTTCATATTGATTTTAAAATATTTTACTACTCTAAATCTGAAAAATTATCACATTTGAGGGTACTTGCATTACTACCCCAGACTGTGATCATGAATAAGCTGTTCTTTTTGTTGAAATGACCTTCTTTTACACCCACGGTGTGTTACACGACTGAACCTTTGAAACATCTCAGTTTTGCTTCCAAACATACCAGATCTTCTTGATTCTCACTTTGAAGCCAGCCGTGTGCCCCTGGGCTCCATTCAAGTTGTAATGAATCGACACCTGATATTCTCATCCCCAGTCTTTTAGCTTCTAATGATTCGCACGCTGCATTGCATTAAACTAAGATTTTCTAGTAACAGAGATCTTTTCCTGGTCTGCAAATCCCCAAAGCATTTAGAAATTTTAAAAATAGTTAAAAGCATAATTAAAAGGGAAAGCAACCAATTATGAGCTCTGCACCAGCTTCAAAGGATGAGGAAACAAACGCCAGACTCCTAGGAAAAAAATTTACATCATAATTACTAGATATCCATGAGTTTAACAGTTACTGCAGAATCTTTTCTGACCAACAAGAATTTTTAAAAGTTCAAGCCTGATGTGTACTATATCCACACATGCAGCTGAAGGAAGGATAAATTTGAAAAGAAAGTTCAATTAGAGCAGATCTTGGGCAAAAATCCCCAGGATGGAGGGAGTGTGGTTCCAGCCACCTCTGATGACTCAAGTCTCCAACTAGTAAATGAAGGCCCAGACTGGTATGTAAATATTTGCCTATAATACACAGATAGCTGACACGAATAATTTTAATAACTTATTAATAGCAGACATTTATCAACAGCCCAATTATCTGCATACCAAGTCAGGAAAAAGAAAAGAAAACAAAAGAAAAAAACCCAACAAAATAAACTTTCAGAGAAAGCAAAAATAATATGGCATGATGATTAGGAAAGTACTTAATTTGCAGGAGATACTTCGACATCAACAAAAAGAGCAGTGACATTAGAAGCAGCGAGAACCTCATTAGTGACTAAGGAGAACTTTTGCACAAAGTGACAAAGCCTTCACAAGACAACAGAACCTCCTGGTGAAATGAGGGCAGCCCCAGGTCTTTCATCATTCAGGTTGTGTCCTGTACCATACGGTCAAAAATAATAGGCTTCTGAACTGACTCCTTATTAAGAGAAGAGTTTAGAGAAGTAGAGAGAGCTACCTGGCCATATGCAGAGAGTAGCCTCCAGGTTCCCCCTCCAGATACCTCCCTTTCACAAGAGGGTTTCAAGTAACAAAATCATTCTTTAGTTTATTTGCAGCAAAGCCTGATTCTTATAATTTTGCATACCGGCTCAGGCATGTAAAACCTACTCATTATGTCTGACTCTTGCAAGTAGCAAGGAAAAGGAAGAGATAATTATTGTGGTTCCTTTATTTTAACCATTGAAAATGCTTAGGTGCTGGTAAACTGTATAACGTGGAGAAAGAGATTTAAAGAGATTTGAAAGAGGTTTAAAAGACCAGTTAATTGCTTATAGAGTTGAGAAGATCAACTGAGACAGGATTTATTTGTTAAGAGTGCAGGGATGCAAAGGAAACGAAATTGCAGCTGCTGAGATTGCCCATGGTCTGTAACATGTTATTCTCTATTGAGATAGACCAAGAATGTAGATTTGAACTCATGCTTGCATGAAATACGGAGGTCAGTGCTGAATTTGTTTGTATGGACAGCACACAATCGCAGACTTGCACATTTTTCTGAAAAATAAAAGGCAAAGCAAGAAAAAGAAGTGCAGAATTGTCCTATTACTAATACTAGCCATAGAAAAATACCACAAATCTATTCTTGGAAACTGTTCCACGTGAATGATACACTCATATTTCCACATACCATACCTCAGAGCACTCCTGTTCTAGGGTAAGGACAGGGGAGACACTATTTGCTCTGTGATTCTTCCCTTGTGCCAAGATGTGGTTTTGTCCCTCAGAACAAGATCATTTTCCCCCAGATCTCATGCAGATGTTCCAAGCTGCACTGACAAGCACTGCAAAATAGACATTTTATAAAATGAAAGAGCTATAATGTCTCAGTGTTAGTCCCAGAAGGTCAAAGCCTGCCTAGATCCTGTGCATGCCCCTCTACAAATGTTTTCACAGAGAAGACAGCTGAGGGCCCTCATTCTGCTTTTTTTATCTACACAAGGAGGCAGAGGTCACCCTTCTTCCAAACTAATTATGACTTTTAAGACAACCTTGTGATCAGTTACTTCAAAGAGTGGAGGCCAACTCAACAAGGTATGCAGCCAGGCACTCTCCTTGAAAACAGAACCAGAGCCATCTTCTCTCCTGAAGGGCTTGGGAGTTGGGGATTTTTATTCCTTAGTGCATGCACTAGCTTGTAAGCAACTAGCCAAAAGTTGAGATTGAGTCATGCCTGCACTCTGTGGTGTTCTGGCATTCAAAACAAATCTGACAGATTTCAGACAGCTTCAAGGTCAGGAGTTCTGACTTTAAAAGGGCTGAGTTTGAAAATATCTACTGAAGCTTAATCTAAAACTTTGGTTTTGTCCATTTTAGGGTATCATAGGATGCATTCTCAGGAGAGTATTCATGCAAAAAATTCACAGGCAAATTCACATATATGAAAATTAGATAAACTCTATATGGTCTAAATTAGCAATCTGTTTATCTGTATTCATCTATGGTCATCATGCTGACTACAGCACTTGACAGTCTGAATACAAAAGCTAATAATCTGAAATTCAGTTATATTCCAGAAAAAAAGTCACAAGCAAGGATTTTATATCAGCCTGCAATGACAGAGAGAAGCCAAAACAGGTACGCCAATTGTTGAATAGATTTAAAAAAAAATTACAAGGGAATGAGAAATAGCACACGTAATTAACTCAAGACTTTCCAATTGCCTTTTTGGTTTTTCCACCAAAATAAAATAAATGTTCTAATTCACTCCTCTTTCTTATGTGACAAGAGTTGTAACAGACTTAAAATATAACGCAACTACTGTAAGTAAAACCGTTATGTTCAAAATGGATGCTTCTATTCAGCTGAAAGTTCTATATTTAAGTCTAATGTTCTCTATGAGCAGTACATTGGGGATATATGACAACAAATTCATGAGCCTCTATATTAGCTTATTTGTTTTCATGTCAACACCATGCACACAGCAGAACTACAATTCCAAAATCACTGGGAATGAAAGAAATAATAGCTATTAATATCACTGCCCTCAAAGTAGATGGAAATTCTTTTTATGATTCTTATATAATCAGTGCAGTCTGATATGATGAAAGTGTAAAAATGCCAAATTCAATGGATAAACAATATTGTGCCCTCAAGTTAGTCAGTAGCTGAAACGCATACTTATGTTTTGGAACATGACTGAGCTGAGCCCACACATTTCTGTTTTTAGCATGTGTGTTTCCATCAAATATGTTAAAAGTTAAATTTCTGGTTATGTTCTGTTCTGAAAAACTACTGATAGCTATAAAAACTAACGACCATACTGCAGGTTGGAATATTTGTGTCACTTAAACCAGGATAAATCAAGAGTAATTTCACCATGGTGCCCAAGTACCTTCATGTCAAAATACGGTATGTGAACCATTACAGGAGCTTGACCCCTATAAATCGATGGGCCCTGACAATATCCACCCGAGGATGTTAAGAGAGCTGGCTGATGTCATTGCAAGACCACTCTCCATAATCTTTGAGAAGTCGTGAAGACTGGGGGACGTCCCATAAGACAGGAAGAAGGCTAATGTCACCCCCATCTACAAGAAGGGCTTAAAGGAGGATCCAGGAGGATTAGGCCCATCAGTCTTAATTCAGTCCCCGGGAAAGTTATGGAACGAATCCTCCTGGGGGCTATCACAAGTCAAATGAAGCATGTGATTGGGAAAAGCCAGCACAGATTCACCAAGGGCAAATCATTCTTGACAAACCTCATTGCCTTCTATGACAAAGTAACCTGCTCGGTTGATGTGGGGTGAGCGGTGGATGTTGTCTACCTGGATTTCTCCAAGGCTTTTGATATGGTTTCCCACAGCCTCCTCCTAGAGAAACTGATGCATTATGGTCTAGACAAGTGGTTCATGCGGTGGGTGAGGAACTGGCTGACGGGCTGCACCCAGAGGGTGGTGGTAAATAGCTCCTTCTCAAACTGGCAACCTGGCACAAGTGGGGTCCCCCAGGGATCGATATTGGGCCCAATGCCATTGAATATCTTCATAAGTGATCTGGATGATGGGATCAAATGTACCCTGATGAAGTTTGCTGATGATACCAAACTGAGTGGGGAAGTAAACACTTCGGAAGGGAGAGCCATCCTGCAGGAAGACCTAGATAGGCTGGAAGAGTGGGCTAGCAGGAACCTTATGAAGTTCAACAAGGACAAGTGTAAGGTCTTGCACCTGGGAAAACATAATACAGGAGTGCAGCAGGGGAGCAGCTCTGTGGAAAGGGACCTGGGGGTCCTGGTGGACAACAAGCTCAATATGAGTGAACAGTGTGCTGCTGCGGCAAAGAAAGCCAGTAGGATGCGGGGTTGCATCAAGGGCATCACCAGCAGAGGTAAAGAAGTCATTATCCCACTCTGCTCAGCGCTTGTCAGGCCACACCTGGAATACTGTGTTCAGTTGTGGTCACCGCCATACAAAAAAGATGTGGACAGGCTGGAGAGGGTCCAGAGAAGGGCCACAAACATGATCAAAGGGCTGGGAAGCCTGCCATATGAGGAAAGGCTGAGAGAACTGGGTTTGTTGACCCTTGAGAAAAGAAGGCTTAGGGGACACCTTCTCACCATGTTCCAGTATTTAAAGGGTGGCTACAAAGAAGATGGAGACTCCCTTTTTACAAGGGAGTCCCATGGAAAAGACAAGAGGTAATGGGTACAAGTTACTCCTGGGGATGTTGCGATTGGACACAAGAGGAAAATTTTTCACAATTAGAACAATCAGCCATTGGAATAATGTCTCCAGGGAAGTGGTGGATTCCCCAACACTGGACACTTTTAAGATTCAGCTGGACAGGGTGCTGGGCCATCTTGTCTAGACCGTGCTTTTGCCAAGAAAGGTTGGACCAGATGACCCTTGAGGTCCCTTCCAACCTGGTATTCTATGATTCTATGAAATCACATCTAGTAATTTTTTAAAGTAACAGACAAATCCAAAGCAAGACTTGATGGCTGGGAGGCACATGGAATTTATACTGTAGCTATTTTTAATAATGACATTCATTAACCATTGGAACAAATGCCCAAAGAATATGACACAGACACCTTTCTGAAATGCCTTCCCATTAGGCACAGATGGCCTTACACAGGTGTCACCAGGTAAAACCCTACACCGTTAAGCAGATGCAGTCCTAAACTAATGCCTCCTCATTTGAAAACCATCCAGTCAGAGGACTGACACTGTGTGAATCCACATTTAATGAAAAAAACACTGGGATGCACGGAGCACGCCCGCAGGATAGCTGTGGGAGCATGAACCCCAAGGCAGGAGTATGTCCAAGTCTGATCCTGGGGACATGAGGTCTTTCCCACCCCATTCAGGACTGCCTAACAGTGAAAGGCAATACAAGCTTCATCAGCCCAGATTGTTAGCTTTGGTAAATTGGCATAGGTTTATTGGGGTAAATTCCACTCAGAAAAGCTATCTTCACAGAGATTGTGGGCAGCAAATTTTTCGTGCTTCCTAAGAAGAGGCTGAAGCCTCTTTCTTCAGCCCCCTTTCCAGCATCCCCCTTTCCCTCCTCAGGACCTAGTCTCATTTGGCTTTTCTGCTTTCGAAGATCACTACGGTCTGGGCAGAACACCACCTTTTTGTTGCCAAGTCTGACAGACACAACATACAATGAGTATACTGTTATATTTTTCCTCGTTTATGGAAAGAATCAACTAGTTTGTTCCAACTTTTTTTTCCTGAAAAACATGTCTTGAAAATGTTTTCAATCCTGTACATTATGTCAGTGAATTGAATTTTAAGGAAAGCTTATTACATAATTCAAATTCTCTGTACCATGTTGTGTTTAATAATATGGTCATGACTATGAAAATTATTAAAGTAGCAAAATCACAGTTCAAAATTTCTATGGATGACTTGGAAACACTATTAACATCAGAGAGGTTATTGTGTTCTTGTCTCTCAATAAAAAACACAAGCATACACATCAATGAGGATTTAACACCAATATTTTAAAAAGTCAAATCAATTTAAATCAGTCTCTTTGTTTACGAGCAACTTTTCCAAGCACCATAAATGAGTCAGTTCTCAGTGCCAGATTCCAGTTTCACAGATTGAGCAGCATTTTATAACATTGCTCTGCCAAATTATCAACATGAAGCTTTGCAGATGTATAACATCATTGAGACCAGATGTTTGGAAGGAAAATACCTACTCTCTGCAGATGTCAAGCCTATCGCTCTGAAAGAAAGATCTTCCAACCAAGTGCTCCTGATAGCAAAGCTGAAAGTACTTGACATTTTTTTTCACATCTAGAGTCATACAGGGAACAGGCTGTAGGCAATCCCTGTTGTCCCAATCTAATTAACTTCTTGTCCTCCAGGCAAGAGTAAATCCAAGCAATTTGCTTCTGTGTGAACATTGGAACATTTATCCAGAGCTCACTTAAAGTGAGGTGAAGTTTTTCCACAGGTACGGTGCACTCTGGATCAGGTTTTATTAAGAAGTCTCTCTAAGTGGGTAACATCACTTTACAAAATCTTTTCATGCCCTTGAATTTCTTACCATGGTCCAGATACGCCATTAAGCAATGACTGACTACCAGTAGACTGTTAAGTGATATATTTTCAGACGTGTAGCACATCAATAATATATGTGTCTTTAAAACGTATTTTTATATATGCATGTATATATTTAAAGCTATACCACAGAGTCTTTATTGTTGAATTCAAATGTACAATGTAACTTTACTGAAGCATGTATTTTTCTCTGGGATTTATCAATTGTTAAAACAGCAAGGAGAAGTAAATTTACTTTAGGAATAGATTTTAGCTCTTGATTGCTTCCAAAAATACAAGATCTAATAGTTATCATCTGACTGTTATGCTGGTGGTATCTTGCTTAAGATAATCTCAGTTCACACTAAATTTATTTGCAAGTGCATATGAATTTTTACAACAGTTCCTCTTCCCCATATTTTAAACACTGAAAAATGTGCTCATCTAATGAGTATCATTAAACTAAAGACTCCTGGTTCTTCTTTCATGAAGACAGGCTTATATTAAGGGAGTTTCTGGACTGTCAAAGGTGACCAACTTGTTAGCCAACAAGAAAGACTTGAACTGAAATGCCACCAAAAGTGTTCATCCAGTTGGTGGTATCCAATTGGGCTAGTGGGCTGGGCGTATAACAACATCTGAGAGCAACAGAAGATATTGTCTTTAGTACTTTGGCTATTGCCTTCCCTCCTCCCACTGCTGCAGATTCAGAACAGGCTGCATCCTGTATGCCCACGCAGCCTCAGCATCAAACAAATGATGCATGCAGCAAGGGATCCATGCCTGAACTACTGCAATTCAGCTAGAGTGCCACAGGCTGATTAACCTCCACTTTGACAACATGTCTGCAAAGGTTGGCTTGTCCCTTTGGGCCACTTCATTTGTTAATTTAGTTTTGATGCAGGTGGACTGATGAGCATTTGATACAAGAGGTAACAACTTTGAGCCATGAAATACAGATCTAGACTTCTCAAGGTTTAGAAAACAGGTGGCAAGATTCACGTTCTGTTATAAACTTGTCTTTAAATATAAGCTACTAAGACTGGAGCTATGATTTTTCCAAGCTGCCGGAGTTCAATACGTTCTGACCAGATTCTTTTAGATATTCCATGCATGGAGGGTGTAATGTTTAATATCAGATTTACTTATTTGATTATATTTGATTTAGCAGAATGATACTGCAATATATTGCAGTATGCAATACAAGTGTAAGTTACACTTAGCAAAATATAGCAATTGCAATGCACAGTTCAACCACAGTACCAGTGTGAACCCTATTACCAGTCTCTATTATATGCTCACCATCACAATGCTGGGTGTCCCCAGGAAGGAATACATGAGTTTAAACCAGCTCAAGCCCATTCCTGTCTTCAAAATTCGTTAGTTTAGTTTTTATACTCTGTGTTGGACTGAGCCACATATACACCACCAGTTGATCCACTCAGCTGTGATGCACTCAGATGATCCACTCTGATGGATCATGACATAGCTGTTTTTCTAAAACAAAGGTTCCCTTTGTGTTGAAATAAAGTCAGGTTTCTTTGCAACAGCTGTGGTCAGTCACACCCTACATTATTCTGAGGTTTATGGACACATTGCCCTTGCCCATCTCCTCTGAGCCTTCTTCCACTGTAGGGGTTTCTTGATCGATCACACAAGCCAAGTCTCTGATACCCAACTTGCAATGCTAAGGTTGACAGCCCTTCCAAATTAGGTGACGGATTTTAGGTGCATACCAATGTATTACAGCACACTGCCAGAATGCCTGGCCTACCTGTACAGAATATAAATCTGTAAGGAACAAAACAGTGCTTTTAAATAATGGGTGGTACTTCTTCAAGAGTGACTGTAAACATCAACTTTTATTTGTCTACAGTAGACTACTATCAATAATTGCTGTATTTTACAGAGCTACAGTCTTCTCTAAAGCTCTGCATTTCAACATCTCATTCATCTCAGATGGATGTCAGGAGAGCTTTCAAAGGTCTGCAATGCCTCTCTGCAAACGTTGACGCTTACTTGTCCAGATGTGCAGATGGCCATTTACTGAAATGAAATTATTATGTACATTTTCATTCATTATTGTGATGCTGTTAGGCAAAATTGTAGCATTTTCTAATGGACTGGATAATCACCCCTTGGGGGCAAAGCTCTTTGCCCTTCTGCAGTAATGAAAAGCAGTGGAGTTTCCAAACCCACCCACAGTGATTACTCAAAAAAAAGAAAAAAAGAAAAAAAAAAATCAAGGTTTATTTACCTTCTGTTAAATCTCCAACTTGCATGCAACTTACAAAAACCTGACAGAAATCAATCTTATATATATATTCTCTTAATTATTAGCCTTTGACATACAGCTGATAAATGTGGGGTAGTAGCTAAGGGGAATTGAAATCACTGTCTCCTTCCCTAATAAAATATATTTTCCAGTGCATTTTACATAGCTCAAGGAAATTAATTCAGTTATGTGTTACAATAATATTTTGCTGGCACAAAGGAATGTGCTAACTGTTGCATCTCTGAAGATCAGATTTCCCTGAGACTTACAGCCATGTAGAAGAAAACATCCCAGACGACTTCCTCCTTCTAAAGACACAGTACAAGACAACATTGATTTTTCTTAATGAACTACTACTTATGCAGATACGATTATGTGTGGACAAGATACACAAAAAGTGGATTTAAGAAGGCTTACATGAATTAATTTGAAAGTGTTTCAGTTAAAAAAAAAAAAATAAATCTCTTTCTCTTTCCTCCTTTTCCCATGCTGCTGTCTCTGCTCTCAGAATCTTGTCCTGCAGTAAACATCTGCAACATCGCAATATTTTTGTGCACACTGTATCATGTGGCAGAAAAATCCGTGTTGGATTAGGGAACCTTGCATAAGTATCAGTAGTTTTTATATTATGATATATAGCTATAGTAGCATCTAGAAATACCAATCATGATCAAAGTCCTGCTGCACGTAAAGTTCTTGGCAGTCTATACACAACCTATAAGAGAAAATCACATCTGTGAAGAACTTAGAATGACAATCAAAACAGAGGCTATTGTGGGGGTGGGGGGGAAGTGTTGGAAATATTATCATCCCCATTTACATGTGGGAAATAAAGACTAGAGGTTAGATGGCATAAGAAGCTAGGCATGTTCAAGTAGGGTTCCTGCAAGATAAGATGTTTTGGCCTGAGTTTGTCCTTAAGTGCTTCAGCTGAGGTCACTTGGAAATTTATGGCTAGGTCAAAAAGAGGACCCAGCTTGTCCACAACCCAGCCGTACTTTAGCCTTTTTGAGCTGTCATAGTTACTCCTGATGATTTCAGTTGTGTTAGCTGCAGGAAGTCAGAGAAGCTTCACTGGTTGTCCAAATATTCTGCAAGGGTAAGAGCTATTCTTGAAGTGCTTCTGCATCTTCACCCCTACTACTCTTTCTCTCCATGCTACACACTGGCACCCAGAAGAGATCTCTATTAATACACAACAACGGCTATGACTGAAAATTGTCTTCCTCTTCCAGGAGGACCGTAAGAAGAGGCAAAGATAATGCGATATGCTCATCCAAAAAAAAAATTGCAAACATGGAAAGTTCCTTGAAAGGCTTTGTAAGACAGTGTCACTTGGCAATTGTCATCTTCATAGTTTTGACAGGCATCTTAAGAGAAATGTCAATTCATTTACCAATTTTTGCCATATTGAAAAGCATACTTAAAACTTAAAAGGCAATTATTAGTTTTCTAGCTCTCAAAGAAATAATGCTAATGCAATTTCTTCCAAAATAGGAGTTCAATGAATAGGACTATGCTACTGAAAACAAAATTGACACTCAGCAGCAGTTCCGCTAAAGTAATAAAGATTACTAAGAAAAAAAGAAAACTCTGAAGGCCAAAAAGATTTCTGTCAAATACTGTTTCACATTTTTTGTAGGAAAGAAAAGAACCACTAATCTTGAAATCAATTCATATAGTTAATACCAATTTTCTTGTCCCAACAAACAAACGTGAATTTAAGTGATAAAGCCAGTAAGGTTTAATGTAGGATTTCAAAACAGAATAAGCACGTTTATCACATGCAGGTAGATAACAAATAGAATATAAGCCACCAAGTCAGAAAATACTGTCAGGAAACCTAAAAGAAAGCAAGGAATTTCATCTCATTATAGCAATGTCCCTCTTCTAGACTGCAGATTTCTGAGGTCAGCTCTATCTTTATATTTACCCTGCTGACGTTACTTCATTAGAAATAACAAGTAACCAGCAACATCCCTCAAACATGTGGTAGGTTCACAGATCTAGTATCTAGTAAAAGACCAACAGAAAGATCGGGCAAGATCCAGGTATATACCAAACTTTCTCATCTCTGGCCCTTCATTTCCATGGAGAGGAACCATAGGCAAGAAGGGAGCTGTGGTGTGCTCCAATAGGTCCTCTGAGCATCCGGATTAGAGATATGGAGAGTGATATAAAGTGAACTTGCCCTTCACTTTAGATGCAGCTTGAGACCTTATTGGCTATTTAGAAGCATCTGTAAATGAGAATTTTGAGTTGTATACTCAATAGGAATACTGGTTTACTTTCAGGAGTCACGTTTCTCTTGGTAACTCTTCAAATAAGAATTCCCAAAAGATGTTTGGAAAGGGAATGGAACGCTTTCAAGTTTTGTGGCAAGTCACACCTCTCTTGGTCAGTGCGTTCAGTCTCTGCTTCCCTGTAGGTAGAGTTAGGGTACCGGCAGCCTGGTTTAATAAAGATCAGATGCATTTTGGGACTGGTTCTTTTTTTCCCCACTAGTACCATTTTGTTGCCAAAGAGAATTTATTTCTTGCTGGTTCAAGAGTTTTGGAGAATTTGGATCTCAAAAGCAACACAAGCAATTGCAGGACAAGTTTTCCCCAAGTACCCAGCCAATTTCCTTTGCTTCCTTTCAAAAGCACTATTTTAGAGTTGGAAAGGATAGTTAATTCTTTTGTGTGCTATTTAGACAATCAACAGGGGATAATTACTGTGAACTGAGTCAGTATTTTTTAATAATATTTGCCAGTGAGGAATTTTGCTGGACCCATTCACTCATTTCACACAGACAAATGGAGCCTAAACTGTAACAATATCCACTCACTGGTAAACCAGGTTTAAATTTACTAGGGTTGGCAGGGACTACAGTCTCCCTGCTGAAAGCGAGTGGCGTGACACAAGCACATAAGGTCACAAGATCTCATTGTGTCAGATCAGTGAAGTGTTTTTTCACCCCACATTCGTACTGTGGTTGTATGCATCCCTATAGATTGCACCAGTTCAATTGATTAACATACTATTAATCTTTTGAGACATTTCAACTTCTTCGTAAGTGAATATATTTGAAGTGAAAGCAGGAAGGCTTGTAAGTGAATGCCAAAAATCGTCCAGGTTGGAAGTGCCTTTACAAAATACTCCATTCAGACACTGGTAAAAATAATTGCAAACTAAGTGATTTTTCTGTAACCCTGCAACACAGCCATCCCAAGGTCAGCCCTGCAGAGACAGCAAGAAGCTGCTGATAAGGACCAGCTGACAAGGTTTCTTTCAAGCTGTATCTGTACCTTTCATCACAGAAAATATCATGAAGAGGTAACCTAGAACATATATATAACATCATAACCAACTCTACAAGCAGTAATTCAAACCACTTCTAAAAATGAATAATGTACAATAGACATAACAAACCAGTAGGAAATATAGGGATCAGAACTTGCTATCAGGAATTAGTATTAGGAAACAAGCAAAAGTACTCTGGCAGTCATGCTCAATGCTCTGTCAGCTGAAGAAACAGTACATTCTGTTTCTAAAAGCCTTTAAGGAAACTTCAATCCTATTTACTACAATTAACAGAATTTGAAAAATTGTAATTATCAAATTTTCCAGTGCCAAAACCAGGTTCAGTTGACCTCAAGGTCAACGGTCATCCTTCTGTTTGAAAGCTGCTGGGCAGTTTAATTTTTCCAAATCAGTTTATATAAATGTAACTAAATAATTCTACTGAGTACACTCTATTAGGATGTGACATTAATCATTTGCATTTCTTGAGTCTTATTTGCATTTGTACGAGAACAATAAGTAACATGAAGGTGTTGAAACAGATTTTGTTTATGTTAAAGCAGATTTTGGTTATGCTAAATTCAGCTATCTGCAGCTTATACCTTATCTAACACCAACAGGCTATCTTCACAGAATCACAGAATGGTGGAGGTTGGAAGGGTCCTCCATAGGCCATCTTTGTCCAACCCCCTTGCTCAAGCAGGGTCACCTAGAGGCATTTGCCCAGGACCATGTGCAGACGGCTTTTGACTATCTCCAAGAATGGAGTGTTCGTTTGTTTTTCCCCACAACTCAGTTACAGACATATAATTTGAGAACATGTGAATATAGATCATCAACTTCCAGGTGCATATTAAAACATCCCAAAGCAGAATCACACCACTTGTTCCAATGTGGCTGGCCAAAGATAGGCCTGCTTGATCCTATTCACCTAGCTACATCAAAATTAACTGATTATGAATACTGCTTTTGCAGTTTCAGGTGTAGAATATCTCATGGTAGGTAAAATCAGTATGGAAGAAAACATATCCTATGCAAACATTCATCCAAAACAAAGAAGTGATCCCAGTGTTTTCTGAGATTCCAAAATTTCTTTCATGGAAATTTACCAGTCTGACAGTATATGATATCACGGTTCCCAGATATCAGTAATAGCACAATATTACAAAACTCCTTTCACCCTTTCTCTATGCTGTCCTGCATGGTTTCGGTTGGTCCAGCCACCCTTTTCCTCTGCATCCACGTCCCATCTCCCTCAGTCTCTACCCTGGCTTGGCACAGGGCTCACTCAACATCTCCATCCCAGGGTGTCGTGGTTTAAGCCCAGCTGGCAACTCAGCCCCCCCAGCCACTCGCTCACTCCCCTCTGGTGGGATGGGGGACAGAATCAGAAGAGTAAAAGTGAGAAAACTCGTGGGCTGAGATAAAGACAGTTTCATAGGGAAAGCAAAAGCTGCACGTGCAAGCAAAGCAAAGCAAGGAATTCATTCACCACTTCCCATGGGCAGGCAGGTGTTCAGCCATCTCCAGGAAAGCAGGGCTCCATCACGTGTAACGGTGACTTGGGAAGACAAACACCATCACTTCAAATGTCCCCCCCCTTCCTTCTTCCCCCAGCTTTATATACTGAGCATGACGTCATATGGTATGGAATAGCCCTTTGGGCAGTTTGGATCAACTGTCCTGGCTGTGTCCCCTCCCAGCTTCTTCTGCACCCGGCAGAGCATGGGGAGCTGAAAAGTCCTTGACCAGTGCAGCAACAACTAAAACATCTCTGTATTATCAACACTATTTTCAGCACAAATCCAAAACATAGCCCCATACCAGCCACTATAAAGAAAATTAACAGCTGAAACCAGGACACAGGGACTGAGAGGAAGAGGAGATGGAGGCAAAGCACACTTCTCCATCCAGCAGCCATCCTCCCTGTCTCAGGAAAGCTCCAGGGTAGGGCATGCACCTGCCCATCTGGTGAAGGATCAGGGGATCTGCAGAGCTGGAGTAGAAGGGCAGGGGGAAGAAGCTGAGATGCAGCAGAAGTCCTGAAGACAAGGTGGAGAAAGAGACAGCTCCCAGCAACATCTTCCACTGGTTCTCCATCTTGAAAGCAAGTTCCCCAGAAGTAAAACCCAGCTTCCAGCAACAGGGGATGAGTTAAGTGAGAGAAGAAACCCTAACTGGAACCTCCTGCATAGCCCTCTATCCCTACAGATTCCTCATCCAAAAAGGCATAATGGTACTGCCATACTTGGTGGGGATTTTATTGTCAGTATAACATCAGATTCAAATAGGTTTGCTGTATTTCATCCTCTACTTCCTCTGTGCCAGAAGTAACACTGCCAGAAGATATTGAAAGGATTATTCAGAAGCTGTGACTACTCCTGCTGAAACCAGAAATTTCAGAACTTTCTAATTCATGACTGCAGTTTGACAACTGCATTCCTTATTTCAGTTTGTCTTCATAGTCAGAATTGAAGCAAAACGACAAAATTTGTTTTCTTTGAAATTTAGTATTAAACACAAAGATTAATAAATAAGTTTTGAGTTTGGTTTAAATGTTTTGTGACTGTTTCTATGTATTCTATAAGTTATGAAAACAAAATAAATGTCAAAACAAAAGAAACACTGAAAATAAAAAGATGAAAATGAAATATTTCCACTTTTTTCTACAGTATGATTTATCAATGTCAGTCCCAGAGATTGCTCAGTTGAATAAGTTGGCTGTTCCCAATGGGGAAGGGGAAGATGGTTATATAAAAAAAAAAAAAACAAAAAAAAACAAAAACCAAAACAACCAAAAAAACCCCCAAACCACCACGGAATCTGTGGTAGCAGCATTCGTTAATTTTTAAAGCAATAATAAAAATATGCAAATAACTTCTTTTATTTATAGTCTCTACTAGAATTCGGCAATATTTCACTGACATGGGACCTGACTCAGGGATGGACACTACTTCAGCAAAACAATTCTAAATATTTTTTTTTCACATGCTTAAATAAAGGCTTTTATTGAATAAAATTTCTATTTGAAGTTACACAGTGAAATTCATTTAAAAAGAGAAGTCCAGTACCACACGCTCGTATTTTGGTTTGGTTTTCCTTTTGGATATACTTAGCTTGTAAAACATTAAACAATCAGAAAGACAAATCTTCATTCTATCACCTCATCTTCTCCCACCTTCAAGAGGGAGAACAATAATTCAATCTAATTACATTCTTCAAATAATGTCCTTAACAGCACAAGTTAGCTCTTAAATTATTTAGGAATTCTTAAGGGTCGAAACGGTCTTTTCACTTTTTATCTAGCTGTAATAAACTGAATGCTGATTTTGCAGGGGAAAAATAAAGAGCAAAGTGACTTGATACAGACCTTCTTTCAGGTACGTAGGTGTAGGCTCAGTGCCAACCTAATTAAAAACAAGGTAGAAACAGTGCGTTTCATGATGTAGACTGACATGTCCTTTCTACATGCCCAATTGAGGATCACCCTTCTTCACCTACTGAACTGTGAAACGTTTTATAGTTCAATAGAAAAAAGAAAATACAACTTTAACATTTAAAATGAACTCTTATTAACTTAGAACCACAGCGTGCCTTTAAATTACTGAGTATTCTGTAGCTCAAACATCATTCCAACATTTTGTCATTCATTAATTCATCTCATTCAATTAATTAATTACTTGCAGTAGTTCCCATATCTGCTCTTATACAGCTTCACTTTACAAAATACTCTAAGTTTATTCATCTGTGTATACTGTCTGCATGTTTGGAAACGTAATACACAGCAGCAAATACCATGCATTAACCTCACCATTGTAACTGCTCTTAGGCTATGCCAAATTAACTCTGGCACCTAGAAGTGCCAGGATATAGACTTCTAATACTGAATGTTCCCTCCTCATCAAAATGTATACGTGAGATGAAAAAAAAGTTCTTGTTCCTTTTCTGTAAACAAGTATTAGACCTTGCATGATACTAGAGAGACAGATGGAAATTTTCTGCACGTAATAACACATGGATTTCAGTTGGTGTAACTCAAGTGTCTAACACAAGTGAAATCATGGTAATTAAACCTGTTAGAGTAAAGGATCAGCTCCATAAATTCTACAATGTCTCTGGCTTGATAAATAAAATAAAATAATATCAATCATGTGCTGGAATAGCAATTTACACTTGCCTTTTCACAGCACTCTACACACAGTAATTGCTTCTCTGCAATGGTTCGTCACCTTCATTGTAACAGTAACAGACATCACTTCCAGCCCCCACCCTCTATCTTCCTAGAAAAGGATGTGCACCATGAACACCACCGAGCTCTCCAATTATTCATGACAATTAATCATGAAACTCGGCACTTTTATAATAGCTTTCATCCCCACAGTGCCTTGTAAACATGCACTAAACACAAGAACAGTGCATGGAGCTAGATGTGCAATAATTATGATCCCCCATTTACAGCTAACTGGAGTTCTGCCAGGGAGAGCTCTGTACAGGACGGTGCTTCCTCTCCATCCCCAACCCAGCCTATCCTAGACCACCTCCTGCTATAGGTTAACCCTCCTATTGTGGGGGTCTGGATCTCTTAATTCCCACATAAATTATTCCAGGCTCATAGATATGCCAGTTAAAAAAACGTGTAGACCTGGCACTTCGGGACATGGTTTAGTAAGCATGGAGGTGTTGGGTTAACGGTTGGACTTGATGAACTTAGTGGTCTTTTCCAACCTCAATGATTCTATGATTTCTATATGCTCTACGTTTTCCCAAAGTTCTTTTTTTTCCCCCAGTTTAACAACACCTAAGCAAATGACTCTTTAGCTATTCATACCAGTTCCTAATGTACCTCATCACTTTAGGTTAGAAATAGCCTTTTCTTATCAAAATTACAGCTTCCTACTGTAATACACTGAGATGGTGTTGCAAAGCACTGGTCTTTACCTTCTCTCTAAAGAAATGTCTTAGGGAAAGCAGCAAGACCCTGAAAAAGCACTTGTTAAAAAAAATTAACAAAAGTAAAGCCATTGCACTATAAAAAAGGTGCCGCAGCAAATAGGAGACAAAAGTTCATTGCCCAGAACTGAGAGAAACTTCCAAGGTTCTTTCAAGGTCTCCTCAGGAAGAACAGTTTTTGCTTAACAGATATAATCTGAGAAGACAATGTTTTATTTCAACAGAAGTTTCCTACTGGAAAATGTCAATATTGACAAATTTTTTATAATTTCCAAATGTGAAGGTACAAAAGGATTTTTGTTTCACTTTTGTCAAAGTGTATGTTATTTCCTGGATTTTTAGGATTTCCCCTACACGGCCAAGTCTGCTCTACTCTCCTGCCCCCAAGAAAAAGGAAACATAAAATTTGGCTTGTGGGTTCCCACTAAATTTTTCATATGTTTTGAAAAACCCTTTTGTTTCTTTATTCCAAAATAGGGAAGACAAGATTAAAAAAAAAAAACAAACAACAACAAAAACCCAAGAAAAATAAAAAAGTTAAAAGCAAAAGAATGAATCCTGAAACAAATAACTGAGAATTAAGAGCTTGCCAGTGCACTGAAAAGGCCCTGCCACACCCTCAGTGGGCCTGATTCTGTGATGCCATTGCTGACCTTGGCTTGAGCTGCCCGAGCTCATTCTTCTGCCTTGCCACAAGAGCTGCCTACCTCCTCCTACCCGCACGCTGCAGGTGCACAGACTTGCAAACCAGACATATGGGGCATGTGTAATTTTTTGCTTATTAATTACGTTGCAGTAATTAATTAAAAATTTCATCTCAAGCTGCTGACTTGCATTTCTCTGGTTAAGTGAGGTCAAAAGATTCAGAAATTGGGGGAGTGATATTTTCCCAGACCAGCTGGCTTGCTACACGTATACAGTCCTATAGCCTTTGAATAGCAGTGGCTACTCTCAAAAGTTTGGAAGGAGAAAACCTGCGAAGATCTGCTGCTGTACAGCCCAATATTTTTTATGCCTGACGGTAAGTGCAGAAAAAGTCTCAAGAAAACAGTTCAATGTGAATTTAATGGAATATAAAGTCTATCAACCCAGACATAGCTCTAGGAATCAGCATGGTTCAGACTTCTTTCCGAGACCTAATGTTTCACCTGGTTCCCCCCCGCCGCTGGGTATTGATGATGTACTTTTGTTCTCAACCAGCAATAAATTTTTGTTTACCCCACATGGCCTTTGGGGAAGGAAATGAATGGGGGTGGGTGGAAAGCAGGGCTCTGTGAATTGCTCCATCTTTCCTTGCTTGTTGTCAGTCTCTTGCAGCAAAGCATTCATAGTCTTTCTAAGAGTTGCTCACCCATCTCAAGCCTTCATACATCCTTCTCCCAATAAAACAAATTCTGATGTGTAAACCAATATCAAATTGATGTCCTGTTTGCATCCAGTCACTGCACTAACACTGAGCTCAACACCAGGCATTATAAGGCCATGTGATATACTCAAAAAGCCTCTGAAAAAACAACTGTATTCTTGTGTGACTTCCTCTCTTCCTCACCTTTTTGACAGTATGCTATTTCTCTGCTTTTCCCAATAAAATCCCATCTAAAACTTAGCTTCTCCATGTTGCATTGAAACACCTCAACTTTCCTCCCAACTTCAGGACAAAATTCTTATGTGCAGAGTCACAAAAAGCAATGATAAAAAAATCAGGCAAGGGAAAGAACTAAACCTTTTGGAAAAGGAAACGTTTGTGACAAAAGAAGATGGGTGTTCTCCTTAGCACAAACTCTAAATTAAAAGTGGCAGCAGCCCATAAACATGAAATAGAGAATACAGAAATTGACAGCAATCTGGAAACTTTAAAGGGCAGAGAAGGAAAGGAGGAAAAAGCAATAATATTTTAGATAAGAGATGCCTGGTAGAAAGCAATAAGCAATCACTTTTCCTACTGGGGGGTCTGGGAACTAGACAGTGCTAGATGCTACTGCGTGAAATGGAAAATGAAGGATGGCAAAAAGCACACAAAAAATGTACCATGCTGAAGTATATGACAAAACTCACACACATTACTATTTAAAGGCTAAGCGTTGCTGTGGAGTTGAAGGTAGTAGTTGAAACAAAGCTTTTTACAGACAAAATGTATTTCACGTTGGTGTCTGCATTCATATGTATTGTTGTGTCCATTGTTGCCTGCTGCAGCTGGGGAGGAATAACCCCATGTGCCAGTACAGTCTGGGGACAGACTGGCTGGAAAGCAGCTCTTCAGAGAAAGATCTGGGGAGTCCTGACGGACGACAACTTGAATATGAGCCAGCAATGTGCCCTTGCAGCAAAGGCCAAGACCATCCTGGGCTGCAATAGGAAGACCATTGCCAGCAGGTCGAGGGAAGCGAACCTTCGCCTCAGACCATTGCCAGCAGGTCAAGGGAAGCGAACCTTCGCCTCAGACCATTGCCAGCAGGTCGAGGGAAGCGAACCTTCGCCTCTACTCAGTGCTGGTGAGACACATCTGGAGCGCTGGGTCCAGTTCTGGGCTCTCCAGTGCAAGAGAGACATGGACAGACTGGAGCAAGTCTAGCAAAGGGCCATGAACATGATAAAGGGATTGGAGCATCTGAGATACGAGGAGAGGCTGAGAGAGCTGGGACCGTTCAGCCTGGAGAAGACATGGCTCAGGGCAGCTTTTATCCGTGGGAGGAAGTAAAGAAGACAGAGCCAGACTCTTCTCACTGGTGCCCAGCGAGAGAACAAGAGGCAATGGGCACAATTTGAAATACAGGAAATTCCAGTTAAACATTAGAAAACACATTTCCACTGTGACAGTGGTGAACACTGGCACAGGTTGCCCAGAGAGGTTGTGGAGTCTCCCTTCGTGGAGATACACAAAACCCGACTGGACGTGGTCCTGAGCAACCTGCGTTCACTGACCCTGCTCTGCGCAGGGCAGTCGGCCCAGGCGACTTGCAGAGGTGCCTTCCAGCCTCAGCCGTTCTGTGGTTTTGTGACTTTTGCTGTTATTTGAGTCCCCCAGCGGAAAGCTTGGAGTCACCAGTTAGAAAAGCTTTTGAGCAAACACGTAATGGTAATACTCATTTAACACAAGTAGTGCATTTGACACCTGATGCTCTAGGAGCCTAAATCAAAGCCTAGAGAATTAAACTGAAGTATTTCTTTTGACTTTATAAGGAACAAATAGTGAACAACTCTGCCAGAGGAATGAGCCTGCACACACATTGCATACTAAACATGCAAGGTCCGTCACTATCAATGAGCATGCTCATTTCCTTACTAATATGTGCCACAAATTACAGCTGATCAAACAAAGCCCTGTAGATAAATGGCTTAATAACTACTTAATCATATTTAACTAAGCCTTAAAAACTCAAGAAGAAAAAAAAAAAAAGTCTAAAGGATTTAACAGAATGGCAAAGTGATAATGAACATTACAAACTGCAGCAGGACTTGTAGCATAGCAGCTTACAGATACATTCATGTCTTCCAAGATTTTCTTTTAAGTTTGATGCCCTACATACCTAGATCAAGTGAGAAATACTGAAATTAAATGACCAAAAACTTTCGTTCAACATCCAAGACTTTAAGAATGTTTCGCTGGGGATTAGCTCTGAGGATCTGGTCCCCATTTGATATTCTCATTTAAGAGAATGAATTAGAGATAATGAAAGTGGTGGAAATGAACCAGATTCAGGAGGCTTCATTCCACTCCAGCACAGTAACATGTCCCCTTCAGGGGCCAAAGTCCTCCCTAGGGCACAAGGACAGAACTACTGCATTTGGCAGTACACATTCATATACGAGTCTAAGAGTGGACACGGGACCTAAAACCCTGTTGTAGAGCTAAAATGAAGAGTAGAGATAGAAGTCTCTCCTGATGAATTTGTAACCTAGTCTATGAGAATTAAACGTGTTCTCTGGATACTGGAAAATCTTGAGGTCATCGGTCTCCAGGTGTATTCAGAGTATGTAGCATGGGATAAGGAGGGCACTGATGGAGCACGCTCTTAGACAGACTTTGAGGTTTGACAGCACTCAGAGGACGATTGGGATCAGGCAAAATTAGAGTCATCTTGGGACTACTCTGGCTGTTTTTCAGGTCAAAGCATCTGTGTATGTGTGAAAAAGTCATCTTTGGATCAACTATATGAGTAGAAAACTCCTGATCCACTGGTGTATAAAATGAGCAGTAGCAAGGGTTTTTTTAAATTGTAATAAATGAAAAGGAGTTTATGTTTGCCCATAATATAAACTTCAGAGGGAACAGAGTTTTGTTACTGTCTAAAGTGCTCCACTCACTCATACAATGGGTTTTTTCTTAGAGAGAATGCTGATCCTTTCACTTACAGTTTTCCAGAGATTAAAAACAAACACAAAAATTCAGCTACACATCCTGTTCCCTGGGTTGCTTCTAGTGGCTTTTGGAAGGATCTTTAGAAAAAATCCCAACTTTTTATGACATTTCTGTTTGGCTTTATCAGTAACAGTAATGTTTTTTGCCTTTGGTACTGCGTATATATTGTATATGCAGAACAGATCAGATAGCTGTTAACTTAGTTCCAGTTACTCAATTATAAGATCTTAAAAGGTCTAAACAATGAGGGCCTGGCACCATTCTTCAGATAATAATGTATAAGTAAGTAAAAAGGAAGTAAGCAAAAGTACCCAGACTGTGAGGAAACTAAAGCTACTGCAGACAATGAGAATGTGCCATTCACACACAAAAAAAAAAAAAAATTGGGGCTTTATTATTGCTTTACTACCACTACTGTTACAAAAACCAAAGATAGTTACAATGTAAAACACATTTTCTTACATGGTCTTTTGTAGTAGATGTAACATTTAGTAATACTAATCCATCAGGCAATATCACTAGCCATATTTAATGCCAGCTAATTTAAGGCCTAACTTGTGGCACCGGTAGGTTAATTATTTCAATGAAATGTCTTCTATTTCTCCATTTTTTTGTGCATTGTGCATCTTGGCAGCAAGTCAAAACTTGGCAAATCAACATTATGGGTATCTACAGTGCAAAATCAAATGAAGAAAGAAAACCTCTCACAGCAGCACATCTTAACTGAAAGAAAATAACTACTACAACAAATAACTACTACAACTACAAACAGGCAAGAAAAGTTGTGACATGAGGATCTTGTCTGTACAATATTCCCTGATGTTGAGAAAATCCAGTCCCTGTGGAAGTAAAATTAAGGAGTTTCAAAATAATCTCTTTTGCCATTTCAGAGGCCTAAAGTCTGAGCTCAGACAGGCTGCTCAGATCCTCAAAATCATCATTCTGTCAGTTTGTGTTTAAATGTTATGCTTCAGAAATAGTCCACAGAATTCACTTGGACTGAAAAAGGGAGTGAACCCCATACCAGACTAAATTGTTTCCTTGCCAGAATGTGGGCTTTAGATGGTCAACTTTTCCCTGCCATCACCATATTTACATACAAAGCCGCTACTATTATGGGATCCTAGTTCCTAATTCATAGTTATAAATCCTCTTACATTTCTGTCCTACATTTCAAGAAATCTGCTTAGCAATAAAATTGCAAATATGTAATTCCACAAAACTACACCCTATTTTCTAAGTGTATTTAGGAGCCTGCATTTCTACCCTAAGTACCAAATCAGTCTAATTCAAGGCATCCATTACTCTAATCCAAGCACTAAGAAGCTTTCCGTGAACACTTTGCTTATTCTCAGCCATTGCCACAAGCCTGCCAGTATTCTAACTATGTATTTAATTTCTTCAGGTCATGCTATCCAGGCCATTTCATGTTATTTAATGTGTAGCTTCATTGATTTAAATTTTTGGTTTTCGTGTGGTTTTTTCCAAACAGCTTTTCTATAAAAAGTTAAGGTTCCTATCTCATCCTTGAAACAGATTTATAATTAGTTTGAATTCTGAGACATATGAGAACCTTTAGTTCTGTTCCTGAATTCTTATCTTTCCAGATCATAAGAGCTAGAGAATATGCTTTCACATCCTAATTGATTCCCCATAAAATTCCTATTAGTTATGCTGAGTAGTAGACAATTACAAGCTAATGGAATTGGGCAATTTAATTACAAAAACATTTTAAATAATCATCTACATCTGTCTATCACAATATTCAGTATTACTATGGCTTGCACCATCATAATGCTGAACATAAAATCATTCACGTGCAATATTGCGCTGGGATCTAAAGTCATTACTTTAGGCTACAGGAAAACTGAAAGCTCTTGGCTTTCATCTTGAAATGCTGTGGTCTGTGCTAGGAGTTTGAAGGATCCTGCTGGTCTCACATAACAGAAATCTCCCATGAGGACTGGGGCAGCTTTGTGACAGGCCACAACGGCTGGATGTCACCAGATAACACCTGGCAAAAGCCACCCTATCCAAGGGGACATGGAGACGCAAAGAGGAGGAAGAAGGAGCAGCACTGCACATCACAGGAACTCTGTGCACGAGGACCAGAAGAAAGAGCCCATCCCAACTTACGGGATCGAATGAATGAATGAATCTAATAGTTTTGTAAACCTTAGTCACACAAAATCCTTTGGGAAAGCAATCTTATGAGCAAATTTCTCAGCTGATGACTAAAGTCTGCACAATTTTTTCCAAAATTTCAGATGATGTAGACCAGTCACAGAAGAACGTGGAATTACATCACCACATACTAAAAAAGAATGCAAGTTTTCACATGCAAAAATGCCAAGATTGATCATAAAATCCATTGCCAGATGTGTTAATGACCAACTTGGTGCTGTCTGCACTGACACCAGAATTATATTTTCTAGACATCATGTTTCAAACTCCAGGTTATATTCTCTTGCTCTGCACATACCCAATTAACTTACAGATGGATAGTATTATTTCACCTACTATAACTATACCTGTGGCATAGGTACCTAATGTCCCTCTTGGATACAAGTGATAGTCTAATTCTATATTCCATATATCAAGCTTTTATATTCATACATGCACACACAGAGGCACAAATACACTGGAGCAGGACTTCAGAATACACTACAATCTGCAAAGAAAGGCTGCATGCTAAATTACAGAAGAAAATGAGGGCAAATTGGGCACTCCTTGTCCTTAGGTTTTTTAACAGAAAGAAATATAGCTTCAGATTAACTGAAAGCATGGCACATATCACATTTTAATTAATTGGCTCCTTCATGTGAAAATCAAATTTTATTTCATTAAACTTTTTTCTCATAGATTATAATAACCCATTCACATGCTTCTATGTACACCCTTATATGCCAAATGTTACACTTTTGAATAATAGAGATTTCTCAGATTTGAAGTATTTCATTATGTTTAACATGATATTTAACAAAGTGGATTCAAATCCCGTTCATTTTTATTTGTGGAAAAAATTGTAATGGTGCTATATGAAACAATTACAAATTAATTCATGTTCAAATTCACTTTCTCAGCTTGATCCATGTGCATATTTTACCCTCTTAAAGACTCAGCCCCTGTGACTACACTGGGATTTTTCCATCAATAAGGTGAAACAGTTTCTTAGTCCAACACTTTTGTGCTCTGAATATTTTTGCAATCTTAGCTATATATAACTTGCTGACCTTTAAGAAGTCAAATACTTCATTTAAATATTTTGCAATCAAAGATGTATCTGTATAACACAGAAGTCCTAAATCCATTGAAAATGAAAACTCAGGAGAAAAAAATTGGGCAGTCTGCTGTATTGTCAGACTCATTTATCAATGGTTTTATTTTAAAATAACCTTTTCCTAAGAAAAGCAAACTGTATTTTGGGCAAAACTTAACTTTCAAGGAATACCAAAGGAAAAATTATTGCTTTTGATATTATTAAATTCAAAATACCATGGCAGTGTTGTGACCAGGAAAAGAACTTGATCCAATAGCACATTAAATAATTTTCTGTAAATAATTAAAATTCTAATCCTTTAAGTTCTTTGCATTGATTTGGCATTAAGGAAGTATGGTACCAATCTTCATATCCACGTAGACTGTATCAGGACTGGAGCTTTTCATAAAACTGTCTTTCCCTGTCATCACCTATGAGGATCAAGAGGTCAATTTCTACTTTGAAACAGTCCATAATATCAACATGAATCCCCTGCATTTAACTTGCAAAAAATCAGCTTCATACTTCTTTCCTGATGGCCATTATAGTAAAAAGAAAAAAAGAAAAACAATGAACCCCCACTTTGTAGTTAGATGTAAAGCTAGGCATCTCCCTCAAATCTCTCAGTAACACAAATGACTAAGAAAAACAGTATAACTTACACCAAAGAATACCTACTCTAGGTCAAAATAGCTGTTTCTTCATGTTCTGGCTTCCATGACAGTTGGCTAAAATAAGAAACCAGAGAAAGTCTATGATGTGTGTACACGAGTTGAACAGCGCTCGCCCCACCTGCGTCTCCTACTTGGCGGCAAAGTAAATACGCAAAGGGCTCTGAACCACCTACAAATCAGCACAACTCACTTTTCATTTACAAATATGTATTTTCACATATTTTTATTTCTCTTCAGGTAACAGACAAAGCTACTGTGTCTTCTCCATCACCTTTAGAGCACGTTGCCAGACCTAGGATTATTAGCAAGGAAGTGAGGTAAATATTTCACTGAGCTTTCATGAAGAGTTATGAGAAAAACTTCAGTTTCTATTCCTAAGGGTATTCATCTCCTAGAATGATGCCTTTAACATTTGCCACAGGGTTTATAGAAAAAAGACAGAAAAGTTTACTCGTTCGAACATATGCATTAAACATTGACCTTCGCAAGAGAGGAGAGCAGCTTGTCTGAAGGTTATAGCCAAGGGCTGAGACTTCCCGAGTCCCTAGTGACTAGCAATTGAGTCGCTAGTGAATCTTCACATCCCCAACATGCAAATTCCCAAATAAGATGAATATTCAGAAGATGCTAACAATTTACCCTGCAGGAAACCAGATACTGGTGGGAGGGGGGCAGAGACTGACTGAGGTTAAGTCTATATTGACAGATGTAAACAAGTGTATGTTTGATGCCACATGGCTTCCAGATTGGAGCCAAATGCCCCTTCACAAGCTTGGGGCAGAGGTAAAACAAGTCCAGGAAAATCTGTTTCCGTCCATATTAATGTATTATCCATACACTAAAACTGAGGCAAATGCACAGCATCTGTTATAAGCTGAATTTAGTGATGCCAATTAGATCTGCTCCTTCATGACCCAATGCAGTGATAACAGCTAATTGCACAGCTCAATAGCCAAAGCTGCTTGCAATACAGCCTGATTTCTCCTGCAACGAGTTGATCTTATACCTCTGCAATGCACTAAACATAATTATCTGCTAATTTTCCTAAATGAAAAAATGAATTTAACTTACTGAAGCACAAAATGCCTTCTGCACACCAGCTTGCTACAGCCAATTCTACCATATCTACAAAGTAGCAGTGCCTTGTTCTAATTATGCCTTAACTACTGATGATACATTTTCAGAAATAAGCTTTTATAAATGTTAAGCCTAAAGAAATGGCTTTGTGATGTTCGTGGAACCTGTTTTCTTTGTCTTCAATTCCTATGAAATCAGAATTTAAACAAATAAGCACCCCATTTGAGGATGTGCAGTGCAGACCTCAATTCTACAAACATTATAGTCCATTTCTTTACTTATACAAATTATTTCATCAAAGGCCATGAAACTGCTCACGTGAATATACCATGGATGAAATCTTAATCATTTTTAATCATTATTAACATTATATGTAAATATTACAATTAAATGGCAGTCACAGAGTGATTTATGAGCAGCAGCTACAGTTAAGGCTTAAAGGAACTAAAATGCCTGCAGGCTTATGCTGCAAATGCTCCCATATATTCTGATCCCATATAGAGGCCAGAGAGGAAAGTAAACGGGCCAGCTGATCTGCCAGTGACATGACCCTGTCATGCTGCATAGTCAGAATTACACCTTGACTAGCAGTAGATCCATAAGAGAAATGTTGAAAGTTAATCAGGATTGATCTACTATTGACCCATTCATAAGAGAGCTCAGCGTCTACGCAATAGGGTACAATGTCACATATAAATCAGCTGTAAGTAGGCTGCAGCTGACAGATTTATAGTAGTAAATGTGGCATGAACAAAGAATTGAGTCTACTAATCTATATAACAAAGCAAATTTTGCTTTGTAGAAACATTTACTTTATGTAAACTTTCCAAAGAAACAAAGATGATCAGTTTAACATATGTATTTTACTTTATGATCTGTATGATTTAACAAAATGTTTATGTGTTTGTGAGGTTAGTTTTAAAAACTGGAAATTTAACTTACTTACGCCTTCTAGCTATTTTTTTAATCCGTTTCATTTTTCAGTTGTTTCCTCAAAGCATGCTCACTTTACATGAGTATGTAATTGCTTTACAAATTAATTAACAGAATTAAAATCTACTCTGAAAATGGATGAGTTATCATTCAGACTTCGAGAGTGTGTCAAGGGAACTTACTATGTGGAGACTTTGCCAACATCATAGCTAAATGGATGGGATGGGTTATCCTTTCATATAGGATAGGTTCTCAAGGAGAGGTTCTCAAGAACCATGGGGTCTTTTTCTGGATCAAACCACATCTGAAGGAAGGAAAGCAAAATGATCCTGCTATGTGATTGAACCGTGGAATCAGCTGTTCTAGCCCTGCAATGTTGATCCTCCAGGCCTTTGCCCTTTGTCAAGCAGGCACACAGGTGAGCCCAAAGAATAAGAAGAATCAAGTTAAAATATGACTTTAAAGTTTCAGGTGGAAAACGGAGCTTTTTTCCACCTTAGCACTAAGCCTTAGGGAGGTGGACCACATCCACAGAACTCCTGCTGTAATGCAGCGTGGAAAGCAAGAGGTATTCTTCTTTCTTTAACACAACAGATATCTAAAGTCTTGTGCAGGTCCTAGAAAATTTAATTAGGAATCGAAATTCAGAATTATCCTAAAAAGATAATCCTAAATCCTAAAAAGAAAACAAATAAGTTGATTATTTAAAGATCAAGAGAATTTGCTCACCTTCCTAATAATTTGAAACATTAACCTGTTTCATAACAGTACAAAGTCACCATATCTGCCTCTACGCTTGGTTATATTTGTAAGCTTCTCTTTCCTCCTCAGAAGACTGGAAAGATAAACCATTTAAAAAGAAAACCTGGATGTCATATATTCACACCGCATAAGTGTGCGTTAGCAGTACCACCACAACAATCTTTCCTCTGAGCAGATTCTTGCATTCTCTCCTCCTTATATCCTGCACATTATTTCACTAACAGAGCTGCAGTGGGAATGCCATAAGGCCGTAAGTACTAAAAGCCCGGTGTCTCAGTAGATCAGATGTGACTTCTCTTTTTCAAAGGCTAAAAATGACGAAAAATAAGTCTTTGAGACATCACATGAAAAGAGCCAGCTTCAAAGATAACTCCAAGCAAAGGAAACATTGATGGAAACACTTCTCCTTCAGATGGTAGTAGTACTACTGTTGTGGACTACTCTAAGTTCATGCTTTTATTTTGATCTAGTTTAAATATTTGGAGGTTTAACCATTTACCCTAACTTCTGAGTGGCAGAACTGTAGAGATAGGCTGAGGTTGGGTTAGGGGAGTTGGGGTTTTTTTTGTTTTACTTTGCAGGTTAACAAAAGAAGTTTTCTTCCTTTCCCTCTTCTGCCTCCTGCCCAGCATCACGCCTAAGCAATCCCATATTTACAGGACTGAGAAGAGATGAGACCATATCCTCACCAGCAGCTGGGTCCATATGGCCTGTGCTTCGTGTCCCCTACTGCCCACCAAGGTCTGCAGCAGCAAGGCTCTCCCTTAGCACACCAGGTAACCCCTAAAAGCTCAGCTCCTGCATCAGTCCCAGCCCAGGACTTTGTCTCCATTCCTTTACATTTTAAAGCTTTTAGATTTCTGCTCCAGTTTTGGTTTGGATTTGGGGGGGGGGGGGGTGTCTAAATAATACACATTCTTTATTCCTCAAACATTCAATGAAGCTCCTTCAGCACTTTTGACTTTGATTAATCTCACCCGCTAGCTCTTCCTTTTTAACATAATCCATTAGGTTTGCATAACTTCTTTTTCTGGGATGTGTATACCTGGCTTTATTCTGAAAGTTGCATTTTTAAGTGAATTTTCAATTACCATTTTGTTTTCTGGTTTACAAAGTCATTGCTGCTGGCAGCCTCAGCAAAGAAAAGCAGTTGAACAGAAATGTGGGGTTTCTACACTTGGTTATCTAATGTTACTGGCTCCCCCAAAACAGCACCTTTTATGCTGATCTTACATCTACTTCAAGTTGAATTATCTATTTCTTCTATTTCTATTTCTCAAACATTAAAGCCAGAACAGCCTGCCTGCTGCTTTCTCTGATGTGTCCAATGAAAATGTGACATGAAGAATTAAAAATAAAAAGAAATACCATGCTGCTATACTTTGATGCTTGGTTTATCTGTTCCCTAGGAAATTGAAGTCTGCTCTTAATAATGTTCAGAAGCAATTGTAGTTTCTTGTTTTCTTACCATCAACTTTTAATTTGCTGAAAAGGAACTGGGGTTTACAGGAAAATGATCAAAATTACTGTGAAACTATTTTTTTTTTCCAGGGAACTACGCTGTAACTTTCATTATCACTTCATGCTGACTATCTGTTGGGTTCATTTTAGCCCCACATACTGTTCACCTCAGCCCATTTTCCTTCTTTGTTGGGTTAAGACAAAACTAGTGAATCATCATTACTTCCTATTCTTAATTAGTTACCAGTACTGCCTCATACCTCTTCACCCTAACCAATACGGTATGAACACCTTCCTGTCTATAGAGCTGAAAGAGGCCAAAAGCTGTCACAGAAGGCAGATAAAAGCTTCCGAGCAGAAAAAGCAGAGCACTGCATGGTTCTTAGATTGAAGCTGTTATTCATTACGGAGAAACCGCAGGCAACCTTCCAGGGAGGTACCCCTGATCCATCTTTCCTCCTCCAGGATTTTTCTCCAAATCTCATGCCAGTTCCTGTCATTAGGCCACTCATATTTCACTGTTTTACTTTCTGGGCAGAGTTATTGTTAATCAATCTCCAGTCTCCTAGGCAGCAGGATTTTCCTTAGTTCCATTTCTTTAATGTTTATTTGCTCTATCTTTAACATTTCTGCAACACTGAATTATATCTCTATCTTCTTGACAAAGCGTCTGGTCTCTCTGATAGACATCCTCCCAATCTATGGGTTACCCTTTGGCAACTGTGATGTCTTCGGAATTATCCTTGACCTTCCTGAACATCACAAACCCCTTTCTTTATGGCTGGATGGGATAAGGTTCCTGAAAGCACAGGGTAGTATCCCAGTCCCACTCTCTCTCTTTTTTTTTTTTACTGTTATTTCCAAACAGTGTCGGTACATACATTATTTCATACCCTACTGTATAATTTTTAGTTTCTCTCCTGTTCCATTTAATACTTACTTTCTTATTCATATAGTCTGTCATATCTGAAAGTCTGTCATACACATATTAAGACATACTTTCAGAATAACATTCTGTGGGTATCATTCTACAATATAGTTATTGCATATTCCTTTTCACTGAAACCAAATTATTCAGGAACTGGGACTTCTTAATCTAGAGATGAAAAGACCGAGAGAGACATCACAAAGTCCTTAAGTACGTTAAATCACACTGTAAAGAAAACCAGGGTAGTTTACTGTCCATATTTATAATGAACAAGAAATAGGACAGCATTTTTGTTGACAACACAGAAAATTTTTTCTTTTTTCAAATGAATACCCTTTGCACAGAACATGCCTAGTCCATCACTAAGGTAAATACCTTTCTCCAAAACGCTGATTATATCTATCAGTCATGAATATGGAAAGCTACCAATAAAAACAGAGGAGGTCTGACTGTAATAGGAAATCTGGAAGGAAAGAAAAAGATTGATCTATAGTAAGAATTTTTTCCTTTTTTTTTTTTTGAGCATGAGATATTACATTCAGCACCACCCAGAAGAGGGTTTATTTTTTTGTAGAATACATCGACTGACTTTTGTAAGGAAGTCAGATACCTGACTTTGATCTGATTGGGTAATAAAGTCAGGAATAAACTACAAAGGTATAAAAATTAACTAACATTAGTAGTTATGAAGGCCTATGTAATCATTATAAATAAAGCAGCTATGTTAAATGTTTAATTTAATTTGTCTCAGAGACTTGATTTAATAATGTACTGTAGACGAAGTTCCTCTTCTGACTTCATTTTTATTTATTTGTAGTTGCACTACAGTGTGAAGAAAGGGTCGGGGTGACCATTTATATTTACATGCTTTGTTCATTCATTTCTAGGACAGTAGATCAATCTTTTGCATTCAGTAATGATCGTGGTGATGGAGGTCCTGCAATGACTGCTTGTAAAATCATTGCATGAGGCTGGTCTTATGGCGTGCGGATGCTGTGTGGAACTGCTCTACCTCACTTTCTCACCTCTGTGGATAACATTGTGCCCTAACTCCCTCAGGGCTCCTTGGAAATTCCTGGCGCAGATCCGTAAGTATGCCTGAGTCTACATGCTTGCAACACTTCATGTAAAATTCACTTTTTTCTTTTTTCTTTTCTTTTTTTTAATATATATATTACTATTGAGGGTGCTTATAAGGTAATCTACTACTTCTTGACTAAAAACTAGTAACTCCATAGTGCTTGTGCAGAGAGAGGGCAAAAGAAATCTTTAATTTGAACAGCCTGCTTAAGAGACAATGAAAAGTGTACGCTTGGGTGGACCTTGCCAAATGCTCTTTTGCCTGGACACAGAGAGCCTTGGAGATATTAAGATGGGCTCACCACCCATCAGCCAACAGATTGGTCCAACTGACAGCAGTTTGGTCTTCAAAGAGGCAGGGAGCTGCATATGGGGGTCCCATTGCCAACTGAACTAGTTGCCCAGCACTGTTTCATGCCCCACCCTGCACTCCAAGAGCAGAAGAAGGGCTTGGAAGCTCACGGCAGCAACATTGCCCCCGGAATATGGCACAGAATTCAGGAGGGCAAAAAGAAATAAGCAAGGGTAATAGATTTTAGTTTTTATAAATGTATAACTGAGAGCAAATATTGACTTCTTTTCTTTAGCTAAACAGGCTTTATAATGGTTGGTTAAGTCGCTAAGGACATGACAGATTCCAATCTCAGTAAAACTAAGATGGAAAAAAAATAGAGGATCTTCCACAAAAGGAAAAAACAATTCATGCACCATTCAATAGTGAAACCTATTACAAGAAACCATGTTTTCCAGGTAATTATATTTTTTTAAAGAGCTGTCTCAAAGCACCCGTGAGCATACAGAATGCAGTCAGTCCTACCTCCTTTCACCAGCGGTTCTCTTCTTTCAGTTCAGCAACCAGAACTGACCCTTCCCTTCTTTTATTTGCACAGTTGAACCACAAGCTTGATGTTTTGGTAAGCTTGGAAATAATAGGTTTACAGCTAAGATTATTAATACTTTTTTAGAGTTTTAAGTGATTATTTATGAAAATCACATAGCTTTTCCATGATAATTCACTGTATTTCCATTATCATTCAAAAAAAAACTGAAAAAAGCTTTTACAAAGATATACTATCTGTTCTTCTTTAGCTGCAGCATTTTTCAGAGTATACCATAGGAGCTATGTATATCTTGTAAGTACTTCCTCACAAAATGTTTCTATCTGGATTTACATATTCATATTAGTAAAGTTAAAAATATGTAATGATGAGACAAAGCTATTTCAATATTTGAAACATCTTCAAAAAATAGTTTCTTTTTTTTCAAGATTTTTGACAAATAAGTGAAGGACACAAAATGCTCGTTTCTCAAAAACAAATGAGGGTAAAATTTTTCAGCAAAGAATATTTTTCTATGATTTGTGCCTTTTTTAAAAACAATCAAGTAAAACAAATATTATTTTCAATCCACTCTACCAACTATTATTGGTTTTGGTTTAACAAGTGTTAAATCTGTTTCTTAAGAGAGACTGAAGCCAAAACTACACCAAAAATATATCTTCACTCACACTTACTACCTGAGAAAAAACTGCATCCTTACTGGTTAAGCTACTGCTTAAGCATTAAATTTATGAGGTAATTTGATCAAAGATAGACTATCACAAGGCTTAGGCATTAATTCATATCTTTTGCAAAGCTAACTAATAGCAGAGACAGCATTGGAAGAGACATTTCTTGTACAATGATGAGAGGATGACTCTCTAGATGTAAGCAAGGTAAATAAGAAAGTGAAGGGGCTGGGGATTCTTCCGGCTACATCTAGAAATACTTTAAAGCTTTATCCTTGCTCATTATCCAGGGGGAAAAAAAGTAAGAATCTTTAGTTAATATATTAAACTTAAAGAGAAAAAAGTAAAATTCATTACAAAATCCATGTTTCCATAGTTTGCTTAGTATTCATCTCCTGAGGAAGAAGTTGGTCCATGCAATAAATTGCCTCTTCTCCTTAATCCCTTTCAAAGTGAGACAGAGTCAGTGCAATTCATCTTGATCTTGATGCGGGACTCCTCATAGGTGTAACTGCCCGCATCCTTGGGGCCACGTGCATATGCAGCAACATGCACCTTTCCTTTTGGGAAGAGTCAAAAACTCAGGTAGAGGAGGGAGATGGCTGTTGACATAGTTCGCTGGGAAATGGGTAAGTTCAATTAGAGTCTTGGCACTATGACTAATGACCTTCAAGGTTTAATTTACCACTGGATCTACAGTGCATGAAAAACATTAATAAAGCCCTTTTCATGCTAATCAGCACCACAGAGTAACTTATGCTTTTTATCCAAATTAGATTTTTAGCAATCGACTTCCAGAGCCCCTTTAGGAGTTTCCCAATGGAGAGATGAAGATGGATGAGAGAAATTCCTATTACTTCCCTGCTTCAAATGCTGCTCTGGAGCCTGGGTTAGGGTTAGCACTCTGCTTGTCTGCAGATTATTGCAGACCAAGTGGTTATCTGCTACCCAAGGCAAATGTGGCAGAGCAACCTCCCTGTTCAGTGCAATTGCTGTGGGGAGGCAAGCAGGAAAGAAAAGATTGGCACTTGGGATTGAATTATGGAATTTGTCTGGAAGCAAGTTCTCAAAAAAGACTGGCAAAATTGTCCATGAATGGATATCAGTAGCTATCTCTTCTTGGAGTCAGGAGAGATGGACACTGCAAGACCTTCCTAAATAAGATTATGCATCTTCAGCTGCTCATGTAAAGGCTGTGCATCCTGCCTTTTAACTTATGGTGGGTACATTAAGCACCCCATATTACTCTGCAACAGAAATCTGACAAGGATCTGCTATTAAGTCAAGCCTTGCCCCAGACACTTGCTAGTAACAACCTTGCCTTAACGATGCAGACAGCACTGCTGTCCCTCAAGGCAGGATGCATAAACGTGATTCCAGGTGAAGATGCCTGATTTGCTTTCACAAAATCTCAGCCCAGCCCTTCAGCTTGGTTCCCAGACCATATGGAGGGCAGAAGCCTGTGCTAGACCTCCAAGCGGGGTATGCAAGAGCCAGGCACTGCAGACTTGTCTGGGACAAGGGTGTCCGGACCGCAGACCTCCACAGTTCTGAGGGAAGAGACTCTTTAAGATCAGGTATCATATCTGAGAAGTTAGGGCACTTTGCATGCTAGAGAGGCAAACCTAAGTTCTGGCATCTGACACAGGAATGTTTTATTTAGCACTCACAAGGCAAAAGCCAGAGACCTTTTGGTTCATGACCTTCTCACATAAATGCTCCCAAACTTCCTATTTACAGGACCACTGTCACATGTGTTCTCTCTGATCCATTGAATCTTGGGTTCTTTCAATGACAGAAAAATCAGAACAAAAGAGTCAACTGGGAGTGTGACCTAGAGGGACATGCACCCATGTACTCCAACTAGCCAAAATCACAGTGATGAGGGTGTTCCCCCAGGAGAATAACACATATCCTTCCTGGATATGTGTTATAAGAAATGTTTTAAAATAGATGACAGCTTTTTTCTAGTTCTGTTTTACTAGTTGTGTGGGCCACCAGGCAACTAGTCTTAGAAGAGAACCTTGGTCCTGCTGTCTAGAGAACTGCTCTCCTGAAGCGCCGACTGCAACAGGGAAGTTTGGATGAAGGGCAGGATTTAAACCACTCTCTTACAGTTACCATTTCCCAAACAGCTGCCTTCAGACAGCTCCCAGATCACCACGTCGCTTGTTTTGAATCTCATGCCAAAGCTCCAAGCCCAAGCACTGAAGGTAGCCTACTGGGTTACACATCAGACACCACTACAATGAGTTTTCCAACATATCCTTTCTTGGAGTCAACCTTTTACCTTCTTCAAACCAACATTTTATCTTCTGCAGAAGAGAAGCAAATTAGTGTGATACCAATCTTCTAAAGGGCTAGGCCTGCTCCTTGAGGAAGAGGCTAACCCTGCTGTGAATACTAGCAGCAAAAGCTTGAGAAATTGTCAGCTGTTGTCTCTAACTCCTCGGGGAGTTGCAAATTACCATTATATACAGCTGATAGATGCCTCTGCAGGAGTTACCTATCATGAAGCCCACATTAAAGACTCATTTATATCCTTTACACTAGATGTCTTGCTGATTTGAGTGTCCTTAAATGAAGGATTAATTGCCTCTCCCTTGAATATCTGATTTTGTTCCATCAATCTGATTACATCAGTTTCCCTGGTCTACAGCACAAAACTTCATTATAGCCCAACCCCTGCACGCAACTCTATTATCATAAGAGCAATGCCGACTGTGATTTCTATGGAGCACCATTATTCAAGGTGATTTCAGCTCTCTAACTTCATCCTTCATGTCTGCTTACCACTGGGGTTTACAGTCTGGCAAACAAGGTTTATACCTTTCACAACAGAAAGTGTGAGCAGCAGTCAACCTCCCATAGCATAAAGCTGAAGGTAATCTATCTTAAGAAAGGGGGTCGGTATTTTTCTTGCACCTGGTGAGTGGTCGCTCATTTAATAAATGTGGGATCTGGGCCGTTACCCAGATCACAACAGAAAAAAAAGAGTGTTGTGTAAGAGATGTGCTCTAGAGGCTCATCACCTGCCTACTTACCTGCACAATCTACTACATTGTTTAGCAAAGAAAGCGTTAAACATGTTCTGAGCTAGAAACCTGAGGTCAGGCACCTGGCAGCTAGCCTGCACCATGAAATTCTGTTTCTTCCTCTAACTAGGTATAGCAGAGAACCGCAGATTTTACTGTTGAAATGCCACTATTGTTTGCTCTTTTCAGAAAAAGCACTCTCCTCTCAACTCTGTTGTAAGAGAAGCACTCAACTATGAGTCCTTTCTAAATACGCAGCTTGTGGAGCTTTTAAAAATGGCTGGATAGTGTAGAAGAGTGTCATTACAAGCCAACACGGGATTGACTACACATTGGTACTGGAAGGGTGTTGCAATGAGATTCCCAGTCAGCAACGGTCCAGATACACCAGTGGATGTCACATCCCCAGACACCACCACTGACAGGATTAAGGCCTGTGCTGATTTATTCACACTGTACCCTGTAAAGGGAAATATAGTGAATAAAGCCACTGAAACTTAGCAGTCTAGGAAACAGGAATTTCTGATGGAATATCATCAGATGTCCACTTCTTATAGTTCTGATTCCCTTCAAAATTAACATATTTAACTTCAGTAGGAGACGGAAGAAACTAAGGAGATCCTCCCTTTACTTTCCTGGTGTATGAAAACACATTTATTGGTGTGCATATCCTTAAAAGTCTGATCATTTTAGACCAGGGATACCTTTCCCAATGACAGTTCAGCCAAAAGTAACACCTTTCTGTGAAAAGGTTCCGTTGTGAAGAATCAGTGGTCCTGATAAAATAATTTTGAACAAAACTCCCCAAGACGAGTGGTTTCAGTGCCAGAATCCTGCATTAACCTGGCTTCTGGTTTAAAAGCAAGTGATAAAGGCCATAAAGATGCAGAGGAGGAAAAGATAATCTCATTTTAGAAGCGCAAATTGTACAACTCGACTGCGAGTGCCCTGCCTGACACTTCAAAATAAGCAACGGAGGGGCTGTGAAAGGGACTGATTGTCGGCAGAGCAAGCGCTGCCCAGCTAAAAGCCGGCATCATCCCTACACCAGCTCCTCCGTACTGCCCTAAGGCAACTCACTGCTCAATCACTTCTTAGGCTCCCTGTGAGCGCTATCAAGAAGAATAGCGGGAACGATTGCTGAGAACCGCGTGAAGAGAGTGCCAGAAAATATACTGCTGCTCCTTCCCACGTTAGACGGCCATCCAGCACGGCGCAGAATGAGGCACAGCTCAAGTGTTCCCCCTAAGGCATGTCCTTCAGCCCCCCATGCTTCCCTAGATCACAGTGCCTGGTCAGCCCGGACGTTCAAAGGCTGATTGCAATTATTTTGAGTTCTGTACTAAAGATAAACAAAAGCTCATCAGGACGCCTCGCTGAAAGGCAGGCTAATTTCTAAAATTCACATTCATTTTTTCATCACCCAAAAAAAGAAAAAAAAAAAAAAAAGATGTTGTGATGTCAGATTTTCCCTGCTCCTTTTTCTCTTTGGGGCTTTTTTCAGTAGCAAGACTGAAAAGGGCTGAATGTGGTGAGAAAAAGATAGACTAAAAGCAAAATCAACACACCTTTTCCACTTTACAGACAGCTTTTTTGCAAATTCAATGAAAAATATTTGTAATTTTTCACTTTCTTTAATGAAAATACTATGCAAAAGTTAAAGTAACCTGGAGCCAGTAGTTTTTATGAGCTGAGCGGACTACACCCTACACATGTACCTCCTACCCACACCTTAACAGAATAGTGCTAAAAATACTTTGCATTTTTAAAAAGGCCTTCTGCTTTTCCGAAGATTTTCACACACACCCCCAAGTCCCAACACTGTTTGAAATGGTTCAGTTCTATTTTTGTAAATACAGGATTACAAAGTGTCCTACAGTGATATCTCTATCCAGATCCTAATGAACAGCCATCCATAAAACAGCTTGCTGAGAAGTGGCTATAAAGCCCCTTAAAGCGGACAACATGACCATGATAGCTAATATGAAGAAAAATGAATATTCTGCCTTGGAATCACTTATTAGCCTACAAGAGTATGGCAGGAAGGTGCATACGTAAGGCTGACAAGTACCTGCCAGTCTTACATGTAGCGGGAGCCTCCAAGCATAAGCAAAAGGAGTATGATTTTCCAGAAGAAGTTACATTATTTAAGATGTTAATCTCAGAGAAGTGTCTGCAATCTTTCTGCATCCCCCTATTATTAGGGCAATAATAGAAGTGTAAAAGGTCAAAGAAGGGAAAAAAGGACCAGCCAAGGCATGGAAAGGCTTCTTTACAACAAACAGCTAAGCAGGCTAGGACTTTTCAGCTTGGAGTAGAGATGCTCAGGGGAGATAAATGAAAGGATGCAAAATCTAGAATTCCACAGAGACAGAGAATAGGGGCTGTTTGTGCACAATCTCTTCAGTATAAGAATTAGGGACATCAAATTAAGCTAGCAGCTGGCAGGTTCAGAACAAATAAAGAGAGGTGGTTCTTTATAAAACCCAGAGCTAGTCTAGCAACCCCCATGCTGCATGACTTTGTTCCCATTAAAAATTGCACATAGGCTCAAGAAAAAGATGGACAGGTTCATGGAAGAGAACCAGCTGAAGATTGCTAAACATGCAGACAAATATCTGCTGGGGGGGCGCGGGGGCAAGCTGCCAAGTCTTCAAAGCTTGAAGACAGTCGGAGTTCTGCGTGCCTACCCTGTTCTCCAAGGGGCACGCTTACGTGGCAGATGCACAGCCATCATGCCTAATAGCCCACTTGAATACTTCTATTTTCTCTCCTGGATACCTGTAGAGATGATTAATACCACTGCATGCCCAACCTATTCTCCTGCTGTTTGGCAGCTGGGCTTTTTAAGCATTTAGACGTCTGTCTGGTCTTTTGCTGGATATCCAGCTTTTATATTAATACAACATTTGCACTGAAATACAGCAAGATTAGGGGTTCAACTGCTTTTGAAAACTGCCATCCTGAATTCCCTAAATTCTGACAAGAAACACAATCTTAATGATTGTTGTCATGTTTTTATCAGAGTACTTGATGTACAGAACTCTTAAAAGTAAATACCTGGAATTATTACTTATAGTGACCACTGTAAATTACGATCTAGGTAACTGTAAGAAAAGGACATTTTCTCTTGAAGCATTTGCCTTTCCCAGAAAAATTCCTCCTCTTCCCCTAGGGAACCTAAAGCAATTTGAAATGGTTCTGCTTTATTTTTATAAATACAGGGAGCTAGACATTGTGTAACAGCGGACCTACACTTTATCTTGCCTGGCTAACCAATGTATTTATTTATCATCTCATTTAAGTTATCCGAGATTTCTCTGAAGCACAGAAAATTGCTGCCCTAAGGCAGACTAGATCTGCACAGCTATGAAAAGTGATATAAAGAGCCACAGCTCTCCAGGAAAAAAAAAATTAACCCCAAGTTTAAAGCAACAAAATAACATACAACCACATACCCTGTCACCCACCTGCCCAGCTGCAGTAGCACGGTAGCCCTGGGCCTCTTGAACTGTCCCTTTCCCCTATCTGGACAGAGAATACCCTCCTCCCAGAGAGCACTCGAAATGCTTAGTGCTAATTAACTATGTTGAGCTTAAAATATTTAATACGAATAGCTTTTTTGTAATGTTTAAAGGATTGAGTAAATGGAGGTACATAATTTTGTATAATCAAGCTTGAACTTCTTTTGTAGCTAATAAAATATTGAAGCGCAAATAACAGAAAGAAGAAAAAAATAGTGTCACACAAAATTCAGGAGTTTTTACAGCTTTCTACAAGTTGATTTTGTTCTTTTGTTTATTCATTGATTCTCCTCTCCCATTGCACGGGATTTATTGTACATGTACACCTTGTTCCACAATGACAAAATTAATGACTGTATTAAAAAATAGTTCTTTATGGAAACATAAAAATAGGTAATAGACTAGAACAGGAATAATTCTGAGTTATATTTATTATTTAACTTCTACATTTAAAGGGAAAGTGAATGATATTTCACATTGAAGTTCCTCACTGCCAGAGCTACACTGGTTTATAGCATTTGAGGACCTGCCTCACTAAAAAAGTAGTCTCCGCTAAATATCATCAACCTTGATTCTCTTCTTACACGAGCACTGAAGACCTGGTCCAGGAAAATACTCCAGCTCATGCCACGAGCATCGCCAGAGCTCTGGTGCTGTGGCTAGAAGCCTTGCTATTTCGGCTACTGCTAAACACACAGGCACGTACCAGCTGTCTCACCTGGTGCTACCTCCGCTGTAATAAGAGCGATATTTTCTAAGGAGAGGAAAACTGATAAAACGATGTTAAGCCAGAGGCTATGCACAGAATCTCATTTTTAAGTTCAAACAATAATATGCATACCTTTTTGCAAACCGCCCTCCAGATAAAGAAAAGCTTAAGAAGTTCGTGTTTCCTAAATGCTGATGAACGGTTCCCTAAAGCTATTTCCCTGCACCCGATGAGCACCAAGAGTGGTAACGCGTGCCAAGGACTAAGCCATTGCTGGAATAAAAAAATACACAATACACATACCCTATTCTGAGTCCAGCTGCTGACATAAGATCTTGTTATTTTAGATGTAGTAAGACTGCAACAGTTACAAATTTAGATTAAAATTAAAAAGTTATCATGAAGATCAATTTGAGAAAGCCAAAAAATCTAAAGAGATAAGAAAAAAAATTAACAAAGTCGTCGGTGCTGCAATTATGCTTTTAACAGATGCATTCTGAATCCAGTTATTTCTCTAATAAATGTTGCCACTGGGAGAGAAACTTCAGAATTTTTACAAGTAAAACTAGGGCAAGTCCTAGAAAAGCAGTCAACAGCTATATTATTTGGTCCTATTTCTATCTATTTCACTGCCTATCACTCTGAAAGCTAAATTCCATGAGAAGTTATTAAAAAAAAAAAAAAAAAGATGAGACAACAGGACAAAGGAGAGATTTGAAGAGAGGTTTTAAACAGCACAATAAACCAAGTGTAGACATTTACAAGGTCTCTGAAAAATTATGAAACCTTGAGAAAATACATAAAGATATTTGTCTGAGCTTGTAAAATGTAGATGATTGAGGCTGAAACTATAGACAGGAGAGAGAAATCATCCAATGTGATACTGAAGAAAGACTGTTTAAAAAGGTTTTAGCCAGACAGGCATGGTGTAAGCCAGTGGCTAAGTCTTTAGCCACTTAAACTGGTTAAAAAGAGGTTTTGTTATAATTCATGCTCTTCATAGGAGAATTTACATCCTGTCTAGTACTACTATGGATGCATATTAAAATTTATTTTGTCATATCTTCCCACCTATTTCTTTGGGCAGCTGACATACCAGCTCCTGCACTCTCATTAACTTACATGTTTCCCTGCAGAGAAGGGAAAGGTTTCTAACATTTCAGGTTCCTAACATTTTGTAAAATGCCTGCCTTAACTTCAATAGAGAGAAAATGTGCAAGTCCATAGTGCTTGAAGCCTTCATCGCGGAGCTGAGCCCCATCACGTTACAGACTATATGTCAGAAGAAAGGCTCTGCCCCACAGCGCTTGCGCTGGCATGAAGTGATAGATAAGCGAACGCAGGCAGGAGACAGCTAGGTAGTGCTGACAGCCATGAAAAGCAAAAGTCTCAACCCGTGCAGAATAGCCTACAATATTCACTGACTTTATACAGTCAATGAAATCCAACCATTTTGCATCACAGGTATGAAGACCAATACCCCAAGAAGGCCAGCAAAAAGGGCAGCAGCTCATCTGGCCACCAACTCAGCTTACTGGCAGCACATTACCTTAATTTTATGCTTTGAACTGGCTTCACAGTGACTGCAAAACACACTTCAGGATCATGCTGCAAAACCCCCACTTGCTGTTTTTCAGAGCTGCCCCTAAGATGGATGGTCTACAGTGATGACTCCTCACATCAACATTGGCCCAGTGGAAAAACAATGTTAGCAACAGGAGGAAGGCCATATACCCAAATGGTACTGAGCCTTGGAAGAGCCAAACCAAGAGTTCCGTACTTGCCAGTAGGTGAAAAGAGAGCAACCAGGAGAAGTCTGCTCTAGAGCTCAGCCTGTCTTGCCTACTTTCTCATTTGTACGTGGAGGCAGAGAAGGGGGACAGGTCCTCAGCCAAAGCAGGAGGCTCACTGATGCTACCCACCAGCGTATGCGCGTTGAGAATCCCAGTAAGGGCAATAAGCTTGCTTTTATTTAACACAAGAACCTTTTGCTTCAATTTGTTGTGCAAAACGCTTAGATACCAAAGTAAGAGACGGCTGGGTAAAGAGGTAGATGTAAATATTTCAAGATGACTGAAGAGCATAACTATGGCAAACATATTGTTAAGGTGGTTTTACGCACAGTCATCCCTTTCCCACTCCTCCCTCTACTCAAATATGGGATTTTCTTTTGTTTTGAGCATCATACACAAGAGATTCAGTAAAAATCTGTGCATCTCAAACCTGGGAAAAAAAATGTGTTTGTCTCTTCTAAGCACAAGGCTAGCAGGAGATGAGCAATTGAGATGATCAATGGTTCTTGAACAGGCACTCTGACTGTCTTTCATTATACAAAGCAATTTGAAAGTCGTGGGCTGGATTTTGAAGGGGGGCAGGGAGTGATAAGCATTTAAAAAATTTATCTTCGCTTAAACAGCCATGTGTTATGTAATTCCTGTGGCTATATAATTCCTGGAGTCCCAAAATTCTGTGTTCAAGTCCTAGCCCAGCACAGAACAGGCCAATACCACCATGAAGGAGGGGTTGTGTCTGTTTTCCATCTCTCCTGCTAGTTTTTAACAATTGAGTTGCCTCTACTGGAAACTCTCCTGAGCTCTGCAAGGAGACTCCTACCACCCTGCACATGATAGATAATTATGAACTGCAGTGGGTAATTACTGAAAACATGCTATAATTTCATGGTTTGAGACATCAGTGGCTGCAGCAAAAACATGCCTTTTTGCACTCAATTGCTATTTGTTTCCACAATGAGCAATGTGTTGTTGGCAACGTGCAAAGCTTTGTCCTCTCAAAATATACAATTTTAACTATGGGCAGACTCTGGAAAACAACATAATAAAAGTGTCACTATTAAGTACTGTGTAGAAATGACTATGTATAATACTGTGGCATACTTTGTTGTTCCTGCATCAACCATCTTTTTATTTTCTGTATATTCATATTTATTACATACAGAAAGAAGTTATAAGAGCTTCCTTTTTAGAAGCCGCGCTAGCGTGTTCTTGTGATGAAATCTACTTACACACTGACTTGGAACTGGCACCAGGAACAACCGAGGAACTTCTGTATAAGCTATAGCAAGTCTCATGGCAACTATTGCTGCTTGACTTAGTCTGTGGAATATTTTTCTGTCATTGATCCTGGCAAGGCTTCTCTTTGGGGGTATGCTTGCTATGTTGATGGAATAGTACTAATATGGTCCCTGCCATAGTCACAAGAGAAGTCATAAATAAATTGACTTGGGCTGAATCATGGATCTTGATCGCCATCTCTACATGTCCTGGGCAGAGGTGCCTTCTTCTGTATATTCTGTAAGCATACATGGACAACCTCTGAGCTGGCAGAAAACTACACAACCAAATTAACATGCTTATAAACCAGAAATAACCACCTCTGAGAAGTATTAACAAATTCAAGTTTGATATTGCAGTAACACAGATACCCATATTTTGGTTATGTGTAACAACTGAGAACATGACAAGAGACACTTCCCCTTAGACTGTCTGACAGGGAATATCTGTTTTCTTAAAAATTTATGCTAGGCATAATGGGATCAGCCTCTTCATTGGCCTTTAAACACTGGAATGCTAAACAGAACTAATAATGAATAAAAATAGCAATATCTCTTCATGTACATGGTGGGCTTACAGTTGTGGAACATCTTTCTCCTTATTAATAATTAAATCTTGTTCAGTCAAGCTGCAATTATTAAAATGCTTGACATTCAAGCTCCATAAACACTATTGCATGGCAATTGCCTGGAACAAATACCCTGAGTGCTACTACTCTCACCTTACTTCTCTGTTGGGCAGTTAGATAATGTCAAGTGAAAAGCCCAGAGGAGGCACAAAGTAAAGGAAAGCTGTTAAGAGTAGTGCGTCAGCAATGCTAAATTTGAGCATCTCCAGAGTCACAAAGGAGAGCGAGCAGAGAGCAAAAGAGATCCTGGCCATGGCTACAAAGTCAGCCTTATTGCTGAGCTTGTTTCAGAGTCTGGGCTCTCAACAGCAATTGATTTTCACTGGGGTCTGTGAAATACAGAGTTCAAAGTTCACATCTCCCTAAGCCTGGAGAGCGTTCAGACCCAGGACCCAAGTGCATGACCCATCTGTGATCAGCAGAGATGTCAAGCAACTTATGGATTATATACTGGGGGCACAAGTGACAAAAAATAGAAGGCAAAACTGAATCTTGGGAAGAGAAAGTAAGGCAGGTGACAGATCATCCTGGCAAATACTTTATTACTGTGCATAACATGGATGGAAATAAATTTAGGTACACTGTTAGTCACTGTCAAACAAACATGCCCTACTAGAAAAACTGGAATTTTGTTGAGAAGAGACCTTAAAAAAAAAAAAATTCTTGAATGGCTTAAAAAAATTTCTGTAAGCCATTCCCCAAAACTTTAAAATATATTTCCTAATATGTAAATACACAGCTGTCACTAGAAGCTAAATTAAGTGATGTGTGTTGAAATCTGAGAATTTCTTTGATTCCTCAAAATATAAGAGCTACTATATTTGTTCTAATGTTTTAGAAAATTAAAACATGAAGAAATTTGGTGGAGTAGAAAAGAATTTGGGGATCTGTTTTACACAACAACAGGATGTTTAGTAGGATTTTTATCCAGCATGTTTAAAAACATTTAAAAGCATCAATCTTTAGAGCCAAAAAAATCCTGTTCAACCAGCACGCATAGATATGCTTATGACTTAATTTGCACAGTGTCAAGCACCCACAACAACTCCTCTGTCCTAACTCTATAATATAGATAAAGAGGGGAGATGCAGATAGTTAAGTATACTGCCCAAAATGGCAGGGATTTTGAACAAACACAAACAAACAAAAACCACCCACCACCAATAAACCAGCAAAAAATACCCCAAATACTGTTTTCATGCCATCCGCAGCATTTGTGGAAGTCAATAGGGCCCGCGTGGGGTTTAACAGCCTATTCAAAAGAGCAGTACAAAACTCTGTGTTGCCTTTCAAGTGAAGTAAACTCTAAAATGGTGCACAAGACCTTTTGTGATAATCCCATCTTTTTCTCCTAGGAAATTACTAGGAGATACACAACTTGCTCACACGTTTGTTTTCTCCAGGTGCTGCCCTCAAGCTCTGCTCTCCTGCCAGCAGCACTTCAAAACAGCCAGGGACACCTACCACTCAGTTCCCGTGTTCACTGGTGGGTAGCTCATGGTCTTGCCTTGTCATCTCTAATTAAAAACAGTTAACATTTTATTCTCCCCCTGCTTCTTTCCCCTGAATTCTTTTGCAGCGGAGAGTGATTTTTTTACTTCCTGCTTCATCTTCACTAAACTTGATTTACAGGTCTACGGTTTTGGAGAGATGGCAAGATTTCAAAATACGAATAAGGAAAGGATGTGCTTGATGGTCCAACAAAAGTAATGAGATGGTTACAGGGCTTTTTTTTTTTTTTTTTACATTTTGTATTGTCCCAGCTAAGTCAGTTAATACTGTATAAAAATCAGAAATCTAGAAGTTTTCTACTAGTAAATGCCCATCTCCCATCTACAAGCTCATTGTATTCAAAAGGACCGGTATTGCAAGACTCTGAAGGCTCCGCAGTGTCGAGGACCCAATTTTGTGTATACTGGTAGCATCCACAGTTTGGGAGGAACGTTATATCCTCAGAAGCTATTGCAGAGGCATCTAGTGGGAACTGAGTAAATAATAGTTATTGCTCTAGATGTTGTGGTACTTCTAGTTAAGAGTTATAATGCAGCTATGTTGAAGGGTAAAACCTGACAGAACAATAAAGCAAAATGAGTCCATTATCCCAAGTAAAGAAGTCTCTAATTTCTCTCAGGTTTTTCTTCAATTCTGAAAAAGACAGTGGGTGACCAAAAACGTCTTCTAAACTCGTATTGTCATCATCAACAACCTTAGGATTTACACAGTCGTTTTCATCTCCAAAGCACTTCATGCATGTTAAAGCAGTTAATCCTCGCAGCGCTCTTGGGAGCAAAGTTCATTACGGTCATCCACTTCGCCCCAAGAGAATAAAGGGGGGTTTTCGGCAGGCTCACCCACCAACCGACTCAATGCTGGTCTCATTTGCAGTGCCGGAGGGGCCATGCGGTGGTGTGACCCCATAGCCATGCTCCCCCTCACATCACACTTCGTGGCACAGCCTCTTGCCGGCCCTCAGCACACACCGTTGGCCACACCAGAGGAAAAACCCACTCCCCAGGTACTTCATCTACAGGTTCTTATGTACTAATGCCAGGGAAAAATTGCCTTGTGCATCCGATAAATCTGCACCGACAGAAATAACGATGCTGGTGTAAGCGAGATGAGAGAAGAGTTACACCTCTGCCTCTCAGAAAGCCCTCTGAGCCAGCGTTTTATTCTTGCTGCTCTCGGCTCGGAGTTGGCAGTGAGGAAGGAGACTGAACGTGTGTCTCGGACCCGTTCTGCTCAACGACGATGGCTGTGCCAACAGCGGCTGGGAGCCACACCTACACAGACCCTGCCCCGAGCAGCCCTGAGGTGCAACCATGCTGCTGCTTCCTACCAAATGAACCATCAGAGCCTGCGGGCATCGACCCCCGCGCATGGATTACCTGCCGTCCGAATGTGCACTTGGGCTGCCTGAAAAATAAAATAAGTTGGGTTTGGGGGGGGGGTTTGTTTTTTTTTTTTTTTTTTTTTCTTCATGCATAGTCAGTGCCAGCAAAACTTCAGTTCCCAGTTTGGGATCAGGGCTCACATCGCATCAACGTCCACAGCTCTGTGTCAGGGCAGGCTGTATGCTCTTGCTTCTGCTCCTTTTAAGGCAGCAAAGCCTTGAGCCCTGCGCTCCTATTTTTCCCAGTATCTTTTTGTGTGTGGTTGAGCTAGCCATGTAACAAGCTGTGGCTAGTTCCTCAGTTAAAAGCACAGCTCAAAAACTGAGTGCCCAGAGCCGGCCTGGAAGGGAATAGTCCATGCCCTGGTACCCAGGGCAGCACAGCTTCGCTCTCTCACCAGCATCTCGTGGGGACGGGGCAGCTAACGTGCATGTGGAGCATGGCAAGTGCGACATGCCGCATCATCTTTGTCAGAAACATATTCCTTAAATCTTCCTTTCCAGTACACTGTGTTTGGGAACAGCTCACAGTACTTTGAGAATACAGTGTTAACGATACAGACCTTAAGGGGGCAAGATGAGGCAGGAGAAGCAGGCTTGCAGTTAATCAGAAGTTTCAGGGGTTTTAAATTCCCATCATAACCCAAGTTAAAATGATTTTTCCCCCCTTTCAGAATTTTTGTTAAGCCAAAAACCCATCGAGACCCACAGGAAGAGGCGCTGACGTACGCACCAAGCTCCTCCCAAAGTCTGCCAAAGGTTTCATCTGGAAATCAGAGCTCTGCCTTGGATTTGATGCTGTATTTGAGATCACAATGCCTCCAAACAAAACATTTCAAGTTCAAACAGACATTTTGGGATGAAATTTGACTTAGTCAGAAGAATTCGGAGCAGGTCCCCTCCGGATGCAGGCAGCGCGCTCTCATTTCTCCTTTTCTGCCTATTCACTTTCATTCCCCCACCCCCTTTTAGCTTGAGGGTTTTTTTCTGCTTTGGGGACAGGAGTGGAAGAGCATCTCAGGGCTGATGCTTTCCCTCCTTTCTTTTGCTCTGTGTAACCACTAGCAAATCCAGGACCTTGCAAGACTGAAATAATAATTAACAAGACTGAAATAATAATTAACACAAAGAACTGAAGCACAAAGCTAAGAAGCAGGAAGGATGAATGTTTAACACTGTCTGCTTCTTGTCTGAAGACAAACAGATTGATTTTTAGGATTCACCTCCACAGCATTTCAAACTGCAGTGGAGTAACTTCATTAGTATGAGACATCGATCTAACAGTCCGAGTAGGATGTCATCGTCGTTTAAATTCTGCTGGCTGAGCGACCTGGGTGTAAAAGCTTATTTTAAAGCTCCGTATTCAGAGAGCAGTCAATACGTTGCTTTGCTTCTATAATTTCACATGGCCTTGTGCACTGAAGACAAAAAAATTTAAACCTAAAATATGCACAGTGGGCTGCAAAGGGTTAACCCTTTCGGCATCCAGCCCAATTTCTATACTCACTGGACAAGCAAAAGTTTGCAGAAGACAACATGCAAATGCCAGATGGAGATCAACCGTTTCTTACGGTACGAAGGCCTGAGTTTTATGGCATTGCACAGTGGCACAAATGAAATAAACCATTATCACCGAATTCTGTATACAGTGATTGAAACTGAAGGAAACCATGGTGCTTGAGTGCTGAATACAGTTGAGAGTATGTAAAAGATGTGATACGGGAGAGAGAAACTTGATAGCGGTTATGTTAGCAATTTTCTTCTCAGATTTTTCTCTGCTTCACATTTATTCACTGGATCCGGGTTCACAATGGAAGATGATCTTTAATAGCACACCAGTCGGCAAAGCTTCTCCTCTTCTTGTTAAACTTGTGATATGCTATTCTGTTGTCCACTGTGTATCTGCATGTCCTATATTTTTTGGCAATACTCAAAGGTCTTATCTGTGACACTGAAGCTGCCTGTTCAAGACTGATAAGAAATTTACTTTGCCGTGAGAGAAAAATTTAAAAGGAAAGAGATAAAACTTTTGGATTTCTATTTTTTTTTTTTCCCCCAGGGTATTAAAGTAGGGGGAAAACTTCTGTCTTTAGCACTGAGAATTGCCTAACTTACTTTAAACACACCTTTCTGTTAATGTCCAATTAAAAAGTGTAAATTCTTTGCTCTTCTTAACCTCCTTAACAGAACAAGAGTAACAAGCTATTGCTCTAATTCCTTACCTCCCCTTTCCTCAACCACCAGTAACAACCAAGCAGTAAAATCATGCTTAAACTCTCCCGTCTGAGGCTAGCATCATTTTCTTGGGGTGGACTTGGAGCATACAGGTGAAGGGACCAATTTGGGTGAAGGGACCCAACCAAAATCTTGCCAGCAGCTCCATCTCTATCAAGTGACGGATATAGCCATCGGACATAGTCCTGATTTAGGTACCACAGCAACATGGTAGGGAGATCTACGTGCCAGCCTAACTACAAACACATGACATGCGAGGAAGTTAAAGCCATTAAAACAAGGTAAGAAATAGAGCCATGTTTTTCCTCAAAATAGCTTTTGCTTAATAAAAATCCAATAATCGCACAACTTTTACTATTTTAAAGGTCTACTAAAGAACTCCATTTGGCTGATATGTTTTGGAAACTGGAAACAAATTAGTTTTAGTAAGAACTTCCATTCAGAAATTAAAATTTTATTTTGGTTAAAGCTTTCACATTTCACTTCATTTTTGGTGATAGTACTCACTGAAACACATTTTGGATGACAAAGTGTATTTGGATTTTGGCATTAGCCTTTTACACAAAGGAAGAAAGTAGAGAGGAAGAATGTAGTATTTCTTATATTTATCTCAGATGTTCCCATAAAGAACACTGACATTTTCTGACTAGCTATAATAATAAAAAAAAAATAAATCTTTGTATGAATTAACAAAGAATTTGCTGCAAACTCAGCTAACTTCTACACATACACAGACCAATCCTTTTGGTATTCTAGTAAACAATCCTGTAGCTGGTTTATATAGGGATTTATCTGACTAAGAAGGCATATTCTAGACAGAAAAGCTGTTAACTTTGGTTTGGACTGTAATACCTGCAATGATTAATGTCCTGTTGTGATTGTTCAGAAAGTCTTATACTGTGAAATAGATAATATGTAATTACAAGTTTTGTTCTGTCTGAAATAAAGCCCCCCTCCAGTCTCCCCTATACAAGCCTATTTGTTTCGCTTGCAGCTTTTGTTTCCTGCCCGATCCAAATTAATCATCTTCCTTCAAACGTAAAACACATTATGAAGATCACCACAAAGCGGAACCTGAGAGATGTTCCTGTTGGCATTTCATTGTCAAGACGGATTTAGCGAATCTCAGCATAAAACACCAAATCCACCATGCTAAGCTTTGTGAAATGGACTGCACAAAATACGCAACAGCAAACCAGAATCACTGCAGATACTTATACATGTATTTTTCAAGAAGATACAGTGTAGCTCTCAATCTTACCAACAATCATTAAGCTCTCTCAATTGATGACAATTGGAGAACAAGTTAAACTAGCATACAGCTTAAAGTGAAATCAACTATTACCATGACCCTGTATAGTCCACAAAGAACTCTATCATTAAGAATATTCTTTTTTTGAAAGTTTTTATTAAGCTAAGGTGAAATTTCAGTTTTAAATGACTATGGACTTTTACTTTCCTGGTTGCAACAGAATGCATTTATGATATTAATCTGTTTACTTACCAGTAAAAGCACTATGAACAGAAAAAGCTGTCAGAAACCCTAAGTTCTATATATGTTGTTTTCAACCACCCATGGTTAAAAGGGAAGTGAATGATGTTTTTTTCCTTCTATTTTTTTAGCAGCCCAAGCACCATAATCAGTCACGTATGTTTTCTGGAGGGCAGAGTATGTTTGTCTCAAAGAACGGTTGAAGCTGAGGAGTACCTAAGCATATGTGCCGAGCAGTAGCGTGCTAGGAAGAAATGGAGTATTCGGGGCATTAAAGCTTTCTCAACGTCAAAGATGCTATGGATTGAAGGGGTATCAAAATTAGCCTCCTACCTATGGGTCAGGTCTAACGCACTTCGGCGGCACAATTTGGGAAGCACACACTACTGCTGCTGCTGGGTGGAGAGACAGAGACCTTCTGTCTCTCATACAGCCCATCTGGCATCTCCCACAAGCACCGAATTCACTTATCCAACACAAACAAGTGAATAAGCCCTGTGTGTTTAATACTTCACAGAATTTCATTTTAAAGGGAACTGAAAAAAAATAGGAAGGAAGGAATCAGTCTGACTATTTATACAACAGACTGCGTACTGTTCTTCTTGGTCAGGGCTAATTTCATGCACTGATATCATTATTTGCATGCTTTGCTGATTGGCAATGGAAGAGAGACACTAACTCACACAAACTGAAACGAAGTAAATGAATATGGGTATTTTATCTTCATAAAATAGAATAAATTCAAGTGGTTTATTCAGATGAACACTATTATTCTGGCAGTCACACCTCAATGCCTAAATACTGCTATTTGGGAAGAAATCCACATGCATGTTGGCCATCAAGCCAGGATTCCTTTAAACCCAGAAGAAAAGCTAGATTATTCCCCCCCGCCCCGCTTTTCTTTGAGTGGTAAGCAAAGGAGCTGTGAATTCAGCTCCAGAAATAAACCTTGCAAATGTATGAGGTCATCTAGTTTGAGGATGCATTCAGGCATAGGTGTATAGATGCTCTAAACTTCAGACCAATGGATTGATTCCCTTCTCATTCAATGTTTAGGAGTGTTGAGACATAATGGGTCATTAAAGGTCTATTTCTAAATGCCATGATAGCTGTATGGCAAGATTAAGGAACAAATTATTCATTTATTTATTAAAAGCCTCAATTATTTAAACCAGATTGCTATGTAAGAATCTTCACTTCCTTTTCTTTAAGGAATGAAAAATTTCAGCCTTGGGGCTCTCAAGAGGAGCTTGATTCCAATGAGCTGCAGAGTAGGGAGCAAATACAAGGGTAGAACAAGGACAAATTTTCTTTTTATATTTAAAAACCTTAATCATGACTTCTTTAAATTTGGGGGGTTGTCATAATTACTGCAAGCGGGTTACAGGAGTAGAGCATAGAGGCAGTCTCTCATCACAGAGAATCCACCCACCAGACATTCCCACAGTAGAATGAGCTTGTGTCTATGATTATATCCTGAGAGCATGCTGTAAAGACTGTTGGTTTATTGGAAGTATAACAATGCTCGGACAGATTTGCTCATTTTCAGTGAAACACATGCAATTCATAGCTAAAGACATCCAGTATGTGGCCTTAGTTGAGAGGTTGTGTTCCTTTACAGGATCAGATCTTCCAGGATAATAGATTAGCACTTTACTAACCTTACTGTAAGCACTCTGGGGTCTCTCAGCAGGACTCAATGCTCAGAGGCATGTGATTAATAGACTTAATACACATTTATTTGGCTTTACAAGTTTTCCTAAATCAGAACATACTATATTATCATAAGGCTGTTCCATACAGTTTTGTACAAGCTGCTTCTTAACAAATAAGGTCAATGATCTGATTCTAGCTATTACTGATGGTCTCCCGGTCAAGCAACACCATGAAGGACTAGGTAAAGTCAAGTTAGTATGCTCTTAAAAATGTAAAGCAAAATCAAGGGTAGAAGTCTGGTTGGGTAGGAAGAAATTACAAGTATGAAAGCTAAAAAAATTTTAAAAACCCAACATAAAAACACACAAAAAATTACAAACATACACAAGAAGTGTATATTGAATTTCTGCAGAAATTACTGGTTTGGCTCAGGTTAGCAAAATCTTTATCACACACTGTGCAAATGGCAGTTTAACTGATGTAGTTGGCAAGTTTGAGGCAGTTTCATAGGTAAAAGAATACATTCCTTCTGTGTTATAACTAGGTCAGCATTTTGTAGCTTATTTATTTGTACCATTATATCATTTCCTCCGACTTATCCACATGGTCTTATAATCACCATCATTAAGTGATAACACATAAAACTTCAGAGGAAGAACATTCAGAACCTTAGCCAAAGCTCCTCTACACTTTTTATTTATTTGCAATGCAACGCAGGGTCAACTAAAATTTTAGTCATCATCATCATTCTTTACCGAGGATGTGGTTTACTGACAGTAAATGAGCTGGGACTAATATGTTTGTAGTGAATACATCTAGGTCCTCTATACGCCATTTTCCATGGCATGGAAAGCAAAAAGAGGTATATGTATTATTGCACATCTATCATTTCAGCAAAAATAGTTGTCATAGAATGAAATATCCCCAAAGTCATTGGAAGTCAAAACAGCAGCAACGGTTGGGTTGAAGACCTTGTTGCAAGGCTCAGTCTTTCATCACAGGCCTTCCACTGCTCTCTTCACCAGCCGCTCTCCCCTGCGCGGTCACTGTAGGTCTGCATTCTCCTTCTCAGATCCCCGAGGCCTCAGACAGCACGTGCCGAACACACTCCTGTTTTTATTTATATCTGTGGGGTTCACACGGCTTATAGTTCAGAGCTGGGCACATGACAGACACCAAAATCCAAGCTATTGGGCACAGCATGCCACTGACAGAATTCCTGGCCCTGCTTTTGGTTTGCTGTTTAACACAGGCCAGGTTATTTAATCTCTTTGCTCGAGCCCCAGCCCTCCTAGAGCCCCATGGCAAGAGGGCAGATATGCACCCTCTGTGTTGGGCCATCTGTGAAACGGACTCTTACCACTTGGTTTCTAAAATTTCTTCTTCTTTCCTTTTGAATTATGACTTTCGAAAAAGCTTTGAGGAGCTGCAGCTCTAAATTTCACAGCCAGATTTCACAGAAAGTTGGCCAGGTTTATCCTTTAAATCTTAGAAATCCCAAGCTGCATTTTATTTTGTTTCCATGACTCTGCTTTGTTTTCTGTTGCTCGAGTCCATCCTTTGCTGGAATTTCTGATCCAACTGCACGGGGCGTATGAAAACCTACAGGGAGCGCAGCTCTGGAGGGTGAGCCTGCAAAGCTGGGGAACCCCACGTGTAGGGCAGCATCTGGAGTGCTTTTACACAGAGGGGTGCAGGTGGGAGACCCAAACGTGCAATAAACAGCAAGTACTTTCATTTAAATGAGACTCTCCAAAAAGTAGTAGGATGCCACAGCACGACAATACAGTTCATCACCCGCCACTTGCTTAAGCACCAGTTTTAAGAGGCTGCAGCGTGCGACTTTGCGGGACTCGGCCATTCCAGAGACAAGTACGTCCCAGCCCGCGTCCTGATGTTTCAGGCTGTCCGTTTCCCACAACCAAAGCTCTTTAGCTTTGAGAAGCAGAGGCTTTGGGACACCTCGTGTGCTGCCTGCCTGCACCCGGAGCAGGTCACAGCCCGCAGCCCTGCCACAGAGGCAGCAGATGGTCTCTCTCGCCTTCCCAGCGACAAGCAGGGCAAGCACAAGGGTCTAAGTGCCACCATGTTCTCGAGTCTGGCTCTGTCACTGGCATGTCACGTCTCCTCAGACATTTTTCTGTGCTTCCCCCCCCACCCCACTTCCTAATGTGCGGTTTGTCTGTCTCGTACATAAATATAAAACCCTTTGGGGCAGATATTTTTCTGACTGCCTGTTTGTACTGGCAGAGACCTCAGCTGGGTTCTCCAGGGCCTTTACTTATAATTCCCCGACTGCTTTTTTCTGCTCGAAGCATTGTATTTTTCTCTCAGACAGTGAGCATTTCAGAACATGAGTCTGGAAATCTACATATTGCTTTATTACAAAAGTGTTTATGCTTCTAGTCCTTCCTTCTTGCAATAGCTGTATAATGAAACCACAAAGCAAGAATCTTTCCTAATAAAATGTGATGTAGACATGCCTGGAGTATGAAATCAGAAGAAGTCAGCGATGGGAAAAGCTGCCATCAATCATGGCAGGCAGACTGCTCCCCCGACAGCAGTCAGAGACAGAGGTAGAGAGATTCAATAATTCAGTAACAGCTGCAGTAGAAAACCAGGAAGAAACATTATGATGCTAGTCACTACGTACTTAGTATTATAACTTACCTGCATATCAGATTTGTGAGTGATGGGTACAGGACAAAATTGCACTGAAGTCATCAAGCTGCAACTGCTTACTTGAAGGCTGAAGAGCTCTTGCTTTTAGTTTTACGTGCCTGAAGACAGTGATCTATGCCTTCTCTGACACCCTCTCCCATACCCCCCCAAGTAATCCAGGGAGAAAGGCACAACCAGAGGATGATTCACCCCACCTTATCTCTGGATAGGATGAATCGACTGCTCGAGGGTCTACTGTTTTCCATTGTCTGTGGAGATGGCTTAGATCAGAAGCCTGACTAATATAGCTGTTTCAAAGAAAGCAGCTTCCTCCAAAGTTCACTTTTTTTTTAAAAAAGTCTTAATCCGATAAGAGACTTTCATGGAAGTCACACTGTAGTACTAAGCACCACACAGTCATTAACAGAAGTTCACCTTCATATCACATTCCGCATTTTATAAAGCAAGAGAATTGAGGTGCCCTCCGCTCCCCTGCTCTCGGAGAAGCAGGGGAGCCAGCTCATTCTCTAAGAGAAGTCTTGGGTCAGAATAGCAACCCTGGTGCTTTTTTAATTTACATTCGTTAACTCTTGCACAGGATTGCGTACATGTTTGCTTTAGGAACTGGTAGATACACAGTATAACAAATTGCTTCGAGTACCCAAACTTCTCTAGTTCTCTTCAAATACAAAACTTACATGAAAGCTTGGCAACCTTCTTTCATTCATAGCAGAGAATGAAAAGAGATTATGAATTTAAACCTCAAGTTCTGGACTTACATAAAATAAATCATGGTTTGGACAGATGAAAAACATTCTTGTTGAAGGAAACCAGTTATGTTTGCAGGTTCTTGGGTTTCTTTCAAGCTTTTGATAACAGGATGAAAGCTAATTGGGATTCTTATAACAAGCCAAAAGAACCCCCTAGCGCAAAATACAATTTTTACCACAGAATTGTTTGAAAGCAAACTCTAAATAATGTATTTAATTCTAATTTAATCAACTGAATAATTCTGAATGCAAAGCCCAACAAAAGACAGCCATATAGTTCAGAAAAGCCTCCAATGGCCTTCATGAACAACCCTGCAGGCCAGGACTATTCAAAAATGAAAGTATCAAATCAAAAAATATTTGACTGCCATGTCATGTGAATTCAGGCAGCTGAAAATCATTTTATTGAGAGATAAAATGCTCATAAAACATATCGTGAATCTTCAGGCAAAATGTCAGACCATAAGTTACAATTATGCAATTTTTCTCGCCAAGGATCTCTGCAACTCTTATTTTCAGATTTTTTTCTTTCTATGAAAGAGATGAAAACATGTTGGGAAAGAACTAGGTTTCTGGGAGAGAAAAATAGTTTTTATTGTCAGTAAAAAAAATATCACTAGGGTTATAGGAAATCTCTTAAGTGAACTCTCCAGAAACTTTAAGTCAGCAAATGTGAAAAATAAAATGCTAGTATGAAAAAAAGGTATTCTGGATGGGATCCTTCTAGTCCATGGAGTACTACATGTCAGTCAATACTTGTCCATTAGTATATGCAGCACACAGCACAAATACATTTGATCATTTTTTCTATGTGTCGTTGTATTGGGCTCGCGTGGCAAGGTTTTGGTAGCGGGGGGCTACAGGGGTGGCTTCTGTGAGAAGCTGCTAGAAGCTTCCCCTATGCCCAACAGAGCCAATGCCAGCCGGCTCCAAGACGCACCCGCCGCCGGCCAAGGCCAAGGCCAAGGCCAAGCCCAAGCCCGTCAGCGACAGTGGTAGCATCTCTGGGATAACTTATTTAAGAAGGGGGACAAAAGAATACTGTGCAATTGCAGCCGGACAGAGCAGCAACAATATGTGAGAAGAACAACTCTGCAGACACCAAGGTCAGTGAAGAAGGAGGGCAGGAGGTGCTCCAGGCGCCGGAGCACAGATTCCCCTGCAGCCCCTGGTGAAGACCATGGTGAGGCAGGCTGTCCCCCTCCAGCCCATGGAGGTTAATGGTGGAGCAGATATCCCCCTGCAGCCCATGGAGGACCCCACACCAGAGCAGGTGGATGTACCTAAAGAAGGCTGTGACCCCATGGGAAGTCTGCACTGGAGCAAGCTCCTGGCAGGACCCGTGGACAGAGGAGCCCACGGTGGAGCAGTTTTGCTGGCAGGACTTGGGACCCCATGGGGGACCCACGCAGGAGCAGTCTGGTCCCGAAGGACTGCACCCTGTGGAAGGGACCCACGCTGGAGCAGTTGATGAAGAACTGCAGCCCCTGGGAAGGACTCACGTTGGAGAAGTTCATGGAGGACTGTCTCCTGTGGGAGGGACCCCACGCTGGAGCAGGGGAAGAGCGTGATGAGTCCTCCCCTGAGGAGGAAGGAGCGGCAGAGACAACGTGTGATGAACTGACCACAACCCCCATTCCCCGTCCCCCTGCGCTGCTGGGGGGGGAGGAGGTAGAGAATTCGGGAGTGAAGTTAAGCCCAGGAAGAAGGGAGGGGTGGGGGGAAGGTGTTTTAAGATTTAGTTTTTATTTCTCATTACCCTACTCTGATTTGATTGGCAATAAATTAAACTAATTTCCCCAAGCTGAGTCTGTTTTGCCCATGATGGTGATTGGTGAGTGATCTCCCCCTGTCCTTATCTCGACCCATGAGCCTTTCATTATATTTTCTCTCCCCTGCCCAGCTGAGGAGGGCAGTGACAGAGCAGCTTTGGTGGGCACCTGGTGTCCAGCCAGGGTCAACCCACCTCAGTCATGCAGATCTGAACGGCTAACTTAATAATGAAAATAGTGCCTCACATCATGCTGCTGCAACAATTTCAGATTTAGCCACCCATCATGACAAACTAGATTTCAGTAAAAAAAAAAAAAAAACAAAAAAAAACACAAAAAAAAAAACAACAAAAAAAAAACCAACCAAACACACACAAACCAAAGCCTGTATTTTTTTTTTAATTCAAAAATCCTTTTATTCCTTAGTATGGAGAAAAAAAAGTCACTGTTTTATCTGGTATAAATAAGTATGCAAACTGGGAAGCTAAGTGGTGTAAGCCCGAGCTCTTTGATTTAAAAAAAAAAAAAAAAAATGGAAACAATTAGTTGAGATTATGTCCCTAGCATGGACACCATCTCAGTCACTCTAGAAATAAATCTCAGAGACCCGTTTTCAGCAGAAGCCAAGTAAAAAAATCCAACTAGGATTACATTATAGAAATTTTGCTAAATGGAAGAAGTGAATTTGCATTTTATAGCTGTTTATATATATTTGTGATACATATAATATGGTATGACCTTCAGAAGTAATAAAATTTGAGGTTTCATCTCATCAGAAACTATTTAGCATGCTGCAGTTTGCTAAGGCACGCCATCACTCCAAACTGTGAAGTAATAAACTTGTCGGACTTATTTCCCTGAAGCATACTGATTCCGGGCTGACACTTTGAACAGTACAAACTAATTATAATTGCTCTATAAAAACAAGACTTATGCAAGGGCAACTTTTTACCAAAGCGTTCTCTTAATGGTTTGACAGAAATACATCATTTTCCTTTAGCTGCTTGGAGATATCTTTAGCTGAAAGCAGGTGAATTACAACTAGTTTCTCCAGTATAACCTTTGCAATAACAAGGAACAATATTTCTGTTCACCTTTGCATATCAAAATACAGAGCAAAATTGCCATTGCTATAAATCCATGAATGGCAATGGGACTAGGCTGACAAATGAAAAAAATACCATTACAAGTAGTGTTTCACAATAAATAAATTTTTAAAATGTCACTTATAACTTCTTGGCCTAGAGTAATGTTAAGCTTCACGTGAGTTATATCGCGTTTACTAAATGCAATGGATTAAGATTATCCACTCAGTGGATCAAGACTAGACACTCAAGCTTTATACCAGTTAAGTGTGAGAGTTAAATGGAGTCATCTGCCTTTAGAAGGAGACAAATACACAGATGAATTGGGGACTTCAGATTTTAGCCAGCTTCATATCAAATCAAGCTTTGTGCTGTTACTAAATAGAAAGATGAATCATATAAAGTGCTAGAGCACAGGCGACAGAGAACCAACATAATTAGGTGACACTCCCAACACCTAAACAGCTTGACGTGGTCCAAAATGTCTCATAATTCTTTTGATTAAAGTGTTACATCCCACAAAGTACCACAGGTAGATGATCTTACTGTATTCCACCTACTAGCAGTGCATAAATAAGGCACAATGACACATGAAATCAGCACTCTGTAGAATAGCAGGAAGCAGCTTAATTCAAGAACCATTTTCCTAGGTTCAAAACATGCTTTATTAAAGCTTTAAGCATAAGCCCTGTAAAACATGATGCACAATACCAAAGTTTTACAGGCACCCAGAGGACTTCACAAGGCCAGTTTTGAACAAGTCTGAGGCATGGCGTAAGGACGGACATTTTGAAGACCTTCCTTTCACAGCCGAGGGGTGACCTCCTCAAACTCAGAGATGCCTCGTTTACATTTTCACTCTAATTAGAAAGCTGCAACTCTGATCCCACAAAAGTAGAAGGAAAAAAAAAAAAAAAAAAAGAGAGTTTGGGCATGCATGCATACTTTGAAGCATCACGTGAATTGACCAGAAAACCCTGAAGTGAAGATACAGTGATCAGGAAGAGGCGTTCAGCTCTCTAAAAGCAAGTGCTATAGAATGTTCCCTTAACTTTTCAGTCCTAAGATCTGAAATCTGCCTTAAACTGTAGATGTAAAATTTTCAACACTAAATATACTCTAAGACTATTATTTCTTTGAACACAGTCTCTTTTTCTAAGTTAATTTGTAATTCTCTGATCAAGAACATAAGTAATCAGAAGTTCTGCTTTAGTTAAAAAAAAACAACACAAAAAAACCCCAAAACAAAACATATTTTCCACATTTTAGCTTGCATGAATGAGTTGCTTATTTTCCTGCATGACATGAATCCACACAGCTCAGATCATGCAGATTACGCTTTGGGGTCACCTACAACAGAGGCTAAGCATGGAAGTCCCAGGAGATAGATTTTTTTTTTTTTCCCCTGTCAATCCTCTAGAATTTGTCCGATAGCTGACACCATGAGATGCCAGACTGTATAGGTTTTCCACAGTGGGTGTAAAAGACAGTGCCTTTCTGATAAGGAGCAGGGACGGCCAAAAAGTTGATCACATTTGTCAGAACAACACGTAAGTTGTGGTTGAACACAGCGGACTGTGAGAAGGCCCAACGTTTTAGAAGTAGCTGTGTCAGTATCTTGGTCCACGCACAAAAACTATTTCCTAAACTTGCTTTAAATATAAGGATCCCCTAGATGAGAAAACTGTTTTTTACCCTTCCTCCATAAGGTTCCGGATTTAACACATAATAAGAGACAAGTGCGAAGTCTGGAAACAATCTGGCTGGAGCAACAATATTCAATGTAAAAAGACATTGATAAACTAGTGAGGGTAGAGAGTAACCAACTGTTTTGTTGGAAATTCCCCAAGAAAACATGTAACAAACACGGTCTGTGCATCTCGTTAGGCTCCCTGGCTCCCACAGCCATGGCAGCGGGAGCTGAAACATCTCACTGATAGCTCAGCACGTTGTTCCAAAGTGTGGCCGTTACGCTTCCCACCAAGTTATTTGGTTATTGACCTTTTTTTGTACAAAGCCATAGCAAAAGACTGAGAAATGAATTATGGTTAGTGTTGTTTCAACAAATGGACACACCAACAAAGAGCAAAAAAAAGATTAACTGTGACTCATCAACCCTCACTTCGTTGTCCCACTTTAAAGCATTATTGGTGTCTTATTGAGATTTAAAAAAAACCAAACAAACAAACCAAAAAAAAACCCCCAACACAACCACAAAAACAAAAAACCACCACCCACACATGTCTTACTTGGAAAAATTTAAACAGGAGGAAACCCCAAAAGGATAGTGAGTCTTCAGTCTTTACAACTTTTACTGTAGTTGGAGAGATTACTTTTAAGTTCGAAACCCTTTGAATAGCTTTTCTTTAAAAGAAAAAAAAAAAAAAAACCAAACAGTATTTCTCACAGGAACTGTTTCCCCCCCAGAGCCTCTTCACATTCTTGCCAGCTCTAATTTAGTCAGGGAGACAGCAGAGGAGCTGACCTCTCTGTAAAGACAGAAATACCCTCCTAACTCGGAGTACTGGTATTCCCTCTTTCCTTCCCCACACTAAAAATGTCACCTTTTTCAGGTAACTAACATGATTTCCAGCACTGAAGAAACAGGAAGGGCTAAATTATACCCTAAGAAAAACAGATCCTGAGAAAAATATGTTCCCAGTGTATTTTGATCAGGATAGTTAAGAGGAATGGTAAACAGAGCCAGGAACTGGTCTGTTACTGGGACTTCTCATCTAGAAGGGCTTAATGTCCTCAAAGACTTGGCTCATGAAGCCACTAAGCACTAGTGCAAATGGCATTTACTTCCTGCAAATCTCTCAAATCACACCGAAATTTCAAAGATATCAGATTGGGGGATATGCACCACAGAACGCATCTGAAATCAAATTTAAGTGACAGTTTCCTCAGATTGGAAACCGTTGTGCTCCAAGACCAGCCCTTGACAGGCTGTAGGACACCATTTGCACCTACGAAGTGGGCGTGTATCCGGACCACGTGCATAAGTAGTAACACAACATAAAGTGAAAAAATTCTAATCGTTTCAACATGAAAAAGGCTATGAAGCTCGTTGTTCTGACAAGCCATCTTTCTCTTTTACCCCGGTGGGAGTTATCTTCAGTTTCTAGTAACACTCTACCATTTTTTATGCGGTAACCAGACATACTGTAGCCCGTTAACTTCACTCAGTTAACAAATAACAATTGGTGCTTCATATAAGGATCCTGTCTGTCTTGAACAAGACAACACACCGACAAGCAAACAAATTTCACACACACACAAGTGCTAGAATTCTTTTGAAGTCATATCAGGAATAAATTGCAAAATTCTGCAAAAAGCACTAGAAGGGCTCAGAAAGTCCACAGGCAGCACTGCAATATTAACTGGTGGCATTGTGCTTGTTCCTTCATAGCTTAACTGAGTAACTGTGCAAAGCACATCTGTTTTTCCCCCTTCCCAAAGTTGATAGGCTCTTAATTGTAGAAAAAGTGAAGGCAAGAACATTGAGCATTTGGTCATTTTGTGGCAAGTGTTCCATCTTACAGCATTAAACTTTATACCAGCTCAATATTTGCTCATTCAGAAGTCCTTAAAAGATGTCAATTTTCTCCTGCAAGCCATCAACATAGCCTGGAGGGCAAGACCGAGACAGGAGTTAAGATCCGAGGGGGATAAAAGCAGAAAGGGTAAGGGGAAAACAAAAAACCCTCTGCTAATACCCGTGTAAGTTTGACATGGTACTACTGGTTCAGTACGTACAAGATTTGAGAACAGTTAGCTACAGACTGATGCTCTGCCTTGTTCATTTGACAGTTCTTTTAAGAGCTGGGTTTAAGAAGCGGATCCTTAGAGGCTTCAGGCTGTGGGAAATGGCCAAGAACTGCATTTGGCATTGAACTAAGCTCCAAATGCTTTGTTATGCTGACTTTTTGGAGAAACAGCCTCTCAATCCGTGTAACGCTGCTGTAATTACAGTCAGGGTGCTCAGAGCAGAGTACTCGATAACCCAGGGGGTCTGCCAGAACCGCACTCTCCCTGGACATCCTTTCAACCCTGGAACATCTGCATTTGCCAGACTCCAGATTTGTTATTTTCCAGACATTTTGTAAGAAAGAGCTCGTAAATGGGGCAGAGGAAATGAAACGCATGCAAACTTACCAGAGGTCAGTCTCTATCTGATTAACTTCTTTTTTAATATATCTAAATAAAAATCAAAATGAGCAAAACAATTTATGACGTTGGGTATAAGTAAGGCCTTTTCTTTCAGGAAAGAAGATGGGAGAAACTTTTCCTCAGCTACAAGAGCTGGAGAGGAAGAGTTCTGGCATTTTGGGAGAATTTTAACTAGAGTCCGATTAATTTGAGATGGACTTCTTAATTTACAGGAGACAAAGGCAAACAAGTAACATTAGACTTGCTAGTCCTTCTCTAATGGATTGGTTTTTGCCACCTACAGATTTCATTCATCTATTTTAAAAATAATGACAAAGCCAGGGATTAAAAAAAAAAAAAAAAAAAAAAATCTTTTAACCTCCTGACATCTTTCCTTACACCCATACCATAACTCTGGCCGATGAATCAACAGGCCAAAGACCAGATACATCTCACTACTCTTACCCATTCAACTGATCAAGCTGTATGCGTTATTTATTTATGTATTTAATAAATGCTGTTATTTTAGGAATCTTTTCTTCAATCGATCAGCCTTTGGTTTCTTTCTGTAACCAATATGTTTTTCTACAGCAAAAAGCAGGCAGCTGCTCCCTTATGTTCCTTGCATTGCGAAGGCAACTTTGATTAATATTATCATCACAAAAGAATGTTCATACGTGGTTCAGAACTATGACTAGATGATGTCCCTAGATCTGGAAAGCTAGCGGGTATATGAGCAGAGTCGTAATGTGAGGGGTTTTTATATTTTCTTTGCACTGATTTCTGTTATAAAATTAATATTAGATTATTTTTTTTGTTAAAAAAGAAAAAACAAACCAACACAAATTCAACGCTGAACTACAGGCATAATTTAAAGCCAGAGATCACCCAGGAAAACTACATGTTCTGTACTTTTTTGAAGGTCAGATGTAATGATCACAGCCTATGAACCTCCTGAAGGCTATCAGACTATCTTTATTGTTATATTTTAGTTTTTAGCAAACGATGACCTTTCCGAAAGGATGTTCTGTAACACCTCGTTAACACCTTTGTAAAAGTAGTCTACAAGATCCAGTAGGGCAGTTTTGATTAAAGGTTTTGAAAATCTCCTACTTGTAGTTTTAGATAGAGATCAGTTTCTTATCTCCACTAGCAAATTTGTACGAGTATTAAAAACCCATACTTCAACACCATTATTCCCAGGATCTACAGCGTAGCCATAACAGTTGCATAGAAAGTATTTTATGCACTTCTGATGAAGATTACCGCATGCTTAGTCTTAGTTTGTTCTTCAAGCCTTCTTTCTAGATATTGTAATAGTGGAAGTTAAAAAAGGGTGTGTGCAAGCGTACTGTATGCATCTAATAAAATAACTGGCCTAAGATAGTTGATGGTACAATATTACAATTTAAACAGAAAGTCAACTAAAACTTTATTTCCAAAGTTAGTTTGTTGTTTCATTCATATGTTCAACCTATTTTTATAAAACACTATTATAATATAGTACACCAAAACTTTCTCTGAAAATCATGTGTGACATAATAGAGTCTGTGCAATACATAAAGGAATCTTCACAATAGTCACATGTAACCTCTCTGGAAATCCTAGGTGTCATTTAATAGAGAATCAATCACTTGATTTTTAAAGTTACATTTAGCTTTGCTGTAAGTCAAGGCAGAAGCATCCTCAAAAAAGCATCTCCCTTAAAAATAAGCATATCCCCCCCAAAAAAAAAATAATAGCAAACATCTCTATTAAAAAACAAACAAACAAAAAAAACCCCCACAAAACCAAACACCTTTAATAAGCATCCCCCAAAAACCTTTAAGATGTTAAAGGTTAGCAAACACCTTTACATGATGCCTTTCTGGTGTTGTGCAGGAAGCAGAGATTCTTTATCCATGATTCTTAAGGACTTGAGTTTAGGACATTTCTCCACAGTGATTTATACCACGTCCAGTGCACTGCTGAATCACCAACCGTACAAACACCGGCAGGTAACTGCATTTCTGGTTAGTCAGAGTGCACAGCCTGAATTTCATGCTACTTTCTATTGAATTTATGCCCACCGACAAAGCTTCTGTCATGACATAAAACCTTCCCGCTACAAAGTTAATCCACAAACATTTCTTTAAACCAAACTTCAACCTTCATAGCGAGTTCTCTGATCAGAGCTTTGTGTCATGCAGTCACAGCATTTTTGATCCTCCAGCACTGACTGAAAAGCCAGGTTTATCGTATCATCAAACCACAGCTCACCCTGCTGCTAAGCCTTCCCACCATACAGTTGTCTGAAGTCTGGCTGCTGAAGAAAACATGGTTTGAGTTCCAATTTCTACCTCTTTGATCCCTGTTTTGTCCAGAAATCAATTTTCAGCACTAAAATGCTCCCACCTCATAGATGCAAGCTGCTTAAATAAGGCAAAACAGATAAATCTGTAACAGACCTTTTGTTGTATTTTTTCCCCGAAACTTGGCACGTACAATTTTAAAATAGAGACTGAAAGGAACAGCAATTGTTTCGTTTCAGGATTTGCTTATACATTTGAATTTCCCAGAGCTCTGATGGATTAGAGCAGGAGCCAAGAGGAGGCCGAATAGTTTTATTCCTATAATCCACACTCATTCTTTTGTCAAATTTTTGTTGGAAGTGCTCCCCCGGTACATTATCTGGCCTCTACGCTAATACTGCAAAGAAAGAATTTCTCCAAGGTCTAAACTTCTTGTTATTACAATTTTTACTTGATTTTACTGAGAGGAGCATGTATACACAGTTACACTGTCAGGATTTTAATTCACTGAACTGGAGAGATTTCTGATCCCGCTGGTCGTCACACCTGTGCAATCTCCCAGCTCTGAACGCTCTCATCCCTTCCCAACCCTGTTGGACCAAATTTTTTCCTTCCCTGAGGCCAGGCAGCACTCTGCAAATCCCAGGAGCCACTGCCCGGGCTCCATTCCAATCACTTCATGCACCACTGCATCTGTTGCATATAGGAACAATCTACTCACAGTCTTCTTCCACGCTGATGAAGCTATTCCAGTGGCAACCATGACTTTCTTCTGCACCCAAGCCAATGCAGTCAAATCAGAGACACTGAAGTCCAGAGAAGTCTCTATCTTTCATCAGCAGAAGCCAACAACAGCAGGTAGAACTAATTAATTACTACAAACACATTCTCTCTTTGTCTACCTGCTTAGCTGTCTTCTACAGCTTCAATGCCCATTCACATCTCTTCCAAGACCGATGACCTTTCAGTTCTTATGACACATTAGCTGGCCTTCATTCACCAGGCACACTTTGCTGGTCACCACAGTACTCCTCCAAGACTGTGGTTGAAAGCTTGATAAATGGCTTGACCTGCAATACCATTTCACTGTGCAGGGCATGAATGATAACACTGCACAGGTGAGCAAGTTAAAACACATCGGGTGCCTCTGAAGCTTCCAAAAGCACCTTACAGAATTTACAGAATCCCCTTGCTTCCTGGAGAAGCTACTGAACACCAGTCTAAACTTTTCTACACCTATAGGTGACTTACTAAAAATCAGTAATATCACTAAGTTACCAGCTAGTAGCTATTCTGCATACCTCTGCATGGGGGTGCCTTAAGCTCATACAGCAGCATTAATGCTGGGAACTAGTCTATGACACAAAACCCCCTCATTTTCAACACACAGATGAGCCCTTTGCAGCTATGTTGCAATTTGGTTATGTTTTAAGTCAGCTAGAAGTGGATATTTGAAGTTTTGAAAGTCGTATTGACAAGTTAACAAACTGTGGAACATTGCCTGCTGGATTTTTCTCAGCAAGAGAAGGACAAAAGAAGAACCAGAAAAATACCGTGAATAAAGCCATGCTACAGTGGCCAGCAGAGATCAGAAACACAGATGTTTGGGGGGAATCCCTTCTCTTTTGCAGGTGTTTTTGGGTCAGAGTCCTAACTATAGCTCTTCCTTTGCTCCCAGATGAGAGCAGCGTCCCAGAGCTTCCCCTGCAGAGAAGGGGGACCCGTATGTTGTGTTGCTGCCATCTGAAAGCAGAGAAGGATATGCTGAAGCACGTTATTTAAAGCCTTTCTCATCAGTTTATTTTACTGGGACCTGAGCTGTACAATCTAGGGTAGCTGGCCAGAGCGGCATTGAAATCGAACCTTTGAAAGAATCACATTGCCAGCTAAGCACCTGTATAGACAAAGGATGCTTGGAGTCATTTAAGGCAAATTGTACATAAATGCCACGGAGATTAGAGCAATATGTTGCTATTTGCATGTGTACTTTAAATATTTTTTTTGAAACAAGGATCTACAGGGCAGAACAAATGTATTGTGCACCAAAGCCAGCTCAAAAACCGTCAGCAATTAGTTTTGTTCAATAGTCATTATGCTTTTTCTGTGACAATAAAACCCTGTGAATATTATGCCTCCTAGCAGATTGTAGTGCATCTCGTCTATAAATTCCCCAAAGCGTCAGTATGAATCTCTGTGCATGGTATTGCAATTATAATGAGGAATGTTCTGAATGCATAAGTCTACCTTCAACCATCTGGAGTGCCTCCTTTATTAAATTTGTTTTCAGTGTTTATACAGTCTCCTGGTAATTAATTTAAGAGATAAAGTAGATTTGTCTCATGTTCAGAAGCCTGTCATTCTTCCATTTAATGACAACTTGAAAGATTAAAGACAAAGCAATACATAACTATATCCAGTATACTAATATAGAAAAATGCCAGGCTGTAACCTGAGGAGAGAAAAAAAAACCAAAAACAAAAACAAAACACCACACACAACTCACACAACAACAAAAAGTCCACAAAAAAACAACTTAAATTTTCAATTAGTGTATCTGATATAGAAAAAGGAGATGATGTAGTTCCACCCTCATTAGTGAGGAGTTCCAAATCAGACTTCAGCACAAAGCAAGGTCATCCAGAGAACAGCAAGACTGCCATACCATCATACTTCATGGCATATGGTGTAGACACATAGGACACAGTACCCTGAAGGAGGCATGAACCAGCTATCCACATTTCCAGAAGCACGAAGAGACCACAAAGGTGCACAGGCCTTGAAACCCATCTAACTCATGAAGACGTGTGGTTTTAATGTTGTAATTACCAGTACCCCAAATAAAGCATAGAGGCACATTGCATAGGGCTGCTAATCGCCCCAAAGTTCTATAGAGTGTGGTTTGAACAGTTTATAAACCAGAAAAAGGCAGGGGGGGGTTGTTTTAATACAAGCTTGAATTGCATTTAATCAGAGAAAGAAATTAATCAGTAATTACACCATAGTACGGATGTGCCATTATGGACTAGTTTTTTCTTTTAATCCCAGTCAGTGATTTGAAGCATCAATAGCTTTCATAACTTTTTTCTAACTAATGTAAGCACAGATGCTAGTCTTATTTGTACAAGCAGCTCCTTACATCACTGTTTTCCAGGGACTAAAAAAAGTTCACTAAACTCATTAGGCTCTGTAATAGAATTGATCAACCTGTCGATAAACAAGACTGATCATTTCAAACTACACCCCAGCTTCAACTAGCAAACCTTGCCTGAACCAGTGTCAAAACACCAGTTTATTTCTTATTTGGATAGTTGGCACTCGTGGAGGACGTTATTCCTCAAGATATTTTTTTCAAACCTCCAGAAAGCCGTTCACCAATAATGGTCCAATCCTAAAGTACAATTAATCATGGACGATTCATTTTCAATCAGTTGCCATAAAACCTAGGATCACCTAGACTAGATCCAGTAAAGACTTAGTTGCCTGCACACAAGTACATCACCACACACTTTCTAGAGAATTTAGGTCACATATTCTGCCATTAGATCTTAATTTCCTTTTAATGAAAGCAAACTTACTGATTACAGCAAACATCCCCAAAACAGTCCCTTATTAGATACTTTTTAGTGATACAGCTTGATAAAAACAGAACTTCATAGTGAACTGCCTTTTATCCTTCTCTAGGAAGCCACAAGCACTGAGAGAGCATGACTAAAAAGATTTAAAGAGCACTTAAAAAAAAAAATAGTGGAGAGGTGCAGAATTAAAACAATCTACAAATTCTACAATTTATCTTGCACTGCCTCTCTCAGGGAGAAAGAACATCTGTAAGTAAAATAATTAGGTCTGCTTTTCACTATAAAAGGCTACGGTGAAATATTTGGGAACACTCCTAGCAGAATTCCAGGCCTGGATTCTCCCTAAAACGACAAGCACATTACTTCGCAAAGGCAGAATAGCCATTTGGGCAAGAAGAAGGATGTTTAGAAGCTTTTGTTTGTTTTTCCAGATTTAATTCAATTAACTGCAGAAGTCTCTCCCAAGCCTTTGTGGGACTGCCTGAAGAAATATTTCAAAGCTAACATATTTCAGCCCTCAAGTCTTATTTATAGTTTGGGCTTACATGGACCATTTGGCTTATTCAGTCTTTTTTATGGGCCTTTTTGATGTAATACACCGAGATCTAAATACTAGCTAGGCTAGTTTTATTTGAATTTAACACTATGAAATATGCCTAAATACACATTGAGTCACTGAACTCTATATATCACACAAGGTGGCTGGGAAAGGGGAAAAAAAAAATATATATATATGGCTCACTATTCAAGCATTTCTACACGACCAGAATACAATCTAAAGAATATCCCTAAAAGCCACAGTCTCACGGAGGGCTGAATCAGAGGTAATATTTCCAATAACTCCACAAGTAACAAGATTAAACCTCTGTGTGAATTCTATCTTACCAAGGAGATACTCTAAAGCTAAGGCTTGAAACAGCAAAATACCACACACCAAGGAGACAAGGGAATTCATTCTTTCAGAGCTGGTTTTTGACAACCAGAGTTTTCTTAAAAAACAAAGATGATGAATTTATAACAGTGGCAAAAATACATCCTTTTAAAATTAAAAAGCAAATACAATATGAAATGTATGAAGTTAAAGAGTTAATGCCACTGCCCTACCTTTACTAGCCTCTGATCAATGCAAGTCTTCTGCAGCATAAAATTGCCTGTTGGAGTTCAGAGTCCATTAGTTACTTCACGAGTAATCAATGCCAGCAATGTAAACAGACCTGCTGCCGAAGAGGGCATCAAAGTCAAGAAATACCAGATCTGTGGACCGGAGGACATTCTTTGTGCTGCAGAGCTTTGTGCTTATTGTAGTCAAGACAATATTTCATGGAAGAGTAGCAGTTTGAAGAATTTGGTATGAAATATCTCGTATGACAAAAAGCGAAGACTATGTGTCAAGAAAACATGGAAGAAAGCTATAGATGGATCCCTTTCGATTGGTCTTAAGTACTGAACTGTACCTAGTAAAAGAAGTTCTAAGCAGGGAAAAATGGTATGAAGATAGAATTCTTTGAAAAAGTGTTCAGGAGCTGTTTTTGCATGGTGATATTACTGGGCAGCAACGTTACTGCGTGCTGAATCAGAAACAAGGCATGACACAGATGTATTCAAAGACAGCCCTGAGGAAATAAAATTTACTCTTAGATTCACTATAACCAGATATACATACCGTCCATCAAATGATAAAACTGCCATCGTTATATTAATATTAAAAAGTAGAAAAAAATATTAAAGCTTATCACTGTTTTCATACATTCTGTAACTTTTCAAAACTTTGTTTCAAGCCAATTTTGCCTAAAATCATTTTTAGTTCTGGAGGTTTTCCTCAGCACCTTACTGTAGTTAACTGCTGAAAGTCTACAAGCTTATCCAGTAACGCACTGGAAAAACAGCTACCCACATCTCGTAGCGCATTTGCAAAGGTATTCCTAGTCCCCGTCAAACCAAAGCTATTTCAAATGGGTTTTGGGACTGGCCCAAGCATCCATCGGTTGTCCAAGGCACCGATGCCCGGACACCCAGCTGGCTGGCCAAGGGAAGGTACCTCCACTGCACAACCAGCTCTGAAGCCACCTCCTGTTGTCATCTACCTGAACGCAGCCCACGCTGGGCCATCAGATCGCGGCTGCTCGTGGGAGCGTTTGCGAGCACTCGTACAAGTCCAGCGCAATGACGCAGATGAAGAGAGCAAGCACAGACCAACCAAGCCCTGTTTTACATGCCAGTCAGTCCTGGGGAATATCCCCCAGTTTTACCAGCTGCCATGAAGTAGGATATTCACAGCTGACCTCACTCAGCTCTACCGAAAGCCTCCCATGGACTTCAAAAAGGCTCAGCCAGTGTTAAACACTGCTAGAGACACCATGCCAGGACTTTATTTTCTCCTGCAAAGCATGACTCCATCGCTCATCTCCCTATCCTGCTTCTCTAGGGAGAAAGCAAAGAGGCTTGTGGAACAGCTGTGGCACAGATGTGCCAGCAGTGAGTCTGCAGAAGCCAGACCGCTCCATCACGCGTTCATAGCGGGGTTACAGCTGCTTTCTGCCATGTGAGACAACAGCAGGGCTGGTCCTTCCCCACAGCAAAATTCAGCCATCCCCATCGATTGTCACCCTTCGGTCCCAGAACAGCCTCTTTTTCCCCTTCCTTTCTTCGCTCCCCTGCATCTCACAGGCCAGTCACCACGTTCCTTTTTATGGCACCAATGCTTGTTCCTAAAATAAAAAAGGCAAACCCATAGCTGCAGATTTCCCAGGCCATATCCATCCTCTGACAACTCCCTTCTGTCACAGAACATCTTTATCTCCTTGCTGTCACTGAAATCAAAGCCACTTCTACCAGCCTCACCATCACTGCTGTCACCGGGCCAGATCTCCTCATCCCTGTACGAAACATACTGCAGTGGTACTTATAGATAAAAAAAGACATCATTATTAATACAAAGGTTCACACAACGACATTTTCTCTTCTCATTTCAACTCATTACTTTCATATTTGGGTGAACAGCAATAACTTTAACTTGTCCAGAAACGGGATGGAGGAAGTGATTTTAGATACCTTCTAATGAGATACTAATATACATTTTTTTAAAAAAAGGAACAGAAAGACAATATGAAGTTCCCCAAAAGAATCTCAGAGCATTGATTTAACAATCTGGGAACACTAACTTGGACTCTAACTTCTTTCTTTCTCTTCGGCTATCCTTATTTTGGCACCTACACACTACCAAAGAGCACCCATTCCCTCACAGCTTCTCAAACAGGCTTATCAAATTTCTCCGTGTTATTCGCTGTCTATGCTTCTAAAAACTCCTGCCATCCTCACCTGTTCCTCTTCATTTCCTTATCCCTCTGTTACCACCTTTGTGACCCAATAAAGTTTCTTAGAATTTAACTGCTATATTTATGATCATGAAAATACCAGCATTTTTTAACAGAGAGGTTTTTAACAGAGATTTCATCTCCTTGTGATCAGCCATTGAAAGATAAGTTATCTTAAAGTATTTTACTTTGTACAGATATAATCATATAACAGTATAGTCACAGACACTTAAGCATTGTAATTACAGAGTGTCGTGGTTTAGCCCCAGCCGGCAGCTAAGCACCACGCAGCCACTCGCTCACTCCCCCCCGGTGGGATGGGGGAGAGAATCGGAAGAACAAAAGTAAGAAAACTCGTGGGTTGAGATAAAGACAGTTCAATAGGGAAAGCAAAAGCCGCGCACGCAAGCAAAGCAAAGCAAGGAATTCATTCACCACTTCCCATGGGCAGGCAGGGGTTCAGCCATCTCCAGGAAAGCAGGGCTCCAGCACGCGTAACGGTGACTTGGGAAGACAAACGCCATCACTCCAAATGTCCCCCCTTCCTTCTCCTTCCCCAGCTTTATATACTGAGCATGACGTCATATGGTATGGAATAGCCCTTTGGGCAGTTTGGATCAACTCTCCTGGCTGTGTCCCCTCCCAGCTTCTTCTGCACCCGGCAGAGCATGGGGAGCTGAAAAGTCCTTGACCAGTGCAGCAACAACTAAAACATCTCTGTATTATCAACACTGTCTTCAGCACAAATCCAAAACACAGCCCCATACCAGCCCCTATAAAGAAAATTAACTCTATCTCAGCTGAAACCAGGACAGTATCCACCCCTTATTCCATACCATTTACATCATGCTCAGGTCTGACACTATCCAATACATTCTCATTACCCACCGTCACCCTTCCCATCCTTTGATATAATACACACATATCATTCCCTTAGTCTAATTGTGTCCAATTCACTAATTGGACACAGAGCAATCGCACATCACCATGAACTTATGAGAAGTTTAGGTTCCAGAAATCTCAACTGTTGTTTTGTTTTGGGGGGTATTTTGGTTTTAAGGGGGGTTTTTTGGACAAAACTAAAGAAAGGTATGCAGGGATAGAAACAATTCTTCAGATGAAACAGTGTAATACAAAAAAAAAAAAAAAAATCAGTTGAGAAATGCCATAAGCATTATTCCAGTTGTATCAGACCAAGTAGCTTTGGTTTGCAGGGCTCCACAGTGCAAACGTGCTGCCAGTTTAAGTTAAAGCCCCTGCTACAGAGCCCAGAATCCTTCCTTCCCAGTCACTGACACACAGCCCCCAAACCCGCCCCGCTTCCACCATGAGCGGGAGCAAAACACCGAGCAGTAGACATTGCACGCCCCAACGGTACTGTTTGCACCATCGTGGACCGCTTTCATCAGCATTCGAGAGCCTTTTCCTTCTCCATTCCTTTTTCTTCCTTAATTAAGTTCACTCGTTGTGGCAAATACCAGAGCTCATTCGCATCTTCCCTAGCCTGTTTTCTCAGCCGCCCTCGGGATCTCTATTGCAGCATCCCAGGAGATACAATATTCAGCTCACTTTGATCTCTATTGCCGGCACAACCGCAGCTGAACAACATGCACTCGTGAGCCTTTGTAACAGCACCGGCCTGCAGAGATTGATATTGATCTGCCTGCTCTTTGTACGTGAACGTCTGGAGCACAACCTCCGCGCCTTTTAACCAGCCCATCTGGCTGCGCCAAATGGAAAACACAGAGCAAACAGCTTTTCAAAAGCTTTAACAAAAGGGAGCCCAACTGCAAGGCAGGTGTATTAGGTCCCTCTTGTCTCTCCCTACCATCAGGTATGATAAAGTTATCTTATTTTTATGTACTATGTGCTGATAGCATCTGCATTTTCTCTTTGCTTGCCGGCGCCGAGCACTATGGAAAGCTGCGCTGGGCTGAATAATACACTTTAAACCATAAGCCCACCAAATCAGGAAGTCCAGCCTAAGCATGAATAGCTCATTAAGAGACAGCGGTGTTTGCTAGACCCAGGAAGGGGCCTAGAATGAGATTTTCCTTATCGGCCACATTTCAGATATGCTCTATAATCTGGCAGGAATAGGCTGCTCTGCGAGGGAAGAGATGGTTTCTAACTGGTTATGTGACATAGCAGGAGCGGCTGTGCAGCCCCGGTACCACACATCCGCATGACAACAGCGTCTTGCCCTTACTTATCTGTGCCTTGCTTTCCCTTTATGCAAGTTATAATTGGATAAGAGACAGTAATTATGTTCACTTGAGTGTTGTGAAATGTAATGGATGTTTGCAAAGCACCAGCAGAGCCTAAGATGAAAGGTCTCATCTTAAGGAAAAGCGCTGGTGATCAGAACGCGGGAGGAGATTCGCGGAACAGCAGCCCTGGTGTGTAATGGGCCCCCAGGGAGTCTATTAGAGAGCCTCACAATTAAAGAAATTCATCACCCTTCTGTCTCATGCCACTTATTTGTTTTAATGCAATGCATAAGGAAGACCAAGGAAAGGCCAGAAAACAAGGAACAGTTCTGATAAATGTTTCCTTCCGAGCCCTGTCAACCCTGGGGAAGCAGGCAATATTTCTCATAGACTGCATTACTCACCAAACACCCAATACTTTAACTGCCAGCTTGCAACTCAGGTGGAAAGGCAGAGCAGCCGGCAACCAGCAAACACGTCGGTACTTTTAACAGAAACCAGAACAGGTAGAACCCATCAGCCCATCGCAGGAACCCACCCAGGACCGCCTGCATCCTCCCGCACGGCATAGAGGGAAAGCTGGGAGTGCCCAAACACCTTACCCAGAGGTGGGAACCCAGGTCCACGCCCTAAGGATAGCACAGTACAAATTAACAGAACAAACGGCAGCAAAGGAAAGGGTTAAGAGGGCTGATGGGGCGATTACATGTTTCTTACAAAGCCATCAGCTGCCCCTTGCAGTCACCCTTGCAGCGTGACTCCCCCCATAGCTCCCACCTTAGCTGTAATGCCAGGCAGCTGAGGCACGCCACGCCGTACCGGTCAGGAGGCTCAACTGGGAACCAGCCACGCTGCCTGGTTTATTACCCCAGCCACAGGTAGAGAATTAAGTTTTTACCTAGATTTATGTTTGGTTATTATTTCTCAAAACCTTCACAAAGGGAAGCTAGTGGAGAGCCCACATTTTCTAAAACAGCTCAGTTCACAGGGTGAGATAAAATGACACAGCAAAATCCAGAGGATTAAACTATACCTGCACTTCAACTGTGGACCCATCCCTGCCTGTCCTTGCCCTCAAGAAAGAGCCCAGCAGCAGCCCAATGTTTGTAACTGTAGAGTTGTTCCCTCTTTCCTAAGACGGTAGCAAATGTAACCGTAAAATATTTAAACACAATTTATTTTGCAGAGCCTAAAGCCAAACTACAGCTATATAGCCTGGTCCCTGCACCCTCAAGCCACCAAACTGCCCACAGCCTTCCCCAGAGACTGCCCCACAGCAGCCAAACAAATGCAACGATCAGCCCAACAAGGAACATGGGCACACACGCATCAGTAAGGCAGCAAACGCCACACCAACTTCCAAGTAACCCTTCAGATACTGTTTTCTTTCCATAAAATTGAAGATATTAACAAGAACCACACTAACCTCTTTCAAACCAAGCAATTCAGACCTTCCTGCTCCTTCCAGGCATCCAGCTACTTCTCTGCTTTCCTAAAAGACTTTTAAATCAGCTGCTGGGAATCAGAGCTAATTACTGATTTCTAGCTTTCACCTTGCCAGCAAGGCTGGCATACAAGCTAAACACCGGAGCGTCAAGTTTGAATGGGGAATGTCTTCTGTCTCAGAGAATGTGTATTTTTTTGTATTGCTGTAATTTGGCTTTTGTTTTCTGGATTAAAAGGTCTTCTTATGTCAGATGTCTCATCCCTTATATTTGCTGATTCCATGTGCTTGAATCAATTTTATTCAATTTACTAGTTTGTGCTCCCTCTCAGAAATACTGGGTTTTAAACTGGGAAAAAAACTGCCAGACTCTGATGCCACGAACTGAAGGGTGACTGCACTGCACCGAGGCAGCAGTAGCAATAACTTCATGAAATTCTAATACTGTTCTCTATTTTTACCAATAAATAGGAGGAACTGTTGCTTAAAGTAATAAGTATTCACAAAGTTGTCGCTAACACACATCGTTGCCTTCAAAAGCACCCATTTCCTAAAAAAAGAAGTGAAAGAATAGCATCATCGTTGGAAAAGCAGTTTCAAAAGAATTAATGTATTTGGCGTGGCAGACACACTGCCACTTTAATTTGGTTTTGACATCCACACAAACGAGTCTGTTAAAAAATGAAGCAGGCATAAAATGGCCTAGTGCTTTCTTGAATAAAAACTTATAACAAAGGTGGTATTTAGGTTTCAATTTCTTTTGTCATGCTATCAGCTGTTAGCCTTTCCAAGCGTCAATCGCTAGGAATTGAAATCATTAGAAACAATTTCAGTGAAAGCCTACAGCACGCTTACCGAGACGTGAGGGCAGAGCCTGTCCTGAAGCAAATGACATTTGGTTGAAATTGTTCAGAGTTACAAGGTTCATTATAACTTTTTAAGCACTTCTTCTACAGTTACGAAAAAACAATAAAAAAGACGAAGTCTTAGAGTAGGCTTTGCCTTTTTATTTCACAGAATCAAAGTGGGTCCCATTTTCTACTTCTTGGAACAGAAATTTACTTTTTAAGCCAAACTTTTCACTGAAACAGCTTTACAATTTTTGCCTTATTTAGAAATAACTTTTAGCAAGTTTGTTCAACAACAGAAGAAAAAAATTAAAATTAGTCTATATGAGATATTCTGGGGAAATAATTTTTCTGTACAAATTTCATTAGAATAATATGTTTTAAAAAATTAAAAAACCCACCAGCCTTGCTGTTCAGAAGGTCTGTAAAAACTTTTGATGCATTTGAGTTTGAAAGCCCTACTTACCAGATTACCACTGTAACCTTGTACCATTGCGACCTATTCACATATATGTGAGTAAGGAACCTGGGGGCTTTTTCTAGAATTCACCTTTAAACAGCGACTTTTTTTTTGTGGTTAAAGAAAATTCAGACCACCTATATGCACGGTTTTGGTTTCGATTATTTGATGATGTATTCGGCACACAGACGTTCCCCGACATACCTTTGGGAAACTACAATACTTTCAGACAGGGGTATGTTGAGTAGAGCATTTTCTTGGCTACGGCAGAGCGGTTGGCAAAATCTGCCCAAATCCGAGTTGGTTAGTATTAAAGACAAGTTCCCCACCGTGTTTTAGATGCTTAGATTTGTCATTCAGACCATTTTGCTTCCAGTATTGGATAAAGTATCAAAGAATGCAAGGTGTAAACGTTTCTGAGAACCTACAATAACAATTGCGTGCAGCGCTGTCATTAATGCATAAAGGCAAACCAAATAAATGTAGTGGAAAAACATTCCTAAAAGTGTTTCATATCTCATACTGCATTTGAACGAACGGACGTTGCTGCGGAAAGCACAGCTTGCTTTGCACTTGCATACTGATGGTTATATCAAAAGGAATTTTTTTGCTGACTTATATTTTGTCTGTTTTAAGCAAGCAGTCACATTTATGTTAGATATTTTTAAGTCATTCCCTTATAAGACCATGTAACTCACTTCAACTTTTGCCTTGATTGCATAAATCAGCAGTTATTTTAATTTAAGTGGAAAAGATTCTGACTTGAGACGAACAGGGTAAAATATCTGTCAGCTGAACCATCTAAAATGTAACCTTAAAAGCTGCATATTATTCAGCCTGTCATTTCTGTTTACTTCAGTGGGGAAAGTTTTTTGCTCTTTAATCCCATTAGCCCTGCTGAAATAGCAGGCTGGAGTCTGCACCATCTGGAACCAGTCAGAGCTAAACGAGCAGCTCCACTGGTGACGCGCAGTTGTGCAACCCATTGGGTGTGCTGGTGTACAATTCGAGCAACGCTGGTCTTTAATTACCCACACAGAAAACAGGGAGGGAAAGCGTAAGTGGTTTCCACTGACCTCTCCCTCATCTGCAAACCCTGTTCTCAGGACTGGCGGTTAGAATAAAATTCCTTGCCCAGGGTGTGTTGGTCACCAGCACGTGCAACCAACAGGAGTGCCCTGGAATAGTGCCCTGGGGAGTGGGTCAGGAAGGAGCTGGGGAGTAGAGGGGAATGCAGGTTTGGGGGAGGAACTGGGGAGCAGAGGGGAATGCAGGTTTGGGGGAGGAATTAGGGAGCAGAAGCGAAGGCAGGTTTGGGGGAGGAACTGGGGAGCAGAGGCGAATGCAGGTTTGGGGGAGGAACTGGGGAGTAGAGGGGAATGCAGGTTTGGGGGAGGAACTGGGGAGCAGAGGCGAATGCAGGTTTGGGGGAGGAATTGGGGAGCAGAGGCGAATGCAGGTTTGGGGGAGGAATTGGGGAGTAGAGGGGAATGCAGGTTTGGGGGAGGAATTGGGGAGTAGAGGATGCAGGTTTGGGGGAGGAATTGGGGAGTAGAGGCGAATGCAGGTTTGGGGGAGGAACTGGGGAGCACAGGCGAATGCAGCTTTGGGGGAGGAATTGGGGAGCAGAGGCGAATGCAGCTTTGGGGGAGGAACTGGGGAGCTGAGGTGAATGCAGGTTTGGGGGAGGAATTGGGGAGCAGAGGCGAATGCAGGTTTGGGGGAGGAACTGGGGAGCAGAGGGGAATGCAGCTTTGGGGGAGGAATTGGGGAGCAGAGGGGAATGCAGGTTTGGGGGAGGAACTGGGGAGCAGAGGCGAATGCAGGTTTGGGGGAGGAACTGGGGAGCAGAGGGGAATGCAGCTTTGGGGGAGGAAGGTCTGTGCAGGGGGCTGAGGGGCAACGCACTCTGCGTGGTGTTGGAGAAGGTGCGACGGCATGTGAGCAAGACGTTTCAAAGAACAACAACAACAACAACAACAACAACATGCTTTTTATTCTTTCTCCTCAGACTTCCAAGATTTTCAAATGAGGTGTAAAAACAATCTTGTCTGTTTTGCAAAATCATTTTTCTTTCTCTTGTCTATTTTTGTCTTCCAAACTACAAATGAGAACAAAACTCCCAGCCTGGTGCTGAAAGAGAAACAGCAGCAGTGCGGAGGAAGGACTGATGCTATGTCCAGAGCCCGTGTTCTCCTGTTCCTGTGCCCAGTACACAAATTAACCTTTCCAGAGCTGTGGTATGGACATTCACGCTATCCAACTCGCATGCCACAGCCCAACACTCCAGTTTTTCCATTTCAATCCATCCCATCCCTTATCCCATCAGGGTGATTGAGCTTCCAGTTGCCTTATTTTTTTTCCAATCAGCTTTCAGTCAAACTGACCACTTAGTCACTAATCCTCATACTGTATCTAGTGATATTAATTAGGCTAATACACCTAATAAACTGCAAAACGTTGTATTTCTCTGTTGTATTTTCTAATTAATTCATTGTGTGCTTTTAACAAAATGTTTTATAAGGGAACAGATACAGACTGCCAAGTCTTCTTCCCCTGTAAAATCCAGGCTCTGTTGCTTGTATTTGAAATAGTTTTAGCATGCTGAAAAAAACAGAGTAATGCATTGGACTGAAGTAAGCATTTATATTGAGAGATTAAATATTTTCCAGTTTAGCCATAAGATTTTGAACTTCTTTTTCACTTTCACTAGTCTCTCATTTTATGAGCATACAGATCATTTTGCCATAGTGCATGACTAAACTGATTTCACGGCTGTATTGTGTCAAAATTATCTTCTCTAAATTGCCAAGTAAGGAACATTGACCTATGTACAAGTGGATTTCCTTTCCCTCTTTCCTCTCCCCTCCACGGCCTCTAACGAGTCCCTGCTTTGCTGTCAGCCATCGTCAAATGTTGGAACAATTTGAAAAAGTGAGGAAAAAGATTGCATCTTGTTAGATTTTAATATTCTGACACTCCTTTGGGAGTGGATGAAATTGTTTATTTCAGTTTTCCACAATCTCATTTGGTTTCCCTGAACTTATATATTGCATTTTTCCTTAGTAGATATCAACCTTAATTCTGATAAAAGGCTCGGATAAATGTGGTCTAGTTCCGATAATTTACTGACTCTTAAGGCTTTTCTGGCCTTTTAAGGCAATACTAATAAATCTTTTCTCTTTCTTTCTTTTTTCTCTATTTTTCTTTCTTTTCTTCAATTTTCCTTCTGAAACAGAAAGCATGAGGCTTTGCTTTACTGAATTTGTTCTTCATTCTGTTTCCAGATTTTGTTTCATAAAAGTCTATCCTGATTGCTTTTTGAATGTTGGTTAAAAATAAAGAAGAAGAAACAAAACCAGTGTTAGACTCTTAAGCACTTGTTTAGAAATGACACGTGTGCTTTTAGATGAAAAAAGGTGAGAGTCCTATTTCTAGTTAAAGTAAGCTGCTTCCCACTGTATTTGTGAAAATATCTGTGCTTTCAGGTCTCATCCAGATTTTTCTCACGGATAAGACTCCAAAGCCTGTTTAATCTCTTCCTCTCAGGTGTGATTCCTGTGCAAAGTACCTTCTGAGTTGTTCCGCTGGGGTGATATTGCTTAATCCTGCCTCCTCCTGGGCAGCTGGAGTCTAGTTTCAAAACTAGGGACACCAAAAAAGTCCAATAAATGTCTATGGCAGTTGTCCTGCTAACCACTGGAAATTATTACTAAGTGGCCTGCATATAAAAACTTGCTCTCATCTTTCTTAAATTTGAACTTACGGTATCCTGTATGTAGGCCAGAAAACACTTACAGAAAGGGATCTGGCTCATGGGATGATGATATCCAACTGGTTTAATATTCCCTAGTCTGCTTCCCATCGATACTTTTTCATGATCTGCCTTTCCTATGTCAGTAAATATATTTCATAAATGCAGTGCTTTTTTCCCCCATCGTGTTATTTGAGTGGGGTTTTTGGTACAACACCCACACATGCAAGTGGCTTACAGTGCTAATGTTGGCTACTTTCTCTCCCACGCTGGCTGAGGGACCAAAATTTTTAGGGTGTGGGGTTTAGTTGTTTTGGGTTTTTTTTAAAGCTTTTATTTCGAACAAATAAGGCCTTAGATGTGAAGTGCAAAACAGATGCACTGGAATACTCTGTCCAAATAATCTGCGCAAGTAAATGCCATGTAAGTAGGCTATTTTATTTGGAACAAACAGTTTTTAAAAGATATACATTTATCAGTTTCTTAGGTGAAGGTTAAAGATTTAATAACATAGACACTGTGTTAACATTCCACATAAAATCCTGTTTTTCTTTGTGCCAGTCCAGCTCTCACCCCAACAGCAGCAACAGTAACAACAACTGATTAGGTCCTTTAAACGCTGCCTGACTGCTGGAGACCCAAAGCCTGCTTGTACAAACCTCTGGCCACCGGACAACCTAAATCTAGAGGTTTAGGCACTCTGTCTGCAAGGCACAGTCCTACGGGACAACGCTATGGGTGTCCTTTGCCATGAGGCTTCTCTTGACCAGTCTGTCCCTTGGGTTGTGTCCAGGAGCACACAAGAAGCAAGCGTCCCTGCTGAGCTGGTGGCAGGTTCTCTCCATGGCTTATGCTATCAATAACGATAAAATTGCTACCGGTCGATGGTTAAGATTGCAGCTAGCTATCCTAGAAAAGTTTCATTTGACGTGTATGCCCTCTTTTACCTGCTCTATGCCTCAAGTGCCCCTTTGCCAATTGAGAATCATCTATGTGTGGCTCAAATAGACATAGGTGAGAACAGTTTTCAAAAAAAGAGGTACTGCTTTCATAATAATGGTTTTGGGAAACATTTTTGAAGAAATAAGTAGTTTAATAGTAAAAAGATGGTAAGAGACCAGATTGGAGAAGTAAATATTGCATGAAACATAAATGCCTTCACTTTTTTCTTTTTTTTTTTTTTAATGAGAAAATAGACACTTGGTTATATACACATACACGATTAGTGCTTCCTTTCTCTTTTTAGCAGCAGTTACCTCCTGTGAAATGTTTTCTTTGGACTGCAGGAGAATTTGCTCAGTAAATACGGGTGAGAAGAAAGTCTTTAATGAATTATTGCTAGCGAACATCCAGGAAAGGGGTCTGCTCTTGTGTCGAGAAGTCTCAATGATCCTGGTAGGTCAAACGCACACACTACAAAGTTAACAGCATTAAAGGGACAAAAGCTGTCCCTGATGGAGAGAACTGTGTCTGAAACTCTGAGCAACCCACTTACCGTTCAGCAGCTGACTTATTTCAGATGCAAACCATTTCTCCTGTGACAGGTGATATATGTGAGCAAGCACTAATGATGGTCACAAGGTAAGTGATGGATGACTCCACGCCTACTGCCCAAACTCCAGATTTTAGCCCACAGCATCAGTCGGAGTGCCAGGCTGAGAGGTGCTGTAAATCTGCACGGCTGCAGAGGAGCCTACCTAGCAAACTTAAATAAGCTAAAAGGCTTGGCCAGTTAGTCTTTAAATAAGCTTTCATAGAGTAGGAAAAGACTTGGGAAAGATGTTAATTTGAAGCAGTTTTCATCTACGTGTATACACATTGCTGACAGAAAAGAGGATGGCACAGAACTAATAAAAGGGAAAAATACTAAGCTGGAAAAAGGAAGAGGAAACAAGGGTAAAAATGGTTTTAATGCAGTAAGATCTATCATGCAGAGTTGAAAAGTCAGACTGTGAAAAGCCAATTAGTGCATCGAATATGAAAAGCATAGGAATTAAATATAGGGAAGATCAAAGAGAGCTGAAATATGGATGTTCCCAGCATGCAGACATAAAGGAATCTCAGTTGAGTATATAAGAAACTGTTTTTAAAAAGAAATGAAATACAGTGAGAATTCAGTGAAAACAAGCCTGTAATGGGCAAATGACAGATTGTGAAATGAAAGTATAAAAGCCAGATCTTTATATAGCGTCTAACACTTACAAGACACTTTAAGGTTGAGTTTATGAGGTCCTGTGCCATAAACATCACAACTTAGAAAGCTGGTTTCTCAACTGACGCATGTTTTAATTCAATCTCTTCTGTTCTTGGAGTGTTAATGAGCAAAAAGCTGGATTCTGGTATAGTTCTGTATGACTAGAACAAAAAATAAGAACCAATATCAGTATTCATATTTTAAATGATTAACGAATGTCTTCAAAATAGTCTCTCCTATCAAGCAACTTGGGTGCTCATTGTGGGCTGAACACATTGAGAACTGCTTTAATATAAACATTGAGTTCATAAGTGATTTTTTCTGCATTTAGAGTGGTCACCTGCTGGTTTTTATTCAAAGGAGATCAAACAGAAGTTTTTCACTGCCCTGTTACACCTGGATAAAGGAAACTATTAGGCAGCATAGGATGCTTTCAAAAATACTACAACTGGAAACAAAAAGTTGCTTGAGTTTCTAGCAATTACCGACAAAACTGGGCTTAGAATCTCCATATATCATGAGAAAATATATCAGCAAAATATTTACACTGAGATATGAGAACCTTGAATTAAGCAATATGGGTGCTTCCTGCAGGCTAAATGAACGTTGACTTTGTATCCTCGAGCAGCTGCCCCAAGAGCCGGGCCAGCGACAGCTCTTGCTGCGGCTCAGCTTCCAATGGGAGCGTAAGGGCTACCCTCTGCAACCACCGTAGCACGTGGTGACCAGCCAGTTTTGTCAGCCTGTTGGGTAACCTTGGCGTAAGAGCCTTCTGGGGAACAGTTATGAAAGATCTCCGAATTGATAAAACAGACAAAAAAAACCCACTTGCAATCAGTGTTTAAAGCTTGCCTATTACTCCATCTGCTGAAGTCTTAGTGGAACAATTATACAGAGGAATCGTCCAAGTAACGAGAGTAGGGAAGCTACCAGACACCCCCCCCCTTTTTTTTTTTTTTTGCATTGATGCATTTTACATTTCAATGGTTCAAAAAGATTTTTATGTAGTATATGTTTTGAATAGTTTAAAGCTGCAATTTGAAATCAGTGTGTTTAATATCAGAAATGTAAGTACTTGAAAAGTGGAAATTACATTAGGGTGTTCAATCCTGTCTCATTTTTTAAGCATTGGGAAAAAGTTTTAAGGATGAAATCAAGTATAAGTTACTTAACGTGAGTACTTTCTATTTCTTGAGGCAGTCAGTACCTCAAGCTAATGTCAAGTCAACATCCAAGATTCTTGTTGAGTTTAAGTTCATGTTTTGGTTCAGTCATCATGCCAAAATGCTCTGCAGTGTGTGTGGAAATTGCGGTATGTCTCTTCTTCATATGAGGATTTGTTCTCTCAAATACTAAAATTCCTACAGTTAGAGGCTAGCTTTGCAATGTTTATTCACAGTACTGTAAACACTACATAGCTAAGAAACCTAAGCACTCATCTTAACCTTTGGGATGTTTTATTTTTGAATGCTTAATCTTTGTGGATGTAACTGCTACCAGAGAGGTTTTGCTCAAGCTTGTAGACTAAGACAGACCTCTGTGGCTAAAATCTACTATATATAGCAACTTCCTTCCAGGAAGGAAGAATTTTAATTTACAATTTTATAATTCATTTTCTATCACATGTATACTGAAAACAAAAAATTTTGGAAGCAAAAACTATCTTTAAAATTCCAACTTGAACTCTGTAAGAGTAGAAACAGCTTTAGTACTGCCTGCAATTATAAGACCAATTCTGCAATTAACTTGAACCAAGTATAGAAACAACCTCTCCCAAACTTCTGCTATCAAAGCTACTAGCACTACTGAAGATAGAATAGTTTCTATGACAAGAAGTCTGCCAGCAGCTTTCTATGCTATTAGCCAAAAGTTATAAAAATCAGATGGCAAGACTCTTTGCATTAGCAAGAACAAACAATTAAATTACAACCATCAGTAGAAAAAAAAATTTAGTGTCATAGACAGTTCAGGAAAGCTGAAACAGCAGCAATTTACTGAGCCATCAATAGTGTAATTGTCACACCCATCACTTTGTAGCAGAGTCAGAAGTAAGGCTGGGGCACAGCAGCTTTTGCTCGTTCTGCTGCCTGCACTTGTTCACCTGCATCCGCTTGTTCATCCGGTAGCCTTTTTTAAACCAAAGTACATCCTCTAGATGTTGCTAAATCCCAGCAGCGCTCTGGTTGGTGGTTATTGATCTCCAAGAGATTAACGTGATAATGCCTATCTGTAAACCAGTCAATGTTCAAACACTGAGCGGGTCTCTCCTCACCCTTTTCTATCCCCAGCAGGGCAATTACTTCCCCATGACAGCCATCGCTAGCACAGAGGTTCTATGTCACTTACTGTGTAACTATTCATAAAGTTGGAATGAGTGTAATTTAAAAAACAAAACCCAAACTATCAGCTGTTGACTATTTCTTTGAAACCCAACCATGAGCTGTGTCACTTGTGGTTGGCCCCTAACACCACCTTTTCCTCTTCCTTAGGCCAGCGTATGGGATTAGATAGGCTGTAGTCAGCAGTCATACAGCATTAGGCAGTGACTGGAATGGCTGGTTACAAAAATAATAATGTCCAAAGTGGGAGAACTTTATCTGCAGGCCTTAACTGAAACCCATATCCCACTTTAGATACAACACTCAACAACCTAAAGATCCGTTAATGACCCCAGCACTGGGAACAAAATTCAGTTGGCACCTGACATATAAACGTTTTAAACAAACAAACAAAAACCCAAACACCACCCCCCCACCCCCCAAAAAAACCCCAACAAAACCAAAAAAACTAAACCCCAAACAACTTCACTCAGCTTTTTTGCTTGCACACACCATCTCCTTCCTCTGTCCTTCTCCAGAAGGATGCTGTTTCTAATCCGGAGCTGACCTGGAAGAGGCGAGTACCACTGTGGCCACAGCCCCAGCTAACACAGAGCCAGTTTCAATGAAGTTCTCCGTTTTACACGTGCATTTCTGCTGATTGGTATCTACCAATTTCTCAGGCACCGCTCCACAGTAAAGTGATCTGACTCCACTCGGGGCAGTGTGCTTACCCCACTGACCATGCTTGGCCCAACACCTCCCTGGGAGCAGAAATCATGTTAAGACCACAGTAATTGGAGCAATTAAATTTCTCACTGATCTATCCTCACCCTGATGTGCCAGAAATTGTTTTTCAATCCTGGCTCAAAGCTTGCATCATGAAACAGGATGAGAGAGCTGGCAAGCCTTGCACAACAAACCGTAGGGTCATAACATGCTGGCTATTTTACTTCCAAATGAAAGCAGCTCCATGAAGACTCCTCAAACAAGTTAATCCCAGCTTTGAGCTAGAAAGGACATAGCTGCAGGTTAATGGAGACCTGAACAGATAAGCAGGGCTGAAAGAATGAGCCCTCCTGCGGCTTAGCCTTCAAAGCAAGCTGATGTTCAAAGTTGCATACAGACCAACTTTGTCTGAGAAATGCCATGTAGGTATACTTGTGCTACATATGCATATCTGAAACTTTGAATATTTGATTTTGCAGCTTCTTGAGTGTTCTTTTAAAGCTGTTGGTTGAAGACTGTGTTTAAGTTCCTCCCCATATGTCTTTTAATTTATTCAGTCTGTAAAAAGGACTTATTTCAAAAATTTCCTATTATTCTGTGACTGGCGCTGACCCACTAAAACCCAACACTACTAATAAAAATACTCTGGAGATATTTGTTAATTCTCTAAAGAATTCTTTTATATTTATATATATAAAAAATATGTGTGCACATGTGTGCATGTAAATACATATATACATACACACACGTATACACACAGTATCTCTATGGCTACAAATGTTTTTGGGATGGAAGAAATTCTCTCTCCTCCTGGAAGTCCATTTTCCTGACTATTTTTTCTAAACTCAGTATTAAACTCACTATATTTTACAGAGCAAATAAAACCCCTACCAGATGGCTAGCCAAGGCTATTACAAGCTGTCATTATTTTCCACACCCACCTGTACCTCCAGATTAGGAAATATGACTGAAGAGTTGGTTTTCCTCGTGTGCTTTTTCGTAGCGGCGTTGCCAGCGAACAGATGATGCCTCGCAGTTATCTTCAGCTCCCCCAGAGCACTCGGCTGCCATTCAGCGGGGTTGCTTTGCTCTCCTTTCGCCTTCCTCAGAGAAGGAAAATGTAAGTTATAAAGAAGTATGCCCGCCTAGAGCAAAATGCCATCTGATGGAGAGTGTAATATTTCACTGTGTGACTAAAATCTGGATATGCCAGAACTTGAAGAAAAATCAGCTTTGTGTCCAAAAATAGACGTGTGCCAGAGCCATCGGCATCACACTTCTACAGCCAACTGGAGGCTTCATCATATCTGACTTATGCTGCATAGTATTCACTTACAAAACGGACACATAGGTAGTTGTAACCAGATTCTTGATAATTTCTCATAAACCAGGCATTTGCTTCCTCATTTCCAGTTCTTTCCTTCTCCCCCCGTTGCCTTGCAGGACACTGAAGCACAGCAGCACGTGCACTTCTAACGCATGGAGGAAAGCCCTCAGGCTCAATGGGAATGGACGTGACACTCCAAGCTCTGGCCAGCAGCTCTCTCTACTCTTAATTTTGTCTCCCAGTCTGATCAGCAAACTGATCCGCCTCCAGCTCTGAGGGCACAGACTACACCAAGGTCTACTAATCGGTGTTAATGTAGAGTGCATGCGACTACCCTGAGGCAAATGGCAGCTGATTTGAGTTAGCATGTGTTTGCCACCAATAGAAGAGATCGATTTCAAATTATGTCATATTTGCTAGGGCTGTGTTCCCAGGCAGTTGCTGCAGATGCTGTCACCTTCTAACTTGTCTTTTCATCTGAGAGCTTAGGGACTCGCTTCATCTGGCTTTTTTTCTTTATTTGCACAGATGTATACATAAAACATAATTTAGTCCCTCTTTTGCAAAGTGTTCCAAATGCTATTCATTAATTTTAGCACACACAGCGGGGCTGTAAGTCCTGGGAATGTTACAAATGCTTCAACTTAAATCTTGCTCCACAGAAAATGCAAACGCTGTTAAGTGCAAGCAAACATCAGCTGAGCAGCAAACAGCAATTCAGTAGAGTTTCTAAAGATGAACCCGAAGGAATATTGTGGACGTGAGGGATAGAGGGAGTTCTAACGCACATGGTGGCTGAATATCTATTGCTCTTGTTATGGGGGTGCACAGCCCTCCTGGGCAGGACGGGGCTTCTGCACTGCTCAGGGAGAGACGGAGCGGCTCCTGAACCATCGAGACCATGGCTGGTGGTGGCCTGGGCTCGTGCCTGAGCACGGGGATGAGCGAGGCCGAGCCTGGAGGGAGCCTTTCACCCAGCCCGGGGCAGAGGTGAGGAAATAACCCCTCCTTTCTGGCTGCTAGACCACGCTGGCCTTGCAAGCTTTTAGTAACTCTACTGTTGTTGTCTCACAAACGGAGTTCATTGCCCGGTGTGCAACACCCAATACGCACACAGAGCCGACATACCGATTTATTTCTGGTTTTGCGCAAAACCGGGTGCTGGGTGGTAATTCCACAAAGCTAGCACACCGCTCGTTCATGCAGGTACAATATTTATACAGTCTAGTTATACATATGCATAAGTAATTACACAAAGCGGTTTTCTATTGGTCTACATTTTCTTGTCTTACTCTTAAAGCTTCAGTACCACTTTAATATTCTGTGTATGCCCAAAGGTGAGGGGTGTCTGCTTGGGCCGGGGTCTCCAGCTCAAGGGGTGTGATTTTTAGTATTATAATGAGGATAGTCCACATGAGTGTGCTTCTTATCACACTTCTACTAGTAGTTTCAGATTGTTCCAAAAACATCTTAATTAGCTGACATATTTCTCCAGGATGTGCTTCTCTCCCAAGGACAATAATTCTTGATTAGACGTTCCACATTCCAGTCTGAATCCCCTGTATCAACTTTACATAAGACCTGGCCTTCCACCAGCTGTAGTATACTTCTCACATCTAAATATTCAGATCAGACCGACCTTCCACGCATACCTGTATAACACTGAATCTGATTGACTACACTATGAGTGGGACAAACTAATAAATCCTTTCTTTTCTACCCAAACTGTCCAGGGGTGCTGAACTTCCCTTTCCTGGCTCTGTGAGGGGCAGCCCCTCTCCGGTGGCAGGAAGGAATCTGGATTAAAAGAGGTGATTAATCCCTGTCACCCCCAGTTTGCCGCCTTGTTCCTGCACCGCCACTCGGTAATTTACTGTTTTATTGGTAGGCAAGAGCTGCCAAACTGCCCTCAGGTTCTTTCTCCTCCTTGTATTTATCTTTTTTTCATTCAGATAGTCAGCTTTAAACTCCAAGTTACTGTGTCACTGTGCAGGGATGGTGAATGAGAGTGTCCCTAAATTTTCTAAATGAACGTTTTTACTATGTAATTCCAGCAGCCCTGAAGTGATCCTGAAAACTGTTGTGGTGACATGGGAACAGTTCCACTTGGGGGAACGGCAAAGGCAGCTGTCAGCAAAAAACTGTGCTCTAGAGGACTCAGATGTGTATACTCAGACGTGTGACGGATAATTAAAATAATTTCAAATACTTGTTATGTCTTTCTGTACATTGCAACACTTTTCCTGCTGCTGAGCTCATCCAGATGACAGATTAACAACCTTAAATTTGGCCTAAAACTTAGATTTTTGCTTTAAAGAACTGTCTTTGAGCCAAAGAAATGCAACAGTGTATTTAAGTGCAACTTATTTCATAGTAATTAATCCATTTTTCACTCTTCACTGCCTTCCCCATTTTGGTGTGCATCTGCACGTTGCAGTAAAAGCCGGGCGATCGCAGGAGCGGGTGAGAGCAGCCGTGGTGCTGGTTACAGTACAGGCGTCCAGCACGCACGGCACATTCATTAACTCCCTGTGGATGCTGGCTACAGACTCTGGTTGAAATTACCCATTGATAATTTTTATTTTCATCATTGCCATCCCTTTGGTAACTGTCCTAGCCACAATACGACAGCAGAGTTATTGTGTAAATACATACTCCTGTTCCACCGACGGACCAGTCACTGATGATTTTGTTTTCATTTTTATTGATTAAAGACCTAAGAACTAACCCCTGCAGGACATACTAAAAATACGTCCACTCGGTGACATTTCCTTGCTTCTGGTTATGTTTTGTGGCCTTTTTGCCAGCCAGGTTTTAGCCCGGTCTTTATGGTCTGAGCTCAGACGGTCCGTGAGAGTGCTTGTGCACGCAGCGGCTTCGGGACCAGGGGCAGAAGCTTTCAGCAGGCGAGGTAAAGGCAGCCACGCTGTCCGGCTGCTTTGGCCACATTTGTGTTCCTCAGCCAGCATGTGAGATTAGCAAATGTCAGCTGGGTAACCAGGTGAAATGCAAGATACATACAATGTCAGAATGTAGAAAGATTTCTCCCCCCACCCCCCCCCCAACCTCAGTTCTACAGTTCAAGTTTACAGAATCAGTGGAAAATGAAAGAGTTGACAGAATCAGGCTAGATGGGGCTTCCACTTGTTGACAGTGATATTTTCAGCATGAGGATTAAGTACGTGTATAAACACTTTCAGAATTAGCTCCCAAACACCAGATGGAAAGATAATTGAAGTCAATGTAGAAAGCTGCATTCCAAATCACCAATATATCTTTAATGCAGGGTTACAACAGGTACCTTGCATTTGCATTTCTGATCTCAGCTATGATCTCTCTGGGCTTTATCATGCTCAGTGATGTTGAATCATAAGCAGTGAAGGACATGGCTTAAATTCCATTTCAAGTATGCCATTCACAGGGTGAGCGGTAAGGCAGAAGAAATACTTTTTTGCTTGTGAACTGAGCAGACTCGTCTGGGAAGAGTAAAGTGATAAATAAATATGCCATTTCCCAGTGCCACTCTTAGTGTGACTTTCCAGAACAGAACCGTACTTTAACTTGAAAGCAAAAAATATCTCTGTCAAGTAATACATATTAAACAATGTGATTTTAATTATAGCTCATTAGTTTTTGTTTACTATGTCTAGCTAGCTTAGAAAGTGCCTAGGAGAGAACAGCCTGACCTGATATTCATTAAAGCTGTTGGATGGATTGCCATTGATTTTAATGGGCTAAAATGATCGCTTGAAAGGCATGTTTTTTAAAAATGTAACGTGTGCTTTTTAATTCCTTTAGTATCAAAAGATTTCTTACTTGCATGCTTTTGTAGACCCAAAAGTCTTGAGAACAATCGTAATGGAGCTACTGCTAGCTGAGTTTAATGACAGGTACTGCAGAAGCAATTAAAACCTTGAAGTCTTGAGTAGCTGAGAGAAAAGTCTGACTTCCTTTCATGTTCAGAAGGTCACTAAAGTGAATTTGAAGCTGGTATGATAGAACTGAATGGCTTCTAAGTAAGAACCTGACACAGAGTTAGTAGAGTTTGACAGGGAGTGTCAAATAATTTCTGTAGAGCTCGAAACACTCACTTCTGATTATTTATGAAGAAAAGTATCATAAGAATATGGAAGTGCCTTTCAAAGTTAGACAGTGAAATAAGCTTTAATATTTTAAGCTCATCCATGCAATAAATACCAAGCAACTTCTAATCTGGAATTTCTAGCCCAGAAGAGGAGGCCAACACCAGCTCAGCAAAAGATAAAATGAGTGGAAGAAAATGCTTTTGATAATTGTAGTGACCTTTAAAGCTCTAAGGACACTCAGAAAGATAACATCAGTTTTTAGAAACTGTTTGAATTCAAAGAAATTGCTGTCACACAAAACTGAGAATTGGTGCTATCATTTCTCTATCTTACCCAACCAGGTAGTTTAGAGCTGCTATTGCTGTAAAGGGATCATCACTCCATAAAATCACAAAGTAATATTCACAGTCTCCCACTAAGGGGGGAAAAAAAAGTGAAATATTACCATGGCAACAGGAAAAGCTGTAATCTAGGAGACATACCATTTTTACACAGGCTGCACCTAATTCTGGGTCATCCTCAACCATGAAAGGCCAATGACTGAAGAAGGCTGAAGCTGGCAGAGTTTTTTCCTCTTTCACAGTCTTGCTCCAGTTGACCACTCCTGGGCTTTGTCACAGCCAGCAGTTGCTTTCACTTACTACAGGGTTTCTCACAATTGTTTTTGTTTTGCCAGTATGTGAGTTTTTCTTTTCTTGTTCCTCTTAGTCCAGTAGCTGGGCAAAAGTTAGAAGGTAGTGGTGTATGCCATGATAGAAAAATGCAATAAAAAACAGTGCATGCAACAAAGAGTGGTATCTTCTGTTACAAAAAGAATTTGATGGAACTGTGAAATTTTACTGTTTGTTATTTATTCAGGGCTGCACTATTATTAGTGATATATTTGGTATAAATAAATATAAATTAGTATATACTAAAATGGAGGCGTTAAACGTTCAAAGGGTTATCATGTGCATCTTCAAGAGGTTTTGTTCTTTTCAGGTAGTCTTGTATGATCCCAGTGCTGATCTTGCTTCAGGAGTAAATCTACTGGCTGTAGACCAGAATCTCGCTCTGTATTTCAAGCTATGGCAGTCTGAATCTGCAAGACAGTGATTCCTACCAATATATTCAGAGTTGCAGAAAATCATTAAAAAAAAATAAATTATACAAAACAAGTCCATAAGTGGACTCAAGAGACAGTTCAGTCCATCCCCTATTTCACATCAGGGGAACTTACAGAAGTCAGGCAACTACAATTTCAAGAAATGAGTCAAAAAAAGCCTAGACTGAATTTGCACATAGAAAAAACAGAGGAGCAGCTCTTTATGGAAGAAGCTACCTATTCTCGTGATTGAAGAAAATGCTCTTTCCAATGTAACAACATGCAAAGATTGTGAAGGTCCCAAAGCCATACTCTAGACCTGAGCCCCCTCAGAGTTTGATCAAGACCTGAGCTTTGATTAATTAGATCCACCTCTAACAATGCAAGCTGCCTATGCAAAAAAGTACAGCATTAACAATTGCATGTACTCCCTAAAACAGTCAATGTCTATATCGGAAGGAACTTGATTCTTTTCCTGTTCTTATTTAGCAATGCTAAGTGATTTCTTCACTCAGAAGTGTGAAAGATTATCTTACGGTTTTCAAAATACACTTAACTTTCAGGTCGCTTGAATCAGCATCTTAAAGGATGTAAGCAAATAGGTAGGAATTAAAAAAACAGTAATTACAAAAGCCCAGGCTATTAAAGGGCTTTTTAAAGGAATCAAAGCTTCTGTGAGCATTACTCTGCTTCAGAACTTTTAATTAGGTCTCTGTTTCAAGTATATCAAAGAACAGATGGTTTTCAACATTAATAGACAGGATGGAACCATTAAATATTAGCCATTTATTTCTAATCTGGTCTCCTCAGGAACCTCAAGAGGACATAGTTTAAGGCTAGACCACCTTTCCCAAATGGACATGTATCTGTATATTTGTTTCTAATCTGCAAGAACGACATCTAGGGACAGAGAAATATCCAGAGAAGAGCCAAAGTACTGTTTTTATGTAAATGGATCTTTCAGCTTTTTCCATACCAAGGCCATGTGTATCCTGCCCTCCAAATGTAGTAAGTCAGAAATTGGTAGAGGCCAGTATCAATCAGATGAACCGAATTCACTTTTTTTGAAAGACAGTATCAAATGTAGGACTTTGGAGCAAACTCTACCTGAAGTACAAATCCTCTAATTCCAGGATCTTTTAATGGGCTCTGCATCTCATCCACGTGACTGAAGAAATCTCAGAAGAAACAACCAGGTTCAATACCTTTCTTTAGAATAAAGACTTGTGTTTTGATTCTACTTTTCCTTATTAAGTATACACTGCATTGCTGAGCTATGCTAATGATCCGGTGTGTTTAATCCCTGTATTATTTACTAAGTTAGTAGAAAAGTTTTGCTTAAGTTTGATCACTGTTTGTGTTCCCTTAGGTGAAATTTTTTACTCCTAGATTTTTTATTGGGCTCTAAATTAAGTGGCACATAATAATAACCTCTCTTTTCCCTTCAAAATCCTATAGACCTTAATGAAGTTCTTCTCAGTACCAAATAACTTTTCTCCACACTAATGAGAACTGTATGTGGCCTGACACTGCAAAGATTCAAAGTCAAAGAATCAAAAATCTCACAGCAAATGCTGAAGACAACATTTTTCCTCACCGATGTTAGATTTTTAGCCTGTGATTGATTTATGTCCCTGCAAATTGTGTAATTTCTGTGTGCTTGCCTTTTGAAGAGGGGGGTGCACAGTGTACGTGTCCCATGCAGTTATGGCCATGATGTCCCAAGTCAATATTAATGCATACACAAAAAGAGTAGCTTTGCACGTTATTGGTATTATGAGCAGCACAATAGAAAACAGATAAACTAATATGAAGATGAAAGAGCAAAAGTCTGTGGGGAATACTATCATGATATCTCACTGAGGGATGTGAGAGTCAAATTTAGAGTTGTAAATACCATTATTTTCTATTGGCCTTTATTTTTGTAATTGTTTTCAGCTTCAACAGTAGGATTTTAATTTGGCTTTATTCATTTTATTATTATTACATGTACCTAGTTTTGATATTAATGATAAAAGCAGATTGCTTGTTAGTTTTGGTTCTTTGTCTTGATAGGGAAAATGGGAGCAGGTTTGGGATGAAGGCTTGACTTACAAAAACAAATGACTACACTGTGATCAGATCCAGACACTTACCATTATGTAGTGCCTCCCAACGCCTACAGTAACTTGCATATTCCCATATGTTCATACTCTGGCCTTAAAACAGTATCATATCATATCAGTGACAGCAAGAAATAATAAAGCTGTTATAGGCAGTTCTTTCTGTGCGATTTGAAAATAATAATAGAAGTGGAGCTTTTGACTGATTTCCCTGAAAAAAGTCTCAAGCGCAGGGTGCCAAGTATACAGGAGGGTAGGAGTGGCATTCTTCCTTGGGCAAATAAAGATGATTTCCTCCTCAGGTGCGCTGTGTTTCCTCAAGACCTTTGGGGAAGTGCAGAGATTCCTTCCCTCCACCATGAAGCAAGGCTCCACGTCCCTCCAGCAGCACCGCAGGGGATGAAGCTGCAGCCCCCGAGGAGGGAGCCCAGAGCTGGCGGGGGTGGTTCAGCAGAAAGCAGCCCCCGTGCACAGCCCTTACCGTGCTGGAACAGAGTCACTCACACGCTGCATTTGAAGAGTGCAGCAAGAGGTCAACTGTGAGCAGTCTGCGGCCAGTAAGGAATACCAGATCTGCTTTAGATAGCTACTTGTTGTAAATAACATATGATGCCTTTGTGATAGGGCAAGAAGAAAATGCAGAACCCAGACTGGCACATACATGTGGAACAGCTTATCGATTCACATACGCAGGATTCCCTGTAAATAAACCACAGTAACATGAAGATGGAGCTAATTGAAGATTAAGAAGCTGGTATGTAGTCATCTTGCTGTACTGACTTCAGAGGGATAAGCTAAAGACTGATTCCTGATGAGGCACCATCCCTGTCTGTTTTAATTGGGTGTTTTTTCTATAATAACCCATGCAATTCCTCTAAAGCGGGCAGTAGAAGAAAGCAACTCAAAATGATTTTGGAAATGAGCCATTACTCTGTAATTCTCCAACTGAATCCCAAACCCTCGATGCCGCCATGCACATTGCCAAAGTCACCTATGAATCCAGGTTGGAGAAGCAGCAGGCTATTAATTCAGTGTTGTTTCTCTTGCTAAGCTCACTGCAGCTGCAAATCCGCTACTGAAGACTTCTCCCCACTCCTAGATTCATCAGTATGCTGCTCTGGTTTAAATGTCAGCAGCAGAACATGTAGCATATGATGAGTTTAGAGAGAAATTCAAAGAGTGAACTAAAATGAGCCATCATGAGTGGCATGTGCATTGCCCTGAGTGTCACAAACATTCATTATAGCAATTCACTAATTCCCTAAATATCTCCCCCCAAGCTTTAGTGACACAGGGGTATATCAGCATAATTATCCAGGATATTTTGCTGCAACTGCTTCATTTTAATCTCTTCTTATATCATATTGCCTGGGCTTTGGGGCAACTTCCCACTTTTTGATGTTTTGGGGCTATAGAATGCTTTCTTCAGTACTGAAAATTTGACCAAAAGTCATAGCACCTCAGTGGGATAACTGAGCTGCCCAAAATTATTCCTGAATGAGGAATTCTCATATTTCATTCACACTAACCTCATTGACAGTCTTGCCACTGACTTCCCCAGGAGTAGCTATAGGCTGCTGTGGCCTGAAGAAACAACTGGTGTACAGTTATTAAGCCAGTGTACTACCTTGGAGTCAACCATGTAACAGACACATAAGCCAAATAGACAACTAAAAAATTTATTCTGCAGAATACAAGCCTCAGAACATCTGGACCTTCTGTAACAGACTTAAGATCTTGAGTACTAACACATCAAAGGCCATGAGAAGCAGAAAACATTACCATGCCCAAACCAAACAAGCATTAAGCATTGGAGTGGAGGTTTTTGTGTGTTTTCTTGCAATGAAGAGGATGAAGCACAGCTGACTTTGGAGAACTAAACAAACATTTCTGGGACAGATTGTGGTTGCCATCTGGGCAGCTGCCAGGCAAAGCAAAGTACTCCCCATATGGATGGATCCACCTTACTATCAGCAGACCACAGAAATAAGGGTAGCTGTTCATTGAATAAATGAGCTTCTTATGACCAGCAAAAGTAGGCTGGCATATGGTAAGTGATGAAGGTGCACAATAGTTACGTGAGCTCTGGTTATCCTTGGGATTTATATTTTCATGGACTGTAAAGCCAGAAAGGATTATCATCACTGTGGTGCAGGCCACAGGTCTCCTCTAGTTTTAACTGAACCTTGCTTTTAAGGATGACATCTGATCTTGACTTTTAGGTTGCCCTTGGGGGAAAACCTCCACCACTACTTAGGATATCATTCCAGTCTTCAAAAATAACCTGTTAACTGTATACCTCTTACTTCAGCCTGGCTTTGACTCCAGCAAGCCAAATACCCTTTAGCAGGTGACAGCATTCTCATCCACCCTTCACCATTAAGTTTTGAGATGTCATATTAGATTCAGTTTACAGGGTTTCTCCTGTGCAGGGAGCATGTAGAAACAAACTACTCGGTAAATGGATTTTTGCAACTCAAACACTTCATTCTCCTTAGGAGCAGTGGTGTCAGGTGAGCTTCAAGTGGCTGGATGAAGTCCTTCCTACATAAACAGCAAACTCCTAAACTTCACTCGCTAGGAGAATAAAATGGTACAAGGAACAATAATGCAGTTTCTTGCCTTTCTTTGTCAACAGGGAAACATTTTCACAGAATCATATAGGTTGGAAAAGACCTTTAAGATCATCAAGTCCAACCAAAAACCTAACACTGCCAAGACCACCACTACACCATGTCCCTAAGCACCTCATCCAAACGTCCTTTAAATACCTCCAGGGATAGCGACTCCACCACTTCCCTGGGCAGCCTGTTCCAATGCTTGACAGCCCTTTCAGTGAAGAAAAATTTCCTAATATCCAGTCTAAACCCCCCCTCACACAACTTGAGGCCATTTCCTCTCATCCTATCACTTGTTACTTGGGAGAAGAGACCAACACCCACCTCTCTACAACCTCCTTTCAGGCAGTTGTAGAGAGCAATAAGGTCTCCCCTCAGCCTCCTTTTCTCCAGGCTAAACAACCCCAGTTGCTAGATGCAACCCCAACCTCATAGGACTTGTTCTCCAGACCCTTCCCCAGCTTAGTTGCCCTTCTCTGGACACACTCCAGCACCTCAATGTCTCTCTTGTAGTGAGGGACTGAACACAGCATTCGAGGTGCAGCCTCACCAGTGCCGAGTACAGGGGCATGATCACTGCCCTAGTCCTGCTGGCCACGCTATTTCTGATACAAGCCAGGATGCCATTGGCTTTCTTGGCCACCTGGGCACACTGCTGGCTCATATTCAGGCAGCTGTCAACAAACACCCCCAGGTCCTTCTCTGCCAGGCAGCTTTCCAGCCACTCTTCCCCAAGCCTGTAGTGTTGCATGGGGTTGCTGTGGCCCAAGTGCAGGACCTTGCACTTGGCCTTGTTGAACCTCATACAATTGGCCCCAGCCCATCGACCCAGCCTGTCCAGGTCCCTCTGCAGAGCCTTCCTACCCTCCAGCAGATCAACACTCCCACACAACTTGGTGTCATCTGCAAACTTACTGAGGGTGCACTCGATCCCTTCGTCCAGATCATTGATAAAGATGTTAGACAGAACTGGCCCCAGTACTGAGCCCTGGGAACACCGCTTGTGACCGGCCACCAACTGGAGTAAACTCCATTCACCACCACTCTTTGAGCCCGGCCAGCCAGTTCTTCACCCAGCGAAGAGCACACCCGTCCAAGCCATGAGCAGCCAGTTTCTCCAGGAGAATGCTGTGGGAAACCATGTCGCCAGAATTTTGGTGAGTTCTGACTAAGAATTAGTTATCTGTATTGCTGCTCATAAAAGCAAGTTCTCAGAGGTCACATGCTTCCAATATTTGTCTTTAACAATTCTTCAACAACCAAAAAGTCCAAGAGGTATCTTCCAAACAACCACCATACACAGCTTGTGTCTCACATTTAAGCGCTCCTTAATTACAGTAAATTCCTAGGTATTATATAAGTCTTTCCATTTATAGATTTTCCTAAGCTTTAAAGGAAGTCAGTAGATGCCCCACCTTTTGAAGATGAGGAAAACAAGGTGAGAAGAAAGAAAGTGACCTGTCCAAAGCCTTCTGCACATCAGATCAGAAACAGACCTAGGAACATAATGCCAGCACAAGGCGAGGGCTGGCTGCTCCCTGAAGGACCAGGAGCTACAGGGCATCCCCAGGTCAGGGTCAGCAGGCTAGAGGCCTCACCAGCCAGGGCCAGAGATAGCAGCCAGGTCCAGCCAAGAACCCCTATCACAATGCAATATTACAGCAATGAGGCAGGTCCCGGGTCCAGCTAGGAAGTCAATCCATGGGTCAGGATCAGGTCCAGGGATTGCCAGGCAGGTCCATGGTGATAAGACAGGGCAGAGGACAAGGCAGAGAATAACCCTGTGAGTTGAGGCCAAGATCAAGGAGCTCCATGGCCAAACTGCTCCAGCTGAGCTAGAAACCTACAATATTGCCCTCCTACAACGCTGCTCAGGCAGGGAATCAATAGTCCCAGGCTGAGCTTAAATAGCGTCCCTGGGCCCAAAACTGGGAGTGGAGGCCCCAGGTGAGGCTGTTTGGTGCCATTAAGGCTTGTTAGTGCCCTTAGGACCCTGACAGGTACTCTCCATCAAGCTGTGTCTGTTATTTGCTTGGAGAAGAGGGCCCATGTGCAAGCATAGCTATCTGGCTTACTGTTGATGAGAGGCTGCGGCTGCGTTACATTGACCTGTGAGCTGTGTATTATTGCTGGTCCCTCTGACGTTCAGGGCCAGGGGAGCACGCTGCAGGAAATACAGCTTTCTACAGACAAGCTGTGTCAGGTCCTTGCGTGGTGTAAATTAGTGTAGCTCCAGTGTTGTTTTAGGAGTGATGCAGGCTTTGGCATTTTGAATTCTTTTCTGTTGCATTAATCTGCTCCTTTGCAGGATGTGAAAGGCAGAGGGAAGAGAGAAGGGGCTGAGAGAGACTCTGCATGTCCTCAGGTGCTTTACTTCATGTGCCAAAGGTTCTGCACGCGTCAGAGACCACCGGTGGAAATTACGAATGCGCTCGCTAGTTACATAAAGGACAAGAGCAGTCAAAACAGAGATGTGAGGCTGATTTGGGTTATATTTTTTGTTCTTCCTGCTTTGAAGTCAATGAGTCCCAGCTGCAGCTTATAAAGGTAGCCATATAAGAGGCAATTGCCCCTGAAGCTCCATGATGGCTTTACTAATGGTTTGTGTTACAGGAAAAGACTGCTAAAGCAGTGCTGGGAAAAGGAAGATAGAAATCTCTTACTTACTTCTTAAGATAGCTGAGAAAACTTTTGTTAGCTCAAAAAATTTCATAGCATAATGAAATATATTACAGTCCTCCATAATTATCATGGTGCTAATAGGAAAGAAAATGAGGAAAAAACAATGGTGGTAGTAAAGTGATAGTTAATAACTTCTTTGTAAAGATGACTTTCTGCAAATTTATTTGCTGTCTTGTTTGGCTACTTGGTTTGCAGGAGAAAACTGATCATATTCTACTCAGTAGTATAGCTCCAATTTTAGCAGAATAATGTCCAGAAAGAGGATGCTGGCTGTTGGCACAAGCCTATCCACTTCTGTATAAGCACAGTTACTTCTGTAGGAAACTTCCTTAGCAGGTCAGATCGCTAAGTGTAACCAGACTCGTCCTGTCTACTGTCCTTGTCTGGAAGTGCCAAGTTTGAAAAATGTGTTTGAAAGTGGAATTGTTGCTCCTACATAACCAGCATGACTGAAACATAAGTTTTGGCTGAACTTCTTTTCAGAGCTTCATTTATAAAGGAACTTGATGGCAGTGTAAAATTACCTTATTCTTTCTTATATACAAAGATTGGATTTAAACGGTTTAGATTGTCAGTTCAGATTCACAGCCACTTTGTATAGGTGAGTTTACAGTTTTATGATTCAGCTGTACTGGAGAGAAAATATGGTGCTGTGCTGACTGGTAATAGTAGAAGCTGTACTTTAATCATCAGTGTAAATGTATTTGGGTAACATTTTTTTTCTGAACAGTTTGAGGATTTTATTCTAATTCTTTAGTTATATTTCAATGGGGTATTTTGAATTAAATTAAATTTTAATATGTGTTGAGTTTGCTGTGTTAATTAGACTACTATTTATTTCATATAAATGTCTTCGATGTAATTTTATACTTTCTGCAAGAACACATTGCAACTACTACATCTTAAGTCTTATGAGATAATAGAAATGTCACAATTTCATGTTCTACATCAGATATAAATGGAGCTGTCATGCAATATTCCATTTCTGACAAGAAACCAATAAACCAAGAGAAGAAAGAAGGAAAAAACCTCTAAAAAAAAAAAAACAACCAAAAGAAGCAGTGATTGATGGGCACATAACTGAGCTAGGATTTCCATGAATAATGTTAGTTACACAACATGCCAAAGGACAGAGTTTCCAAAGAGAATGATTTTATGATTAGATGTAAATTGTAATCAGGACCAGAATAGTTCTAGGAATTAAATGCTGCTAAGCATGAAAATGAAGAAAAAGGATAACTGGGCTCATTTTAAACAGGGTTTTGTTTTTCTTGGCATCTTATTTTGTGGCAGCTGTCCTGCCTATAAAGTATGGATTTTTTTTTTTTAACTTGACAAGTGAAAAATCTCATTAAAAGAAAACCCTACCTGTGCTGCTGATAATACTCCATGTTATTAAATCTGAAAGAATTTTTTAAAAATCTCATTTACTCTTCAGTAATTTACCACTCACACATTAGATGTCTTGGGCAACAAAAATATCTGTAGTTACTTTGCTTTCTGGGGTGTCATGTTTTAACAGGGTTTTGTAACGTGTGAAGTTGTGAGAGAGGTTTGTAGGCAAATGTTTCATTCATTTTATTTCGACAAAATGAAAATACATTAAAAGATTTTAATGAATATTAGAGCCTGTAAAATGTATTTTGCCTTCTCAGAAAATATAAATTATCTGACAACATTTATAGAGACAACTGAAGTGTCTGAGAGAGAAAACTTTTGAAATTTGGTTTTAGAGGCCAACACGACAGAATATTTAACACAGGCCATCCAAGCTTAAAATTCTAGTACCCAGCACAAGGCTGTGAATGGAAATGGAAATTCAGCTTGTTTAAGTCCAAGTCTGTGTAAACTCCCAGTAATTCTCTGAACAGCAAGATGTCTATGGGATGCCTGCAAAGGGGCTGTAACCACCTTACCCTGTTCTTTGTTCTAGTCTTCTACTTCTCTCAAGTGGAAGACCAGACCGAGCTATCAGCGTGTGTGAAAATATGTATGTCTGCAGACACTCTTGTGTACTTGATAACCCACGTGCACCTAAGTACCAAGCTTAAGATTCCAGTTATGGAATAAGGATCCAACATGAGCTGAAGGATCGACCCCAGGAAAAGCCAACTTCAGACTGGGGACAGTCAGCAAAACGGCCAGATGCGTTGTAGGAAATGTGCATGTACATCAGTACCATGTAGGAGGAAGCATGTGCAAGTTGAAATGTATGGATTGCTGTTGTTCAGAAATGGAAACGGGGATTTGCAGGCAAGCGATACTGAAGAACTTAAGAAGTAGCCAGCTTTGTGCTCGTGGCAGCTCAGCAGGACCCCCGTCTCAGCCGTGGCTTAGGCTTGGGCTGGACAAAGCGCTGCGCGACGCTGCTGGCACAGCAGGAATGCAGGGCAGTAGTCACTTACCCATTGGAGGCTGCAGCCTCACTAGGTAAGATATGTGCAGAAGAGGGGGAGAGTTTTAATACCCAACCCCATGAACACTGCAATGGCAGTAAATACGAATCTACTTTAAATTATGAGGGATGTTACTCCGTGTGCTCAGAGGAGGGGCTGTATCGAGCTATTTTTATATAGGCTTTTTTTAATCCTTTTTCAGTAGCCTTTCAGCTTGTAGTTCTTTCCTTACTCCTTAGAGTTAAAACTAAAGGAGGAAAAAAATGTCAACTTTTGGTTTCACGTCTCGCACACAAATTATCTTACTACAAGGTCAACATTGCGTGCATTGTTCTCCCATGGATTGTCTGCACTTGCTGATAATTCATTCATTTTCTGGCTCATCACCTCTTCCTTCCAAGGGATTAAATGGCCCTCATGTCTCCTCGAGAAATATGAGAGAGCTCGATTGCACAGGGATGACAAGAAGGATGAATGGATTGAATTTCGACATGGCTCTTTCCTTTACTTCTCTTATTTCTCTGCTTCTTGATGGGAACACAAAAAACGATCTGCTGCCAGTGTAAATGTGCATGAGGAAAGCAGGATAGACCCACTGGGAAATTTTACTCTCCAAAAAACAACTTAGGGCAGATGCTAACAGGTGAAATTTCCCTGTGGAAGAATCCCTCTGAACAGGAGGGTGTTGCTGTCTGCTGGGGGACTGGCACAAACCACGCACCTTTCACACCCGTTCATTTTTGTCTCTGGAAAAAATTCTTGTAATTAGTCTTTCCTTTTCCCATGTCAAAGAATAAATTTTAATTAATTTCCACAGTGGTGCTAAAACCTCTCTTTCCTTATTTCTGAATAAAAATACAGATGAAATGCCCTCTCTGTGACACATCTTCTCAGGAAAAATCTGCATGAGCATACTGGATTGAAGCTGCAAAACAAATGATTATATCAAAGCAAGATACAGGTTTTATTATTTTATTTTACCTCTTTTATTCATGTATCTGATTATTTAATGCCAATACACACACTGGTTCACCTTTACGTCTTGGATCCTCCAAGGTAAGACCTGTCACTTACAGTTATTTTCACTTTCAAGCAGGATTTTTGGACATCCAGTTCTCTTTATGTTTTTGTAAACTGCCTGTTCCAAGAGGTGATGGATTGAACTGGCCATGCAGAGAGGGGCAGGAGGTTGTTGGTAGGACTGGCTCTCCAAAAGCATGCCAAGTCAGATCTAAAGTCCTACTGAAGCGCTAATGAACTCCTCAATCACCTCGTCTGTCAGCAGAAATCGTTTTCTTTCAACTGTATTTCCATTTCTGATATAATTAATCATCATTTTATGTAGTACTTCCCACATCCAGTGCTGGGCATGAAATATAGCTAATTAATTTCTGCTCAAGCACACTCAAAAAGACAGAATTAAAACAGGTTCTGCAGTATATATTTAATGGCCAATATGTTACATTAAAGGGTCAGTAGAGCTCCTAAAAGCCATTATTCCCCTGCAGAGGGAAATATCAGAGTTGTAAAACTGCTCCCAGGCCCTTCTCCCAGGTGTGGATATCTGGTACGGTGGAGTTGAAGGAAGGGGATGAGTTGTCAGTGCTGTGGACACGCCAGATGGTACCGTGAGCCATAGGAGACACCTGTACCTGAACTGAACTCCTAAGGACTGTTTGAGTTATGCGGAGACTAAGGAACAGCTCAAGGTCATGGAGCAACAGAAGTGCTTTAAAAGAGATTTATTTCTATCTGTTTTCGAGCAGCTCAGCCCACAGCACTGAGAGCCTGAGGGGCTGAGCCCCTTGGTAGGAGCCTTGTGCTTGTGCGTGCCTCGGCTATTATCAGCTTGAGCACCTGCTCGCAGCTCCACAACATGAAGGAAATGCTCTCTGAAAAAAGCTTGCTGCTACACTGGAGTTTTGTGAGTGATATGTCCTGTGAAACCATCAGAAGCCGATAATAGTGATCATGCAGAGCAACAAGCACCCCGGCACATTAGTTATACAAGTCATTGCCGTGCAAACGTCAGAGGGACTTGCTGATAGTCATCATACTCCATCCCTTACTCCAGCTCACACGTGTGATTCCAGTCCAACTGTGCAGCTGCTGCTTATCAAAAAGAGTATTCAAAGAAAACATGAGTTTTTTCCTGTTCAGCATGAAATCCATCAAGCCACCGCTAGCTTGGCTGGTGACTGTTGTCCCAGTGCTCCCTGAGTGAAGATTTCTGCACGTATGGGTGGCATTTCTGTACAGACCTACCCAAAGTAGCATCAGATCATTCTGGTGCCCACTGCATACCAATTTGCTCTGCTAGTAAGTAGACAGTCAGTATTACTTTTCTGCCAAGGGATACAGTGAAAGGCAGTATATCGTCTGTGTTTGAGTACATAGCTGAATACACAGCTAAGCTGTGTTTGGGATTATTGCAGTCTGCACCATCGACATATTCATAGTATCAAGGTCTCTTTTTTGGAGGGCAGGGTATCTCATTAATACAATCCTTGCATGAGTGAAAAGCATTGTCATTATCTTTTACTAAGAATGATACTTAGAATCAGTCTCCTGTGTATATTAATAATGACACGCTAATTGATTCTGGAAACTCATCGCTCAGAAACAACGGATTCAGGGCTAATATTAGTATTTTATAGCTTTGGCTAGAATGCAAGCGAGAGTCTTGCCAAGATAAACACAAGGTTTGCTTTTATTGCTGGCAGGCGTTGCGAGAGCTTCATTGTTATAGCTGGAGTTCAGCAATATATATCAGCAGAAAGCCGAGCCTGAAGTCTTTAACTCATTGCTGTGCTGGAGGTGAAGTCCTACATAATCTGCACTGTAATTCCCCTACTAAAGAGAATTTTAAGAAATTCCTATGCCCTTTCCTTTCTGAGGGAGTTCTTTCTTGAGGCTCAACATGGAAAGGTAAAAGATTGTAGAGTTCGTTGTTGCCTTAAAGCAGACACGAGAGTAAGAAATAAGAAATTTATTACCGGTTGCCACTGGTACATTACAGGTTGCCACTGGTACATGAAATTTACCACTGGGTAATGGGGAAGGTTGGACAGGAACGCTCTTTATCAGTAGAAGCCCTTGTTAAAACATTGGCAGCATATTTTTGAGCCAGACATGGCCAGACATAGCATCAAAAGTTGCATGGAGTAGAAGGAAATTATACTACTCTCGTTTGTCCTAGGAAGTGCTGTGCACAACTTCGCTGGTTTATCAGGCATCTAGAACAGACTTGCTTCCCCTCTATGTTCCAATGGGATTTTTCAATCATTCCCTTAGGTGCCTCAAAACACATTCATCCAGGGAGCTATGCTCTTCACATAGACCTTCTCTGCCTAGCTCTGGAGGCAGGGAGTTGTGAAGCTCTTTAGCAAATCTTGGCAAGTGGCATATATTCATTGCATTTGAAACTTGGTATATTCCTGAGGGAACTGCTTTCAAAGATGACAAGCCATCTGTCTCTGCTTCTGGTGTTTTCTCTGCTTCCACATCCATATGTTAAGGTAGAAATAATGTTTTCAACTCAAAAGCCTAATTTGGTCTGTAAATTGCAGATTTGTAATGATCAAATCTAGTTTAAGCCAGACAGCGACGATTTTTCCATCACCAGTTGCTGATAGGAATTCCTTCTTCATAGCACTAATGACTTGCATGTTACTGCCCCAGTATTTGAATTGAGTGCGGTAAATGATATCACCACCAAGTCCACGTTCTGGACTCCTGCTTGTTTCACCCAGATCCATGATCATTTACAGTAACCATTCTGCTGTACTGGCTGCTCTCTCCCAGTGAAATTTCTGTTATAATAAATGTGGGCAGTGTAAATAAAATGTTGCAAAATATTGCTTTGTTTAGCAAAGCGCTGCAAGAATGCATTGGAGAGTCTGTGTTACATATGTGGACACCAGGAATTAATAGCAGTAAAAGGAAAATATTATTTCATTTCTCTGCAGACACATCCTGTGTGGATGAGCCCATCCTGCAGACAAGATGCCTGACTCTGCGACCAAGAAGAAATGAGTTTAGACAAGATGCTGTGGCTCTGCACCAGGCAAGGCAGGCTTTTTGAAATAAGGCATTTTGCATTGGCAGGATAAGGGGCTAAGAAGCCCAGAGTGTACGGGAATTGTCGGGCACTCTTGGCAACGAGAAGGGGAGAGAGCAAAGGACATCATCTCAGGTCTTTGCTCCTGGCAGCCTCTATGGATAGTGCATTTAGCGATGGCAGAAGCAGCTGTGGGCATGGGCTCCTTTCAGGGGGACCCTCCTGGAGCCGTCGTCACCTTTCAGGGTGCAGCAGGTGGAGGGAAAAAGTGGTGCTGGCCATGGGCACCCCAGCTCTCCCACCAAAGGTGTTCTCAAATGGAGGCCCGAAGATACTCCCATCGGTGGTGTCCCAACCACTGCGCCGGGTAAAGACCAGGAGCTGCTCGACCATAGGAGAGTGGTGAGGAGGGTCCTGCTGCCTGCAGAGACTAGTTTTCTGCAAAGGGTTTTGAAATTTTACCCCCAAATCCATTCTTCATATTGTTTTTCTTAACAATTTTCAGGGACTAAAGTTGTATGAACTTCTCTTGCATTTTGGGGTTTTTTTCTTCCAATCAGCTTCCATTTTAAATGAATTTGGTGAACTTCATAATCCTGACATCCTGATCCATAGGACCCATAGGAAAGATCCATAGGATCTTTCAAGCTTCTCCTCGGGGCTGTGGCTGATATAGCACTGTTGTTGGGCTCATCGAATTTATGTCTGTTTTGAAACACGTTTGTCCTCCCTACCAACTTTCAAAGTTTCACTGGTGGCCAAGCACAATCCCTACAATGTTGTTAGCCTACAGATTATTTTAACTTGTACTTAGCTGAGCCCTAATTGCTTTACCCTCAGTGCTTCCAGTACAACATCTGATATGATTAGCTATGCCATTAATTATCTTGTACTTTAACTATGAACCTCCTGCTGAAACCCAAGGAAAGGTCAATGCATACCTAGAGAAAATGGTATCTAACAAGATGCATTTATCAGCAAATTAGGCAGAATGTGAGTTCAGCACACGCATGCAGTCTAAAGGGTTTCTACTAGTGTGCTAATGATACCTGTTATTTTGCTAAGGATATATGCTTGTAGTCAACAGGATACAGTCTGGGTAAAACCTCCCATGGACTTTAGTGTACAAAAATCCTTTATGCATTATAACAAGTAAATGGGATTAAAGAATGCAAAAGACATTTAGTAAGTAGTCCAGTCACCACAGATACTGGTCAAATGATACCTGACTGGCTGTCGTTACAGATAATAATTGTTACATGTTTTTACCTAGAATAATAAAAGAAATAACAGTCCACTCAATGTTCACAGTTATCACCTAAGTATTATCATACACTCTTTTTCTCTCCTGAATGTTTCTTAGCACAGACAGTAAAAAAAAAATACTTCTGGACCTGAATTTTTGTTCTAAAATGCTGTGACATTTGCACCTAAACACTGTAAGGGACAGTTTTCCTTGCAACATGTTTCCCTGTAGTTACCGATGCACATACGCAATCTTTTTATCTGTAGTGTTTTCTGAAGTGTTTGGTTCTTTTTTACTCTTGCAGGAGACGTGCCCTGTTATCCCTTTCCTTTAAGGATGTTTAACAATATAATGTTGCAGTTTGTAAATATTTTTAGTAGGTTTCATTCGGTTCATTTCAATTTTAATTGTCACCATCATATATTTTCCACACCTATTTTCTACAGCTGGACATGACTTTTTACTACCCAACCCTCTTTTCTTGTTTTCAAACATTATCAGCATCAATGGAGGTATAGTAACTCTGTTTTGGCTTTTTCCCACGCAGATGCTACCGACTCAGAACATCTCCCACTTACTGGCCACAAGTTTAGAGTTTGCTTTGGACAGAATGTCCTCCATTTTTGTCCGTAGCCACTTGCTGACTTCAATTCTTATCTACAATTAAGGAAATTTGAACAGAATAGGCACACATTTTCCAAAACACACCCCCAAAAACCACCTCACTTTCTGTTGCAAAGCCAAAATAACGTAAGCGATCTGCACGTGGCTCTGAAAGCCGCCGTGTCCCTTTGCTGGGTTCTCAGGAGAGGAGACACAGGAGCACCTGAAGGGAGAGATGACAGGTCTGTAAACTGCATCCCAGTTAGGTTGTCCCCATTTTCACGCAGGAAAAAATATATCCCTGTCTACTAAGACGGACTGAGACAATTGACCATTTCAAGCACTGCCTTCCCCTCCTTCCAAGCACGCCAGGCTGATGCATGCTCAGCCAGCGCTTTTCTTTGCAAGGAGGCAGTAGCCACAAGCCACATATCACTTGGTCCATCCAGATGCATGGGCAAGAATACAGCTTGGGCAAGAATACAGCTTGTCCAGCCTGGGACTGGACATACCTGAAACATTTAAAGTACATGTTTGAGATAAAAGAGCTAGGAATGTGCGAGGGGTGACTATTTGCTCCTGCTTAAGGGCAAACAGCCTTGTGGTGCTGCGGAGGCAGGTGTGGGGAGCTGTGCTGCGCCTTCGTATGGGACATGAGTCTGGAAGATCCTCTCGTGCCCTGGCGAGGAGGAGTGCGAGGCGGTTCCCCCTCCTCCCCATCAGTCTGGGGTTTTGGGGTGGGTGGTGCTGGAAAGCAGCGGCTGGTTCACAGTGTAGGGCGAGCACCCGGCCATTTCACAGACCAAATGTTCAGTGACGGTTCCTAGTACCCCTACGGGCTATTCCCAGTCTGTCAATGCAGTACCTGTATTTTTTCAGTGTTGGATGTACACTAACAGATATGGCATGTTTTGATAAATATAGGAGGATAGAATGGATATTTTGCAAAGTGCGGAAAAATTTATCCAGGGATTTAGGACTATAAGTTGTTGCCAGATCAACCTCCCAAGGAACAGCTCGGCAAGCATTTTCTTTTGGCAGTGTTGCTGGTGTGAGTACCCCATCCCCATGCTGCCTCCTCTGAGGCTGAGAAGTGGTTCAGTTCACGAGAACCAAGAGCTGAACCAGATGAAAAACCTTTTTTTTTTTTTTCTTTTGGGCTACATTTATCCCAAGTCCAGTTCACCAAGTGGCCTCACAAACAGCTGCACAGACACATCCAAGTAGGCAGTTGAGTGATCAAAATAGGGGAAGAGGCTCGTAAGACTGATGTTACTACTTAACATCTGTCAAAACACCATCTGAGTGGTTGCAGAATTAATTAGTAAATTGAGTCCATTGAGTTAAGTAAAATTCACGCTAGAGTAAAAGCAGCCCTGACACAAGCCCTTTGAACACAGCACGACTGTGTTTCCACCCCTACCTTGAATTAGCTGTGTAAGTGCTCTGCTGATGTTGGCATTTTGAACTTAATGCAATTTAAAAGCAAGGCACCGTGTCAAGGTCATATTAAAAATATTTTGGGAACATGTTAAAATAACTTAGTATATTTCAATTCAATTTATCTTAAAGGGTTTACATCTTGTATAATTTCTCTTGGAGGAAAGGTTAGCCTTGGGATCTATTATCAAAATAAAGGACAAAAGGCTGAAGAAGGAATCCACAGTCTGCACATGTATTTGGCACTTCATTTTTTCATCTTCCAGTTTTTGAGTAATAAAATACCTGGGAGCACAGAGTAATTTTGCACAGATGGTTGAGCTTAGGAGGACTTGAGAGCCAAAACAAACCAGTTTATGGAAACCCCTACTTGGGATGTCTAGGCACTGAGGCTGCAGTGTGTTCCTGCTTCAAATGTTATGTGGCTTCCAGTGCAAAAATGAAGAGAAGTTATCGGCAGTCAAAAATCAAGCATTGATGTTACAGGAGAGATGCCTCTTCTATTCTCAGAACCCAGGACTTTCCAAACGGGTGCCTCAGTTTCATTCCGTTCCCCATGTTCTTAGCTTAGACACTGTTGAAAGGACATCACCTTAAGACTGCGATACTCAGACCTGAGAAATCTGGGCAGGAGGTTTTACGTAGTCTCAAACTGGCCAGAGAATACACAGTGCGGGTGCAATACACAGTGCATGTGCAAGCTACAACTGCTGCGGCAATACCCTTTTACCCAACTCCTAGTAGAGTCGACAGAGAAAATGCCTCTTGATTCCAGCGACAGCTAATCTTAGTATGGAGGTAAAACGCAATGGCCTTGAATTACCTGGTCAGTCTTGCATTGTGCCAGCCAGGAGTTTCACAGAAGCTGCCTGTGATACTGCTTTATAACCAGAAAGGTCTGCTCAGGTAGATACTAGAACATATCCTCGTGCTGCTTGAGATTTAAAAAATAGTGTTAAGCATTTGGAATTAGCAATAAGCATAACAGGTGAGGAATCACCCAGTTGTCTATGTCCACAGCTATGGCTGCCAAGATCAAGTGTTAGTTTTTACCTCTGAAAAGTATCAATTCACCTGACAGTGGCAATTTTGCAGCCAGAAGATAATAATATTTCATCCTTTATTATCACTAGCTAATAATACTTCAACCTTCATACAAATTCCTTCTCCTTGGGAGCTTCAATCCCCCTTTGCAGCCCAGGTGGCCATAGGCTATCTTCACATGTGCCTCTCATTTTCATAACTAGTCTTAGTTTTTGCCTCTTGGGCAATGTTCTCACCCTGAAATTTGCCTTTTCCCTGCTTGCTCCACTTTTAAGTGCTGCTGTGTTTTCCCATTCGTTATATTCCTTCCTCTGCAGTGACGCTTGTCAGACTGACTCCTGCCACCATACCCTTGTACAGCATATTCTGCTACGAAAACATGAGGACTCTGCATCTGTAAAAAGAAATTGGCTGTTTCAGAGCTGTTTGCAGAGACGGTGGGATGGCGGTGGGCATTGAAGCCAGATGCAAGCAGGCTGCCTTCCTCTGTCCTCCCATCCCTCCCCTCCTGCCATGGTGCACCTCGTTCCCTGCACTTCGCTCCTAGTAGGAGTGATAAGAGATGAGGTGAAGCTCTCACTCCAGTGATCAAGGAAGATGCTTCCCTGAGCTATTCCCCAAGCAAGGGAAAGATCTATGTTCCTTCTATAAGTGTTTTCCAGGATATATGATTAAAATTTATCTGGCCTGATCTCACGCTGTGAGCTAAAGTTTCTTAAAGTTTTGATGCATGCAAAATCTGAACTGTTCTTCAATTTCATCCATGTTCTAAAAACAACATGATGAAGTGAGACTGGAAGCAATGAGAAACCATCCTGGAAGAGTTTAACACACAAAAATTTAGGTCAGCTGTATTGATATAGGTAGAATATGTCTTTGAATTTTACTGTAGACTTCAGGTTGATGTATTTTTTGATGAGTGGTTTACGTGTGCTTCTGTGCTTACCATCTAAGTACCATGAAGTTCCACTGTATTTGGGGACTGGGTCTTTTGTGCATATAATCTTCCAATCCACCAAAGCTCAATAAACTCACGTTTAAGTAAATTCAAAGTAATTTAACCTTTTTCCACATCTTGGTTTGTTAAGAAGATAGCAATAAAGAAAAAACATACCATGATTGCCTGATGTCTGCAGGAGCTAAAGCGCTGTAGTATCTCTCATTCTCAATACCAAACACGTGGACCTAGGCTAATGAGTTTTTAGGGTTCAATTTGGAAGTGTTTCTATTTTCTAAATTAATATAAGCAGAATATATAGATCATTTACATATGCACACACATATATATATGTATGTGTGTGCATATATATACATGCATGTCAATGTATATATGCATTTATACCTAACCGTTAGTCCTATATAGTTACTATCTCAGTTCAGTTACTAGTTTCTGTTAATAGCTCTTTTTATACTATTGCTAGGCATCACTACTTTCTAAGTAGGTTATCTCCTGAGAGGATTTCACAAATCATTCAATATGAGACATCATTATATTTCAATCAATAAACTTGTACCACGATCCTATTAGCGAAGGATCTTCCAGTGGCTAAAACCACATATATTTGTACAAAGGATAGTCTGAAAAACACATCTAATCTTGTTTATTGACAGAGCTCCGTCCTGAAAAAACGGTCTCTTAACAAATCATTTAGCCAAGATATTTTGCAGAAATACTGCCAGCTTTGTGAAGGAGTTTTTGAGGTTACTTGTTTCTACTCTACGGCTGCAACTCCCGTTTTTCACTCAGCAGCACTGTCATTATTTTCTCCACACGTAGCTTCCACTGAGAAGCTAAGGGGAAAAAACCCAGAGAGAAAGTATTTGTCATGACATAGCTGTGCTCCCCTTTCCCTGCGGCTGGCTACTTTATATTGGCAGAAGTCTGTGATCTCTTTCTCCCTCCATTCCCTTCTATAGCTCCCCTCCGACTCCACTTAAGAGGCCCTCCCTGGAGGCTGCTAGGGCTAGAGCTTATTATTTAGAAATTCAGAGCTGTATTTTCTTAGTCCTTTGTGCAGACAGAAAAACTGGGGAAAGGACAATCATATCTGAACATCCTGCAATGCAGAGAACATCATGAACCCCCTGAGCTACAAACAGATGAATAACTAAAAGGTTCACAATACCCATAACAAGCCTTGGCTTAGGAAAACTTGACTTCTGCCTACAGTCCAGCAAGCTCCTTCTAGTTTCTGAATAAACCCTTTTCCCTACTTATGCACTCGGAGCAGTCTCAAGAAAAATTATTGCTTCGGTTGTGTTCATGAGGCCATTTTAACAAGATTACATTAAAAGTTATTTGAACATTTTTTTGGCAGAAAGGGAGATACAAGGTCAACAGCTTGCTTTCTTCTCCTCTCAGACCTTTGTTCTCTATTACCATCTCTTAAATAGACACACTTCACTTTTGATTGCCTGAATTTGTATGGATCTGAAGCTATTTTATTGACATATAAAAGATGTTTCTTCTTTTATAGCCTCCATATGTAAAGGAAGCCTGGAGAGTCCTAGGTTTTGAAAGTCATCAAGCTGAAAGCACCATTCTTCATGCATATTGGAGAGCTGTGTTTTAACTTCAAGAAGGTGCATTATACAGGGTTCTTGTACCCTCCAAGCAGCTCAGCTGAACACTGCTGCTGCGAGCAACATGTGAATCCATGACCATATCTGTTCAGGTCACCGAAAATTTTCACTGCAGAAATAAACAAAATACTTAGGTCTTTGGGCTTTGCAACAAAGGAAATAGAAGTTTATGCTTTTCTGTGCACAGGTTGCTTTTGTAGTTAGGAATAAACCCTAAAGGGAAGCGCAGACAATGGGAGTACTGGTTGACAGTTGTGCTGCCGGTCAGAGGGACCTCAACAGGCTAGACAAATGGGTAAACAGGAGTCTCATGAAGTTCAGCAACAAGAACTACAAATCATAGAATCATAGAATCATTACGGTTGGAAAAGACCTCTAGGATCATCTAGTTCAACCGTCAACCCAACACCTCCATGCCTACTAAACCATGTCCCGAAGTGCCACATCTACATGTTTTTTGAACTCCTCCAGGGATGGTGACTCCACTACTTCCCTGGGCAGCCTGTTCCAATGCTTCGCCACCCTTTTGGTGAAGACATTTTTCCTAATATCCAATCTAAACCTCTCCTGATGCAACTTGAGGCCATTTCCTCTCACCCTATCGCTTGTTACCTGGGAGAAGAGACCGACCCCCACCTCTGTACAACCTCCTTTCAGGCAGTTGTAGAGAGCAACAAGGTCTCCCCTGAGCCTCCTTTTCTCCAGGCTAAACAACCCCAGGTCCCTCAGCCGCTCCCCATCAGCCTTGTGCTCCAGACCCTTCCCCAGCTTCGTTGCCCTTCTCTGGACACGCTCCAGCCCCTCAATGTCTCTCTTGCAGTGAGGGGCCCAAAACTGAACACAGCATTCGAGGTGCGGCCTCACCAGTGCCGAGTACAGGGGCACGATCACTGCCCTAGTCCTGCTGGCCACGCTATTTCTGATACAAGCCAGGATGCCATTGGCTTTCTTGGCCACCTGGGCACACTGCTGGCTCATATTCAGGCAGCTGTTGACCAACACCCCCAGGTCCTTTTCTGCTGGGCAGCTTTCCAGCCACTCTTCCCCAAGCCTGTGGCGTTGCATGGGGTTGCTGTGGCCCAAGTGCAGGACCTTGCACTTGGCCTTGTTGAACCTCATACAATTGGCCTCGGCCCATTGATCCAGCCTGTCCAGGTCCCTCTGCAGAGCCTTCCTCCCCTCAAGCAGATCAACACTCCCGCCCAACTTGGTGTCATCTGCAAACTTACTGAGGGTGCACTCGATCCCTTCGTCCAGATCATTGATAAAGATATTAAACAAGACTGGCCCCAAAACTGAACACCACAAGTGGTGTTCCCCTTCATTCACCACAACTCTTTGGGCTTGGCCATCCAGCCAGGTTTTTACCCAGCGAAGAGTACACCCGCCTAAGCCATGAGCGACCAGCTTCTCCAGGAGAATGCTGTGGGAAACAGTATGAAAGGCTTTACTAAAGTCCAGGTAGACAACATCCACAGCCTTTCCCTCATCCACTAGGCGGGTCACCTGGTCATAAAAGGAGATCGGGTTGGTCAAGCAGGACCTGCCTTTCACGAACCCATGCTGGCTGGGCCTGATCCCCTGGTTGGCCTGCACATGCCTGTTGAGCGCACTCAAGATGAACCACTCCATAATTTTCCCCGGTACCGAGGTCAGGCTGACAGGCCTGTAGTTCCCCAGATCCTCCTTCCGGCCCTTCTTGTAGATGGGTGTCACATTGGCAAGCCTCCAGTCATCTGGGACCTCCCCTGTTAACCAGGACTGCAGGTAAATGACGGAGAGTGGCTTGGCAAGCTTCTCCGCCTGCTCCCTCGGTACCCTTGGGTGGATCCCATCCAGCCCCATGGACTTGTGAGGGTCCGGGTGGCGCAGCAGGTCGTTAACTGCTTCCTCCTGGATTATGGGCAGTTCATTCTGCTCTCCGTCCCTGTCTTCCTGCTCAGGGGGCTGAATTCCCTGGGGATAACCGGTCTGACTATTAAAGACTGAGGCAAAGAAGGCATTAAGTACCTCAGCCTTTTCCTCATCCTTGGTGGCAATGTTCCCCCCCGCATCCAATAAAGGAGGGAGATTCTCCTTGGCTCTCTTTTTGTTGTTAATGTATTTGTAAAAACATTTTTTATTATCTCTTACAACAGTGGCCAGCTTGAGTTCTAGCTGGGCTTTTGCCTTTCTAATTTTCTCTCTGCATGACTTGATGAGATCCCTGTACTCTTCTTGAGTTGCCTGCCCCTTCTTCCAAAGGTCATAGACTCTCCTTTTTTTCCTGAGTTCCAGCCAAAGCTCTGTTCAGCCAGGCCGGTCTTCTTCCCCGCCGGCTCGTCTTTCTGCATATGGGGACAGCCTGCTCCTGCGCCTTTAAGATTTCCTTCTTGAAGAATGTCCAGCCTTCTTGGACCCCTTTGCCCTTCAGGACTGCTTCCCAAGAGACGCTCTCAACAAAGCCCTGGGGATGAACAACCCCAGGTACCGGCACAGGCTGGGGGCTGACCAGCTGGAAAGCAGCTTTGCAGGAAAGGTCCTGGGGTCAATAACATCTACATTCTTGCTTTTTCACCACTGTTTGCACCATGCAGCAAGAGATCGTAAGGTTCACGTACTTCCCGATTCTCCGGTCAAAACCCCACATGCAAGGTCAAGGATGCTCTAAATGACTCCCAGTTTAACTGGAGCGATGCTCATCTTCTCAGCCTGCTTCCCTTCTCCTGCTGGGAGGCACCCAGGAGCCATGTGGTACCCAGAGCCTGTCTTCTGCTTTCCCTCACCTCCTTCCCATCGCCAGGGGAAAATGGTAATTCTTTAGAAGAGACGGCTAGTAATCTGCATCAAAAGCAAATAAAAACCCTTCACTGACTCTGTGGAAATGCTGAGTCCCAGCAGGTCTGTTTGTAATCATATTTACACTGGAGTGGTTCCATTAGCCTCTGGGAAGCTAATCCTGATTTACAATTATGAAAATCAGATAGAAATCTAGAGCCAAGCTCATATTTTATTTTAACAGTTGCTTTTAGAAGAGTCTGAAAACAACCACCAGACTGCTCCTATTAAATCAAAGTGAGCTGTCAATGACTTTCACCATTTCAGTTAAATACAGACACGCCAAGAAGGCTTTTGAGTATTGAAATCAAAGCAGGCATTTGAAGTAATATTTCCAATTATTAAGCAGGAATTCATGGGATATTCTGATTTTTTATTTTAACATCAGGGAACACATCCTAATTCAAAGTGGTGATTTAAAAAAAAGTCCAAGAATACTTAGCTCATTCTGAGAAAAGTCCAGAAAAGTCTGAGAAAAGTCTTAAAAAAAAGTCCAAGAATACTTAGCTCGGTCTGAGAAATGCAGCACTCCAAAGGGCTGCTCTCCAGTGCCCACTCCTGTTACATTTGAACACGCAGTCTCCACCAACTGCTGATCATTTTTAAGGAAAAATGAAATGCGAGATGTTATTATTCATCACAAGGAAAAAAAAAAACATACAGGCAGGAATCAGGGAGAACATTATTATGGAAAGTGCATTTTAGACAGAGTTTGTAACACATTTGTCGTACTGCAGAGACAAAGTGATAAATATTAATATAACATTCATTGGGAAAGGACCAGGACAACTCTAGAAGCAGAGTTACTGAAAATTTACAATGTTATGCAAGTCGTCTCCTAGCATGAGGGGAAATTATTTGACTGCATGAGATGTGCGAGGAGGTGTTCCCAGAGGACAGAAACGTCCACTGCCAGCAGAGGCCACGGCCGCTGAAATAGTGGGAGAGGAGCAGTGGCTAAAAGGTTTTTCAAAAGAAATCAGTTTTCAATCAAAGATTCAATTTTGTTTGAATGGGAATCTTTTCAAAAGGTGCTGGATTTCTTAGAGAGGCTCCAATTTTTTCCTTGGAACTCATTCATAAAAAATTTCCACCTGAAAATTAATTTTCCACATGAGGCCTCAATGGAAAACTGGACTGTATCAGAGTCTGCATTAGCATATGAAAGGAGTATCCAGAAAGGTGTAACCTTTCAGTGAATACCAGTTAGTTTTTCACTTTTCTGGTTGGTCTTTTTTATTTTTCAATTTATTCTGCACACTATGCACTTTTTCTGGCTGTGCCCTTCACTTCTGTGGCTTTGGGAACTCAGCAACAACCTTTGATTCCTGTGCACATTCTCTTATCATGTTATGAGGACGAAGTGCTTGTGGAAAAGAAAAGAGTGCTCAGTCAGAGCACTTTCACCCTTCTTATTCTCAAAAAAATGTGCAGTTTAACAGATTTGTGGATACAAAATAAGATAAACACAATGTTATGTGTCTGTACCTATGTGCTCATCTGGAAGCATTGCATGCCATGCAACACAGCAGTTTCCTCACAGAAGGAGAGTAAAGGCATTTCCTTTTCAACGCTTTCACTAAACAAAGCGCCGTATCTTGTCAAAATTCTTCAGATCTTCATAAATCTCCCCAGGCACATTAGACGGGGCACAGAGATAGTGTCCCATTACAGAAGTGAAAGTCAGGCTGCCTCAGAGCAGCACAGGATGTGAGCATCGAGTTCAGAAGATCCTCCGGAGAACAGGAGTGATTGTAGGCAATACGGGTCCGAGCAGCTCAGCCAACCTCAGCTGCTGAGATGAGGGAGCCAGGCTCTCACCGGCGGGCCAGGACACAGCGGGCATTAAGTCAGAGCATCTCACTCATGGCACAGGCGACCTCTTTTCTGCGATTGGAGCATTTCCTAGAGCAGCTTGTTGTTGTTTAAGACTTTAATGATGACTATCTGTCCCAAATAACACGGCGGGTTTTCAGGAGTAGGGAGGGAGAGAAAATGTCTTTAGGAAAGTCACAGAGCTACACTGGGTGAGATGAATCTTCTACTTCGCACTCCATTGGGTGGCTTCTGTCAGCAAGAATTAGTCACACATTTTTACCTTTCTGCTACGAATGAATTGCAGTCTTTCGTCTTAGCATGAGCTACTACATGGCGATCTGTCTGAAGGATGTTGGGCACCACGGGGGTAAAGCCCCTCCCACTGTAAGGGAAGATCAGGTTCGTGACCACCTGAGGAACCTGAATATACATAAGTCTATGGGACCTGACGAGATGCATCCCAGAGTCCTGAGGGAATTGGCTGATGTAGTTGCCAACCACTCTCCATGACATTTGAAAAGTCATGGCAGTCAGGGGAAGTCCATGGTGACTGGAAGAAGGGAAACATTGCACCCATCTTTAAAAAGGGTAGAAAGGAGGACCCTGGGAATTACCGACCCATCAGCCTCACCTCTGTGCTGGGAAGATCATGGAACAGGTCCTCCTAGAAGCTATGCTAAGGCACATGGAGGACAGGGAGGTGATTCGAGACAGCCAGCATGGCTTCACCAAGGGCAAGTCCTGCCTGACCAACCTAGTGGCTTTCTACGAGGGAGTTACCGCATCAGTGGACAAGGGAAGAGCTACAGATGTCATCTATCTGGACTTCCATAAGGCCTTTGACACAGGCCCCCACAACATCCTTATCTCTAAATTGCAGAGATACGGATTTGATGGGTGGACTGTTCGGTGGATGAGAAATAGGTTGGATGGTCGCATCCAGAGGGTGGTGGTCAATGGCTCAACGTCCAGATGGAGATCAGTGATGAGTGGTGTCCCACAGGGGTCCGTAATGGGACCAGTGCTGTTCAATATTTTCATCAATGACATTGACAGTGGGATTGAGTGCACCCTCAGCAAGTTTGCAGATTACACCAAGCTGAGTGGTGCAGTGGACACACCAGAAGGACGGGATGCCATCCAGAGGGACCTGGACAAGCTGGAGAAGTGGGCCTGTGCGAACCTCATGAGGTTCAACAAGGCCAAGTGCAGGGTCCTGCACCTGGGTCGGGGCAACCCCCAGCATCAATACAGGCTGGGGGATGATGTGATCGAGAGCAGCCCTGCAGAAAAGGACTTGGGGATACTGGTGGATGAAAGGCTGGACATGAGCTGACAATGTGCGCTTGCAGCCCAGAAGCCAACCGTACCCCGGGCTGCATCCAAAGCAGCGTGGCCAGCAGGTCGAGGGAGGGGATTCTGCCCCTCTGCTCTGCTCTGGTGAGACCCCCCCTGCAGTGCTGCGTCCAGCTCTGGGGTCCTCAGCACAAGGACATGTGGAGGACAGGGATGGACATGCCCTCCCCAGAGGAGGGCCACGAAAATGATCTGAGAGCTGGAGCACCTCTCCTATGAGGACAGGCTGAGAGAGCTGGGGTTGTTCAGCCTGGAGAAGGGAAGGCTGCAGGGAGACCTTATAGCAGCCTTCCAGTACTGAAAGGGGGCCTATAGGAAAGACGGGGACAGAGTTTTTAGCAGGGCCTGTTGTGACAGGACAAGGAGCAATGGTTTTAAACTAAGGGAGGGCAGATTTAGGCTGGATTTAAGGAATAAATTTTTTGCAACGAGGGTGGTGAGGCATTGGCACAGGTTGCCCAGAGAGGTGGTAGATGCCCCATCCCTGGCAACATTCAAGGTCAGGTTGGACGGGGCTCTGAGCAACCTGATCTAGCTAAAGATGTCCCTGCTCTTGCAGGGGGGTCGGAGTAGATGACCTGTAAAGGTCCCCTCCAATCCAAAGCATTCTATGATTCTATGTTTTAAACACTGAAGAGTACAAGTACCCCACAGGAGCTATCTCTGCCTATCATCTTAGGCAGATGGTGCCAGTATCACTTTGCACCTCACACCAGGCTTGTTGCAATATTTCTGAATACCTCCATGAGCCTACTAGCACAAACCATTCAATACAGGACTGCTCGTGACTGCAGTCCCTATTTCCACATGAGGCTCATCACCTGTGGCAGCTGTAGACACAGGATCAGGGCTGCAGAACGCAGCCAGTATTTACTGAGCTCTCACGTGAAAATGTTGAATAAGTCAAAGCCCACAGCCAAGTTGCTAAAAAGACACTAGGGGCAGGTGACAGAGAAGAGAAGGGGTTATCTTTTTCTCCGTTTACCCAGCTTCAGGAAACTGTCTCAGCTTCCACCTTCACACTGAAGAGCTTAAAATTAACAGCAGAGAAGGGCATTTTCCAGGGGGATCCTAGAGCCCCTAGCCTAGTATTGATGTGAATGCCTCAAGTACCAACCACACAGCAGAAATCAAGACGTTCTCCTCCCAGCACACCACCCCAGTTGCCCCTTCCCCAACACTGCCTGCTCTTCTATTTTTCAGTAAGTTAATTTAGACAGTTTCACCTTAAGCTTCTTTTTTCCTGTAGAGGCCCCAGGGCCAGGATGCAAGTCTGAAGGAGTACACTTTTTTGAGGATGCTTTCATATTGACATGGGCAGTTGACAAGAAAAACCAGAGCAGAATCAGCGTGGCAATGGATGGTTATAATTACCAACACTATGGGGTAGGTGAACTAATTTCCCCTCCTTTTCCTGTGCTATTATGTCCTGCTATACAGATATGTTGATTAAAAAAAAAAAAAAAATCTTCTTCTGGACAATTTTTTTTTTTTTTTAAATGTTTATGATCACTTCAGCACAGATGAAAATATGGCAGGGAGAAGTTTAAATTTTTGTATATGGATTACCTAATTAAACTTTATTAGCATTGTCTATTTAATTATGATTGTAATACCTACTACTCTTATTTAGAAAAGACAAAATAAATAAACAATCAACAGACCTACAGCAGCATGTATCAGAGGCTGTGATGTATACAGTCTGCCCAAGAAGCTGTTGCAGCATGCTAGGAAGATTTCTGCTGAGGAAGTAATAGCAGAACTAAAGCAGATATAAATTCATTCTTTAAACTCCATTTGTTTTACAGTTTTTCTTTGTTTTATATAATCATTGGTTACACTGTCATTTTTCCTCCCTTAATGTCTGAACTTCTGTTTGCTTTTCAGATGTAAGAATTGCTAGTTACTGTAGTTGCAGTCAAATTTTTACTTATATAGCTAGAACTGACTTTAATGCTATATTCCCAAAACAATGTCCCTGCTCCAGATGATCCTCATTCACCTGCAATATTCTCCTGTGCATCCTTCCACTGCAAAGTAAGCTCCTTGCCAGCCAGGGTCTCCCATGCAACAACACTTCTCACACACCCACAAAATTTTACTGTTCCTTGGCGCCGATGTTCCCTCCCAGGGGGCTGTATCATAGCCCATCAGCTTTACAGTAAAAGAAGAAAGCAAACAAGACACCATCAGAGCTATTTAAGCACATTCATCAGATTATTCAGTGTTGCACAGAGTTGATTACAAGCATATAACCTTCCACTCTATGATACTTAAGATGAAAATGAGGCCAGTAGTTGTGGTTTGTGGGTTTTTGTTGTTTTGGGGTGTTTTTTTGATATATTATTTGTATGCTAGCTAACAAAGCAGATTGTAAAGCTTAGAAAACTTGGTCTTCAGAGGTTAATTTACAAAGATACAAATAAGTTTGTTTTGGATAAAAAGTTTCCTTTGGCAAACTTGCTTCCCAGAACAAGATGGACTTGAATAAACTAAAGCAAATCCAGTGGAAAGTCCCAAGACGACTACAGGGTCACAGCACATGGCATGCAAGATGTCAAGGAAAGTGTTCAGTCTTGAGAAGAGAAACAGGAAAATCTTACTGTTGTCCTCAACTATCTAACATGAGAGTACAAGAGAAGACAGAGACATTATTCTTGAAGATGCACAGAGAAAGGACAAGAGGCAACAGACAAGCTCCACCTTGGAAATTCCAGTTGTATATTAGAAAAACAATTTGCAATCATAGTAGTTAAACATCAGAATAGGGCCCAGAGAGGTGAAGGATCTCGATCCTTGAACAAGGCCCTAAGCCACTCCTGCCTTGAGTAGGGGAGTTGGACTAAGTAACCTCTCCAGAGGTCCCTTCCAACCTATTTTCTGTGATGAAATACAAAACCTTACTGTAGAGACCCACTGGAAGTAAGTTATTTTTAATTATAATAACCAAAATATATACACAATAATGTGTATTTTACATATACCAAGAAAAAAAACCCATACTGCATTTCAAATTCATTTACTGCAATAACAGAGGCAAATAGTCAGTAGTAAGGTTAAGTCACTAATATTAAGAAAAGCCACAATTTGCATGTAAGTTGAAACCAGAGGAAAGCTACAGAAGCTCAGTACTCAGAGACATGAATTCAAAGGATTTCATACTACCCAACTCATCTCAACTTCATTACATGAAAATGGAGTCTGGATTGCAGGTCTGGACCTAGATTATTATCTAGCACCCATAAGCTTCAGATTTCTCTATTTACTTTAACTGTTTTGAGATACTAAACTGCAAGGTCAAGGTAAGTATTTTAGTTCTGACAACTGCAGCCTAGTTTCACTAAAATTACCTTAATTACCAGACCAAAATGTTATTTTAAATTGTTCATTATTTCAGCAGATGTGAACACTGAACTAGCTGTAACAAACTTCTAACATTTTCAAAGTCAAAGATTCATTTTTACTTAAAAAAAAAAGAACCACAATAAAACTCTTAACAGAGGCTTAAAAAGGTCTTTATAAAATAATCTCCATCACACTTACAATAGTAAGAAAATTATTCCGGTTGCTAGGTTTTAGTAAATATGAACTGTTTTGTGTAATCTGTATTAAAGATAGTTATAACTACAGTTCACATTTTATTTTTAAAAGGTGGACCAACAAATGTGTCAAGAAAAGCAGATTATTGCTGTTTCTCAACAAGTCCTTTTTAATAAGGACATGCTGCCTTCATAGGCAAAGCATGTTTGACAGCCAGCTGAGATAGGATAGCTGAAGGAGAGAAGTAAGGATTTGCATGCCCAAAAAAAAACCTTCGGCGATCACTTTATGCTTGGCAACGGTACAATTAAACTGATTTAAGATCAAAATTGTGTCATTCTATCCATCTTCTGAATGACAGTGCTGATTATCTCAAAATTTAAGTTTGCTTGAAGTGACACACAGAAAGGTAGAATCTGAGCAAGTTCTGGACTGGCAGAAAAAAATTCTGACGCTTATCCTGTCATCTGTACCTATGAAAATACTAGATGTTCTTCAAAGCGTTTTTCACCAGGTCTGTCGGAGCAACAGGTATGGCTGTGCAGAGAAAACAGAACATATACATATGGGAAATATGAAATATATCAAGTTTTCTATTCCTGCAGTAGTACTAATAAAATTAAATATGCCAACGTTCAATTTCAAGAGGACTCAAAAAGATCTGAAAATCCATACACATTTTTATCAATTTTTTAATACAAGAAGCTCCTGAAATATACTTTTTGTGGACACAAATTGGCAATTACAATTACAAACAGAAAGAGCTGACAACAACTGCTCATAGGATGTCATTCACTATAATTAGCTACTAGATTCTTTAACTTATGGTAATAAATTATCCTACTCTAAATAAACGTAGAAATGAAGATGTGATAGTTCATACATCTGAGTTTTAATATGCTGGTGCATTCGCCTCCCTCACCGGGGCCCCTCTAAAAAGAGCTGTAAAAATAAGAATAATTTATAGAGAGTGTATAGTGACTTAAACAAATCTTCTAAACAACACAGTGAAAGACACTCCTGTGAATCTAATAAAAAGAATAAGATGCTAGTGGTGGCTATGCTTTAGTAAAGAAGGACAAAATTCTCATTTACAGGAGTCATTTAAAAACATCTTAGTGTTTTCAGTTTCCTTTTAATCACGTTACCAAAATAGATACAGGAAATGAAATTTCCAATTCATGTGTTAAAAGTTGTCCCAAGCATTTCTTTACATTGTTTACATGAAACCCTGTATTACTATTTCACAAAGAACAGCTTCAAGATGATCTAGAAGAGCTAAATCAAGTCACTCATACAAAACAAAAGTAGAATTCAAGAGGTTTTAATACCATTTGTACTATTTTATCAGTGAGTAGAAGCAAACAGATATTGGTAGCTATTCACCAATTTTAAGTGCAACAAATTCTTCATATGTAATTTTAGCTAAGATAGTTAACGCTACTGACTTGACTTAGTTAAGAGTAAGTTACCAGCTTGCCTCTGCTAAATTTTTATCTGCTCCAAAATTACCACAGTCCCCAAGAAGTTAAAGGGATCTGCACTGGCCAACAGCACCAGAAAGATCAACATTCCTGAGAAGAGGCAAGCAGGCTAGTAGGTCCTGTCTCTTTCCCTCTGCTGACAGCAGACACCATGAAATTAAACTGGACAGCAAGAGGTAGCTCTGCACATCAAAGCAGGGAAGTGGTCAGGTCTCAGCATTCAAATCAATTAACATGAAAAGTATGAAGAGGGAGCCCAGAGCTACCTTTGGCATCCACTCTTTTCCTTGAGCAGCCCACAAATAGAGAGAGGCTGTTTCTTCAGATAATCTACTTCTAGATAGGTAAATGGGTATTGCTATCATACGCACTGCTGGATAATCCATTACCTTCACACTGCCACCCTTCACATTTGAAGGTCTTAAAAGAAAAGAAAAAAAGAAAAAGAAAAAACCCACATGCCAACCCTTCCTGACTACTGTCTACCACTAGGGGAGAATTCTCCTTTTCCCTACTGCAAGACTTAGGCGATAATATTTTACACAGCATATGTAAAGACATTTCTTCTCATGTAAAAGAGATCCTGGTCTTGTAGGGTGCAGCCTTCCCAAGATACCACTTGTCATTAAGTGCATCCCAGTGGGCCCTAACTGCCCTCCCATTCAAGCCTCTGGGATCCAAATCCTACTCCAAATGCTGTTCAGTCAAGCAAGTGCTGAAAGAAGTTCTGAGCAATTCCTAACAGTGCTACAATCACACAGACATCTTGACTGTGCTTTGTTGCATGACATCCTGCTAAACCATCCTCCCACTGAGTAGTTCTCAATGAAAAATACAATTACCCCAGTGTCTGCTGAAGCTAAGCAACAAATCCACTTTTAGCCTTGTGGTGGTAAATTATCACATCCCACCCCCACAACGAGACTGAAAGTTATTTCTATAGCAATAAGCTTCATATCATTTCACCCTAAGGGGTCATAAAGAAATAAAAACAGAGAAAAAATTCTGCAACTATGACTTGAGACTCTGCATAAGCCATTGTGGTAACTGACACACCACTGTCAGAGCTGTGCAGCCAAACAGGGCCTTTTTCCTATTATTTGGCCATGCTTTAAAAAATGCATTTGATCAGCTATGACATGTCATTTTAAAAAAAGATGCTAGCAACTGACCATCAGAAGCATTCTGTTACAAAAGACTACTAACACTGTATGGTAGTAGTTAAAGATATCTAGAATGTTCCTCTGAAATGTCAAGTATTTCTCTTCATACTGGGTATTTATGTACCTTGACATTATCAGTTCTTCTGAAAAATGGAAAAATACATCAGAAACTATCTTGTTGTACGATTCCAAAAAGGCAAGGTGCATATTTTTCCCTCCTTGCCTCTCAAAAGAGAATATAGCCTTTTCTACAACGTCCAGTGATGCAAACTGGTACAATACAGATCCTCAGTTAGGACACACACATCTTAAAATAAAAATACCTGCAAGTATATTTCAGCTCTAAGATACTCCATTATATTGTGTATTTAATTTCTTTTCAAAGTGAACCAACTTCCATGCTGTATCATTTCACTTGTTCTACTGAAATTCTTAAGCTATACAAAGATAATAAAATACTGGCATATATAGAGGTCTTATTCAGCAATTTACTACTATCAATGCTTAACACCTTCTTAGGAGAGAAGCAACTTCTTCCCTGGCATACATGTGCACAATTGGTCAACCAATACTCCAGTATGCACATTACAACACTGGAACACTGTTGGCGTTCTTTAATCTACCATACTGTAAATGAAGTTATCATATCCAATATCACCAAGTTTTCCTACACTTGAACATTCACTGAACAATTAAATTGGGGGGATAAACACAATAAAGAGAAATCATATTTTTTTGACATATTTGTACTGGCAATTATTATCCCATACCAAAAACTCTTAACATATCTTTTGGGAATGAAGGGGGGGAAGAACTGGAAGACTTCCCCTGCATTTAAGTCTAGAAATTGTTTTTGCAATTAAAATAACACTTTGTGGCTGCCTGCTTCATAATTTAAGCTTCAGAGGAAAAAGGGAAAGTAAAGACATCTAAGTTGCAGCTGAATTTAATATGAGTACATAAATTATACTAGAACAAACTTACAAATTCATGTTTCTATACATCAATGCTGTGGCTGCTCAGGATTGATATTCATAGTCCTGTATATTTCTTTGAGAAACAGCAAGGCAGTGTCTTCCGATCCCCTATGAAGAATTTTAAAAAAGAAAAAAAGAAAAAAAAAGTGTTATTTTGGTGTGGTCCGTGTTCTAATTCTTGTAAGCCACACTTCACCCCATTCCGGCTCTCTAAAAAGTTTGCACAACCTATTGCCCTAGTCCTTATCTTTTGGGAACATGGCCTTACCACTACCAGCTTCCTTTGAGCTACAATTCTTCATCAGTTTTGGATTATTTCTGCCATCAGCCCTAGCCTATGCATTTACCTTTTTCTACTGTATTTTCCCCCACTCTGTCCTTCCTAACTTACTACGGCTGCAACTTGAAATCCCCCTCTCTATTCATTTCTTTGATGTTACTCATTTGGCTTAAATCTCCTCAAATAATCTATCATTTTCTGTCTGCGATGGGCTCCTGACTGTATTCCACCAAGAATACATTCTACTTGTCAAGGCTTTCTTCCTTTACTTGCTCAACTGCATATATCAACCCAATGTCAAAAAACTCAGCCTTGCCAGTTCTATCACCAACATTCTAATTCTTCTCTCCTCTCCTAACTGGCTGGCACTTCCTTGTAAATAGACTAGATTAAATATCCACAGTCTTCCTCTCTTCCTTACCACTAAGAAGTAAGGAAGTTCTCAAATAATTTAAAGATTAATATAAGCCAAGTACCGTGCTTCCAAGTTGATGTTTTCCCTCCCCTTTTCAAAATCAAAGCTTCAGGCTATCTGAATTTAAATTTAACATGGACAGACTTAATTTTCTTATTTGTCTATAAAGTGTTATTTAAACACACATAAGCAATACCAATATAAAAAAGTAACAACCGCTGTAAAAAATAACAAAGTTAAACAGGCAAATTTTACAAAGTTCCCAAGCTGCAGGAGTTGTTAGATAAGGGTAGCTTCCCATGCTTTTTAAAAGAAATTACATAGGGAGACAGTAAAGGAGATTTAGACAGAACTATGATCCTCCAAACATGAGGAACATCATTTACAGAGCACCAGGACAGAGTTAAACACACAAGCTAAGGGACTACAGATATTTTCCACAATTGAGCATAAAGAAAGTAACCACATTTCTTGATGGTCTCCGCTATTACACAAGCAAGCAAACAAGCAAGCAGAAGGATCAACACAGAAACTCCTTTCTCTCTAACACACAGATCATTTCATTTAAGGCTTTCCCCAGCACCCCCTCCAAAAAACCAAAACAAAACACAAACCCAAAAACCCAAAAAGCCACGCTCTATAATTTGGGTCATTAATCATTGTGCTTACCTTCCTTACTTGAATGACAAAAAAAAAAAGCTATGGCTAGCAAATTTTTAAAAACCTGGCAATGATCGGCTGCCTCCTTGTGGAAAAGAACTCCCTGTACCTTCGACTCTACCCGTGAAACAGCACTGCCATCACTGGGTCACCGACTGCTCGGGAGCCCTGCCAGAGCTCAGTGCTCAACAGCACTGGCACACATCAGCACTGCAGCCTTGATAATCCCTCCTCCAGCAGCTACTGATCTTCAACTATATAAGTGATACTGACTTTAATAAGATCCTTGAGGTTATGCTTTCAATTCCATATTTTAACCTCTGGACAAATGCCTGCTTCTATAAATTATTAGCTATTGAAAATCAAAACCTTCAAAAATAGTGTAAAGCACCACCACTCCTCCCTCACCAATAGCATTCTGCACAGCCCAGCAACTGACATCCAAGCCTGTCTATTACATATAAAGGTGTGCTGTCATGTGGCCAAATACAGTTTACACATCCTTTGCTCTACCATTCCACATCTTGTGTATCTTCATGTGTGCTTAATTTTATGACAGTAATAAAATGTATACAATGACATACCAAAAAAAGAAAAGAGAGCAACTCATAAGGGCAAATACAACAGGTCAATAGTTACTGCTATTTGTATAAATTGAATTATATCTTTCTCCATTTGAAACGTGTAAGCAGTTAAAAAAAAGTAAATCTAAACCCAGATAAGGCAATGGTGTACTGCAGCTCTGACTACATGATGACACCAAACTCTGCTTCTTGTTCTATAAATTGTTCTGTATATGAGCAACCACTGTACACAAGTGGTAGATCATAACCATCCAAATTTACAGGAAGATCCACTGTGCCTTTTTTTCTTCCTTTTATTTGTTAACCTTTGATAGCAGAGCATCAATATCCAGCAATTTCATTCCAACGTGAAGAGGTAATAAAGTTTTACTACATATTGTAGTCTAATACAATTCCTTCATGAAGTTTTATTCAAAAAACTACAGTTGTCAAAATGCTCCTTGTTCTGAAAATGATTGTAACCAAAGCTGTGTGTTTTGAGTGTCAAAGTTCAAGAGACCAGTATGCAATGTCTTTATTGCAAACAAGACGATAGATTTCTTTACTTTGTGCTAACACAGAATTTTATTTTGAAATGAGATTAGCTAATAGTGACATCTAGGTGTGACACCTTGAGACTGACATTCCTGGAAAGTCATATATACTGTTTACCTTAATACTTGAATTGTCTCAATTACATGACACTTGAACATCCAGCGCATAACAAATTTATCTTTACAGATTGCCTGTGTGGGAAGGCAACATCTTTCCAAACAAGAGGCCATTTCAGAATTAAGTGACGAGGACCTCGTATCCAACTCAATAGTCATCTTCCCAAACATTTCAAAGATTACAAAGACCCAGAAAACTCAGGTCTCTTAAGTCATATGCATACACATCGACCACTGGAACAAATGCTATTCTGGTAGCTTTATAATTTGTTGGTCCTTTTGCAATTTTAACTTCTCAAATCAGTAGTAACCTGAAAAATGTATCTGTGTATATAAACCCAGTTATTTTTGTGAAAATGTACTTGAAGCAAAACACTAGGGCATGATTTTTGAGAGAGATCATCTAAGCTTTCATTAAAAAATGCTCAAGACAGGAAACATGATTCTAGCTACTATCATATTGGTCATAGGTAAATAATAGACAATAGGAGTAAGATATGTCATTACAAACATTTAAAGATATACAGTTATATCAGAAAAGCAGTATTTATAGAATCACATGTATTTCCCCTTACCAGTAGCACAAATGACTCTGTAAAGCAAAAAGGTATTCATTGAAGCTTTCTATTGGTTTTTCTTGTAGAACATAGTCAATACGACGTCCTCCATTTAGCATTCCAACCTTCACTAAAAAATCTTCATCTTTGGGAGGGTCTGTACTTTCAGTGATCTTTTCAGCTAAAATTAAAGAGTTTAAGATTTAAACTATTTTCAAGCACAGCCTGCTTGACTATCATCAAGAAATATCACCCATTTTCCCTGCTATAATTTCCAAGTGCTTGCGATAAGACAATAACAACAGCCTCAACTGACCAGCATGCCACTGTGTAATTCAGAAAGGTTACTGGAACTATAGACTTATTTCTTTCATAACAGTTTAAACAGAGTTTGTTTGAAGAATAGCTTACATAAAGTAGTAGCTGAGCAATTTTAAAAACAAACCTCACCGTTTATACATAGATAGATCCAGTCATTCCACAAGTGAACAACCTGGAATAATATATTTTTACACTCCCCTTACATAGAGTCAATCACTATCCTCAATTTAAACTAAGAAGAATGTTTTGTCTTTGTAAGTATAGACAAAGCCAGCATTACTAAACACCGACAGATAATTCACAACTGGGAAGCCTGCCCTTGGTATCATTCGGGATAATATTTATATCTGACTTAAATTTATTTTCCTCAACAGCATTTTTTTCTCTTAGAGCATATACTTAATGCTTCTTAGCTCATCCAAAAAACTCAGCAGAACACTACTGAAGAGAATAAATCTCACAAGTATTTACTTGTATTAATTTGTCCTGAGAGGAAAGCACAGCTGATTTAGAAACCTGCCCTTCCAATAGAAAGTTGAAAGGTTATACAAACTCAAGCCTAAAATATCCTTCAATAAAAGCTGTTAACTTTTCCTTTCCTAAAAGACAAAAAATGCAGCAGTAGATCTTACATTTAATGTTAAATACTCCAAAAGCACAGAGGCCTCCTTAATAGGGTCAGGAAAATCAATAGCAAGAAATCACTAGGATACTCAAGTTTCACCTAATTTGAGATCGATAAGTTATAAGAAAACCAATAATGTGTCCACATACCTTCTACCACTTGCTTTTCTTCTTCCTCTTTAATTTGGTTAGCTACTTTCTCCAGTTCTGCTTGTAGCTGAGTTGAAGACGTATGAGCACGTGCAAATTCGTTAAGGGTCTGCCATGCACTCTTCAAAGAGCTAATAAAACCCTGTTTCAGATCAGATCCCATACGAGAGAGAGAGTCTTTCAACTCTGGGGAGGGGGGAAGGAAAAAAAAAAAAATCACCATAGTAGAAGGATTTTAAATTATAAACTAAAACCAGAATTATTAAACCCTGTTCAACAAACATTCAAATTATTAGGAGAAACAGGCCTGCTACGTCATGAACGTGTGTTTCTTGCTTCTCTATTGCATTTAAAAAGACATGGGGAAATGTAATTAATACCCAATTGATTTCTCACTGAATGGGTCAATGAATTAACACCTACTAGCACCGGAAACAGCCCAACAGCCTCCAAGTCCAGAAGGGTTCATAAAAATAGCTACACCAGTGAATCCCTCAACACCACCACCACCCACAATCACTCCTAACATCCTACACAAAAGGGAAATTATAGAGAGACTGGTTTCAAACTCCAGCACAGCAGAAGAGACCAGAAGAGCTGCCAATGTCCCTCACAGTAGTAGTGAATTTGGAGGAGCACTCCCAGACAGCTCTAGCCTGTAATTCTGCTACAGCTCAGTAACTGTGCCACCAGTAACCCAGCTGCCATTCAATACTGGTGGGAAACTCTGAATGAAGAGGAGCTCTTCACAATAACTGGTTAGAACCATATGGGTCTGCTAGATCAGGACTCATGACTATTCCATGGAATATTCGCCTACAACAAAGGAAAAACAGTAAAGAGCAACAGACCATATTTTTCTCCTTTACTATACACACTCTGAGAGTTGTAACCTAAAGCATTTCTTAACAAGTACCTGGTCTAGTCTAGGAAAGCAGGCTCATTCTAATGTACCATTCTAAAGTATAGATGCTGCAGAATTTCTCCATCCAAGTGCCTGAAGACAAGCTTCAGAAGGGCTCTGTGAACTTGTACAACAGTACTGTTGTCAACTGTACAGCAAAATTGACTTTCCTTGTTAGGTATGCAAAATTGAAGTATAGCACCTTGATCTGATGTGTACTCATGAGCAACAAAATCCAGTCCCTGCCCACCGATGGCTATGGAACCACCTTTTTCCTCAACGTTTCCAATACTGAAGAGACACTGGTTAAACACTTCATGGTGGTCATTAGGGACAAGGTAAAAGAAACCAGTAAATTTAGTTTCTGTTTCACATCATCTTAGAAATTAAGGTGAACAAGTGATGTACAGCAATTTTTAAATGGAACTTTGGTAATCAGAAGCTCAAATCTGGACGAATACGATTATTACATCTGAATGCAATTGCGAATGCCCAATTTATGGGGCTGGGAGGAATCACTTCTGATGTTTAGGAAAAACATGGAGTCAGATATCCGGGAACACTCATTACTCTCTTGAAATTTTACAATATTCTAATGCATCAAATGAGTAAATTAGGAATGAGATCCATATATGAAATAAGTTTTCTTTTTACCCAGATGAAGTCTTTTTCTGCCTTTATGATGTGGAATAAGAACTGGTTTTAAATCCATGTCTTCAATGATCATTGGTTCTAACCTGTAAGCTACTGGATCAAGCTGTTAAGAAACGACACAATGACATTTAGTTATCTTAGAAATTATTCTAATTATCACATTTCAGTGAAAAAAATCCCTATTTATGATTAATAGAGAACCATTTTTGAATTCTGTTCTATTTCAGTTTACAGAAACTCAGTTCACGACCATTTAGTTTAATCGTAAGATTAAGCATGTTCATTAACTAATTAGGTCCTGTTCTACAGACAGAGATTCTAAAACAGGAAACAACAGTGAAAGAGCAGCAAAATTTTCTTGCACTCTGATGACCTCTACCAACATGTCACTGTTTAATTGTTAAACAAGATGGGACAGAAGAGGACAAATGTACTGCCCGCACTGCAAAACCTCTAAGGACTTCTAAATTTCACAGAATCTAAACTCAGAAAAGTCCTGTAAATGACTCAAATACAAACACTATAAAAATCTACAAGAGTGGCTTGAAATTAATGACAAAAAAAAATTTCTTTAAGCTCTGAAAATGAACAGGGCAAATATTATCAAGCCAACCCATACCTAGAATGCTAGGTATGGAACCTATAGCCAGCTCTACTTCACTTTGGCAGTAAAGACCACAAATATTTGGAATATGTATTTCAGTTGGGTCATTTTTTTAAAAAGGGTGTTTTGGGAAATGTACATAGAGGAACAGGAGGTGTAATGCTCAGAGGTTAAAACTTAGTATTCTGCATTGTTGTCAGCTGCATCAAACTAAAATCAAATCTCAAAAGCACTGCTTACTCACTGGATGATAGATATTGAAGAATCCCTTGCAGGTAGGAAGCCTGTAGTTTTCATCTATCTTCTCCACACCTCTCACAGTAAGGAACACACCAATAGGAGAACCAAGAGCAAAGAAAATATCTGGTTCAAAGTCCAATGCACTGTAAGCCACAGAAACCTACCAGACAGAAGTCAGATATATAATCTCTCAGAACTGCCAGCTAGTTAATATAATGCTTAGCTAGGAAGGAAAAACAAGTTGCGTATTAAATCAACCACAGGCTCACAGTACTTCCAGGAAGCTTCAGCTGCATTGCCCTCTTCCATACTAATACAATAGTACTAGTACATTTCAATACTATAATATTAAAATGTGTTTTTAAGAAAAAATTCAAAAGTATGAAAAAATGAAAAAATATATTTAAAACAGGAAGTCTTCAAGGTTTGGTTTTGAAGTTAAGTTTGAGGTAAAGCTTAAATATAACAGCATAAATGGATCAATTTAGACTACCATGTTAACTGTAAAGCCACAGAACCATTCATTATTATGTCATTCATACAGTTCTGCTTCTGGAACAGGACTGTGTTTACAGGTCACTCACTGCCAAAAGAAAAAATGACTTGTAGTGGCATCCTTGTTATAACAAGTTTTGCTTTTCAGTAATCTAACCCACTCACCCAGCCCTCCCTCCCGCCAAAGGGTAAAGTTCTACATAAACCTAACTTTCGTACAACAATCAAGGGAAGTAGCACAAAGTCATCAACATTTAAAAAAAAAAAAAAAAAAAAAAAAACAAGCAAAAGGACAGCATTGTTCCAAGTGAATCATTTAAATCTATGTAGTCTCACCTGGCCAGTTCCAACTTCAAAATACTCATAGTCAATGTTCACAGAAGAAACAGATGCACCAACTGGAAGCTTCCTCTTTGAGTGCAGCTGACCAGACTCTGAAGGGGAGACAGAAGTAACCGTCTCTTTTGCTTTCTGGGCATCCTCTTGAGTTTGGAGTGTGGCAGCCAGCACTGCTTTCTTTTCTGCTACTGCTTTCTTTTGTTCCTTTTGAGACAAGTTTCAAAACCAGGGAAAAAAAAAGTTTATTTCACAGTTTTCAAAATTCCTTTAATATATCCCTGATGTTAACAAGTGTGTTAAAGAATAGAAGTTACTTCAAGCAAGGAAGTAAGTTACATTTGCTTAACAACTTCTTATTTTATTCCTGAAAAAAGTACTTACCTGCTTGGCTGCTCTGTCTTTTACAAAATTAGCTATTTTCTTTCTTGGTCCAAGAGGTATCCCCATTTCCTTCAGGTCATCGACTGTACACATCAGCTAAAAAAATCCCCACACACATCAAAACATACTTTATAACTTTTCTAGCAACATACATCATTTCTTATTCTCAATGACTTATGAATTAGATAAGACATTTTATAAAGCTACAGAAATTACAAAAAAATTAAAGAGACACGATACAAAGTGCCCTAAAATAACTGGGGAAAAAAAAAAACACAAGAAAAAAGAAAGTCACATAACATTTAGTCTTCATGTCAGACATTAATTATCTTACCCCTCTGCAATACTTTCATGCCTCATGGTACATTAAACTCATAAAAAGAAAAAAAAAAACCACAAAACACCAAAAACGCAAACATAAACCTCCATCCATATCCTGGCAATCCACATAAGTCAAGTGAACATTATTGTACCAGAGACTCCATGTCAATTCGCTCCTTTTCAAATGTGGATGCATAGTCTGACAAACTAAGCATTTCTAGAGTCTTCTGCAAAGTGGGAACATCATCATCTACTTCAGGCTCACAAAGGTCATCACCAGAAGTAGTAATTGAGGAGCCCAAGGAACTGGTATCTTCAGTGATCTTAAAAAAACAGCACAGAAACAGAATCACATCATCTAACAGTGAAAAGGCAATATGCAGCAAGTAAATATAAGTTTAATTACTTGCTATTATTATTATTATTATTATGTAAGCTTTATAAATTTATGCCCATTTTTAGTAAAGCAGGATACAGATTTCCCACTAATAATAGATCAGCAAAATATATATTTAAAAGTTACTAAAAGAGGCAAAAGCTTTTTTGACCTTTCCAACACTCAAAAATACTTCCTTTCAATCACCAAACAACTGGTCGCTGTTTCTAGCCTGAACACAGATTCTTTCCCTCTTACGCATCTCCCCCACCATTCAGATACTGTTAAGACCAAGTTACGTGTTCAGAAGGGTCAAAGCTGATGTTCACAATCAAATCCCATTACTGGCCCACCTGGAACTTGAGAGAGATGCAAACAGCTTGTCCTGAGAACCGACAATATTTATAAAACTGCATAGTTCCATTAACATGTTAAAATGTACTATCAGAACCCACAACTCTGTTTCAGCTAATAAAATTCTGAAAACTTAAGAAAAAGTTGCTGAAAATATCAGATCTATTTGCCTGGAAAGACTAGCATGCAAATTACCTGTTTATCATGAACAGCCACGTCCTTTACAGTCCCATTAACACCAGAGAATGGGCCAGTATTTACTGATGAAGCCAAGTCCTTCTGGTTAGACAATATGTCAAATAGAATTAAGGAACCTGGAAAGAGGAATTAAAGTTGCCTCGGGAAAAATGTCAGACTTTCCTGTCTTTAAATCCTAAGCAAGATTTATATGCAATAGTAATAGCAATGTATAGACTGATTAAAAAAGATGGCTGAATTAAAACTAAAATACCCACATATTAACTTGAATACAATCATTCTCAGCAAAAAGCAAACTTTTTTTTCCCCCCGTTCATGTGAAATAGCTTTATGTAGTTGCCATGATCAAACTATCTTTCCTTAAACATCTTAGACTGCTTGCCAAACTGGAGGAAAACTGGAGACCAAACCAGTATGTCATATGTCTTTATAACACTTATTCTATGTTCCAAAAAATTATCTTACTTTTACTAAGTGGGGGTTCTGAGACACAGAAGTTACCCACCTAACAAGACACCAGATAACCCATCAACTTTTAAACACGAATTAGACACTAAGTCTTCATGAAGGAAACTGGGGGGGTGCACACATCTGTGAAGTACTAACCTTCTCTCAAACCTTTATAAAAACTTAGCTATTGAGAGGTGTTTGACTTTTAGTCAGCAGTGTTCTAAAAGACAGCCATGCTCTATCAGCTAATTTTAGCCTTATGCTTAATGAAGGTTCCATTTCCCTTAGTGTAGGAATGCCGGTTTTATCCCAAATCAGTTCCTTAGATAATTACCTAAACTGTGCCCAGCCACAGAGACTCCTCCTTTGAAGTCTGGGTTGCGACTCATGAAAAGTGCATACAAACGATTCATTTCCATCCCCACTTTATCCACAATCGTCTGACAGTAGGTGGGGCTGTTGTAAAACAGTATGTCAAGGAGTGTTTCATTGGTGAAGTGGCGCAGGCGTCCAATGCTGGGTAAAGTGATTTTTTTTATGTTCCTAGTAACACAAAATCATTAGAAGCATGAATGCCTTTAAAGAAATGCAGATAAGAACTTTGTTAACTTTTGAAATGACAGGTAGAACAACTGCAATATAAATACTACAGATATGGTCTCTACAGACATTAAAAAAAACATACAGCCTTCTGGCTTTGTTGCATATTCATACATTAGTGGTATCTGCTGATTGTACATATTTGAGAAAGATACAGCTCCCTTTCTTCTCTCCAGGCTGAAGGGATGCCTGAAATAATCTCTTGTCTGTTCCAACACTACTCTCATATAGTAACAGCGAAGTTTTGTGAGCAGATTGGTAGAAGTGGAAAAGAACTCGCATATGAAAAATGAAGGTGAAATTGAAGTAACAGGCAACATAATACTCTTCTTTTGGAGAAAAAGCTTGGCATCACCACCTGCCTGCCTGGAGTTAAGACAGCTGCAGTGAGAACTGAGACTGCCTTAGTTAGTTAGCATTGCCTGGTTTGATTAGCAGAATAAGGATCCTTCCTCATAATAATGCAGTATTCAAATGAGAATAAAAGACTAAGACTCTAGGAAAGCAATATGACTTGACTGAGCTAGAACAATCTGGAGAACACCAGCGTGCGCTCTAAGCAGTACAGGTTCCTACCCTCACAATTTCTACTTCCCCATCTTTGAGAAAGAGAAAACAGCTTGAAATGTCAAGCGACAGCAAAGGGATAGGCACCAAGAAGTGATTTTAAAATAGATTTTTAAATGCTATAACACTCTTACCCAAATATACCTTGTTTTTAAAAAACAAAAAAAAAAAAACCACCCACCTTAGCTCAACTGCCTAATCATAATTGAGGTGAGGTACTACTCTGGGACTGGACAGAGGGCTCAATGCCCTCCTCAGAAAGAGGACACTGACACCTCCTAGGGCCAGACTCTGAGACTGCAGGGAGGTACAGGAGAGAAAACTCTCCACTCTAAATTGTACATGCCTGTTGCTGGACAACACATTTCTGTGATCACCACCTCATACTTACAATCACTATCTCTACACACTCACTCATCATCATGTATCAACACATCAGCCACTTTCATGAAAATGCAGTACTGAAAAAGTGTGTGTGTATATGTATCCTGTCACTCAGTGTCATGAAAATAAACAAGAGAAAATACTCCACATGCCTTTCCACTTTCCCTATACTCCCCATCAAAATGTTAATTAAAAAAAATTAGCAATTCTCTTTTGTAACCCATTTATTCATCTAGCCTAAAGAGCATATTAACTTCTCTTTTTATCCACTTTACAAAAACTGTTAAGATGCAGCTCATATGAAGTTTGCAACATTGAACAACATACTCACCTGTCTACACCTGTTGCATCTCCATGCAGAGAGCTATGCCAGTGAACTGGGAGGAATTCCACCCTGCTCACTTTACGTTCCTCTAGAGATTTCTTAAAGTGAGTCTGCAACAACTTCAGAGAAACAGTCCTAAAATCATCAACTGTAGAGAAGAAGAGTAATGAAAATGTCATAGTAGCAGTACTCAAGTAACACACAATTACAAATACTCTTTTTTTCTCCCCCTCCAATTTCAGACATAATCAAAATACAAATGAAGGAAACAGCAAAGTGGAAAAATCTTTGCAAGTATTACTCCTCTAACTATAAGAATATTTTTTTTTAAAGTGGATTTTCTAGCAAGCTTCTATTTATCTCACAATGAATGCATTTTTACTCCATGACCAGATATAGCCTTCTTAATTTACTCAGTTGTGCTGGAGTGTATTTAAAATAAACAAAAAAGCAAACAAAAAACCACCCCACACACAGCAAACACATACACCCACACCACAAAAAACCACACCCCACACACCCCAAAACCCAAACCACTCTGCAAGTCTAATATTGAGGACTAATAGTAACAGTTAAAGCTGTACATCTGACAAAACACAGATTCTACTTTTGGAAAATAATCAGGGAAAATCCTACCAGAAACCAAACTTAACATTAGAGAGGTTTTTGGGTTTTGTTTTTGTTTTGTTTTTGTTTTTAAAAAAAGACACGCTTATCTGAATACAAGATACAGAGACCCATATTGAAACAGTTATGAACCGTCATATTCCTTAAACAAGCAAAAACTTACCACATTCAACAATGCTTCTAAATCTCAAGTCACATACAGGACCTATGCCATGAACCATAAATACTAGATGGTCAATTTGGGACATTTCTCCTGTAGGCGAAGAAAATAAAAAATTCAGAGTACCAATATGCACTGCAGCGGTGAAGTTTAGAGTCAAGCAACATTAAGATACGCTTGCTTTATAAAGCTTATTACGTAACATGGTTCAGGATATAACACAGCCCACAGGACTCCTTTGATTAAAAAAAACCAAAACCAGGTAACTTCTTTCAAGCAGCTTACACTAAGGAACTTTAATCTTTAGACTCTAGGCATGAACTGTGCATTGCCGCTCCACCCACTAGGGTCCAGCTTTTGCACAGAAACAAACTGACTGCTCAAGCTGCAGACCCACGAACAGTAATCACATACCATCAGGAATTTCATCATGGTCATCATCAATTCCACGTTTTACTACCCTTGGTCTTGCCTGACCATCTTGAGTGGTGCCCCATTCATCTGGTGCGGCAGAAGGTTGGAACTGAACTATGACCTGAAAAAAATACATTGTCTGATTATAAACACAAAAAACCTTATGATTCATATGGTTAGTCTGAAAGCATTGCATGCTTTAACATACTTTTTGTTTGATTGCTTTACCTTACATCTGAGACAACTGTTTTCTTCAATTAGCACATATGCAAAAAAGCACCTTAGAAAACCCTAGGGCTATTCCTTCTGGCAGCGACAGCTTCACTAAAACTGGACTCCGAAACAACACAGATAATTCTCAGTAGCTTGAAAAGCAACCAGATGACTTAACAAAAGTAACCACTAGTTGAAAAAGCTGGCCTGCTCAGTGATTCTTAACAATTTTAGCTCCTCAAACAAGCATTATGCAAGCTCCTCTTTCCTAGACCCCAGTATCCACTCTTCCTTAGCAGATTCCTGTTTATGTGAGGAAACTGAACACTAGCCCTGTTTACAGTTACTCTATCATGAAGGTGAGGGGGAAGCAGTGCCTTTCAGGGAAGGACAACAACATTCAAAGTAGCCCAGAAATCCTAGAAAGTGAATTCAGTAGCCTGACTGTTTATAAGACTTACACTGACTCAGTACAGTCTGAACTCATATTTATGACACCACGTGGTTTAAGCGCTCCTTCTCTAGGTTTTTACTGGGCAGAACTCCTTAGTCAGAATTAGTAAGTGCTTAAAGTAGGAGCAACTATGATCCTTTCTGGCCCTTGGCTTATTTTATTTATTTATTAATTACTGCATCTGTGAAAGTGAACAGTTAACAGCATTGGTCAATAAGGCTGAAGTCCATGTTTTAATCACATCAGACTGTTAGCAGAGTATTTCGAATAACTTTTAAAGCTTTTTTGCTATACTTCCTCATGGCCTAAAAATAGTTGCAGTGGAAGACTTCTCATAGATACACAAACTGACTACCTTACAGTTAGATAAATGCTCTTCTCCACATGAAAGCTCTTAGTTTAAATCACCTTCCCTTTGGTACAGACTGTGAAGCTAAACTAATTCAAATTGCCTCCCGTTTGCTGCCAGTTACGCTTAGTCGAAATATTTACTATGCAAACCCTTATTCTTCTTAGGTTTCAGAAAGCATTGTCTTTTAATCATGTGACAGCACACTGAAGCAAGTAGGAGTTCAGTGTTCTATAAACTTTATCATCTTTAATGCACCTATATCCAAAACAATCAACAAGTATGTTTCAAGCAAGACTAAGCCTGCATTCAATTTATGCTTCCATCCATCTGCTCATTCACCCCTAGTGAATTCTATGAGAACCAATCACCGGATCTATTACCTTGGGATTATGCATAACAATTGTCTCCCCATTTGGGAATTCAAGTCGCCGATGCCATTGATTTGTAGTTACAGCCCTTTTATATTCTGCCTGAAACAGTAAACAAGTTACACAAAATCAGTATGCCTTCTCAGATACACTATTTTTTTGGCCTTGTGCATCACCTGTAATGTTAAGGTTATAATTTACATAACTTTATTTATATTAAAAAGTGTCATGTGAAGCATACACAAGTTGATTTCAGGTCACAGTGGTGCAGGACCTACGCATGAGCAACGTGGCCTTCCAGTCCTTTCCAGGATTTGCTTACTTATGTTCCGAAAAGTGCATTCTGGAAATCGTTTTAATGAAACACAAATAAGTATTTCTAAGGTCATAAGTACAAAGAATTATCAAGTTCTTCGTGAAGTTTATGTAAAGGTAATACTAACCTCTAGCTTATCACTAAAATCCTCAGTGTAAGGAATAAACCGGCTATCCTTGTCTCCCTTATAAAACCACATGCATCGTCTCACTTCAGAAGGCTCTTCTTCCCAGTAAACAGCTTTCCTCGTTCTGTCATACAGGTATACATCATAGCGTCCCCCGTCAGTGCTCAGAACTACACTCTCAGGATCAGGCTGGACTACAACACAAAAGTCACACTCGGTTACAATACTAACACATACAATCTTTCTTCTCTCTCGTCCCAGCCCCAATCACTTCTGTGATGAATATTAACCTATTAAGATAGATACTTATACTACGGAAGAGAAGTTTCATAATATTAGACAAACATTGCATTGCTCCTAAAACGTTTCTGTATGCCCCATACAAAACAAAAAGAGCTTTGAACAACTCCAAAATAGGAATGCTTATTCCAGAGCTGACAGAGATTAAGAAAAAGGCAAACCAAGACACAGATAACTAGGCATTGTACATGAAAATGCGATATTCACTAGGGATGTACATCTTAACGATGACACCACTGAGCAACAGATAATGTAAGTGAATAAATTAAGCGACACAAAATATATTTTCAAGATATGTATTAACATTACTTATTACTGCCATATCACACTGTCATACGCAAGTGGCATTACTCTAATATCTTCCTTCTAGTCCTTCTGTTCACCTCTGAATAAGATACAATTTAAGATTTTCATAACTTACTGGAATTGTAGACTTCCTCTAGCTTTGCAGAATCCAGAATGCTGAACGGCATCCATACTTGCTTGTCCTCCACCTCCTTACAGTAGAACCAGTGTGGCTGAACCGGCTCATATTGGTTCTGCAGCAAAACAGGAGGTGCCTGGACCACTGGACCTGCAGGCCGGGGAGCTCGGAGCTGTGGCTGAGACTGTGGAAACTGAAAATACATACAGGTTCATCACCTCAGTCTCACATAGTTTTTACGGAACTGATCTATACTTTGCTACAGATAACATTCTGAGCCTTTATTACTAACATTTTTTTTCCCCAAGAACATTGTCTTTCATTCTAAAAATGTTATAGACAAGTTGTCTGCTTTATCATGTTTTTGAAAACTTGCATCTTTTCAAATTGAGAAAGGATGTAAATTTCAGTCCCACAAATACTATTAAAAACTGTTATGGTCTAGCACCTTAATCACTTAAAACCAGTAAGATTTAAAATACTCTCTTTAATTTTGAAAACTCAGGCTGAGCTTTATTCTTACGGCCACCAAATTTGACATGAAAACAAAAATGTATTCTTCTCATTATTCATTTATACATAATTACATTTTGCATAAAGATTGTCAACTTTAACAAGTACCCACCTCAGTAATAGCTCTCTTCCTGCAAAGTGATCAGGACAGGTAGATTTCAAACTCTAATGTAGCCTCAGCGATGCAAGAAAAAGAACTGATTTTGAAAGGGACTACAGCCTGCATAAAGCTGATTTCTTGCAAATTGTACAAAGATCCCAGTTAGTACAACTAAAAGGAAGTGATGTCAGCAGTAACCACTGCTTTGGTCCATACATTAAAAAAAAAAATATATATATATACTGTACAAATATAAAATCAAGCAATCAGAAGTTCTGAAATTCTTTAATCCAAAACTCCAGATTGTTCAGGTTCTACTGCCTTTGCTATGTTTTTTGTTATTACATAATCTTTCTATTCTTTATTCACAGTAATAGCAATATAGCAATAGCTCAAGCAAAATAAAAATTTGTGTTGTTTTCAAGGAAAACTTGTCAGGTTATTACTAATCCATTTACATTATTTTAATAATGCCTTTGTGAAGGTAAAAAAGAATGGAGGTTAATGCTTTACATTACACAAAACCCTCAACCTGGCTTCACCAGCAAAACAAGCTTGAAAAGAGATTTTTAGCCCCTGTCTTGCAAATGGCTGAATGACCTCATTCAGAGCAGAGGCACAAACAACGCAGCAGCACAGCTGAAATGGTAGCAAACTCCGTAACAGACAGAAAAGAGCAACAGAACTTCACAACCTGGCTTTGTTTCTGACACCAGAGGCTCACATAGGTACAGCCTCAGGGTACAGTCACTTCAAAGATCAGGAAGTTTTCCTAAAGCACAGTTCCAGGCTAGTTCTAGTGAAAAGATTTTGCTATCAGAAATGGTTCAAGACTTTTTCAGGGGTTTTTTGGGGGAAAAGAAAAATCTTCAGAAGATAAAATAAGCAATTCAAAGAGGAAAGTGACTTAAATTGTTTTATTCTGGTACCAGGACATCAGGAATGATTTATATACCTGTGTCAATGATCCTGGAGGTGTCTGATACATCTGGACAGGTGGTACAGAGGATGGTGGGTGAGCAGGTCCGTGACTCTGTTGCAGCTGTGGCGGAGTAAGGTATGGGTTAGCTCTGCTGCTCAGGGTGGTGTGCCGATAAGGGTTATACCCCTGCTGAGATGTTCCTTGGGGAACAGTAGACGCACTTGCAGGCGGGGGACAGACCTGCTGAGGAGTCTGATAAGCCGTGATTCCCACCTGTGAAGTAGGTGGTGCACTGTAAGAGGACTGTGACTTGGGAATAGGCGGTGAAAAAGCATTTTGCCCATCCTGTGACCCAGACACAAGCGGAAGTGAAGTTGGGGGCCTGGAGAAGGCTGGTGCTCCAACAGGTGGTGCAACAGTTGTTAAGGGTGGCTGCCCAATATTTCCAAACGGATCACCGCTACTAGGGACTTGCGAGAAATAGTTGAAAGTCTGTGGTGGACTGGGGCTGGCAGAAGTCTGACCCAAGAAGCTGTCCTCTTCACCAACATCTGCAGAATCATCTGCAAAAACAAAAAGATCACTAGAGATATTCTGAGAGGTTCAAACCAGTTAGTGTATGTAGTCAAAATGTTCTGTAACATTAACAGCTATTTCCAAAACTCTGTTGGCCCCCATAAAGCTAAAAGTACTACAAAGCTTACACATCCTTGATGATTAAACACACCATACGATGAAACAAAAGATACCAAGTCTTCACGAACATTTAAAATGGACCATAAAAGTCACTCAGTGTACACAGATAAAGCAACAAAAATTAAAAATCTGAAATAAGAGAACAAAGTATGACTGAAGTCAGGGCCTTCCCAACCTAGCTTGGCAAAGATCCCTGCTTCCAGGGCACTAAAATCCCTTCCAATTTCCCTTATGCCTACCAAATGCAAGAGCAGCCTTGATTCATTTCATTTCATCATGAAAACAGCTACCAAGCATAGGACTTTATGCTCTAGTTTTTAGAATTCCAAGATCAAATTCAAAAGTAGAGCTTAAGGATGTTCCCAAAGAGACCAAACCTATTGGTTAAGCAATCCATTCTCAGCTGCTCCTTCAGCAGTGCTCTCACAAGGTTTCCCATTTGACTTGCACAGTGGCCACAACTCATCACTCCAAGTCACTTAATGAGCAAGACTTACTCCAGTTCTCTAAAAATCCTACTCTAGACTGCCACAAGAGCTAAATCTCTGGTGCAGAATGATGAGTCCTCATTCTGCATAATTGCAGGAGAAGGCTTAAAAAGGTGCAAGGCCATGACTGCCCTTTGACATTGAGAAAAATACATGAGCTAGGTCCTGCTCAATCAGTTTTCTGCTTTGCAATGATCTAGTAACAAGTGGGGAGAAAAGTGGTTTGACATTATCATAGGTCTTGCAGTAAACTCAGTTAAACCTGGGATGGTCTGAGCATCGCTGCCTGCTGAGGGAAGAGCACCTTGCAAGCAGCCAATGCAATCTGCAGAAGTCATGAAAGTGTTGTCTTCTGCTCTGGCAATCAAATAATCCCCAGGCTGTGGGGAAGAAACCGCAGAGCTATCATTGCTTCTCTGCTACTCAGTCCCCAGCCAAAGAGAGAGACCAAGCATCTCTGCAGCTACAAGCAGCCCATAACAAATGTCCTTATCCACAGCCAACATAACTGTAATATAGAGTATCAAGGGAGCACAAGGGAATCCACAGAGAAGTCTCCCTAGGAAGCTGCTGTTCTAATTAATTAATCATAAAAGAAGCAGCTGCCATGACTAAAAAGGACTATTTTAACCATCTTTTATTTAGTAGTCTTTTCAGATGATGTCAGTTTGAGGCAAGCATCACTTGCATTTATCAATTTCTCCTACTTTCACCTATAGCATTTTATTCCACTTTAATGAACAAAACCCAAAACCTACGTATGTGAACCATCATGTGAAAAATACTAAAACCATTTATAAGCAATGACCATTATGAAGTCAGGCCTATGGATTATCTCCCAACTACAAACAGAACAGCCATTTATACTAAATAAAAGGTCTCAACTTCTAAACAATAGAATTCTTCTTCCTTTCACATTTCATAAACATTGTGGAATAGAGAGAAGTATACTGCATACCACACTGTCAATTCTCTGCTTTCCAAAGTAACTAGTAGCAGAGCAGGCAATTCATCTCACCATGTCAGATCACGATAAACACAAAGCAATGTGCTGAAGAGTTTTCAAGGCGTTTCCCAAATGCCTGTTCACAAAACACCTACTATTCTCCAATTTCAACTAGGTTTCAGAGATTCAGTCTAACTGTATCTTTCTTGCAAAACAAGGTTGACAAAAGTTCTGCCAAAACAAAAATTATACATATAGATATATATATATACACAAACACACACAGAGTTTTCCAACACAATACATTACTTTCTACTTTGCCTTTTTCCAATTTTGCAAAAACTACATTGGAACATAAGCCCAGACTGGCAGAAAAAGAAGCACTTCATAAAACTTAAAAATTTCCTACAAGTCTACAAGGGCAGTATTCTTCCCATATACAAAAGAGTCTTTCTTCAACGGAGGCTGTGTGACAACCTCCTGTATATCCCTCCCTATATAAGGTGGTACCTTGTCATTCACAGATTGTCACCTGACAACTACAAGTGACATTTGTCCATTTCCTCATTGGGAACACTCCTCACTATCTACAGTAAGTATATTGGTTACTTCACCCACACCTGAGCCAGAGAATGTATCTTCTATCATCACACTGCAAAGCACAAGACACTTATTACTCACTCTTGGAGATACAACAAATTTATGACTGCACAAAGCTTCCTCATGTTGGCTGTCAGACGTCAAACAATTCCTCAGATCAATTCTTATTACATTTTACACAATTTAAAATTCAAACTCAAGAGCTTGTTCTTTCCTGCTTCAAACTATGAATCAAGATGCAAACTGTGCTACACAGCCAGATCCCTATGACACCTGGCTGGACAAATGGCGAGTGCAATGGATGACAGAAACAGAACATTGAACCGGAGGGAGACCTTACTTGGACAGACATGGAACGTAGCACAACTTCTGGCACTGAAATTCACTCCAGTTGCAAAACTACGAATCTTCACCCAATCAAATTTTAAGTGACATGGAGAGTATATGATTCATCACGTTAATGAAATCCCATCAGACTTTCTTCCCAGCTAACCTCAAAGCCTTCAGGAAATTGTCACGTGACAGTCATCTGTGCAAAGCTACTGGCCAGACCAGCACTTAAAAACTACTTTTTAAAAAAAATGAAAAACAATGTGTATTTGCAAGAAATAAAAACTCTAAGGATTGCACAATGGAAGTAGTAAATATATCATCTACCTAGATACCTCAGGTGAGCAGGAATAATATTCTAATGCTTTTATCCCTCCCACCCAAAAAACTGTAGTCAATATAAAAAAATGTTTCAAAGCCATATTTGGCAAACATTTTATTAAATCTACAGAGATGTACTCCACTGATTTCCAGCTATATTAATATTTATTTTAGTAAGATACAACAGCGTTGCCATCATGTCTTGGATTTTGGACTCAACATGTATCAATGCAGTGAAATTTAAAATATGCGATTTCTACATGCATTTCTACTGTTTAGGGTTTTAACCTCAGAGTGAACGCATTTACAGAAAAATCTATTCCTTTATCTGAAACTGTTTGAGCATCAGATTTTAAGCTGCACATGCATATGTTGGGAACACCATTAAGGCTTTAGAAGGAAAGGATATTAAATCCATGGTTAAATTAACATGGAAATTTAAGGTACCTGCTTAACATGCTATTTTCACACAGGAAAAATAGAGGATAACATAGGAGAGGAGCTTAAAAAAAGTGAAAACATGAAGCACACCCCTGAATGGAAGTACTGACCACTTCTAATTGCCGAAACAAATACGCTAATTAACGAACTGAAAACATGATAATCATCCCCTCTCCCTAGACACAGAACTAAACACCAAGTGTTAAGCACACGCAAGAAAGCGGAACATATACATCTCAAGCAGCTTGTCTTTCCTGGAGCATTAACGCCCGACAGCTGGCAGTGATAACCGGATCAGAGAACCCTGTGGAGAGAAGATTAGGGTCTCACCGACACGCAGCGGGCCCAGACGCTGACCAGGCCCGCAGCACCCCTTAGCAGGCCCCGGCTCGGCCGCGCCGGGCTCCCGCGCAAGCCCTCCGCGCCCTCCCGCCCCCCTCACCGCGGCCCCTCAGCACCCCCGGCCGCCCTCCCTACCGGCTGCCAGCAGAGCGGGGCCCGGCGGTATAGCCGGAGCCTGGCTGACCGGGATGAAGGGCACGGTGAAGTTGAACTCGGTAGCGGAGGACGAGAAGAGCAAGTTGGTGGTGCTGCCGCCGGTAGCCCCCGGCTTCGCCGCCGCCATGGCTGCACCCCGGCCACGTCCCTTCCCCCGCGGCGGCCCGGCCCTTTCCGCCCTCACCGCTTTGCCCGCTTCAAAGATGGCGGCGGCGGCGACGCGCCCTGACGGCCTCTCCGCCTACGGGTGAGGAGGAGAAGGCGGGCCCGGCCCTGGCAGTGCCGCCATTGCTGCAGGAAGAGGAGGAGGAGGAGGGCGGAAGTGGGGAGCCCCCGTGCTAGGCTTGCGAGCGGGAGTTGGCGGCTGCAGGGCGCCGGCAGCCCCCTGCTTGCCCTCGTCCCCCGCGGTGAGGCTCACCCCCGCCATGCCGTGCGTGGCCGACTGGCTCAACAACCCCTTCAGCATCGTGCAGGGCATCTTCGGTGAGCGCGGGCCGGGCGGGGCCGGGATCCTCTCAGCAGCCGCCCGGCCGCCGTGAGGGCGCCCGTAACCGCGCGGCGGCCGGACGGGGCTTTCCCTCACGGGGAAGCGGGGCGGCGGGAGAGCGGCGGGCCCGGCCGGGGGAAGCGGGGATGGAGAAGCGCCCGGGTGAACTGGGAACAGCAGCGAGGGCGGGTGGCCGCTTCCTCCTTCCCCGCCGGGAGCGGGCGGGAGCCGCGCTCCAGAGGCCTCCGAGGGGGTGCGCGGCCGTCGCCGGCAGCGGGGGGTCCTGTCCTGGTGGCTCACGCCCGGGCAGCAAGGTCTGCCTCGGCCTGGCAGGCCGGTTAGGGGAAAAAAAAAAAGAAACTAATGCATACTTTGGGTTTCAGGAACAATATATGCTGGCTACATGGATTACCGATCAGTGGTAACATTACCAGTGCCATCAGCTGAAGCTCTTTTAGTGCTAGGCTTGATCTTAACTAAAGGCGTGTTGAAATAAAAATTTCTGTAGTGAACATAAAGCAGAGAGTGGTACCTCACCTCCTCCACTCTCTAGCTGGGTTTCAGAGCTTTTCCTCACTTCCAAGAGTGGCTGTTTTCATCTTAGTTTGCCAGAAAGGGTACAAGATGGGAAGTCAGAGCACTTAGAAGAGGCATAAAGTAGTCTAAAGTGCAGTCATTTGCCCAGAATAGAAGCAAATGTTTAAATTGTTTACTATGTTTGGAGAATGCTGACTAGAAGTCTGTTATGTGATGCTAACACACACGTAAATGTGTCTTGTCTGTAGCCCAAAATGTTCCAAACTCAGATTGGGAAAAGAAGGTAACTGAATACTTCAAGGAGAAATTAAAAGAAAATAATGCTACTAACTGGGTAAGATTGTTTTATTCTTTCGGAGTTATGCCATTCTTAAATTTCATTCTTTTTACCTCTTACATGTTTTTGAGAAGTTCTTCCTTTACGTGATAAGTACACTTCCGAATTTTAGGCCTAGACTTTGTAATAGGTTACCTACATCTCAGTTGCTTTAATCTTTGTGTAAAGCAAAGATGTAAAATCCTGACTGACACCAGAGAAGCCAATCCACTTGACTTCAGTGTCCTGTTTTGCCCTGGGCCATAACTGCTGAATGCTGCCTATTTGTAGTACAATCCAGTAGATGGCAGGAGCTGACAAATACTGACATTTGAAAGCGTTAATGCCTGCTCTGTCTACTGTGAGTCTGCAGTAGGTGTTCGTACACCACAAGTTTCTCAACTGCTGTTTATAAACCCCTTCTCTCATGATCTCTTATCGTGATGCTGCAAACTTTGTGTGGGTTGAAGAAATAGCTGCTTGGGCTTTCAGGTTTTAGGAAAAAATACTTTCTGCTGAAACTGTGCCTTATTGGGCTGGATCAGGCCTGGTTTTCGCAGTTTAGCAAGGAAGCTGTGCTTCAGGTTTAAAAATAAAGCATGCACACTTGAGTTCAAAAGCTGATATTTTTCTGAAAGACTGTGGTGAAAATGGCATCATGGAACACTGTTAAGTGGATTTGAAACTTTCATATCAAATCTGTTCTACTTATGGCTAAAAAAACAAGTGAAAATGATTGGGTGTTTTTTCTTCCTCTGTCAGAGTATTCTGTAATTAATATTTCAATGAAAGTTTAAATCAAAGTGTAGATGGCAAAATTGTGCTAGATTTACAGTATTAGAAGGAATTGAAAGAGCATTTTCTTACTCAAGATAAACATGAGGGAATATATGTTTGTTAAAATGCCGTTTCCTATAGGGCCACTTCTGCTTTTTGTTGCACAATACATGGTAGAAGTGGTGTTAAAGGGGAATAAAATAAGTAATAAATTCTATTTAATGCTGCAGCTGCAATAATTTCCAGTGTAAGAGTTAGTTTGAAATATTGTTGTAGAGTTTCTATATGGTTTCAGTGACCAAAATGCATTTCTTTATGGTCCAGTATTGGGATTGGGAAGTGAACGGGACTGGTGGCTCTGGAACTGGAAGAATTTGGGAACTGTTAAGTGTCTGATAATTGTAACTATTATCTGTAACAGCTATTGCAGAAACTTCCAGTGTTGAGATCTACACACTTTGTTACTGCTTGGATTAGGGCAGCAGATGTGGGGGGAAAGTACTCAGAAAATACTCAGTATGTTACCTGATGAGGCACTGAACTGTGCCTTGATCGTAACAACAACAATACAGGGTTTGAGGCAACTGAGTGAACAGTAGCATAATACTGGATGATCAGAGAATAAGTTGGTGACAGATTTTGTGCTGATTTTTGGCTTACTTCAGGGCATTTCTTAATATTTATATACCAGTTGTTCAGAATAAGCTCTTTTTTATAGGTTCCATCACTGAATGATGTTCCCGTACATTACCTAAAGCCTAACAGTTTAGTGAAATTTCGCTGCATGGTTCAAGATATGTTTGATCCTGAGTTTTACATGGGAGTATATGAAACAGTTGACCCAAACACAAATGCACGTGTAAGTGAAATACTGATTTATTATTTTAGTAAATGTTGAGCATTTTCTCCATTCTAGTCTTCATATTTCCTCTAGTTTCTGAATTAAACCTACAGAGTCTGGGCACTATCTAATAGAACTCTGTTTATATGGCTCAAATGGCATCAGTAATACATCACTTCTTACATTTCTGTTGAGGAATAAAAATTACTAAAATAATGAAAGTATGTCTTTGAAGGACTTTAGACCACAATGATTTTGGTATAAGTAATTCATGTTCAGGATGGTCTCAGAAACATAATGATTGCATTGCCTTTTCCTTCTTGACAGGTTTTGCATTTTGGTAAATACAGAGATGTGGCAGAATGTGGGGTAAGTTGTACAAGTTATACATATTTCGAGATGACATATTAGGTGGAAAGATGCTGTTTAGAAGTGCAGTGTAGCTTATTTGGTACTCACCAGTGGATTCCTGGAGGTGCTGCTTTTAAAATGCAAAATTAATCTCAGGTTTGGAAAGCAGAGTATTCTTAACTGCTCATGGGCATTCTAAGTTCAGCAGGCTTCAAGCTGTTTCTGTTGTATTTAAAATTTGTTTTGCTTGGGCTGGGGGAGGGCTCTTGATCTTGAAACTTTCTGCTGTGGAAAACAATTTACTTTTGGTAGCGCAGTGCTATTAGAATCAAAGCATTATAGATACAGACTGTTTGGATTCACTCTTTCATGAGTATGTAGTCTTACATGTTTGTTGTAACGTCTGGCTAAGTAACCGAATCTGTGGGAATAGTTGAAAAAAAGAAAACAAACTCTAATCAGATTTTTAACAAAATTTCTATTGGTATTCTAGCCTCAGCAGGAAATTGATTTGAACTCCTCGCAAACAGTCACCTCGGAGAGACAGACTTTCTACTGCGTTCCAGTGCCTGGCGAATCAGCATGGGTGAAAGAAATATCTTTTTTTGACTGAGCTAGTGCTCTGTTACGCAAACAGTGATCGCCAACTAATTCATTAGATTTAAGGACATAAGTTTATTTAAAGGGTTTTTTGAGTGAATCAGGATAGGTAAGGAGAGGTGGTAGGTGTAGGAAAAAGTAAAAAGGAAAAATTGGTGGTGTGCTATATGCGCAAAGAGGATGCAAAGGAATTTCAGATCATCGCTTTTTGATTTAGTAGGGATTTAGGCTAGATTTTCATGTCTGCTTGTGAGGGTTTTGAAAATTTCTGTTAATTTCTATTTGCAAATGTTTAGAAAATGAGAAACTTCAATTGAGCCATGGGCATTCTATTGCCATTTTCTGATTAAACTAGGACACTAGTTACATAGTGAGTGTCTCCTACAAAAACCTCTAAAAACACCTGTAGCTGAGCATGTTAAGACCATAATTCCTGGGAAATTGAAGTATTGTGTTTATAACAGTTCAACCACAGTATGTCATTTTCTCAATGAGTGCAGGAAGGGTCTTGAGGAGAAACAAATAGTCTTTAGTTTCTTCTAGTAAATAGAAGTTGAATTGTCTGAGTGGAATGGATACAGGATGCTCCTTTTAACACCTTTTAGGAGTTTTATATTCTCTTCTCTTCCAAGGGAGCGGGGGAGAGGTCTAGAAAACTTAAGATATGTTGCATTTTGTAAAAAGATACAAATTTGATGGTAAACCTAATATGATTTGATATTTCATACTTTGAGTTCAGAATTTGAGAAAACCACTACTTGTCATTGGCACAGAATGCCAATGCAATTTTAAAATTAAGCCAACGCAATTTTTGTAATAAAAGAATTGATAAGAGTTAGTCTTTGAATGAAGCTTACAGCAAAATACTGCAGCAATGGACATTTAAAGTGAACTAGACCATTACGAAAATACTGAACATGATTTCAATATTTGCCCATCATGATAAGAAAAGGAAAAGTGTATTAGCTTTTTTGAAAGTCATTTACAAATGTGGTATTGCTAGTATCTTACAAGTACGTAAACATTTTCTTTGTGTTTCTTTTTAAAGTATTAATAATAATTGTATCAGACAGCAAGTCTTTAAATATTTTAAAATATTATTATAATGTCTGTTCTTTAGGGTTGAGATGTAGGGGAGAAAAAATTCTTGAGATTTTGAGATGTACAAAACTACAAGCATGTTCTCTGGGTGTAAAAAAAACAAAAAAAAACAAAAAAAACCACAATTAAACAAACAAACAAAAATCCCACAAAAATAACCCCACAACCTTTTTTAGAGATTGATAGTGGAATAGCACTCAGTATTTTTTAGTTTCTGTTTTCAAAAAAGCCAATGATTGCTGCACACTTCTTAAGCAGGTTATGTATATGAAGAGATGATGTCTAGATAAGAATTTGAGTCATTATTTTAATGTCTTGCTCAAAATACAATAGTGTTTTGTTTAAAAAAAAAAAATCTTTGCTTGAATTTTCTCAACGGAGTCTGCAGTTGTCCTTAATCCTCAATTTTACGCATATATTAGTGCAAGCCAAGCTCGAGTTAGTCCTTCAACATCCTACACACCAAGTCGCCACAAGAGGAGCTATGAGGAAGATGAGGATATGGATCTACATCCATCTAAACAGAAAGAACAACATATGGGTAATAGTCATTATTGATGAATAGTTATTGTGATATCTTTCCAGAATTTGCAGAAATTTCATTCTCAAACATTGAAATATTTGCAATTGTTTGACTCAGTAGTGCTAATGCAGCCTTCATAACTAATTTGGTGGCTTTGTTGAAGTCGTCAGTGTGGGAGAGCTTATGGTGTTGCATGTTGTATCTACATTGTATGACTTGTTGGTACTACCTTCTAGAGTTAATTCCTAAAGTAATATTTTGTACCACAACACTTGTGTATTGCCTTTTGTATGTAACAGCACACACACAATTTACAGCAGCAGGCCGAAATTTAGGAGTTCTTGTTTAATTTCTCACTCTGTTGCAGATTTTGTGGTAATCTCGGGGAAAAATCATGTAATCTTGTCTCTCTCTCTCACTATTTGTGTAGATGTTATTGTGTAAATTGAAGCCAAACTGCATCTCAGTTAGGTGCTGCTTTGCTACAAACAGTAGTATGTATCTAAAAAATATCTTCCAGCCTTACCTTTTTTCCTAACATGAGACTTATTAATCCAACTTCATAAAGGAACCAGATTAATACCAGACACTTGAACCATCCTGAAGAAAAGTTTTAAACCTTTTAAGAGGATGGTATTTCAAACAGTAGCAGTGTTCAGAGAGTGTGCAGTTCTTACCTATGTTGTAATCAGTTTGTGAACTTTTTGTCTCAATGCTCTTCTGTGGAGATGCTACTTCAACTGACAAGGGGTTTTTTTGCAGAGATTTTGGCATGTTTTCTCTTGAACAAGAGAAAGTGGTTAGTTTAAAATTGTCAGTCCTGTTAAAGAAAAAAAAATTGTAGAAGCTATTGTTATATGTCTGTCAGGTTCATTAGCTAAATTCAGGTTTTTCTCTGTGTATTCTTACCAGTTTGCAAATGTTTTATTAGGTAGTTTAGACTGTTTTGTGTCCATACTCAGACTGATCAACTGTAGAACAGATTTTTATAGCTTTATTATTGCTGAAAATCCACAGAGATTTTTAATGTTAACTGTTATGTTGATGCATACTCTTACCTTTAAGAACTGTTGAGCTTTTTGACCCTGAGGTGCAGAAAAATACTACCTTTGCAGTCCTACTGAATTTAGAAAAAATTCATTCACACAGTTTAAGCATTACATTTTGAAAATCAGATTGTTGGCCATGTTTGGGTTTCTAAGACACATAGATCTTTACCAGTACTCAACACTCATACTTCTCTTGATGATATAAAATACACATTTGTGGGACTTTTCTATTCTGAGTAAGAGTATCTTCTGTCAAATGTACTGCTTTATTAAATATTTTTGTCTCAGACATCTTGTTAAATTAGTTTAATTCTGTGTTGCTCACTGAAGAAAGTTGTTCACTTCTGCGTTTCTGTTTAAAGAGTCTATGAATCCTTTATTTTTCAGGCAGTGGAGGTGATATCCATGGATGTGTGGAGCCAAAGAGATTAGAAACGGAGGCTTCTGCAGGTCATCATCTCATTTCTCCCAACTGCTCCCCTCCACTTGACTTAAATTTTCCATTGCCAGGAGAGAAGGGACCAGCATGTCTTGTCAAGGTAACAAAAGTGGAGAGATGATGAGCATGGCTGTGGCCTCAGTGAGGCAGACAGAATCTGAAGTTAGAGTGTAATTAGTGCATCTTGCATTAGTTTATAGGCACAGAAATTGTCTTTCAAGTCCACAGTTTTGTTTCTACAGATAATTACATGTTTCTCTTCATTATTACATTGTTTTTCTTCACTACCCTGGTATGTGAATTGCTGAGCTCCTTCTACAGCGTTTATTAGAGCTTGCGCATTCTCACTACACTTGGCAAAATGAAAAAATCCATTACTAGATGTTCAAGGGTGTAGCTGATACTGACTCCTGGTACTTTGCTTTTAGGATTTGTCCTCTTAAGGAAAAAAAGTTGTGATGGAACAAGCAAAACACTACACTACACATTTTTGTATTGTATTTGAAATAGTCTTTGATTCACTAGTATTCTATATTGACTATGAAACTTCCAACACAAAATTTCTACACTGTTACTGTGTTGAATGCTCTCTTATTCAGAAAATCTTGATAAATCAGATTAGAATACAATCCTTTACATTTGTGTAGCAACAGGATGCCAATAGGAAAAAGCATGCAATTGTAGAAACTCATTTTTCCAGTGTAAGCGTACTGGCACTGAGGACTAGGAGAGACCTCTTCACACAGACTGTTCTCAGTCTCCAGTTGAATCTCCTGAGATTTTTCCTTTTGTCTGTGTTTGTGTACAGTCCAGCATGTGGCCCATCTGCCTCTGTATTTTATTATTTTCTCTTTGTGGCAGGTCTATGAGAGCTGGGATAGCTTCAAAGTCAATGATGTTCTGGAGGTATATGGTATTTTGTCTGTGGATCCAGTGCTGAGCATAGTAAACAATGAAGAGAGGTAAGGCTCACCTGGTGTGTGATCCTGAAATGAAGGAAATTTTTATTTCAATGAGCAAAATATTTTGGCTGTCCCCTTGATAGAGACAGGGAAATGTGTAAATAAATAACAGTTATGCTTAAGAGGTGAATTTTGTTGCTTAAAAAAAGCTTGATGTGGAAAGTGTTACATCCACTGTCCTGTAAACTGAAGTCCATTGTACTCTGGTACGTCCATACCCTTGGATACATGATGCGTCTTTTTTTAGGTTGTTATACAGTCTATAAAGCAAAACATTTAGCTATAGAAGCACTTTCTGTACTCTTTCATGCCTATTAAACTTTCAAAGAATGAGCGAATATTGAACAAAGCTTTCAAATAAGCTTTAAAATTATAAAATGTCCTTTTGAAATAATTTCTAAGTCCATGAAAGTTGTTATCATAAACAGTTCTGAAGAGTATAAAAAAACAAAAAAGTTTGCATGTCTGCATGGAGAGTGAAAGTGACCAAAATGAGTAAAAATTGGGTTGATTTTTTTTTCATTAATGAAGGTATATCATCACATTATAGCGCTGATAGAAACTTCCCATTTCACCTGCTGATCTGCAATTACTTGTTTGACAAAACACAAACTAATCGCAAGGACGCAACAAGTCAATTTTTAAAATAAAACTGTTGACCAATCTAACATATATACTACTGATGTCTGGAACCATTCCACTCTAAATTATTTCTGTTCGTGATTTTGTTTATCTTTCTGATAAGTACAATATGGAGAGTGCAGTGTGAATCTTTACAGTGCCAACTTCTTAAAAGTTAACTCAGCCTGGTCAGCTGCTTTTGGTTATCATCTGTCTGACAGCTAATTCCAGACTGACAGCTCAGTTGGTCTGTCATAGGTTGTTGGTTTTTTTCCTGCGTGTCATTCTATCACAAATAGACAAAATGGTGGCATTTAGCAATATTTTGAATGCAAATGGAAGAAGTTTCTTTTAATGGAAAGAGGGGATAGTCTGTTGGTGCACTGCTGAAGAGGCTTTGAAGTTATAAAGCCTTTCAGCTTTTAAAACTGGTACAAGTTGATTAAATTGGTACTAAACTTTACTATTATCTGATATAGTCACTTTAGGGATTTTAGTTTCTACATAAAAAATGAAAACCACCTGGAAGGAATTTTGTAAGGCATGATCAGGGAGAACAAAGCTTGTGTATCTGAACTCTAAAATTAAGAGGTAATACCTTCAAGGTTGAGCTGAGGTACATTAGAATTTACTTGCTCATTCTTTTTTTACTCAGCCAGTGATATAGCTGTTATGTGACTGTCTAGAAGATCTTGTTGTCAGGCTCCGGAACCCGGAGGAACATGAAAATCCCACATGTGCATACACAGACAAATGTAATAAATCATTACCTTATTTTCTTAAAAGGTACTGTTTAGACTTCATTCAGTACATGCTGGACAGAACAGTATGTAACATTTTATTTGAAGCTACATCTTATTAAATGGTGCAGCAAATAATAAATGTGGTTTTGTTTGGGGTTTTGTTGGGGTGTGTTTGGCGTTTTTTTGGGTTTTGTTTTTTTTTTTGTTGTTCAGAAAAGTAAGATTTGATTATTTTCTGAAAATAACAAAATCCAAATTTTTTTGGTCAAGCATGCTTTGGCATTTCTATATCATTATATAATTGTGATTCAGTATTTATGGTGTTATAAAAATCATAAAGAAGATAGTTTGAATATGGGAGGCGTTACCAGGAGCTGGGAGTGGATGTTGGTTGTTCCGACGTGCTCTGTTCTTGGCCTGGTTCCAGCTGCTCTTAGTCAGGTGGAGAGAAATTTGTGGAATGTTTCTAAGTCCAGTTGTGCTGTGCCCTTTCCTAGGGACAACTCAGCCCTCGATCCTATGGAGTGTATGGACACGGCAGAAGAACAGAGAGTACACAGTCCTCCAGCCTCATTAGTCCCCAGAATCCATGTGATTTTGGCACAGAAATTACAACACATTAACCCATTACTGCCTGCCTGCCTTAACGAAGAGGAGAGTAAAACCTGTGAGTATCTGAACTTGACCGCTCTCTCTATACCTGTAAATGTGTGGTTTGCTAGTACATGTGAACAAATACTTCTTTACTCAGAGACAAATGCATCAATGTCAGGGTTTGAATTTAAATCTTGTTAAATGGAGGAACCAGTCAACACTACAGAACTGGACAAGATGCAAGTGTTTGTGTTTATGTGTTTATGTGATGCTTATGTGTTTATTTATATGAAACTTGTTTTGCATTCTATGTGCCCAAGGACTTTAACAAGTTGTTCAGCCATAAGATTTTATTTGTTCTCAAATGGAGTAGTGAATTGCTGGAAAACTAGATTTCCAATTTAGTGTAACAGTGAAAATAAGAAATGTACCAACAACATAAAGAATCATAATACTGTGAAGAAGATAAGGCAATTCTGGTTTTAAGCAACTGTGCTATTCCTCATTTGAGGAATTTGACTGTTATTTTTTTGTCATTGAATTATGGCATGCAAGCCTTTGAATGATATTTATCATTTTCTTCATTGCATGCCTTGTATTGGTTGTCCTGAGCTGTGCTACATGTAAGGGGGTTTTTTTCTGCCTTTAATATAGTATGGATAGGCTATCTATTTTAGAAATTTGGCTGCAAACTTTACAGCCTTCTGCAAATGCATTACACAATATCTAATGAAAAAAGGAAAGCATTTCCAAGGAAATGTTGAGTGACTCAAGTTATCCAAAGCCATTAATTACTCAGTTGGAAAACCAATGAATGTTTATTTTTCCTAGACTGCTTTGGAGTAACCATTTTTCTTCATCAAACTGTAATGGAAAGTAAGGTTTATATAGAGGGAAGAGGGTGAGGAACAGCACGTTTTCTGACTTGCGTTGTCTTCTGCTCTTTCATCAGTTGTTTCTAATTTCATGTCTGAGCTGTCGCCAGTGAGAGCAGAGTTGCTTGGGTTCCTCACCCACGCCCTCTTGGGAGACAGTTTGGCTGCTGAATACCTTATATTGCATCTCATCTCTACAGTGTAAGTATTTAGACGTTTGCTGAGAATTTATATATTAATATTTTAAAATAAATGTCCTTTTATGCAGTTCTTCACCACTATGCAAATAAATGGCAGAAATAGCTTAAATAGTACTTATTCCAGTAGTGCTTTGTCCAGCTAGAGTTGTCCTGTCATACTAGACACAGTAAACAGATTTCATTGTCTGAAATAACAGTAAGTTTTGTTAAAAGGCCAGATTCGTGACAGTATATCCTTTCAGTGTTCCTTTGAGAGCTGGACAAAATCTCCAAGATATGCTTTTAAACAGAGGTACAAAACCATATTTTTACCTCTCACTCTTCTTACTGAATAGGACATGCAACTGACTTCTCAAAGACAGCATTTACTAACTGCAATAATTGTTGCTTAGGTATTAAAAGATACTGAAAGGTACGTTCTCGGAATTTGTTTAATTAAATGTAGACATATGTTTAATGGTAAGTTCAAGTGACCCCCATTTAGCATGTGATAGAAAGTTGCCACCTGAGCCGATGCTGTAGCTGAATGTGCATGCGTTGTGATCTGTCTTCGTGGCTGATTAAAGTGGATTTGCTTAACGTTCTCTTAGGTTGGTTTAAACTGTCACTGGATGACCGAGCAGCATCCTTTGACTCATTAAAATTTCAGGTGTGAAACTTCAGACAATATGTTTTGAATAGATTGTTAAGTATAGTTGTCAGGCTCATATTTAATTTTAATCTTCAAAACGAAAATGGATTTCAATTTCTTAAAAAAAAAAAAAAAAGTAACTTTTTTTTGTAAGTAAACCACGTGTTTCATGGTTTTCAAAAATTCCATTCTGCTACAAAGTGAATAGTACAGCACATATTTAACAGAAGTGTTTACAGAGCTGTAATTGGTCTCAGCATCTTACCTTTCTCATACCTGTAACTGATGTAGAAAAAGCCATAAGATATTTCTCAGCCTCAGCAAGACAGGTGGTATGAGCATAGATCCAACCATGATGCCATGGAAGCATAATTATGAGCTGACAAGATTTATGATGGGTTTCTGTTTAGTCTGCCCTGAACCCTTGTCCCTAATCCCCATATAAATATAAGTACTTCGATATCAGTATGTGTTGTTTTTTATTCTGCGCACACTTCGTTCTTTCTAGTGGGACTGTGAATGCTCTAACACTTAGACTAGAATGTGTTTTCTCTCTTAGCTGATATCACAAAAAAGTTGAAATTTGTCAAGAATGGGGAGAAGATATACAGTAAGAAGAGGGAGAGGAAAGCTGAGGGCAGGTAAAGGAAATGAACAAGCATGATAAGCAGGGAAATTGAGATTGGGCAATGAGAAAGGAAAAGGATGAAGAAGTATGTTTATTGAGTAATAGAGCACAAGGAGAACAGAACGCCTAGAAGGCACATTGCAGGATCTCAAGCACTGCAAATGTACTGCTTTTGTGCAATGCTGCAAAGCCTTCCACAGCAGCCTTCAGCCTAACTTAGCTCCTTGGACACTGGAGAAGGAAGAAAATGTGGCTGCTATTTCTGTATGTATTAGTGTTGAAATCCTGCTACCTATCAGAGATACTGCACAATGCTCAAACTGATTGATACCTGTATTCACCATGTTAATCAGGTGCTTGCCTAACCTCTGTTATTTTTGGTTTAGTTATGCAAGACGAGATGTGCTTCCTCTGGGAAAATTCACAGTCAACTTGAGCGGATGTCCAAGAAATAGCATCTTCACAGAGCACATATACCGCATTATCCAGCAGCTTGTTCCAGCAGTAAGAATATTGGCATTATAGTGCTTTAATATTTCTGATGGTAGATGTCGGACTATTTGTTCCAATCAAATAAACAACATTTTAGTTAAAGGCAGGCTTCTTAAACGAAGGCTCTTGCTATCCATTTAGAGGGCAGATAAAAATGGAGATGTGGCTTGCCTGTTAGTTGAAGTCTCTATTTACCTAGTCATCTAGGGTGAATATGGGATAAAATTGTATCCCCATAGGTATTAAACTGACAGACAGATGCTGCATACTTTATTTTGTCTTTCTGGATTGATATGTTTAGACATTTAGGTTATTTAATTATGTCGTTACTGTTTATCCCCAAGTTTGTGGCTACTGTTCTGCAGAAAATTCATAGTAATTCAATTTTGGGTCATAATAATTGTATTGCTGCAAGAAATCATTTGTTGGGTTTTTTGCTCATCCTAGATGTGCAGTGCAGGTGATATGAGTTCTTAACAGCATTATTTTCCTTTGGGAAATTTTGTTTTTAAGTATTTAGCATTTGGACATTTGGGATAAAATGTATTCTATATTGTGGTAACAAGTTTTGTTTTACTTACTGTGGAGGTTCACAGTTATAGCTCTTCCTAAAGGAAGCAGTATTTACTAGGGAAGCTGGAGGAGAGGAAAAGTGCTGATTAGTTTCTTTTCTCGTTGCAGTCCTATCGCCTACAAATGACTATTGAAAACATGAACCATTCACGATTTATCCCACACAAAGACTACACAGCTAATCGCTTAGTCAGTGGAGTATTGCAGCTTGCCAGCAACACTTCCCTTGTGGTAGATGAGACTCAGCTTGAGCAAGGACAGCTTGACACAACAGGTAGACTTCTTTTTTTTTTTTTTTTTTTTGAAGAAAAAAAATCTCATCTGGAAGGTTAAAATTTGATATATTTTAAGACAATGATGCTAATTGTGTCCCAGCGATAATTTTCTATTACAAAACTGTTTATGGTTTCTATATCCTATTTCATTGCTTGAGCTAGCTTCCTGCTAGTCTGCAACCTTCTCAGACAACTTACAGCTTGATCTCCTGGTTTGTTTGTTTTTTTTTTTTCTCTATTTCACTTTCTGGAAATTTCTGCTATTTTGCTCAGAAATGCTTCTATTGAGTCAAAAACTCTATCCCAGACCACAAATGACCAATAATGAAACAAGATGGTTCCTTGTTTAGTATAGCTTTGTTTGCATTTTAGAGAACTCGGGACAGTGTCTGACACTTGGTGGAAAAAGCCACTGATTTGAATAAGTCTTTAGACCAAAATGCCTTTTATTCATTAGAATGGCCTTTCAGTTTCCTGTGGTAATGAATGAAGAAGTGGAAACCATCCCTGAAAACCCAACTAAAAACTGGAGATAAAAAAAATAGTTATTACTGTGTGGAACAGAATGATGATTCTATCTTGTAAGCTGATGTAGTGCTGTGTACTATGCTTTCTACCGAGCTTTAGACAATTAGTTTAATTATAACCTACATAAAAGAGGTGAGTTGCGGTAGCTATTAAAAGTTCAGTAACTGGAGAATGCATAGTATGGATATCTGTGCTGATTTCAAGGAAGGATGAATAGGACATCACTGGAAGTGACTTTATTTTAAAATAAAAACGCTATCTTGAGAACCCTGCTAGGCTGTGTGATGCTATAAGCCGATTGGGTCTCCATAATGACTATCAGTACTCTGTCCCATTCAAGCGCTTAGTCTGGCAGAACTAGTGACGTTCAGGTTTCAGGTTGATTCTATTTAGAAACACAATCTTTTTTCTTTAATTACTGCTATTAAAAGTTGTTCACTGAAATTATTCACTTGTTTTTGAGTCTTCAGTATTTTTTTCATTACTCTAGTGAAGTTACAAAATTTCACTAAAGAAAATAGTAAAACTAGTGGAAATCTTTGCATTATCTGTTTCAAAAAAAAAAAAGTCAAAATGTGAAAAACTCCCATTTACCAGCTGTGCTGGCTTACAGGTTTTCTAAAAAGTTTGTCCTTCATGTCTAAAAACCTCAACATTTAATGAAAAGTAGTATTTTAAGTATTAAAAGCTGCAGATGAAAAAGGCTTGTTAATTTTATTTCGTCTCTGTTGGCGTGATGTTGTTCTCTACTGAATTTAGAGTAAAAAAAGTAAGAATTTTTAGTTTCTCGTAGCAATGTTGGGAACAAAATTTAATCCTAGAGAAGAGTAAGTATTTTCAGATCTAGTAGTTGGTTTGGAACTCTTGGAAGTTACGGCTTAGAGATTTCAAAGGGGAAATGTCCCAAAAGTAAACCATAATATTAAATTTGCCTTTTTTTACTAACTTTGCCTTTATTTACAGTATAGTAAATTAATACTAACTCATTAAAGGCAAAAAACCTAAGAGTAGATGTGTCATTTGATGCAGTAACACTGCTGAAGAGAAATTTGAATTGTTGGGTACATGGCGATATTTCAAAGGGAGAATCCCAAGAGTTAACCAGTTCTTGGTCAATCTGAATTTTCTAGATTTTAAATAAGTTCGTTCCAGGGAAGGCAGGTGACTTCTGTAACACTTTGGCAAAATGATGAGTATGTTTTTCAGCTGTTCTGGTCTTGCTAGCCTACCTAATCCAGCAAGACTTTATTTCTGCCCCCCTCACCTTAAACTGTTAAATTATACTTTCTCTCAGATAGTTGGTAGTGTTTTGTCCTCTTCTGAGGAGAGATTTTTTTTTTTTCCTCTGTAAATAGTTTTCTGGCTTTGTAGGACCGATGAAAACATTAGCTATTAACACATATAATAGGCCAGATAAAATTTAGGATTGAAATCCTTCAAGAATTCTTAATTTTGGTCTTAAGAAATGGTTGTCTGTATATGGAAGACACCACAGACACAAGAAGAAACAGGATGCTTGCAAGAATTTTTCTACCAGCTGCTCATTAAAAACAGATTGGGAAAAAAAATCAGGTCTGACTGTTGTTTAGGTCCAGTTGTCAGAATTTGTTCTTCCTTTTCCAGGTGTACACAATGTGACAGCACTGGGTAATCTGATAACTTGGCAGAAGGTGGATTATGACTTCAATTACCACCAGATGGAATTCCCATGCAATATTAATGTTCTTATCACTTCAGAGGGCCGATCGCTCCTACCGGTATGGCAAGGTCTTCCTGAATTTGGGGAATAATTACAGTTGGTAGCTAATTACTTAGAGCATGCCATGCCAGAGACACAAGTGAAGACAGGAAAACTGTCCTGTGGCCAGGGGTGGGTATGATAGGAGCATTAGTTCTTGCTTGTGGCTGCAGCAGGGCAAGAACCTGTTCAAAGGAGAACCAAGAGATTGACCTTCCCTCCTCCTTGGCTGAACAGTGCAGTGATGGAGTCCCCAGTAACGGGTAAAGCCTGCAGCTACACTGCTACTCTCAAAGCCTTGTTCTAGTATGGTAGTTCCTAAGGTGATGGGCACATGAATAAAGAGCAACATATCTGGCATTGACCCTAGAAAAACTGAGTAGCCTAAGCTTAGAAATATCTGATCTCTTGTATTCCAGCTTTATGAACTGAGTGTTTACTCGCTTGCCTCCAAGTGAAACTGACTCCTGCTTGAATAAGGACTTTACGCTGGTTTTGAAAAAGGGAACCGTTACATATGTAAAGAATGAATTGTCTTACCTTAATTCTGGGAAGTAGTGCCTTCTCTTGCTTTAGAGATTAAATTTAGTCTTGGAATAGAAAAAAATAGGATGTGGAAAGAGATGATATGTAATTTTATTTTTCAGTCAGATTGCCAAGTCCACTTACAACCACAGATAATTCCACCAAACATGGAAGAGTATATGAACAGCCTCCTAACAGCAGTGCTCCCTTCTGTGTTGAACAAATTTCGAATTTATCTAAGTTTATTGAGGCTGCTGGACTATAGTATATCTGACGAAGTGACCAAGGTATGGAAGACTTCACTCGTATGTTTTCAACTCTACATTCAGATAGAAAGTTACTGTACTTTCCCATTGCTCTCCCTGTCAGTGGTTCTCCTTGAAGTTTTCCAAAAAAGCAAACAGAAGTATTTTCTTGTCCTGACTGTGCCTTCAAGGATTTGTACTCGAGTAGTTCAGTATATACTTTACACGTACCCTGCTTCCTAAAACTCTTCCTAAAATTCTTTTCGAAGATGACAACTAGCCTATTTTTACTGAGGCTCACTTCCTGTTGATAACAAGTTGAAATGTCTCTCCTGTAATCGAAGGGTCGTTATGGTGTTCAGCTCCTTAAAGGCTTATCTCGTAGTGAAGATTCTTTTCTGTGGCTTAATTATGTGCTATATTCTTTATAGGCGGTAGAAGAAGACTTTGTAGAAATGCGCAAGAATGACCCCGAGAGCATAACAGCCGATGATCTGCACAGAACTCTGCTTGTAGCACGGTGGGTTGCGCCGTTTGTCATAACTGAACACTTCCTAGCAAGCTGGTAACAAATGAAGTCAGTGCTTGTAGTCTGCAGTTTGTAGTTGCATGAGGCTGGCTAGCAATGCAAAGATGGAATCGCCTCTTCCTCTTGTCACAGATTCTTAGTTAGGCGAAGTATTTCCTCCCTTCCTTTCTTCCCGTGCTTTCTAGTTCATAGGATACTGAAAGAAAACTGGTTTTGTACTGAATTAGCTTACCAAACCTGACACATGGACAAGCTCTTATTTAATTGCTGTTTCTCCTCATGTAGGTTCCTGTCTCTCAGCGCGGGGCAGACAACGCTGTCAAGAGAGAGGTGGCTGAGAGCAAAACAACTGGAGGCATTCCGTAAAGCCAGACTTCAGCAGCAAAAATGCGTTAATGGGAATGAACTTTAATATTTTGTGGATGTCGCTATGAAAATTTGTCTAATCCTAGATGGAACCCATACTAAGATTGGAATATTGTTTATACCAGTTTTTGTAGATAATTTATACCAAAAAGTTATGGATATTTACCCTCGCAGTCTGAACACACTTAACTCTGTTCAACCAGTTAAACATATTTTATGAAATTTTTTTGGAGCCTGTTTTGTAATTGAAAATTGGTAACAATGAGCAAATTGTTTGATATTAAACTTTAATACTGAAGTTGTGTAAATTTATTGCCTTTAATAATAAGAAAATTCCACCCTGAGCCCTTTAGACACAGCAGGGGTAGGCTCTGTTCTGGAATAAGTTTGTGATCTAATTCTTCAATGGCTGAATTTTGAGGATCAGAGGTTTCAGCTAAGCAGCAGCTGAAAGAAACACTGACTTCAGAACTGTGGACTGTTGGTGCCATGAGCTAAGGCACATCGCACTCACACTGGCAGCATAACAGTGATTACCTCATGGTATACAGAAGTGGTTTGACCTTATTCACGAGAAGGTTCCAGGATGAAATATATTGTTATTGTATGTAGAGAAGACCATGGCTAACTTTTCAGATCTCTCTAATGAGCTTTATTCTGGCACAACTGTTTTTTGAAAACAACATGGACTAGAGAATTGGTGATACTCACTCATGTACTCACACAAAACACATCTTACTTCCTACATTACCAATAATGCAGTGTGTTTACATTGTTTGAATAGTATCAATTAAGCAGTAAGAATGGTCTCTACATATCTTATTCATGCTGTACAGTTTGAGCTGGTTTTCAGAGGACATACTGCCCCTAATATGTTTAAAAAAAATGTGCCTTAGTCAACAGTCTGAGGTAACCACCCTTGTTAAATATAGGAGTGACTTTATAGCTGTTAGTACCCTTGCCCTACAGGACTCTTCTAGACTGTAGAAGTCACTATGTATTTATACAGATCAGCTTCTCTTTCTCCTACCAAAATAATGGGAAAGTACTTGGAATTTCTTCTCCCTCCTCCAGCACCTTTACAAGTACCAAGGCTTAGGCAGGTTTTAAGGACTGTCCTCATAAATGTGTCTGACTTTTTTCCCCTCTCCCCTGAGGCCAGGGCTGTAGCAGTGCAGTGCTAGAAGAGAAGGATAAAGGACCTCGGTCATGTAGGTGTCCCCTGACTGACAGGGGATGTTACTAACGTCTGTGACTGCCTGAAGGGAGGCTGCAGAGAGGGCAGAGCCAGGCTCTTTCCAGTGGTGCCCAGCAATGGCACAAGTGGCCATGGGCCCAAACTGAAACACAGGAGGTTCCCTCTGAACATCAGGAAACACTTCTTCACTGTGAGGGCAACTGAGCACTAGAAGAGGTTGCCCAGAGCAGTAGTGGAGTCTCAATCCTTGGAGATACTCAAAAGCCAACTGCACATGGTCCTGGGCAACCAGCTCCAGGTGGCCCTGCTAGAGCAGTCCCTTCCAACTTCATTCTGGGACTCTTAAGCCAAGACAACCCACCCATCTTTGAAACTTAAAACCCCAGAACCCTGGAGTACCATATCCCTTAACACCACAGGCCAAAAACCATCTTTTGATTCCACTTTTTTTATTAAAATATCTCATGTATATTGCTCACATTAAAATACAGCAGTAGTTTAATTTTAAATATAGCCACGAGTATAGACACTCAAAAAACCCAAACCCACATCACTTTTAATAATACAAATAAATAAATCAGATTTGTTTATCAACGCTTCAGACCATCAGGGTTAGATGATAAACATTTCAGACACACTAGGAGTCCTAAGACACTGTACTACCCTACCCATATGACACTATTTTCTTCGAACACCACGTGCAGCCTATCTACAGTACAAGGACTAGAACACGGAGGCACTGGGTCTATCACGGTGGTTATAGGTATAAACCACAGCATAGTAAGATCCTGCTTTACAGTAGCTGTTGGATAATGTCCTATACTAGAATGGCATGGCAAGGCATTTCTGGGAAAAAGAGTAATTTAGATAGATTTAATCTTTTGACACACATAGATAAGGGGGGTTTTTAATCCAATTCCCAGCATGAGTGGATGCTTAGCCTTATCCTGCAAGTACGCAAAGCTTGAGTTGGTAATGAATTTGGTTTTGATTAGGTGCTGACAACTATGCTCTAATGCAACACTGATTTTATGAAACAGTACACTTGCCTTCTGTTTTGGAAGTTATTTGGACTTTTGCATCTGGACAGTTAGAATACAGTTTAACAAAAATCATAGCACAGAGGGACACAATGCCTGAAGGTCAGGTATCTGGCTTGTCTTGCTTTACACAGAGACAAAAAAAATTAGAGCAAATTGCCAGTGTTTGGAATTCAGGGGGAAAAAAGGAAATAGGAATAGCTTTAGCATGGACAAGACAATTAGAGGACATTTGCTTCATTTCCCCTCACATCAAAGAAGTGAGAAAAAAAAATCCACAAACTAAATTTGCACTGCAGGATCGTGGATATTTCAGATTGGATCTATATGCTTTATCTTTACTGAACGTGTCCCAGAATGTGGGGAAAGAAAAGGACAGCAAAAAGAAATCTTAATTTCTGGTTAACATAATTAAATTCAACAAAAATGCATCAATTCCCATTGTAGAGGCACAATTCATAGAAAGCTGCATCTAAAACTTCAATGGAAACAAGTAAAAATACTAGTCCAAAAATCAATAAAATGTAATTCACCTGTAAGTTATTTTGCTGGTGCAGTGCAAGGTAAGTAAGGTCACAGAAGTGCAGTATCACCTTTTTAGTATAAATACTTTCTACATAAGTCAGAAGAGCTACAAAATTAGTCTCCAAAAATAACTGTGCAACACATTTAAGATAGAGAGCATGCTTATTAAATCCCAGTGTCTAAGCTACCTGTTTAAATATGGTTTACCATTCCTTTTGTCTCAGCTGCCTGAGGGAATTCTGAAGCTTGGTCAGAACCAAATTCATTTGCATCTCTCACTGCCTGTAAACAAGTTATCTATATTATTGATCCCAGTAATCAGTAGCAGTTCATGCCACAATGAGTCCTGATGTATATTTTTTTTTTTTTTAGTATTGTATTAAAAGCCACAACTAGAAGAACACTTCCTAAATTAGCAACTAGATTTGAATTATTCGTGTCTGGCATTGCGTAAACATTTCTTTCAGTTCTTTTTGTTTGATTTCGTTTATAGCTTCTGGTTCTGCAGGGCTCTTCTGGACCTTTGCCACAGCAAAATTAATCCCTTGAGTCAATCCTGCTTGCGTGATGTTAGCAACCTGGACCATGGAACTGCGAATTTTAGCAAAAGGAGATACAGCTCTGCTGCTGCTGCTGTCAGCTGGAGAAGGAGTCATGTGGAGTCCTGTCTCAAGGTTACCAGATACAGATCCTGGGCTTTTATGAGATTTAGTGAAGTCAGTCCCACCAACAGCTAAGAGCTGAGGATTTGGCTCAGAAGACTGCACATCCAACTTAGATGGCCTGGAAGGAATGTCTCTGATAGCTTCAGCCTTGGTCTCTGCCTTCGTAGGTGCATTATTGCTGGTTTGATTTATTACGTGATGGGGCTCTTGAGAACCAGCCTCAGCCTCCAAAATATCCGACATCTGGTTTTGAGCATCGTGCACAAACCTCTGGCAGTACACATCAATAGGTTTAGCAAATTCCATCTCCACATTGTCCGCAGAAGGTGTGGGTATGTCTTCACAGTCAGACCGGCTAGCCTGAGAGACATGGATCTCAGACGGAACATGAATGCTGATGTTCATCTCAGTGCTGCTTATAGACTGGGACCGGCTGCCCAACCGTGGAGCTGAGGCAATGATACCACAGCTAGGCAGCACGTAATCTGTCTGCCCTATGTTCTCTAGAGAGTCAGTAAGCTGGTTGTCCTCATCGGATTTAGAATTAGTCAGGAAGTCATCTGAGTGGAATGAATCATTATCTGATACTTCTGTATCAGATTCAGTATGGACTTTAGTATCTACCACTGGATTCTCTAAAGTTTCAAGGCTACTATCTGATTTCCAAAGATTAACTTTCAAATTTGGTTTTAAAAAATTGACTTTCACTTCCGGTTTGGTAAAGCTGCCTAACTTCCGAAGATTGCTAATGTTTACATTGGATTTGGTTTGTTTCACTTTTTGATTGAGTGATGAGAACTTGCTCAGTAAATAATTCTTGCCTTGGGCCAGGGACCCTCTGTTCTGAGACCGAATGCCAATGATGTCTTCGTGAGGTTTACTGCTCTTCCTGGAAGAAAAAGAAAAAAATCTCTAATGTACAATCAAGGCAGTCTCATTTATAAACATCAAGTACTTACCATCTTCCAGTCTATTTCCATAATACAGATGGACATTTTAGTAACTATGTTATCCTTTCCTTACATAATTGTACCCATATAAACTAATCAAATTCAAAACAAAAACAAAGGAGGGTTGCTACAGAATGGTAGCCAAACAAGGGGAAAAGCAAGCTTCTGCAGGCATTTTTAGTTTTAGATAAACTGGATTTGAATTCTCTATATTTGTAACTCTGACTGTGTATGCTGCTGTACTCAGTAGCCAGATTTAGCACATATTCAGTCTTCAGTACCTGTAAAAAAAAGCAAGATTTTTTTCTTGCTACACTTTCTACTCAGCTGGGAAAAGCAGCTGCAATAGTAGTCCAATAATCAAATGCAGAAGAAAGTTATTGAAATATGTGCCCTAATAGCTTTTGCTTGACAATTTGCAGTTGTGCTACACAACACATTTTCTAGTAATTCCTACGGTCTGAATTGGAATGGTCCCAAAATAATGCAACAGATCACACTTGAACTGGTAAAACGTGCCACACTTCAGCTCGCCGTCCCCTCTTACTTCTACTCCCTTGTCCTTTGGAAGTGATCTCCTTACTGTTAACACCTCACCAATATTTGTAGATAAAGGTTACTTCCGTTTAATTGTAGACAATTGACTTAGAGAAAGCTATCTAAAAAATTCTAGTAAGTACTTTCAATTATCAGCTATGCTTTCACATGCCCTTTTCTCTCGATGGGCTTGCAAAACAAAAACTTCTGTGCCATTCTGACTAACACTTAGGAGTTCAGAAGAAGTTTAACTTCAGCCATTTCTTCACCCTGTAATGTTATATGGATTTGTTAAACACTCAACTGCATTGGAATCCAAGCCAGATTTACACTTCACAGGTTGTCTTCTCACTACAGAAGCAGACATTAAGTTCAGATAGGAAAAATTAAATTTGACAAGCTAATCATGAACCATCTGATTTGCAGTATGTTATTTACATTTGGTAGTGTATCTTGTCTATAAGCACACATGTATAAAATAGTATTCTTGCTTATACTTTTAGATAAGCACCTGCACATAGTTATTATTGAAGCAGCATACAGATGAATTAACTCCTAGCACAGTCGCTAGATACAGACGTTTCTTTTAGACATCGCATACGTGACTGTTACCATGTACTGTTAGCCGCTGAGAAGGGAGCAAGAGTGGGACACGGAAGGTTCACATCATTTAAGTACTCACCTCTCTAGCTTTTTCTCAATAATGGGCACATCTAATCCCATTGCTTGCTTTGTGATTCTCAACATTTCTGCGATGCACTGAAGAGTGTCTGAAATCCAATTAGCAGCCTGTCAGACCCTTAAAAAAACCCTTAAAATCCCATATTCCCAAATCTAATTTTAGACTTATTTTTGTAATAGAATTAAGTTAGTTTGGTTTTCTTGGTTGTTTTTTTTTTTCTTTCACCTTACAGAAGAGTTGCACCCTACAAATTGCAATTCTGATTTAAAGCTTACAAAATAAGCTTAAATAATAGACTCTCCTTAAGCCCTAAATACTGGGTGTAAGTGAATCACTGCCACAATTCATCATTTGTGGAAGGAAGAGAAACAATTATATTTATTCTACGCCTTGTTGACAAAACTCAGTGCTCCATGTAAGAAGTGACATTTTTCCCCTATTAGTGTTCATTTAATTTAGTTAAGCAACAAGCAAGAACGTTTCTAGACATTGATTTCACTAAATAAATCGATTTCTTCCACTCTTTGGGAGCTAATTTTAAATTCATTTTATCAGCTTTTGGAGCAGTAAAGATCTGGACATGCAAATGTCTCAATTCTAGAGAGACATGTTGCTTTAAAGCTGTATCCGAAACTTATTTTTCTTTGTATTAAAACAGTAACATTCTAGTGTTCACACAGGAAGTCACATACAGGGGTTTTTTGTTGGTTCCCTGCCCCGCATAACTGAAGTAAAATTTATCCTTCTTCAGAAGTTATTCTAAGAGCAATGGGAAAAGTGTTTCCTAGAGAAACACTGGTACACTGAATACACTTTTATATATAACATTTTAATATACGTAACAGACCTTTTCCATCTTCTTCTGGGTTGCGTACCACAGCTCTAAGAGTGTGAAAATACCCACTCATTTCTTTGTATTTGTAATGCAGCCTCATGCAAGAGAACTTGGGTTTGCCAAAGAGAGTAGGCTCAGGCCCTGAGAAATAAACCAGGAGATTAGAAATCTTCTTTAACCAAACACTGAAAGAGATATTGCAAAGACTCATGTACGTAAGCATTAACAGCCTTTTTCAGCATAAAAATCTTCATGTTTTTGTTAGAGTAGCATAGATATTTTAAATGAAAGGTTTTCACAAAGCTAAACAATCGATTACTTACAAAAAGCAATTAGACTCTCTGTGTATGTCTATTATAATCCAGCCTGATTGTTTATTACTGATCACCCTTTCAAACAGAAGAAAAAAAATTCTACACCTATTACATCCTGTGTTTTAGGGTATGCTTCTGCAAGGATTAAAGGGGAAAGCTAATATATTTTTACCAAGTGGAAACAAAGTAAGTTTCAAGATTTAGACCAAGTACTTCAACTCTCCAATGCACTGCATCGTATTAATCTCATTAAACAGGTTTTTTTCTGGGTTTATAAGGCATTTAGTCTAGATGTTTCAATATATTCTGTACATCAGGATGTATTACGGCTCTCCACAATACAGAAGCAAGAGACCCCTTTCCACTGAACTCTTAGAAATTACACATAGATAATGAAAGTTACAGTAAGGAGACGATGAAATCACTGTGCATTGTGTAATGGAGCATTAAACTCTACGGGGGGGGCGGGGGGCACACACTGGGGCCCACAAAAATTTCCTCCCTTCTCTCCAACTGGAACACCTTTTTCATCTGTAACGTCAAAGATATTACACCTTTAATACCTTCAGCTGAAAGTGCTGGGTTTACCCTGTAGACGTTACATTCTTTAGTCAGTAAGTTAATCAGCATAACAAGGTGATTTCATAATAGCATGTTTCTTATCAGACCTTCAGAAAGAAGAGTTTTTAAAAAAGCTATGAAACAGATCTAAAGTACAATTCGGAACCAGCTGCTGTATTTGGATCAAACAAAGAGTGCATTGAATGCACAAACCTGTGATTCATTATAGAAGCTGACCAAACTGTTACTGCCAATTGACAAATAATGAAATTTGTTTTGATGAATCCATGGGGGTTTTTTTAAGAGTTTGAAAGGGAAAATTTTAGAACCCTAACAGCGATCAAAGTTTCTGTTTCAAGCAGCAGCAAAAGACAGGACTGCGAGAGAACACAAACTCAACTCTGGCATCTGTTATCAGCAAGAAAGCACATTTCTAGCTATGGTGGACTACACAGGATATATGCAATATATTGAGGCTTGCTGTTTCAATATATTTGTCAGATGCTTTGGTAAGTGCTCAAGCTATTGCTAAGAGCATTCAAGAAAGATATGTGGTGACTATATTCTTACCTATTTCTATTTTTTCCAGAGCTTCAAGACTTAATCTTTGGTACTGATTCACCTTATCGATTTCATCATCATAACTAGAAAAAAAGAATCAGATTTTAATGCTTCCCACTAATCTAAAACAAAGCTACTAGCAATAAACTACACGTAGTAAGGGAAAGGGGTAACTTACTAGGCCACGTAGTAGGCAGAATTAGAAAGTAACAGCAGAACATCCACGTCCTTATGAGTAGCATCAATGAGACTAAGGAAGGGGAAGAAGAAAGAACACAGGGGAGAAGGTTTTATTTGCACAGCTGTAGCCCATCCCAAGTATTTTAGGGACAGTCTTTTACAGTTGAAGGCACATTACAAGAGGTTTCAATTATGGTATGTTATCTTGTGTGATGCTGCTACCCCTTCACAGCCACTGAAAAACAGAGTTAGGCGAGACACTTCACAAGCCAAAACATGACGTGTCATTAGACTCACCATACAGTAAGTGGATCCGTGTAAGCCACACTCTCTCTCAAACCTGGAGTTACCTAATAGCTCAAATAGGTCAGCAGGAGGTCCAAAAATAAATAGAAAACCCACAAGCTATTAAAAATGTTAACAGATAAATGGAAAAATCTCAGACTCAGTTAAGGTGATGAGTCTGTGCTTTGAATAGCTATAACAACATCCTGCTTTGCTATTTTAGATGCTGAGGTTTAACCTGCAGAAGATCTAACCACTATTTTTCTTTTACAAGTTGGTGAACTCTGAACTTGAAAAGGAGACTTATCGGTGAACTTAATTTATGCTTACTACTTTTCATGAAGAGAAATCTAGGCTTTCCTACTACTGACTCATTATACAAGAATTCAGATACGGCTTTGAAGTCAAGTTACACTTTCCCTATAAAGCAGTTAAGGAACAACAGCTCCTCAAATAGCTCCTTCTAGAACTAAGGCTGGTTAGAAGTTCTCTTCATGGTGCCTACCACATTTTGGCAATATTAACCGAATGCATGCATTTCCAGGTGATGTCTCCAAGATAACTCCAGCATGCACCATTTTTATGGCACTTTGGGAAAAGCCCATATTTAGAGGACCTTTCCTTTTACAATTACAAGTATTCAATCCCTTCAGGGACTCTTCTCATTCTACAAAACTGTCCACTTGTATTCTGTTAACACATCAGCTAACAAAATCATTTAACATCAGTAGTAATTAACAGAGACAGTAGTAATTAACAGATGTGTCATAGCAGCAGCTCATCGATTATGACTTTATTCAACAAACCTTGGATCACAGTCAATAAGTGCCCATCCTCCATGGAATTTTTCATCATCAGGTAAGAGCAGTTTCATGTAGCTCTGCAACAGCTGGCTGATCAATTCCTGATGGCTTCTCAGGTTCTCCTTGTGCAGGGCTTCATGCTCTTTCTCTTTTGTAAATATGGAGTAAAGATCTTCTGTTACAGGGATACCCTGCATCAAATCTAAAGAAAACCCACAAAATATCAAACAAGAAACCAACAGTTAAAAGTGACATACAGCAATAGTCTGTTGATTACTTTGCAAATTCCTTCCAAATGTTTCATATTTGAAGATACTCTTGAAAAATGGTTATTCTTTCTGAATAGTGTCGCCTGAAACTGAAAACTCCATAGGTATATCACCATTTTCTTTCAGTGAAGAGCAAGAGTTAACTCATCATTTTAAGAAACACTTATTACATAAATTTAACTTTGTCTAAAAGAGATGTGACAAGACAGTTAATGCTAAAATGAAGTTAGAAGCAAATTCTACAACGAGTTACACTGCATGTAATCCCTCTGAATTGAGCGTTGTTTAATATTCAAACAGAGAATGACTGTTCCATACGGTGTCCACTACACAGACATGAACATTACATACACTGAAGGTGCTCTTAAGCTTCGGAAAAAATCGGCGAGAAAGATAAAGCCAAGATGATTTTAATAAACTTTTCTAAATGCCATAGTTCAGCTTAGTTGAAGTTGTATTCTTACCTATGACTGCTTGCCTATAAGCATCCCTGAAACGATTCAAGTAGTATCTGTTTGCAGAATTAACTCCATCCTTCATTACGCCTGCCAGCTTTCTTTCACCAGTCCTTGTGAAGTCCCCCTGTTACACAGAACATGCGAAACATGCACATATGCAATGCTCAAGTAGCAGTCTCGGCTCAAAAGCTTTGGCATTCCGAAATTCAGAACTGAGTAGATGACAACTCAGAAGTTATCTTCAAGTAATTATTTCATACAGAAGTTGAAAATACTGGTTTTCAAAGAGCATCTACTTCTCATGGCATTGTTTGACTCTGAAGAGAATCTTATGCTTTTGACAGACCTATGATTCTATCTAAAGTCCTAACAGAAAACAGTAATCTGGACATATATGCCAGCTAACATTAAAGCAGAACTTTCAAGACATCGGTCACTGGGATGCTTGAATACCTCAAAAAAACCCCTTATTTTTTGGCCTTTAATGTAAAAAGGAACACTACTGGAGCAATGGAGAAGACTGGAACTTACTGAAAAATGGCTTTCACCTTCTCTGCTTCTGCTACCAAAACAAGACAAGCATAACATACTGAAGGAAAATAGTACATATCCTCACAAGCTCAGAAACAAAAGAAAGTTTCTAGGCCACGGAAGGCTTAGAATTTGAATAAAAAGCAGATTGGGTAGCTACACTTTATTAGAGGATTCTATTTGCAGAGACACTGAACAGTGGCACAGAGCAGTTCTAAAAGCCACACCAACTCCCTTAAAGAACTTTTCAAGTGTGTTTCACTTTCAAATTAAAAGAAATATCACAAACTGCGAATAAATTTAATCCATGAACATCAATAGAAAGAAGATAAATCATCAAGCAGAATAGCTGAAAATTTAGATCTATAAATCTAGTTCTGTGCTTCAGATTTAAAGTTAAAAATATTTATAATCAAGACAAGCGTGTCAGGCTGGTTTTTATTATTTTTTTAAAAAGATTAATGTAATAGACTAATCAAACTTCAGTAGAGAAATTTAAAAAGAGACTGAAGTGTTAAGCATTTCCACTGTAAAGGTTTTGCCAGTGCCAAATACCAGGAATACTAAAAATTGTTCCACCAGTGACTATACATAAAGTAGCTCAAATTCTTCTCAAAGCAGCAGGAGTGAAGAGTAAGGAGTTTCATGCCCTATTTCTGATCTTGGTAGACAGACTGCATTACAACTAATTAAGAAAAATCTTTAAAAAATATAACTAATTAATATCACCCTGCTACCTACATATCCTGATCTTCAGTCCTTCAGAGTATTTTTTTGAAGTACTGTAACTGCTTAAAAGTGCTATAACCGTGCTTAAATTTAAATAGAGGTAATGCTTAATATAGATCTTGAACTCTTAGCTCAACTATGCTTTATATCTAGACATGAAACTAACAGAATTAAGTTAGACTACAGCCAGCACTGCCACAGGACACCAGGACACTCAAGTCTTCTCCAATTCACATTAAGCGTGATACAAAATATTCTTCTATTGAAAGGCCTCATATGTCTTCAAGACAAAAACATGCAGAATGTTTGGCTAACTTTGCTACATATACAAGAGTTCTCCATTGGACATAAGACCCGTAACATAACATACTACTCATCATCAGAACAGGTAACACTCTTCACCCTTTACCTTTAAGGCTGCTGTGCCAGCATACTGCCGGCTTATGGCATCTCCGTTGTTCGCCCATATTATCTGGTAGATCCTATTGCATTTTACTGGCAAAGGCTGTTCTGGTGGCATCACACCCAGTTTTTTGAGCTGGAATTTGACATACACATTAATATAAGGTTCAAGATGAAAAATCATTCTCAATATCAGAGATTGATAAAGAAAATGGGAACACTTGCCAAGCATTTTATTGTTAACTTTTATACGATCTGAAAAAAGAACCCATTCTGCTAATTTGGCAGATTAAAATAATTGTTAGCGACGAATCACTAATTCATTGTTAACATCCATATCACTGGGTACAGCACTAATATATTAATTATGGATGTAGGAGTCAATCTTCAAAAAAATTAGCTGAAGGAAAACAAGTTATTCTAGATTACTCAAGATATAGGAAATGTTTCTATTTTCTATAGAGAACTACCAAAAAGAACAGACATCACAGAACTTGAACATGGATAAACAAGTTAATGTCTTCTATTGCAAAAGCATTTGTGACCTCAAAGGTCTGAAAATAAAGGGAATCTCTTTCCAGTTACAAGAAAAAGCATACCAGATTCTTAATCTTTTGCTTCTAGACACTAAAGCAAGTGTAGCGGCTCCATCTTCAAACTTACTCCTCCCTCAAAATAAAATCTTAAAACAACTTCATATGTTGTGTTTATTATTAATGCTTGTGCATTTTGGATGGTTACTGTTTAACACTGATACTGAAAGCAATATATCTTACTCTTCAGAACAACCAGTACTTCAGTTTTCCGTGAGATAAGTCTCGGGTGCAATACAAGCTTCAGTCTTTCTACACACACTAAATTGATAAAGCAGCACATACGTAACTGCAATGTCGTCACTAAATGTTAGGCCAACTGCAGGGATAGCTTGGACTAAATCACAGGCAAACCTCAATTTACAACCAATAAAAAAATGCTCAAGCACTCTTTGCAAGTTAGATGAAAATTGATACAAGTCTGTTCATTGACTTTGAAAACCCTATCAAGTTTCCAGCTGAGAGAAAACAAGTCCTATGGTTCCAAGGCAAAGGTAAGGTACATGTAACTCTCAATCTTCCACTTTATGTCAGTCACCTTCCAGTGCTTCAGAATCAATTTATAACTGAGAAATGCCCGAAGTACCTCAGCTGTAATACAAGAATGATGTAGCACATCACAAGCTAATACTATAGTTAACAATTACTGAAGTCCTCTTCACAACAAGCTATATAACTCTTGATTTTGAAAGACTGCCTTTGAACTCACAGAGTTAACATATATAGCAATCCTATTCTAAAATAAAGACTGTGGGATTGCTGGTCCCACACCTCATCCCCAATACTCTATGTCAGCAGTTCATAAAAGCAGATGACAAACAGGAACTGCCAGATACAATGATTAGAGCCATTCATTCTTCATCCTAATGAAGGACCCACTTCATTCTTTATCCTTCACTCTAAGCATAGCCAAGGTTTGTTCATTTTGGGCTGGGCTGTAACTGAGGCTTCAAAGTTTCAGTTACGGTGCTCTTAAGTCTTCACAAGGGAAGACAGAATCACAGAATCACAAAATCGTATGGGTTGGAAAAGACCTTTAAGATCATCGAGTCCAACCGTAAACCTAACACTACCAAGACCACCACTATACCATGTCCCTAAGCACCTCATCCAAACGGCTTTTAAATACTTCCAGGGATGGGGACTCCACCACTTCCCTGGGCAGCCTGTTCCAATGCTTGACAGCCCTTTCAGTGAAGAAAAATTTCCTAATATCCAGTCTAAACCTCCCCTGGCGCAACTTGAGGCCACTTCCTCTTGTCCTATCACTTGTTACCTGGGAGAAGAGACCGACCCCCACCTCTCTACAGCCTCCTTTCAGGTAGTTGTAGAGAGCGATAAGGTCTCCCCTCAGCCTCCTTTTCTCCAGGCTAAACAACCCCAGGTCCCTCAGCCGCTCCCCATAGGACTTGTGGCTCCAGACCCTTCACCAGCTTCGTTGCCCTTCTCTGGACACGCTCCAGCCCCTCAATGTCTCTCTTGTAGTGAGGGGCCCAAAACTGAACACAGCATTCGAGGTGCGGCCTCACCAGGGCCGAGTACAGGGGCACGATCACTTCCCTAGTCCTGCTGGCCACGCTATTTCTGATACAAGCCAGGATGCCATTGGCTTTCTTGGCCACCTGGGCACACTGCTGGCTCATATTCAGGTGGCTGTCAACAAACACCCCCAGGTCCTTCTCTGCCGGGCAGCTTTCCAGCCACTATCATCACTGAGCTTCTATATCAAAAAGCAAATGGGGGGCAGTGCAAAGAGGAGGAAGACTAAAGGAAGGACTCTGTCTGCATGGAAATGCCTTCTCTATACAGGGAGAACTATTCCAGAGCATAGCAGTCAGCTATCTGGGATATTTACATCATGAATTAATTATTCCTCTACACACAGAAGAGACAACTGATCTCCCTACCTGCTGCACCATAGTATTTCACTTCATAAGTGGCTAAAATAGCATCCAACTTCTAGTTAGATTTCAGTCCTTTAACATCTCATTTGGGGGAGGGATTTATTGGGGGGGGTGTTTTGTTTTTAAACTTTGTATTACTGCATGACTCAAATTAAAATGACTTAATCAAAACAAGAGAATCCTCTCCAGGATGTGGACAGACAGTCATTTCCTCTCTGAATGAGGACACTAGGCATCACTGTTTTCGAATGATTTCGAACTACTTTAGTTGTACATACTACTTTCAGCTTCATAGCTCTCCAAGTAGTTCACAAAGATCCTTTTCAGTACAGGTTAGGTTAGCATTTTTCAAACACACAGATTTCCCTGTGAATAACAATTAAGTTCTGAGGTACTCCATACTTGAAGTACATCAGTTATACATGCCTGCTGTTCCATGACCACTCTTGCAATAGCAGCCTGCACGACATTGGTACGATCCAGACAGTCCATGCAGTTAACTCGAAAAATTCCTTCCTGTTTACAAATCACACCAGCTTGGTCAACCCTTTCAACAGAAAAATAGAGCAAAAGCATACTGAGACACTTAAAATTCAGTGTAATTTATCAGCTTCTACAAACAGTAGAAAATTTTACACATGGAGTACTATTTATAGTTGCACTCATCACCCCAGCCACACCCCACTCAGAATTAACTACTTGTGTTCCCACCTATCCTCCTCTTTAGTCTAGGCTAGATATCCAACATACATCCTATTGGGGTCATAAACTTGACACGCAATCAGATGTTGAATTTAATTCATACATATATAATACGAGCTTTCAAGAGAAAAGGCATTTAATTTCAAAAACATAGAAGCCAACAATAATGACAGTAACATCTCACTCACAAACTACACCGAACAACATACAGTAATTGATTGACGACTGCAGCTATACTCATTACCAAAATGCATGAACTTTCATCAGTACAAACTAAAGGTCAAACATGCCTACTGTTTTCAATAGTAAGCTTGGCATTCTAGGGTTTGTGGGTCAAATATGAAGTGTTTCACATTAAATATAAGAAACCCTAGAAGTGTTAAACGCAGTAAGCCTCAGGCAGGAAACAGGGTCTGAGAAGTTTTGCTGTTACGTATGTAGAACAACAATGCTTCAGAACACAAAAACTCTGATGTACAAGCTGGGCACTAAGAGAAGAATATAAAACATACCAGTTATGACAAAAATCAAGGCCTCTGAATATGTACTGTTTTATTTTTTCTACAAACGTTTCATATTAGTCTAAAAAGTTAAGTACCTACCAGCACCACTTCATGTCAAGAATAATATCATGAATGGCATCAGTCAGTGTTTGAACATTTTCAAACTTCATTCCTCGGCTAAAATACAGAATTTCACAGAAGTTAGTTTGAACTAGAGTAGTGATTTTTCTTTACTTCATTATTTCATATTATTTGTAATGTTAACAAAGATAGTGTTTTGGCTAAGTGGGACACACACACATTCTCTCCTGCAATAAACTTTAAATAGCAGCCAATATTCAGAACTATTTTAAAGTACAGTTCAATATCTAAATCCAATGCAAGAGATTCAGATCTTTAAACTCTCAAGAATTTGCATTCTTGAATGCTGCTTCCATAAGGAAGAACAAGTGTGCAGCTATTCAGGCATGTGCAACATTCTGTTCTCATTTTAGGCACAGTCTCAACAAAAGTAACGACTATAGCTTTGAATTGGGATGGCCTGCCCTGCTTTACCAGCGATTCTACAGAAAAAACACCTACAGACACATCGTCCCCTCTTCCCCCCACCCTGCCAGGTTGTTTTCAGTGTTGTTCTCTATTCACTTGTGCTCACAGTGCAAAGAGAAACAGACCTGGTCAACATAACAGTTCTTAGGAGAAAAGCAAACAAACAAAAATAAAAGCTAGTTTAAACAAAAAAGTAAGTATCAAATCAATTCAGGATGTCAACAGTCCTACAAAAAAGAAGTCTCAAAGGCCATTACTATTTTGAGGGGTTTTTCCCTCCCCCTCTCAGACAATATCTACTAATGACATACTTATTCAGTCAGTAATGCTTTCCCAGGCCAGATGCAATCCCTAGATTAAGTTAGGAGATGAAGATTAAAACAGTTTTTAGACCCCATATTCGTACACAAATGCAGGCTGCTTGAGGGAAGCATGAGAAATACAGAACACATGCTTGGGCACGTGAACACTGCACTAGACTGTGCCAACATCAGAGTGGAGTCATGAAAACAGCAACTATTTATATTGGATTAAAATAAAATCCAGTGTATTTTATAATGGAAAAACAGCACCAGGGTCCGGAAAGAACCCATCGTATGTTTACAGATACAGAAACAAGAGAAACGGAAGAGTGGCTTGCAGTAAAGAATTAAGAGCAGAATGCTCCATAGTTTGAAAAGCAGGTCAGCCACAGCTTTACATTCATAGCATGTTTAAGGAAACTCTCTTGCTTAAAATGCATAACAACTTCTAAGCATTGCCTAATAAATAACTGCATATTTAACAGGTCAGGGACACAAGATCAACAAACAGCAGTGCTTGGTTACCCAAACCTAAACTTTTATAGTGCTTTAGCTTACAAAATGTGTTCTTCCTATTTAAAAGAAGTGTTTCATGCAGAAGTAGAAATAATAATGGCTTTTCTCCTCCGTTATACTCTCCTTTCATGCTAATAAGATGCAAAGTGACATTTTTAAGAGGTTTCTTACCAGTGCTCATGGAAGTCAAATGATACGTAAGTCAGATTTGCATTGTTGTACAGAAGAACTTGTTTAAGGTAAGCATCTCCAATAATCTTCTCTCTGCCTGTCTGATCCACCAAATTAATAATAACCTGTTCGAAAGTTTAATTATTTAACACTTGTCATCTGCTACCCAACTTGCTTAGATATACACCATGGAATAACAAATAGCTCAAGAGTAAAGAGATTTGTAGGTAATCTTGCTGAAGTTACAATCTTTGCTAGATTGTACCCAAGATCAAATAAGCTCCAACAGTTACCTGCCTACCTGAATTTTAATACAGAGAAGCTACGAATTCACAGGGCAGGCACACAAAAGTGGGGCTTACACATTTCTGTAAGTTATAGCTGATTTTTAGAGGTTACTTACAAGGATACTTGAAAAACTTAGTAAAATTCTATTTATGTACCACACTTCCAATTGTGAACAAGCTTCTAAAAAACCACAACCCATATCACCAACAAGAAAAACAAACTGAAATCATTAACTATCGTCCCCTGCATTTTCATAAGATGACTATTTTATCATGTAGCACTCACCTGCTTTTTGTAATTTTTCAGCTGTTCTTCAAAATGTGCACGAAAACAGGACACTGTTTCATTTTCACCTACAAGGCAGAGCAGTGTTAGACAGAAACAGCCTGTTCAGCAACAAGTCCCGTTTGAAGTATTAAATCATGCCCAATTCTATACTCTAAAAAAGCCAAGATAGCTTTGCTTAAAGTACTTAGACACACAACATAACGCATTGTACAGAATTACTTTTAAAGGTCTTTCATCAATTTGCTCAACTTCAGCATTGTTGTTCTACTACTATAGTGTACAGGAAACATCATTCTTAAAATTTTGCTTTTTGTGCCGAGCAGATTGGACAAAAAAAATAACTTTTAATAAGCCTGTTTAATCCTTCCACATATGCACCAAACACCCACATAAACACCTCTTCCAAAAGAGTAGTGCTTATATTTGTGTCGCATCTTTTGAAAAAGCAAACTGAAGTACAAGAAAGGTTTGCAAACGGCAAAGGGCGACATGCAGAACAGGGGATAATACTGAAAGTGTTACCCAGTTCTCCTAAGGGACAAAACTACTTGTAACTAAAAACCAAAAACGCTATCCAGTTGATTCAAGACACCACTGATTCCTCGAAGGCTCAATTCCTACCTGTAAATCTATCAAATTAAATGCAATTCCTCAATATTTTTTGAAACTAATCCTACTAGAAAAAAAAAGAGGGGAGATGAACAAAAAAAAGAACTGCTCAGTTCTATAAACAGATGTCACAGCACGAGCCTTCAGTTGGAACTAATCAAGTGTTGCTTCCAAATATCAGGGACGGATGGACGACAGGACTAGGAGGTGTTTTATTTTGATTTTCCTCACTTTATGAATTTATTTAAATTTCCATTTCCATGATGTGGCAACAAGTCATCCCTCTCCAGTAATCTCCAGGTTTTTTGGTATAAAAATCACAAGAAACCCAAATCTGTTCCTGCGTCTTCCTTAAGTTTGCAATGATAGTAACTGCTTGTCAACTTAAAATTATGTGCTTTGCCCAAGTTCCTAAGCAAGCTCGAAGGCCTATTTTACTAGGTCTTACTCAAGACACAGGGGAAAAAACCAGTCCTTTAACTTTCCAACATCACAGCCCCCTCTGAAAGAGCAGATTGTTTTTTATTTTCAGCCCTAAAAATAGTCTTCAATGGCAGAAAACAGACCTGCTAGAGGAGAACGTGAATCCAACACACAAGTTGGACTTGCAGAAGTACATACTTATTATCTACGATGCCAGTCAACCCAGTCCAGTGCGAGTCCGATTCCAATTATACAAAATCATGAACATACTAGCTTCCTTCCAAGAAAAGTTTCTCCTTTACAAAGCTAAACCTTGAGAAGATTTTGCTGACCTCTATCTTTTAACAAAGTTCAGGCTATGAATACCTAGTTCATACAAGCATCCAGATTTACCAAAGTGTCATCATGTTTTGGCTATTGCATTATCTTTGAATGGAAAAGGAAGCAATTTCAATCTGACAAAGCCCACTAGATAGTATTTAATTTCAGAGAAGACAAAAGCACACTACAAAACTGGTGTTACGTGAAATGTCTGTTTTCCCACATTGAAATAGTAGTTCCTAACACAGAAGGAACCTCAGCATAAGTTAACTTCGTGGACAAAGATATTTGTAAGACCTCAAATCTCCAAGCAGGTTCTCAAAAGACAAAGCCAAACTGTTTCCCTTCCCAACCCAGAAAACACTGCAACAAATATGACTAGACATAAAAGAGGTACTTCATTAAATACTGAAATTCAACACCTGCTGGAATTTACAATGGATAAATAGTCAGAGCTCTGCATAGTTGCAATTAGAGTGGGAGTTAACTAGAGTCAAGCCATTACTGTTATTCATGGCTTTTAGGAGGTGCCACTGAAAGATTAGTGGTAAAGCAACACTCCAATGAACCTGTTTCTAAGGGAATTCTGATCTTTAGGCATTCTACTCAAATACTTACTCTTGTCCAGTCGGGGCCGTGGGTTATATCTATATCCAACTTGACTCCAGAAAACGGGCACAGAGCCTCTTGTTTGTATAAATGAAAGAGTATGGTTATGAACATGAATCAGTTGCTCCGTCTCAACATAATTTGCCACATTTCCATTTTTATCAACACCTCTTCGCTTATACCGCATTCCTAGGAGGAATGAGAATGATAAATTCATATTTAAGTATTAGTCTTAAACATTAATAACTTCTGTTACCATTTTTGACAAGAGTAACACAAGAAGAGAGTTCTAGCCAAAATCCATGATCAGTGGTAAAAGTCACTCCTGCCCTGGTCTAATCCCCAAAGGTTATGTTGACTATATGGATAAAGTTTATTTACTGATATACTACGAGCAGCAGAAAGTAAGTTGATAGGGCAAGGCCATCTACTGGCACTATAAAGTCACAGATATATCCAGTCCACCCTAAAGGATACGTTACTTCCTGTTCTGTCAAGTTTAGCAGAAAGTTTCACTTTAGTGCTCGGTATTTTCCATGAACATAAAGGCCACTTTTACTGACAGATGCTCCACTTCTTATAGGAAGAGATCCCACAAGCAGCTCAAGAAGATTCGTACGTTCCACAGAAGGGAAGACTTCCCCGCCTTGTTTTAACCCATATAACTAATTCTGCACATTAAGAAGAGATAGTGCTCTTCTGACTACACAGGTTTTTGCCTAGCCATCTCTGATCTGATCATTAAACGGAACAGATAAGTGTTTGCGTATGGAGGTTTGCACATCCTTTACTCAAAGGAGAGTACATCACTGTTTCAGAAAGGATGCAGGTGGTAGCAAGGGATGGGGAACGAATAAGTAAAACGGGTGGGAGAAAGATTCAAGGTCATGGTTTATAGCATGGAAATGCAGTTCCACAGAATCGGAACAACTCTGTTCCAAGTCCTGAAGTAGCGCTGGACCAAACTTTTGAACTGAACCCCAACAGCCCAAGCTATGGACTCTGGGAGAGAAGGGAAGAGGTTAGAAATAGGGAAGTGAAAAGAATGTAAAATACCTATCCATAGTGATCTTTATAGGGTCACAAAACGTCAAAGCAGTTTTACAGCATTTAATCAGAAGGGGGCTTTTAGATTAAAGCATCAGACACCCTTAGTTATGTCCTGCCATTAACAGTGGCTGTTACACCAAAACCCAAACTAAATCATTGCACAGGAGACTTCAGCTCCCTTACTTCTGATATCTCAACTTTTGCAGACACTAGGCTCTTGCTCTCTTAAGTTTAAGAGCAGCTGTCTTCCTTTATCTCATGATACCTCTCCTTAAAGTCTTGGGTATGTTGATAATTTAGTGCAGTGATTTTTTTTTTCCTCTAAATCACAAACAAGCTGCCTGACAAATAAAGAATCAGTGTATTTAACATGGAATTATCTTAGGCTTTCAAATCAGTGTTTCCTCTGTTTTTTGGGGTGCATTTGTTGTTTTGTTTGGGGTTTTTTTAACAACAATATTTCAGAAATGAAAACACTTTGAACTCTTGGCTAAAATTATGTATTACAGAATGAATTAAACACACAACTGAATCCTATAATTATTCATCAAAACATTCGATCAGTGTACTGAAAACAATCTTTGTGTGTCAAGGGAGAAAGTTCTACGCAGTTTATGCTCTGGACTAGCAATGATGAGCACAGTGTCATGAATAGCAAGAGGGAATCCATAAGCAATTTGCCCTCTGCAATTCAGTTTCTGTACCTGTAAAACAATTTAGTGTAAATAAGGCATACTGCAAACTAGACACTACTGTGAAACCCTCAAATATTTACTCTGAGTTGTTCTGACAAATAATTTTCCTGTGAACTTAATTAAATGCGCTGAACTGAGCTGTGGTACAAAGGCCAGTCCCATATCAGGGTAAGCTCACCAGGTTTTTTTCTTGTTTTGACATGTTAAAAACCTAACTGTGTAGGAACGGAGTTGGACACAGTAGAGAATATCTTAAAAAAATGTGATAGACTGAAAAGTCTGAGTTGAACAGGACCTACTAAAGCGTAAAGTGATTCAATCTTTCTTTCTGTGCTCCTAAGGACAGGGAATAATTTTTGTTTGCCTTGCTGCTATTAGAATAAGTCAAATAAGGTGCAAGACCAAAGCATGGTTCTTATTTCACACCTTGGCCCTACATAAATATCTCTTGGGATGCCGGCACACACACCCACACCCCCACCCTTTTCTCAAGTCTCTCTTCAGCTGCTGTCAAGCCCTCAAAGGAAGACCTTTGAAAATTTAACTTCCACCCAGGCCTACTGAAATGTATCAGGACAGAGCTGTACACAAGGTCTTAATCAAGGAGTTCTTTGCAAGGATGGAACTTTATCTCAGAGCTGATACGCTCAGATACATTCAGTGCCCAAGAGGAGACTAGTGAAAGTCACTTAAGAAACCACTCTAAGTAACAGCTAAGTGCTGTATGCACTACGGGCTTTTCCTCCTATAAGCAGGTCAGACTGTAGCACATACATTGACAAGAGCTGACCATCTGCTGAACAACACGGCACTCTTCCAAGTTTTATCTTCTACATCCCTCTCCAGTGTTCAGGAACAATCCCAATACCTTGAACTATGTTTGCCTACCAGCTCTGTGCCGACTCCGGCGTGAAATAAGTGCCACCAGAAATGTTGGATGAACGTCATCTACACAAGTTGATTCCTGAGGAGGAGTTTCAGGACTGCTCTTATCATCATCAGAAGATTCACTATAGTTTACTACAAGCTCTTCAATTTGCACAAATCCTTGTATGATGGGTATAATCCAGAAGTCCACTTCAGCATTCTGAAGGTTACAAAAAACATTTACATTCTTGTTGGTTCTACATTACCTACAATTATTTCTGCCATTTCTCATGTTTATGAGCAGTTGCTTCAGATGCTTTTCATGTTTTAAGAAATTTTTGCCATATCCTTGTCTTATTTCTGTAAGAGGTACCAGCATTTTTCCTCCATTAGTCATAGGGCTTTTAATCAGGAGGAAAAAAGAGAAAGCAACTTGAGATTTTTCTGTGGAGATGAAGCAAGCTGAAACAAAGCAAGGCAAAAAGCCCTCCTCTACTCCCAGCTATCTAAGGATAGAAGAGAACCCTACAGTATTTAAAAGCTTCTTTTCCCTTTCCCCAAAGGGAGTTTTCCTACAATGTTACATCTGATGTTTAAAATACATTAAAAGCTTCAAGTAGTAACTTCTCATGTCAAAGACAAAGATAGTCAGTTCAGGCAAAGCAGCAAACATTGGTAATTTATTATCTAGTTTCTGCTTTAAGGCAGTTTTACAGCCTCTATGTGGATGTACAGCATATTACATTCGTATAGGCAGATAGATAAAAATTTAAGTGTAATGTTGTTAGCCTGTTTTCAGCAAAACATATTAGCATAAGCTTTATACGGGCCAACTTAGTACCCAAGCCAACTGGTTCACAGCTCTACACATTAGTGCTTTGTCACCCTAAAACCTCAATTTCTTAAACAGAATTTAGATCCAACTTCCATACTAATTCACAGTTATCCATTTATATCTTATAACATGAAAAATACAACTAGTTAAGCTCCTGCATTATACACAAACTTTCACAGAGCATCTAGGTTTACCCTGCTCTGACTCCATAAGCATTACAGTATATACAATTATTAATGAAAGAGAGATGCAGGGCATAAGGCAAGATGTCCGCTGTCATCTTTAAAAGAACCTAAGACTTGACCTAAACTGGCATACAGTAGTTAGTAACTCAGTCCTTTACCTAGGAGGTTAATTTAAAATGAAGTGAGATTATATATTGAGAAAAAGAGTGGTTGCTCTATGTCTCTTTGTGCCCATTAGCTAGGAAAATGCTTTATCTACTACTCTGAACAGCTGTTCAGCATGACTTGTTCTACGCTACTGTTACATTGATCAGCTACTCTGTTCAAGGCGAAAAACAGTATTCTCCACTTAGGAAGACAAAAATCTTGTCTCAAGAAAATTTCGGAATTCAAAGTTTCTTTCTTTTCTGGCTCCTCCTCCTCATCAAATAATCAGCTCTGTCCAAGGATAATCCATTTCACAGATAAATACATCTTAAGTTTACCTTCAGAAATCAGCACAAACATACCACACATCAAGTTATTTCTGCATTGCTTTATTGTAATAAGATTTTAAATTCAGTTTATGTGCATTCATTAGCAATGATCACAGGCTAACCAGAAGGCTGCTGGAAGGCCGGCTGGAGGAAGAAGGTAATGCCAGCTGCACAGCTTCAGAAGGCACAGCTCTGATCCTGACCTGTCTGCCAAGCAGGTTTTTAAGTAAACTTCTATGAGGCCTTAAGTAAACATTTCAACTAAAACTAAAGAATGGTTTTCATCATACACATTATTGTTAGAAATAAGACTCACATCAATGCTGATGAGATCTTCAATCATGTGCTTGTTCCAAAAGAATCTGTCATCAACCTGTTTAAAACAAAAGGGCAGGTTTTGCAACATTTTAAGTAAGGTTTGGCAATATCTTTGGTAAAGACGCCAGTGTTATGCACTACAACTGTACATACAAGTCTAGTGTTCACTACTTTTGAATATAACAACTCAGTTCAAGACATGCTGCTGGAGACTTCTGTTTCATCTCCTTGCACTGAAGCTGGTTACAGGGCAAGATCTTCAGTTGCTGTAGATTATACCAGCAGAGAATGTGACCAGTCAAGTTTGGACTGCACAAAATACATTACTGAACAGCACATCTCCCAAAAGGGGGGCTGGGGGGTGGATAAAAACACCACACCACAAAACACACTTACTTTTCGCCACAGTGGTAAGTTAGTTTTCTCGCACGCACTCTGCCTCTGCACAGAATTTGTTAGGTCATAGGTCAGACTGTAATAAAAGGAGTCTGAATCCATGAACATTTTGAACAACTCCTCCAATAATCTCTTCTCCAGCTTCTCTTTTTCCTTGCTTTCTTTAATCTGAAAGAGAAGTAATGGCTTTCTTATGTCTTCCTCTTTGATTGACAAAAGACTCCAGCTGTATTTGCTAAATGCCATTTCTAACCTTGTAGGACAAACATTTTCTCATTGAGGAGCAGGATATTAAAATTCCTAGCAGAGATAAACACGAGGGCCAGCATTTTCAGAAATGTCATGCCTTTACTTTTAGCAGTAAGGGCATTCAGAGCAGTCAGGCCCTGAAACATACTACTTGAATGTAAGCTCCAGAATAACCTCCAGAAGTTTCAATCTCAAGAGTTTCTGTGAAATACTGCATCTGCCTGTTCTAACTGTAGTATTGTTTGGACTTTCAAATCCAAGCCATTATTGCATAAGAAGTGTTTTGACAAGATTGTACGGTGTTCTCTGAAGAACCGTGCACCAAATTTAGCCTTCAATTCTATATGGTAAGAGATGCTTATGCAGAGCAATTTGTAGAAGTTTAGAATCCCACTAGAAGCAAATCCTGCTAAGAAGGCACTCTATCAGCAATTCTGCCAAAATTATATAATTACAAAATGAAAAATCATAGAAGAACAACGGTTAAATAATCACAAATTAAATTGAACTTCAATACAGAGTAGTTGCACATTCTGCAGTTTTTCACTAGTTCTCTTTTTAGGTCTTAGTAGTCCATTTGATCATCCACCACAACCTTTGAATTATCAACTAAACATTTTGAAAAAAACAAGAAAACAGTAGAAAGCTTTACCTTCTTTTTATTTGGAGCAGACACATTTGACTTAATTTGAGTAAGAGTCTTCAGCAGAAATTTCGTGTCATCTGGGGACTGTGTAATCTTCTCCGGCTTGTTTATCCCAAAATGGTGCTTTTTGCAAAGCTAAATAATGATATTGAATTAAAGCCAATACTCAAGGGAGGAAGTAGGAACAAGTTCAAGGAAATTTTAATTAAAGTCTGCAAGAGCAAGACTGTGATGTCCACAAGCCTAGGGGAGACACTCTGAAATACAGGGGGAACATGCAGGTTTCTATCTATAGCGTATTTCTCCCTCTTTTTTTATAAAAGGCGTTTTCTCCTGTGATTGTGAGAATGTCTGCCTCAATTTGACATGACTTGAGTATCCAGACCCCACCTCAACTTCCCACTCAAATTACAGTGTAAATTACTATTACTCACTTGTATTATTTCTCCTTTATCCATTCTCTTTTGGAAAAAAAATCTGCAACATTTAAAGTAAGGGTTTCCCTTGAAGCCCAGTTATAGAATTAAGATTCCAAAACAGGATGGAAGCAAGAGCATCCCTTAAAAAAACTCTCTCCCCTGATTCAGAGGGCAAAAATATGACAGCTTCTTCCCCCCAAAAACACACATGTGAAGCCCTATCTTAGAGATATTTGGGGATAACCTCTGGAGTAAGCAAGTTGAAGTACTTGGGAGAGGGCACTACAAATCTGAGTTCTTGTACAGGTTTCTAGGCACAGAAGCACCTAGTGCATGTGGTATGTTCTTGCCTACACAACTAAGAACAGGAAGGTATTACATGGAGATTTCAAGTCATATTCTGGTATCTCAGAGCCTGGGAGGTTCTAATGTCCACACTCTGAAGCAGTGCTTCAGCAGCTCTTCAAGCTCTTAGATTTCCACCAAAGCTCTGAAGATTCCATGTTACTCCTTCCCTCTTCAGGGAAGAGTTCTCATGCTGTCATACAGGCACCACAGAGACTATCTCAAGTCATCCTGTCCCCCGACATCACCCCCCCCGCCACACACACTCAAAAAAAGAAGCCCGAGGCCCGAAGGCAGAACTGTTCTCCCAACAGTCTACTAACCACAGTGTACATCATCTTAGAGTACTAAGATTTACTGAAAGTCTTACCGTCCTAGTCATTAAGAGGTAATTAGGAGAGCTTTTTTTTTTAAAGCAAAAAAACAAAGGTTCCTGTCCTAGTCTACAGCTTTGTCCCTTTAGATGATTCCAGTGGATTCAGTTCTGTTCTCAAATGATATGTTGCTCAATTACACTAATAAAATTTTGTTCTTGTGTGGTATTTTCAAGGGTCTTTATGAAATTTTGATATAATTTTATTGTAATTTCCCTCCCTAGCAGAACTTGTGATTTCTATTTAAAAAACAAAAACCTTTAATCAAAAAATGGTACTTAAAAAGCACAAAATGTTCAATATGTCTGCATACACCAGGAAAAAGAGATGAGGTATGTGTTTAACTATTATATTTCACATTTAAATTTCACTGAAGCAGAAGTGGGGGGAGCGGAAGTCAAAATTCATTGAAGACAGTCATACCTCTAATTCCAGATCCTGAGGTTCTGTTTCAGAAAGTGGAATCACTGCAATCTTTGTTATTTTGCAAACCTCATGGTCTCCTGGAAGTTTGCCAATCAATGCTTTCTGACGAATTAAAAGTAGCCACCACGGTAAATCTAGAAAAAGATTAGTAGATGCTTTGATTTGTCTGTCAGGCATTTACTTTGATTAGTCTGCCAGAAGCTTCTCCCCAGTTTAAAACCCCTGCCAGGAACCATTTGACTAGAAGACTCCAGTGAATGATGATTTGCTATTGCTATGTTTTGTTATTACGCATTGCAATTAAAAAAAACACTCTAAAAAATAAATCTAAAAAATTATTCAGTCTCCAATATAATAAGGAGATTAACTATTTCATAGAGACTTACCCATTAGAGGTAAAGTTACCACTGCTTCATCTACTGCAATTAGGTAATCTCTAGGATGATGCGCATTCCCACTAATGTCACTAATGGCAGTGCAATTTGAAAAGAATGGCTGGAGCTCAACAGACAGCAAGCTAAGATTTTCCCTTTGTACCTTCTGTTGTGTATACAACAGCAAACAAGACAGACACAGGTAACATCTGATTACAAGATTCATGAGTTAAGAAATCCAGTGAGCAAACATGGACTGCATCATTAAGCAGCTCATGTATGTTTAAAGTTTCACAACGTCATTCCTGAAGTATATGCATCTAAGTGGCATAGAAATTAATGAGCCAAAGATTAATGAAGGTATTGGTAACAGGTGCATTCCATACACACATCAATCTACACTTGCAATTATAGCTTCAACACTTTAAAGAGACAGGGAAACAGAAAAACAAACATTCCCACTGGCTGCTGAATAGCGCCTGGACATTAGCTTCCTAGATTTTAATCCCTTGGTTAGATCAGTAGCATGCTAGTAGTGTGCTGGGCTTTTACGAGTCAAAAATGAAAGTTCTGTTAAGAGAGATGGAAAAGGCACAGAAAGTCTTAGAGACACACATATACACTCACTATTTCTCCCAACTGAGAAGCAACCAACTGAGTTTAACCAAAGAGGTCATATACAGACATTAAAAGCCTGCTATGGTAGACTTAAATATGCTTCCATACTTGTGACAGTAGATTGTGTCATGTATTATGCCTTTGAACACAATATACAGCCTTTTAAAAAAAAAAAAAAAAATCTATTTGGAGGCTTTACAGCAAATACAAAGTCTGTTTTCCTTGCTCAGTGAATTCTAAACATTATTTTATCCTCTGAGTGCTTAAGAAAAACCCAGGATAATGTGTTCAAAGTCACAAGACACCCAGAATTGTTCTCTTTCCCAGATTTTCCAATATACTCTCAGCATAGAATTAAAGCTCTATCAAAGTTGTGAGCATCTTTGCAAAAACTGCAATTAAAAAAACCTTGAACACTTCAACCCTAATCTGACAAGATACGTATAAGCAGCAGTTTCTTCTATCTAAAGAAAGCGAATAATCACTGTAAATAGACTACTGTGCGTTATGACACTCCACTCCTTACTTTGGTTCTATATTACTATCTTTAGAAAAGAGATGTGCTTATGTTCGGTACCAAGAAGCCTTTAAAAATTACAGATCCTCATAATTACAAATGCGCTGTGAGAACCAGAGGCTGCCCCCCAAAAAGGGAGGAGGGGAAGGGGAATGAAGACATGCACCTCCTATTTAATGTATGTGATCTTCTACAGCGAGCCCTGCACTACCTCCTGAACACAGTGTCAGGATCACAGTCTCTATAGGATCACAGAGACAAGTCAGGTTGGAAGGGATCTCAGGATGTCACCCTGCTCAAGCAGGGTCAGCTCTGGGGTTGGACCAGGTTACTCAAAGCCGTGACATAAGCATAGTCTCCTAAAAACTGGTCAAAGGGTAACAAATAAGGACAAGACAGTGACAGCAAATGCCACCAAGACAGTTACCCTCACTGACAGCAGGTGCTGGAACAGCTTTTCTGTACAGGTACAGGCAACATGACTTGGAGAACAGCTGCCTTTGCCTCCAGCATTCCACCTAGCAACCATGGGAGTAAGGTAGAAATAAGAAAAGGGAAGCTGAGGAAAACAGGACAGATTCTATGCAACAGTAAGACGACCAATGAATAGGTAAGAAACTCCTTTTAAAAAAAAAAGGGAAATTGAAATGCTGCCAAAAACACCAGCAACAGATGAAGATGTCTGCCACTTCATCTAAAAAGAAGGTCTACCATTTTCTACATTGCTTTCCAGTAGGCGAAAACAATACAGTCTCTGGAAACGCAGGGCAATCCAAGCTTAACAGAAGGGTAGTACAACAGGGCATCCAGACAGATATTCCTGTTGGGCAGTCCTATAATCTCATCTATTCCCACTTACAGAAGGTTAGCCACACAACTTACTCCTATGAGGAGATCACCAGTGCATGTAAATAAACAAAACAGATACTTTTTTACAGAAGGATACCATCTAGAGCTCCAGTGAAATAATCAGTATGATTCCATTGGAAAAAAAGTATAATGTAAAGGCATTTCTAAGCAGATACACCTTAGTGAAAGCTGGAAAAGAAAAAAATCTCTGGCTACTCTTCAGTTTACCTCATATTAACAAATCCTGGTAGCAGTAAACAAGAACTTAAGAGCTTAATACAGCCAAATGAATTCTGTATCCTTTTATCATTTTTAAAAAGGCAAAGTCATCTTGGTGTACATTTCAAAGATCTATTTGTATTATAGCCAGAGCCACAGAACATTGAAAGAAAACAGGAATTCCCCAGCAGATCAAAAGAAAACAGTCAGGAAGTAATCATGCAGATAAAGTATGCCCTAAAGTAAAAGCTTCAACAATAGCCATAGAAGAAGCATATTATAATTGCCAGCAGTATCTGAATAACTGAATCCCTAAATAGAGTATGTGCTTCTGCAGTTAAAAAAGTAGTTCCATAGAACAGCTTTAAAAAAATAAAAATTAGTTATTGTCTACTCAATGTGGGAGGCATGGTGTGTACAGAAGAACGCTACAGAATGACTATATGTCATTCCAGAAGAGTGCATGTTTTAAATCATCTCTTAAGATCTAATGTTCATTTTTAGTGTTTCATGAACTACGGAAACAACTAATTTAAGTATTATATCTAAAGTAAGCTATTACCTCCCATTCCTCACTAAAACAGGAATTTAGCTCTTCTCTGGCTTCAACACTGTTAGCACATCACCGCTGTTTATTTTCTCTAACACTTCCCCAACAATCTAGCATTTAGTTTCCCCAAATGCTTTTGCAGTAACTTTTCTTAAACTGCATAAGTTTACTATAAATGCTGCTTTTTGCAAGTATTTTGATTTTAGCCAAGAAATTCCACACTACCACACTACTACATTTTCTTAATTTTTTGTTACTTGAATAACTTAAAAATTAGTTGCATGCAAAAAGAGTGTTTTAAGTTGTTGATTGGATGAAGTTAGAAGTAGCAGCAATCACATCTCATTGAAGATATTTCAGATGCTGAACCACTCATTGTTTCTATCAAGGGTCAGAGGCATGCTAACAAAAAAAAAAAAAAAGCAGCTTTCCTTTCCTGGGGATAGGGAAGGAAGGAAGAACTCCACTTCCCTTCTGTTTACTGAGTCTACCGAACCTTGCCAGCAGCATTTAATTTGGGTCTTAATTAACCAGCACTGTAAGAGCACACAAAATTGATACAAGTACAGACATTAAACTGCATAGGAGTGTGCTTTGACCAAAAAACAGAAAAATGTGTGGTGGAATGAGTTAAGTGGAAGTTGCTGGAACTGGTTAAGAAGTCCAGCTTTGGTTATAGTTAGATATACAGCATTAACTCTGAGCATATTCTAGCACTACAATGGTTGATCAACTTGCTAAGTAATCTGATCAAAAGTGATTCAATTTTAGGCTACACCATTACCATGTTAGTGGATTAAAGTATCTACTTTTTATTCTAACGAAAAATAACACCACCTCTTTCTAGTTCTGTATTGGGATTTTGACAAAGGAAATTGCATGGCCACACTTATATTTTGTACATATGCACACTTAACTGGACTACAAAACAAAATTAATATTCTATAAAGGAGACACTGTTTATGCAAGAAATGTGCTGCCTCTATAGGGAGAGACAGTTTTAACTCTGCATCTGTACCAAGAAAATGCACAATGTTCTGTTTCAGTAACTTATCTCCACAACACATCCCAAAATCCTTTTCCTTCTATTCCCATTTTTACTCCACATTTTCTTACAGGTCATCTTGGGATGGGCCAGAAAAAGGTAAGAGACCATATCCTTGCATTCTGATATTCAATTAAGGTTTTGTTGTTTGGGGTTTTTTTTTTCCCCACCAAAAGCATCTTAATGTTTAAGAAAATTCAGTATTAGGGAAGAACCAAATGATACTTTAAGTAGACTTTCATCTCCACTGTGAGTGTACAGTTATGTCCAGATGTACACTTGACCCTCTCACGGCAAAAATTCTTTACAGAATTAAAAAATAAACCGTGTAATATTGGCTAGCTGGTTTCTACAAGACTGCTTCCCTGCCACAGAAGCTTTTCTACAAGTTCTCCTGTACTAGGCCAGCAATAAAATCAGCAAGATTAAGAGTAAATTAAATGCCATCCCTAGTTACAGCAATTTGGCAAGGGTATTTCAATGCTAAATTAAGGACAGGCCACGACTGACTACAGGGACATTTCAAGGTCATCTTAGGACTACTCCAGCATTCTTGCATTAAGCAAATCTTTCAAGAACATATAAGGATCTATGCCCAAGACAGTAAAGTGCATATAGGCTTAGTAACAGCTTCAGAGTGCACTGGTAGCAACTTCAATGCTTAAAAAGGTATTTAAAGTTTCCAGTAGTAGTCAGCACGTGCTAAGCATTTTAAAGACACACCAGCACTTCTTTCTAACAATAGCTCATAACACAGTTCTGAGCAGGACAAGCCCATGCAGGACTTTAGTTAGCCAAAAGAGCTCCAAATTAAGTTTTCTGATGCTTATAGTCTGGGGGCAGGGGAGAAGAAATCAGAGCAACAAGTCCTCCTGTTCCTGATCAGCTCTGGGGAAAAAAAAAGCATTTCGCCCAGCTTCCACAGCACAGTACTCTTAAGTCTGGAGATAATGGTCCAGCAATGTTAAATATTTATACAACTTCTGCTGATAAAGTTTCCAGGTGACAAAGATTGATACAAGAACAAGTAATGAAGACAGGTTACTGTTACAGAGTGCTAGATGATTACATAAAACTACACTTGGATATGATCAAGTGAGAGTTCGTTGACAATAATAGGTTTCAAGAGACCTATGTAAGACATCTCAGTCAGCCCTCTCGTTTTGACTGCAGCCCGATGGAGGACACTCATCAGCAACTGTCAGCAGATTCAAGGGAGCAGCAGCTCTCAGCAGAAGAGTAAGGATAAATAGCTGGAGATTGTATCTTTCTTCAGACACTTAAAGGCAGAAAATAAATGTCTGTTTATAGGCCAGTTGCATCACTAAATACCAGAATATCGACAACAAGAAGGGTAACCTAGGAACAGTTTGTGATGGTGCCATCTGAACAAGGCAGAGAGGAAACAAAATGCTTCAACTGGCCTAAGTAGCAACTGAATGGAGTGCCTGGATGAGCATAATCGATTCAGTAGCTCTATAGGACACATGGAAAGACCACCAGACATCAGGTTTATTGCCTGACAATCTTAATTTACTTGACAACAGCAAGCTGGCACCTGTTGAAGAGTCACATGCTGGGGAAATTTTCAACTCAGCTTTCATAAGCAGAGGAAGTGCCTCACAATAAGCACACATGCAAGGATATTCGGTTGCCATAACATACTAGACCTTCCAGAAAGCATTTGACAAGGTCTCCCCCTTCAAAGGCTTTTATACTAGACTCCCTAGAGAGAGGGGGGAAGGCCTTTGTGTACCTAAGTGCTTGGGGTTTGTTTTTTTTTTTTTTTAAAAAAAGGCGTCACCCTAAAAAAACACAACACACAAAAACCCATGCTAAAAACAATGATGGAGCATTTTCCCACAGCAGAAAGAGGTCATTACTGGAGTTTAGCCATCATTCATCATGAACAGCATGTGCTGAACAGCACAGACAACCTGGATGAGAAGAGACAGTGAGATGGCAGGGTCTGAACCACTTCCTATCATCAGATCTGAAAAAGGATGGCTGACTAGATCTGTAGAATGAGCACAGACAAAAATATGAGGTGAAATTCAAAGCAGATGAAGCACTGCAATTGGAAAGAGGATGTGATCATAAATTTCATGGAGATGGGCCCTGAACTATTACTCTCAGAAACAAGACCTAGGGGTTACAGTAAATATGGAGCCAAGCATTTCTGAGAACTAGACCTGTCATAGGCTCATGCAATGGTCTACCAGCCCCTGTTTTCCTTCCTCCCCTATTGCTAGTACACCACTGCCACCTCGACGAATCTGTTCCTAGTCAACAGACCACAAACATCTGATCCATTTCAGCACTTAATCCACCCCGCTATCCTGGAACACACTTGAAACTTTACCTGTATTGATCATATTGCCAGGCACTACTTTAAATGCGGGGTCTAAGCATTCACAAAAAGAACAGCACACGGTAAGTGAAGCAGAGTTTATGGCTAGCTTTCCTACCTGTCAGTAAATAGATATCTAGAGCTCTACTGGCAGAAGACTCTTTCTAGACAAAGATGGTATATATCAAAATAAATATTTATTACGGCTACAGGAATTTGCAGCTGACTAAAGCTAAAAGAGCACTGACCTTATTTTACAGGAAGAAGTTACTAGAATCAGTTAGAGACGGACTTAACATTAAATCACAATGCATTCTACGCCTGCTTTCATTTTATAGCTGTCTTACATTTAACTACAAATAAGTTGAAGTGTTCCTTTTACTTTCAAAGAGTCATCTACCAAGGTAGTAATTATTCTTCAGGTTTTCATATATTATTGAGAATTCAAGCCCTATATTTTTGTGAAAACTTCCATCATTACATTTTGCACTGTACCATCAGAGAACAACAAAAAGCTGCGTGAAAGGATTATTCAAAAAGCTGCGAGAATTTTATGCATCTCGCATGGAGCCTCAGATAGAACTTCAAACACAAATTTCTACTCTTTGTGAATGCAGTTCTCCATTTTTACAAGACAGTGATAAACCAAAATACATACACTGGAAAGTAGAGGGAATTTGCATCTGCAGCTAGAATATAATCACTTTGACAAGTTCACATCATTGGGAGTTCTCCTCCGTTGCAAAGAACACTACATAATTCCACTGGAGCTACACAGTATTATTTGTAGTATCACTGACCTTAAAAAAGTGCATTAGCCGTAAAAAAAAAAAAAAAAAAAACAAACCAAACCACACCAAAACACGAGCCACATACCTGTATGAAGCTGAACTTTACCAATGACTCCCTCTACCAGGCCCAGACAAATGGGATTCCAAGCCAAAAGAAGATCAGTGGCTGCAAAAAAGAACAAAGCTCCTGTTTTTTTTAAAGTAAACTCAACAGGACAATTAATCCAGTGATGGTCATTCTCTCCACTTTCCCCACCTTAGATGGTAGAAAATACACCACGATTCCTGCAATAAGAATAAGATACATACGCTGTCCAATTTTTGCTTGTTACTAAGTACCTATGACCAAATTACCAAGTTTCCAGTAAAGCCCTACCCCAGATATTTCAGAAAAAAATACATAATTGTTTGGAGCTACGGTAATTCAGTTTAATGGAGGCTTAATTCTTCTAATATCCATTAGAATTTGTAACTTACCTGAAATTTTACATGGCTACAGTGAAATTGAATACAGGTCATTAAGTTAGTAATGTAGCTTCAAAAACCTAGCAGATGTTAACTTTCAGCCCCAGGTCTCTCCCATACCTATCCAATTACTGTTAGTTTCACATCATCACATACAGGCACACATACACACACGCTTCCTCTTCTGTTAAAACACTCCCAACAACGACATGGAATACTGAACTTCAGAGTTACCTTTTAGGTTTCTAGTTCTCCTACTGTTAAGAAATTGCAGTGAACCACATAGGAAGTAGAAGAGAAAGCAGGACGGCAACACTATCAACTTCCTAATCTGTGAAGGGTACTCCTCTCAACATGCGTTCAAGCCACAACCTGATGCAAGTCAGTAAGATACTATAAACATGAAGAGTATCCTGTAGTCACAGACACACGTTGTAGATAACCCAGTAAGAGTTTCTAATAGTGGCATAGTACCTGTTCAAGAGTTTGAGACTGTGGGAAAGAATAAATATTGTAAGTCAAATCTTTTACGTGAAAACAAATCCTTAAAAGCAATTAATATCTGTGTAGGAGAGAACAAACTCGCAAAGGAGAAGAGAAGGTTTTTCTGTACCAAGAAGGACAAGCAGCTTGTTATCTACCAAAACTCACTTGTTCCGAGGTAGAAGTTTCTCCAGTTTTAACATCCAGACCAATTAAGTATCTTAGCTCCCAGTGTAAGTAGACGAACATTTGAAAGAACAAACTCACACAGTATCTTAAGATACAGAAGAGTACAAATCATCCACCTATGCACACTTTATTTACAAGACCTTAGTTTCTTCTTGGAAGTCTGAGATCTGCAGGTGACAACTGTTAGCCTGATACTTTTTACGTACTTATTTTCAAACACTGTATCCTCCTTGAAACATTTGTAATTGCGTCTTCGCTATTCCAAAAACACACATTTATTCCTAGCTTTCAGCATCACATTTAATAGTAAACCAGACTCAGCTAATTCCATCATTAATACAAGCATTTACATGAGATACAACAGAAGTGGTTTAAGTCAGGATAGATCTAAACTGAACTCATTTAAATGGGATATATCACATGTGCTTGTATGCAGACAGGCAAGAACTAAGAGCACATGGTAGCAGAATTTAAAGCGATGTTTGCAGGCGCCAGTACAGAGCTACAGTTAATGTGTGTAACCGGGCCGCACCATTTAATGGACTACATCTGCAGAGAAACTCCTGGTTCTTCCTGTTTCACTGTAAGAGTGCTGCACAGAGACTGTTACTAGCAGGAATCACGCCATAACTAAATGAAATTCTTAAGGAGACTAATACAGCTAGATGAGCACCAGGAAATAAGTGACAGTGGCTACGACAGCGTGAACAGCGTGATTTACCCTCAAACCTTGCTGAAGTACCTAAGCTCATCTTGTATCCATATGCCAAAGACTTGTGCTCATACAGAAGAAGTTCTAGGACAGCCTGAGCTCAGAGTTTCAGTCCAATCAACATGCAAGAGCATCTGTATGCTGAGCGGAAAATGTGCACTAGCAAACTTACTGGAAAGAGGAACACAGGCAGGTTTCCTCACTCCGAAGTCTTCCACCTTCTTTCCCAGTTCACCCACACAATCCCAGAGTCTTGTCTTCACCCCTGGGAATTTTCTAGAGCTGTACTGTCTCAGACTTCATCTACTTTTTGCTATCTTTGCAATTGACTTCCACATTGATATTCTATTGTGAGAGCTAGAAACCAGCTAGATATATCAAGCAGCCAAAAAAAAGCCCGGCACAGGAGGAATGAAAAGAACCAAACCACTGAAGGTTTACCATAGCTTCTACAAACCTAGAATACCATCTAAGACTTTTTAAACCACTGATTTCCTGCTATGACAACAAATATTAGTAGGAAAGCTCTAGATAGTAAGTGAGGTTTTCTTCTAGTAGCTTACAAGAGACAAAAAAAAGAGAAAACAAGATTTTAATTACAGATATAAGGAAATAATAGTTTAGACTTGCCTGCAAAAGGACATAAGGAAACTGGTATCAGGGACTGTAGGACAAGTGGGTCTTACGTAGCTGTTCTATTAGTTTTGTGGGTTACTCTGACATATGTAGCCCTAGACATGATCACATGCAATGTCCAAGACTTCTACAAGAACACTTCTCCCTAGTAGTACAGAGGCACAATGAGACTGGCTCTAAACTCTGACTCCCATCTTCACTTAAATTATAGACGAGCCTTGGAAGACAAAAAAAGAATGCATTTGGAGTTAAATGCGCATTACACTTTAAGAGTTTAAAGACAGCAAATATGGATCCACCAGCTGGGCAGTACTGGCTCTTGAGATAAGTGTGACTACCAAGCTACTAACAGTGAAGGCTGACTGTTTCAAGGAAATTTTCCACAGGGAAGGCAGGGCACAGAAAAAAACGACACATATTTAGCAACATTTGAGGAGATTAACGTGTTTTTTTCAGTGTCCAAGAAAACCTAGATGCAAAGAAGTCTTACAGGAGAAATGCCTGTAGGCTGTGAAAAAATGCCAATTGTGGAATCACATTGACTTTCTTTGGTGACAGTATCACAAGATTTATTTTGTTTTTTCTTACACTATTTCTAGAGAACTTTCTATAGGAATATATGTGTGACAGCATAGCAAGAAGCAAGTTGTTTTAATTAAATAAAACACATCTGGTTCTGACCTTCTGATAAAGACTTTGTTACTGGTTATAGCTCAATTTCCTGTGTAACAGCCATATCTTGACTCAGAGCCAACACCCAATCATGCTGAATAACTATCACTACAGTAAATACCTATATGAACCTCTTCCTCTTGAAGAGTACGCTCTGGAAATGTAAGATGGATTAACCAAATTAAAAGGTTTAACTATTGTTCCCCCACCCACCCCCAAAGAATTCGGGCTTTCATGTTGAGTGCAGTCCTATTTACTCTGTTTTGGAAGAAGCTGTCTCCAACTTTTGTCTAATACTGTAAAATTGTTCAAGACTGTTCACTTGCAGTCATTTAGTCTGTCTGGCAATTCTGGCAGCAGCTATCTTCAGCCACCATCTTGTATCTTTGAAAATTATAACCACTTAATTTTGCTTATGTAACAATCTTAAATATACAGAGATCCAAGAAAGTTAACTGCAAGCCTGTAGGAGATTAGTCTTTAACTGTAAAATATAGCAGAATTTAAGAGGCAGCATAAGTTGGTAGACAGTGATACATGTTACAGAAGGTATTTATATCTTTTTAAAGCCAAGGGGGAAAGTAACCATACAAAACAAAACTGAAAATCCTCAGGTAAAAGTTTTCGGATAGCATACATAAAGAGACACGTGGCCACATTTCTGACTGCTGAATGCTAAAACAACATGTGGCAAGTTTGAATTTTTTTTTCATGTTTTCCTTTTAAAGAAATGCTGTCTCAATAATAATTAACTACCACAAGGCTCTATCAAAGGAAACACTGCACTTTCCTCTACACCCAAACCAGACCGAATGCTTTGAGATACAACGTGAAATACAATTTATCAATACAGTTACTCGTTTCCCCACACAAACTTATCTTCCTATGGATGTCATACTAGTCATCTAGTGATCTCTTGAAACTCAGACAGCCAGGAATAAAGACTTATCAACCTGAAACTGCAACACAACGTTGTTGAAACAGACTTCTTACAGTATTGTGCTGGTGATAATGAGCACTGTCAAAATAGTCATTGTCCTTCAAAGCAGAAAGTAGGAAGCTGTGTACAGAAAGTCAGTATGGGCAGCAAGCCGATCCCCAAGGAAGATCTTCCCTGACTCACAGACTTCTCCGGTGTCCTCAGTATGTTTTCATTTGAGAGAATTGCCAGGGTTTGATAGGCCTTAACACATGCCCTTAATACTTTGAGGTATGTACTTGCTTACCAAGTTTCCATCCCAAAGTACAAAATTGCTCATTCTTTCCCTTACCCCGCTAACTAAATTCAAGCTATTGAAATAAGCGTTGCCTCTTTTTGCTGATTCCTGTCAGAGATTAATGATCACTGATACATTTAGCATTCACAGTGATTGTATCAGCAGTGTAGTTGCAGCACAATAGAACTTCCATCACAAATTCAGAACAAAACCATCTTTGACGTGATTACTTTCACCACCACTCCTCAGAGGTTACCAGCAGCGAGGGCCACGTAATGCCAGATAAAGTTTCTTTAGTTCTTTGTGTTTACACGACTGTAATGCTGAAAAAGGCGATGCAAAAGTAGCTTGGAAGAGGATCAAAAGCCAAAACTGCTTTCTAGCTCTTTCTCCAGTCTACCACCAGCAGAGTTGATCCAAGGTCAGGCACAAATTCTGATAAGAAAACAAACTGCTGCTTTGGGATAAGCCACTTGCTTCAGGCAAGTCTGAAGAGTTGAAGGAGGAGGGCTATCAGCTTCCTTTGGGGAGAAGGCAGGAAGAAAAAAGATTTCATTTGTAATCACTTGAATCCAGCCCTTACTACTGAGCCACTGCCTGGTTCAATCCACCAAATAGCTGTAACTATTTATCTTCCAACCTCGCTGTAGTTCAGGGAGCATACCCCTCTCACCTTCCTCAAACTTTGTGGGCTTTCAGGAACAGACCTCAGCTAGAAAGTGTTTCCTGTCAGCGTAATCAGTATAAAAACATTCAAAACATCACTGAACTTCAAGCTCAGTTTATATGTAAGTGTATAAACACAGACATAAATGCACACTATTTCTCAAAAATTCTTCCCATAGCCTGAGAGAGTAGCAATTCTCACAATCATTCTCACCATTCAATACAAGCAATAGACATTTATATATAAAAAGTAAAAACTGAGTAACTCACTCTAAATAGCCAAAGTAAATCTTTCAGCTCTGCTAATGTAACATTTGACACCTGAAGTGTTAACTTCTAGGAAAAAACTTCAATACTATTTTTAAATAGATTTGAGATTTTTTTTCTTTAAATGGTGTCTGCTTTAGATCAAAGACAGTTACAAGACTTTATTATTAGCGCTGTTTGACCCTCATGACCTCTTGTAGCTTTTCAAAAGAAAGTCTGCTTCCAAGTTCCAGTTCATCTTTGAATAGTGTTCTGAAATATTAGCCAGGATTAAGAGATTACAAATTAACTGGGAAGACTTAAGAGTATAAACTTGAACTTCTTTCTCTTGTAGGAAATAAAGGACTACTTACACAAACAAACTACTGCTAATTAAGTTTTCCTTTCAGCAAGGCTTCTAAATTTATATTTAAGCTACTATCATTGCAGAAAGATGAAGGAGTATTAAGACATTTAGTGTTACACGTACAAGCTCTTCGCTGTTGTGAAGCGTTAACTTTATTTACTTGCACCTTCTCCACCAAACTTTAACAAAGTTATTCCTTCAGCTAATCACCTGTTTTAATGATCTTTAATTTGTCATTTAGACAGCTTGCACTGTAAGTGTTAATAGTCTTGAGAGCCCTCAATCACTTAAAGTTGAACTGCTTTGCTTTATAAGAGAGAAATGAAATTACGACTACTCGCCAGTCTGCCCACACACACACTCCCCCACCTTAAGAAGCCTACAGCTAGGCTACACCAGGAGGATTTTGGAAAAACCCAGTTAGTATTCTCATTGCTACTACACCTTACAGCCTTGCTAGAAGGCCTGCTTATCCTCCAATCTCCAACGATGAGAAGCGTGCTTTCCAAACAGTAATTCAATGCAAGTTTCTTGCAGAGTGCTTGTCTCAACTCTAGAAGCACAGCACACTACACGAAGTACACACCTACCCGCTTGTGCCTAGGAAAATGAAACAGTGATTTCGTTTCTTTGGACACTTTGCTTCAGAATCTCAAAGTTAGACTAGATGAACAGGAACAGTTCAAGTACAATTCAGGTTGTATAGTGACAGATTTAAAGCAGTGGGGATCAGAGTATACAATACAAGTTTGTATTATTGCTGCAAGAGCAGGATGCAAGTCCCAGAGAAAGTACCTAACAAAAATGAATCCTTACTACTCATTTTGATACAGAACAATTCTTTGTATTCTGCTGTGGTTATAAAATCCCCTGAGTCACGAGGCATTGTTCAGGAAACTTAAAAACATACGGAAAATGTTCAGTTGTCTGGAGAGTATCCAGTATTACAAGTAATTGCACAAGGAACTCGTGTACCAGTTGTTGTTACCAGGTGAAACATCTTCCCTCCAAACAGAATTTGACCCTGTAGATCAGTGGTCTCCAAACATTTCTGATCACGTACCACATCAGTAAAAAAATATTTTAGCATGCACCCCAGATATATGTACATTTTTTTATAAATTTTATACATGTTCTACTGTACTAATATTACATACATTATAAAACATACACAAAAATAGAAGTTTTAAATGGATGAGAGAAATAAAATAATTTTTAAATCGTGTTTATCTTTATTAATGGTACAAAATATTTTCTTCCCATAACCCAATGGATTGTCTTGTGCACCCCCGAGGTGCGTGCACCCCACTTTAGAGACCACTGCTGTAGGTGGCTAAATGTGTGCAACAAGCTGTTAGATGCGTTTCAACCACTTGAAATTAGAATCGCCTCCTCACCCCTTCCACAAACCTGTAATTATCATTCAGGTAAGTGGCCAGCAGTGACCCTCTTAAAATGCGAATAGGCACTAAGCCACTGAAGCTCAGTGAGGTTTGTTTTTTTTTTTTTACTTTAGAATTTCCCTTTGTTCTTCTACATTGCTGAACTCTGCTAGCAAACACATACTTTCTCAGAAGTGACGCAGGTAAGGAAATATCTTTTAGCCTTCCAAAAGTAACAACACTACTAATTAATATTGTTACAGGCCAATACACATTCCCATTTCCAGCTGGTATTTCAAGTTGTTTGTGGGTATATCCTTAAAGCTAGGAAAGCAGTAGGTTGTCTGCAATTTTTTTTAATCCTATTTACTTTGTAAAGGGGAAATTATCAGAAAGGCAGGAGAAAGATTTTATTCAAACCTACTTACAAAACTGACAGTTTAAACACTATGTTCATTCGTTCTGAAGGTATGATGTTTTTACAAGTTTGCTCAACGGTTATAGCTATACTCAAAAGAGAATGCAAGAAAGCTATCCCATCCTCAAAAGATTTAAATATAAACATTAAGTGAGTAGAAGGATTTTACAATTATGAAAAACAGTTTATTTATCACTGAACTGACTTATGTTAATGCTTCTTAAGAGCCATGAGAGAAATACTGGTATAGCTGTGGTGAGCCAAGTCTAAGCAAGAAAGGTTTTCCTTCACTGTCACCTTTTCTTCTCACTCCATAATTAACTTTCCTCTGAGACTGCCCAACTAATCAAACTCAAAACAGAAGAAGAATTACGGATTGGGAACAACCATCTCAAAGACTAAATAAGGGAGTTATACTCAAACTTGGCACATATGTTTCAGGAACAGAAAGTAAAGGATTTCATGCCACACACACACACCCCCATATAGCCCCCTTTTTTTTTTTTTAAACTGTTGGGACAAATTGACTATTTAATCAAATGACAACAAGCAATATATCATTTAAACACTACTAGAATACACGTCAGTATAGGGAAAAACTTAAGCATCAGCCATATGTGGGAAAGTTGCTGTTTTTCCTAAACTGAGAAACAGACAAGGAGAAAACAAACTGAAAGTTAACAATTAATGACAGACCAGCAAATTTGCCATTTACATTTTGCAACTACCTCTTGGGCAAGGTCATACACTTCTAAATTTGGCTCGGAATTCTGTTTTGCACAATCCTGGCATCTTATGTGATTTACTTCAGCATCTCAGTATGATCATGCCTACTATCCCCCATCATGTTACCAGAGACAAAGACTTACTACATTACTCAAAATAGAGCATAAGTTTTCAAGCTCGAAGTATGTTCAAGTGGCTTGTTCTCAGTTTCTCAAAGACACAATGAGCTCTGTTTCAGGGCTTCTATTCAACTAAGATTTCTTCCTTAAACGGAAGAACCTGAGTGTTCAAGTGGAATTCCATTCACTTCGGTTCAGCTCTTCAGGAAAAAATCCTCTCCCAGTTTTTATCAGGGGAGGAATTAGAGGTGTTTGGAACAAGAATATACAACTGATCATTGAGTATTAATATTCTTGTTTACTAAAGCAGAGCTTTCATAAAAAAGCGGTTTGTACTATTTCCAAATTTCTCCTCTAGAAATCCCTCCAACAATTTGTTCTCTTCCTGATATTTGTTTCTATTACTTTGTTTCCTATGAAGACATGTGCAATGCAATGATCTTAAATAAGGATATTGTTAGAACATGATCAGCTGACAGAACTGATGACCATCAGCTGGAAGTGTAACTCCACAGACAGGAATTAGAGCACTTCACAAAGGGTTTAAACAGATGAAGGGAGAAGAAAAACCTGCACATACCCATAGGCATACCCCTCCTCAGGGGACTCTGTTTTCATATTCTATCTTACAACAAATGTTATCTCCTGGTTAAGATTTTCACAAATGATACTTGCAAGAGTAAGTGATATGGCTAAATCAGAACAGAAAAGTTTTGTTCTTGTTTGTTCAAATAAAGAGAAGAGTTAAATCATCCTTGATCAAGTCAGATTACCAGAGCAGGATAGTGGGTTTTCAAGAAATACAGACTTAGTTGCACATACAAATTTCTCCATTACAATAACTATATGCATTTTTGTAACAAATCCAGAATATTCAATGACCAGAACCACTTTTTTAAAATCACAGGTTTATAGCAAGTTTAATACTTAATGAGAAGCAAAGAGTTACCAAATTTGTATCTTATTCTCTAAAAACCTCCATGTACATTAAAAAATTCATGTTCTTCATAACAAACATGGATCATGAAACCTCTAAACGTTGACAAAAAAGCCTTTGCTAGTAGTCTCAAATCTTTGAGACATTTGAGGGAAAAAAGTACAGTCTGGCAAACTCTGGGCCCCAAGTCTCAATACACAACCCTAACAGAATGAGTTTCTGAAACCCACATTCAATATTTAATTAAGCTGTATTTGAGACCTGTTTGATATTGCACTGAAGAATTTGCTTCTAAAAGAAAATTCTAAACCACCATCTGAGAAGTGTCACAGTTGGAGGAAAGTATTTAGTGGAAGTTATTGCAGGCCCTTGACATCTTAGGGCTCCTGCTGCAGCTGCCATGCAACACAGCAGTTTGGAAGAGAAGCAGGAGAAAAGCGTTTTCTTGGTGTCAGCCTCACTCTTTCATTGCCAGCAAACGTCCCACTGCACACCAAATCACTTCCTGAAGTCACCCAAAACCTTCAGGAAATGTCTTAAACCGCTCAGCTTAAGAAGCTACAGCATTAACCATTCTTTCTGGGGCATAACTTCAGCAACATAATGTCTCTCCTGTATGCTTAATAGTATCAATTAAAGACCATTTAAAAAAATCACATTCCAATCTACAACAGTTGTTTTGAAAGAACACAAGTGGCATATCAAATACATGGTTGCCTTTTACTACAGTTCAGGCAGTTTAAAACTCAGGTGACTTAAAGTTTTAATGTTTCCTTACACGTACAGCTGAAATGTCACCCACACTGTTAAACTGTGAAAGAACCTAATAAGCACAACACTATTCACAGATAGAAAAGCCACAAGCTTTTGATACAGATGCAAACCCTTCTTAATTGAAAGGCTGCTACCTGTCAGTGCCTTCTGTTCTAAATATTTTAGTTGCAGTTAGTCTGCAATTTCCTATTCACTATTTAGTTAATACTAACCCATGTGATCAAAGATGAGCCTAACCTCTGCTAGCAAAATACAAGCCACAAAAATCCACCTGAATTACAGATTCATTTTAATTCTGGCAAAAAAAAAAAAAAAAAATTTTTCTTCACAAAGCAAGCAACTTTCAGATCGCAAAAAAAAAAAAGAAAAGCAACAGCATGTCATGCTTAAGAGGTTTTTCATATATTTATTTAAAACCTAAAGTCATTTCAGTGCTGGCAGGAATTCCAAGACACCTATGCATCTGAGTTGGGACAAGTTTGGCATTTCCAGACCTCTTCATATAAGGAAAAGGGGAAGAAAAAAAAAAGATACAGGAACACTTGCATTCCACTTGTCTGCTACCAAGACTCAACAGAAAACTAAACAAGAAACATCCCACCTCAAAATTTAGTTAATTCTCACCAGGTTAGGATGTAGCATACTATCAACCCATTTAAGCCTCAGTTTTAGTTTTACTATGCTCCGTAAAAAGAATAATGGATGGAATTACAAAGTAGATCTTATTTAATGAAAGTAGAAAATAATTTGTCTCTGGTAAATACATTTGAAGATCTCGCCTCACAGTCAGAAGCTACAAAATTGACTAATGTATGCAATATTCAATCAGATGAAGGATATACAGCAGCCCACCCCTCTCCCCTAGTCCTCTCTGTTCTCTCTGGCGAGAAGGAGCAAGCAGCAACAGGGAACTAACTGCTCAAGATTTTTTTTTAAGCATACATTCTTGCTGGGTTGCAGCTAATACAGATCAGTTCTGACATCTGGTTTGTCACATATGCCATAAGTATGTTGTGCTGACAACTAAAAAAGGGTACAGAAAAGAGGGAACAGAATGAGCAGGCAAGGGTGAGAAACAGTTCAGTAACCACTGCAGCTAAAAAAAGTGTCAAAAACCAGCTTGAGGTTCCTTATGAAATAACTTGAAATATGGAGAGAATTTTTCTAGAGCTACCTCCTCTGGAATTCATTTTCCAGAATAGATAGGCAGTTTCCAAGACATACTACTGAAATTTAGGAAGTCAGTTTTGTATTAAATACTTCAGTAGCATGAGTTAACACTCGGGCCATCATCCCTCAGAGCCATGCTTAGGACTATTCTGTAGCCTTAAATCTACTGATACATCTATTGGTATCGGTGGCATTGCTCCTTACAGTGTTCATTACATCAGGTCACCTGAGCACTTAACGGCATTAGACGTCAAACCAAGGAACTACTCTTCTCCTCCAGTCTACAATCATGAAGAACAGCTCAGGAATTCTGACACGTAATTTCTACATGACTCCTGTAATGTCTTTGAGGAGCAAGGCAAGCACATAGCTAGAATATTAGATGGCCTTACAATCTGTGATTCAGAGAAGATTTCACACTATCAGACCAAGATACCCAATCTGAAATCTCTCCCCTGATACTCTGAAAATACTGTTCGGTAACATGTGTCTCATTAAAAGAAAAATATTTAAGAGGCATTGCTTCAGTTGCTGATTGTCCTGGTTTCGGCTGCGAGAGAGTTAATTTTCTTCCCAGTAGCTGGTATAGTGCTGTGGTTTTGATTTAGGTTGAGAATAATGTTGATAACACACTGATGTTTAGTTCTTGCTAGGTAGTGCTTACACTGGTCAAGGACTTTTCAGCTTCCCATGCTCTGCCAGGTGCACAAGAAGCTGGGAGGGGGCACAGATGCACAAGCAGCTGGGAGGGGGCACAGACCCCAACTGCCCAAGGGGATATTCCATACCATACGGCGTCATGCGCAGTATAGAAACTGGGGGGAGTTGGCCGGGGAGCAGCAATCGCTGCTCGGGGATGGGATGGGCATCAGTCAAGCAGGTGGTGAGCAGTTGCATCACTTGGGTTTTTGTTGTTTTTCCCTGGGTTTTATTCCTCTCTGTTTTCCTTTTCATTAGAATTTATTATTATTATTATTGTATTTCAATTATTAAACTGTTCTTATCTCAGCCCACGAGTTTTCCTACTTTTGCTCTTCAGATTGTCTCCCCCATCCCACCCAAGCGGCTGTGTGGGGCTTAGTTGCCAACTGAAGCTAAACCACACAACACTGATTCACAACCATTTTCAACAGATGAAAATCAGTACTGTAACACTAATTTCCTAAAGTGTTTAAAACAAACAAATGCTCATTTGCCTCTAGTTATAGCTCCAGAGGTAAGACACACCTTAACACTACCTTACTCTTACAGGCAGAGGCAATGGAGTCTTTCAGCACGAGGTCCCCAAAAGTTGTGTTAGAATAATTCCAACCTATGTATCACTCAAAACATCTCATAGGTTTTTTTCTCTGGAGTGGTGGGAACCAGCATTACTACTAGTAATTATGAAGGCCAACACAATGATAATAGAAGTTTTCACCCCATAAAATAGTCTCATTCCTTTTTCTGCTGATCAGAAAATGGTGAGAAGAATTCAGCGTCTTCAATACTTTTGCTCTTTTCTATATGTGTATACACATGCATATATAAATACATAATTTATACCAACAACATCAATAAAACAATGTTTGTAATCCATGTAGAACTACCAGTCAGGAGCAGCCAAGCAGAGCATAAACAGAGTAAACCAAGAGTGAAATCCCGATCAAGACCTGATGTAAGGTATTTAAAGCATGGTTGAACAACACATGTTTTTTCACTACACTGAAAAAAGTACACTGTAGACAGCTAAATTCCTAACAGAATCTGTGATGCCAAAAGTGATTCATGGATTTCCTGCAGGTGACTCATTAGTGCTTTCACTTCAGAGAAAAAAAACCCACCAGAAGCATCTTGTAAACATAGGCAGACATCCTTCAAACTAGGGCCAACCTCAGACTTTGCTTATAGCAAATATTTAGCAGGGGTTTTTTGCCTTTTTTAATTCAAGCAGTTCTCTCCACGATTCAAAGAGGTCAGAAATACAGCTTTCAAGGTTAGCAAATTTCTGAACATGCCATTATAGTTGAGGGAGGAAAGTATTATAAAGCTTAGCGTCAGCTCTTTAGATTCATACCTATCGTATAAACCAATACTTTGCAAGGTTTGCCAGTATTAAGATATAAAGTATAAAGATTAATTCAGAGAAGCCTCTCTGGGACAGAATAAAACCAAGGCCTCCAAAAACAAGTAAAGACACATAGTTAGATTATAGCCTTTTGACAGACTATTAAACATGTCAATGAACACAAGTTATGACTTTGTTTTTTTTAATATGGCAGTGACTCATCACACAGTAATCCATTTACTCATTTCCAGTCAGTGGCCTTGATTATAAATGGTCAAATGTAATAAAATTGTAAACTTAAGGATATCCAACTTTGTCTTAATACAAGCAAGAGCTATTGAACCATGAAATACTTTTCTTTGAGAGAACTCTTTCTTTCTCGGGCTTACTTTCAAATAATAAGGTGTTTCATTTCACAGCCCTAGAGCCCACTTTCAATAAGATGATCCGCAGACAGGGTTGGAAAAACAAAACTACAGACACATTGAAATGTGAAAGCATGACTCACAATGAAGAGTTTCAAGCAGACTAAGAGACTTCAATATCATATTACCTTTCATTAATCTGTAGGTCACGCACAACAGGGATCACGTGTGTACTGGCTGAAAATTTACAGGTAGGCTAAGGACAAAATGCTGCTGAACAGCATGCAGACAAACTGCTGGGCACTGGCAAAGCCTCCATGAAGTTAATGGACTTCAAGGAGGGGAAAAAAAAAAAAAAAAAAATCACAGCAATGGCTGCATGAAAACAAGTGACTGATGCTTTTAAAACTAAAGCTTTCAAACACCAATCTCCAGAACTACAGTTCACTAGTTTGTGCTTTTATTACTCTGGGTCAAGTAAGAGGTTTTATGCCTCTGCAGATGATTATAACTATTGCAAATCTAAAACTGAGGGGTTTTTTTTCCCCCCCACGAAAACATGCATTTCACTGACTAGCAGTATTGTTTGCTAGCTTAACATCAAGTATTTTGTAAGGTGATTTATAAATCAAAGTATTACTGGACTTTCAACCACAAGTGAAGCTGCTGGACAAGAATAAGTGATGTTAACTTGAGACAGACTGTAATTTTATCTAAGATATGCAAACAAATTACACTGACAAGACATGACTCAAGTACAAAAGCATAACACAAGAAAGACTAGTATGAAAAACAGTTCTTTGGATAAACACAGATAACAATGGTATTTTATGTTTACACATAAAGTTTTTCCATCCTCTAAAAAAAAAAAAGCTCATGAAGTGTACTGTACTGATAGCCAACCTGGTCATATGCATGCTTAACCAGCTTTTTGGGCATAACATAGGTCCCAATTTTAGAAAGCTGTAAGTAACACCTACGCAACCTGCCACACATTTGGTGAAACATCCAGCAACTTGGACTCTTTTTAACTTATAAGCAGGTACGCTATGGCCCTTTACATCTAAGCTACATATATTACTCAAAGCAAGCTAATTTCTAAGGATGGCATTTCATTTTATAGACACCCTTACTGACTAACCTCTCAGATAGGATATTATAATTACCATTGTTACACAATTTCCGTTAACGCAACTTTCTACAATTTTTGTTCCCACTACCTTCTCTGCAGCCTGATATAACACACACAGTCTCCCCGCTGTAATTGTCACTTACACTGCCTATAGGCACTAGAACAAATTTGAGAGCAATTCACAAGTGTTCAATTTCTCCTAAAAGAGGAGACCAGGGAATACATTTGTTCCAAGACGCAATCACCGTTTATCAGAAACACTGGCAAGCATCACTTATATAAGGCTGACACCAACACAAGATGGCCCTTTCTTATTTAACGATGCTCCAGTGAGGGTGACCAGAGGCATCTCAACATATAAACTATTCGGGTGAAGCCCGGGGAGCTGGCAGGGGCAGCCCGACTTGATTTTGCAGAGAAAGCAGCACATCGTGCAAGAACGACGGTCGCTCGGCCCGCAGAAGGTACGCTTCTCGCTGGGCCACCCGTGCCGGGACACGCGTGACCTTCCGCGCCGCGGCTCGCCCCGCGCACAGCGCGCCGGGCAGCTGCCTCCCGCAGCGCGGGGACGGCGGCGGCGGCAGCCGGGGCTGGCCCTCCCAGAACTGGGGCGACGGAGAGAGGCGGTCAGCCCCGAGAACCGGGGCGACGGACAGAGGCGGTCAGCCCCGCCCGACCGACCCGCGGCACCCCCGGGGAGACCCCTGGCGTACCAGCCCTGCCCGCCCCCCCGCCCTCACCCGGGCTCGGCACCGCGACCGGGCGCTCTGCTCTCGGCGGCTTTTGCGGCGCTCCGCTCCGCCACCGCCCTCCCCCTCAGCGACCCGCTCCCCGGCCATTGTCAGCCGCCGCCCCCCGGCGAGGGCACCCCGGGCGGCTGGGTCCCGGCCCGCCCTTTCCCACACAGGAAGCGGGCACGGAGGCGCGCCCCGGCGCCGGCCCCGGCCCCAGCCCCGCAGCAGCGGCGAGGACTCACCGGCTCTCAGCTGCAGGCTGCCGTCCCTCCGGCTGCACCACAGCGCCCGCTCCCCGCTCTGCAGGATGTAGTGGTCCTTGGCTTGGAACAGCTCCATCCTCGCACGCCGCCGCCGCCGCCGCCGGGAGAGGAGGGAGGGCGGCCGGGCGAGCGGGACGCTCCCGCCGCTCCGCAGCCGCGCGGCTCCCGCGCGCGCACGCCGGGCGGAAGGGGGAAGGGCCGGGACGGGGCGCGCTCCCGAACCGAACGCGGGTGCGCGCACGCGCGCTGCCGCAGGGAGCCCGGCGAGTCCCGGCGCGGCCGCTCCGGCGAGGGGCGCTGCCTCAGCCGGCCGGGCACGCGCTCGCGTTCCAGCCCCGCCGCCGCACGTGACGCTGCCCGTCACGCCTCGCCGCGCGCTTAAAGGTGCAGCGCGGCGCTGGGCGGAGCTTGCGGGGCGCGAGGGGCGGGGCTACCGCTCCCTCCCGCCGGTCCGTCCGTCCCCCGCGCTCCCCTCGGCCCGGTCCCCTCAGCCACGTCCCCTCAGCCACCCGCCGGGGAGGGGACCGCCCGAGGCCCGCAGAGACGGCGAGAGCGGGGAGGGAACCGGGCTGAGGCGCTGCGGCGGGGACGGCCGGCGGGCAGCGGGACGCTCTGCCCTCCGCGGCGGGGATAAGCGGCCCGGGGACGGCTGGGTCTGAGGCGGGGGCGCGCGCCCCCCCTCAGCGCCGGCGCTGCCCAGCCTCGACGCTCTCCCGCCGGGGGCGAGGGCAGCCCGGCCTGGAGCCCGGGTGGCCCCGGCCCTCCCCGGCCCGGGGTCGCCGACTCTTGGTGGCTGGAGGAGTGCCTCAGCCCCGCAGGGCCGGGAAGCCTTCAGCAGCACAAGCCGCAAAGCAGCGGGAGGTTATAGCCAGCCACCACAGACGGAGTGATAACAACCAAGCCTGTATCCCCCAAGCTTTTTCAGCTTTTCCCAAGAGGGAGCAAGTTTAATAATTGGTGGAAACAGGCAGGAGTTGCTACAGTGTATCAGCTAGTGGTGAAAGTAAATCTCAACACCACAGCACAGGACTCATTATGATTTTAAATATTTATACAGAAAGGAGCACCTCCTGATACGAGGGTATATACTTTCTCTCTCCTCTCCAGGCAACACTGGAAAATGTACCAGCAAACTCTTCACCGCTACACACCCTTCCCAGCCTTACCAGCCACTTGTCCACAGGTTTCCAGAGCTTTTTTTTGTTTACAAAAGCTGAAGTCCCACTCCTTATAAATTGAAGTAGAAATGGACATAGACAAAAAGCATCCCATCGTGCATACAGCCATTTGTGAGCAGCTTGGTTGTTGAAAGAACATCTTCAGTATAGCTTGAGAATTAATGGTGTGTGCGAGCAAGTAGTTTTACGCAGTACTGGAAAACCAATTTTCTCATATTTTTATTTATTTCCATCTACCCTTCCTTCTTAAAAGAATGATCAATTTTTTTTAAATGTCTCTAGACAGGCTTTATGTTATTTTGAATGCAGTTTAAGATTTTTCTTTCAAATATAAGGTCTGACCTCTGATGTAGTTGCTTTTTTTCTTATGTACGCTTAAATAGTATAGGAATGATATGAATGGAACTGAACTCTATTTGATTTGATAATAGATGCTAGTATCTCTTAACATTTTCCCCAGGGCAGGTATGCAAAAGGACACACTATTCTTTCTTGGCTACAGATCCCTATTTTGAAAATGCTATGCCTTGTCAATGGCCTACAGCTTCCAATGTAGCACTGTCCTGGTCAATTCTTGTACGTAGCAGTCAATGCCATCGGCAGAATGCTAGTAATGCTAGTAATTCAGATCACTCCTGCAGGTACTAGGCAAGAGAAGGGTTTAAATGGCTTCTCAGCATTTTAATAAATATATCTCTCTTGAATTACTTTCTTCTTGATTTTCCCATAAGCACAATGTCACATATTTTCAAAGACATAACAAACATACACAGAAATGCAGTACAGGGATGAATTGGTCCACAGCTTGTTTCCTAGCAGAATAACGTAGTGCTGTTTTCTCACTTGTAAATGAAATACATTTACAGTGCCATAAAATGAAGCCTAGCCCAAGTAGAGAAGGCATTGTGAAATTTCAGGTAAAATGAATGCACAGCAGAGCTGTGATTGCAATGGGACATATTTTGTGTCTCTGAAAGCTCCTGGTGTGCAAAGCAAGATGTGTCTTTCAGTTTTAGCTGCCTAAAGGGAAGGCTGAGGAGCAGCAAGAGCCTCAGGTTTTTCAATTGTCAGGTCGGTAAAATCCTTGCTGCAGCTTCTGGAGAGAAATCACTCTGTGACCCTGCAAGGAAGCTGGCAATTGACAGCTAAAAGAGATTCTTGAGTTTTGCTCTTCTCTGTCTCTTCCCTGCTTTGCACTATGAGCAAGGCAGAGGGCCAGTAGTTTAGTTAGGTAATGAGTCACAGGCAGCAGGCGTCTTAGTGGCAGTAGCTGCAGCATTCCCCTTTTCACAGAGAAATGTGTGAAGCCTTAAGGAAGAAAGAAATTTGAGAATTATTTGGGGCTGAGATTTGCTAAGATGGGAGGCGAGGCAGATTTTTGAGAAGTTAACTCTCCTTAGGTAGAAGAATCTCTTTTAGCTGTACACACCTGCCTGCCTGAAATATTTTGTCATTGTTTTCTGGATGGTGCAAATAAACACCTTATTCAGTGGTACTATTCCTTCATTTCATTGTGTAAATGTAAGCATTTGATTTTTACATATACATTGAATAAATTATCTGAGAAACCCATAAAGACTTTAACTAAGATGATTAATATTGTCTTGTAAGAACAAATGAGGATCAATATGAAAATGGCAGTAAGAAAGATGTCCTGCCCCCTGCTATGGACTCCACCCACTCAGTTAGAGTGGCTCCATGAACAGTTGACTTGGCATTTGTCACACAACAGGAGAGTGGGAATCTCCAGCTGGGGCATGGGAACTAGCAGCTGAGGGCAGAGATTTCCAGAATGAGTCTGTTCTCTCAGTGGCAGATCCGTTTTAGGAATTTCCCTCCCCTGCCAGAGGTTTCTGCTTCCCTTTGTCATGCCAAATCAAGGGTTCCTTTGGACACGCTCTGGCTGGGAGCACTGAAGCCTCTGCTGACAGAGGGGGATGGACTACTGGGGAGGTTAGTCTCTTCAACTCGCGAATAGAAAGATCTATCAATTATTATTAAACTAACTACTATTGAACAGCACTACTTTCAAACCATTCTTTGAAAAGATTGGTTTCTGTCTCGTACAACATTTCTCCATTAGTGTATTACTCATATATATTCGTTATGCTACAAAACATGTGAATAAAGGACCCTAAGAAATGAGAAATCTCCTTATTAAATGTTAACATTCAAGACCCAGGCAAAACCTTGATTTTGGAAGGTACTGAGCATCCGGTCTAGAAAAGCATTTAAGTGTATGCATGACTTTAGATGTATAAATTAAATATGTTTGATTAGACTCTAACATCTTTTAAGATGAGCATGAGCTTCAGAATTTTTCTGGTTTTAAGACTAGGAGCTGAACATCTCGATGGGTTAAAACATTAACCTTTATTTTTGCTCCCATCTCTTTCCTCTATTTCTGAGCAGCCTGCACTATCATTTGCTAAATATTTATCACTGCCTCTTGCAACATCATCTCTATTCTGCATGCGTTTCCCAAATAGTTCAGTGTTCTAGTGCAGTGCATGGGGTTACCATTAAAATAATCCAGAGCTCCTTGCAGGGATTTGAAGGACAAACTTTGCTTTGTCCTTGTTCACCCTTTGATCAGGGTTTTTTCCCCTTGGGTAGTTTTCTGTTTACATGCGGTGTGTTTTCCATAGATTCACAGCTGGGCAGTGTTTTTATGAGTCTGTCAGCTTTAGTTAGCATAGGGGAAAAAAATGGAAAAGGGATTTTGCATTTTTGCAATTCATTGTCAATAGCTAATGGTAAGGAAATGCATAGGCTGACAATTAGTCATGCACTCTCATGCTCAGTGTTACCTGATTGCCCGCAGCTTGATTTCAAGTTTAAATGTTGATTAATGGGAAGTGATACGATTTAGCAACACTCCATACTTTGAAGTACAATTGACTAGATAGATTGGACAAACATACAACTCTTCCTGGGATGAATGATACCAGTTTTGGAAATGACACTGTAGAGAGCGTGAGGATCTTTATTTCTAAATGTCTGTGATTAAGAAGTCATGGAACATTTTTTTGTTTGTTTGGCTTTCATGCTCCTGGTAGCTTCCAGACAAACATCAGAAAAATCTTCTTTGGCAGTGAATACACCTATAACATATTGGAAGCACTCCTATTTGCCTGCATGATATTGTTATAGTCAGCTCATTCCTCTTTTGCTATTAGAGATACGAGTTCATAGGTGCAGTTGGTGGAAATTTTATAGTATGGACATTTGCTGCTTTGCTTTTGACTGACAGGTTGAGCCATCACTTATTTAGCTATCCGACAATGAGTGGAAATAATTTTTGCTGCCTTATTATTTATTCAAGGTATATTCAGTCTAGTTGTTTACAGGATTGTCAAGTGCTGTGATAAAGATGACAAAAAGCAGCCTTGCAGTGATATCAGCTAGCTCCCTCAGCACTTCTGGATACATCCCATCTGGTCCCATGGACTTTCTGTATGTCAGCTTATTTAAGTAGTCCCTAACTCAGTCTTCTTCTACCACTGGTAGGACTTCTGTACCCCAACTTTGCTATTAGACACAGAGGCATGGGAGGCCTGAAAGCAGATCCTCTAGTAACATCTGAGGCAAAAAAGGCCTCGGCCTTTTCTATGTCCTTCATCACAGGGTTGCCCACCGCACTCAGCAGTGGGCTTAAGTTTTCTTTGGTCATTTTTTTGATGCCAAAGTAACAATAGAAGCCTTTCTTGTTACCCATCGTACTCCTTGCCAGTTTTTAATCTAGCTGCACTTTGTCCTTCCTATTTTCATCCCTGTGTGCCCATGCAATGCATCTGTATTCCTCCTTGGTAGTCCCTACCCACTTACGCCTTCCATATGCTTCCTTTTTGCATTTGAGCTTAGTTAGGTTTTCCCCATTCAGTCAGGCTGGCCTCCTGTTGTGCCTGCTGGTTTTCTTGCAAGCTGTTTTTTTGCAGACAGGACAAACTGGTTTGCCTGTTTCTGTAACTCAGATGGTTCTAATGTGTTCCTACTAATACAGGAATATGAATAATAAATCCATGATGATATACCCTTACTGTCTTAAATCACATCCGTGGATCAGGGCTTCTACAATATTCCAGTCAGATTCTTTAATTTACCTATGCTTCATTGCATATTTACTAACCTGATAGCTCTGCAACTGTATGAGATGGATAATAAACTATGATGCAAGAAGGGCTCTTGAGTTACTTTCGTCTTCTGAAATATTTTTTGAAAAGGCTTTTGTGTGCTTTTTAGAGAGGTTATATTATGCATTAAACAGACACTCTGAAAAGCCTGCTTTGAGAAGGAACCTCCTCAGAACAAAAGTAACACAATAGGCTCTTCTAATTGGCAATATAGCAGATAAAAAGACATTTGTTTGTGACAGCCAACAGTTGCCACCAGAACACTTCTGAAGTACCTGTAAATGTACTTTCGATATTAAATACTCTGAAAAATACTTGTATGTTGTGTTTTATAACAGAAAAATACGAAACCACTGGCATGAATATTAGCTTTTGGCAAGAAAACAAAACTTTCTCAAAAACAGGGAAAGCAGTTCAGCATAAGAATTTTTGCCTGAATTTATTTTTAGCTTTCTTTCCACTGAAATAACTTTTTCATATGGCAGCTGTAGTTGTTATCGCTAAAGGAAGAGGGACTCTGGTATTTCCTCCTTCCCCATGAAAACCTCTTACTTGCCAATGGGAATATATCCATTGACTTCACCGAGCTTCACTGAGCACATAGGAAAACAATAACATTTTCCTTTCAAAGCAATGTGTATGTGGTTAACATCTGCAATATACTATACGGCTTATGGGTAATGTATTGATTTCCCTCTGTTGCACTTACTGTTAAGATCAAATGAGACCATTTGCAAAAATAAATGAGAATGTTTTGACTGCCTACAGTTCTTTTATTCTACAACTACAAATTTCACTTTGCAGACTACCAAGCTAGTGCAATCACACATGAAAAGATTCCTTACTGTGTTGTTCGTCTGCCTTCATCAGTTAAAATGCTATTTGTAGTATACCAAGGCCACATGTAATCCATAATTTCTCCAAGGTAAATGACAGGCTACTCTTCATGGCCATTGTAATAAAACTCACAGCTAATGTAAAACAGATTCTACTTGCTGTTCCTCATCTGATCACCTAGGCATGCTGCTTTTCCAGTGGTTTTGTAAGTGTACAGAGTAGACCAGTTCAGACACAGAAAGTCCTTCACCAAGTAGATTGTATTTTTTGCTCCACAGCCTCATTTCAGTCTTTTTATTGATTACGGGCTGATTAAGTATTAATCCCATTTTCCAGAAAGCATCAAGGCAACCTACACAACAGATTCATTTTTCCCAAGGATGGGCTTTTGCAGATTTGCCTTACAAGAGACTTTCCTTTCTAGACCTACATTTGATCAAAGAAAGTTTCAGGGTAGGTGTTTCTAAAACAGGCTTCCTCACAACCGTATGTGTCTTTATTTAAGGTGGCATGAGGTCGCAATTTGGGCTTCTATGGAAATGTTTCAAAGACAACTTCATCTTGTTGGTGGTTCTAGCTTCATTGAAGATATATTCAGCAAAATAAGATTTTAAAACAGTCTGAGCAAGTTAATGGTTTTATTACCCTTTGGAAGAGCTTACCTCCCTTTCTTTACTTTTAATTTAGGTTGGGGTTTTTTAAGAGCAAAATAGTTCACATTTCAAAAAAAATGCAAGACTTTTGCTTTTAGAAAGGATGAAAAGTAAAATTTTTGGATCACTGGAATTTAATGTCTTTTAGAAAAAAAAATTTTTATAGTCTATTTTTTTCTGATACCATTTAGCCAATTTGAATCAATTTTGTAAGTACCTTTCTTGGAAGTTGCTTTATTTTCCCTGATTTTTTTCTATTTTAATATTACAGAAACAAAAACATCCAGTTATCTTTGTAATGTTGTTAGGGTTCACTGAATCTAGCTTTTTCCTCAAGATTTATCATACTTTCTGTCTCTATTTATGAATATGACTACTCAGTTTCTTAGTATTACAGCAATTTGATAGTAAAACAGCAAAAATAGTAAACCATATGTATTCTATTCTTCACATAACTAACTTTATGTGCTGTGAATACTGTTGAGGCTGAGCATCAAATAACGCCTGAAGAATAGCAATAGTTGCCAAGTACTGAAGTGTTATACATTTCTTTTTGTCACTTTTCACCCTGGTTTTAGCTTTCCTATGAAAAAGAAAGGTATTAGTTATTCAGTGCAAAAATCTCTGTCAGTTGAATGATGGAAATAAATGCAGGAAAAGTCTAACCTTCCCTAGGTTTTTTTTAAATCACTTTCCTCTTGCTCCCGTTTCTCATGGCACTTATTATTTTATATGATATTTATTAATTATTATGCATTGTCTACATTAGTGTCATGCCCGGGAACTCTAGTTATGGGTAAGGACCCGCACTGTGCTAGGTACTGTACAAAGCCAGAGCATAAAGTCTATTCAGATTCCAGAGATTTAGAAGCATTACAAAAGACAAGGAACAATAACAGAATGAGATGTTTAAGGGATAGAACATAAGATAATGAGACATTATTGATCAGCCTGGAAGCCAGTGGTTTCAGTACTCCAGGATTTAAGCATTACCAACTTGGGATGGAAAACATGTACTCCATTCAATTATTACGTTTTTAATACAAAATATTTATATTCTATCACTCTAGTTGACTTTATTTTCTATACTGTGACTAACCTGCTTTTAAATAGCATATGTACTTGTATAGTTGCAGCAAAACCCTATGCAATAAATCCATTTGGGGTCAAATTCTCCTTTCCTTACCCCAGAAGATGTTCCAGAGGGAACTTCTCAGAGTAAGGTTTGACATGCTGTGACATTCAGCAACAACACTGCTAAAGCCAGCTTAAATAATCATTTCCTCCTTCCCAGCTGCGTGTTTCTATTCCTGTACCGTGCCTGCACTGTATAGCCACAAGCGTTTGTGCAGCATATTGTGAGCTGAATTCAGGGAACTAATGCCAATACAGAATAACCTACTAAAATACTGTTTATGAAACTGGACTCCAAATAACAGCAACCAGAGTAGCAGCAAACCTACCTGGCCCTTATTGAACAGAAGCAGCCTAATTTTTTAGGGTCAGGATTTACCTTAGCGTCATTCACTTGGCAGTTCATTCTGAGTTGCCAAGCAATGCAGAATCAGATCATGTCTATATTACGAATACGCTAATGCCAACCATGCCTACATTAGCGAGAAGTGCAGTAGAATAGGAAAGGATTTGGAGAACAAAACAGCTGGCGCTGAGGATCCAGCTTCTGCACTATGCACATTGCAGGAGCTTTATTTAAGATTAGATCTAGTTCTGTCCTACAGACCCCTTAGCAACTGGAGCACATCAGATGCAGTCCTGGAGTACATCTTCTGGTTTTGTTTCAACTGTAAGGAATCCAGTTCATGTGCTCATCCATACTGAGAGCAGCAGAGCCCTGTGATGAGACACAGAGAGTGCCATCTGAAGGAGCTTTTCCAGAGACCGTTACATCACCTTCCCAAATGACGTGAGCTGGAAGAGTAAGAGTGGTTTTCTGTAAGCCTTGCTGTATCTCAACCAGATTCACCAGCACAGATATGCTGGCTGGAGAGGTTATTATTTTTAACGCTGTTAGTGAAGTTATTCTAGCAGGCATATAGAGCCATAATAAAACCTTACTGACATACATACCCACTGCTCTCTAATAGAACTCATGTTTACAGAACCTACGTAAGGTTCTTTACAAGCCCTACGTAAAGCTGCATTCATACTGCAGATAAACACATCAGTATTTAAGAGGAGACTAGGGATGTATGAAGTTCTAAGAGTAGCACTGAATCCTTTTTGTCCAAGAGCAGAATCTCTAGCCGCTAGGCGATAATTTAGGTCAAAAAACACTATCAGCTTTTCCTTCATCTGTGGCTTGTGGATGAAAAAAGTCATGTATAGAATTTGCAGTCTTCAAGCTCTTGAGGTGCAGTTAAGTAGTGTACCGGTAATTAGAATTCTTATGACTCTCAAAGGGCTAAACCAGAAGATTAAAAGAACTTTATTGCCCTGTGAGATTACATGTTCTGTACTTGAATAACAAGGATAGATGATCCTCATTGCTATACACAGGCTAAAAGTGTTTATTGCTGGCTTTGTATTTCTTGTGCCATCATATGCAGGTTATTGTAAAACCTAGGGAAAGAAGATAGACATGAGACTGAAAAAGAGGGCTGAAAATCAGAAACTCTGAATCCTCGTCCTATCTGCCTGGCCTGGGATAAATAACTTAATCTCTCTCTACCTCACTTTTACATACATGACTAAAGGTAGTATTTCCCTACTGTGCAGAGGTATTATAGCCTGACTATATTGATACGTGTAAAATGTTTTAAACTGCTACTGTGAAAGAGATTATGATCATATTTATATGCAGATAAATGAAAGCAAGCTCTATATTTTATGGAAATAATAAGAAAAAAACCTGATGTAAGACTGTACCTTAGACAAATCAGGGAAGTTCTGTCAGTGTTGTCACTGGAGTCTATCAGGTTTTGCATTTGTGAAGGGGAATGCCAGTGAGAAGCCAAGGTGAAATCAGAGCCACATGTAACGCTTGGCAATTATTAACATGCTTTTCACTTTGTTTGGCATTTGAATTATGTTACTATATATATATATTTGAGCAATATATATACTGTATATCTATAATAGCTTTATACCCTAGATCTATGACTATGTGTGATAAATCAGACAGCTATAACACTATGGCTGATATGTAGCTACACAGATGACTCAGCTTTACCAGAAGATGTTTCTGAGAAAAGGTCAAAGCCATTCCTGAACAAAATTTTAAAATGTCCTAGAAACTACTTATAAATAGTCATTTACCTCTTCGGGGGAAAAGGCACACAAAGAATTGCAAGGCACCATTTCATTTATCAAGGCATCATAGGCCTGCCATATACACCATTACACCATATAGAATGTAGGAGGAAATAGATCTCTCTCTGAGTAATTACTGAAGGGAAAAATTACAAGCATGTGTTGTTGTTGCAGGAGTCTACACTATGTCATTGATCCAGTAGGACCAGGTGGAGACATGATAACCTTGGAGAAGTAAGTACTGATCTTTGAAAACTGACAGAGGATAAGCAAAGCCCCAGAAAGCAGGAGAAGTATTTGGGCTTCTAATTTACTGTTGTTTTCCAATGTCTGCGAAATCAATGGAAGGTTATAGCTCTCTATATATTGATGAATCTGTGCCACCATCCTGAGCCTTCAAAAAGGGAAAGAAGGAAGACTTGGGGAATTTTAGATCAGTCAGAGCCTTTTCTTAAATGAAGAAAGAATAGAAAAAAATCATCAAAGTATGTACTTTCAAATACCTGCAAGACAACAAAGTGCTAAGAAACAGTTAACATAATAAATTTAAGATTGAATCAATACCCTTTCTTCTTACGACAGTCTAGCAGTCCTGGGTGATAGTGTATATCTGCACTTAATATGAGCTTTGATCCTGTCTCTTGTGATTTTCCCATGACTAAGGAAATATGGTCCAGTTAGGACACGTCCACAATCCCAAATAGTTGAGAAGTTTCTCTTGTAGAGTGGTTACTAATGGTTAACTCACAAGTTCAGTACTGTCCCATATCTTTACTGATGGCCCAAATAATGGAATAACAAGTGTACTTAGTAAATTATCAAGCTAGGAGGGCCTGAAAGCCCATGGGGTATCAGGATTCCATTATGAGATTATTGTTGCAAGTTGCATAAATTATCTGAAATGAATGAAATGACTGGCAAGAGAAAAATTTTCAAGAGGAATGATCATCTGTATAAATACAAGCTCAGGAACAGCCGGTTAATCGGGAGTTCTGGGGTAATCCTAGATCATAAATTGATCAACCAACCAGTAACAAAATAGTGAAATAAAATCCAGTTATACTAAAATGAATACACAGGAGCATTATACGTAAAACCTATGCAGTAATGCTTTTACTCTACTATGAGTAAGACCTCAGTGGGAATACTACATTCAGTTTGATACAACCATTTCAAGAACTATCAACTGAAAACGAGCCAAAGGAAATCAGGGATATTCTGAATTTTAGATGCTGTGATCTACGATTTGAAGAATTGGGATTCTTTAGACTAGTTTCTCACGGGAAACAGGAAAACAGTCTTGAAATACATAAAAATTGCTGGAAAGAGGACAAGAATAACTGGTTTCTTTGTTCACTGTCACTAAATCATAGAATGGTTGAGCTTGAAAGGTACCTGTGGTCCAACCCCTCTGCTCACAGTGGGGTCAGCTAGAGGAGGTTGCCCAGGACCATGTCCAGTGGGGTTTTGAGTATCTCCAAAGATGGTGACTCCATAGCTGCTCTGGGCAACCTGTGTCAGTGTTTGACCACCCTCACAATGAAAAAGTTTTTTCTTATCTTTAAGTGGAATTTCCTGTATTTCAGTCTGTGCCCATTTCCTCTTGTCCTGTCACTGGATACTACGGAGAAGAGTCTGGCCCCATCTCCTTTTCTTCCTCCCGTGAGGCATTTATACACATTGATAAGATCCCCCCCTGAGCCTTCTCTTTTTGAGGCTAAACAATCCCAGGTCTTATTCCAGATAAGACAAGAAGTAGTGAGCATAATTGCAGGAAGAATGAGTTAGACAGAAACAAAGAATTTGCATAAATAAGCATGGGAGTAGACTGCTCACTGATATTAGCTGGGCAATATCCACCACCAGTGTTTTTTAAGAACAGGTTGGGCAAGACGACAGGAATGAGGTAATGTGATCTCTTCCGATTCACAACCTATGATGATTTGTTGCAACCTTGTTTTTTTGAATCACAGTCTCTTTGTACCTCTCCGCATTCCTTAACCTTCTTTTCATCCATCCCATTCTGTCTTTCTTCTCTTGTGCATATATCTATCAAGTAGTAGCAGAAGCTCCTGTCAAGGCATAACACCACCACAGAACTGCAAATACTTGCTAGCTAACCAGGAGCTGCAATGTTCATCCTACCTAACCCTCTTCGCTTGCTGCTCTTCTTCCGGTTGGGTTGAGTCTTCAGAATGATGGCCGTAGTCTCATATCCTATGCTCAGGTCTTGTGAAGTTATTTAATTTAAACCTGCCTCATTATAAATAATGTGCAAATTGAACTTAAGCATCCAGATCCACCTGAGAAACAGTAGGATTTTCAAATTTCAGGCCAATGGATTCTAGCACTTCCTTAAGGCTGTAGATTCTTTGTCAGAAAGTTTGGGCCATAGCCTCCCAATTTGTTGTTTTAATTAGGAAAAAATGCCTCCTTCACAAGAGTTTTGTTTCTTTCTGTGCTGTTTACTGATGCTGTCTTTATGCTCATGCTTACTTCTTTACGGAAGCAGTAGCTCTGAATGTGCCAAAAAATCCTCAACCCCCCAAAACAAGAAAAAAAACATGAGCAAGTCCCCAAATAACTTTCCTGCTCAGCTAAAAGGGTTTGAAATTAGGTTTCTGAGACCAACTAGTGCATTATGCATGCAATTGTTCTGTTTGGCTGATTTGATTTGCCTCAAGCCTCAATGTTAATTATAGTGAAAAAGATAAATACAGACTCTCTATTTAAATTTGATAACAATGTTAAAAATAGATGCTACTACCCTACTCTTAATCAAACACAGCATCCACAGGCAAATGCAATTTAACACTAACAAAACCAACTGTGCTCACAGATTTAATTCTCAGTTGGAGTATGTCATTTTAAGTAGCCATGTATCCTTCAGTTTTGTTCAATATTTTGTTCAATATCCTTCAGTATTTGGATTCAGCTTATGGAAGATAAAATAAAAAATTATGTCCTGCCACTGCAGTATAATGCCTATGGGAAAAGGATTCAGGAAGCACTGGGAATCAGCATGGCTGGGTTATACTACTGGTACTGCAAATAATTTACCGTGCCACTTGTAAACTGAAATAATAGGCACATGACCTATCCCCATGGAGTATTTTATGACTGGAAAGCACTTTGGAATCATATAATTAAGATACTAGATAAGTACACATAAAAGCATGCAAAGTTCCCTGCGATGGAAATTAGGTGAAAAATAATCCCCAACCATTGTGATAATAGGATGAATTTATGTGGACAGTACTCCATTATGCAAAGACCAATTTTTGCTCTATGCTTTACATGTCCTTTTCTTACAGTCCAGTTTGTTCAAGTGAAGGCTGCATCAGCTATTGTGTCAAAAAGATTGGAGCAACCCTTAGAGTCAGATGGTTGTGACTTCTTGGCAGCTGTTGTTGCTGACGTAAGTCACTTTAAAATAGGATATGCAATCACTCCATCTCAGGGAAAAAGTGGCTTATATGAATTCTGGCCTGGCCTGGCTTTGAGAAATAGCACCCTCAGCAAAAGAACAGTGGTTTACTGAATAATGGATTGTGATTTTAATGTCTTTCTCCTTAAAATGATTCTTTCAGAAATCAAAGTGTAGGTATACCAATGCTGGTCAAAAGGGACCTCTGAAGCTCATTAGTCCAACCTTCCCCTTGAAGCAACACTTTATTAAAAAGCAGAGCTGAAATTTTATATTTTGCTAGTCCTCAGAAGCCTCACAGTACAGCTCCTCAGTGCCTTATAAGCAAAAATCACTCTGATACAAAGTACTGGAACTACTTAACTCCTGCTCATATTTTGTAGTTTTGAGGTTTGAAGGGTTTCAGCCATCTCTTGCTACCTTCACTCACAGGAACGACACCTGTACTGAGCTGAAAACGATACTTATGTGCCATAAGACTGATACAAACATTACCTGCTCTGGCACAGAAGTGCCTGCCTCAGCGACTGTCCCTGTTTCTTGTGCTGGTCTCAGGTGGCATTTTTTCATATCATATTCACATATTCATATAAAATTGCTAAGTTAGAACAAGAACCCGTATTTCTTAGTGCTGTAGTGGACATGAAGGAAATCAAGGAAATCAAGGAGTTTGGTTTCTTTCACGTAATTTTTTCTGTATTAACAGTAGGTATTGTAAAAAAACCAAAACAGTCAAGCCTGGGACTGCCGGTGGATTTCTGCAACGTGAGCTATGAGCTGCTGTGGCACAAGTCGGCTGTGTCACCTTCTCTCCGCTCATCATTCCACGCTCAACCCTCTGTGCTTAATTAAAAGTATATTTTAAAGTGGCTCCTTTCGAAAGAGACGCCGAGCCCGTAAATCCCCCCGTCGCCCCCTGATTTCAAAGGAAGGGACCCGGGAGGCAGCGCCGGGTTCTGTCCGAGCGCTCCGCCGGGGCAGCCCCGCGGCTGCGGGGAGGGAGGCGGCGGCGGCATCCGCGGGACTCCGTTGCCCTCTGCTGGGCGCTGGGGACCGTTGTCGTCCCGGCTTCGACGTCAAGTTGCTGTGGACGTCATACACAGAGCTAAGAAGCGCATATAACGGCGACCGTCGGCTGGAACGAACAACTGGGCCGTGTTTTCCACTTGCAGTAATGCAACTGCATCAGGTGGCCCTGAGAAAGATAATTTTGTCACGGTATAAAATTACACGGTATATGCTGGTTTTAATAATAACGCTGTAATGGCCCATTTTCTTTACGTAACTGTTGGCCGTGCGATGAATGCTGAAGTACCATTTAATGACATTGTTAGTTTCTTCCACTGATTGGATTTTGCCGTTATCAGAGCACCATGTAGCAAATAGTTAGAAACATGTTTCTTTGCTCAAGCCCAAGTAACTTCAGGTTTTTAGATTTTAAATTTGAAAGAGTCTCAGAGCTTGGTTTGGCCAAGACATGCCTTCTGCACATGACCTGCTCGACTCACACCTGAAATGTCCATATGAACTAATACAAAAATTGGTCTTTTCTTCCTCCGTCATTTACATAAATGCAGTCAAATTCTGTTCCAACTTCCGGCAACAAAGGAAGTTTCAGCTGTGCAATCCTTGAAACAGAAAATCCATCAGGGAGAACAGGGAAAATCATAAGCACAAAAAAGCTCCCTGACTTTCCTGCCCCTGTGTGAGAGGAGTCAGGAGTGGATTACACTGATGCATCAGGCTCTGTCAACAACTACTGGAGACTCGTGCAGAGTTCCAATGGAACACTTACGGACAAAAAGCAAAAATACCACCATGTGACAGTGGGAGAATTTCACCCTCTAGATGCAGGAGCTTGGATGGTACAAAATCTGAATCAATCAATTATAAAAATAAATGCTTTAAGCCTCCCTCTAAAAATCTGAGAACACATGTTTTATTTAATGGAATTAAGACAATCTAGAGTAATTTGCTTGGAGTGGTGATCACAAGGAACACATCACTCTCTAAGCAACCAGAACCAACATAATGAAGTTTTCTTCTTCACCCGTCTCTGCATGCCATTTACATGCAGATCCTCTGCTAAACTGGTGTCAGTGAGTCTTCCCAAGCAGTGTGTCCTGAAGCTAACAAACCACAATCATAAAAGGGGCAGTCTGTACTTCTCAGCTGTTGCCCCAGCTGAGCCAGGTGTCTGAAAACACCTCTAAGTCATGCACTAGTGCACTTTTTAAGAACTGACAACAAGAAGAAAGCATGACTTATGGTAAAGAAATAAAGTACTGGTTTATCAGAAGAAAGCCCAATACACATTCACAAATAATAAAGATGTGGCTAAATTCCACATTCCTCATTCAATAAAAGCACAAATTCAAGTGAATGAGTAAAAGCTATAAACCTTTTCTGGATGAACATTTATATAGGGCCTGATTTTGTAATGGGCTGATTCATTCCCTCCCTATTGAAAAGCCAAGCCTGCCATATAAACGCTAACCTGTTAAAAAATCTCAAAAGTAGGTGTCACTGAGAATAAAGTATTTGAAACTACACCTTTGCTCAGTGTTTTTTCCACTTTAATTTACCATCCTTTCCCTCCGTTAGGTTGTGCTCTGTTTCAAGCCTGCAGGAAATTAAGAACTGCTGCTAGTGTTCAGTCTAGAAGTGCTGCTGGAAAAATTCAAGGCTTGTTCTGCCCAAGTCTGCAGGCTTGTATTTCTTTTGAGGCAGGTAGAGATTGATGGATTAGGATTGCTGGTAGAATTAAGCTCTGGAATGAGGATTAGGGTTGTGTTTGTGGAATAAAGAGGTGCAGACATGAGCCAATGGCTTTATTTTTGGTTTATAAACTGTAAATCAAACTCTAATCCCTCTGCTAGGGGATTACTGTCTTCGTGTAGATCCCAGACTGGAAACGGTCATTGGGTTTATGTGAAGCTTGAGAGTGTCATGTGCAAGCAGGGTTCTACAAAACCTAGTTTGGAAGCCAAATCTGAAAGTATTCCGGCTTTTAAAATGCTGGATATGTCAATGTTGTTTATTAGAACTAGAACTGCAGGAACCCAAGGCCTCCAACACCCTGCAAACCTGCATTAACCTGACACCTTTTATAAGCTTTAAAAAAAATCATAGGAATGTAGGCATCTACTAGAGCCTGCCACCACAGCATGTAAGCATCCTGCCAACATGTTTACTCACTGCTGTAATGAACACATGCAAGATTAGAAAGTTTGTTTAACTATTACTGGAAACCATTTTCCATCACAGCCCTTTCAGCTGTTTTACAAATACTGCAGGAGGAAATTCTGCCTTTGGGCTCATACGCTTGGAACGCGTAATGGCGGTGCAGGAAGACTGAGCAGTGCCGAGCTGTAACCCCGGGGAGCTCCTCATGTGAGTGCACCGTAGTCACTGTGAGAGTAACATATAGGAATGTTAAGTGACATGAGCAATGCCAAGGGAAGTAAGACTCGCAGCCTGTCCTGGTTCTCTTGTCAAATGATGTCATGTAGCGTGCTTCAGATTATGTTTGCCTGTGCTATAGCACAACTACATTGTAATTGCAAGCACCGAAACATAGGAATGCGTGGACATAATTGAGTTGGTATGGTCACAGTGTACATCGGCGGCAGAGGAGGAACTAGAACTTAGTGATGCAGAGAGCCAGTTTCTCAGCTCTATCAAACATGTATCCTGTAATTTCATAGCCATATATTGTTTCTTAGTGTAGTCAAGCATGAACTATTTAAGGCAGGGATTCCCTGTGCATGTAATTGTATGTTATGTAACAAGAGTGATGTGTCTAATTGTTACTGCTAAAAAAAAAAGTATAATAATAATGATTGCTATGATTTCTGCCTTCCCTAGTAGTGCATATTTTCCTTGAAGTAATCAGGGACTTGTTGCTAGGTAGTTAATATTTAAGGTACCTTAAATATTTTAATGTGTCTATGCCTGCTGTTGCTAGGCAGCAATATTTGTTTATGATATTGTTATACAACCCCTTTCTACCTTATATCCTTTATTCAGTGTAATCTAATATATCCATACAGTTACATTTCAGTCCTGATATACTTTTTTTTCACAGAGTTGCATATTGAAGTAACTACTGTTAAGAATGATAAAACATCTCTGATGTAGAAGGTTTATTCTTTGTCAGGATGCACTGCTAGCATTGTTGTTCTTTCTTTGTACAATCTTCAAAACTGAGTAAAATACTTAAATAAGGCCATTTAAAAGCTGGCAGTGCTTCTGTGTGCTTTCAGCACCTATTGTAGATGCTTACATGTTTCAAAAGTACAAAATTCTGAAGTTTTAAAGTAAATCATATGACTTCAGTATTTTGGGTGGAGAGAAGCCCAATTTGGATTGAATTACAGTTACCTTCGTCTTTGTCCTCATGCTTCCAGCCATGTTCCATCTGAAGAGTTGGCTTTATACCTGGTGTGCAGGCATGCAGAAATTTTGATAAATGTTTGAATTTAATGGCTGAGGATCAAGAACACCTTTAATTGGAGAGAGAAATTAGAGTTGAACTCCCAACTTTTTTTGACCAAGCTCTTTAAATTGTTAAGAGAAATCTTCACATGCAAATCTACTCTCTCTCTCTTTCCTAAGTGGTAATAGGCCAAGAAAAAGAAAGGGGTTTCATGGTAGTTGGAAAGGCAGTTGAGGAGAGCAGGAATGGAGATGAGACAAGAGCTCATCAGAAATGATGACACTGAGGGAAGATCCTGGGGACCAAGTAATCACCAACACCTACTGAAATGCTTAACTAGGGGTATGTGTTACCATTTCATCAATCCTTTGGAAATAAAAATCTCCGTATTTTTGGCCGCTGGGCAACACTGCTTTAGGTTTTCCTTGGTTTCATCTCAATTTTACTTAAATAAAATAGAAAAACTCACACTGGGCTAAATGTTATCGCTCTTACTAACGGATTTTACACTCTGAGCCATGCACTTGGAGAGGCAAGAGAGACTACTGACTCCTCATATCCTTTGCCACAGATCTATATGGGCTGCAGAAAACATGTATCATCTGCCTGCCAACCCTGTGGGAAACACACAAGAGAATGATTCACAGAATCACAGAATCACAGAATCGTATAGGTTGGAAAAGACCTCTAAGATCATTGAGTCCAACCGTAAACTTAACACTACCAAGACCACCACTACACCATGTCCCTAAGCACCTCATCCAAACATCTTTTAAATACTTCCAGGGATGGCAACTCAATCACTTCCCTGGGCAGCCTGTTCCAATGCTCAAGAACCCTTTCAATGAAGTAAAATTTCCTAATATCCAGTCTAAACCTCCCCTGGCGCAACTTGAGGCCATTTCCTCTTGTCCTATCACTTGTTACCTGGGAGAAGAGACCGACCCCACCTCTCTACAACCTCCTTTCAGGCAGTTGTAGAGAGCAATAAGGTCTCCCCTCAGCCTCCTTTTCTCCAGGCTGAACAACCCCAGGTCCCTCAGCTGCTCCCCATCAGACTTCTGCTCCAGACCCTTCCCCAGCTTAGTTGCCCTTCTCTGGACACGCTCCAGCCCCTCAATGTCTCTCTTGGAGTGAGGGGCCCAAAACTGAACACAGCATTCGAGGTGCGGCCTCACTAGTGCCGAGTACAGGGGCATGATCACTGCCCTAGTCCTGCTGGCCACACTATTTCTGATACAAGCCAGGATGCCATTGGCCTTCTCGGCCACCTGGGCACACTGCTGGCTCATATTCAGGCAGCTGTTGACCAACACCCCCAGGTCCTTTTCCACCAGGCAGCTTTCCAGCCACTCTTCCCCAAGCCTGTAGCGTTGCATGGGGTTGCTGTGGCCCAAGTGCAGGACCTTGCACTTAGCCTTGTTAAACCTCATACAATTGACCTCGGCCCATCGATCCAGCCTGTCCAGGTCCCTCTGCAGAGCCTTCCTACCCTCAAGCAGATCAGCACTCCCACACAACTTGGTGTCATCTGCAAACTTACTGAGGGGGCACTCTATCCCCTCGTCCAGATCATTGATAAAGATATTAAACAGAACTGGCCCCAACACAGAGCCCTGGGGAACACCGCTTGTGACTGGCCGCCAACCGGAGTAAACTCCATTCACCACCACTCTTTGGGTCTGGCCATCCAGCCAGTTCTTCACCCAGTGAAGAGTACACCCGTCCAAGCCATGAGCAGCCAGTTTCTCCAGGAGAATGCTGTGGGAAACCATGTCAAAGGCTTTACTGAAGTCTAGATAGACAACATCCACAGCCTTCCCCTTATCTACTAGGCGGGTCACCTTGTCATAGAAGGAGATCAGGTTGGTCAAGCAGGACCTGCCTTTCCTGAACCCATGCTGGCTGGGCTTGATCCCTTGGTTATTCTCTACATGCCGTGTGATAGCACTCAGGATGATCTGCTCCATCAGCTTCCCCGGCACCGAGGTCAGGCTGACAGGCCTGTAGTTCCCCGGGTCCTCCTTCCGGCCCTTCTTGAAGGTGGGCGTCACATTAGCTAATCTCCAGTCAGCAGGGACCTCCCCAGTTAGCCAGGACTGCTGATAAATGATGGAAAGGGGCTTGGTGAGCACTTCTGCCAGTTCCTTCAGTACTCTCGGGTGGATCTCATCAGGCCCCATAGACTTGTGAGTGTCTAAGTGGTGCAGCAGGTCACTAACCATTTCCCCCTGGATTATGGGGGCTCCATTCTGGTCCCCATCCCTGTCTTCCAACTCCAGGGGCTGGGTACCCAGAGAACAATTGGCCCTGCTATTAAAGACTGAGGCAAAGGCAGCATTAAGTACCTCAGCCTTTTCCTCATCCTTGGTCACTGTGTTCCCTTCCCCGTCTACTAGGGGCTGGAGATTCTCCTTAGCTCTCCTTTTGCTGCTAATGTATTTGAAGAAGTGTTTTTTGTTGTCTTTTACAGCAGCAGCCAGATTGAGCTCTAGCTCAGCTTTGGCCCTTCTAATTTTCTCCCTGCACAGCCTCGCTACACCTTTGTAGTCCTCCTGAGTTGCCCGCCCCTTCTTCCAGAGGTCACAGACTCTCCTCTTTTTCCTGAGTTCGTGCCAGAGCTCTCTAGTCAGCCAGGCTGGTCTTCTTCCCCACCGGCTCGTCTTTCGGCACCTGGGGACAGCCCGCTCTTGTGCCTGTAGGACTTCCTCCTTAAAGAATGTCCAGCCTTCCTGGACTCCTTTGCCCATTAGGGCTGCCTCCCAGGGGACTCTCTCGACCAGTCTCCTAAACAGGCCCAAGTCCGCCCTCCGGAAGTCTAAGGTGGCAGTTTTGCTGACCCCCCTCGCCGCTTCTCCACATATCAAAAACTCTCTCATTTCGTGATCACTCTGCCCAAGACGGCCTCCAACCATCACATGGCTCACAAGTCCTTCTCTGTTCATGAACAAGAGGTCCAGCGGGGCACCTTCCCTAGTTGGTTCACTCACCAGCTGTGTCAGGAAGTTATCTGCCACACGCTCCAGGAACCTCCTCGACTGTTTCCTCTCTGCTGTATTGTATTTCCAGCAGACATCCGGCAAGTTGAAGTCCCCCACCAGAACAAGGGCTAGCGATCGTGAGGCTTCTCCCAGCTGCTTATCGAATAGTTCATCTGTCTCCTCATCCTGGTTGGGTGGTCTGTAACAGACTCCCACCACAATATCTGCCTTGTTGGCCTTCCCCCTGATTCTCACCCATAGACACTCCACCCTATCGTCACCATCATCGAGCTCTAAACTATCCAGACACTCCCTGACGTACAGGGCTACCCCACCACCTCTCCTGCCTCGCCTATCCTTCCTGAAGAGTTTATAGCCATCCATCGCCGCACTCCAGTTGTGCGAGTCATCCCACCACGTTTCTGTGATGGCAACCATATCATAGTTTTCCTGATGTACAATGGCTTCCAACTCCTCCTGCTTGTTACCCATGCTGCATGCATTGGTGTAGAGGCACTTCAGCTGCGCTGTCATCTGCGTCTCCTTCATAGAAGAACACCCCTTGTGTGCTTTGAGGCGTTTCACTGGCATTTCCCTCTGGGCTCCTATTGCCTCAGTATCCCCTGGCTCAACTCCGTTCGACTTCGGCTGTGCCCCAGCGTACCCCTCACATCTCAGAGACACAGGCCGAGTGCCCTCGCTGGCACTCGCTCTCTCTAACCGTGGCATGTCGTCCCTCAGCTTCCCTCGGGCAAGCCTGATATTATCCCCCTCCCCCTTCGAGTCTAGTTTAAAGCTCTGTCGATGAGCCCCGCAAGTTCCTGAGCAAAGATTCTCTTTCCCCTTTGAGAAGGATGAATCCCATCAGACGCCAGCAAACCTGGTGCTGTGTAGGCCATCCCGTTGTCAAAAAAACCAAATCCGTGGCAATGACACCAGCCACGGAGCCATGCGTTAATAGATTGGGTGTCTCTGTTCCTTCTTGTGTCGCTGCCCACAACTGGAAGGAGAGAGGAGAAAACAACCTGTACTCCAGAGTCCCTTACTAGCCGTCCCAAGGCCCTGAAGTCTCTTGTGATCGCCCTAGGACTTCGCGTTGCAGTCTCATCGCCCCCCACATGGAAGAGCAGTAGGGGGTAATAGTCCGAGGGCCGTACCAGGGTAGGGAGTACCCTCGTGACATCCCTCACGCGGGCCCCAGGGAGGCAGCAGACTTCCCTAAGAGGAGGGTCCGTCCGGCATATCGGACCCTCGGTTCCCTTCAGAAGGGAGTCACCCACAACTATAACCCGTCTTCTCTTCCTCGTGGAGGTGGTGTTAATACGAGAGGTACGTTCTTCTGACCTTCTACACCAGGGCGACACCTCTGGTGTAGATAGACTGTTGTCCCCGACCTCCATTGCCTGGCCTGCCACCTCCAGGGCCTCATACCTGTTGTGCAGAGGCACCTGGGGGGGCGAGGTGGGCAGGGAGGGCCTTCGCCTGCCGCCACGAGCGTGGACTCGCCTCCATTCACTCTCCTCCTCTGAGCTGCTGCCTTCAGCCCGGCGGGGGGGGGACAGAGGATCCCCTTGATCGTGGGTGACATGATCATGTCTGATCATGTTGAGACATTGCTCATGTCTGCAAATGGAAGGAGCTGAGCTTTCCTGACAAGACAGAAATGAATGGGAACTCAAAGTTCACCAAAGGATGAAAAGCAATAAAGCAGGGCTGCAAGTAATCCAGGTAAATGATTTTGCAAATCTAATCTGTTCACTGTCAGGTGCCGCAAAAATGCAGTAAAGCCAGGCAAAGTTCCATATCCCTTTGTTGCTAAATTCAGGGTATTTCTTTTACTGTTTTAAAACGAAGATAACCCCTCACTTTTTAAAATTAATTTTATATTTGTGAAGGCAGCTGAACAGCCCTGCAGACAGATCCTCTCTCCACTGAGTAGATAAAATAGAAGTAGTAACACTTCAAAGTTTGTTACATTTTCTTGCCTGCTCGCCTCACTCCTAGAAAAGGTACCATTTCTCCTTAGGAAAACCTACTTATTTTAATGTCCGTTCAGTCTCCAGCCTTTTTACCGAGACTTCCAACAATGTTATCAATGAGTGCAAATACTGACAGTGATTTCTGTATTTGTTGTGGAACACGCCACAGAATACTGCACAGTCCCTGTATAGATGTCAAATGTAAAGGACCAGAGATGAAGAACTCCATATTCCATGTTTAACTCTGAAACATGAAGCATCTTTACAGATCAGTGCCCTTTGGCATTCTTTTCTGAAATAGGCGTGGCAAATACACTTTTCTTTTCATAATCTGAATTTAACCTGTGATCCTCTACTTCTGCTTGCCCTGCAGTTTGCTAGTGCAGGGGCATATGGATACTGAAGGCTGGACCTCTTGCTTCCTTTCATGCAGATTCCCAGCTTCTGGAGACAGCAGTGAAAATTCTGGTAGGCAGCAACTGAACTAGCCTCTAATTTTTACCTTCTTTATTTTTTAAAGTGCCTATTTATAAATTCTGGAAAGGTATTTGACTGAGAATTGGTACGTTCCACTGCTTTGTAACTAGATTCTTGCCGATCTTAAAATAACTCTCGCTTTGGATTACATGGGCTGGCATATGATTACATTTGTATCTAGTATTACAAAGAGTGGACAGACAGTTCACATTCACACAGTGGTTCACAGGAGCGTAGACTGATACCATATACAATACTATGAATGCGTTTTTTGTGTAGAGCTAAGAAATCCAAATTATCCAGTATAAAAGGCCCTTTCTTTGTGCAGTAAGGCTAATGTATCTTAGTGTCATCCATTTACCTTTAAGCAAATGCTTTGTCCTAAGAGTAAAATAGTTTAAACAGACTAGTTCATTTGGATCTCCTGTGTACCATTATGAGATACTCCCACCCACATAAATAGAAGGTGAAAGTGCCAATAAGATCATTGTATCTATTGCTAAAATGATTGTGTTCATATTTCATTAATGACAATATTATATATCCAAAGAAATTTGGATTTCGAGTCTTAATATTTATGTCAAGGCTCCAGGAAGTCATATTTTGTATGGCTAACTTACGGCTTCAACCTGTATTCTACAGCCAGCGCTACTGAGCTCAGATTAGCTTTTTCTGAAGGCCTCCTTTACCCAAGTGGCCCAAAAGGGCTGGATTTGTTTCTGTCAGAAAAACTATGTTCCTGATCAATATTAGCTTTTTTGTTACAAAACCAAAGATTGATACGATATTAAATGTTTACAGCTAATGATTTCGATTTTAGTTTCATAAGACACCTGCATTTCATTACTTGGACACAACAGGACCAAACGCACAGAAGTTACTGCCCATAGCTAGTCCTTTGGTCTAAGCCCATTTTACCCTCATGTTTGTGTACGTCTTATTTAAGTTCTTGATGCAGTAGTGTCTTTTATTTGGTTACCTGCATATTTAAAAAGATCAATACATGCACATCTAAGGAGGGAGATAGAAAACCTAGTAAATTAAAATCTTCTCATAAGCATACCTTGATTAACCTTTGTCCTCTTCAGCAGCTATATGCCAGCCTCCAGATGCTTTTTTTTATTATTACTATTTATTTCAACCATCATTTTAAAAAGTGCCACGTGATATCCTCACTGAGGATACTGAGACTAGAGCTTTCCTGGGCTGGCTTGCATTGCTGCTGGAGTGCAGGGGAATGACCTGCCTCTACAAACTGTGCTGTGTTGCCTTCCCGCCTTCTGGGTGGAGTTTCGCTTGTACTCCTTTCCTTCCCCAACTTGTCTGCAAACTCAGCTGAACTAACATGAGGTTGGAAGTAAAGCATATCCCAGATAAAGGGCTTCTACCTCCCACCAGGGAAAGGGAAGAATTGGACACCAGAGAGTGCCACAGCTCTGTCTTAGCATGCTCTTGCGGACAACGTAACTATCCGCTGCCCCTTCCTCAGGGTATGGTATGATTTGGCCATGCGTAAATAGTCAAAATGCTATATTTATAGGAAACACAATGCCTCGCTCCTGTGATAGTTTAAATATAGAGAACAGGCCGCTACTGGCATTTAAAATATCACTAGCTGGACAAGATAGTGCAATCAGAAAATAGCCTAAGCTTTTACTGCGATTCTGTGTACAGGCTTTTCATATCCCTCCTGCTACTTTTAAATGACTTGAAACAGTGTCTTCCACTGACTTGGGGATTATTTGCTGAATAAATTAAGATGCTTGACATTGACCCAAAATGAGTAACAGGCAGCTTTATTTTTTTTTCTTATTGAAAATCATTAGGGTATTTTCATTTTTTCAAATGCCTACCGCAAATGCAGTGTGTGTATTTGAATACCTTGTATTCCACAGCACATTTGTTGTTTGTTGCACGTCTGTTTTTGAAAAGCAGTGCGATGTAACGTCATTCTTATCGCTAGTACTAAAAGCCTCATTACTTTCTACCACAGTTTCAAAGGCACATTTCCACAGTTAGTTACCCAGGGTCAAGCCACAGACCAGCTAGTACTGTACTGCAGAAATGCAAGTTAGTGATCTTTTTCCCCCTCCTCTGCCAGCTACCCGCATCATTGGTACCGAGGCAAGGAAGGAAGCAGGCTCGGCAAAGAGTAACTCGGAAGCTTACATGGAATGGGTGGGACTCTTCATCTGCTTCCTCCTTTCCTACTCCCTCCTCCCAGCCCATATGCAGAATGTGTAGCTATGCTGATGTGTCAAGATATATATGCTGGACTGGGTGTAGTTTAATCTTCAGCAACGGAGGAAACAAAGAGAGACTATGACTCAGAGCAACAGTCTTCCAGCTAGGCAGCTCCAGGGCAGCCAAATGTACTTTCCCTTATTAGGCCAGATCATGAAACCTTGCTTCATTTTGAATGGTACCTAATTCTGCAGTAGTATCACTAACTTTAATAAACATCTTTTAAAGTACTGCTTAGCAGAATGTAACTCTACCTCTAGCTTTGCTTCTTTAAAAAAAAAGTTGTAATTAAATTTGACTCCACCTACTCTGACCAACATTGAATAGTATAACATGAATCAGGCTCCATTAGCAGCGGATGACATGTTTTAAAGGGATAGCACCTGTTTAACTTCCTGGAAATGGTATGTTTTTATGACTGTAATCTGAATTTCCACACTGCCATCTCAGCTAATGAGGTGCTTTTGATCTGAATTACTTTAGTGGGCTACTAAGAGAAACCAGAGAGAGGGCCTCACACCTCCCACGGACCTTGCTTATAGCTTAATTCTAAAAACCCATAGCTGATTTTCCTCAATTTAAGTATTTTTGTTATATGATGTCAGAGACGTGTGTCCTCAACTAAAATGTAATCCTGCAGGAGGAATGTGTCACAGAAGTGAGTTCATACAAGAATTATGCAGGCAGATGAACTTTCACACCTCTTCTGCTGGAACGCCTACAATGCTGCTCCAAAAGCTAGAGTAGCCAAATGGTTACAAGACATTTTGTATTCTTACATGGTGTGTTGACTATCAAAATGAAACTAAAAGAAGCATCAACCTTCTACCTACAACTAAGCAGAAAACTCACAGTCCAACTGTTATTTCAAAACACTTGTTGCATTACAATCTATGTGCTATATTGTTATTTTAAAATAAAGAGTGACAGTTCTAGATGACCACTCTCAACCTGCCCCTTAAAACCAGGTTCAGATGGGTTTAAACCTAATTTCCAATCTGATCTCGTGATTCAGAGTATAATTCAATCAGTAATCAATTGCCTTGAGCAGCTATATTAAAGCTTTCCTCATATGCTGTAAACATATGCTATCAGGTAAAAAAGATTTGCTCATTTTACAAATGCAAGTCAAAGGTAACTTCTGGAGTTTGGTTAGGACTCCTCCCTCCCTTGCACTCGTTCTGCACTGGTCTGGCTCTGCAGCTTTCGTTTTACATGGATGGAGCTGAAGTATATTCTATGGCCCTTGCTTAATGTAAGTTGCTAATCACTTAGAACAACCACGAAGTATTACTTAAACTGCTCACAAAATGAGGACTACCTCTTAATCATATTGGCTCTATGAATACAAACTGTGTTTGGCTGGAAATTTAGAAGTAAATAAAAGGCTAATGACTTTGCAGAACAAGTTAAGATGCTGTAAAAGTAAACTTCTGTAAGACAACAGCAGTAGATACAGATTTCTTAACGTTATAAACATTTCTGTTAAATGGTAACTCCCAGGGCAGAGGGAGAAAAAAAAGAAAAAAAAAAAAAAAAAGGAAATGCTGAGCCAATTCTTTCCTCAATCCACATATGTGATACAGCAACAACATTAAAAGAGAGCAAGTGAATGGAGAAAGGCACATTTTGGTCTTGATAAGAAAGCAGCTGTCGGACTTCAACTACAACGGCGCAATCTCTAGAAATCTCTATGTTTAGAAGAGTGTAAAAGAAATCTCTATGTTTAGAAGAGTGTATTTGAAACCGATTACTGCTCTTACATTTCCAGCTTATAAAATCACAAGACTAAATTAGGCTTCTATATTATTTTATTTCCCTCTTAAAATATAGCATCGAAGTCCTGCACACATATAAATATCCCTACAGTTTCTTACACACTTTCTATCCATCATTACTTAAAGTGCCCAACTGTGAACATTAAAAATAAAAACATTACTGTTAAGAGTGGCTACACTTATAGAAGGACTGGTATTCTGACAATGCAGGCCACTGATTTTACAAAAATCACCTGCAAAAGAATACACCCTAAACAACACGCATCAATATTAACCCTGAAGTAGTTGGTTTGGTTTTTTTTCCCCACTGAGCTGATCTAAAAGTGATTAGTGTACAGGGTTTGTTTTTGAAACATGTCTTTTACATAGTGTAAGAATAAAGGATAAATGCATTACTTTCTTTCTAACTCCCTCCTTCCCCCACAAAGTGTTTACTGTGTCCCAAGCTGCTATGTTGATTAAAAACCAGCTGAAAAGAGCTCCGGAAATGCATGCAACTTAAAATTCACTTAAACACACTTTAAGTTATAAAGTCTGAGAGATTTTAATTTCAGCATGGGGCTACGGTTCAGTTGGATTATTAGATGTGTTTGTCGTGGTGGTGAGATTGGTAAACACTTCTTCCTTAGTTTCAGGCTGATGTCTTTCCATTTTGGTTTCCTCTTCAGCATCTTTATTACTGGTATCTCCCTTGCTCTTGACTACCACAGGTTCAATCTCCATTATTTCCTGTGGTGGCTTAGGCTCTGGCAAATTTGGCTGAAGTCCATCAACTTGAACTGGTTCTGGGACATCTTCTGCTTTCTGTTCAAGTCTTTCCAAAATGTTCTGGACCTTCCTTACACCATCTCTCCTGGCCTGGCGCACATCTGCACGACCCTCAGGGTCCACTGAGTCTAGGGCTAGCAACTCTTTGGTCAAATACTCTTCAATCATCAAGTATTTTTTGTCAGTTTTCTTGCCTTCAAAGGAGTCGACTGCCTGCTCAAGCATTTGTACTTTCTCCAGAATTGCCTCCACTTTCAAAACACCAGGATGCTTTTGAGGTTCTCCTGTTTCCATTGTCTTCGGTGCCGCCGCTTCTTCAGGAGGGGGCCTTTCCTGTGGGGGAACAATCTTAGCTGGGCAGGGAACCTTTTTATCGGCTTTCTCTGCCATGGCTGGAGGCTTCTGGGGTGGTAGTTTAAGATCCGGTTCTTGGTGGGTGACCTGAATTGGGATATATGGTGACGGTGCATCAGTTTCGGGTGGTGGGACTGCCTTGTTTTCAGGTTTGATTTCAGGCGGTGGGGATGGTCTTGGTGGCTCTTGAGGCGGGCCTTGTTGCTGAGAAACCTGGTGAGCAAAGCAAGTTTGTGTTGAGATACAATGAACAATGCTCCTTATTTCCTTCTAAAGAACAAGTAACCTAACATCCAATTTTCTGTACTTGTAGAATTGCAATTTTTGCACATGCCAGATGATTAACCTTTCCTGTGCACTGCTGAATTTTACTGTTCCAAAATAAAAAGAACACTGTGCTGAAGAGTTCAGTTATTGTTTCCAAGCTATTGCAGATTACAAGCACCAATCGACTCTCAAAGACATTAAACTTCAACCCACCAAATCCTGCCCACACTCACTAAAGTCAGCTCTACGAGCAGTTTTATAAGATAGGACCTTAGAGCAAAGCCCTCACCTGACTTAAGTCAGTAAGATTTGCTGCAGCTTACTGCAGCGCAGTCAAGATTTCATCCTCGGTGTGTCACTAACCGAGAGCCGGTATTTCTTGAAAAGCTAACTATTTCGCTGAGTTTTAATCACATTTTGGGCTATTCTCATCCCATTCCTGTTTTCAGGACATTCCTTTTTTTGCTAGTTCTTATTTTTAATTATTTTACCTTTAAAGTATTCACATGCAGAGGTTACTGTGTCAATCTTATTACACTGTAGCAATTAGAGACAACCCCTGGAATTACTACAGATCTAATAGTCATCAAATCAGAAATCTCTTGAAATTGAGATTAGTTTTGAAATCTTAGCAGAAAAGTAGAATTCATGAGATCTGTATTTTCCTTCCCTGTCACCCCCTTCACTTATTTGTGTACATATACAGTGATTTTGGAAAGGTACTAGATCCAGCTCTCATGGATTTAGATGGCTGAAGTAAGATACCTACACTTATATTTAAACCAGATAAGTAATGGCCTGCACTGACGATCTGTTTATTGCTTTACCCGTTAAGCATAAAATTTTATTAGGGAGCTCAAATTCTCACCCAAAAAAATAAATTAGCATTATAACCTAGAATATGCCATTAAATCTGAAGTCTTCATTGTTTTGTCCTAGCACCTGGGTTTTCAAAAATATTAACCTCATTCCGCTGAAATCTCTCCAGAGAGGAAATCAAGGCTTGTTTTTATATATACCCCATTCCACACACTCACAGTTGTCAAATTCACAGTAGTCTTTAACTGTAGCTTTAGTAAGAATTTTAGCATGAAAAAAATGTTCAATGACCAACATGTTCTATGACCAAGAGCATGCTTCATGTAGGCAGAACAGACAGCTCAAAGACTAGATTTTGCTGATCCTCTTTCTTCATAACTAAAATTACTTTGTGCATCTGATGCTATCCTAAATGGTTCTGACACATCAATGAGGTGTATTTACATAGATGCCACAAATCCCACGGACCTGATTTTCTTCTCACAAACATAATGCAACATCAGTGACCTCAGTGTAATTACACCAAATTATACTCTGACGAGAGGAAAATCAAATTGTGTGTTAAATCATATTTCAGCGATCGAAAGACTCCACATTCCTGGTGGAAAGGCAGCTTGCTCCTAGTATATTATCTCAGTATGTCCCCATTTGTTTAAATACAGAAATGGAGACTGCTTTACATGCTTTCATGTACCTGTTAGTATGAGCCCATTTTTCAGCTCTAGCCACACTGAACAAAATACCTGGCAGGTAATTCCCTTCCCCCTTCTGCGTACCTGGGGTCTGTCTACAACTGTCTGCACTCTGATGGGAGCCGGGGGCTGTATCTGGGTGGTCACTCTGGCCGGTGAACTTTCACGGCTCGATGAGCCTCTCTGGGACACTCTGAACGGAGACTGCGCTCGCGTTGTCTTAGGCTCCCTCTCATCTGGTTGAATTTTGTGAAACACTGGTTGGTGGGCTTGGTATTCGCTCTGCTGGGCAGGGTAGTGTGTCTTCTGTGCCTGATGGTAGACTTGTGTTGGTTGCCTTTGGATATTTTCGTGGATCACGGGAATTGGAATATAACCGCGAGGAAGCTGATGGCTTCCTGCGTTGGGTCTGCCAGAGGACTGAGGGGAAACCGTTGGAGAATCAGAAGCTCCAGGAGATTGAGGCTGCCATGAAAACAAAATCCATTATTAAGTTTTAACCATTTTGCGTTCACAGTACTTTTCATTTCTAAAGAGAAAAGGAGATGGTCAAAGAAACTGAACTCATGTTTCCGGCACACAAGGGATCCACTTCCTTGGTTTTTTTGGCTAAGGGCCTCACTAGACAAACCACAGAAGTTGTGAGAGCATCACTGTAACAAGTAGAAACCTGAGCGACAGCATTCCCAGCCCCAAAATGAGCAGGGAGTGGATGCTCAGTCAGAATGTTTGCTGCTTTTGCATTGGCTGTTCCTGTCTAAACCTGTTAAATTTGAGACAAACTAAAGTTAAGCAAACGAATTATACTCTGGAGACAAAAACAAACCCCTAGCAGAGGCATACAACATTCAGACTTCTGATTCTGGTCACATTAACAGATTTTGTTTGTTTTGGTTTGGTTTTTTTTTAAAGCGTGTAATTCGGCAGCAGGCTATGGCAATGCACATATAGCTAATGCCCCCTTTCCCCCCCTCCAAGACCTTCCGACACCTTAGTCCCTTGGCACCAGCAGCGAGAGCTGCACTAGCTTAGACCTGCTGTTAGCAGGAGCGAGCACTGGGCTCGCTGCAGAATCCCGTTCCCAGCCTGGAACACGCTGTGGGGCTGCAGTCTGGGGAAAGGCAGCTTACTTGCTCACAGCTCCCTCCCTCCTCCTGCTATGCCAATCCATCACCTCACCTACTTTGCACCAACTCCAGCAGCTGTCAGGCTATTCTCTGAACAGTTTCATTCACTAAGTAAGAGGGGAAAAAAACAAAATTATTTCCTGACAGGTTTGTTACACAGCTCAGTGAAAGGCCAGGTCAGACTGGAGCAGGACAACACAGCCAGAGGCAAGAGAAGGGCAGGCAAGGCCGGAGACGGGGAACAAGACCCCTCTTTTGGTGCTGGTGAACTGCTCAGCTCAGCTGCCCATGAAACGGCAACCTTAAATAACTAAATAAATGCTGGTTTGTATTATGGTACCCATCACTGCCACTACTGGTGGCCTTGTCAACGTGGGGTTTAAAGGCACAATCACAGGCTCTGGCCAGTTGATAGCCGCACTGCGCTGCCTAAGTTTGTAACAGCAAGTTCTGAGGTCCTTAGTAGTTATCTCGGAGGACTATCTCAGGCACAGAAGACATGTTCCTGAAGCCACTCTGCATACAAAATAAAGCGTATTCCCAACTCTACAGTGTTGGGAGAAGGAAAAACCGAGCCTCTTGTCCCAGCACTGCATGGACAAGGCATTGTTAGTCGAGACAGCTGAGAAACCTGCTAACAGAATTTTAATTACGTTGTTCAGACTCCAAACAGGTTTCAGAGCCACCACTGCTGAATTACAGACCTGATGACGTATTTTCAGCTTGGTGAAGGCTGAATTTCGTGCTCATCTTACTTCGAATAAAAGTGAGGTTGATATTTCCATATATTACAAGAATACCAATTCTGCTAATTCTCTAGAGAGAACAGGCAAACCAAAATCCTACCTTCTGAAATGCAAAGTAAGCAGGGTGACTTTTTTTTTTTAAAGAAGTTCATAGTTTGAAAGTATTTTAACATACCACTGAATGACAACAATACTTTACAATTCATTTTTAAAGCTGTATATATGTAAATCTATACACTTAATACAACTGAAGTATTAAATTGGAAAGCAAAGATCACAGCAGTACAACTTCTCAAATGGCCTGAGTTGTTAGCTAACTGGCCACTTTTTTTTTTTTTTCTCTCCCACTTTGTTCTCTTCACTTTCTGACTCATGGTGCAGAACACAAAGAGACTTGCCTGTATCCTCCGCTTGTAGGGGAACCGGTATAAACCCTAAACCAATCCTCCCCTGCTGCAGGACCTGCACGGCTCAGAGGCTCCCTTTTTGCAGAAGCCATTTACATGCATTTGCTTCTGCAGAATCATTCCAGAATGAAAGCGGGCAATGCTAGAAAAACCTTGCATATTTATGCTGCCGTGACTTTGCACTTTTGCATTTTAATACTCTGGAAGTATTGGGAAAATGTAATCCTGTGGTAAGTTTGGCTTTCTGAAGGATAAACTACCCGTGTGACATTCAGGTCATAAATGCTGCAAAGACCAATGCAAACACACCCCAGCAATACTGACAAGTTACCTCAGGTCCGTGTGCGGCCGGCGCTTGGGCTGCTGCAGCTGCCGTTGTCTGTCCACATTGTTTGTCTGTCTGAGAAGCCTCCGTCGGTCCCCTTGGAGGGGACTCGGGGCCGGCATAGGCCCCCCTTAGAGGTGGCTGTGCCTGCACCGTGGTAGGCACAGCTTCTGTCTTGTATCGCTGCACACCAGGCTGCGGAGCAGAAAAGCACGGGTGCTGCTGTCTGCCGTTGATGCCCTCGTGGATGACGGGAATAGGGATATAGCCAGCCCGGAGCTTGGGGTATCCCATGTTTCCTTCTCTTGCTGGTGGCTGCTTGGGGCTATCACGAGATGGACCATTTGCTGACGACTGGCCTTCCTAGAAGTTAAAAACATCACATAGCACTTGCTGGTAGCTCGGCTCAATACACCCGGTGAGAAAAAGCTGCCCTAAAGGTCTGTCCTAAAAGCAGTATCAGCTGCGTATGAGAAGTTCAGACCCTCTTGGATCCCTGCAGGGCAGCTAACAGCACGTCCTAACACTCCAGATCTGCAGGCAAGAGAAGAGAGTAAGCTAAAAAATCTGCTTATGTACGAGTCTCTCATCCCCACTTCCACCCCACTTTACGGTTGGACTTGATGATCTTAAAGGTCTTTTCCAACCTAAACGATTCTATGATTCTCATAAATACCAACTCAGCCTTTAAAATCCCTGCCCAATTACAACAGGATTTCTTACTTGGCATACATGACTTGCATTTAGCCACCAGCCCACCCGCTTCAGACAGAACTCTTCCAAACAAGTGCCTGTGGGACCAGAGACATCTCCTCAGCACCCCTCAGAACCCAGCCGGTGCTATAGATAACATCCAACAAGAAACTTTCCAGGAAGCCTAATCCCACCAGAAACACAATATTTGCTGGTGGTGTTCTTCCCACCGGCTATCTAAAGAGTTACTAATGCAGCATACTGAAGGATACATTCACTGTCAGCTACAGGAGGATCCAGTTCAGTAAATATTGAAGGAGACGAGAGGGGAAGACAGGATAGCATAATGAAGAGGAAAACACTGAAAAGCAAGATAAAATAAAGCCCTGCATTGCATGAGTATGCTCACTGGACAATGTCAAAGCTCTGGCAAGGGTGGAAGTGGTTTGTACTAAGAGCCCTCACAAGTCCTCTAGTAAGTTCTTCCTGCATCGGTCATTCTATTTTGAGGCCCCGCGAGGGCCAAGTTCCAGATGTATCTCTAAGTCAGATCATATAACAAGCACCTCTGTCATTCAGAGGGTAATGTCATTATTCAGTAAGAGGAGAATGTAATAAGGGGACATATGGTGCAAGTGTTGGAAACCCTATTTTTAAAGAGGTGTTTAAGCTGCAAAAATATTTTATGTCGCTTCTGTACACATTAATATACTAATTCATTAAGAATTAGCTGTTTTACCAACCAGATTTTGAGTGTTCTTCCTATATGACAGTATCCCCTTAAAAAGTAATCTCTGAGAATTCCTGTAAGCAATGAAACCGCAGAGAATAAAGGCTATTATTTAGGTGAGCTAATAAAATAAAGATAACAAGTACTGAAAGGAACAAGTTCAAAATCAGAGCCCTGACATTGCATTTCCTTTTACTCATTAAAAAAACCCTCCATAAACAAAGGAAAATTTCTGGAAGAGGCATAGAGGAGAGCCAGGCCTAGAAAGTTCGCACAGAGAAGTAATAAGAAGTTGGCTTTTCCAGTTGCAGAACAAGGACGATCTCATGCCAAGGTCTGCACCAGGATCCACCGCCGGACAGACGAGTCATTTTAAATTCACCCTACCGGGAAAACACATTCCTCTGCTGAACGCAGGCTGTCTAGGGGTTCAGGACCCTGAGCACCAACAGGCATTTGCCAATTCACCCTCTACCAGCATAACCCCGAGTCGGCAGCACTCCCGGCAGCCATCTCTCCCGGGATCCGGAGGGACGTGCAGTTACGCCAGCGAACTGCGTTTGCCGGAAAATAAATTTGAGGTGCGCTCAGCTAGCAACAATGCAAGGCCACGTCAGAGCCAAATGTCTGCCGGGCGAGCGGAGCCGAGCGGGGAGGGAAACTGATGATTCGACAGTCGGAAGAAGCACCTTGCTGCTCCGCGCTGACTCGATGCATTCTGCGCCCGGCGCGCACCAGCTGCTCGGCACAGTCTCCCTGACGGAGGGAGCAGGCGGCAGGCCACGAGCGTAACCGGAGAGTCACAGCCAGCCACCCCACCTACAGGCACGGCTCCCACGGCTATAAAAAGGAGATGCACTCACTTCCAGCGCTGTCAGACTCCCCGCGGGAAGGGTCCGTGCTGGGAAGGGTTTAGGAGCTGGGTGGACCAGCAGCACCTGTGGATGCCCTGACACGAGAAGGCTCTTGGCCACACTTGCTCCGCTCCACCTGGGTGTACAACAAATCTGCCTACAGGATTAATTGCCAGCTCCTCTCTCTTGGCATTTTAGGGGTCTGCAATGTTTTGAACTGCTCCGTTTGGGGATAAGCCCTTCAATCTCCTGGAGTAATCCACAATGATAAATCCTTAACAAGGCTTCAACACGGAGTGTCCCACTCCCCCCACCCTCCATGAACCCTCTCCTAGGAGTCTGACCACGGGCTTCCCCTCCCTTGTCTTCATTTCCAGACCCTTGAGGCTGCCCTTGTTTTGAACCGTCTTAGCAACCTGAGAAATCTGCCTCTGCAACTTAAGCCCTGGTAAGAAATACAAAAGAAGCAGCCCAAAACCAAAGAAGAATCAGGTTGGACTGCTTTTTCAAACCATTCAGTTTATATCTGAAGTGAAACTTTTGGCAAGTTTAACACTTCTTTTTTTTTGATGGAAACACTGGTCCCTCTTTAAGAACCACAGCATAAACTATACTCTCATAATTTGTCATTTATTCTTACAGCTTCAGACAACCTGCGCTGCTCCTGTGGAAAGTTAGCATTTCGAGTTGGTCCTTTGCTCCAGGCTTCCCCCCCCCCGTAGTCAGGTCTGCTAACCAGAGCACTCTTTTGCGTGTGTGTCTCTAACAGTGCAGTCATATTGGAGCAGTCCTCAGCAAAGGAACAAACGCAGCGTCCCTTTTTTCCCTACCGTCAGTAGCTCTGAGGCAGACAGATCACGGATTTAGCAAAGGTGCCCTCATCACAACTGCTCTTCCTGATGCACATTGTTCTCTTCAACAATTAATATTTAACTCTATAAACAGTTTCTTATGTTAGCCAGTGTGTATCACCACATCCTCACCATTCCTTCTTCTTTCCCGTTCCCTTTCTCCCCCCCATTTCATATGCCCATGAACGTACACCAGCTGCGTGCTTTGGGACACCCTGCAGGGAGGCACGACACCGCAGCACCGTGACCAAAGACTAAAGAGGCCTTGGGGTCAGGCAGACGGCTGCAAAGTGCTTTGGGCTCGTTTTTAGTGAGGATCCAGCACAACAGCGAGCGCACACGGACCCCAATACCCCCCCAGACAGGCTTTCAGCCAAAGCAGTCCTGTTTTGTGCAAGGGAGCCTGCATTTCCAGGCTGGACAAACAAGCTCTGAGCTTCTCCTGAAGTCTTCCAGGTGTGCCTGGGGACGCCGCGGCAAGGGAGAGGAATGGAACCGAGCTCTGGAAAACTCCTGTCGTAACACTACAGAGAAGAGATCTGGGGATTCCCTCTGAATGCTTTAACTCCTGTTTCACAGGACTGCCAGCCAAGAGACCAAAAATGGCCATTTTTTTGTTTTTATTTGCCTTCTATCAAATACAGTTCTTCCTCATTATATTAACAAATATGTTATCCGAAAAAGGCCAGAGCTCACATTTAACACAAATCTGCACAAAGAGATATGACCAATAAATGAATGACAAGCTTTAGGCCATCATCCTTCCCAGTTTAAGTATAAAAACAGGAACCCAACTCAGATTTCTGCATTAAAAAAACTGAAGTAAATTTCTCCTGCCCTCATCCCAGGAAACAAGAAGTTCTTTGACAATAAAATTGAGAGTAATTATAAGCAACAGAATATCGATGAATTTCCCCATAAGTAGCAGGACTGACAACCAGCACTGCAGGAACCCCGGCTGTGCTCACACGCTTATGTTACATTTAAGAGACAGAATCCCCAAAAAGGAGGGAGCACAAAAACGCAAAAAAACTCCCTCGAGCAGCTCGGAAATTTTGACAACAGTCCTGGCCTACGCTTCAGGTAGCCTGAAACACCACCAGGCCGAGTGTTTCAGACCCGATCCACCATTTCAGGAGGTGCCGAGCAAGTGTCAAGGAGCCATCGTCGCCAGTCAAACAAAAGAAAAAAGCATCGCTGTGGTTTGAACAAGCTGCGAGTGGGACAGCCGAGCCGCGCTGGGCCATCTGCTCAGGAGGCTTGACAGCGCTCCCACCTCTCGGGATGAGGACATGCGTTTCTGTTGTGAGGCCATCACCATGATAAATAAAGGTGCAGCCAGCACAAGTTGTGCAACTGGAAAAAACACTTCATACCCCCACATCCTACTCTTGGCTTCCCATGGGAAGGGCACAGTCAGGCATGACGCTAAAATCCTCAAACTTGCTCAGATTTTCAGTGAGTTCTGACACTGTGTGCCACTGGAATGAAAAAAGTGACAGCAAGAGAAAAACATAACCTTGCAACAAAACTCCCAGTACAGCTGTACTATCTATCTGCAGTGGGTAATGGCGTAACTCCTAGTGTGCCCCAGTGACTGCTCAAGTGTTATTCCAGACTGAAACACAGAAACCTGCAGATTCAGTCACTGCTGATGCTAGCAAATTGCCACTGAAGTCATCCAGACGGCTGTACCAATAGAATGAAATTTGTCAAAATACTCTGTATGCATGCTAGATTACTTGAATAGTTGTATCGAACTTGGAAATCTCCCTTTTGAGACTGCTTGCATAATACATTTTTCATTCCTCTTATACTGAAATGGTCTACAAAAAAAATAGAAGTTAAAAAGCAAGTTTTGCTGCCATCACACTCCTGCATTTTTCTTGACCTGTACTGATATTATTGGTAGTACAGTAAATTCAGTTCTCTAAAGCATGTCTGTATTCTACACACGTGTAGCACCTCTGTAGCTCTCGCAGAGCAGCAGTGCAAGTATTTAAGTTGTACTTGTTTTGTAAATATTATCTACCGAAGGAACACAAATTTTACAAACATTACCAAGAGATTAAATACCTCTTTCTGTATGCAAACAGAAGGTCTATTGATTTCAGTATGGTTCCGAACTTAAGCTGCTGCTGTAAAGAGTATCATGCAAATAAAATATTCTGGTTGCTTGAATGACTGAGAAAATGCCAGTATTTGACAAAATCTGACTTGAGAGCACACTCCCCATGATTTTAAGCCTGGATCCTATCTATTTAGGAAGAAGGGAGTAGCCTGATTCTGTTTTTTCACAACACAATACGACAATGTAACTAAAATGAGTGACTGAAATACAATAACTCACATACTCCAGTCTATTTTTTATCAGAAATTGCCATGAATAACCAAAAAAGCCAGTAGTACCTAATATTCAGATCTAAGAATGATGTACCAATTCTATTTATTAAAAAAAAAAAAAAAATGTCATGCAAAGACAAAACTTTCACCATTAGAATTGGATTCCATACCTGCTTGTGTTTTACTTTTGGCCAGACTTTTTTTTTCCCTTCTCTGTTACACTAACTAGATGAATCAAAACTACTACACGAGCTTTGCTACTGATAGAGATCAGCATATCCAAGTATTCCTTGTAACTTGATTAAAGTACTAAAAAGTTTCTCAACAGTGCTTTGTGTTCAAGCGTATTAATAGTACAACATTACCATAAAGCACGTTTCATTAATACTTCCCAGAGAACGATACAAGTGGGAAGGTGGAGAGTGATTTGCTCTCAGCGCCAAACCCTAACTTCCCACTGCCGTGCTTCAGCCACTGAAGATTTTCACATTCTCACTCTTTTACTCACAATTTGTGCTTAAATATATACACTGAGCACATAGGCACTTGAGCAAGATATCATTAGCTAATGACCGAAGGAAACCATGAATAAGCTTAGTCGCATGAGCTGTCTCAGTAGAACTTTGTGTCGGTCACATCATGTAACCCATTTATAAGCCAAGCTGCTTTTGATGTTTTTACTTGTTGAATGCTGAGTTTTATTTCCTAACGTACACAGGTGTAGGCAAATAGGCCTTTTGTTCTCTCTTGTAATTATCATGTTGTGTTATACAAGTATTACATTAACGTATGCTCTAACTGATGAAGCGCAATGATGTCATTAGAAATAAGTAACACTATTAAAAATTTAAGGAGAAATCTTTCCTAAACTTCCCAGAACTGAGCGCCGTACTGGGGCAAGTACGCTGGCTATCTTGCAGACCAATCTTCTTTCAGGAACTAACTAACTTTTCTTTTTTGATCACTAAGATGATTCTTTCTTAGGCTAAAATGCCTCGGCGCAGACATGACGACACTTGCCCTTTATGCCTGCGAGTCGGCCCATGCACAGAAAGCATCCGATGGGCCAAACCGAACCTGTTCAGAGAAGGAAGCAATGACTGCTGCGAAGAGCGGAGCGCTCTTAGGAGAGAGCTGCTATCACCACCCATCCCGTCAGCTTTAATGGATGGGGTTAAAGAAAAGCCCTTTAGAGCACCAACAGAAATATCCTTGTCAAGGGTGATGAGAATGACACACTTCATTCAGTTATTTCTGTTCGCTGCCTGCTTACCCAAGAAGCAGGTGGTCAACCTGTTGCCTGCCTGCTCTTAGCTGTGAGCCAGAAATTTGTAACACGGAAGAAAATACAAGCCTCAAGAATTAGCAAAACAATACCCCATAAAAAAGGAGACTAGGTAGCTAACAATTGAAGAGTCGGCTGTGAATTTCACAGGTTATACTCAGGGTCTACATTTCTTCTAAATTTCAATTTGCACACAACAGTTTTCTGACTTCACTTCCTTAAACAGCAATTTTCCAACACTATAAAAACACTTCCTACACTGCACCCTCTTTATCAATTCTAAGGCTTTGCCATCAGCCATAAAAACATACTTTCATGCTACCTGACCTACTAGGCGATGTTAGACAAGTTGCTTCACCACCCCATGTCTCTCATTTTTCCTATCTGTAAAACCAAGCCGGAAAAATAAAAAGAATCAAACCAACAGCTTCTACAACGTATTTGAAGATACAGCATTTTCTCTCTATAATTAAGTAATGTAATTTGTGTGAACAAGCCACTTCTTCTATTTTATATTTATATTTAACTTGGCATGAAGAGAGGGCATAGCTGCCAGAGAAAAAGGTGGAGGCAGAGCTTACCTAAAGACTGATACTGTCTATATACCCCAAAGCATATTGGATTGTTACCGGCCTTATCATGGTTCAAGTGGGAACAATTCTGGTTTTGCCATGTGGTTATGGTAAAGCCCTGCCTGTGTATATGTTGCAAGTGTTAAAAATATGATTCCTAGGTAAGAATGCTGCCACCTGGCACGAGGATTCTTCCCTTCTCCCTTAGGTAAGAGGTACGCTGTGCCGGGAGTTACGCAGAACCATGCCAGACCTTCCTTGCTCTTCCTCTTGCATGATTGCCCAGACACTGCCGCATTATTTCTAGCATCATTTCTTCGCGTTCCTTTCTCTTATTTCCAATTTGATCCCCCCCTTGTTTTCAGATTAATTGGTATCTACGTAAATTCACCACGTTCTGTCAAGGGGGGGTTTAAGTAACTACGCAAAGCAGTTTGAGGGAATCTGGACAAAGCCAGTACACAACCCTCCAAAAATCCCCTACTGATAATTTTAGCACTCCTACATATTATGCCTTTTATATACAGTACCTTTTTAATCCAGTAACTAATTTATTAACCTGCCTGTGACAGAATGCACATCAGCATAAGTAATGTAAAAAACACTGCAGGTAAAAAGAGACCTAAATTGCTACCTAGTCTTACATTCCCTTCCACTGATGTGAACCACTGCAAAAGACGCGGAGTTTCAGAGAGGCTGTGTTGAACTTTCAATGCAATTTCTAATTTGGTCTACCAAGAATTTTTCAGTCAACTCGAACATGAGAAGTCAGTGCTCAAAAATAAGTTCACTGCTAAAGAGATGGGAATCGAGTGACTTAAGACTTATTTGGGGAAGCAGAGAGAAAAGAGATGCAACAGTCATGAAGGGTGAGGATGGAAACTTAGGTGTAGCTAGTTGTTCCCCAAATACCAACGGTGTAATTAATTGTTCCCCAAATACCAACGAAGCCATCAGTAAGAGGGTAAGATGGCCGCTTCTTCCTTTGTTCAGGCCTGCGCAGTCATTGTTGCAACCAAGAAATATGTCGCTTTTATGACTGCTCCCAGACCGTGTGGCTGGCTGGTACGGCTTTTATCTCAAACCTAAGGCATTAGCGAGCTATCGATCGTTGTAACGTTAGTTCAGTGAAGCTCAGCACAGTCAATTCCTTTGGCCTATTTTTAGTTGCAGTATTTCCCATTGGGTTTACTGCATGTGGAAACAACATATGGAAGGGGCATCAATAAATACTTATACAAGCCTCGTTTCTGTTTTCTTTTTTAAATGCAATCTATTTTTATCAACACTTTGGGAAATACCAAGTAAACAATTTAACATGGTAAGACAATCTTGCAGAAAGTATGCTGAGCTGTGATAGCATAAATTAACACAGAAAATACCAACAATAGATAAGCATAGGAAATCAATAATTTTACCACAGAAGAGAGAGGAAGAACAGTGACATTGCTAGTAAACACTTTTTTAGTAAAAGTATGCATATACAGGCTTGACAATATTGCTTGTACCTTATTCTTTGAATGTCTTACTATTAACTAATTAAACACTTGGAAGAAAATCATTAGTCTACCAAGAAGCTTTATTAATAAATGTTTTTCAGTCATTTGCAAAGTCATGGCTTACTTCCCACTGGAGTACAGCAAGATATTCTCTCTTCTTTCTCAGGAAGGTTCTCCCTAGCCCAGCCTTATACCGCAATGATTTCATACAAGTGACAGAGCTAAACACGCAGAGGAAGGACACCCATCATTCATATGGGTCAAGAAAGGCCAGACTGACTGAGAAAATAACAGACAGACATCTGAATTGATGAACGCATCTAAAATACATAGTTAAACGCAAAATCAAGGTCTGGTTCTGTTGATTTAAAATGGCTCTGTCAGGAGTTAAAAAAAAAAAAATAAAGATCCATTTCTCCCTTTATCCGATTATATATCTGGTACAGTTTACTGCAGTCAGCATAGTTACACCGATGTCAAGCCTAGAGTAAGCAAGAAGACCAAGATCAACCGCTCAGGAAAAATAGGACTTCATTGTTAATACTGTCTCAGCTACACTACCTAGCTAAAAAAGCTCAGTCAGCTTTAGACCTGTGCTCCATTCATTGTCCACCCACAGTGTAATACCTCATTTCATTGCCTAGGTCTCTTCAAAAAGGGAAGAAATATTCAGAGGGAGAATATTCATACATATAGTGTAAGGGTTACTTAAAGACCATCAACAAACCCACTAATTGTGATCAACAAAATCGCTAGTTTCACTGGCTGGTTTCAATGAAAGTAAGGCAGCGATAAGTCCGTGCGAGTTTGGCCTGTGTATAATTATCCTTGAAAAGATGCATGAAGTCTGAGACACGCAGTCAGCTTTTGCAATTCTCCTATCACTTCCAAAAGTGAACGCCAAGTTCTCATTTGAGCTAGACTAAGAATGAGGGAAATCAGAAAGCTGTTCATATCTAGCCTCTCTGTCTGCCTACATCTGTGGTTTTGTCCCTCCTGCCTGTTTAGGTTAAGAAAGAAAAAAAAAAAAAAAAAAAAAGAGTCTAATGCCTTCAAAAATCACTGCTGGATTTGAAATGCAATGTCAGCTTGTAATCTGTCACCTTTGGCATTGTCTAGCTAAGAAAATATTATTTAGGCAGAGAAATACTTTCCTTGGGCCTGATTCTGAGACTCTTGTGCTAAATAGTACCTGTCCTTGTGAAATACACTGGTACTTCACAAACAAACGATTTCAGAAGCTGCCCATTAATTCCAGCAGATATTCTTCACTCAAGGCTCTGACAAATGGCTGCATCAGATCAGTTACCCGCAGCTTCTATCACCAGAAACCGGAGTTTTTGTTCTTTGAACACCATGAGACAGTAACTCCCAAAAATCAACAGTTTTTCATTTCCATCTCTGAAAGCATATTTCTCTCTCAATGAGCGATCCCAAAGCATATGCACGTTCCTGCTTATGGTGAGCAGTAACAGATTTTCCCGTTTGGAAAAAAGTGTATCCCACAAAAGCCATTCAAAAGCAGGTGCAACTTTCCCTATCCGCAGTGACCCTTGCAAGCTGGCAGAAGAAGAGGCGCTTTTCATCACTACAGATTTCACATCAGATCGGGGCGAAAATTTGGTTTCAGGCACCCACTCAGGCAGGGGACTGATCCACCAGCGTACTCCCAACTGTTCTCACACAGTTATCAAAAGCAGCTTAAATGGGACTTTTCTGTTAAACGGGCAAGTTTCAAGTGGTGTTTCCATAACAAGGGCCTTTGGGTAAACAGCGCACTCGTCTTCTCAAGTATGTTTTATGGTTATAAAAAACGTACTATTTATTTCTTTTATTGCCCTAACAGCCAGCGTTAACAGGTGCCTCATTATACCAGGAAGATGGTGCCTCCAAAAACCAGTTAAAGCCCTTTTTCCTATGCCAGTCTCAACAGTCACGTTACCAAATTACCTTTCTCTTTGTACGATTACTAGAATTATATCATTTATTTATAGATCAAATTAACTAGCCCTTAAAAAGTTGAAAGGGGGTGAACGGATGTTTTTTTCAATTACGATTCATTAAACCACTTTGTGGACGCAACTCCAGGAGGTTACCTGGGTTTAGCTGCAGTGCGATACAAACCTACGTCCCTCTCCTCTTTTCGAGGCCAGGCTGCTCTCGCACCGAGTCACGCTCTGCGCTCACGAAGTGGGCAATTACTATTTTAAGAACCATTGAGTTCCTAAAATAATAAGACCTACTGGGCGCTTTGATCCTCACGTTTTATGTCAGGCTACAGCAGAAGCAGCTGCAACAGGTATGCCGAGGACAGCAGGTACCTCCCGACTGCTGCGTTCGCCACACGCCCAGCGCACCGCGCGGGGCAGCCCGGGGGCTCCCGCCCACAGCGGCCCCACGGCACCCCCGCCGCGGCGAGGCGGGCACTGCCCCGGCCCGGCCGCCCCGCAGCAGCCGCCGGCTCCCCGGGCCGCGCGGCGGGGCCGCTCCGGCGGGGCGGGCCCGGGCCCGGCCCCTCCCCGGCGGCAGGCGGCCTCGGGCTCCCCGCCAGCCGCACGGCTCCGCGCCGGCCGCCCCGCCTCTCCCGGCGCCGGCCGCGGAGCTCCGCGCCCGGGTACGTGGCGGAGCCCCCTTCCAGGCGGGCGGCCGAGCCCGCCCCGAGCCCCTTCGGCCGGGCCGCGGAAGGGCAGGCGAGCCGGCAGGCCCTGCGTGCCCGGGGCGAGGCGGCGCCGCTGGCAGAGAAGGGCGAGGAAACCCCGGGGGAAGCGTTTTCCCACCGGGCAACTCCTGCTCCGGCTCAAGTTTCCAGCACTTTCTGCCTGCAGCCACTGCACTGCGAACACAGCAAAGCGCCGTGCTGCTCCCCAGAACCGAGGGGCTGCGACCCGCAGGGGCCGTTCCCCAGGGCCCCGACAAAATGACACCCGCTCTCCCTCCGCCCCGCTCCTTCCATGGACATATTTGGACTAAGAGACGGCTTTTCTCTGAGCACGCTTAAGAACAAAACCGGACCAGACGGCTACCGAGACAGCTTGTGACCGCGAAAAAAGAAAAACAAAAGAAAGAAAACAAAACTTGACAAGTGAAAGTCCGGGCTGAGTTTCTGGGGTTTTTTACGGGCGTTCATCTGGGGCCGTTCACAGCTGAAAAATAAATCACGGCTCGCGTCTGCCCTGGCAGGCCGGGCGGACTTCACCAACTTTAAATAAACATTACAGGGCCGAGGTATCGAATGATTTAATGCACAAAAAAGGGACTGCAGTGCGTCAGAGACAAAAGGCAGCTCCTGCCCTCACTGCATTGCCATGCGCTGGGGGAGCGCCCGGCCCCCGGCCCCCCCACCGCGGGCCGCCCCTCGCCCCGCCGCGACGGGACAGGGACACGGGACAGCACACGGACACGGGCGGGGTCCGCCCGCCCTACCTGCGCCGCCGCCCGCAGTCGCGGGTCGCTCCAGGTGGTGGTGCGGCTGTTGTGATCCACGAAGAAGGGCCAGCCCGTCTGCGGGTCGATCTTGATCTCCCAGCCGGGGGGCAGCGGCTCGGCGCTGCCCTCCATCTGCGGCGGCGGCGGGGAGTGCGCGGCGGCGCTCATGGCGGGCCGGGCCGGGGCCGTGCCGTGCCGGGGCCGTGCCGTGCCCTGCCGTCTGCCCAGTACCGGGCGGGGGCGCCGGGCCGGCGGCTTTATCCGCCGCGGGGCGGGGGGGCGGAGGCGCGGGGCTGGAAGTGTCTGGAAACGGCGGCGCGGGGGGCGGCGGCGGAGGAGGGACGAGGGACGGGGGGAGGGCCGCGGAGGATGAGCAGGAGGAGGAGGAGGAGCAGGGACGCGGAGGAGCTGGCCGGCTGGAAACTTCTGGTTGTCTCCAGCGCGGCTCGGCCGACCCTCGGGTTACCGGACACGTCTCCCCGGGGCCGGGTCGTGCCGCCCCCCGGCAGCCGCGGGCGGCGGCGGGCACGCACCGGACCGGGCCAGGCGTCCCCGGCCCGGCCCGCAGGAGCGGCAGCCCCCTCGCTCTGCAGGGCCGCTCCGCGGGGCAGCGCTCGTCGCAGGCTCCGGGAACGCGCGTCGGGAAGTAAATGCAGAGCGGGCCGCGTTGCTGCTCTGCCCGGTCCCTCGCCGCCGGGCGAGCGCTGTCCGCGGGGAATCCGCAGCCCTCCGCGGCACTGCAGGCGTCCTTTGGCGGGGGCACGACCGCCCCGGGTAGCGAGCAAAAGCACAAAGCTCCTCCCCAAAAGCTCCTTGCCCCGTGATATTCGAGGTTATAATGGACAAGTAACAAAAATAATGTTTCTTCCCAAAAAGGTGGCGGGCAGGCATTGCTCTTCACGTTCAACTGCTTTGAGCTTTCTCAGCTCTTTGCAAATACGTGGCTGTTGCACTCAGAAACACACCTAAAGGCAAAGAATGTGTCCGCGAGCTTTAAAATCCTCTCTTTCTCACGGGTGCTGTATCAGCGTGTCATGCACTCGGTGTGTTTAGTTTGAGGTAACTGTACTTCACAATTACACCACCCGTAGTCATCTGACAGTCACACGAACAGCCACAGATGCCTGTTGATAGTTACTTTAAGTAGAAGACGGAATGCACGGTGTCCCTCAAGTGCAGACCTTACCTGCTGCAAAGCTACTTGCTTGAAGGAATTAAAGATATGCATTCCTCAGAGAGAGATGCTCATTACCCAAGTATCTCTTACTGCAGAAAAAGCTGCCTGTTCACACCCCTGGGGACAGGCAGGATCTCCTCCAGCTTGGGGCAGGATCAAAGTTCTCTCGATACTGCTTGGCGCTGATACTCATTCATCTTTTCACAGACTGCGTTTTGTTCAGCATGCTGACGAACATAACAATTGCTCAAACTTGCTCCTTCGTTCCTGCAGCTCTTCCGTCCTGCACATCCCTCACCCTCAGAACCCCACTGTGATCCATCACCGACCCGGTTTTCTGTCCTCGTTGCTGTCTGCCTTTGACTCACAAGTATTGTAAACGGATCGTTTTTTCCCAGAGCATTTACTTGCAGAGGTCTGTACTCCCATCACCATTACTGACTTACCCGTTTCCTGCAGCAACAAGTCACATCCTTGCGCATCTCACAGTCAGTCCTGGACTGCGGTGCCTATCCCTGGACATATCTCCTACCTCTGCTACCTCTCATGCTCTCTCAGTGATAAAAGACCTCTGCTCAGCCTCACTAATATCAGCAGTTGCCTCCAAAGAGGTAACATCAGAGATTTATTCTGCTTCCAATCTGTAGAGATCTGCAGAGGAAGTTCGCTCTCTCCCTAACAGAAAGGCATGCTTAGACCATATGTTCTCTGTAGCATATGCCAGAGTCTTTGCCAAATCAACAAAAGCAGCTGATTCAGACACAGGGGACACAGATGTTAAAAGGTCTGGCAGGAAAATTACTCTTGTAAGTTGAGGAAGTGATACAGAAGGGGTTTGTAGCTGCTAGAGTGTAAACAGAGACATGAAGAATGGGGGCTCTTTGTTCTGCTGCAGCTGACAGCTAACCTTATCCTCAGCAGAGGTAATGAATAAGGTCAGCAAGTAGGTGAAAAAATAAAAAAAGGAAAATTCAAAGGGGTGTCTAACAGGCTTAAATTAGATATTTTTGTGAGGGCATGCCCTGCTAAGAAACGGAGGGGATTATATTTCACAGAAATTAGCATGGGCTAGTGGTTCAGGATTCACTTGAGCTGCTGCAGGAAAGAAACCCATGGGTGGACAAGGATCCAGCTGGAGAGAGAGCAGTCTGGGCTGAGAAGGGAAAGCATTTTAGAGAAGGGAAAGCATTTTAGTGATGGAATTTAGTTGGCTAGACCTCATGCTTTTTCTGTTAATGAAATTGTCTTCCTTGACAGGTAGGTTTTAGCCTGGTTTCTTGTGAAGGTGAAAGGACTCCCAGCTGGGTGGGTTATATGGGATAGCAGTACAGGGATTCACTTTTTGTTCTCTTGTACTGTGCTGTCGCTGGGCCATAACTGCAACCCTGAGGCAATATGGCTTCTAGTTTATCTTGTCATATTTCAGATCAGAATGATTTACGGAAATGTTCGTGTAAGGAATACTGCCAAGAAAAAATCTTGGGTTCAGGAAGATTTGTTATTAAGATAAGTAAGTCTCTGTAGTGTCTGGCTAATCTCAGATGAGACTCCAGGCTCAAGGTCTATATATTCCATTTCAGAAGGCAAAACAATCAAGAAGCATTTGCTATTTTTTGTCTTCTTCATATAGGTGCAAACACAGCACTCCTGACTTCTCCAGGTGCCTATCTGCGCAGTGCTCTGCACACCCAGGAGTACCGGTCTAAGCATTTGCTCCAGGGTGTTCCAATACAACTAGAAACTGTGTAATTGTAGTTACCCAGAATTAATAAACTCTACAGGGTCTTTGTCTTGAAAATGGGCTGATTGTAGGTAAACCAGCTAGAAAATTATTAGGCTTGTAGGCATAACTGGATTTCCAAGGAATAACCCAGGACCCCAAATCAAAGCAAAGCCATTCCTTCCTCAAGCCATCAGCTGCATCATTTCTCAATTTTGACCTTAGAACTGCAGAGAGAATTGGCCACAGCTTCTGAGTTATACAATGGCCTGTGGCTACTTGAGTCTGTAGGTACGGCTACTTTCCAGAAACCTCACGACAGCGTATTAGCTGGACAGAGTATGGACCACCCCGGGGAGATTCTTCACTACGTGCTGCCACATCTCCCGTGGTGGATGGGTCAGTGAATGTCTGCAGAGGTGATCTGCTTCATCTACGGTTCACACGAGGTCTCTGGTTACGGATCTGTCTGAGATGGTCGGGCATGTTTGTGTGGACTGTCCTGCTGCAGAGAGCCCCCTCCTCGATGCACCCCAGCTCTAGCTCAGGTTGAACGAAGCAGCACCGTTGTAACGATATAATCGTTACTCGTTGTATAAACAAGTAGATATCTCTGGTGTGTCAGGAAACAACAGGTCTTGCGGTAAGCTCTAAATTGGCTTTCTACCTCCTGCATACCTGTGGCAATTAGCAGATCACCTGAACAGAAAAGGCACTATTAATCAGGACTGTGAGTCGAAATGTTTGTTCCAGATGAGGTATTGTAGAAAGCTGTTATTGATGAACCTGTGGGTAAGTGATGTGTATGGCATGTGTCTAGTGCTGTATTTCTAAGCAGGCGTCAGTCCAAGTTCTCTGCTGGATGCATTTAAGATTGAGTCATATGAAAGCTCTGTTAATAAATGCAGCATGCACAGAATTTCTCAGTCTTCAGATGCAAGAGACATGATGAATCTACCAGCATGATTTCCATCGCCTGATGTTTCATCCAAACCCAGAGTATCAATAACAAATAGCCCAGAACTTCACTGGTTGCATTTTGAATATCCTATTCCAGGTGTACGAATCATTTCAGCTAAAAGCGAAGAAGTCTCAACTACGGATTCTCTGCTAACTATAACCAGAGAAGTGGAGATGTTTGACTTCACAGTTTGTTCGGAACTGTGGACTTGTTTGTATCAACAGTATAAAAAAAGAGCCACTGCTACAATTGGGCCCCATATTTCAGAAAATTAAAGATGCAAAGTGATTGATAAATTTGTACTAATCTGCCACTTACGCTACAGACCGCCTTCGACTTGATTTTCAATGTTTGTTTGGTAGAGAATTTAGTGTAACTGCCAATGAAGTAGATAGATATCCATCTACCCATGGCCTGATCTCACGCTGACTGCTGTACTGGTGCAGACATTGTATGGTTCATATAGCTTGATCATGTCATCTGCTTATTGGAGTTACAATAATAGTATGCAAATTATTTGATAGATAAATATAGTTCCTAAGAACTTTAATAGAAAATGCAAAACATTAATGAGAAAATAGAGGGCTAAGTGTACTGTCTACGTGGAGAAAAGCTTTTTAAATGTACCCGTTGCAATCACAGTGCAACTACACTAAATCTGGGTGCTCACAAAGCACATACTCAGATTTCCAAATTTCAGGATTTTTGAACCTGAAAAAGACTCCAGAAGCTAATTCCTGTACAAAAAAAAATTTTTTTTCTTTTGCCTTTTCATTTCCACCTGGAATGCAACCTGCCTTAAATCAGGGAGCGAATCTGGCTGTGAACACAGCGAAAACAGCTTTGGTTTCTGTGATCTGTATGCAGAGAAAGCAAAATTGAATCCAGAACGTAGGCAGCAGAAGACAACGTGGATTTTCAGGGCTCCTCATTTTCCTAATATGTTATGAATAGAGTATGTAAGCTAAATTAATATTTACAAAATAGGCATTGTTGGTTGACCATTCTCTGTTCTTCCTGAGGCAGTCAGACAGAAGCCTGAGGAGACAGCTCTTTGGTGTAAGAGGTGTCTGGGTCTACCCAGGGAGCTGGATAACCGTGCCTTACTTCGTTAGAAATCGGGAGAATGAATTCGAGTCCATCTCAGCAGGCTTTTTTAATTGCTGCAGCGCTCATCCTCCATTAGCACTTCCAGGCCTCCACCTAGTGGATAAATGGCTCTTCTGTACTCAAGGCTGCAATGACCCAAACGTACATCTGGGATACTTTTTCAAGGTTTACTAGCAAATCTCGGTCCAAAAAAGAACCATTTCCAGAGCTGAGTGTGCCCAATAGCAGGCACGGTACAGAGGCTGGGAAAAACAACTGAAATGGGGAACTTGAAAACCCTCTTTCATGAGTAAATTGATCCTTTTATAAGCAGTAGCAGAATATGGCATATGTGGAGGCAGAAGTATTTCTCCAGTTTCTGTGGGTACTGCCACTGATTTAATGATTTTGGTGCTCTGTCCCTAATCATCCCTTCAAAATATTTTTATTCCCTTGAATTGAAGAAGCAGATGCACAGCCGATAGCATCTCTGTCTCTCTCCCTGGCACACTGGAGTCTCAAAGGAGGGGGAAAGAGAGGGAAAGAGAAACAAATGCATGTCCTTTAGTCTCTGCTCCTTCTGGCTCTCCTTGGAGCAGCGTCTGCCTGGGAATTCAGCTTTGGAAGTGCTAGCATTTCTTGGCCATACACAGAGCTCTTTGGGTACACGCCAGGAATGCAACCCTTCCACTTCTAGGAGTGTAGCTGGCTGCTCAAGGCTGGCTCACTGATAAGAGCAGTTGAGAAGAGTTGGAAGAAGCATTAGTGCCTCCCCCCCTTTCCCTTGGGAGCTGCTTCCAGCTGAGCTCTCACTTCAGGCCCCCACCAAAGCTACACCATGGCTGCACTACCATTATTACCATTTACCTACGTAGGAAATCCATCATTCAGGAGTTTGACGGTTGTATCGGCAGGACGGGCAGATGTGAGGTGGAGAGTTTCTGGATAGTGTTACTAGTTGCATCAACTATCTGATCAACGTAGACAATTACACATCTACTCAATGCTGCAAACGAGTGAGCAGGTAAAACTAAAACTCCTGGGTGGCACAGAACGTACACGTTGTTTTAATGGAGAACATTACCTTGTCTGTGCTGAGCTTTGAACGAGCCAAGAAGTCAGGACAAATCTCCACTTGCACAATCACCTTCAGAAGATGAGATTATATACAAAACCATGCTTCTAGGTATACTCATGAAAAAGTGAGTTTTGCCATGGTGAATTTTAATACAGGGTCTTCAACAGTAAGGAAATCCAAGCAGAAAATCTTAGCCTGCATACTCCTGAAAAAAACAAAATGACATTCAGAGGAGGCATTCATAAAATTCTCCTGATCAGAGGAGTGAATCCTACTCATTAGAATAATTTTTGTCTAATTTCCTTGCTAATGGAGTTGGGTAAACATCCCATCTCTAGCAGTGGCTCTGACTCATGTTCACATGTGAATTTGGATAGGATGGCTCAGTGATTACTGCTCGCACCGATCAGCATCCTACCCCTGCAACAGGGACACAGAATGAAACATCTCCGCTACGCTGCAGCCCACGACCTACAGATTAATCTGAACTGTCACTAATTTCCTTCTTAAATTAGAACAGAGGACTGTAATCTGTAGCTCTTGATCACATATTATCTTCTTCTGCCATCCCTGCTCGAGGGTCAGCAATGCCTGGTAGGGCAGGGAGGTAGGGAACCTGGGACTCCACTTCTGCTCAACTGGCTGAGTCAGAACAGCATCTCCAGAGTTTCAGAGGAAGACTGAAACCTGGATAATGCATAAAACCTGTAGTTCATTGCAGCAGTAGGGGAATACTTTCCAAAGTTAATCAATTTTCTGAAACAGAAAGAAGATTAGATGATGCTTATCTTAGTTTGCAGAACTGCTGTTATTATATATGGTGATAACAATCTTTTTTTTCCCCCTAAATTCTGGTCTGTAGCAGCTAAAGAGATTGTTTCCAATCTTTAGCTCATTTGAACCAGAACAAGGCTGTTTTCCTTTCCCAGTGTCTATATTTCTAAATAGTCCAGGGCACTGGAAAACTAGATTTTTGTTTCTAAGTGCATATTGCAAATTTTCTCATATCTTTCTGTACTCTCATATTTTATTTTATTTTATTTTTGGCTGAACTTCATCTATTCTTCTGCAGTTTAAATATCACCTCTATTAAAAAAACTTACAGACGGTGCAAAACACAAAACCAGTGGATCTGATTTCCAGAGAGTTATGCTGGCATGGAAAGATCCTTGCTAAGCTTTAGGACAGCACAGCCCTCCTTTTGTTCCCTGGTGCTGGGAACATGGCCTGGCAGTTAGCTGGAGTAGATCACTTCCAGTCTTCAGCAGATCCTGAGTTGCCAGAATAGTCTGCCTTGGCAAGGTGAGCGAGCCAGAGAACAAGTCTGCTGCCCTGGTCTCTCCTTTCATCCCACAAAACCTTTTGAGATTTCTTAATTGTCGGTGATCTTCACTGAGAAGGAAATCTTTACTTTTTTTGTCTTTGTGTAGAAAAATTAGGATATCATCCCAGAATAATCCCATGCTAAGGGCAGTCACTGGATTGTGGTTCAAGTCTCCTGGCTCTTACCCAAATCAGAGACTAACCTTTATTTCTTAGAGCCCAGTTGAGCTCTATACCACAGGATCATTGCACGTGCTTTTTCTGTCTTTTCTCTTGTCTGAAAATTTTACTATCAAAGCTCGTAGTCCTGAGAAAAGTTTGGTTTCAAGGAGTCAGCAGGTTCTGATGAGAAAGTTGTTTGGTGTTTTTAAAATTCATTGGACCCTTTTGAATAGCTCCTTTTTCTTTTTTAGCCTGGTCCCAACGAAAAGGTGTTTATGCAATCCTGCTGCCTGTCAGTCAATCCTTTGAATCCATGGCCACTTTCCCATAAATTTGATCAGGAAGAACATTTCAAAAGCAATTGCATCCCAATACACTCCATGGAAATCAACAGCTGGGCAGAGGAGAGAAACCCATACGAACATCTCCTGCAAAGGAAAGATGAGTAGAAGCCAGCTGTTCAACAGCTGGTCACTGGCTAATCAGCATGAGTGTAGCCCCACCATGCAATATGGTATTTTTGCTAAATGAAGATGTTAAGAGGAGCTTGGAAGAGGAAGAGAAACTAGAAATGACCAAATAATATTTCTCATTATAAACTCAAGCACAGACATATTTTTAATGTTAATGGTGTTTATAAAGATTATCTCCGGTGAGTGTGCTCCATGTGTATGTGTTTGATAAGTTTCATTTCAAGACAGCAAAACATGGAAATATATGCAAAAAGCTAGCTCCATATCTGTGTTTACTGAAGTTCATCCTGAATTAGGTACACATTTTTGCTTTGAAAATTATGTATTAAGCCTTTACCCTCCACTGCTTTAATCAATGGGAGCAGAACCAAGTTCTGAGACTGAAGTTCTGCATGTTTCACCATGCTTTTTAGCTCCACATCTTGACTGGGAGCAATGCCAAGTCTGAACATCCACGAAAAACTTGCAAGAGAAGGAACTGAGCACACAAAGTTTGCAGTAATATCAAGCAGGCAGCAAGACTCAGAAGAGTCATAAACAGTTTAAAAGATAGACTCTTGCATGACTGAGCCCTTGTCCTGAATACAAACTTAGTGTGGGACACTGTAATCTAGTAGTGTCTAGACAAATACATCTTACATAGTTTTCTTTCTTCTCTAGCATGAATGCAGCTAGATTTCCCAAAAGAAAATACATTAAGAGAATTTCAGGTTGCAGGTGTACACACTCACTAGTCAAAGAATATCCAGGTGAATTTTGCACAGAATCCCTATCCTGTTTTTATAACACGCAGTTGTCTGTGCACACAGTTCCTCTTTTTGCCTGTTCCAGGACTAAAGTCTTAGAAACAAAATCTTTGCAAGAGTTTTTGATGCAAGGTTGTACATTCATAGCACGGTGTATTCACGTGACAGGAAATTATGTTTTAACTGCACAGTCAATGAGAGTGGAAAGAAGACACAGGAACCTAGTATAATATTCTCATTCATCATAATTTATCATAAGTAAACAAAAATGTTGAGTGATTATGAAATATGCATGATGGACACAAATACATTTTTAAAAAATTAAGTCTTATGTCAGTAGTTTGGAATACAATCTCTTTTAGTTCTGAACGGGCAAATAAAGGCATATCTTACACAGTTCTGCATCATGGTTTTGGTACAATAAACTCTTGATCTGCAAGAATCAAAGCTTGGGGTAATTGTGATAAGCAGATTTAAGAAAATCATTACGTAGCCAGGTGGTGGGAAATTTTCAACAGATGGAAGTTACAGCAACTATGTGTTTTATAGTTTGGTTTGGAAAAATAATGTGACAGTTGTCAGTACATCTGGCAAGAATTTGTTGAACCTTAAGTCCTGTAACTTCGTGTTCAGTGAAGTCCTGAGTAAAAAAGAGTGTCAGAATTGGCTCCTCTGGTTAAGATTACCAGAGCTGCAGACGAACAAAAGGGACATTGGGACCTGGTCCATCTTCTACTTAGTGCTCATCAAGTAGATGTCTTCTGTTAAGATGTCCAGGGAATCATATTCTCTCGGATTATTTTTGCTCAGTTTAATGACAGAAATGAAGATGCTGTGAACATCCCTAGCTTTTGAAAGCAGCTCCAGTTAAGACAGAGATACGGTCTTCAAAGTTTATTTTTGTTAGCTTCAGGAAAGCAAAACTGCATCAGTCTATTTGTGTACTTAGCTCACTGATTTTGTCAGATCACATTTTGCTCCTGTTAGTCCTGTGGGATCACATCCAATGTTTTTTCAGAGTTTAGACTATGATCAAATAGGAACAGTGTGACATAACAGAAGGTTTTATTTTATTTTAGGATACGTGTGCTTTTTCTTGTTGCAAACTAACAGTTGACAAATAGATGACAAATTCTGGATGGCATTTGAACTAAACTTTCATTAAGCTGGCAGCGTCTTTACGTTTATTTTTGGTGGAATGACCTTTCGATGTGTAAAGGCCCTAGATGCTTCCTGATTAAGTTATACTTCCACGTGAGAAACACTTTCAGCTCAGAGGAATTATGTGGGAACAATTGATGAAGATATCTCCTGCTTTCTCACAGCCTCCCGCTCAAATGGTAAGATAAATGGGGGGTACACGTTTACCTGAAACATAAAGCTGAAATGTCATTTGCTTTTTATTAGTTGCAGTTCCTAGTGCTGTCTGTCATTACAACCAGATGTTTTAGAAGAGTTGATGGGGTCGATGAGCTACATGAAAAAGCGGGACTCTTCTGGTTTTGACCTGTAGGTACGATTTCTTCCTCTTAGAAAAAGGTAGCTAATGTTAAAATAAAAAAAAAACATTTCAGTGCAGCTAAAATAAAAGAGCATTTCAATGCAGCAAACTGAGCCTTCTTTGTGTTTTCTCATTTTTTACATTTTTAATCATTTGACTATTCCTTTTCCATTTACTTACACATTACTGTTAATTACTTTACATTGCTCAGCTCCCATCCTGACCTAGCTCTGGTCTCTTACCTGTCTGCTGTGAGAAAAGAGGCTTGGGTATGTCTGTATGTGTGTGCCGAGCAGTTGAAAAATTCAGATAGCTCAGACTATTAGCCTTGTCTCCTTGTAAATGTCAACCTTTCAGCTAAGTCAGATAAAACATAAATACATTTCATTTAGATGAAGCATTAGGTTTTTGGGGGAGAAATAAAAAAAAACAAACAAAAAACCCCAAGGTCAGGAGTGGAAAGCATGTTCTCAGGGCATGATTTAAGTTCAGGCTCCTTTCCTGGTTGTAATCCATAATTCTGTGCTAAATCCCAGTTAGCTCTCAGGAGTCTGACCAGTCTGACCAAGGGCTGGGTAACGGTCATGAGGAGACCTCCAAATTTTGCCCCAGGTGTTTCTATTATACATCTGAGAGCTTCCATATTTGAAGAGTTATTTCAAGTCTCACTGCACCTGCTGTTCTTTGGAAGGATAATTTGATCCGTAAAGGAAGACAAATTAAAGTAATTACATTTAAAAGAGGCTGGATATCAAGACTAACCCTCTTGCTGTTGAAGTGAGGATGACGGAGAGCAAGAAAAGATTATATTTAAGTCGTCTTGTTTCCTTCCCCCTGCTTCTCAGCAGGGCTCTGACCTGGCTGTCCTGCATCTTACAGCATCACTGCTGCTCTGCGTTGTGCTGGATGAGAATAGCCCCTCAAAGACGCTCTCACAAACTGAACTCGCAGAAGTGTGCTGTGCCCCAAATTTCTCCCCTCCTGCCCTGTACCTTCCTTCTTGCTTCTCAGAAAGCAGCAGTGCCAGAGGCTGCACTGGCTTCTGCTTCCCAGGGTGTCCCTATTCCTAATTCCACGTTGCCCTCCTAGGGTAGCTTGCGCTGCCTTCCAGGTAGACCTCCAGTGGTCTAAGGTCATGATTAGGAACTTGAACCTTTGTTGTGTCTTGATTTCCTCCATAATCTGTAAAATGCAATGTAGAATAAAAAAAAAATTAAAAGTGTTTTGAATTTAGAGCTGAGGCAAAGACAAGTTAGCAAATCATATCTGCAAAATTTCACTGCCACAGTACAGCTTCCAGACTTGCCGTATGCAATTAAGAATAAGGTATGCAAGCTAACAAGTTCTATTAGATAAGCAGCTCTGACAAAGAGATAAATCAAGAGGCTAGTCCAAAATAATTCCTTTGCTGGAGGCTATAGTTAGCGAAAACTGTTTGCAGGGAATGTTGTACCATCAGCTGCCCACTGGAATAAGTAGAGTGGTGCTGGAAAACAGAGATAACTGGGTAACCACAGATATAAATGTTATCTTAATTTCTCATTTAACTCCTTTATCATTTGATAACTTCTTCATTTCATTCCTATGCTTCCTGCCTTCTTTGTCAGTCATAGGTGTGTTGAAACAGAAGGCTGCTGACTTGGAGCATTGAGAGACTTTGTTTGCCAGTAGTTTCAGATGAGAATTGCTGTATCTTACTTAAAAGTATCACTGGTTTGTCAGGAGATGGGGGACATTAAATTTCTCTGTAGTCTTAAGTTTCTGCTTTTCATTTATAATATAAATGTATTGAAATACAAATTTGCTGAAGGTTCTTGTTATTACGGAATGCTTCATAAAAAAACATTAAAGCAGGACCTGGCAGGACCCAGCACTGAGCCTTGTTGAACCTCATACGATTGGCCTTGGCCCATCGATCCAGCCTGTCCAGGTCCCTCTGCAGAGCCTGCCTACCCTCCAGCAGATCAACACTCCCACACAACTTGGTGTCATCTGCAAACTTACTGAGGGTGCACTCGATCCCTTCGTCCAGATCATTGATAAAGATATTAAACAGAACTGGCCCCAACACAGAGCCCTGGGAACACCGCTTGTGACCGGCCACCAGCTGGATTTAACTCCATTCACCACCACTCTCTGGGCCCAGCCATCCAGCCAGGTTTTTACCCAGTGAAGCGTACGCCCGTCCAAGCCATGAGCAGCCAGTTTCTCCAGGAGAATGCTGTGGGAAACAGTGTCAAAGGCTTTATTAAAGTCTAGGTAGACAACATCCACAGCCTTTCCCTCATCCACTAAGCAGGTCACCTTGTCATAGAAGGAGATCAGGTTAGTCAAGCAAGACCTGCCTTTCATAAACCCATGCTGACTGGGCCTGATCACCTGGTTGTCCTGTACCTGCCATGTGATGGCACTCAAGGTGATCTGCTCCATAACCTTCCCCAGCACCGAGGTCAGACTGACAGGCCTGTAGTTCCCCGGATCCTCCTTCTGGCCCTTCTTCTAGACGGGTGTCACCTTTGCTAACCTCCAGTCAGCTGGGACCTCCCCGCTTAGCCAGGACTGCTGATAAAGGATGGAAAGTGCCGTGGTGAGCACTTCCACCAGCTCCCTCAGTACCCTTGGGTGGATCCCATCCAGCCCTATAGATGTGTGTGTGTCTAAGTGGTGTAGCAGGTCGCTAGCCATTTCCCCTTGGATTATGGGGGCTTCATTCTGCTCCCCGTCCCTGTCTTCCAGCTCAGGGGGCTGGGTACCCCGAGGTCTTACTATTAAAGACTGAGGCAAAGAAGACATTAAGTACCTCAGCCCTTTCCTCATCCTTTGTCACTATGTTTTCCCCTGCATCCAATAAAGGATGGAGATTCTGCCTAGCCCTCCTTTTGTTGCTAATGTTTTTATTAAAACATTTTTTATTGTCTTTTACAGCAGTAGCCAGATTAGGTTCTAGTTGGGCTTTGGCCCTTATAATCTTCTCCTTGCATAAGCTCACGACATCTTTGTAGTCCTCCTGAGTTGCCTGCCCCTTCTTCCAAAGGTCATAGACTCTCCTCTTTTTCCGGAGTTCCAGCCAAAGATCTCTGTTCAGCCAGGCCGGTCTTCTTCCCCGCCGGCTCGTCTTTCGGCACATGGGGACAGCCTGCTCCTGCACCTTTAAGTTTTCCTTCCTGAAGAATGTCCAGCCTTCTTGGACCCCTTTGCCCTTCAGGACTGCTTCCCAAGGGACTCTGTCAACCAGTCTCCTCAACAGGCCAAAGTCTCTGGAAGTCCAAGGTAGCAGTTCTGCTGACCCCCCTCCTTACTTCTCCAAGAATCAAAAACTCTCTCATTTCGTGATCACTCTGCCCAAGACGGCCTCCAACCACCACATCACCCACAAGTCCTTCTCTGTTCGCAAACAGCAGGTCCGGTGCGGCGCCTTCCCTAGTTGGCTCCCTCACCAGCTGTGCCAGGCAGTTATCTGCCACACGCTGCAGGAACCTCCTCGACTGTTTTCCTGCTGCTATGTATGTCTGCTGAAAATATATTTCCAGCAGACATCTGGTAAGTTGAAGTCCCCCAGAAGAACAAGGGCTAGTGATTGTGAGAATTCTCCCAGCTGCTTAGAATTCAGTGCCTAAAAAGTGGTTGTATGGAACATAAGGCTAGTCAATAGTCCTTCCAGCATTTGTTAAGGAGATTGCTGCTTTGGTTGATAAAAATATCTGCAGACATAAAATGGGCCATTGTACTTAATGAATTATTGTCTTTCCATAACACTACATTACATTCTGTTTAGCAAATCAGAGCTATAGAAAGGCATCAAGGTACATATCAAACAGATTAAGACACGCTAATTAACAAACCTCAAAAAGGTACTTATTAATGGGTAAACATAATTGCATAGTGGTGTTTCCAGAGAAGTTCTCCTGGGATCAGTGCTGTCCAACACTTTGAATACTGCAAATCTGTCAGTCTTTAAACTTAGTAGAAAAACTTAGCTTTCAGTATGTACTTTCAGAAGATTTCTAAGTCAGTGTATAATTGCTTTATAAAGTGCTTCACTCCTTGGATGTTGATGTAATTAAATCTACAGCCACTTTTTGTCTACAAGTTGTAGGAACCTTACATATCTCTGAAACTGAAACGAACCCGTTGCTTTTTAAACTCATGTCAAGAAGACAATTTTTGTGTCAACTGATGTTCCACTTTCTAGTAAATTGTCCAGCCATTTCCTTGACCTTGTTCTCAGCTTTGGTGAAGGTTTTCTGTGATACCCTGGACTGGTGTAAGCAACAAATGCTGGGTTCCTACCAAAGGCCTCTTTGGTTTCATGGATGGAAAAGCACGATGTGGTTTAGGAAACTTCTTAAGTGTTTTTTGTAGTCATTCATTTTGGAGTCGTTTGGCACAAATTATCTCCGTTATCAGCTCTTCATACCACTCCTACACTCTCAAATGACTAACAAAATACAACAGAAGCACGAGTAAATGCTGTAACTTTTGATTAATACAATCGGGGAATCTTGAACTCAGGAAATAATTTTTCCTGCCTTTAAAAAAAGTAATTTTTATGGCTGTATTAAACAAAAATACTTGCACTGCCAGGGACTTGGCAGTTATGACAGTGATGCACATTACTGATGCTAGTCAGTAACGGGCACCGTAATGCCATTCTGTCTCACTGCACCTCATCCGTCACGCTGCATCGTCTCTTGTAGCTATAAGCACTGGGAACTATCATAACACTCAAAGAATGCCTGTGATTTACTGCCTATAGGCCAAATAACCAAACACGTGAAATAAATAATTTCACTTATTGATCTGGAGATATATATATATATATACATATATATATATATATAAAATCTATATATCCAGACACGTATATCTTCTGACATGACCTTTCTCACGTGCTACTTTTTAAAGAGTTTCCCAGGCAATGCTGGGGAAAATAAAGCAGAGAAAAACAAGGTTTAAAGGGCATTAAATGATGACAGTTTATGTGAAACTTTATTAAAGCTCTAGTGCAACATTTTTTAAGGGAAGAGGGACATAACATTTAGTGCTGTTTTGATTGGTTTTTAGAGATAGCTGGTCATTTTGTATATGGCAGAATATTTAAAATATTTTGGTAACATAATCTTTACAAAACTACATGTCTCTGAAAGAGAAGGTGACTCTCTGATATTGCTGCTGTAAATCCAGTGTCTCTTCTCAGAGTAGTATATGGAATTAAATTATTTGTATAGATGTGTATCCAGTTCCATTCACTTTTTTAGCCCACAGACTTTACCAGGAGGCATTGCTAATCTGCATATACCGCACCAGGACTTCAGTCTGCCAGGTATGGATCACATAGATCCAGCAGCGAATTTTATGGGACCTACGGAGCAGTGCAAACTCCTGCTGTGCTGTTGGTTAATTTGCAGCTCCCCATGCAGGCGCTCCTGAATGCCACACAGACGGTTTGCATCATGAGTCAGTTTTGTCCATGCTATAGAAATAGGTGTTTTATATCAGATCGCAGACTCGGGCACATGCAGGGCACTAGGCAGGCCACTCCAAAGCGATACGCAGCTGGCGTTTGCCCCTGCCACTGGTACCCACCACCTCTCTCCCTGTTCTTCGTGCCTCCTTCCACTGCTGTTGCCAGTGGCAGTGTCTGACAAAAAAGTGTTTGATCCCTGCTGGATATGCAGATTCTTTATATGCAGATCTTTGGCTATTCAAAACCCATGATTAGAGTTTTCCGGTAATTCCTTATGTATTCAACCTTCTGTGTTTTTAATACAATTTTAAAAGTTACTTAAGCCACCTATATCTGCATCTCCGAGCTAGAATAGCTTCTTCCAGAAATATATGCCTGGCAACAGTCTTGCGTGTTTAAGTTAAAGATAGGAAAACATTACTGTGTGAGCAGCAGGCATGAAAATATCTAGTTTGATAAGTATATAGGCAGTTTTCTTCATGATGTTACTATTTTGGAAGAGGGAGAGTATTTAAGAGTACTTCAACATTCAATATGTATACAAATTGAATTTCTTCCAGAGTAAGAGTGCTGTGATTATTCTGCGGTAACCGCGCACGAGGATGCTCATCCTCCGCCTATGCAGAGCTATTCCGATCCATTTCCTCATTGACAATTCCTAACTTAACTTCTCGCTAACTGAAGAAAAATAAAAGTTACCACAAAAAGTCTTCTAGTAAACCTTTTTTTGTAGTGAGAACAGTTTAATGATGTTAGCAAGGATTTTTATGTTTGATGTAAAAAGGAGAGCACTTCCAGAAGAGTTTCCGGAAACCATTGCTCGATGCCTCTGCTGAAATTGCTGCCAAAGGATGGTGACGCACAAGGCTTCTTCCTTCGAAACTACTCTGAGACATTGTCACCGCTCCCTTGTCGTTTGTCTCCAGTCTCAGTTGCTGGCGCCGAGTTCTGCTTTGTGATACCAACTGTGTTTGGGGTTCTAAGTGCTAATTAGTGGTGCTTTCTTCTGTGCCTACGACAGAGGTTGGTTTCATGGTCCCAAATAACAGTGCCCTACAGTATGCTTCCTATAAAACACCCCATTATGGTATATATGGAAAGAAAGGACACAGACAGGCCTCTTTCCCCGTCGTCTCTGCTCTTGGTGAGCCCCTTAAGCATTGCACATCTCGTAACAATCATAATCTTCGCAGCTGAGACTGTACTGACGCACTGTGGTATCTGAAGACAGCCAGGCTGTATTATTGGTGCCGTATGTGGACAGAACGTAAAATCATGATCTTTGCTTGTGAACGTGACACGCAGTAACATACCACGGTGTAACTCAAACTCCCCTCAGGCAAGCACACGGCAATATATCAATATTTACAGGACGAGCCCCCTGAGGTGTATCAGATCGCTTTGTTCGTCATTTATGCACATACTACCGCCATACCTCTGCGTTAGCCTCCCACCGGACAGAAACCCCCGGGGGCCCGTGGTTCATCACGGGCTTTCCTCAGCGACTCCCGAGGCAGCGCCCAAAGGCCGGCGCTGGCGGCACCCCGCGGGGGCCGGGCCGGGGCTGGGGCTGGGGCTGGGGCTGGGGCCGGGGCCGGGGCCGGGGCCGGGGCCGGGGCCGGGGCCGGGACCGGCAGCCCCGCTCGGCCCCGCCGCTGGCGTGAGGCGGCAGCGCAGAGAAGCGAATCTTCCCGGGCTGCTGGCAGCCAATCCGCGCCGCCCGGGCTCCCCCCCGCGGCGGGGAGGGACGCGGGCCGCCGCGCGGCCTGACACGCCCGCTGGCCCGCTCCCGCCAGGCATGCTGGGAGCGGTAGTTTCTTGCCAGCCTCGCTGCCTGTGGGCCCGCGGCGCGTTCCGCGGCCGGAGGACTACAACTCCCAGAAGGCTGGCGGGCCCCGCCCGCCGTCCCGCCGCGCTCTCCCCGTCAGTGCCTACGATCCCCAGCGCGCTCCGCGGCGCGGCGGCGGGGACCGGGAAGGAGAATCCGGTCCGAGAGGGAGCGGGCCGGCGGGGCGCGGCTGCGCACAGCGCGGCTTCCTGAGTGTCTGGTGGCGGCGGCCATTTTGTGGTGCTTCTTCCCTCTCCTGTTCGGGTTGCGGTGTCGGGACCTGGCGAGGGGGCGAGACGGAGCGGGGGGAGCCGGGGCCCTCACCCTCACCTTCCCTTCGTCTCCCTGCGCGGCGGAGCCCCCCTCCGGCGCTGCCCCCCGGTGCAGCTGAGAGCGGCGCTCGCCCACCATTATGGAAGACGACGGGCAGCCCAGGACCCTGTGAGTGGGGAGGGGACCGCGGGGGAGCCGCGGGGCCGGGGTGGGAGCTCCGGGGGTGGGGAGTGAGCCCCAGCGGGCCCTGGGCGGAGAGGGGCGGAGAGGGCCGGGCCGGCGGCGGGGCGAGGCGGGGAGAGGGATGCGCTCCCGGAGGCATGCGTGGCCGGGCCGCGGTGGGGGCGGGGAGGCGCGGGCCGGGCGGGTGCGCGGAGAGGGGGGAGAGCGGGGCCGGGGGGCGCGGGGGTCCCGGGGGAGCGGAGGGAGGCGGCGGGAGAGGAGCGGAGCGGAGGGTCCCTGAGGAGAGAGAGCGTGTGAGGGAGGGGTGGGGAGGGGGGTCCGGAGCTGGCGGCGGGGAGGGGGAGCGGAGGCAGAGGAGACCGGGCGGCACGGGAGAGCGCAGCTGCCAGCAGTGGAGACGGGGAGGGTGCAGGCTTGCGTTGCACCGATTCAGGGCGAGAAGGGGGGAAACCGGAGCTGCCGCCGTGGTGGCGGCGAGGGGACGCGGGATTTAACGAGGTCTGTCTCCAGTGCTCGGGGGGTGTAGGTGGGGGGGGAGCCCCGCTGCTCGGCCTGCAGGCACACGCCTCTCCCGGGCCCGGCGCTGGGAGGAGCGGGTCGGGTCGCCCGTCCTCGGGTCCCCCCTTCACAGCGGTCCCGGCGTTAGGAAAGTTCTTTGTGTTCTCCCTGCGGTGGGTGGGATGGGGAACGCCGTAAAACAACACTCTCTGTAGCGGGCAGGGTAGGAAAACTGCTTCTCCCTCCAGTATTTTACAGTGTGGTTCAATAACAGTCTCTTGGGCCCTGGCAAAAGAAATAACTATATGTTGGCCGTGTCTCTCTAGGCAGTGTTTAATCAGTTGGTGGCTGTCTTCTGTTTTCTGTTTAAAAATATAAATTTGATCTTGTTTGGTTGCTGTTGAGTTCTTTTCAAGTCTGCAGGTATGGTTTTGATGGTCTTTGTCCTATTGACTTATACGAGGGGGGCTGGTATGTATGGTTAGGCACTTGAGAGCACACAGTTCTGTTGTTGATTATTTTAACTAGTTCATAGATTTTCAGTTTCCAGTTGCCAAAGGGTGTTACGTGCTGTATGAACAGTACAGTGTTCGGGCTGTCCATATAAGAAAGGCAGTCTCAACAGTACAATGTTCAGGCTGCCCATATGAGAAACACAGCTCAAGACAGTGCAAATGAAATCTTTGTCTATTTAGTTTTTGGGACAGTAGCCTTCAGAAAGTCTTTCAAAGATAATTTGGATTGAAGGCCACTTTAAAGAAAGAATTGCTTTAGTTTGTTTCCACTACCAAAATGATGACTTGGCATTTAAGGCTTTTCAAGGCAATTCGTGTTTTTTCTCCTTCCTATGTCCGCAAAAGTTCTTTTAACTTGTTTATGGTGTAGTATAAGTACTTAGTCCTTGCTCCCTGAGATGCATAGTTTAAATAAGCATATCTTAAATGCTTTTTGTGTTGACTACCCAAATGGTCTGAGTTTGCTTGGCCTGGATAGTGGACGTAGTTTTCGGAGTGTTGCTTTAGAATGAGAGGAGGGAAAAGGGCAAAGGTACACAGCATTTTACTCAGTTTCAAGGTTCCTCTCTTCCTGACTGGCTCTTCTTTTTTGAAATAAGTGCTATATCTAGACTAAGTTTTAAAATGTTCTTTTACTGCTAATAAGTTTTGGTACTATGTTGGGAGTAGGTTCTTCTTACTAGCACATCCATCGATGACCTGACTTAGCCTATAGTCGCTGACAAGAAAAAAAATACATTTGTACTAAGATGTCTGAAATAGCATCCCTACAGCTGCCCAAGATGTGTTATTGCACACATGTGGCTGTTTAATTTGTCAAACTAATAAACAGCATATATGTTCATTTCCTAGTAGTTTTGTAGTAATCACAGTCATGTAGGGTTACTTTTCTGTCATTATTTGAGGGCTTTTTTCATAGAAGACAAAAATTCTGCTGTAGCATTTCTTACATCTTCTTCTTGTCTCTACTTTTATCTGAAATATGTTTAAATTTAGAATTGCAAGTTGTGTTTTAAAGATTATTACCCTGGGTAATACTTTTCATGTAGAGCAGTTATGATCTCTCATATAAATAAAATTCACTGGCCCCCAGGAACAACTAATAATATTGTTAGTTGAACTCCTTGTTTTTGTTTGTTTATTTTTCCAGGGGGAAAAAAGTAAGTGAAGAACAACTTGTTTCTGTAGCTATTTGACCATGTGCATAGGCACTTGGTTGATAGTTTAAGTGATACTTTATGAATGTCATTGAGATTTCATTTGTTTCTTTGGGAAAGAAAAACGAAACAGGTTAGGAAGGAGTTTTCTTTTTTAACACTTGCGAGCAATTTTTTTAATTATAAAAAGAAAAACCCACCTAACCACTGTTCACCTAATATTTATGCCCATCTTAAATATCTCAGGAATAATAATTGTTTCCATTTGCAGTACTTACAGGGCTGTTATGTTGTTTTCAGTCATGGTAGGTCAGTCATGAACCTCTAAGAATTCAAAATATTTTCTGAGGCTTAATATAGAAAATGGGCACCATTTGCATTTTTATTTCTCACATTTCATAACTAGTAGGCCTTCATAGAAATGTGAAGAGTAACGTTCAATATTTTCTGCCAAAAAGTTTTCCTTACTGCTTTAAAGCATTTGAAGATAACTTGAGAAAGAGGGGCCTTTTTGTAGGTTTTGTCACACCCCTCAATTCAAATGTGAGACAGAAAATTCACAATATGTAACTTTTTAACTGGTCCTAAAATGAGCTATGGGCTTCTGATTTTTTTTTTTTTAATAGAACACTTGAAAGCTCTGTTTTCTGTGAGTACTGTCAGATCTCCTTCCATCACAAGCTGTATCAAAGTCCTTTTTCTACTTCAAAGTGGACACTAAGCTATCAGAAAACTGTGTTGCTAATGTTACCGGCTGTCACTGATGACAGGAAGAAAAGTTCCAAATTTATATGTTCTTATTAATGGTTTTAGAAAAAACTTCACGAGCAGTCGCTGAATACCTACAAGTTGTTATATCATTAGCCTTGCCACAGTATATTCTAAGTGTTGTGGAATTTGGATGGAGTGCAGAAGTAAGACTTCAACTTGTGAACCAGGAGCTGGATTCACTTCTGTTATACTTCTTTCAGTTCAGGTCTCTTGTAGAGGAATATTGTCTGGTAGTGGAGTCTATAGAGTGGATTTTTCTTGGTATCATTTTATTTCCAGTAGTGCACTAGTGCTAGGCAGAGATGCTACTAGAATTTCTATGGGCTTTTCACCACATCAGTTACGTTATTGCTTATCATACTTTCTTCATTTAAATATGGAATCTGCCATTCCTTACATGTGGTCTGTGTGAGTGTGAAAACATATTTACTATCTTTCCTCCGAGTGGTATGTAGGGGAGTTTTGTGGACCTAAAAGTAGTGGCTGTAAATGTCCCTTTCTTCCTTACCTGTCTAGGATACAATGAAAACCTGTTTACCTTCACAAAGAGGATGTTTCTGCTCAAGCCAAAGAGTTTAATTCTAAAACTCATTACTTGCTGATATATGCTTCTTTTATTCTTTTGATAATTTTACAAGGTCTCTGAATTTCAAGTACACTTTCTTATTCTTTGTGTTGTCAACAGCATTCAAAAGTCTAATATATTGAAATTTATATCAGGAGATATATATATATATGGTTTGGGTTTTTTTTTAATGTTCTTATTAATTGGTATTTAAGTGCTTCAAACTTGCAGAAGGGAACAAACACTATTGCCTGTATGCAAAAAGCCACAACTTTTGCTGCCCTGTCACATTAACCAAGACAACAGCCTATAAAAGTATAGTAAGTGCTTCTTCTCTGTTGGGTTTTATAATTTTGAAAAAGTTTGAATAATATATCCTCTAGAAAGTAACAAAACGATTGAAATACTGTGCAATAGCATGTTAAAAGCCATATGTTTTCTTCAGGTGTCGTTCTGCTTATTTTGATTTGATAAAGTAGAGTAGAAAATACTATGTTATGTTATATCACGTATAAATTGAGTTAGAAAGGGGAAAACTGGGTGCACCAATAGGCTGGTGATGTGTGGCGGGTGATTAGCATCAGCTGAGGAAAGTTTTGTGTTTCCAGAAAGGTAAGGTTTCTGTTCCTAATGTGTTGAATATATTTCTTTCCTTAGTTATATAGTATTCAAACATTGTACACTGAAGATGTTTACCTGTATGGGTTTTTTAAGTCATCTTTAACTGTACTGAAGGAGGTAATGTTACTGCAACCTACTTTACTTAAAGACATGAAAGTAACCATCAAGTCTTATTTTGTAGTGTACTGTTTCAAATTTGTAGAGGTTTGTATTCCCATATTTTACATGTAGTTCAAGAGGATTGGGTCTCTGTGGATGTTGTCCTTGTTACGTGAACCTTTTATTGTGAAGTATTCTCAGCGTGTGTATTACTCGAGTTTCAGAGTGTTAGCAAGTTGCGAAAGGTACTAATGCCTTCTGACTATGGCAATATTAAACATCAAGGCAGTATTTATCATATGTATTTAGAGAATTAATGGATCATTAGGATTTTACATCCCATTTGAATCTAGCAATCAGGTGGTCCAGAATTACACTGCTGATTTTTATGAAGAGGCAAGCTGTTTCATAGCTGAAGTTTATGATGCAACATTCTCTCTCACAGCTATCTTGATGAAGACATAGTGGTATTGGAAAACCACCTAGTATCTCTTCTAGCAGTTAGTGTAACTTATCTTACCTTAATTGAATAGATTTCTAAGGAATGGCTTTTCCTGGCTTTTTTGTCAGACCAAGAGGAATTCTTCAGATTGCTTTTCAGAGTTCTTGCGTTTCCAAAATCCATATTAATATTATGCAGAAGAGGCTGAGATTTTGTTTTTCTATAGTGTTAACGGTACTCCTTACTGTATCTGATTTTGCAGTAGAAATAATGTTACTAGGACTTCACTGTATTTAATTTCATGTCGATGCTTCCGGACAGGTGCCTATATCAGTATGCTGTTAAGGCGTGGTGTTAACTAATACTATTCTGCAACATAAAAAGGAAAAAAGTGCTAGTAATAAGTTCACAGCAATACTGACACTTTGTGTGGGAATTGCTGCTGGTAATTATATTTTCCATCTGATTTTAGTAGCATCTGCAAAGGTTAATATTTCTATTTAAAGCTTTTAGTGATTTACAATTTAATCTTGGTGAATGATTAACAAAAATTTAGTTAAGGTTTCAGAAAGAAGGTATGGATAAATGTTTAAGTGCTAAGTTTTCAGAATAGAGAATTGAGAAATCAATGAGATGGGCAATTTGTCCTGTAATGGGTCTTACAGAATTCTGCAGTTTTTAACTTCTTTACTGAAATGCTTCATAACAGTACAGACTGCAAATGTAGCTTCTATTAATGACTTCTATTAATTCATACATGTTTAGTAAGAAAGTAATGAGTACATGAAAGCTTTTAATGGATATATTCAGGTGATGTGATAGATAAGAAACTCACTTTGGATCTTGTGTAGCATTTAAGTCCTAACTGAGAAAGTGCAGAAGTATTTCGTAGCTGTTGAAAGAATAACAATATAAACAAAAGTCTGTTGATATCATTGTGTGTGTTCGGATGAAAACAAATAGTGTCCATTTTAATTTTGCTGAAGCTAGATGAAAGTCCAGTTGTCAAATGCAGAAATTGCTTTTCAAAATTTTTGAAGGGATGCCCATTACGCAAAAGAAGTGTGCACTTAAATTTCTGTACTCAAAAGAATTTGGCTTCTGCATAGACTGAGAAATGCTGGTTCATATTTATGTTCACTGAAGTGTATTAACAGTTCAGACTGACTTCAGTTTACTCTATTATGACATTCTATAATAGGTCAGAGTAAAATGAATAAAATGTATATTGTTTCAACAGCTAAATCACAAAAGTTCTGCTCATGTTATTGGTTGCATTTGAATACTCTGTCTTGACAGGCTTACTTGTAAAGATGAATGTTCCTGTGCTGATGACTTTTGAGTTCTGTTGCTGTGACAAGTCTTTCTCTTAACTGATCACTTTGTTTACAATTTGATTACAAATTAGTCACTTTTTTTTAAGAATTCAGGTTTGCACGCATGACTCTCTCAGCCATCTCTGTGACCTGGTTTTACTTTTTGTGAGCGTAAAACGTAGTAGAGTATCTAGAAGTAGTTCTAAAACTCTGCTATTGGATTTCTGGCTATCTGGGTAAATCTAGGACTATCTAGACTTGATAGGTGTTTCAAAACTTGGAATTATTTCGAAGGTTTTATAAATAAAATAATTCAGGAAGTATGGGTGATATTAAAACAACACTGCCAAAATTTTGGGGAGTTTTACAGAGGTGGTAGCTGTTGAGAGAGATGCTGTGCGGAGCATTCCGATGGCATAATGCTGCATAAATTGCCTTGCCTATTGGTGAGTGGGCTGGTTTTCCAAATGTTCAGGAAAACAGAAAAATTGAATTGGTTGCTTGCAGAGCAGCACAATTTATGTCCGATAGCTACTACTGAACTAATAGGAGTTAGATGTTGGGTTTGTACCCAAATTTAGAAGTAGTCTTGATTAGATGCTCAGTGGGAAGTGAAATTTAAAACATCTTTGCCCAGTTGGTTGCTTGTTCTACCCAACATTCTTGAGCAACGTTCTTCCTCCTTTTGACACTTCTCTGCCAAAGAAACAATTGGCACTAGATACCCATGTCCAGTATTATGTCTGAATCAAGCTTCATGTTCTCAGTTGTGTGACCAACTTTATAATTTAGAAACCACATGAATGCTGCGTTAAAACTATATCATGAAATAATTTGTTAATACTGTCTTTAAGATACCTGGGATATTTAACGGGAGATTTTTCATAGTCATTTAAGATTTTAAAATCATAATTACATTTGAAAAGATGAAAATTTCTGGTTTAAAATGTTGTGTTTTTATTTCCTTGTGTAGCTATGTAGGAAACCTCTCCAGAGATGTGACTGAAGTTCTTATACTTCAGTTATTCAGCCAGATTGGACCATGCAAAAGCTGTAAAATGATAACAGAGGTAAGGCCTTCCACATCCAGGGGGGTAGCAAATATAGTGTAACTTTATCCTAAGTTATGCAAAATAAATGGAGTGGGGGGCTTCTTTTGGCATTACTGGTAGTGGCTTTTTTAGGTTGATTGTATTTGGCTTTTGGGATAACTTTTTGCAGAAGAGACCTGATGTTGTGTACAGTCCTGTATTTTTGCCTGAAGCCCTGATGTACCCTTTACCAGCTGATGATGAGATTCTGCTTTATTTAAAGGATTGTTACCCCATCTTTTCAGAACAAAGTTGTTCTGATGATCAGAAACCTTATTATTTCAAGTGTTATTCATGGCTGTTTTGTACTCTTTTCACTTTATTTGAACATGAACGTCAGTAATTCTTTTCCCTCTCAAATAAATGCTTCTTCACTATGGATGAAAAGTAAAAAATCCTTCAAAATAAGTTCTGCTCTTCCTGAGCCTCTTCTGTGCCAGTGTGAATAGCTCTTGTCTGCACCTGTCTGTTCTCAATTTTTTCTTGAAACAAAGTGACAAAACTTCTGTAGTATTCCAGATAAGGTCTTTTGTACAAAGTGTTGGTAAGTATTAATACTTTCTTCTCTCCGTTGTAAATACTCTGGTATGTTTAGGGTTGGTAGCCATTTCTGTGATCTTGTTGACACATCATAGGCAACTTCTCGCTCCCTCTAATATTTTTCTAATCTCCCTCTCGCTCTAATATTTTTCCTTCCTTCTGCATTTATAACTGATAAACTTCGAGCAGGCAGGAACTTCTGCTAGGTTTAATCTTTGGTTCTTCAACTCTGGTTTTCTGTATGCTCTTCCTACTTATTACTACTTCTTATGCTTCATACTAACTTGTAGTTACAGATTTCCTGAGTACAGTCACATTTTTTTTTTGTCAAGATCATTAATGAAAGTATTAAAAGGCAAGTCTTGTGACCATACTTCTTTAGGAACACTACTAGTAACTCCTCTGTGGTCGTCCTTTCCTTTCAATGCGACACACTGCTTTTTTGTTTCTTAGCTGCTTATTATCTGCCTGATGCTTGTTTAATCACTCTCATCTTTGTCTTAACTAATAATTTCCCATGTGGCACTTTATTAAAACTTTAGTGCAAATAAGAGCTCTGCCACATTTTCTATAAGGTTATTGAAGAAAGGTAACTAAACAGAAGGATAACAGAGCACAGTTGTTAGGTTTTTCTCTGAAGAAACAGTTTTGATTGTCGTATAGTCTTCAGAAATAAGATACTGCTGCTCCAGCGTTCAGCTGATTGAGAGATGTTAGCATCAGTTTGAGTTCTTGAGAACCAGATGAGAAATTCCAGCAGTCATTTTACCTTGATTTAGGCTTTGTGGTTTTAAGATTTTACATAACCATAGAAATAACAACTGGGACATCTTTATGAAATAAGTAGATAAACAAAAAGCTACTTGCAGCTATATTCAGTTGTACGGAGGTGAACGCACTGGGCTGACCTTAGCACCTGTCACCAAGCAGTCAGCGGGTGCAGGTTGGATTCTAAACTGGAACTGGCCTGCAGCTGCAGTGCTTGTAACTGTCACAGTACCTGTCCATCCTTCTAATCAGTGGGTTGTAGGCTTTTCATAGGCGCTGAGTTACATTTAAGTGGTTCTTACCTGTCTGTTGTTATTGTCACCCTCAGTCAAGTTTATACCTGAATGTTTTCCTTTTGTGACCACCCAGCCCCCCGCCTTTAGCCAGGTGTATCAGCTGTTTGCTCACTCTTTTTCATTTGTAGAATATGTGACATGAACATGTCAGGTGTTTAGAGTTTTCAAGTGTTTATTTTGGGGGTATATAATACTCAGAGGGATGGTGTGACTAGCACTTACAGGTTTCTTGAACACCTAAAGATCTGGGCATCTGCAAAAGAGGCTCTTCTCATGTTCAGACAAGTTCTCAGTGCAAAAGAAGACACCCACCCCCCACCCCAATCTAAAAGTAAAATTGCACTTCAGTTGAAGCATAAACTGCACTAAATCTGTTCAGGCCTTAAATGGGTTTCCCAAATCTTGTTTTCATTGCAGCAGGAAAGTAGTATGGGAAGGGGGATGAATTAAGACTTGCTGTTTTGGGGCATCTGGGGTGAATGTGCTTTTGGAGCACTTCATGGCTGTTGTAACTTTTTTTTTATAATCTCAGGTATATTTTCTCTTGTCTGTTCATTTTGCATCAGAGACCCCTAGCGCTGACAGTGTTTAGAAGAATGACTTCAGACCACTTTATCATTTTAGGTATATAAAGGTCTTGTGATCAGCTGTTAGATCTTAATAGCTTCCCTTGTTCAGGTGAAGACAGAACTATGTTTGAAGATGTACAATCCAGTTTTACGGGGCAGAATTAGGATTTCTTTGTCTGTATAAGCATGCATGAATTTTCAGAAGTTATATAGTAAAATTGGTAAAGGCCTGCTCTTAACTTGTGTTAGAGCTGTGCTCTGTCTGACACTGGGGGAGGTTGATATGCAAGAATACTGATGCCAAAGCAGTTTCTTTGTGTTAGACCCTTCCCTGTCCATGCAAGAAATAATGCGTTTACTTTAATATTAGCTTTTATCATCTTTTGGTCCATGTACATGCAGAGTAGTTAATGTAGATATTTTGGTGTAAGGCACTAGTTTTTGTACTCATTGCATCTTCTAGGCAGATTAAATCCAATGTTAAAGTTGGCATCCTAATCATAATTTCCACTTGATCAACTTTTCTGAAAACTTACGTTCTTTCCACTTAATACTTTGGTACATTTAATATTTCAGTGAGCTTTGTTTGTCAGTTAGTATTTTTAAAGGTGATTCAATAGGCCATCCTACAAAAACAGGTTATACCCAAGCTTTAAGAATAACAGTCAATTGATTAATATCTTTTTCCTTCAGTCAAACTATTTTGAGTCCTTTTAAAGGGATATTTCCCAGTTGCTGGCTATAACATTTTTCACTTGAGACTGAGAATATGCAACTTCTTGGTTGCTGTCTGCTAGTGATTTTCAAGCAAATAAAAGGAAATACTTAAGTAGGTGGAGAGAGAAAATTGGTGAAAATGTGTCTGGGGAACAAACCTTTCAAGCTTTGAGTATATGTATGAGGCAGAAGACCATTTTTGTTCTTCTCTCCATTCTTCCCCTTTTTTCTCCCCTTCCATCCAGTCTGCAGATCACTTTTCTGATAGTTGAATTATTTTTAGTTTAGTAAAAAAGTACTGAGCCCTCATACAAAGTAACCTATACTTCAGAAATTGCTAGACCTTTAATAAAAAGTCCATCTTAATAATTCTTGCATTTAAGTGTAATGTCAAAGGCTATTTCATAAATCTAATGCAAATCATTCTTAAAGTTTCTAGCTATAAGTAATATATTTTCCTGGATTTTCTTCTCAGCAACCCGATAGCAGAAGGGTCAACTCTTCTGTTGGATTTTCTGTTTTGCAGCATACAAGCAATGACCCTTATTGCTTTGTGGAATTTTATGAACACAGAGATGCAGCTGCTGCATTAGCTGCTATGAATGGGAGAAAAATTTTGGGAAAGGTAAGTTGCTTACATTGTAATCTTAGATTTAAGGATTTATAGGTTTGTGTAGAAATATTAATATAACTGTGGGGCATTCATTTTGTTGAAGATGTTTACCAAGGTTAAATATTGTTAGAATAATATTTTAAAAATACTGATTTTAAAAAAGTAAGTCTTGTTTAGGAAGCATATTGTTTGTGATGTTCTGATTATTGCAGTGTTTTATATTGAATGATGATTTGTAAACGTTGACAGTTGTAACCCACCCTTGAATGAACTTATAAAATGTAAGAGTTTTGTGAATTTATACTAAATCTTATACTTATTTTCAGGAGGTCAAAGTAAACTGGGCAACAACACCAAGTAGCCAGAAAAAAGATACATCCAGTAAGTAAAGTAATGCCACAGTATCACTTCTACACAAATACTTCACAACGTGGTAATAATTTGTCATAAATACATTTAAACATAACTTTTCTCCTTCCCATCTTGTGTTTAATAGAATTTTGCAAACTAATTCTTCTGTTTCTGCTTCACAACTGGGGAAACTGGAGTGGACAGATTAAATTGCTGCTGCTCATCAAATGGAATCCTGGGCGTTCCTGGTTCCCAGTGCTGTGTGCAGAGCATCACTTTCTCAGGAGTTGAAATTTTAGATAGCAGTTAAATATTTGATTAGTAAATTATTTATTTTCAGATCACTTCCATGTGTTCGTTGGGGATTTAAGTCCAGAAATAACAACAGAAGACATCAAGTCAGCATTTGCTCCTTTTGGTAAAATATCGTAAGTATCATACTAAACATTTCCAATATCAGTTAGAAAATATGACAGTGAAAATTTGTTTCTGAGTTGAAATGTTATGTCTTATCTTTTAAAATAATTTTTCTGATGTTAATTTCCTTATGTTGGGTGGGCAGTAAAGAGGGATTATTGCTTCATCTCAGTATCTATCATGATTGTAAATACAATAATGTGATTGTGCTCCGGTTTTGCTGAAAGCAATGTGCTTTTAACCTAATTTATATGCTAATGTTCTTCAACTTTTTATTAAAATTTAATTACTATTCCTAAGTGTGACTTTTTGTTGTTCAGAATGTGTACAGAGTAGTGACTTGACAACTGGTATATGTTGCATCCTCAGTGTATTTTGTATGCATTCATAACGCGTTTCATAGGCAGTATAGAAAACTGGGCAATTAGAATATAATTTTATGAAGCAGCTAGTTGAATAACTTGTGAATGTTTTGAAAAAAGCTAATACAAGAATGAAATCTACTTTTTTGGATGATAACAGGGGATGAATTAAGATTATAATATTTAAATGAAAGAATGGGGGATTTACAATATGTGCACATTTCTGCCAGTTAAGAGAATGTTTCTTTAAACTTCTCATGGATAATTCAGGTGATACTAAATCACCTGGTGGTTTAATTGAACATACTTAACATTACAAGAATTCTTGTGAGTGCTAAAGTATGTATGTCCTTAAGAGTACTGCTATAAAAAAGTCTGTTAATCTATCAGTTTATCTTTATAAAAATCTTTCAAAGTTGCACATGAACGTTTTTGTACTGCTTTACAGGAATATATTTCTAAGAACAAAATTCTTATTTTTCTCTTGTTCTGTACGCATATTTTTAAATGAATCATAAATCTTATTTCTTACCTCTGCTATTTTGTTTACTTTGCTTTTTGTCTCTTAATGTGGTAAGTAGTACTGTTTTAAAAATCAATTTAAAGAGAATAATTCAGGTTTCTGTTTCTCGATCTATATTTATACCTGAGACCTGCAGTTTTTCTAAAGTCCAAGTCACAATTAAAAGTAATAGCATTCTGGTTATTTTGCAGAATTGCTCATAAGAATGGACAGGATCTTGAAGGCTAACTGCAAGGAACTGTGCACACTGGAACTCAGTTGTAGATTTTTTCTCATTTCTATTTATTCTTATTATACATTATTTATATATACATATTTTAGTATTTACATTTTAACATTCTATATTCAGTGCAGTTCTATATTTCCAATCATTTTAACTTACTCACTAAAATTTCTGTGTAAATTTGTTGTTTTCGTACTGGTGTGCTTAGCATTGTTGTTAGTTTTATTCTCCTTTCTTAAATTTCTGAAAATGTCAATTTTTCAAAATTTACAGCTACCCAAACTCCAAAATGATGGTAGAGAATTGACCAAGAAAAATAAAGAAATCTGTTAACAGGCCATGTATGCCTTTTAATTCCTATTTTTTCCTCTTTTTCGATTTTTTAATATTTCATATATTTTGTATCACTAGGCAGAAGACATTTAACTATTTAGAAAATGCATGGTAAATTAGATAGAATTGTTACAGTAATTTATAGAACAGTAAACCTTAGAGGACCCTAGCCAATAGACTATTAGAAAAGGAAACTTTGTTTCTCTTATACTTCAAATTTGAACATTCTAGTTTTAGCCAGTATAGGTTATGTGAATAGGTTGCATGTTTATTACATGTTATTTTTTTTGTCCTACTGCTTTTTTCTAACAGGTAAAGAAGCAATAGGGAGAGTTCAGGAATGACTGTAGTTTTAGGGCTAACTGAATTTATAAGAAAAATTATGCTCACAATACAGTGTGTGTGGTTCCTTTTAGTTTTTATTTTGCAGGTTATTAATATTACCCTCATATAGCTGTGCTTCTTTCCACAGGGATGCACGGGTAGTTAAAGATATGGCAACTGGAAAGTCAAAAGGCTATGGTTTTGTATCTTTTTATAACAAACTGGTGAGTAATCGCAATGTAGTTTTAAAATAATTACCTATTTTCCACTTCTAGTTTTGCCTCTTTTTTTATATATTCACTGTGTATCAGACTTTGCCAAGGGAAATAAATTTGCGTGTACGGGACAACTTTACTTCAGTCAAAAACTTCCGTTATTTATGGTTAAGGGTTGAAACAATTCAGATGACGGTGATGCTATGGGAACATTGTGAAAAAAGCTTCTTGAACATTGTGAAAGAAGATTCCTGAACATCGAAATCTTGTTTGGGTGTGTTAGGGTAGTTCAACTTCGTCTGCGTAACAATCTCTCCTGCAGTGAGTTGGGTGCCTGGTCCGATCAGTAGTGCTTTGGGTCTCTTAGCGGATGCACCGCGCCAGGTCCAGTGCAGTTCCTTATGTAAGGTAGGAGCCCCTGCAAAACGGTGCCCTGGAGCCCTCAGTCCTAAGGAGTGCAGTGCCATGCTATGCAGCAGGGTTTGGTATTTGCCAGGTTTAGGTTTGTGCCAAAGCTCAGTCTTTCTGGGGACCTAATGCAACCAAGTGTGTCATATGCTGAAGTGTGGCTGGATTTCTTTGCTCGAGCTCTGCATCTCAGTAAAGCTCTTGGTCCTTTGCTTGAGTAGTTAGAACATTTTGAAATCTAAGATGGTTCTTTGTATTAATTATTTGCAGCTAAGAGCTGATTCTGTACTTCTAAAGCATTTTGCTTATGCATATTGTAAAACTGAAGGTTGTTCTTGGTTTTGTGTTGATGGTGTTACGTGATGGATAATGTTATGTATGCTTAGGAAAAAATGCTTCCAACAAGTGACTAGTATCCCTTTTTGATACAGATATTAAAGATGTTATTTGTAGAATTTAAACAATATAGTACTGATAAAAATAGTGCTATGCCCTACTATTTATAGCAATACAGTTGATTCGACAAATAATTCTTGGCAATTTTGAAGTTAAATAAATACTTGACAGCGTAAGAAATTTGTGAAAATTATTTGGAAAATTGAGCTGTATGTGTTTAGAGGTAGGTTGAGGACAACATGGGGAAACTGTGTAAACTGTTTTCCTTAAACATTTTGCATAGGAAAAACACACAGTTAAGGATTTTAGGCATATAATCCTGTTTGTGTGGTCAGAAGTCCTACATGTCAAGACTTTTTCTATCTTCTGTAACAGTTATCTGGAGCTGAATCTTAATCAGAAGAAAAAGTTGGAATTCCTTTTCTTCAGATTTGCAAATGCCATAGGATACTACAATTGAATGCCTTGATTTAGTGTATTTTTCCACTTACACTTTATTTTGTGTTACAGCTGAAATAGACAAGAAGAATAGATGTCTTATTTCCTTGTACCCCTCTTCCCTTATCATACGGTCGTGTTTGTTTTCTGTGACTGTAGGGGAAATGTTGTAACAGTGATATGGAATGCAAGTTATTGGATTCTTTTAAGACTGAGCCATAAAAAATCCAAGTTCAAATCTGTATTAATTCTGCAAAATTAATGGGTGAATTCTAAATGTAATGCTAAAAAGTACTTCTAAAATTTATGTCCTGATTGCTGTTCATTCAAACAGCAGCTGCACCTATAAGGTTATGGCACAACCATCCTGAGCTGGTAGTTTAAGGCCTGTTTTTCAGAATTTATTGTCATCCTGCTAGATTTGGGAAGTGAGAATATGTTCCCAGACTTCAGATACTCCAGCCTGTGGTCTTAATGCATAGTGCAGTTATGAGAACATTAAACTCCTACATTGAACTGGAACAGTTACGGCATGGGCTCTGTTCCATTTTTGTCATAGCTATGATCTGCAAGAGTGGCAGCAAGATTCATTAGAGCTAGTTTCCTTTCCTAGCCAGTTTGTAACTTACTCATTATGTTTGGGGAGTGAGGGTGCTTGAATAAGTTTTTTGTTGTCTGGTGTTTTGTTTGTCTGTTCCCTCCCCCACCCACCCACATACAAAAATTTCTTTTTTATATTTATGTATTGTCTCCAAAATGAGCACTCTGTGTGATTATAAGTTAGGAGGATCAAGATCCCAAGTGATTTGAGTTTGAAATGAGTCTGTTATAGCTGGAAGCCTTGAGTGTGAGGCAGGACAATGCTAGCCCCTCACCTTTAACTTGTCCATATGTTCCCTTTCTCTTGTGCTTGACATTTTCTTTCTCAAGCTTTGTGCCCTTGGAAAAGCATTTCAAACATATATGCTATTTGCTCTGCCCCTCTTCTTTCAAAATGGTTGGGGGAAAAATTGCTTCGTGCAAGCGTTAGCAAACTTACCCCTTGCTCACTAGATGTTTCTACTTACAGTGTGAACTTAAAGATTGTCTTCCAACTCATGCTCAAGATAAGACGTTAAGCCACGTGGGCTATGGACTCTTTTGTGTGTGTGTTCATACAATGACTTTAATATTTAGAGAACTTACAAAGCAGTCTGTGCTCAGACATAAATTGCATGCCTCCAGAGGGCAGAAGAGAGGATGGGACAGGGGGTGTGCAAATCATAAATAAAAGGAAACTTACGTGCTCACTCTGTTTGTATCTCAGCATTATAGTTTTAGTAACTACCATTCAGCCTTCCCAGAACTTACGATTTTTCTACCTAAACTTGGCCTGTTATGTTGAGTGCATATTAAGATTCTGAAAAAACACCTTCAGATCTTATATATACCATGTCTTTTGCAAACACGTACTGCATGGTATAACCATTACTTGGCTTACATCTGAGAAACTTTTCAGTGAGGGATTTTGATGAGTAAAAAGTCTTTCCTGACTTCATCTGTTACTCTTAAATACACTTTTGTGTATTGTATTTTTAATACAGTCAATTGGCAAAATAATTTCGTTTTTTTATATATAATTAAAATGATAGTTGTTTTATTTCAGTAATTGCTTCTGGCATCTGTATGACCTTTGTACTTTTTTTGGGCAGCATTCAAATATTCTAATACAGGTGTTTGTTGTGTAAAGGTAGTATATGTATGATTGTAGTTATCTTCTAACCTGTGTGTAGAAAATGGGGGTGGGAGGAAGGTTTTACCAAATCACTTGTGAGGGCCTTCTCTGTAACCAGTTGGCTTCACGTTCTTCATTCTTGGCTGCTTGCTGTGGTCGTTTAGAATTTCATATACTTTTTAGTACTGTTAATGGTTTTGTCAACAGAATTAACTGGCAGCCAAGTCTTTCTTGGAAGTAGACTTGTACATACTTCTTGTTTGGATGTGTTATAATCTTTATTTTAATCCTTTTAGGATGCAGAAAATGCTATTGTACACATGGGAGGCCAGTGGTTGGGAGGCCGTCAGATCAGAACTAACTGGGCAACACGGAAACCGCCAGCCCCCAAAAGTACACAAGAAAGTAAGACCTTCATGTAATGCTACGTTGTGTTTGCTCTCTTGCATGGCACTGTTCAATAGAGGAATAAAACATAATGTCACCAAAATCATGTCACTTAATTACATATCTAGCCTGACTTCCAGATCTTAAAGAATAGATTTTTTTTTTTGGTATATTATATCAACGTAGTGGTGGCACTACTGGTCTGTCATAAAATAGTGGATGTGTATGTTAAATGTATAATTCATACTTGTGTACAAGGTAGGTATCTGGGACTTTCCAGTTACTGTTATCTTACTGCTTAAAAACAGACTTCTCTCTTTATAGATAATACAAAACAATTGAGATTTGAAGATGTAGTAAATCAGTCAAGTCCAAAAAATTGTACTGTGTACTGTGGAGGAATTGCCTCTGGGCTAACAGGTATGATTTGGTTTTTTGCTTTTTTATTATTGAAGCTTTTTGGACACCAAGGTGGTTACTGATTCAAAACATTATATGTTGTAGATCAACTTATGAGACAGACTTTTTCACCGTTTGGACAGATTATGGAAATAAGGGTGTTTCCAGAAAAAGGTTACTCATTTGTCAGGTATGGAGAGAGAAAAATAAAATCTGTGACTTTGTTCACGTAGTAATGTTTCATCTTTCTGTAATTTCACTTGATTGAACTTCTGCTGATGCATTAAAAGCTGTCACCATATATTCATAGAAAAATTTGGAACTTTTAAAAGTGGCCACCAATCTTTTTACCTGAGAAGATGAGTATCTGTGAAAGCAGGTCTTTTTCTCTGGATTTCCTGTATGTATGGAGTCACTTTTTTAACAATCAGGTGAAAGTGCTATAAAGCATAACATTGGTTTGTTTTTGCATTCTTTAGATTTTCAACCCATGAAAGTGCAGCACATGCTATTGTTTCAGTTAATGGAACCACAATTGAAGGACATGTCGTTAAATGTTATTGGGGTAAAGAATCCCCTGATATGACTAAAAACTTCCAACAGGTAACAGCACTTTAACCTTTTAATTGTATCACAAAAGCAATTGTGTATATACCTGTAATGCCTTCCCAGTTATGATAGCTAAATTCTGTGGTAGTGTTCTTATGAAATTCCATGTTCTGTCTCAGTTATGTTCCAGTTGTTCATCAAATTGAGCTAGTGATTTTGATGGAATATCTGTTACTCTCTTCAGGATATGATTCAAGATAGGGAGAAACTTTGAGGTAATTCTGATTCTTGCTAGTCCACTTACTGCAGACTAGGTGACTATCCAACCAAATATTTTTTGATATTTCAAATACACACAAACACCTTTTTCAGTACAAGGATCTAATTAAGTCATAGTGATGTCTTATTTTTCTGATCTCATTATTGCTCGTTTTAGCCCTGTGATTGATATAGCCAAAAATTTTGCCTTTAGCAGCACAAAAGGAACATAATCCATCTCTAGAACCTGAAGTACTATGAATTATTTTCTCCTTAGGTGGATTACAGTCAGTGGGGGCAATGGAGCCAAGTATATGGAAATCCACAACAGTACGGGCAATATATGGCTAACGGGTGGCAAGTACCATCATATGGAATGTATGGCCAAGCATGGAATCAACAGGGTTTTGGAGTAGAGTGAGTAATTGTACTTAATTTTTTAGAATATTCCAAGAATGTTAAATCTGAGTTTCAGGCTCATTTGGTTCAAGGATTGCACAAGGTTTCAAGCCTTAGGTGGACTCCTACGTGCTTAAAGCTTATGTTTAATGATTGCCATGGACCAAATAATGGGGTGAGTCACTCTGACTTGTACTCGATCGCACATTTTATGTGTATGGGTGTTTTGAGACTCAAGGCACGAAGACTTCTTATGTGGTAGAGTTTCAGATGGTGGTCTTGTCTGATACCTAAAAATTTTCTGGATTCTGACTTGAAGTGGTGAGTACTGGAGAGTCTGAACCAGGGAGCCCAGGTATCTACATAAAAGGGTTCATAACCCTGGAAAGAAGAAACTACATACTGACATTTTAACTTGTGCGGTTTCAGAATGTGGGTGGGCTTTTAATACTTGATCTCTTGAAGACTGAAGTCTTCACAACAACTTTTTGCTTTAACATACTTTTAAAAGTAACTTCTTTGCTTATGTAATTCTTCATTATCTCTTGCCAATTAAACATTTTAAGCCCTGATAAACCTATCGCTGGTATTCATGCTATTGAGGCGTTGGGAAATTTTTGCATTTCTGCATCACTGATGTTGACTTACAGCCACCTGCGTATGTACATGCCTTTGGAGGCAGTTGTCCCATGCAACTAGTACCCAAGGTTTGTGGGGCTTTTTTCTTTGTTCTTAAAAAGCTTATGATATTTTTCAAGAATCACATGCTGTAGCACTTAATCTGAATTACTCATTAAAGAGAAGATGAAATTGTTCTATTTTGGTATGAACAGTAGTGTAGGAAGTATGTTTTTATGTTCTTTTTTTTTTAGTCTGTTGTCTTGTAAATAACTTGACTAGCTTGCATGATTGGTGTCGTGTCCCCCCCCCCCCCTTCCTTTTTTTAACCATCCTGTTTCTTTTTAAGCCAATCTCCATCTGCTGCCTGGATGGGTGGATTTGGTGCTCAACCTGCCCAGGGACAAGGTGCTCCTGTAATACCTAACCAAGCTGGATATGGTATGGCAAGCTACCAAACGCAGTGAGCTGGGACTCTGTTTAAAAGTGTGTATTTCATGATAGGCTGCAGTTTCCAGTGACATTCTGAAGACTGGAATGTAGACAATGAAAAAAGAAAATATTTATTTTAAAAATGGAAATGTTTGGAACCTTTAGCACAGCTTTGCTTTGGTGAAGGACACAAATGTCTTCTAGTTCTGCCTTTTTAAGTTTTTGTTCATGATGGATATGAACATGTTTTTCTTTGTGTATAAAAATGAAAAATAAAGTCAATAAAGACAATTCTGACTACAAATTTTGATATAGTAGGAGAAATGGCTAATGAATTTGATCTTTAGGTTACCATTCCATTTTTTTGTTCTGTCTTCAGTGTTTTATATCACTGTGCTTTTTAAGAGAAATGACGTTGAAAAACAGCAAGTTGCTTTTAGTTGAACACACATCCTGAAATAAACTGTGGACCAATCATTACAACCTGCTAGACAGTATTGATTTTTCAAGAAACCTATGGGCATAGCTCAGAAAGTATATGTAGGTCTTGGAAGAATTTTTTTAAAAAATATTTAATTTTTCTACATGCTTAAAGAAAACAGTCTGATACAAAGAATAGTTCCGTCTAAAATGAAAAACAGTACTGTCTGAGTAATTTCACGTAACTTTTACTGTCCACATTCAGGCACACATTAAAACTTTTCGGAGCTGGTTTGCTTCTTAAGACTATAGTAATTAGCATTTAATTTTGAGAAGTAAAAACATTTTTGCAAGTATGTTGTTTGTATTCAAATCAGACGGTCATACTTGTGCTTTTACATAAAGTTTGAAGTCTACACATTGTAAATATTTCATAATTACAGTGTTTCAAAAGCATGCTCAAACATAGAAGTAGCAATGTAATTATTCAAAGTAATACTTAATATACTCTACTGCTTTAAATGCAGTAGATTGACAAGAATGTGCAAGACTGACATTTCCAAAGTTGGCTATTATGTAAAGTTACATAAAGAACTATAACAAAGAGCCTTAATTTTAATTTCATAAATCTTTAATGCATCACCTTTTTGTCATTAGAAATACGAATTTTTTGCTTTACGTTATTTGGTATGTAAATACCTTGGTTAACAACCTTGTAAACCTATTTCAAGGTTATTATAAGTTGTATAGTATCTTGAGTGTTTTGAAAAATCTTGATGTTTTTTAAGTCTAGAACTATTTTGCCCAAGAATTTTTTAACAAGATTGTTAAAAACATCTTATTTTAGAGAATATTCAATGTGCCATTTGGTAAATGGAGATGCAGTTGAAACAGTACACTGAGTTGTGACTTATTTTTAATTAAAGTTTTTGTCTTTATGGGTGGTTTGCATGTGATGAACCTGTACAGAGGCTGGGTTGTTTGTGTACTGAGTGTGTAAATGGATAAATCATGAAGATGTTTAAATGGTATACTTGGGTTATTTCTGAATTATTTTATGGATACATTGATATAAACTGCCTCAATAAATTTGAAGTTGAAAATGAATGTAAGTTAGATATAAGTACTGTGTCTTACCTGTGACAGCTAGGGGGTGCAAATGTTTCAGCTGTATACTGAAATACACTGAGGCAGGCACAATTAAAAAAAAATGTAGGATTTGCAGTGATAGTTTGGTGAAGCAAACTTGCATTTTAAAAGAAATGGAATGTTTGATTTTCGAGATGATAGTTCTAAATGAGTGTCTGAAAAGCTGCGTATTTTATCTTTTCTGTTTCTTACCATGCAGCTGTTGCAAGTTAGAATAGATTTTGAAGTGGAAACTTGCAGTTTTGTTAAACCCAGCCAGGTTGTGCAAATAACTACACTTAATGCTGTAGCAAATCACGTGAGGTTTTTTTCCTCCTCTTCTACTTGACATGCTAAATAGTACCTTGACTTTTAGATCAGGTTGAAAGTGAGATATCCTGGAAGAGCAGTTTAGTCAGGTGGCTCAACTGTACCCAGAGGTACTTGTAACTCTGGGCATCTAGTGCATGCAATAATGACTGAAGTTAGTGTGGAACCATAAGTGCTTGTGATGACAGAATTGGCCCTTTATCTCTGTTTCTCCTTTATGGTATACATAGTGTTTTTCCGCTCAAGTTAGGAATCTTGTCTACAGGACTTTTGTTTTTCTATAAATTTTGTATATATGTGTATATCTACGCGAGGATCGGCCTATACATTGTAGTTTGGAAAAAAAAATCACACGTAAGTCTGCATTTTTGTTACACTTATCTGGTTTAAAAAAAAAATCGTGAGTCAGTCGATACATGAATTGCAAGTTACTTCAGGATTTCTGAGACTTCACTTGAAATCTGGGGTTTCTACATAATTCTAGGTGTTTGACATGATTATGTTCTGGATGCATGCTGGTATGTGAGCAGTATGTTCTTAAGGCGCTACTGAAGATTTAGATGATGCAAGTACACTGCCACATAAATGCCCATATAAATGGGTGTGAAATTAAGGCAGTGATCTTTCAGGTCTCAATGTGTAGATCACCTTAAATCTGATTATTTAATATGCCTGCTGTAGAGCTGGGCCATACCTGACCTGTATTTCAGGATGAAAGATAGGATATACTTTCTCATTTAAGTCTTTTGTCATTGATTTTTATACAGCTTTTCTTTAATGCTGATAATTTCTTCGCAGACTGCTCAAGATATGGGAGTCTCCAGTGTCCTTTAATGTTTCTATAGCACTGCGAGGAAGAGTTGTAATTTGGATTGCTTTCTACTCAGTAGCATTCGTAAATGCATCACTGACAGTTTTTTGGCACCAAAGAGCCTCTTGCACCATACTGCTTTTATGAGTGACTGTTACACTGTTGTAATTTCTCTAACTACAGAAATCAACCACTACCTAACCCCTTGCCACTAGGATTTGGATTTCAAAAAGTATTGATTTATCATGGCTTAAGTTGATGCGTGCAACCTGAAGCAAGGTTGTAATCTGCATTTGCAGAAAATGTTCAATAAAAGTGAAACATGATAAAGGGCTTATCCTGTATTGTCATCTGTCAAAACATTGTCCCTCTTTGCTGTAAAACTCACAACAGGCATACAAGGCTGAACTTGTGAACTATGCACTTGCAATCATGTAAAAGATGTTTTATTTAAAATTTTTCATACAAAACCATTTTGTATTTTGCAGAGTTGCAGTAGTAAGGCTGTAAATCTAAGGTTACATGTAGCTTTTCATCAGTCCTGCCTCCTTGTGTATATTTCTTAACAGTTTTCAGACATACTCTTCCTGCAGAACCTTCTTCCTTCCTAAGATAACTTTGTGAGACAGCTATTCACTGTATCAAAACCATTTCCCATTTCCTTCATTTCACTCCCCAAAAAAGTCTCATAGTGAATAAGGCTTAGTTTTGCAGAAAATTAGTGATTAGTTTTTCTTATCTTTGTACACAAGGAAGCAGACTTCAACCTGTATGGACATGGTTAGTGTCTGATACTTCTTAATTATCTGACTGTTTTTGAACAAGGGCACAAGTCTTTGTTTTAATCACGTGGAACTGTTTCCTGATCAGCAATAAAAGATTTTGTTGCACTGTTCTTATATTGCAAGATACAGGCAATCTTTTATTCAGTATACTTCAAAAAAATGGATGGGGTTAGTAAAGAACTGCCTTGTTCCAAAGTGAATCTTCATATATAGATACAGGTTGGGATCTGGATTGCTGCTGTAATATCAAAAGGAAGTTCTTTTGAAACTGAGTGAGAATTTATTTGTTCTGATCATATGTGGTGCTTGTTCAACATCGTTAGATTTAAGGGTTTCACTATGTAATAATGTTCATAAAAAGGCAACTGCAAGGCTATTGCTGCTGGGAAGGTCTTTGTTGTGTTTCATTTTGGCCAACTTTCGTGAATCCGGTTGATTGTTTTAAAAAAAAAAAAAAGAGATATTTGTGTTTTTCAGTATCACATGGATAAAGCTCTCCCCCCGCCCTTTACCATCACTTCAAATCAAAGAAGATGCTGAAATGCTTCCTGAGTGTTTTACTTTAAAAAGAAACAGGACTTTATGTTGATGAGTGAACACTGATTCTGTCATCTTTCTGGGGATGTCTGCTGATCTAGATCATGGATGTGAATGACATATGTGCTCTGCTTACTGACATTTAAAGGGTAATGACTCAAAGTTAATTTGACATCAGTAATGACTATTTGAATACAAGTTATTCTTGCTGAAATACACAGCTACTCATGCTTTGATTTAAGCTGATCGGAGTCTTTGTTATTAAAGTATTGCTGATACGCTGTGGAAAGAAACATTGCTTCACCTTGTATCTTAGTATTCAAGCTGTCAATAAGACATCAGAGTTGCATAGACGGTATTTTTTCTGTTTAGAAGAAAAACACTTAATGGAGTTGTGTCAGGGAATTCAGTGTAAGCTGACTTTTCTGTAGTGATGGGTGATAGCATTTGAATATTTCCCTTTGAAAACAAGAGATCAGTCGCTGTTCTTTGCATGAACCCAGGTTCTCACTGATTCCAGATACTTGGCAGCTGTCTTTACCAGCCGCTTGCAGGGGAGGGAGGAGGAGGAAAGGGAAAAATGGTGAGACTAGGTGGTACGCATGCCAGGCTAGTGTGCATGATGCAGCAGCATCAGTACCAAGACTTATTGTCAAACATTTAAAATCATGACAAGCTTACACAGATACTGTGGCAGTATCCAGAGGATTGTGACCGTTAAGACACAAACTTGTTTTATTTCCTTGCTTAAAAGAATGTTGCTTTAAAATTACAAAAATAGAAAACACAACCTTTGGCTTTTTTTTTTTTTTGGTTCCTGAGAAAATAGATGCACATTAAACAGCCAAGCTAGAATACCTAAGTTGACTAAACAAAAAAAGAAAACTTAAAGGAGCAAATTGCCTAAAGCATCTGAATTTGTAGACCATTGCTTAATTTAGACCTCTTAGCTTGGCATTCTGTTGTTTGCCTATATTGACCCTTTTCTTTGTATAATTGAAGTAGTTTGAGATATGCACAGCTGCTTGTTGAATGTCTTCCCATTCCTGAAATGTTTAATTTCTGGAGCAGAGGTGGGTAGGAATTGAGTAAGAATCACAAGTCTACCACATGAAACACTGAATAATGCTTACATTTCCTAGATGGAAATTGACTTACTAGAGCCAACTCTGTAGAAGTTTAAATATCACAGGTGATGATGAAAAGCTGCTGTCCTCCATTTGAGTAGCTAGACCTTAATAAATGGAGAATTATTATTGGGGTGCTGTTCCATGAAAAATGCTCTTTGTGGTTTCTTTGGTCCTTTCAATGAAGCAGATCTTTTTCATTCCACAAATTATTTGTTTCCTTTAATGTTGGGTTATCAAGCATGATGGGAAAGACCAATTGATACAATTTATTGCTTAGTTCAAATCGTCCAACTCAGGTACTGACTGTGGGGAAAATAACCCTCTTAGTTACTAAAAGGACCATTTAATTTTGCAATATACCTTTGTAGAACCATTTCTACTTGTAGAACCATTTTTACTTGCATCTGAAAGCACAAGGAGGCTACCCGAATACTGCTTAGACCGTAAAGATGGAATCAATCTCTTGGAGCTGCCGTTACATGCTACAGCTACCGTACCGGATCACTGTTTGTACGGTCAAATGCTGGAAACATTTATGTCTTGCTGCTTGCTTTGTTTTAAGTGCAACGCTTGTGTTCTCTAGAGAATAAATCTGTCCTGTATTTTTGCAAATATTCAGAGAAGGCTGAGGTCCAACATTGTTTTCTGAACTCTTGCTATCTTAGGGCTTCTTTCATTTACAGGTATATGCTGTGGTTTTGTAGGAGAAATTTCTATTGTATTTGTGACTAGTTATCTAAACACATGGCTAATTTTGTATAACAAGACCTTGTTCTAGAAGTGTAACAGCTGTTCATGTGTATTGCTAATATATTTTGAAATGGTCAATACCTGGGGTCAGAGGACCACCGTATATTGCTGAATATATGTTGCATTTTGAAGATTTAAGGTGATGCTGCGTTCATGTTGACTTCTGAGAGTATTCCTTCCAGCATCTTTTTGCTTCATGGCCTTTTAAGAAACAATATAGAACCTGTCCTCCAAGATGTATACATGGAAATTTGGCAAGGTATGCTTTAAATACATTTTACAAGGTCACAGCATCTAGCAACAAGCGTCTGACAAGCTGCATAGCTTAGAAAACTGACGTTTCATTGAAATGTTTCTACAGCAAAATCTTACTGGAAAGTATTGCTGCAGTTTTTTCTGTCTGTACGACTTCTAAATAAAAGGAAGGCAAGATGCAGTCTCATTAGAAGTATCCAAGTACGTCCAAATCTTAGTTTACCGAGACTGTAGAAACAGGCATTCCTTCATAACTATTTTCACTGCAGAAAATACATATGGGTACTCAAATTGTGGGTTGTGATTCAGTGATAAGGCTGTGTATATATCTCACTTCTGGTACCCTGTCTATTTTGGTGTGTTTCTCACTTTAATTATGTATGTTTCTAGTCAACAGAGTTGTACTTGCTTTCCATTCACAAGGAGCCAATCTGTTGCATTTGCATCTGGTTCTTAGCAGAAACACACGCTGACCTCAGGTATCATTTTTAGTGTTCCCCTGTGTTCCAGAAATCTTTTGATTTCTGTACTCTTACACATGTTTTAGTATTTACAGATGGATGTTGAAAGCATGTGTTAAGTACCTTTTTTGGTATCTTCAGGTTCGTACTAGACTGGACATAATTCACAAAAACTTGAGATTTCTTTACTGTGCCCCCCCATCAGTCCTAACTACACGTAGTCCAGAGGGGCTTAGAATGCCTTTTTTTTTTTTAAGGTTTTGGTGATGATTTCTTAATTCATTTCTAGTTGAATATACGAATATTGTTTTACCAAGTCAAGTTTTTTATTGTGGTAAAATCGGTTATTGAAAACCATATTTCTTCATCTCAAGTTTCAATTCATGGTGCTACTTTGTTTTCTGAAAGCTGTTTTTAAATCCTGGAGGTACCCTGGAGGGTAAAAAAAAAAAGACAACATTTGCTGGGTTTTTTTGCAATTTAAAGGCACTATAAAAGGAAAATCGAATTCCTTCACCTGAATTCTTCTTTATAGAACAAAATTGAAGAAACTCAAGAAGTAAGATTAGTTTGAGTAAGGTTTTTATGAAACTTAAATATGCATTTACTACTAACCTAATGAAACATTTTTACTTCTTCATTGTGAGATGCAAAGAAGAACGTAAAACTATTTTAAAAAAATTCACCCACTTAAATTGCAAGCTTTGAAACACTTAGTCTTGTTTTTTTCTCGGTGCAATTTATGAAGAGGTCTAGGTATAACTAATATAAGAGAGGAGCACTACTGGAATTACTTAGCCTGTAATTTGGTTTCTGCATGTTTAAATGTCGCTGCTAGAGTTTTGCAGTCTGTATTTTGGCATGCATAAAGCTGCTGGAGTTGGAGGTATTGAGGAATGTTCCACAAGATTAGGGATAAAAGTTGACCCTGTGAACCTCCTTATACTAGAAAGTATTACAAAGGAGTGAGTCAGAGCTTTCTCTGAGTTCAAAGTGAGGGGTGCTGGACAAATTCCCCTGATTTATTTAGGCAAGCCTGAAATAGAATACAGTTTTCTACCAGAATTCTCTTCAAAGCTCTTTTATGCTGTGTACCTTACGAGAAGGGTATGTTTATGTTTTCTCTGATTAATTTAAAAGATTAAAACCATGTTTTATTATCTGCTCTTTCACTGGTATTTGTGAATCTTCAGATAGTAAATGCATTTAGCTAAGACTTAAATAACTTGATTTGAAACTAAAAATGGCTTGCTGGTTTAAGGTTAATATAACTAAAAAGTGACTCTTGGCTTTGAACTGAAAAAAAATACCAGATCCTAACAATATCACATCACGTTGCTTTCTCCAAAGGGAGTTGGCTTAACCACACTCTAGTGTATTCTAGCAGCGAGCCTGTGACTGATTTCTTTGTGTTTAAACTGTGAAAACATAGGAGCTGAAATATTTAGATTAAAAAAAAAAAAAAAATCTGAGTCCCTCTAGGTTCATGATACTCTGTGTGCATTTCAGCATTGGCTGATATGGAAGGAAAAACTTTAAAGCCGTGTGTGCCAACCCATCGTGAACACCAAGATGAATGTTCATGAAGTGGGAAACCAGGTTTTATGTATTGAACCTATTATACTCTGAACAGGCTACGATTTTTATGCATGTATTCTCATGGATTAAAATGCCTTGTGTTTTCTGGCCAGAATACAGTTTGCAGTGTGGCATCCAGCCTTATTTTCTACTGTTACCTTGTAATATCACATCATATGAGGCTAGGTTTGGCCATCTATAGAATGTATATTAAGATTACTTTCTGTTTAAATTAATGTGAAAACATATCTGGGCAAAATGCTGAACTGTTAGCCATAGTCAAAAAGTCCTTTGAAAGTTATAAAATTATAGTAATGTTTGGTTTGGCTTTCTGAATCTCTTACAGAAGTGAGGATGATGTGGTTAGTCCTTGGGTTTAAGTGAAAATGAATTTTTGTAGGAATCATTACAGTCAAAAGCATGCTCATTTGCTTTAGAGATTTTTGAGGAAAATTAAACATCTTGTCCTCTGTCTTTTCAGCTCTTAAAACCTCATTGCCAATTACAAGCCAAGATTGTTAGCAGGGGAGAAAAAAAATTCTCGCAAGGATGCTCTGGCTTTGGTAGTACAGGCAGGAAACTTCCCGTAGAAATCCCGGTGCGTGGGCTTTTGAATCACACTAGTCTAGTCGAACTTCTCATGTGAGCTCTGTTTTTTCGTAGTGTCTGTTCTACCACATGGCCTGGCAAAGAAAATGGTGCTGGGGACAGTGGTGTTGTAAGCCTTGTACTAACTTGAGGGAGCCAGAAGACATTTCCAGGTGGGACAGGAATCTGACTGGGCAGCTGGAGAACATGCTGAATCAGCAGCTCCTACCGCTGCAGCTCTGGTAGGAGTTGGGGCTGTTTCTGGGTAACTGAAAGAAACTTGGCAGCAGAGACACTATTTACAGGTGCGAGTGTCACCTCCAGAACAGGTGGCTGCAGTATACTGTAAACCAAGGTCTGTGAATCTGGCCTTTAATGTATATAGTAACACCTATGCAGTGCCATGTTCTTGGAGTGCTTTAGAAACATGTGCAGTATAACTGGAAAATAAACTTTGCAAGTCTAAAATTGGATTCTGAAGGGGTTTTTTGTGTAGCAGATGGGAGTTTCCTACTTTGAAGGCCTCTCCTCATTGTTAACATTTCAGATTTTAAGTTCTTACAGTCATGGAAATAAGTACCTTTACTGAAATCAGTTGCGTACGTTGGTGTAAATGAAATCAGGGCTTTAAATCATGAGTCAGGTTTCTCATAGTCTGTTGATCAGTTTTGAGTCTGTCAACTGCAATTTGGCTGCATGTTTTAGGAATTTTCTGTGATGTTATTCATACTTCATAGTTCAGTATGTTCCAGAATAGATTTTTGCAATGGCAACAGCTAAGCACAACCGCTTCCATTTCTTTTCAAAACCAGCTATTTAAATTTAAGACCACCAATTAATCATCAGGATACAAGTAAAATTTTAAAATAGAATCGTTAATATCTTTGCCTGAAATCACAGATTTATCAAGTGTGTTTCAAGTGTGTTTCTGCCTTTTTGGGTGTCTTGCACATTCTCATTTTCTCTTCCTCCCCCGTTCCTACCAATGTCAATGCAAAATTTGCTGAACTTTATCTGAATTGTTAAACCTGCCCTCATTTAGGATAATGAGCAGCCCAAGGTTTGCTGCCACACAATATGCTAACAAGTCATGTACGTACAGAATGGAGCAGGAGATACAAGGCTCGCGAAAGCTCTTACATTCAGTTTTAAGTGAACTTTACTATTTGAACATTACTGAGTAGTGCTAAACAAAATATAATCAGATGGTATGATTTCATTCACAAAATGTATATAAATTTCAGTACATTTTGGTTTTAATGGTACACAGTTCTTTAGATGTAAGTGCAATGTATTTGTAAGTACACAGAGTGCATATTCTGCTGTATAGTACCTGGCATGGCCTGCTGTCTGGGGAACGTGTTTGACAGCCAAAGGTTATCACACAAACTTGTGGGTTATGTTAGCTTAATTTTTCAGGGAAGCTTTACCCTGTGAAATTAAGGAAAAGCTGGTAAGAGAGTTGTGATGCAAGGTCTAAAAATCAATGTAAGAGTGTATAGATTGGGCATGTGGACACTGGCACAGTATGAATTAAGTCGTAATTAAAGTTGCATGTGGCTATATACAGGTATTGCAGCTTATTTGTGGAAAAAGACAAAAAAATCCCCGGCAAATGAACCACACCTGAATATCTCCACCAAATTCACCTGGAAGTAAAATTCCCTCATGTCATTATGTCTAATGAAGCACTGAGTCTTAAACATGAGAGCAGAACACCTGGAACAGGTGTCAGGAACAGCGACCCTGACAGAGCAGGCACTGGTGTGCCCACCTCGAGGGACTGTCTCTGCAGGAGTGGCCCACATGGTAACGTTTTCAAGGAAAAGAGGGGAAAACAAGAATCTTGGAAGCAATGTTTTGTATCAAGGGGAGGAAAGGAACAGAAAATGTCCTGGCTTCTACAGGTAAATCGGTGGCAGACCTGAAGGTCAGGTTTAGCAGCATATGAATGGAGTGCAGATGGACAGCTGGGCTCCGTGGGGCTTCTTGGAGATACCAGCACAGGAACATGCACCATGGGCACAGTCTTTGGTCTCCAAGCATTCTTGTATTTCTTATGTACTCCCATCTCCAAATCCATGAAGTTAAGTCTTAAAACTACTCCAATAACCTGTCATCAGTATGTTAGTTTGAAGATTATGTAGTTATCCTAGGAGTACTAGTTCTTAACATTTAAAATCGAAACCTTTGGGCTTTGTGACCTGATTCTTAAAGAAAAATAAAATCGGGTGATAATCCCTACTGCTTCAGTGTAAATGTACTGCCTTGGAATACCTGGCATTAATGGAGGTGACTGAAAAGTCTTTTAGAGCGCATGTCCAAGCTGTCTTCTCCCAAAACTGACACCGTGTACTTTCCTTTCACTTGTGCCTGTCCAGGTGCCTTACCTCTCCCGGCTGTGCCCCCGAGCACTGCTGCTGTCGTGCTTCATCCCTCTGCTCCTCTGATGCTTGCACAGAAATGCCAGCTGTGGTCCAAATACTGTCGTGCCTGTCTCACACGTCTGCTTGGAAGTGCCACGTGCAGCTGTTGAGCAGTTCCCTCAGCAGCGTAGCAAACTTTTTTTTTCCTAATCCACACCAAGAGCCAAGAAATCTTTACCAGCTAACACAGCTTTTGGCCCTGGTACTGAAGGCAGAAGTCCAGTGGCGTGTAGGCCAAATCACTTCAGCTGGAAGGTATTGTGCTGTTGTTTATTTTGGAAGCACAGATGCAGTTTATTCTTGTGTTCAGCGTTCTGGTGTCACCAATTCCCAGGAATGAAATCTTGGCCTTGTGCATGTAAGTGGAAAATATCCATACGTTTCAGTGAGATGGGGAGACCATCCAAGTTCCCTCTGTGAACAGAGCTAGTTATAAATGCCTTACTGTGTGTTCAGGATGGGATTTGGCTTAGGTGGAAATAAAACAAGTGTTGGCTTGTCTGCTAGCAGTGATTTCTTTGACTTTTTGGGTATCGGTGCTATTTTCAGTGGGATTTAAGCACTCCCATTGCCTCCCACTACTCTTGTCCTGTGCTTCCTGAGGTAATTGTCTCAGTTTTGTCAGTTTTACAGAATTACACAGAATTATACAGTTTTGTCAGAATTACACAAATTTCTCACCCTGGCTACATGCTGGATTTTTTATTAAATATTTTGAAATATTTCTGAAAGTGAAAATACCTTTGTTAAAATTGTAACTGTGCTTTTCCTGTTGAGAAATAATTGTTCTTCCATGTCTTGGAAGAGCAAAGGGAGTTGCCCCAGCACAAGGAACTTGACATTTCTGTTTTGATAAGAAAGCGCACAAATTCATAAAGGTGACTCTCCTAGGGAAGTGTTTTTGTTTCTTGCACCTGCTCAGCAAAGACTGAATGGTGTCTGGGGGCTGAATGCTCGGTGGAGATCGCTGCCTGATGTCCAAAGGTGTGATGAAAGGAGCAGACTGGGGAGTAGGAGGCTTGAGCCTGGGAGGAGGAGGAGGAGGGAGAGATGAGGTTGAAATAACGGTGCTGTTTGGAAGGGCAGGGAAGGGCGATGAAAGTGGAGCAGCTGGGGACCCACAGCGAAGGGGTCTGGGGTTGAGGAGAAGGGTGCCGTTCTCCACAGGCACCGGAGAGCGAGGGAAGACCCACCATTGCCACGTTGCACTTGACGGTCTGTGTGCCTCACGGTAACGCGGACGTGCTGCTGCTCCCCTCACGCCGGGGTGCGGCGCGGAGGAATGAGTGTGGAGGCGCCGGGCCGGGCCCGGCCCGCCGACCGTGCGAGCCCCGTCTCCAGGCTCGGGGCACTGACAGCACCGGTACTCCGCCGTGCCGGCCTGGCCTGCAGCCGCCCCGCTTCCCCAGCCCGCCCGGGCCGGGCGGTGAGGCGGCAGCAGGCAGGCAGCGGGCAGGCGCTGCCTCCCCCTCACGGCCGGCGGGCGGCGGGCAGGGCGCGGCCGCGGCGCCCGTCAGGAGGCGGCGGTTGGGGGGCGCCCCGCGCGCGGCGGTGGGGGCCGGGGGGAGGCGGGGGGCGGTCGGCGGAGGGGGAGCGGGGCGGGACGGGGCGGCGCGGGGCGGCTCCCCGGAGGGGAGCGGGGAAGGCGCGGCCGCCCCCTCCGGCTCCGGGCAGCGCGGGGCCGCGCGGGCGCCCCCGAGATGTTTAACCGGGCCGTGAGCCGGCTCAGCAGGAAGCGCCCGCCGTCAGGTAAGGGGGGTGGCGGCGGCCCCCCACGCGCGACCCCCGGGCCCGGCGGCAGCTGCTCCCGCCTGAGGAAGTGCCGCCGGCAGGGGAAGGGCTGCACTTCTCCGACCGAGCGTCGGGGAAGGAAAGCGCGGCCGAGCCCCCTCCCGGCGGCGGGGGGTGGTGAGCGGGGGGGCTGGCCGGGAGCGGGTCTCCCGCCCTTTCGGCGGCCCGGCGCCGCGCGGGGCTTCCTTACAGCCGGGCCGTCCGCCGGCCGGGGCACGCCGGCTGAGGGCAGCCGAGCCAGCCCGCGCCCGGCAGCGCTTGTTGCTCAAGTCCGTTACCTGGGCCGCGCCGGCTCCTCCGCCCGGCTCTCTGGTACCCGCGTCCAGCCGGGCTCAGCGGGGCTTCGACTCACTGCAGGGTGGTTCCCTTTGCTGTGGACCTGCCCCTTGACTTTCACATCGTGTCCGGCGTGGCGTGGTTTTGCCCGGGCTTGTGCCAGCGGCCGGGGCCGCCGGGGGGCTCTGGGGGCGGCCGCAGGGCAGAGGGGCTGCGTCGGCAGCGGGGTGAGGTGCAGCGACTGACCGCGCTCGGGGAGGAAGCGCGGTGCTTCCCACTCCAGCAGCTGCACGGAAGAGGGAACTGGATTCTGCTGGGGCTTATGCCTCGTCAGCCAAATTTTAATTGCGAACTGCTGCCTGTCGCTGTTATTGGTAGCGAGGCAATAGCCCAGAACATCAGAGCGGGATTGTTCAAGCTCTAAATCGACTTTGAAGAGTTTGCCTTTGGAGGGAGCGTCTTAAACTGGCATGGAAGTTACTAAGGCGTAATAAATGTGGGACTTCACGGTTCCCTCTGTAGACAGGCGTTGTAACGTGTTTGCGCTGTTACGGGGTATCTCATGGCGCGGTATCTCTGATGCTGTAAGTCTGTCGATTCAAAGAGGGTAATGTATATTATTGCTAAAACAATTGGGGTAAAAGTTGCAAACTCAGAATCCCAGAAAATAATAATACGTTCTATAATGTGCAGTAAGCAGTTACAGTCTTTCTAAGAAAAGCTAAATGTGGTGTTTGTCTAGAGTTGTTTGGGTTGTTTTTGTTTTTTTTTTTAAAGGATATATGTCTGGTGAACACTTCCAGAGATGCTACAAAAGCAGAACGTCCCTTTAGTTTCCTTCCTTATAGTTAAAAGTGGAATCCAGTAGCCATCTGTTGTTAGAGACGGTCAAAAGAGGATGTTGAGGCTCATGCTTTGAACAACCAAAGCGTGCGAAGGACAGCCCTTCTGTAGTGAAAAGGTCTAAAATTCAGCTGCTACTAGGAAAAAATTGTTGTGTGAGGATTCATCCAGTGGCGCTTGGATACATGGAAAGTAAGGGAATTTTCCCTTTTCAGCTGCCTACTTATGAAGTTTCCCACTGTTTCATAACCTTGGATTTATTAATTCCAGACTGGTGATTGTTGCTGGAGAGGCATTCTGGTGACCATAGGAAAAGATAAGGTATTCAGAGTACTTTTAAAGTAATAATAAAGGTTCACTGGCTCGCAGCTTTATGATCCAGGTGAAACAGGGGAAAATGCAGGTGGTGTGATCAGAAGTTCTGCAAGAAGAAATTGAGAAGGCTTTTCTTAACATTGTATATTAACATTTAAATATAGAATAAGGAATATGCTATTTACATGGTGCTTTTGTCACATCTACTGTTTGCGTGCCGGTTGTCTTCTGTTAAGGATTTCGCAAAAGGTGCGTGTGGGAAAGAGGCAGTTAGAAGAGGCGTTTAGGTAAGGGATGCATTCAGCGGGGTTCTGTGAAGTGTGTGAGTCTGCGCTGTTTGATGCGGTGCCACGCAGGCCGCTGTATCAACTGTATCAACAGTTTGAGAATGGCAGCAGCTTGGGAAACCGTTGCAGTGCATAGCCCTTCGGGAAGGCAGATGGATTAGCATGTCTAACTCAATTAGCTGTGTCTGAATCTCTAAAAGTTTGATGGGTTTCCACATTTTTTTTGTGCTTGTCGAAAGCAAGGGCCAGAACCATGAGTTTTGACCTGCAAAGTTTTATATTTTGATGCTATTGATGCTTTTGGTGGTTTCAGTCCAAGTTCCTGTTTGGAGGATGCAAATATTTGCCATTTTTGATACCATACTTCAACTGATAGTTACAGCGTTATTAGTGCTGCACTTACTGTTATATCTATCACTTATAAAGAGCCTTTATCTGCGGTCTAATGCGGCAGTACCATTGCGTGATGGGGGAAGGCAGCTTCTGTAAGATTATTCTCTAAAATAATGCTCCAGCTAAGGTAACTGCCTACTTGTTGGCTTAGTATAGGGTTCTTCTCTAAAATAATGGTGCTGTTAAAATAACCACTTAATCATTTACTGCATTTGTAGAAGCAGCTGGCCACTGCACATTGTGTAAGCGGTTGTGTTACGGTTATACACTCAGTGGAAAGTTCGCTTCAGCAGAGCTCCACAACTGTGCTCCACTGTGCATGCTTTGTTGGCTTTCTCTGCCTCTTGGTTTCTAACCCGTATAAAAGATAGCAAGCGCTCTCCTATCACAGTAAGAAATGTAGTTGGCACATTTATCATCTGTTGCACGTTCTGTGTGTTACTTTTACAGAAATATTGGTGGAAGAACTGCCATTTTGTAATATGCTTTTTGATGCACAAAATTATCTCCCAGTTTTCAGTAACAGCAAATGTCTGCCTTCCTCATTTAAATGATCATACTAGTGTGTACATTTTGGTTGTTAAACATTGGTATGGAGCTTGTTATTTCTAAGTGTATATTATGTAACTTTGTCACTAGATGATTTTAACAGGAGAAAGTTATCTTTATAAATAGCAAACAGAGATAAATAGGCTTCAGGAGGGTCATTCATGTAAGTACATTTATTGCAGTATTGCCTTCTAAAATAAATTGTTTCAGACTTTCATCAAATTGTACTTCAGTGAAAGTATCATTTTTAAGGTAATTTAGTAACGTGTTATGGGATATGGATTTGGGGATTAGTTTGAGTCATTTGTGGGGAAAACCTCTTTCCTATCTTTTAAGCTCTTAAAAAAATTCTAGAAGTCACACATCAAATCCGCTGAATGAAACCAGCACATGGAGTGAGAAGTTATGATCCTAATTGGGGGGGGTCACTTTTGTATTAGAAAAAATGTTTGTGATGGTATATTTAATAGGGTATAATAAAAATACCCAGCAGTTTTAATATCCTCATAAAATTTCAGGGTGTTTCCTACTGTCATGTATCACGTGCAGCCTATCTACATTTGTGCTGAAGGGGAACGTTAATGTTTTATGGTGGTTGCAAAGGAACACTGAATGTGGGGATTAATGATACTCAGCTTGGAGGGAGAGAGCTTGATCGGTGCCATGCCCAGCACACAGACCTGAGCCCTCCAGAGCTGTTGGCACATTCCCTGGCATGGCTTTGGCCCCTGCCAGCCGTGTTGCCCCAGGCACAGCAGGAAGGGTGGTACCAGCCAGGCGATGTCCCCAGCAGGCTGTTTGGATGCAGTTACTGTGTTTTTGGGGGACTGCTCAGGACAAGAGCTGTGCTGCGCTACCTGATGGCAGGATCCGAGAGTGTTCTCTGGCCTTTTGTGTTTATTATATACAGACAGTCTGAGGGTCTGCCTCCATCGCGACACTATGGCTGGTGTCCCCTGCCTCGGTGTGGACTGATGCTGGGTGCTGTAGCCTGGGCCGAGTTGGAATTGTGGCTGCTAGTGACACCCACGCTGGCTTGGCAGAGCTGCCCAGCACCTGCGCCATCCCATAGCTTCTGCTCTGGGGAGTTCACAGCTTGAGTAAGTGAGGCAAGGGCTAAATGAAAGGGTTGCATTGTATGAGCAATGGACAGGCAAGCCTCATCTCAGTGCCACAGTACTTTTTGGGTTGTGGGGAGCTGGTTAAGTGAGGAAACAAACTGAGTAATAGAGTCCTGTACAACAAGGCTCAGCAGAATGGACACTAGGAGGAAGTTGTGTAGGTCCTCCCTTCAAAACCAAATTTTTCTCTACTAAGGCTGCAGGAGGAGAAGGTAGGGAGAAAGAGAGCAGGGTCATAAGAGAGCGCAGGGTTTGGAGGGTAACAAGGAGGAGTGGGGGGAAAGTAAATGGTGGATGGACTTGGGTTGTGGTGGGTAGGCTGGAAGTGAGAGGAAGCTGGGGAGAATGGTGATCGGGGAGGATCAAGAATGGCCAGCAGTAAAATGAGAGACCAGTGAAAACAGCTGAGGGGAAGCAGATTGATGTGTCCTTGAGTGCGTGGAAGCACTTGTTCCAGCCTTTGGCTGCTCACCAGAAATTTTTTTTAGATTCTCATGGCACTGTGTCTGCCCTGTATTGCATTGGCTCATTGAAGTACATGCTTTTCAAAGTAATCATTAATGTCCACTTAAAATTTGGCTGGAAAAGAAACACTAGAAATAAAGCCTCACTCCCATATGTTCTGTGCTAAATCATATATTAAATAAGGGAATGGCCTGGTTCTTCAGGCCATTAGCAGCTGTACACACAGAGCTGCCATTCTGCTTGCAGGTGAGAGTGATCACAACAAGAGATTCAAGCTCCTCAGAGGTAATTGTGTTCTGCTCCAACATACTTGGTTATTCCCACTTAAATTTCACAGATTTTACTGAGATTAGATGCCCAGATACTTTGAGTCAGGTTCCTAAAATAAATTTTGCAAGCGATAGTCAAGAACCACATCCTTTTGCATGAGGGGAGGGGAAACTGAGGCACAGTTAACTCGCTGTACTCTTGCATCATGTATGAAGTCTGCAGTGGTGGTTTGGAGACAATTGTCAGGTTCCGAGTCTTGATCTTTAACTAGCAGGCTGTGTGTTTCTCATACAGAGCTGTAGGTATACTTGCTGCTTTGGAGACCAATCTGTCACAGTCCTTACCCAAATTGGCTATGATCTTGGGTCCTGAAAGGTTTTGTGCAGGCAGGGAGTCATGCATTCATTGTGTAAGAGATTTCAGGTTGGTGCTGTAACTGCATCATAGAGTGAGAGCAGGGCAGGCAAAGGAGTGACAGGATTTACACATGAAAAACATAGCCTGCAGTGACTGTTTGCTTGATCATTTTAGATGCATTCCTTTCTTTTACGTCTGTATTTACTTGGGGAATGAGTGTAGATCCCTCAGTATTAGGCAATGGGTGTGGAATCCACAGCTCCAGAAAGTTTACCTCTTTTCCAGCTTTGTAATTTCTCCTGTATAAAAAGCCCGCTCCTATCAAGGGAGAAGAGGAGATGTTCATTCATTTAAAACAGTGGTCCATCTCACTGTTGGAAAAACAGACAGACTCTACAGGTCCCTACCAACCAAAACTCAGTAGGCTTTGCTGTCGTGCCAATATTTTGTAGGGCTTTAACCTTAGCATTTATCATTCTAGCTACCAGCTGAAAAGGGTATCTGATAGTATAGCTCTGCATAGATAGTTTTTTGAGATACTTGCTGAGGTTTAGTTTCATGGTAGAGGAAGTGTTTTTTAACAGAGCTTACGCAGAAGTTACTAAGATCCATATTTCCAATACGTTGGTAGGGAGAAATGGAGGGCTTATAAAAATAAATAGAAGCTGTATTGATTACAGTAAGAGTTTTGTGCACCTTTCCAGTGTGTAGTGACCTGAAGTGGAGCTCTTAGCCTGAGTTCTCATGGCCTGCACTCCTGCTGTCTTCCCTGGGCATTTTGTGTGTGAGAGGAAAGGAGGCCAAGCGCTCCTTCTTCAGATCAGCAGTAAAATTCCTGGAGTCTTCACAAGTAATAGTTTTCTGATGGGTAGCCAGCAAACAATTTTTTTGGCATCACCATCCTTAGATGCAATGTACTTGTCCCTGGGATAGAAAAATTGTAAAATGTACACCATCTCTCCTATCTGTGAGAAGGCTGGCTGGCAGATAAGATGTGGGCACAGTCCAGTACACCTTATAAAAGCAGAATTTCAGTGGACTTGAAAACAAACAAGCGAACAGAAAAAACAGCCAAATACCACTTGCCCAATAGCAGGTCAACTCAGCTGGAATGAGGCTCCTCTGCCAGCTGTCTTTCCTCCCGTTAGACTGGGTTAACATACTGGACTTGTTCTCCTGCTAAACAAAGCATTATTTTTCTTTCTCTCTTTGCTTTTTCCCAACCTCCAGTGATGATTCTTTTCTTAAAAATAAATTTCATGTGTGTGACTGACCAGGATGTGCTTTATAGAAGCCAATGTTGTTGACAGTGCCAGAACAAAAGGCAAACGGTCCTTTTACTACACAGGCTGCAGTCATTGTGTTCCACATGCAAAAGGTGCTTGAACTCCTGTAAAACAGTGACAGTGCCTACTTACATGCTCATGAATTGTATAACTGCAAGGCATTTTTGCCTCCTTTCAGGCAAAGCAGAATTCAAATATGTGTGTGTGTTTATTTTCAGTTTAATGGTGTTTCCTTTAAAGAGAGCAGCTGTAATCCAAGGCTGCAGAGGGCGATGGGGAAGAAATGCATGTGACATTCATCACTTCTAATGAAGATGGCATTTTTTTCAATTTTTTCCAGAGATAAATGACAGCGAGGGTCACCCAAGCAGCAGCCACCAAACCTTGAAAGGAACCTCAAAATGGGCTACATCACTGGAGAACCTCCTCGAAGATCCAGAAGGAGTGAAACGATTTAGGGTTGCTATATTAACTATGGATATTTATATAAACTGAAATTAGGATTTAAAGCTGAATGAGTTTCAGCATAAGTGGTGCAGCTGTGCCAGTGCTGTAAGCACATAGGCACGCATCCTTCTAGATACGTAGCCTGAGCAGAGGAGGCAGAGTTGGAGCTGTGGCATTTGCTGAGTTTCTGAGGTAGTGCCTTTTGCCCACTGCCACGGCAGCTTGCTCTCGTAAGGCACATGGAAGACTTTTAGTTGCATCTTTCTACTCGGATCCATCAGCTATTGCAAGGATTAACAAGTTACTTTTGGATAAACTACAGTCCTTGAGCCACTGATCTCTCTTGCCAAGCATTATTTTTCACTGAGGACTGATCCTGCGCTCTTTATTCTCACGTTGTCCTTACTTAAGCAATGAGTTACCACTAACAGCTCCTGAGCCTGATAACTCTGTGTGGCTCTTATTCTCTGTTGCAGCAGCTGTACTGAAAAGAATTCCTTTTAAGTTTACTACAAGGTGTGGGCTTGTGCAGCTCAAAATGCAGGCTTGAGACTTAGTTAGGTGAGGGTGGTGAGCTGGTTTTTCAAGGCCTTCTTGCCATATTAGCTATAGGAATAGGAACTACCTACTTGAGTATGGTTCTGCCATACCAAGCACTGATAAAATGCCCTGGGATAAAATGGTTTCCTGCCAGACTGGTTTGAAAAGTGATGTAAACTAGAATTACAAAACACTGTGATGTAGAATTCGTGTTTAAAAAAAAAAAAAAAAAAAAAAAAAGTAATCTTGGTGCTATTTAATTCTTGGCATTACTTAATCTCTATTTTCTAATACTTGAAAGAGAAAACTGATGATCTCAGAGATAAATATTTCAGTCATTATGTTTTATAAAGAAATTCAATGTACATTTTTTCCCCATTTTAAAACATGCTTCACTTTTGGAGGAACGTGCATTGTTTAAACACTGTCTAGAGAATGCAAATATATCTTCTGCTTTAGTTTACTTAATTTATTGCCACTGATGATCGTGTTTAGAAACACTTTTATTTGTAGAGATTTTACTCATTAAAAAATCAGAAAGGTACTAGATGAGAATCTCAAGTGATCTGTGACTCTCTTTAAAATAGTTCATTATACTCACCTGCTAATGAATTCATATATATTTCCCTTTGAGTAATGACTGTAAAATTGCTTGAGTTATTTAAGGAAGACTGAAGAAACTCTTCTTGCTAGTTACTGATATGCTCTGAGATTAAATGTAGCTCATCATTCTCCTGGAATGTGCTTTCAAAGTGCTGAATATATGATCGTTCATTTGTGTCTTGGTAGTGTGCAGATGCACTAGTGCAGTGGTTCTGTTACACTGTATTGTGTAAACTCATACCATGGTAAAACTAGGCATAGGCAGCTTTAGTTCTAATAGCTATAGTACAAAGAGACAAAAACAATTGAGAAATTGGATCCTAACATTTGTTTGTTTGTTTTTCTTTTCCCTAGGAATTTTTAAAGAAAGAATTCAGTGAAGAAAACGTTTTGTTCTGGCTAGCATGTGAAGAATTTAAGAAAACACAGGGAAAAAAACAGGTATGTTTCCTGAATAAATTTTACTTGTCAACAAAGTTTGCATAGCAGAGCTGGAGCTATAACATTTCTGTTGCATAACATGCTTCATATGAGTGCAAATAAATATATTTGAAGAAATTGCACTGAAATCATGGTGGTTGAATTGTTTGGAAACAAAGCTGGTTCTATTTCAAATCGAAACAAAATGCTGAAATTGTCAAGTTTCCCATGTTTTGAAACTTTTTGTTGTTGCTTGGGAATAGCAAAAGGTTTAATTCAGTGATGTTGCATCATCTTGCTTGAAAATATAAAGACGTTTCATTCAGGACTTTTTTTAAAGCATAATGGCTATTACGTGAAAATATACACCATTATAATATTTTAGTGGAACATAAAAACAACAAACAGTGGAAACAAAATGTTTTACAATATCAAAATGGAAAGTTTTGCCTTGTCAAATTACAAGTCACAAACCAAAAGAAACTGAGAGTCCATTTAGACTTTTTTGTTTAAATATATATTCAAATTGATATATACCTGGAGAGTATTTTCATGGAAGCTGTATTTTTCTAGTAGAAAATATTCTATTGCAAATTTTTCAACCAGCCACCTCCAGTAAGTGTTTTCCACTGCTTGGATCTTGGTCTACATTTAGATCCACCAGGAACACAGGATCCACTTTCACATTTAGGCTTTGAAGCCTATAGAGTCAGGCCTAAAATACGTACCCTGTTTTGTTTGCTTGTTTCTGAAAAAGTTTTTGTGATTTTTTTTTTTTTTTTTTTTTTTTAGAAATTCCAAATTTATTTGATCTTTGAGACAAGGATTCTGTGAGCTTGAAATGAAGTAGTTTCAAAACTCCAACTGAGAATCACTGTCCTTGAGAGTCGGACTCCTAAATCCCATAAGCCCTTTTTTTGAAATCCCACGTTTACGCTTTTCACATGTTTGCAGCTCTTGTTGCCAAAGGGAGCATTTTAGAAGGCGATGGGCGCAAATGTACAGCCCCTTTTGCACTCTTCTGGCTAAAGTAAGCAGAGTACCATGAGGAGGTGAGGCTAGGAAAATGCCCTTTAAACCTACTTCAAATGGGACCATACGTGCTTTGAGTAACGTCAGAAACGTCAGGGAATAGGAATTAGGTGGGGGAACTGGGCTACTAGGGGTGTTATAAAGTACAGGTGTAAGAGAGCTGCGTCTGGACTGCAGGATTCCTCTCTTAAGGTCAGTCAAATATTGTCAGCTAAAACTGTTTCCCAGCAGATTTTCAACAAAAAAAATCCCTGGATTTTCAACAAAACATATTTTTGAGAGGGGAGTTTACTTTCTGTAAATATTCTCTATTTTGTACTGAAAAAGCATTCCCCTCAAAACAATTTGCTTGTTTCAGTTATGAACGTTTTTTGTTATTGATAAATCCATAAAAAATACAAAAAAATTATTTTTGCAGAAGAGGAAAATGCTCAATTTGACTGCACACTTTGTAATAATTTAGCACTATTTCAGTTTTGTGTATTTAGCCGCTTCCCTTCCTCGTTAAGGTCCACGTGTGCAGATAGTCTTCAGAAAAGAACAACTAATTGGGCTATTTTTCTGTAAGATGTAAGGCAGAAAGACAAATAAAGTAAATGAGATGCGATAAAAGAGGGAACTGTGCTAGATGCCACTATGATGGCAGCAGTATCAGTAGCTGGAGTGAGGCTGGGAGTGCTCCTCTCCCCTTGCCTGTAAGGGAGTGTTTCAACCGCAGCCCGTCTGGGTTGCACTGGAAGCCACGTCCTGTCTGGGCAAGCGTGGTACCGTCAGTGCCACTGACCTGGCTCTGCTTCAGCACAAGCTGCAGATCTCATTATTGTCAGTTTGTGACAAAGCGTTTCCTCTCTTTTGTCCCCAGATGTCCATACAGCATCTTGGCTGGTGCGTTCAGTATGCTGGGCTGGGGATCTAGGTATTCTTGATCTCCCTACTCCATTAAAAACATTTGCTTTCTGAGCTGGTGAAGCAGAGGTTAGGATAACAATCCGAATAGGATTAGGAAGAATAGGAAGAACCCTTTGCTTTGTACAGGGCAGATATTTTTTCTTTGTACATCATAGAGTGTCCTTGCCAAGAGTTATGTAGCTTTTTCTTGATACCCCTTGGACAGGTACCAAACTGCATTTTAAAATGGAAATGAAAGTGGAAAATCCTTCTGTGAGGTCCCACGTTTTGCAATGGGATAATAATCATATTTTCCCTTGCTAAATAATTTCCATCTTTTTTTGCTATTTTAGGATGGCACATGCCACTACAGGAAATGGTAAACTGATGTATAGAGATAGTAGCTTAGTGAATTCTTGAATGAATTGCCAAATGAATGGACAGAGACTTAACTAGGTTCCATTTAGCTTAATTATTCAGTACCAATCATTACACAGTACGGTCAATCTGGAGTCTAGTACTGCCAAAGCTATTATAGCTGGCTAGAATAAATGTGCTTTAGAATGATACAGACTTACAGCAAGGTTTTATAGCTACTGCTTATGGATGGCTTTGTTTAGATAATTTACAAAGCTAGAAAAAGCACTAAAACCAGAAATCTTGCCAGTGTTTATGATAGCATGAAGAATGAATTTGTCTTCTGAAAGTGACTCTTGCAGAAATCACTTCGTATCTATCTGAGGAAAGTATTCTAAAAACAACTTTTTACTTGTTTTATAATGTGCTTCTCATTAATACTGGTTTACCACAGAAACTGGCTCATAGACACTTAGACTTTTGGTCAGGTGAAGCTGATTTCAATTTAACCTGGATTGAATGGGATTTTTTTCCCTATTTTTAAAGTATAAGATAAACTTTTCATTACTTGACATGCGAGTGTTAGCGTGGGGTTTTTCTTGGTCGGTTTAAACTTGCACAAAGGTCACCACCTGGCCAGTGGATTACGTATCCATTGTGCCTAGTGTTATTGTCATCCCTTCTGTGTCAGCCCAGAGCAGGGTTTGGTTTTGTATAGGCTGCTATACCATTAGGGTGGTTGGCTCAGTAAATGTTCTGTCCTTCCCTCATGTCCTTTCTGGTCTTCGCAGGTGGATACAGGCTCGCTCTGCTCCTGCTTTGTTAGCTGCAAACTGTCTAACTGCATTAGTGCCATTCTAAGAAAATATCCTGGGCCTTTCCTCAAGACTTACTAAATTTGGTTCAGTCGTTACTCTAACCACAGTCACATGGGCTCTGCCTAGAAGCTGACTTATATCAAGCCAACACAGGCAGATCTTGCAAGATGCTGTGCAGATACATCTTCTCTGTCCCCTTCCTCTTGAATGTGAGCCACTATGCAGCCAGGATTGCTAGATCACGGGACCAGAGGGAGCGCTGGCAAGAAGAAGCCAGGCTCTTGACTGTTGTGTTGACACTAGGGTAGTGATGGGAACGCTTAGTCAGGAGAAGGCAGAAATGGAGTTCAGACCAGACTGCTCCGTGAGTTTGTGTTTGTTTTCCTGTTTGGGTGAGCTAATACAAAATGCATGCATGTTTCAGGGAGCAGGGGTGGTTTTCAGCATCTGCAGAGTGAGGCAGCAAGCAGACTACGTTACTGGTCTAGGCAGGTTTTAGATGGACTGGATTTAGCCTATCTTCTTGCAGCAGGAAAGCACAAACTCCTCCCCTCAGCTCAAGACACATCTCTGTAGTTTAAAAAAAAAAAAAAAAGGATATTCCTTTAAAATTGAAGTTAAAACAGAAATGTAATTTTTAGCAAAGATTGAGGAGTGAATTAGGTCAAGTCCACTTGTAGCAGTGAGCTCTGCTGCCACCCATATGGTCCTCATCTTAGGACACATTTAATTATTGAAATGGGAGTGGTGGGGATAAGTGAATAAAATTTAACTTTAAATATTTTATTGGAGTTAGTCATACACTGTTGCATTTGTGACTGTTAATGAAATAAACAACATGTCCATTGTGCTACTTCCCAAGGAAGTAAATGTTTCTTCTCTTGCAACTGAGCTTTAAAAATGAATTACAGCTTGTAATAAATGCTTCAAACAACAGGGAATCTTTTCAGCTATTGCTAAAACGCACCAAAATACCCGTGTCGAAGTTTTGTAGAGAACAATTTCACAACAAAGTATACCAATTCAAGAGTTTCTTCTGCCACTTCCCATGTGGAATGTGGCAATGGTTAAGCAGGACTGGGTAATGCTGCACAGCTGCTAACTGCTGGAGCCTGTTCTGATGAGCATCTGGGACTTCCATTCACCTCATTTGGGAACCACACATGCTTGAGAGCTGAATTTGACCTTAGGAAAGGAAGTGGGAAAGAATATTGTATCCACTTGAAATAGTGAGGGGGATTTCTGTAGACAGAACTTCATACTCCAAATGGGAATTTGACACGGATGCTGGAGCGAGTGCACAGATGTAGGTGAAAAGTGCCAGAAATCCTTTAATAACCACCTGTGAACAAGATCCCAGTTTAAGTGTTGTTTAAATTCCAGAGTAGAGTCCCTTGTGCTGAGGCATTAGTTTCAGGCTGACACAGAACAAAGAATGCCACCTGCTGAACGGGGAACATTGCTGTCTCCTCCACTTGAACCTGGCTCTCCCTGAATATTATTTGGGGGATGTATAAACATACTGGCAGCTTTAACTGTACTTTCTTTTCTGGCGCGGGGCGGGGGGGGGAAATTGTAGTTGAACTGATGCTCTACTACTGAAGCATAAACATAGCGTAACAGTTGTTCCATGTGCAGCAGAACCTGTAATATTTAGCTGTGCATTTCCATATTTCCCCATTACTATAAAGTCAGGTCTCCTGCGTCTCTCCAACGACCCCTTCTCCCTACCACAGCTCTTTCACTTCCTTTCTTTGTCATCCTTCCCCACAAAATCCAGAGATCCTCCCCATTTCACCAACCTCCCACACAATCCTCTCGTTCCCCACCACGTTCTTTAAACTTCCTCACAGTACTTCTAGTTTTGTGTTTCCCCTCAATCCTTCCTTTACTCTTTCTCTACAGTGCCCAGCTTGCTCCTGTGTTCCTTGGGCAAGCAGCACCTTGTGTTGTGGCTGACATGGAGCTATGTGTGCATTGCTTAGCCAGCAGCTAAGTACATGCTGGTAGTTCAAGTAGAGTAGATAATTTTTGAACATATACTGCAGCTTTTCCCTTGGAGCATGTGCTGCTTTTTCTCTCGCCAGTCTTTTCCATTGAGTCAGTAGGAGGATAATTATTTCTCAGTCCTTTGCCCCTCTCTTAAATATAGTTGAAATTGGACAGCCGGTTCAAAGGACCGCAGGTAGGACTGACAGTCAGTACAATCACTTATATTTGCTCATGTGATAATAGCTAAAGGTAAAGGTACCTAATACCTTAGGGTATTAACTTTACCAGTTAAAGCAGCCACCCCTCTGATCGATTGGATTAATTGCTCATTTAGAGCAGACATGGCTGACCCAGTTCTCCCTGATCTGTGAAACTGGAAAGATCGGAAACTGTTAAAAACACCTCATTGTGACCTAATGCACCTGACACATGATGTTCTACCCATCAGATGAGTAATCTGTTTTAAAAATGAATACTCCTGGAAAATGTGTGTCCCTTTCAGCAGTGAGAGAGTTAACTCTTTAGGCCTTGTGAATTGTCAAACACATGTAGCTTTTCTTCTAATTATCCCCAAATGTTGATTCTCAGCTGTAAAACATGAAAGAAACGCTGTGACTCCTTCATGGGCAAGGGTTTAAATGCTTCCTTCTTCAAGCCCACTTCCCATCAAAGACACAGCCGTTTAGTTGGTTCTGGTCTGGAGATGCGGTTGCTCATTAGATATACAATGGGGAACATGGACAAGTACCCGTGGCTCGTGATCGTACAGTGCCTGCTGCTGCATGGGCCTTGTTTTCAGTGTGCAGAATTCAGATTGCAGCAGGGAGGCTTGCCTCCTGCCTGGCTTGGTTCTCTTCTCCCCCACTGGCTTGCTCTTATCCGACCTTCTGGTCAAGGGGGAGCTTGCTTTGAATTTCAGAGGATTGTGACTGCTCGTTTACTGCTTTAAAGCTTGAAGATGGTAGGTGGGGTCAAAATGTTATCGCTGTTACTGATTTATCAAGAGAAGACCACTGAAACAAGATTGCTGAAATCGGGGCAAATGCTAACAAACTGCTTTATGCAAGTCACACCTACCCTTATTTATCAGCTTTCAGAGGCTCTTGAGAGTCTTATCTTTACCATTAGCCAAAAAAATACTTGTTCAGTTTTTTTAATCATGTAGCCAGTGTTGCACGTGAGCTGCCCTGAGGTAAAAACGTAGTTATGACAAAGCATGTAGCATGACAAGGTTATAAATCAGTAGCATGGATTATACACTAACTTTGCTTAGTTTTGCCTTGCAGTAAGAGTAAGTTTCCACAGTGCTTTTTCCCTCTGAGTTCCTTGTGCATGCTGGTTATCTGTCTTCTAAATAGTGAAGACAAAGTCGAGTTGATGATGCTGAGCAGTTTTACACTGGATTCTCAGATTCAAACATCACAACCTGCTGTTTAACCTACGTGCTGAATACTGGTAGCTTCCACTAATGTCAGTGCAGGAGTTGGCCTGCAGAGATGTTTTTCCTCCAGTACAAATGAATGTACACAAACAAGATAATCTATGTATATTTGTTTTGTTACTTGTTTTCTTTTTTAATTCAGACTATGTTTTGGTTTTAAGATGTGAACTTCAAGAAGTGATCCAGAGCAGTCTCCAATAAAACATTAACAAATACAGAGAATATTCCCACAGCAAATAATTATTTAAATAAATATGTCCTTTTGCAGATGCAAGAAAAAGCTAAAGAAATTTACATGACTTTCCTGTCCAGTAAAGCTTCCTCCCAAGTCAATGTTGAAGGGCAGTCCCGTTTGAATGAGACCATTTTGGAGACACCTCACCCTCTCATGTTTCAGAAGCTCCAGGACCAGGTAAAGTTATTTTCTTCAAGAACACAATTTCTTTAGTTTTTGTCTGCTTTTAATGGACTCTGCTTTCTAAGTACAAGCTAGTGTAGGAAAGTTGGGAATCTGCCTACTGCTACCTGTGGCATGGGTTGAATAGGTAGGCACAGAGCTGGGTTGCTTCCATATTGGCGATATTAATGCAGCCACTCTGAGGGTGGATGCAGCGTACCCCAGGTTCTTGGCCCCGTCTAACTAGGGCCAGTTAGTTAAGAGACTCAGTGCAACCATGCTAATTCCAGTTCAGGATTTTCCTGGAAAATTGGATGAAGTTTTCTCCTGAGTTCCTGTGCCGGTAGCTTAAGAATCACCCAGCTGACTAACTTTGTGCCTACGTTTTCCTGTGTATTCACTTGCACTGAGTCATTGCTGATGTTTGTTTCCGTAGTTGCCACTGGTTTCCTTGAGAGCTCAAGATTCTTCACTTTGCTTTGTTTTGGTATTTATATTGATATGAATATAATGCAATTTCCTGAAAAGCCTCCTCTTCTGTAACACTTAAAAGAAGAGTTTGTATCTGCTTTGCCTTCTCCTATAGATCTTGGGAGGTCTGGTAGAAATTAGGTGACATTTTACAGGCGTGTCTTTTGGTGGTAAATTTTCTTGATATTTGGCTTATTTTAAAGCATAAGTTATGAAGTGAGTCATTCTTATCTGCAGCTTTCCAGCACTTGCAGTCTGTACTATTTTTAATTTCTGTACCATCCTCAGGACTACCTGTATTTTCCATTTGACTCTTTTCTTTTGTGGAGAAACAGCACACTGATTTAAATAGCGTTTTCAACCCATTTCACATCAGGTACTGAATATGTTAGTTGGGCACTGGCTGGGTCAACTGAAGTGATCTGAGGAGCAAAGGCTCTGCTGTCTTTCAGGCAGGTTCCGAGTCATTAGCAGTGGAAATGTCTGAAACTCAGTTTTCACGTGAAGAAGCAAAGTTTTTCATGGAAGAACTTCTGACTTGGGGGAAGGGAAGGAAAATGTTCTGTTAAATCTAAGCACTGCAGTTCAGAGTGAGTGATTATGAGAAAGAAGCTGGAGAGACTACTGGAATTAAAATGTTTTGCAGTTTTACAAATGAGCGTGCACATGAACAGCCAGGGATTAGTAACACCTGAACTGGAAACGTGCTAGACCAGTGGTAGAGGAATCCTACTGGTGTGGGAAGAAAGTCTGTGAACTTTAAAAACCAAATGCAGAGCATTTATGGGTTGTTGCAGGTTTCCACTGCTTGAAGCTTCTGTTTATTGCTGTTAGATAATAGTTCAGGAAGAATTATGATCTCCTCTAGTTTTCAATCCTTATAAAGTTATGAAGAGCGGTATAATTTGTTCTCTAAAGAACAGTGTTAACTACTGCTGGCACTGTGTGTCTGAAGTATAAAAAGGCAGAGCCTGAAAGCCACAGTCTGGTCTACAACATTACTGGTAATGAGCACTTAGTTCTCCAGAGACCTGCTGATTTAAATGGGGCTAGTTGTGGTTCTGTGCTCATGGGATGGCCTTAAACAAATAGCTTGGAGGCAGTTGTTCATGCTGAATGAAGTGGTGTTAGAGTGGTTCACAGAAATCTGTAGATTTCAAAATACTTACAGGGTAAATGTTCCGGCTCCACGGAGGCAATGAGGAGGGGAGGGAAAAAGAGAATTTTGCTTTTGCATGTGATTATAAAATCTGTCTGTTCTGTGCATTTGGCTGACCAGACTCCAGAAGATTTTGATCTTACAGTGCTCTTTCTCTCTGGGAGATGCTTTAAATGATACCAGGAACAAGAGGGGTCTAAGTTCTTAACAGTGACTTATGACATTTTAACAGGCAATGTCTTCCTTACAATTTTTTTTCCCTTGAGCTAGTTAGATAAATTTAATTATATTGTAGATAGCCAATGCCAGGAAGTGTAATTTGACTTTGCTTAACTGCATTGATTTGGGTCTACATTGAGAGGGTGTTCTGGGATTTTTAGTCTTCCAATATGTAGCTTATAAAGCAAGATTTCCACTGTTTTAAACATGAACTTAAATATTTAAATACGTAAACAAACAGTGGTTAGTAAAACGCTTCATGTAATTTATTTGCAAGGGGAGTATTTCAGCAAACACACAGACAAGAACAGTCAAGTTTTGTGTGTTTGTCTTTGTCCAGGTTCCTTGAGGATATGAAATGAAAAAGCAGTTTGAGGGGTCTGGGGTTTTTTTTTTTTTTCCTCCTAACAACAAACAGTTGTATTACCCGGTTGTACTATCAGTTAGAAATGAGTCCCATAAAGGTAAAGCTCTAGTTTTCCTCTTGGAAATTTAGTTACTCTGAGTACCATAAAATGTAATCGGTCATGAAGCGTGACTCAGAGAGGCTCCGCCAGTGAAATAATAGGCAGAGGGTGATGCAGGCTTTGGTTTTGCCTCAATTATAGTTTTGAGGTTTACTTTTTTCCTTCCCCTGTGTTTCAAGACCAAGCAAAATATAGTCCTGACCTTGACACCTGAACAGATTCCAGGCTCATCTCCCAAGCTCTTTTGTTTTCAGAAAACACCAAATGAGTTCTAGCTTTTTTTGTCTGAAATGGGTATAAATAGAAGAGAAAGCAGTCGTGTTGAGGGACAGGCCTAAACTCCAGCCCTGGGGGAGAAAAGCCACACTCAATGCTGACTTCATGCTTCCATGCTGGCTGTATACTGGCTGTGGGAAGAAGGGCGGGTCTTGGGCTAGTGAAAAGCCTGATGGCACAAGTTTAATCCATCACCAGTCTTAAACCACATTTTAAACTGGCAAATTACATCATGGCCACCATGTGCCAGATGAGCTTTTTGTGGCAGGTACTTGCAATATTTCTGATCTGGCCTGTGACCCATCTTGGTATTTGTCTATGTAGTAATCTAAAAAGGATAGGAGGATTGGTGTAAGTTTAAGAAATATTGGTTAAACCAGTTGTTTCAGTCTAGATTCAGTTTGCGATTTCAGCATTTGTGTAAATTATTTAGAGGCTTTTCTTAATTATCCAGTGCGCTGCATGTATAATGAGCTATTCTATAACGTTCAAGAGTAACTGCAGTCAGAAAGGTGCCTAAAAGGAATCTCTTTTTCTTCAGTTCTGCTTCATCCCTGTGAATATCTTCCTACTACCCTGCCAGAAAGACACCCTTGCTAGGTTTTCTGCTGGTGGCTCTGCAGAGCTAAGGCTGCTGTGGGAGGGGAGCAGGTAATGTCCTGGCTTGTCCACATGTGCAGTTACCTGATCACCAGCTGTAAAATCCTACCTTGTGACCATGGCATGTGACCCCCCCACTTTTCAGTATTAGGTTTTCAAAGTTGGCTATTGTGAAAACCATAATCTGATTCTTAAATTAATACGGACATTATTGCAAAACAGTGACTGTGGAACCTACAATATCGTTTGCTACATGTGGCCCCTTTTGAGAGTTTGAAGTGTATTATAATGTCATGATTTTTAGTAATGCTTTAGTACTAGCAGAACAAAAATACATTAGAATTCATATATTGTCCTTCTCATTTAAAATCTAGTTTTACTTAGGTCATTGTTTTTGTGGTTTTTTTCCCTCCTACCAGATATTCAATCTCATGAAATATGACAGCTACAGCCGCTTCCTAAAGTCAGACATATTCCTAAATCATAAGAAGTCTGAGGAGCAAGAGGAGAATTCACCAGAGGCTCAGACTGCAGCGAAAAGAGCATCAAGAATTTACAACACATGATACAATGAATCTCTTCAGGAGAGGCAATACAATAACTAAATTACACTCAGGAACAGTCTAGGTTTATAGGAGTTGCATTTAGGGCTTGAAAAGCTCAAAACCTTTTTAGGAGATACTTTCTTAATTGCTTGAACGACTAATTGTTTTTGCATGATAGCTAATAACCAAGCACCCATGGAAAGACTGTTTCCTAGCTAAAAGGCTGAGGTATTCCTCCATAGCATGAATTGCATTTCACATGTTACAAGTTAAAATGCTTTCAATTTTTGTATTTTCTTTTGTGAGGCATCATGATGATGAGAAATGGGAGAGAGTGTGGTTGTTTTTTTATTTTTGCCTTGTAAATTTTATTTGTGACCAGCTTTTACATCCTGAATTGCTGGGAGTACTATTGCAGAGTACATTCCACATTACTTTGTGGATGAGTCATTCATAGCAAACCTACTCATGAAGGGACAGCATCTTTCAGGGTTAAGCTCAATAGAATCCAATCCCTTCCTATGTAACTTTGTTCTTTCAAGGTGATACCTGTCTTGCTTTGCCTTTATTGTTGAATCAAAATGCTTCTCTAGTCATGATTTTCATTTCTGTATTTCTTAAATTTCCCCCATATTTTTTCAGTAGACAATCACCTTCTTCAGAGGATGGAATAACCTGTATTCCCTTGGGAACAAAAGCTCTGAGATAGAATCTCTGAAGAACTTCTAACAGCCATTAGGAAACCTGACAGTTAATATCCCACTCGGGGCACACTGATTTCAGCAAAGCTTGACCGGGGCATGTCGTGCATGTCAGCATAACATCAGTGTCAGATGCCGGTATTGGAAAGCATCTGGTCTCTCCTAGGTCTCCTGAGCAGTCCTGCTCTGTGCAGCAAGAATACTTTGGCAAAGGACCAACCAACAAAGCCTGGCTTTGTTTTACTGAAATCTTTCAACTAAAATCACCCTGCCTAATTTTGTTTGCCCCGGAGAAGTATTTCAGGGTTTCCTAATCGTAACTTTCGATAGCTGTAATGGAACAGGGGATTGACATTGTGGTTTAGCCATTCTCACATCAAGCTTGAAAGGAAGAGGGATTTATTTCTGCCCAGAGCAATCAAAGATGAAATGTCAGGGTGGTAAAGGAAGACACTCCCAGTGAGCCTTCCATATCGGCCTGGGACTGTCTCAGTGCTGAAAAGCACATTTTGGCGTACAATTTTTCATGTGTTCATATATTTTTGAATTAATTCACTGCAGTGTTAGTAAATTGCAGTTTAAGTTGGGAAAGCATATTAGCTACATGCTCTATTTACAAGCTTCGCAGTGTGTAGCCTAGCTGTTTCACATTCATTATTTACTCTTTCATTTTTTGCACTGCTTTTCTTGAACTTTTGTTTATGTGCTGGCTAATGTAAATGCACAGGTAGCTTTTGATCATTTTATAGTTCTTTTTTGTTGGAAAGGCCAGATATGTTTTATACATTACTGTCACTATCGATGTTTTAAAACTAAGTCTAGATTGTAATTTTTGAGGATGCAAACTCATTGGTAGACTTGATTATTTCTTTTAACTCTGAGCCACTCTTGCAGGTAATGTGTAAAGAAAATTGTTTCCATGGGCTCTTCCCTAGTTAGATGTAAGAGCAGGAATGGGAGTTCTGATTCTTCCACCAGAGCTAAATGGCCTGTTCATTTTTAGGAAATCAAAGAAAAGGTCAGTGCCTCTGTATGCATGTTTTAAGATGTAATTCTTATGCACTGAGTTAGTTTTCCTTTTATGCTCTCAAAGGAATTAATGGTGAAGTCACAATCTTGTTTCAGGCACTTTCAGTGGTATTTGACCTCATGTTCAGTGTTTTGCTGAATAGGAACAAAGTAAGCACGTGCATGAATCCTTTTGTTGTGATGGGGCCTAGGAAATGGGACCATCCAGTTCTGGACTTGCCAGCTGTTTGTAATCTCAGGATTACCTCTTTTGAAAATTCACTGTAATAACGAACTCTTAACACCTGCCACAGCAGAGGATGGAACTTCTGATACCATTGAAGTCCTTGGGAGTGGGCTGCTTAAACACAATTAGGAGTTGGGATTTGTCTCTTCCCAGTTATTGCAGCAGAAGTCTTAGTGATAAAGAAAAATGCAGGATGGGGACCTTCATGGGAAAAACGCAGAATGAGCTCTTACCACATTCATCACATGGATGCACAGTAGATTCATTTTTAATCATATTGATTTTAAAAATGCATGAGTAAGGGAGAAGAGTCTTTGACTATCGTGTTTTAAAATAATAATAAAAAATAAAACCAGAAGCTGTAAGGACAATGGTAGGGCATTAAAGAGAGAAAATACTTGTTTGTAGCTGCTTATAAACAACACTTTCCTTGGCAATACGCTCCCTATCAGGTACTGTATTATTTGCTTGTTAAGAGCAAATGCCCCATAGGAGAAGACACAAAGGTGCTTTACACTACTACCAACCAAAAGTTACTCAAGTGGAAACATATTTTTTAGCAGCATCTCAATGCCTATGATGTTTATTTCAATACCTGTGATGTTTCTAAGATAACGCACCTAAATCCACAGAATTCTTACTCTTTGAATTGCTCTTTTGCCTCAGCAGTAAAAAGTTCATTGCCCCATTGGCTGTCTTATTTGTGGTGTCTGGATTTGGTTTGTGTTTTTGGAAGAAAACCGACAACTAGACTTGCAAGGTGCAGAAATCAAAGTTTTTTTTCTATCTTATCTATTAGATTAGCTGTATTTTCCAGTAAAAGAGCACTCAAAGTAAAACCATGCAAGCAGATGGCTGTAATTGCAGCATGTATATATGTGGAGAAGGTTATTTTGCTTCTGTTGATATTATCACTGATCAAACTTTGTGAAATATATGACATTTTCTCTATGTGGCGTAGACAAATCACTCAGAAAAAGAACTGAGTTTCCCTATAAGTAAATCCTGCATTCCAGGAACAACTGTAAACGTTGCATCGAACCTCAGGCCGTTAAGTGGGTACTCGGGTACTCAAAGTTGCTTTATGTAGAGATTAAAGATAGGATCTACTCCTTTTCATACAACTTACACTGAAGGTATGAGCACAAAAAGCAAGCAAGAGAAGTTTCATGCCTGATTGCATGCCTTAACCTCTACCCTATTGTGTGTTTCTCAGCTAAAAATTAAAATATTCTACAAATACACCAAATCTGTGTGCTGACGGTTGTTTTATGTTTTGAACACAGTTGGGGCCAAGATCACTTCATATCCCATAGTTATCCCGTTTTCTGCTTTCAGTCCCTGTTACCACAGTTGCTTACATTCTGTCATAGTATGTTTCTCTCTTGGAAGATGGAATGACACGGTGGGTTTCACTTCTGAGTGAGCCGTTGTCTGAACAAATTGCGGAAAGTCACTTGAACAGCAGAAGATGCTTCTTGCACCTTCATCATCTCCTCCCATTTCTTTGTTCCTGTTGCATTTCTTCCATTGCGCTTGCTTCAAGTTGTTAACCCATTGGTGTGGAGAAGAAGGGTTTGAAAAACCATAGGGAGAGAGAGAAAAAGGTTTGGATAACAGTTCGGAATGTGCTTATATTTTTACTGAAGATTCAGATTTATTTAAGTGGTTAACATTTGCATCTGGGTTAAAAACTAGTTAGGTCTATGATGCAGAGAGAGGTCCCAAATCGTTCTATGATTCTATGACTGTGGTTCAAAGCTGAAAAGGGATATATTCCCCCTTTTATAAATGGTTTATAACTTTTTTCATCCTAAAACAGAGCAAGTCTTACAAAGTCACCCAGTTTTGCCAAATGTCTGCCCCCTGACATGCCAGAACAACTGTTTACGTGATGGGGTTCATCTCCCTGTCCCAGAGGCAGTCCCTCTTGTTTTAAACCCAACGCAGCTAATGTCCAAGGGCTTCAAGGGCTCTTTTGGCAGAGCCACAGTTAGAAGCAAGCTACGAGGCATCCTTTATCCAAAGCATCTGTGTCGCTTCTCTGTGTCGCCATACGAGCGCTGGGCAGCCGCTGCGTGACTTCTGATCACTCTGATTTAGGAGCTTTACTGTAATTAAGTGAAAGATGCTTTTCGTCAGTGCTATTATATCTCGGCTGATCAGTGTGGCAAATCCATTTCAGTCAGGAGTTCAAAAGCAGCCGATACTAAGGGGCTTGGGATGGTGGGGGAAGAAATAGGAAAAGGCATTTTACAGAATGTGGTCGCTTGCTGGATAAATGAAATGATAGCCAAATTTAACAGCACCCTCTCCCGGTTCTTGGCAGAATAACATGGAGGGATATTGATCTTAGAGTAAGGCTGCGAATCCAGGAAGGTCACAGCTGCTTCTTTTCTCAAACGCAGTGGACTTAGTGAACTTTCTATAAGCAATAAATGTAGCTAAGTTAAAATGCTATGCTAAAACACTAAATGGCCCTGTTTTTCATTAAAGGCAGTTGGTGGTGTTTTGACCAAAGCTTAATCAAAACGTGAGGGGATCGCTGTGTATAAGAAAACTGATTAAAATTGCTTTGAAAGCTGGCATTGTAGAGCAGATCATGCTCTCGACCTCCTGAGCATACTTTGTGCTACAAAACAACTTCAGAAAAGGGCCAGCAGTTGTCCCTTCCCCCAGCACTGTTCCTGCCTTGGGCTGTGCTCATTTGAATCACTCAAAGACAGGACATTTCCTAAAGGAAACAGTGACCGGCATGCTGAGTATTGTAGCCCGGGCACGGGGCACAGATGCAGTTACACGCTTGTTTCTGCCGTACTTTTCTATTGCTTTGGCTTTTCCAGAGGTACCGTACCCGAAAGTCAAAAACATTGCCTGTCTCTGTTCCTGTGTTACTCTTTGGCCTTGTAAAGCTTGTTTCACTTCACACACAAACGTACAAGACAAAAAAAAAGGAGGTTGGCTGAGAAAAGCAGTGCTGCATGGGTAGGGACAGGGAAGGAGGAGCGTCACCCACTGTTTCATGTCTCGGGGAAAACACTGAAATTGCCATCAATGGGATGTCCTGATCCTGGGTGATAAATGCTCGCGGGCTTTTCATTTGCTTTGCAATATAGATTTCCAGCAGCATCTGGCTGTTTGTTTCCTTACCGGAGCACGGCTGCAGCAGCCCCTCAGTGCGTGTTTTCGTGAAGGAATCCCAGGTTTGTCTGTGAGCTGTTCTGCCTGGCCGGACCCCTCAGCCCAGGGGGAATCGTGGTGGTCGGCAGGGCTGCGACAGAACGACGTGCCAGCGTGCAGTTCAGCTGGCAGGAGCAGAGCTAAAGTTGTATCAGCCTTGACAAATGTGGTTTCCGTTTTCATCAGGCCTATCTCAGCTGCCCATGGGATATGACTGCTCGTGAGCATTTGATTAGATAGATTTCAAGTGTTTTTCCATGCCATTAATAAAAAGAGGCGGGAACTTGAAATATTTGAAGGAGTTATGCTAACAGTTGCAGCGCTAAAGCTCTCACTAAAGTGTTACAAAAAATGTGCTAACTTAAGAGGTAAGTTAAAACCTTTCAGGTTCTTTTTCAAGCTACAGTCCAGAGGAACAGCCTAACATAAATTTGTCTCAGTTCCTGTTCTGTATTTACTGACTTCACAATTTTTCCATGGTTTGAACACTAGGTTTAAACATTCTTTCACATCCGCAGTACATACAACATAAAAATGTCCTTTTTACATACCTGAAATGCTACAGAGATGGACCAGGCAGCAAAGAGTATAAAGGACGAGTTTGATGCCCCTCTTTTAGTCTGCCAAGAGACACTGAATGATGTGAAACCCCAAAAATCGAAGGACGAAAGGCAGCACTGCTGTGGATATCACTGAGACCGAGTACCTCAGTACAAGACCAAATTGCAGGGGCAGAGTTTTGGCGTTTCCCGCAGGAGCAACTCACTCCCGAAATGAATGGGAAATCCGTTTCTGCTGCTTTTCTTGCACTGTTCTGTTAGCCACTATTAAAAAACAGGATTCTCAACATCCTGACCAGGCTACTTGGCAAATCCACAGGCCTAGAGAAGACCTCTTGGATTAAAATGACAATCTACCATGTAATGAAGATAGTCGGGCTCACAGAACACCTCCGACTGCTGCTCAGTCCACATCTTTGACACCATTTCTCATTAAGGAAGTATGAAATTACCAAGTTTTTTTTAGAGCAAAGCTTTCATCCTGAAGCCAGAAAAGTACGAGCTGTGTGTTTCATCCTTTCATCCCTTTTCCCCACCCACTTCCTTTTCTACTGCAGAGAAATAAGTGAACTCTTTGTGATCTCTGCTTTCGGAAGGTTTCATCTCCCAAGCTGCTTAATGGATTATCAGTGGCATCCCAGCTAACAGATGGCTAGAAGTGACAGCAGTGCTGCAAAGAATTAAGTAAATTATTTCCATCTCGGGATTGGTCTCGTTCACTACGTTATGTAGCTTTTAAGCGTTTTCCATCCACTCGAATGAATATTTGTGTATCGTTTATGGAACATGAACAAAATCTCTCTGAACCAAAATTTCCAACCTCAAGGCGACTTGTTATTTTTGGAGTCATCATTAGGTCTTGGGCAGAGACTTAAGGGAAATCTTATCCTCTGTAGTTGGGCCAATAACACTGTAAACTTAAAGATGAACTGTCTTTTTCTGAGCTCAAGATTAGGCAATGAACCAACCTCTCACTAAGCCACTAGCAGCAGTCAGAAAAACTACTGAGCGTGGCAATTTTTTTGTAATTGTTTGTGTTTGTTATTTTGACTCTTCGCTCTGGTTTGCTAAAAAATCCCTTTCATGTGCAAGTGTGGAATGTTCTTCTGTGAGAAGAGAGCTGCCAAAACCTGAATCAGTCTTTTTTTCTTCTTTCATTTTCCACCCCATTTCAGAAGAGAGGCTACAAGCTAGAAAAACAGAACTTGGAAATTATGATTTTTTTCAGGGCTCAGCATTTTCAAAGAGGGATGCCCAAGGATGCGACAGACCCCCAGCAGGGTGGGGTGGGGGCGGTCGGAAAGGGAAAGCCGCACAGCTGAGTGCTGCCAAGAGTAGCTGTGTTCAAGGTTACGCTGTTGAGGTTCAGCTGTCCTTGCGTACACAACTGCTGTTCGAGCAAAGCTCTCAAACTGGATAGGAAAAGCAGGGGGGGAATCGGTCTATATGCAAAAAAGCCTTGATAATCTGCTAAATAAAATTGAGATAGCCAAAGCAGCAACCAAAGTGATGTAAATTAAGAAAATGGGCGTTAGTCTGCATTCAGACTAGTTTTGGTTTTGGTCCCGTTTGAAATGACTGCAGGGGGATCAAGGCTGTTAGAGCAGGGTAGCTGTAGCTACACTGAGAAAACCATTATTCACTTCACCATCGTTTCTTAATTTGCCTATGGATGAGTTCAGCTGGGAACTAAGGTCTCCAAAAGTATGACATGGGTATGTCCTGCCAACTTTTAATTTTACTTATCTGGCAGCAATCTCAGATTAAGCAGCATCTTGCTTCAAAGCACGTCTTGCTTCACCAGGTTGGGAGATTTATGAGCATCTGGACTCCAGCAGAACGAAGCACCCACTTGCAAGAGGATGTGCAGTCCTCACACCCACCCTCTGTTCATTCTCTGTGGTCTTCACCCTACTCCTTCACCCCTCCAATTTTGTGTAGGCATAACCCACATAGAGATTATTACTTTTTTTCCCCCTTCAAAGCTTATAAATACAGTATGTAGCGGTGGTTGTAACTCTGGAGGGCTGATGGATCATGAGCCCTCCTAGCTACCCTATACAATTGCCATTTTTCATCACAGGAAAAATGCAGTGATGGGAAAATGAAGTAATTGTTACTGAGCTTTTCAAAAAAAGGAAAATCATGGCTCATAGTAATGTGAGCATTACTGTATTCCACTGAAAAGTATGTTAACTTGTTACAAGATATAACCTGTTTCACAACATCTTCCATGACTTTTTTTTCCTAACACTTAGGTGTATTACATGGTTCTGGTGCATTCATGCATTCATGCATCTCTGCGATAGCCGGCAGCGGGGATTTTGCTAGCCATCCCCAGGCTTGCAGAACAGGCACATGGCAACGTGGAGCATGAACAGGGGCACATAGGAGAAAGTTACCATACCCTTTACCAGGGTATGACCATTTTTTCTATTTGGCAATACATAGAAGCCATATAGAAAACTTGGTTTTACAAAACAGTCCTTGCTCTTCAGAGATCTGTAAGCAGTTAAAGGGCAGGTGGGTCACATCACACCCTCAAATATAAAGGATACCCCCACATACTATAGTTGCTTGTCCAGCTCCCTTAGCTCATCAAATACATTTGGTTCAAGCTGGGCAGCACTGAACCTCAGTCAACCCTGAGACAAATCACTGCGAGGGAGGGAGGGTACCCAGCGGAGCTGCTGTCCGAGCCTGCTCCTCTCAAACACAGGCACTGTTAAACAGGACTCTGGTCGACCTCCAGCTTCCCATCGCAGCACAAGAGGAACACTGTCTTATGAAGCGGAAGATACTGGTCAGAGCTTCAACAGCGCGGGAGGCTTCGCAGGAAGCGTGTGAATCATTGCTTGTGCTGGTGAGCTCCTCGGGAATTGTGGCACTGAGGACGGGGCAGGCACTTGGGGCTTGTAAAGTGACTGTCGCCTTGAGAAGAGAGCTTCTTTAAAAATAAAGAGAAGCTTTTGCTTGTGGGTATTTCTTTGGGTTTGTTTTATTTTTTGCCAACGAGACTAGAAACTAAGGCTTCGGTCTATTCCTGTTGTAGCTGTACTGATATAGATGGAGCTACGGCAAAAGTACATTTGGCTGTACCTTGCAGCAAATCATTTATGGGAGCCTGGGCATGCCGCAGGTTGGCGTTGCCACGGCTAAATTTGCTAAGTATGCTTTCCAAATGCATGTTCCACCAAAGCTACAATCCCATTTATTTCTACAGATTAGAGCACTAATTTAAAAGTGATTTAATCAGGTGACAGCTTTTGCATCTGCTGCAGGTTTCATTAAAGTAACACCATTAACAGATTTGCATTTTGGGGACCTGTCTTAGATGCCTGTTAGAATTGACAGAAGCCAGAGATACAAGCTCCACCATTACATTAATGCTGGGATTTTCAGAGGCTTAAACAGTACCTAAAATTGTAGCTGGAGCCAGGGAGGGATTCGCTAAATGCCCTCCTTGCCCTGCTGCAGGATGGAAGGTTGGTTCTGCCCCAGGGCCGTCTTTTATATTTAACATCTTGGAAAACTCGGTCGTAAGAGAACGGTGCTCGAATCTCAGCCAGAACCGTGGCAGGAGGATGGCATTGGCTCATAATCAATGGGGAAAAAAGAAAAAAGAACGTAATTTTTCATACCCCGCCACCTCCTCCCTGTGACAGCCCCTCCCCTGCCAGGGCGGGGGCACGCTCGCCCTCGGGCGCAGCCGGGAAGGCTGCGGGGCCCCAGCTCTGCTCCCCGTTGAGCTCCGTGCGGGGCGCCCACGGCGGGAGCCCCTCCGCGCCGCGCACCCCCCGCCGCTGCCCCGCGGACCCGCGCCCCCTCCCCACCTCGGCGCGGCCGGCAGGGGGCGCCCTGGCGCCGCGGGCGGGCAGCGGGGGGGGGATCCCTGCGCCCGCGGCTCCGAGGCTGCAGGCAGCGCTCGGCTCGTTGGGGGGTGGGGGGTGCGTGCGTGGTGTTTTGGGTGCTGTGCGTTGTTCCGGGACAGTCTGGGGTGGAACCACAGGCGTTGGGGTGTGCGGTTTCTTACGGCGCACCCGCGAAGGAGCGCGGGGGGACAAGGCGGGGGAGCCCGCATCACACCCTGCCCCTCCCCGGAGCCAGCAGCACTTCCGAGGTCCATCTCCGCACGCCCAGGGGAGCCCGGGGGTGGAATGGCAGGCAGGGAAGCCAAGGTAAGGGCTCGGCGGAAGGGACACCCTGTCCTGGGCCCCGCAGGTCTGTCCCGGGAGAGCTGTCGGCCCCGTTGTCCAGGCGTGAAATCCATCGGGATGAGGCAATGCCAGGGCATCCTATGGACTGAGGGGAGTTGGTCTATGGGATGTCCAGGGGAGGAACCAAAGGCAGGGAAATGGAGGGAGTGTGGGTCATTTGGGGGAGGAACAAGTGTGGGAAAATGGAGGGATAAAGGGATAAAAAGGGCTGGTCTCATCTAAAGAGTTTTCTTATTGGTACACTGGCCATGCCCTGTGCCCAGTCAGCAGTGGTCGGAGGCCCTGTGTGTCTGTGGTGGCAGCGATGGGCGAGAACGGAGTGAGTGGACGCAAGTGCCGGCGAGTGGAGTGGGCCCAGGGGAGCCCACGTGTCTGTGGAGCTGGCAGCTGGAGCGAGTGTGAGTGGGCAAGTGAGTTCTAGTGTGGATCAAGCTGGCAAGTGGGTGAAGTTGCCTTCGAGCCAGGGCTATGTGTGAGTCTCTAAGGGTGAGCCCATGGGAGAAGCTGGCTGTCGGAGGGACAAGGGGAGTCCTAGCCGCTGCCAGAGAGACGGCGGGGTCTGGGGATCTGTATGGCCAGCCATTTATATATTTTTGTATGCATATATGTGTATGTGTGGTGCGTATGCGTGTTCTGTGTATGTCTGCCCACTGGGAATACCCACTCAACCTTGCTCCCAGTGGGACTGGGGGCACGGAGCTGTGGCAGCCCTGCCTCTCCTGGGCTGTTCGATCTGGCCCAATTTCCCCCAACATGTAACCACCAAGTGGGGTGCTACATCCTTGCCAGGCTGCTGAGAGCGCTGCTGGTCAGCCACGGAGGAACGGCTTGCTCGGTGCTGGCTGTCAGGACATGATGTCTGAAAGTGCTTTCGGCCCTGTGAGTCTGTAGGCAGAGCTTCAGCTCTGGCTGACCTGGACAGTGGAGGGTCCGCAGAGGCTGCTTGTGAGGGGAAGGGGATATCGCTCAGACATGCTGGAGCTCCGCTTCCTGCTTGAAGTAGGAAACACCACCTTCCTCGTGCCCCCATTTCAAGGCTTGCTGCTGGTAGAAGATCCCACAGTGCCAGCTGAGGTCGCAAGAGACAAGGCAGCGCAGGGGACGGCTGGAAGGAAAGCAGTACACCAAGACAGGATATTTCTGGAGGATTTGCCTCTGTTCAGGTATTATCCATACAGTGTCACAGGCCTCAAACAGAACGGAATCCACATGGATTTGAGGAGCTGCCTGATTTTTAACACTCCTTTGCTAGCTTCAAACTGCCTTTTTATCACTCCTTTCCCAGATGATTTAGCACAGGGGATCTTCCGCTTTCAGTGGGAAATTATCTGAGGGCTTAGGGTCTCCTGGGAAATGAAGAGAGATAGCAGTCCTGGTGGTCTTCTCTGAAACTGCCCTCCCACCCAGTAACAGAGAAAGCGGCCATAACCAATACCTTCCTTCTCCAGCAGGAAGCAGTTGCAGCAACATTGTCCCAGCAGCGACATTTTTTCTGGACACCAAGGGAGCAATCCTGGGGAAAGCAACCTGGGTTTTCCGATCTTGCTCTTGACTCTCATTCTCTGCCTGTGATATTTTTGGTAGCACTGATAAAACTCGATATCATGGATGGGCTTTTTATTGACTTGCAAATACTGCCCTGATACTGGAGATTGCCCTATATTGGCTTCTATCTGAAGAGAGAGAGAGTTGCAAACAGAGCTGTTGCCAGAAAGTGCAGGTGATCAGAATACCAGGCACTCACTGCGTGGGGGCACAGGGCATCACTTGTTAGAATATCGACCTGTTATCACTGATGTGACTTACGCATCGATTCTTATCTCCCTTTGCTTTCCTCTTCATACAGGCAATTTCCACGGACAGCCATGCCGAGGTGGAGAGTTAAAGCTGAGCTCATGTACTGTCAACTTCTTTGTTTGCCACCATCTCTACAGGTGTTTTGGCCAACTGCGGCAAAGATCTACTAGATGGAGTGGTTGTGAGAGCAGCAGAAAACCAGGTGGGGAGGCCAGTTTGTGTGAGGAGAGAGGAAATAGGGGAAGAGTGTGGAGAGAAGATGGAGGAGAAGTCAGTGGGAACAGAGCTGATGGGAGGAAGGTGATGTGTTCACATCTAGACTTGTTACCAAGCGCAGCATGCAAGCGTCAGGAAAAATCAAGTAGATACCACCAAGAGAAAAAGCAGACAGGGAATCAGACCATCTGTGAGCAGACGAGAGGAGAAATCACCTGTGCTTTGGGGGTTATTATGTACTTTCCAAAAAGAGGAGAAATTACCACAGCTGAAGATGCGAGGATCCCAGGAGACAGACCTTCCCCTGTTCTTTGGCTCTGTATTGCTGATATGACTTGGTGCAGCTGATAAACCTGTCAACTCTTCATTGCTCTCACTGCTTTTGCAACTCAATTTGCCCCCAAGAAGCAACACCTGGAGAGGGCAGAAGGACAGAAATACGGTAGTCCTGAGCCTGTTGAGGTACCCAAATGAGTGTGGGAAGGTCCCTTACTGACGCTGTGCTTCAGCATGGTTAATCTGCGGGCAGTTTGTAGCTCAACACAGTTCAGGTACTGAACACAGACAAAATGAATGTATCTGGTGGAGCAGATCTGACCAGATCTGTATCTGATGACAAGCAGTCTCCTTGTTTATGACTTTTAATATGACTTTTTCTCTCTTCTCCCTCTACCCTGGATTTTACTCAGCTGTAGATTTGCTAATGCCCTCTTGTGCTTTAGAAGCTGCCGTGGGATGAAGGTGGGCAGATGAGGCACTTTGGGCTTGTGGAATAAGCACCTTAGCTTAATGCGTCTGAAACACCTGGCAGTGTCAGCGCTGTCATTAAGTGTCCACCTTTAGTTTCCAGAATTAATCCCTCATAGAGGGAGGAGGCTGCTTTTATACCTTTCAGAGCGCTTTTCTTGATGATGTGCAATGTTGTAAATGTGCTACAAAACTGTCAACAGGTTCAGGTGAATTCGTTCCTAACGCAGACCAGCTGCAAGCAGAGACGAGGACATCCCATGCTGAGCCCTACTGTCCCAGAGGGATCAGCGCTTTCCCTGTGCTTTCAGTCACCCAGCCAGGAAGCTCAGAGACCTGTATTCAAAAACAGGAAAAGAAACAAAGAAAGAAAAGCCCCGAGAGCCTTGTTCTGGGGAACGCCGTGGCGAACCTCACAGCTTCCCAGCTGCTTTATTCTGTGACACCAAGGGTCACACCTGTCTGCTCCACTGGAGATGCTCACGTGGGAAAGTTTGTGCAGAAGGATAGCAGAGTATAAATCAGAGTATTAATCACAAACATCCATAGCATTGCTCCCAAGTCAACTTCACATGCACTGAGAAATGTGGATCTTCTCCTCTTGTAGCTCAGCTCTTAGATTGCACTTCCCCTCCTAGGAGTGCAGGAGTTACATTTTTTATTCTTTTTCCATGTCTTACTTAACATCCACTTCTAATACTCTACTTCCTGAAGTCTAAGCATCCCTAATCCCTTTCCTGTACACCAATCTACAGTCAATTTAAAAAAGAATCAGAAGCACTGAGAGATATAAATGTAATTGTGGCTCAACCTAGTCAGTGAATGTTTGCTTCAGGTTTAAAGCTGGTGATTATGACAAAAATCTCACTATCTGGGCCAGGAGTCTCTGGTGAAAATCCAATAGTAAACATGCCACGTGAGGCAAGCATTTGACATCTGCAAATGGGTGCCATCTGTTTCTTCTTTTAAGAGTATTAGCCATCTAAGAAAGGAAGAGAGATGCATGAAACTTGGTCTGAGGTCAAAAGAGTGCGAGTGAGATCAGGGTTTTGATTGCCAAGTAAAATGGTGTATAGATTCACACCCCCACACATACTGCTTTTTTTTGCAAGTGGAGGGGAGATACTTGCAATAGACACAAAGTCATACCGTCCAGATTTGGGGGAAGTCTGGATGCAGAGGCAGTGATACAGCCCAGGCTTCTTTTTAGGGTTCGACCAAAGCCTTTTCTAAATGAGGAACTGAGGAACCTCAGAAGCCAACAATTTTGACTCAACCTTTTGCAATTCTGCTTCTGCTCCCACCCCAACCACTCATCTCTGGGCAAGGAACAGCTCATTGCTTCTCTTTTCATGACATACTTTGCTCCCAGAGTTGCTAGTAAAGCCTGTTCGTCTCCTTGGTCAGTGGGTAATGGAGTGGATTGCTCACCTCTCGTCTTTCCCACCTCTTGGCATTGCTTCAGGCCCCTAGGTTGCCACGGGAGCTTCAGCACTGCTTGGCTCCCCTGCGATCCCACCTGGCTCTGGCTTACCGAGGATTTGGGACTGCCTTCCCTGTCTCAGTTCTTAAGTGTTACAAACCAGCACTTTTCACAGTTTGACAAAAAATGTTTATAATTTAAAGGCTTTACATCACGTAATACTGGTGCGAGATCGATGGCTGTAGGGAAGCAGCAGCCTGTTCTGTAGGCACTAGCTACAAGCTTACGCGGCAGCTCAGAGAGGTTCTGCTGAGCTGTGGGCTGTTGCAGCAGGGCTGTGGCTGGTCCTCAGGCAGACTCTGGCATGGCTATAGTACAGGACAGTGTACTGTAGCAGTGACATCCCTTTAACAGCAAGGAAGAAGAGATTTGCTGAGCAATTCACTTTGCTTTCTTTGTGAGTTTGCTTATGCTCAAGGTCTTACATGAGAGCATCTTTCTGGATTTCGATGCAGGTTGTAGCAGCTTTTAAAGCTGCAGCTCTGGAGTGAAGGAATTAGATGGAAACCTCCGGTTTCATTTAAAAATAAGCAACAGCAAATGCCCCTTGATTGTGGTTAGCTCTAAAAAATGGATTAAACTATCACAAAATGTATCCAACTCATTTGGGATTTTTGTCAGACAAAGCAGCCCGTGTTGGGAATGAGAGGTTGATGAGTATGGCAACAGCCATGCTGTGCAGAGACAAACCAAGGGTGAGGCATGGGGGGAATGCCAGTGGTACCGAAATATTAGTAACAACATTATACAAGTAAATACAAGTAAAAATTAGTCTCAGCTTAGTGGCAAATGTGGTCACAGATGACAGCTTGGCTGCAGTGACTATGGGGTGATGGAGTTAAGGCCCAGAGTGAGCAGCAGATTTAGGACTGAGCATTAAGAGAAGGCAAACCACGTTTGGCCAACCCGAGCGCCTACTCTGACGAAATGACGGGTTATGTGGATGAAGGGGTGTAACATACCTCGACTTCAGTAAGAAGTCAGCAGCTTACAGTCACAGACGTTACCCTAGTGTAGATGGTAGGGAAGGAGGTTCTTCTCGTTCGTTGCGTAAAACTATGTAGCCTTCAAAGTGTTATAGCTTCATGAAGCCAATACTATGGGAATGAATCCATACTTTTATACCACAGGTCAGATATCTTTAACTAGGAAATGTTAATCGCATTACATATGTGATACAAATTATCATTAAATGAGCATAGCTTTTCTTCTTGCTGCAAGGAATTTAATAATTTATATAAAGAGTGTGACAGCATGTATTTATTACTTGGTTTTGGATCTGGTTTTGGACCCCACATCCAGTTTGGACTTTTATTGCATCTATGTGATTCAGTGGTACTTTGAAAAATAAAACATTTCTGTTTTGCGATTTATAATTAATTGGGAATGTTATCAATCATTCACCTTACTTATGATACTTGAAGGTTAGATATAAAAATAGACCAGTTCTTATTTGTTGAGGGGCTAGCAGAGAAAGTGCAAATGTTTAGCAGTAGTAGGTAAGTAGTAGTAAGTTTCTATTCAGTTATAGAAACTTAAATAGTTCCTTGCATGATTTTTCTCTTGAGTGATTTACTCCTAAGGCAGAAGAACTGAGATTCATGGCCACAAGCTGTTCAGGCAAACTTCTATAAACAATGCTGGCTTATCTGACATGAGGAATGGTATAATAATGTGACTCTCCATTTTTTAAAAAAAATACCTTTTTAAAAGACTGTAAAGGTTAGGATATAAGGTGGGTAACTAATGAAGCCTACACACTGCTGAAAGTCATGTTTCTTTTCACCAGAGGATCAAAGGATCGTGTAAAGTTTCATGTTAAACAGGATAGAGAGCTTTGCTGAAGAGAGAATTACCTTGGCCCTGCTGTATGCAGTAATGATAAGGTACAAGAAGGAACACGGGATTATAAAAGAACAGACTCCATGAGCTCCGATTTTAGACTGCGGGAGTAGAATCAGAACCTCCCATTAAAACAGGAACGTGGGACTTTTTTTTTAAAGCTCCACGCAAGTCACACATATTCATTAAGCGCAACGAGCAATTACAGATTAAAAGCTGCTGGTGTCTCACTTCAACCAGGCAAATGCTTTCAGGGGAGAAGAGGGAATGAATTTTGATAATGAGAGGTTTTCAGGCTGCAAGTTTAAATGGAAAGAGGGAACTCTTTACCGTGTTGACAATAACGGTACATTTGCAGGTCCCCTGCAAAGCCTCTACACTTACAATAGATCCCATCTCCTAAAGCAACTGTGTCAATGGCAGCTATTTTGCACAGTTCTTATTTCTCTGAATCAGATGACAACTGTGGGCAGTACCATGAATACCTTGATCTGTGAAATAATAAAGCTCTCTGTCGCCAGTGAAATTAGTTTGACTCCTGCTGCTGCTGTTTTTCTCTCCCTCTTCTCTTTACAAGGTAAGGCATATTCTGCCACCAGACAGATGCAAACTACTTGTTTCTGCATGGCTGAAGCAATTTAGACCTGGAGATTGTGACTTGGCCTGAAGTCTTACAGACAAGACCCACCTCCTGCCTGTCCACAGTGACTTATTGGTCCAGGTTTGCCTGGAACATATCCCAAAGACAACTTTGGCTCAGAGAATATCTGAAAGAGCTGGGAAGGAGTAGTAGTAAATAAATAATTTTTTTTTCTGCTAAATTGGACCAGGAGAGTCTTTTAGGAGGAAACGTTGTGCCAAGAAGCCTTGTTAATGCTTTGTTAATTTTTCTCAGGTACTACTAGCAAGGCCACATTGTACTTATGTATTAAGGTACCATTATGTATACAATAACAATGCAAATAATCAGGGCTGCATCAGGGATGACTCATAGTTCTGTTACTTTGGGAGCATCGTGACATCTCTACATGCAAATTGTTACCATCAGCCTCATATTTGAATTTGTGTGTGGCTCATACAGAGCTATGGACACAGACCCTGATCCGCGACACACTGGTGTGGGTGCAGCTGAAATGGTCACTCATACCCAGAGCTCTGCTGTCTGCCTGAGAATCCTTTTATTCTCAAATAAAAAAATGCCAGAGCCAGAACTGGTAAAAAGTGGTGTTGCATCTTTGCGTGTGGACAGTGAAGAGCTGGATGTGACTGTTTACGTGACTTCTTTACTTATGCCTGACCTGCTTTTGTCCAGCAGCCAGGTGGGTGTTGCTGTTGAGGGTTCTGCCCTGAGCCTGCCAAGCTGCCATCTGCCAGACAGTCTAAAGCACTAACCTGAATCCAGCTGATGGTCTCATGGATAAGATCCAAAGCTCTTTACAGCTCACAGTCAGTGCTCTGAATACGTGCATGCAAATATTTATAGATACCCTGGGTGGATATGGATTGGTAGCTCATCCAGGACATCCACAAATATTTGCATGCACGTATTCAGAGCATCCAAATATTTATGGATACCTTGGATAAGCTAGAAGCCCTGGAGGCTGAGTGGACTGTAAATCCCCTCTATCTACCTTCCACAAGCACCAGTGAGCACAGTAATTACTCCATGGCGTGTGATGGAGAAGAGGCAGTTCACCCCTCCCTACCAATGCTCTGCATGCAAACCGGCCACGGTGGGGCAGTGGATGGAGGTGCTGCCCTTCACACGGCAGGAGACATCCGCTGGTGCTGTGGACGGTAAGGAGCCCCATGCTGCCAAAGTTCATGACATACCAACTATTGCAACTACATACATTTACCTCTTCGTAGCTGATGATACCACTATCGTATCTTTAAATCAAAACCGTGGAGCTGTTTCCCTGACTGCCCTTCACCTATGATATTTAGGTTGTAAGCTGTTCAGGGCAGCTATTGCTTCTTACTGTGAACATTTTCACAGCTTTGGCTGAAGGGAGTCTTGCTCTTACCATGGCCTCTTGCCAAATCTGCGCTGGTGCCGGGCTGTTTGAAGGCAGTGCCTCCCTCTCCAGACACGGCTATGCAAACAGCAAGGCATCTTGGATCTCCTCAGATCTCCAGGGCTGTAGCCCATCTCCAACCACACCGAGGAAGCCTAGTGGCATAGGATTTCTTGGAAGGAGTTTTTTATTAGGGCTGCCTACACTGTCTTTCTTGGCCTGTTGGTTAACTGTGTTGACTTACCTTTTGCCTCGCTGAGCAAAAGCCCTTCTTGTTTTGCTGTCAGGGGTCCCTGGTCAGAAGGGCAGTGATCTGCCTGCTCCGATGTAAGCCGAGTGACAACTCCTGCGTGTGGGCTGTTGATCTCCTCTAATTGCTGACGCGCCAGCAGTCCCATTAGGCTGTCTGAGATGTCAGTATGAGACTTTGTAATCCCTGCAAATTCCCCCCTCACCTGAGCCCTTTGCGTTCATGGTTTGGATTTACTGACCTTCTGTGAAGAGCTTTCAGAGGATAAAAGCGGCATTAATGGTTTGAGGGTTCCAGACCTCAGCGAAGGCATCACTCGCCTATGATCTCTAAGAATTCAGTTTAGCAAGAGCCGTACTGCTCAGAGCTGTTAGTCTGCCCGCTGTGTCTGCTGGCACTCATTACAGATTGTCAAGGGGCTCGCTAGTACGAGATTACACATTAGAGGAAAACTAGAAGAGAGAATTATTCTGGAGTACAGATTGCTTCCAAACTCTTCTGAATCGTGCTGAAATGGCAGAACCTGCGTCAATGATGTGCCTGAAAACCTGCTATATAAAAGACTGTAAACCACTCAATTTTGCTGAACATCCACCTGAGCTGGGACAATCCCATCTCTCCAGGAGCTGCAGTTGCTCTCGTAGGATGATGAAACAAAGGCGGTCAAACAGTATTAGCATGTGCACCTTGCCCATCATCCCAGAATACCCAGGCTTCCAGGACATTAAGGTTTGTATGCAAAAACTCTCTTTGCAATATATGGTAACTACTACCTATTCTTCTGTTAGAGTGATTCCCCTGCTTCCTGCTAAGCTGATATTTGGTATGATAGTAAGTTTGGGGCTGTGTTTTGGTGTAGAAAAGCTTAACTTGAAAGACTTTTATTCTGGCACATTATTAAGTTGTTTATTAATTTTTCAACCGTTTTTTAAGGTTTGAGGTAGGAAGGAGAGACTACTTTTTAGTCAAGCTTTAGTGTTCTTCAATTACCTAACTCATTCCAAAAGTACAACCACTCTAGGCAGGGTCATTAGGTTTGCTGGGTCCCTTCCAGAATGCAGTGTGATGGAATAGTGAGAGATCAAAATCTTGATTGCTTTTCAGTTTACATGGCATGTCCAACCCACTATTTCTCGTTTGCGCTCAATGTTTTTCATTCATTACCAGTAGGCAACATGCCAAATGCTGATGATGGAGTGCCCTACTGAGACATTGCTGGGCTCTGAAACCAGATTTGTGGCTGGACCCTTAGCAAGTATCTAGACTTAATTAGCAATTGTCAAAAACTGCATGAATGATGGCTTTTTTTTTATACCAAAGTCATTGTCAGGCATAATAAATGATTGCAAAATGTTCCATGATCCCGCTGTGGCTGTCATCTACACACAGTATAGTCTTTCTTTTTATTGATTTGAAACAGTAATATAATATAAAACATTTCTTCCTTCAAGCTGAACTGCTAAGCTTTTTCAGAGAAAAAGCCACGGTCTAGTCTAACTTGGTGTACAGAAACCAGCTGTTGCTCCTGGTAGCTTGAGGCGGGCTGGGGTGGCTGCGAATAGCTGTGAGAAAGGTGGAAATGGCAGAGCAGTGACTTTGAAAACCCAGGGGACATTGAACTGCGGACACGAAAGGCAATCTTTTACATGTTGAATTTCTAGCAAAATTTTCTCTCGCAGTCAATAAAAGGACTCGTAGCTTGGGTGTTCCCCTGAAATCAACCTAAGGACACCCACGGATGTCAATGGGGGCTGGATCAGGCCTTTCTTTGACTATTCAAGTAACTCGGGTATTAAATTGGTTAGTTAGCAAGGAGATAGGCATCCTATGATGGGAAAGGAGGAGAAAACTCCATGCACATCTACGATATGCTGTGGGGTAATAATAATAGACTTCATAGTTTTAAGATGTAGAAATGTATTGTATGTGAAAATTGCAATTCCTGTAATAATACACTGCAATTCAGAGCAGAGTTATCTTGGAGTAAGGAAAGGGAAAAAGGATAAAAAATCTCTTACACGTGGGATCTGGTTTTACCATGAAACAGCAGCTACAGGCTGATGAGATTTGAAAAGGATAAACCTGAAATTCTGTTAATACAGACAGGTGAGAGATTCTTTCAGAAAATTAGATTTTCAGAGAGGCTACACGGAATTGTGGCAGTACATCAGAGTCAGTGGGAAGTGCAAATGCGCAGCATTGTTTAACCTCAGCCCAATGGACTTCTGTTCCAGAGAGGGATTGGTACCAAACGGCTAGGTCTTCAGGGAATTTGGGTTAAGAACCTAAAACTTTCCGTAACGCCTGTTTACTGTATGGAACCATATACTTAAGATCCTTTTGCTACTTAAGCCAGCATATTTTAAATCAGATTTCCTTCTCCCTTCTGCCCCCAATCCTACCTCTCTCTCCCCTCTTATTTTAAACAGTTATCAAGAAATTATTTGGAAACTCCAGACTTCAACCGACTTTTCCAGGATTTGGAAAGAGGAAAGAGTTCCTCATCACAGTTGAATAATTTTCCAAACAGAGCTTCATTAGTCCATTGCTTGGGGAGCTCTTCAAGAGGCTACTTGAAAGGCCACCCCACAACCAGCGGTGGCTTCCACGACAAGCCAGTGCAAGAGTATTTCAACGAGAGGCTAATGGAGCTCAGGAACTATGAAAGTAAGAGGTGTAATAGGAAGACAAAAGTGTTTGCTGATAAGAACCAGAACCCCTTCCTCACCCGCAGAGCATCTCGGCGCAGGAGCAGTTGCAGTGCTGTGGTTACGATTGGGCACGGCAAGGAGAGTGAAGAGGCCTGCAGCTCAGCAAATCAAGACAACAAAAAGGTGACGGAGTGTAACGATCAAGAGGAAACCCAGAATGTCCCGGACCTCTACAAGGCTGACTTCTTGGACATTTTGACAATGCACATCGCTGCTCCCCTAGAAGCATTTGTGCAAAAAAAATGATACTGGAGCTGGTTACAGCTTTTCATGCAGTCCTGAAGCCCAGGAAGAATTGTTCCTGTTCAGCACCATTCTGACTTAAGTAGTTCATGTACGTCAGTCCACTCTGACACAGAAATGTGCTTGTTTGTGGGAGAAAATGTTCTCTCATTTTGTGTTCTTGATTAACATTGCATATATTTGTTTTCAATTATTTTCCGCAAAGAATCAGTATAATTGAGACATAGTTGTGACTTATTATATACAGAGAGCAGTGTTCTAAATACATGCACATATTGAATTCGTACGTTGCCTTAAAAAAAGGTGATTAATGTCAGAGGAGCAGCTTGGTTTCCTGTTGGTAGGTTTTAGTGTGCAGTTTGTATTAGCTAATCTGAGGAAAGACTGTTGTGTTCTGCCCAGTTACTTTGCTTGTTTTAAGCCTCTTGGTTTTTATCATGTCACTTTGGCCCGACTCATTTATGGTGATGTTTTGCACGGATGCAAATAGTTGATGAGAAATGGTAGATTTTCACTCGTTGCCAGATGTAATCACCAGGTGGATCATTGAAGGTGTCTGATGGATGAAGCAGCAAATGCAGACAGAAGTTTTACTTTTAAATATGATCAGCCATTATGGTTTCATTTGCAGACTCACAAACCTTTGACTTAAAAAGCACTACAAGGGCAAAGAGGAAAAAAAGGCTAGATTTCAGTGCAAATGATGGAATTAAGTATGAAAGAAGGCTCCTTTCCTCCTTCCTACTGTAAATATGAGAACAACATAGCAAATTCCTAATGTAATGTGAACTTCAAATTGTTTATTGTATTTTAGTGTTTATAGTGGTCATCTAAGTATACAATGTCAGCTGCAGCTGAATCTCGTTGTTATGTGAAATGTCAATGTTTAATTCCACAGCACACTGACTGAATATTGGACCCAAAGCAGGGTAATTATTTCAAGCTTCCAGAAGAAACTACTACTGCCTGTGGTATCATCAGCAATAAATTCCTCATTACAGTGTTGGTTTGAGTTGATGTTTCTCTCTCTGCTTTCAGACTTGTTTTAATGTGAGTAAGCCATGCCCCTGGCTAGACCTCATCCCTTCCAGTGCTGGCTTCTCTCCATCACTTTTACCTCCCTGTTCCTCCCATTTCTTCAGCCCTGGTGAAAGTGGCCCCAAGGTGTGTCTTGTCCCTTCTGCAGTTCATACTTTCCCTCTTCCCAGTACTCACCTATTTGCAGAAATACGTCTTCTACTGCACTGCCTCCTCAGCTCTTGGGCCTCATATTTCTGTCTTTCAGAGTGTGTGAATGAATATATGTGGAGAGGAGAGGGCAGATTAAGGAGTCCCTCACGTCCCTCCTGCCAGTCCCCTCAGGAAACAACCAAGAGTTTCCCCCAAAAAGGGAAGGGAAACAGATAAGACTCATTCCACATCCCTTTCCCAGTCCTGGGATCAATAGCATCTAAGGCAACCGAGACGGGATACTGAGAGCTCTCAGTCTTTTGTGTGTGGGAGAAAGCATTATATACTTAGGCTAAATGAATTTTTCAGAATTCACAATTGCCTTACTGCTGCAAATGGAGGGGAGTAGCCAATTAGCTGAGATTTTCCCCGAAGGAAAATATTTTTTTAGATTTAAATGAAAGTCTGAAACACATAACGTATTAGCAGATGCCATAGAGGGGATGCATCTGGTTTTCATTGTAAATCTGCCAGAGGTTAGTTTCTCCTCTAGGAGTGAATGCATAATAATAACATACTATTATATGAGGGCATAATAATAACAGTGCCTAAGCACAAGGGAACAATATTAATGGAACACAGGCAACCTTAATTCTTTCTTTTCTTAACAATGTGGCTTTGCACCCTTAAATATGTGCTTTTGAAGTTTAGTTTCGCAAGTCACTTCCTACCTACAAGCTTTTTAAAAAAGGCAAACTGCGTGCCTTCCTGCTCCTGCTATTTTAGTCATCATCACACTGCAATGACCCCAGATGCAGGTCTGGAGCATCCCGAGCCCCTCTGCAGACCTCTGCCATGTAAGCTACCAGCGGTCCATGGAGCCTTGCACTGTTAGGGAGCTACTGACCTTTGCTAACAGCAGAGGAACAAACTTGCCTTGAATTAAGAAAAAATTCAGCAGTGATAAACTCTAATTAAAAAAAATAGAAAATCAGGTAAAATTTACCCAAGCGTGTGTGAATGGGCTATTCAAGTTCCTCAGCCTCTGCGGCAGAGTTACTCTTCTCCACTCAGGACAAGTCAGAGCACCAATTTTTAATAGGCCTTATTTTAATTTTATTTTTGACTTTTACTGTGTACCAAATATGAAATAGAATTACAAAACGCAAGAAATTAGTCTCTGACTTGGCAGAAACTTGTATTGTCTCCTCCCCCAGAAGCACCCCATAGACCTGAAATTGCACAGTCAGGCCCATTTATGGTATTTTTCATCTGTAACGCACCCTAAGGGATTAAAAAAGTCGACATGTTTTAAAAATTGGATTTCCTTCAAAATAGTGTAATGATTTTCCTCTGAGAAGCTGCGCATCTCATGCCAGAGATAGTGGAAAAGTCTAAGGAAGATTACATCTCCCAAGAGGGAACATATCTAGATGTTGCTGTACAGAAAGGACACCAAGTTACAGAGAGAACAAAACCACCAAGAACTGTTAGAGAAGGAATAAAATTTCATCTCGCATCCTCTCAGACTGTTAAAATCTTGCGAAAAATGGCTTGGGTTTGTTTGGAAAGTGGTAATATGCATGACCTGAATTTATGTAGTTTATTACCTTAGCTTTTACTGAGTTTAGCTGTTGGACGTAGCTGCTGCTTTCACACAGATAATCTGTTTTCACAATGTTCTTTCATGAAACTTGATGCAAACACTGTTTGCCATTAGCAGTCTCATAAAAATATTCTTTATGCCTCTTTGAAAAATTCTTCTTTCTCCTCTTAAAGAAAAAGCACTGCACCACTTTCCTCCTGGTGATTTTGCAGCTGCTCTTTATCTTTGTTTTAGCCCTTTCTGTACGGAATACTGAAGAGCACACTTGGTTGGTCGTTGTTGTTGTTCTCCGTCTCTGAACACTTTCTCTCTGCCTAATTGGAGCTTAGGGAAAGTCCTCTGTAGGGCCTCATAAATCAGACAGTGCTCAACTTAAAAAAATAGTTCCTGTCTTCTGAAGCCTGCGTCCCTACTAGTGATTTTGTCATCCTTGCCTTGAACTTATTTTTAAGGTCGTAAAGAGTTGTGTTGGCCGACAGTTTGCAGTGCAGAGGAAGGCTGGGGATGTGAGGATGGGAGGCAGAGGAAGGACATCTCAGGGGAAACACAACCTGCTTTCAGATGAGAATCTGAACCTCCACAAAGCGAGCTACAACCTCAGTTTGGTTTTCAGTTCCCTCAATCTCTGTGAAGACGTGATGGGGCAGAAAATACAGAAGACAGTAATATTAAAACAAACGAAGCCACAAAGGCATCTAGCATGATATGGGCTGCATCCCACTCTCACTGTAATCACCTTCAAGATCCCAAGAACTTGAGGAAGCTCCGTTGGATTATGTGCCTCATTAAAGCAAAACGTATAGTTTGAATGTATTTAAATTAAGGAATTTATTAAAAAAAAACAAAGCCAAAAAAACAATCAAAACAGTGGTTTGATCTAGATACAGCAGCACTGTGACATTACTAGGACATTATGTACGAAGAATCCAAGCAGCCATAGAACACAGAAGCCTTTATCTTCAGTAACAATCTCAAAATGAAACTAGCTTCATCGAACAATGTTAAAGATCTCCCTGGAAAGAGAAACAAAACCAAACAGACCCTCCCCACCCCTAACCCTTTGGATACTAGAATGATTTTTTTTGTACAATACCAACAGCCACTAGCTCTTCTAATTGAGAACACTTGCTTTAATTTATTACAAAAATGATCTGTTGACTCAGTTATGAAAGACAACTTTTAACATTGCTTTAGAAGTGTCTGCTCCTCTTATAGACTACAGTATTAGAAGTGCTTAAAAACATTTAATCCTGGATATGCTCTTGAAATTCAATCAGAAGGATATTCTGTGTGTGTTTATATACCAAATATGATTTTTAATTTTTAAAGCAGGTGAAAAGACTAACCCTAATATGAAACTGCAATTTTACAATTTAATTATTAGTCAGATATGGGCAACCACATGATAGTTCATGAAATCTTTAGGTCTATCTACATTGCTCAGAAACACAAAATAAAGTTTTTACAGCTTTCACCTTCGAAAGGCTAAAATGTTAAGTCTTTTAGAAGAGTGTCCAGTGTTTAAAAGAAATGCAATTAAGGGAGACCGCATTCAATACACATGAAACATAACTCGTTTGAGCTTGCTAATAAACATATCTAACAGCTGCGTGTGGGGTGATGAGAAAGGAAAACACATTTGTCATCCAGCCACTACCTGAAATGTTTCTTCTCTGGGAGTGAATCTTCTCTACAGGACCGCTGATTCTCCAGCAAACCTGGAGTTCCCCTTTGGAGCCCACTGATCCCAGGCACGCGGTTGCCTCTTTTGTTTCCATAGCTGGGCAGTGAGTTGACCCAACGTTTGCCACGCATGCCTCTTTGTGACTTTGCACAGCATTTCACTTAATTGGTACCTAGGGATTCATTTGCAGGCCTGGCCAAAAAAGTTGGCCAAGAACCAATGAATGTTGTTTTGTTCCCTTCCTCATAGCTGTTTCTTTCCAATAGAAAAAAGAGGAAGTGTTCTGTCAATGCCGCAGTTACTAGCTAGCTCTTAAATAAGAAATGGATACTTTAACATTTGCACTGCCATCTCACCTTCTGTTGGAGATGTCTTTACAGAAGTGCAGTGCATTCAGTTTCAATATCTCTAAGGAACTAAGACAAACCAATGATAAAAAAGAGCCCTAATTTACAAGAGTCATCTTCCTAGTCACGTAAATAAGAGCAGCTATATTAAGCCTATTTCACTTAAATAATAATACAAAGAGTTGATATTGATCTGTTTTATGCACAGACTCCAAAGTGCTTTCTGTTGCTAGACAGAGAGCATCCCTCCATGTTTAAGAATGGGAAAACAAAATTGCACAGAGGTTTGCCCAGGGCAGTGAAGAAAAACATGGGCAGAACAGGAATACAAACCACCACTTCTGGCTCCAGTATATAAACCAAAGAGAATACATTTGTGCCAGCAGTAATATTCATTTTAGTGAATAGGCAGCAATCTGTTTAAAATTGTTTCTTTCATAAAGCCCATTTGTCAGTACACTAGCTTAGCTGATCCAACTGCAGCAGCTTGTATTTGTATTATCACAGAGATGCTTGCGGGAGGTGAGCATATAATACTGTAGCATACTGTTGGCTTTCACCTTCTTTGGTGGTTTCCCTAAAGGAAAAAATTTGCAAAATTCCCCGAACCAATTGCTTTCTCTTTTCTTTTTGCAGTTAAGGACAGAAAGTTATTACCAGCCAGCACTGCATAAACAATATTATTTAGTTGAAAAAGAGATTGTTTCCTGCCCAGCACACAAAAGTGAAGAATTGTTTTAAACTTATGCAGTCTTTCTCTCAGCTTTAGCAGGAGGGTGTTAGTCATTATTATTCTTACTCTAAATAATTAGCAGTTTTGTAAATTACAGAATCACAGAATCGTATAGGTTGGAAAAGACCTTTAAGATCATCGAGTCCAACCGAAAACCTAACACTGCCAAGACCACCACTACACCATGTCCCTAAGCACCTCATCCAAACGTCTTCTAAATATCTCCAGGGATGGGGACTCAACCACTTCCCTGGGCAGCCTGTTCCAATGCTTGATAACCCTTTCAGTGAAGTAAAATTTCCTAATATCCAGTCTAAACCTCCCCTGGCACAACTTGAGGCCATTTCCTCTTGTCCTATCACTTGTTACCTGGGAGAAGAGACTGACCCCACCTCTCGACAACCTCCTTTCAGGTAGTTGTGGAGAGAATTGCAGGTCATATTTGTGGAAGGCTTGACATAGACAACTCTGGAACCTTCTGTCTTCCATGGAGACTGGAAGAGAACAGACCGATTCTCCCGAACTTTACTGCCAAATGTACCTCCCCGCAGCCTGAGACAGGCTAGGACCATCCTCAGGCAGGAGAGCCTGTAAGGTGGGGCTTCTAAACCTTCTGCAGGCTACTTTGTGCTTCATGCTACACACATGAGAGAAGATGGTCTACATCCCAAGGGGCAGACGAACCCAAGGATGTTCTTTCAAAGCAAAGTCCAGTCTTTTCAAAGATGTATGCGAAATGCCTCGAAATGCCTGATGAACGATCTCACCTGCACTGAGAGGCTTAACAAGGGAGTATTACAAATACGAACTGGAAAAAAAATAATCACAACTAACTGTGGAGCAGAGGTTAAAACACCCATATCTTGTCCACAATGAAGTCAGGTCCTGCAACCACCCATTCCATGGGTGTCCATGAGAATCAGCAGCTTTGCTATAAGTGTGTGCATTTATTGCCCTTCCAGAAAAGTCTACATAGGGACCTCCTGACTGAGGCTCAGGTACATGGGAACAGAGACCTTCATGCAGGCTGAGTGGATGCCTACTTGCCTCGTCAAACTGTTACATCTGACCCTCATAGAGACGATGTTGTCTGAGCCATGGACCAGACCCTACCCTATGCTTACTACGACCTTGAGTGTGCAATTTCAAGGTTACTCAGAAAACTGTGAGCAACATACGATGAACCAAGGAAGAATGTGCAGCAACGTGGGATAACAACTGTCTTTGGACACTTGCTGAAGATACACACATTACAGTAGTTTTTGCACTGTCCTCCAGCGCTCACAGCTTGTCTGTCTTCCTTGTCCTGCCCATGGTTTTATTAGTATTACACATCGGTTTCCTGGTTTTCTTTTTAGCTGAGGCATCTCTACTGAAAAAGATCAACAGCAACTGGATTTGAAAAGCGAGGGTTTGACAGATGAAGTAAAGAAATCAAACTGGATCCTGAGGTCTGGCTGAACGACATTAAGAATAAGTGTCTTCGAGTCAGGCGCTTTACTGGGTCAGCCAAGTTTGATTCCCTACTGCCGATGGCACTCTTAGCCATAGTTTCTGGGGGAGGGGATGACTGCAAATTGAGATGGTATCAAACTGTTCTTATGGATAGCTGGTATTGTCTCTGAGCTGCCAGTTACCAGGCATCCCTAATCAGAAGGGCCAGATGAACGCTGCGATATCGAATTCTGCAGTTCTCTAACTCTCAGTTTGATTTCCAGTACCTGTTTGGTTTGATCATCTTCACACCTTTCCAAGCTTCACAAGCAGGTTTTTGTTCAGAAACAACATCTGAGTCATGGCCATTCTTGTAAAAAAATCTCTTTTTAGATAATCCAGGTCAAGAGTGCACACGTAAGAGTTTATTATTTGTTATTTTTTCCTTCATTATGCCTTTGTTTAAAAAAGCCTCTCATCCAACCAGAGAGCGGGAAAAAAACGCTACAAGATTTAAGTGAACCTTGAGACACTGTAGAAAACGAATAGCAAACATCTGAATCATAAAAGCCTGTAAACTAATTAGTGTTCATCAGACTACTCAGTAAAGATTTAAAAATAAAAAAATATGCTTGCACAATTCAGGATCAGATTGCAAAAGATTTCTAATTCTTAAAAAGAGCTAAGTTTTCTCACCTGTCTATTTAAAACAAGCAACCAGATCTGAAAGTACGCATTTTTTTGAAAGAATTTGTATTGTAATTGGAAAGGAGATATAGAAAATTAATCAGTCTGAAAAGCTATTAAATAATTACTCCTTTCTGCTCCTTTGTTATGTGCAAACCCACCTTAAAAACTATTCACTTTGAACCAAAATACTAAAAATCCGCCTGCAAATGCTCTCCAAGGTTGTATGATGAAACTGTGAGTCTTTTTTTTTTTTTTCAGAGTTCCTAAACAACCCCGTGTTTCTTGAATTTGGCTCCATGGAGCCAGATGCCAAGTGTCTGTGGAAGCCTGGCTGTGGCGGGGACTGCCTCGGCAGGGCTTCAGCCCCGAGTTCTGGGCTCAGGTTGCACCTGGTCACACGCTGGAAGTAAGAGGACTGTGGTCCTACTCCAGTCAAGGTGTGCAGGGTGAGCTGAATAATTAAAAATAAAAAAGAAAGAAGTAATAAAAAAGAAAATCCTTCAGGTTTTGTGGGCAAAGTTGGTTTTGTTGGTTTGTAGGCATACCCTGACTAGGAGATTCCTAGGACTGTTCGTTATCACTGGTGATGTATGTTATTGATTGAATCTTTTAAGGCTTGACACTGAAAGAGTACAACAATTCTGCTGCCCCAGCACTGTAATGTTGTTTAAAGTTTGTCAGACAGGATAGCAACACTTTAGGGATGCAGCATGAAATCTCCCTAGCTGGTCTTGTTTTCTGTCTCTCCCCTTACGCACTCACTGCTCCCAAGGGGCTGGGATCCAGAGGGACTTCATCCCAGGCTTGGAGCTTCATAAGCATCCTTATTGCATACCACCTTGAGGATTCAGGATATCTAACACTAGCATAATGTCCTCCAAGTATCAGGACTCACTGAATGCAGCTCTCATCATTTGAGGACTTTGCACTGTCCCTGTGCCTCCACTGCTGGACTCCTACAGGTGCTGAGTAAGAACTGTCCCAGCTAAAAGAAGAGCAGGAGAAGGCACATTTGTTATCATTCACTGTTGTCATATAAAAAAGTCATCCACCACTAGTTCAGGCTGATAGCATCTAAGAGGTATAAGAACATCTACAACCTATATTTGCAATTTGTTCACCAGCTTTCAGTAAGGGGTTTGTTGTTATTAGGATTTTATTTCCCAAGTGGGAGATGATAAAGAAAGAAAATTTAGTCTTCATGTGCCAAATTGGTAACGTGTAGGAGATGAAGCCCTTGGGCCAATAGCTGCAGTTTTATCAGATTTATCCAATGAAACATTAATGGGCTAAGCTTTCCCCCAACTGTCTTTTTTCCTTCCTCATGGTGGCAGGTAGATATTACCAGTCATGTTTTTCTGATGGGGAAATACGCTTGTCTGTTCCTGCAAAGTGAGATAATGGCAGTAGTGGAAAAATAGCTTTATCTTTCACTCTAGCCCCTGTCCAGCACCCCCTTCCCCTAGCATCAGTGCACAGGATGAAATCAACTGAGGGTGCACAAGCATATGGTACACAATACTGTGAGAAGGTGATGTCTTAGAGTGATAGAAACAGATCGGAGTTGCACAACATTTGCAGCTCTCCAAGAAGAACTAAGATGTGTGTCTTGTCTTGTCTAGGTACACTGATATACATCAGTTGTCTGGCTAAGATCTGTTCCTCCGCTTCTCACCTACATTTCTTGAAGAATCCCACATGTCATTGAAGAAGGCCTGTGGAAACCTCCCAGAGCAAGTATGTCTTTATCCAGAGCGTGCTAAAGTGACTGATCAGATTCTTGTTGACATAGGTAGCTTTATGTCAGGCTATGAGAACAGAACGGGAGGCATTAGCCCCATATGTGCATAGTGGCTTTCACCTCTACAATATTTCATTCCACTCCTGTCAGGAAGCTGAAACCATTATAGATTTAATTTATAGCTGATACAAAGAGAGAAAATTACTCAAAGTTCTCATCTATTACTGTCTCTCTAAAATCTTGCCTCTTCCATATGATCTGCAATGCCATCATCTGACATGGGAGAGTGGCCAAAGCTCTCCATGAGCACCACCAATAGAGGGAAAAGGAATTTCTGGGCCACACTGATCTGAAGGAAAAAGAGGAACAACTTCTTGGCGATATTATGGCACACTTACACAGCTTCACTGCATGTCTACTAGTGACCAGGAAAACGGAAGTCTTTCGGAAAGATGTGGACTTGCATCTTAACATACTTTACTCTTGATAAAGGTGCCAAAGCTCCATCTCCCTTTCTTGACTTTTCTCTGTCAGCTGCTTTATGCGAATTCTGGCCCTGTTCTGTGTCTCTCCCTCATAACCTCAAGCTGTTTTAGTATGTAATTCCTGGGACTTTCTCACTCAGAGCTTTGTCACTACTAACCTGCATCTTTTTTCCCTTCTGCATTAGCCAGATAGAATGTATACATGATAGTCTAATGAATTTTGGCTATTAAGACTTCCACTGGAACAGTGCTTCCTTGTACCCTGGGATAGCTGCACTACTAGCTAACAGGGTTTTAGACACATCAGGCTGACCTTCAGATGCTCCTGATTGATTTACAAAGGTGGACAATCATCAGTCTACTCTAGCCGACATTGTAAAGAGCATGGTGAACCAACCTGTTTTACAGAACATGTTGGGTTATGGAGATCCTGTCTGCACTTGGGGGGACAAAGGTTTTCCAATTCCTATTGAAGGGACGTAACCATATTTTTGATCTGTTGTTCTTAATAATAATAGGTAGTGGCATACTTGAGAAGAGCATGATTCTGATGCCTGAGGTACTGCTACTGATCCTGACCGATCCTGTTTATACCAGTGGGAACAATGTTTTCGTCAATGGTTAAAGGATCCTGGACAAAGAATAATGGAACCAAAAGTGGGAGGTATTATTTCATAACTGACATTTTATTCAATTATCTTGAGGACCTAATTGAGGGGACGAGTCATGGTGTGTTTGGCATGACACATGGAAGAAATCTTAAACGCAGACACAACCTACAGGTTCTGCTACTGCTCAAAAGCAGCTCAGATCCCACTCTGAACCTCCACAGCTCAGCTCTAGAAAGCTGACCTGAATCTCATGGTCAGCACAAACCAGACCATTGAATTTCTCTCTTGCTACCTGTTTGATATGAGCAACTGTGGAAAGGCCTTGGACTTTTGACTGCAGCACGGAGAACACTTCGAGCTTTGCTCTCATTTCAGCAGGTGCAGGTTTCAAGTCCTTGACAAACAAACGGTCATTTGCTTTCCTGGTCACCTCTCACTCAGTTTTGTTCTTGCTGTCATTAGAAACGGCACAAAAACTAGTGAAGGAGAAGGGCTGAAAATAGGGTTCCCTTTCTAATCAAAAAGTTTTTGATGAGCTAACAACATAAGTAAGTGCAAATCTCAGCTGTGCTGGTCCCATGACATCACAAACCTTAGGCATAGCAAGTAGCATTCTTGAATGCATCAAAATCTTGTCTTTTAGCATTTAATGCGAGACGTTACAAACTAATGAAGAGGAGAAATGTATGCAGTGTTGCTGTAAACCAAATATACAGATGTAAAATAATTAAGAATAAACTGTTCCATAAAAATGCATGTCAATAAAACCCAGTCTGATAAAGTGATTTATGAATAATTTTCTAGAATTACTAAAAAGAATGATTTCTCGTTTGAGGCTCTGGAAGTCTTGAGTCACATTTTTTTTCTTTTAAAAAAATGTCTTAAAACACATGGCTTTACAGCTGCTGCTTGGAAAATATACACCTCCAAAGTCTGACTTTCATTTAAATACAAATGTACAAAATGTAAACTGAGACAATAGAGAAATTTACAAAACTTTTCTTTAAAAATAATAAAGACAAAATTCAGTTCTAGTATGATGCTATTTAAATACGTGCAAGTAGTCATGTTCATTGAATTTCTATTGCAATGTTCTAAATAGACAAATTTGATTCACACAGTCTTGAGTGCCACCTCCAAAAACAGACCTGAGTGGAAAATTCTTCTTAAAATGTGAGGCTCCACTGGAAGGAATGGATAGAAAATCTCCATTTTTGGGAGATCCTTTTTTTTTTTCACTCAACGGTGGAGGCTCTCTCATCCATAGAAGCTCCATAGATTATAGTGGAAGGATGCAACATGTTGTTTCATAAAACTGAGTTGGAACTAGCTGCTTCCAGTGGAGTTTGAACTTACGTGATTTGAATTTAGATGGTGATTTAAACTGGCCTTTGAATTTGGAGAACTCTTTGAATTGTTCTGATGCTGTAGAAAGAGGAAGACGATAACAATTAGATTCCCAAAATATGCCATGCTTTCTTTTAGGCCAACATTGTTCATTTTATGGTGATAACGTACTGACTGGACTGCAAAATTTTTGTTTGAAGATCTTTGAATGTAAAATATTCTTCACTTTCTTACCTGAATTCTCTCTAGGTCAGGAGGACCATGGCAGTTCTTGAGGAATGCAGCAAAGAAGACTCACTCGAGCTCCAGGAGTCAAATAAATTCACTGCAAAATGTCAGTATCTGCAAAATCTGACTAATACAGAGGATACCTGCCAATGCTCGGGCATGGTTTTAACCCTACAGAAATAGATTGGTCTAAGAATGTTATTTAGATTTGCAAATGGTGCCATGGTGCCTCACGAAAGCCATACATCATGTATTATCTGGTCTGCTCTCTTCTCTAGTGTTTTGGTTTCCTGACACGACTACCTCACTCAGCAGTTGCATTTTCTTTTTTCTTTAACACATAAATCAAGGGTTTTCACAAGGAACTTATCAAAACCATATAACCATTTCAAAAAGCATTTCAGCATACCACTGAAAAATAGTTTGGGTAACAAGTTTTCAACCACTGGAAACAAAGCTGATGAAAAACGCTGGAACTTCTGGTGGTAAAAAAAATCACAAGAGGTAGATGGGAAACCTGGGATAGGCAGTATTAGTCAGGAAATTACCAGGTAGCTGTGACAGCAAGCCCTCTCTAAGATGCACTGTCTTTCTCCTACAAAAATATTACCAGAACATGGCTGTGACACTGGGCATCTATGGGAAGTTCTTTGTCTTGGTCATAAAAGCTCTCACCTGTCGTTTAAATATTCTCTGTAACAATCCTTTCTTGGGTGGCTCTGGGGGGTAGCTCTTGTTTAGGTCTGGTGAAATAGTACCATTTGGTCCAAATACATTCAGTTCTTTGAAACACTCTGTTTCTATCATCTAGTGGAATACAATAAGAAAGAAAAAAAAGAAATTATACATTTGCATTAAATCTATTCCAGTAGTGCTAGGTTGTTCAAAGTAGGATCGGGACCAGCAGCTTGAGCACTATGTTAGGAGACTTAACAGCTAAATTCCTGCTGGTGGCTACAGAAGGTAAATAGGATGTATGAAAAAGAGAGGCTGAGTCTGCTCTGCATGTCTGCACATCAGTCTTGTTAGAAGTTGCCCCACAGAGCTTTCTGTTCTTTAGCACTGTGGAGAACATTGGTTGAAGACAGGCATACTCACGAAATCCCAGTTATTAGCACCCCTCTGCCCAAGTGAATCTGCTGTTTGATCCAGAGTTGGATTATGAAATCCACTGTTGGCTGTGTTTTGATATCAAACAGAAACAAAGACCCAGATCTGGAAACCCTGGAGCAGTTCAAGGTCCAGAGTCAACTGCTGCAGCTGGGACCTGCTGCAGGGACAAGACAGTGGGTGAGATCAGGATCACCAGGGGAGAAGCCTTCCATTAGGACTTCCAGCCATCCCACGAAAGGTCCTCAGAGCTGTTGTCGAAACACCTCTGTAGAAATCCAGGAGAAGGAAGTACAGTAGGATGCTTGCCAATTTACACAAATATGCAGAGCCAACAGATACAGTCACCTGAACCTGACATCTGTGGTACATTATAGATCTTGAAAGAGGCCATTTGTAACTTATGAAGGCATTAGAGTCTGGCAAGTTATCCAGTAGCTATATATTATTGGAAATATACAGGTCCTCTTCAACCAACCTGTTAGGGATTTTATTGGAGTAATTTTACTATGATACATCCTTACCTCATTTTGCCATGGAATAGACACTGATCCTGTGGAAAACTTGGAATAGAAATCATCATCTGTTTGGTCCAGGTTAACTCCTTTCACTGTGGAGAATTGCTCGATGTCTAACACATCCTTGCAGTATACTGCTCTGGGCTATCTCAGCAGAAAAAAAAGAAAAACAGCAAGAGAAAAAATACTTCTGAGTCTGATCATTGGCTTTCATTCACAGATTCAGTCAAGTGAGAACGCCTAACAACAAGTGACTGTCTGCATCCTGCTTCTCTTGACTTGCTCTGCCTGCATGTTTATCATCAAAGGCTGACTTAGCTTTAAGCATGTTAAGCTTCCCACTTTGAAGTCCTTAAAGCATCAGCGCGGCCAAAGTGGGTTTTAGTCATCCGTGTAACATATGGCTAAGAGGTGAGGGGAAAAGGACAGAAGAAGTGAGAAAACAAAAATCAAATCCTTCAGTAGTCTTTTCTTTTAGAGAGGGGACAACAGAAAACCAGAATGTTTATGTGACACACTGGAGACGGCCCTGAAAAGGGACCTCAGGTAGAAGTGTCCTTCTGCTCAGATAGCTGTGGAGTTTGCAGCTTAAAAGTTTAAAGGAATGTATGCTAATTGCTATGGGAAACAGAAGAGGTTTGGCATTTTTCCATTGTTTTTATTAATAGCTCAGCTGCTGGAAGCTGTCCAGAATCACCTCCATTAACTCTTTTAACTTGGCTGCCTTTCTTCAAACAAATAGTCAAATGGCTTTGCCTTTTTAAACTGCTTAATTTTCTGGGCTGACAGAGACAGGACTCTTTGCAGTGATGCTGCTTTTAGCTCACATTCCAGCAGTCAGCCACAGAAAGCAGAAATAGTCATCACTGGCTAGCTGTCATAGTTAGTGTGGTCACCTGCGTGCCTAGAGTTAGCGTGGTCATCTGATGTGCCCTTCAACAACACAGTTACCCTTTGATGCGCAGCAATAATTGAGGGGTGGCTTGTGGGACTGGCCTGACCTGCTGAACTCAAGCACGTGTTGATTCCTACTGTCTACACGCAGCACCGTAACTGCACAGCCCAGGGGTCCAACCGTACAGTATTTTATCGAGATCCAAGCAGTGCGACTGAACAAATCAAGCTGATTCCTGACAGAAGTCCTAGCTGCTGGAGCCTGCATCCCTCTGCATTCCTGATGGCTGCAATCCACAACATTTTTGTGGAGACAGAGTAGTCTAGAAGAGGATGGAGAGACATGGGTTGGATTACAACCTCTGCCATTGGCTATATAGCTTTGGGTGATTCAGCTGACTTCAGTAAAGACTTGGAAATCTATGGATGAAGTGTGAAATAAATGAAATTAGGGGCAGCTCTTGAGTTCCCAATAAATAGCCATAAAAATTTATGTGCCTCTGCTTTAGCAAATATGTCTATAAGAGGTGCCTTCTAGGCCTTACATGCCACAGTTAAGCTTTTAATACACTCTGGTGAATCCCAGATTTGAGCCCAGAATTTTCTAATTTTCTACATCAGAAAGAAATAGTAGCTTGTCTCCTATTTCTTCCCACTAAAGCAGGTCGTAACACCATGGGCTAATTGGCAGGAATAACTAGGCCGCATAGTAAAATGTAAAGCAAAACCAGAGTAGCTAAAGTAAACTTTTGTAGCGTTCAAACCACTTTGGTTTGGTTGAGTCTGCAGCAATGTGAATGAGAGCTGCCAAGATGTTACTTTCCTTAATACGTTAAAATGGCAGTGTTTACTTAGAACCATATGGGAACTTTAAGGATAGAGGGTCTAGCCAGAAAGAGAGCCCTGCAGGAGGAAAATAATCAGATAACGCTGTGCACTGGGGTAGAGACCGATGCCACAAAAGGGTGGAAAAAGTTTTGTTCTTGCCAATGCAACAAAGACTTTCAGTGTGTGCAAGACTGGTATGTAAACCTGAGTAAGGACTCGGTGCTGGGTTTCCCACCCCATGAACACTAACAAGTTCAAAATGCTCTCTCAGGTCCAAGTCACCTCCTCTGCTTGAGGTGACACTTGATCTGAACCTGGTTCAGACTCTCTGTAACAAATGCCTGTTTTCATGATGATCCACTCCATTCCTCAGTTCTGTAGAGCTTTGGACTTTGTAATTCTGGTTTCATCTCAGCATATATATCTATATAGCTGTATGCATACATGTGGCTTTCATTGCCGATTGTTCCGAGCACCACCTGGTCCTGAGCGTACTTATTCTCACACTGCTACCGTGCATGAGGGAATACAAAGGTTCCCAGTTTAAAGTTTGGGAACTGAGGCATGAACAGATCAAGTGATGCCTCTAGTGTCACACAGGAAGACTGTGGTAAAGTGAGTGGGAATGAATCAAGCCCCAGGTTACCACCCTACACGGAGGCCCACCCACCCTGCATGCACACAGCTACAGAGCAGCTCTCCTCTTCCTCCCAGCCCCCCCACTCCAGCCCTACGGCTTATCACATCTTCCTAGGGCAGCTACCCATGCAGAGAGTGATGACGGCTCTAAGAGAGAGAAGTTATTTTAGAAACAAATCTCTTGAAAGAGGCCACTGGGGGTTCTTCCCATCGTACTTACATCAGGGACAAAGGGAGGATCCAGCATTCCTGCTTCTAACCGCTTGAAATTCATGCTCTTGAAAAAGGGGTGCCTCTTCACTTCTGTTGCACCTTCCCCTTGACATCCTAGCCGCTGCTTCACATCTTTGGTGAGGAGCTGAAACATGCCAAGAGGAACAGTAAGGATGTCAGAAAAGCAAGAGCTCCACAAAGATATTTTTATCTCCAGTTGGTTTTGAATGTGCCCAGAGGGAAGTACAGAGGGGAATTGTAATTGCTGTTACTTAATGGCCAAAGTTAAATGGATTAGGACTGCAGTGTTCTACATGCTGGTGAAACCCTTTGAAAATTACCTGCTGTAAAGTGTTTACAGTCAAAATAGAGACCGTTGCTTCTGCTTACTTTCAGTGAACACTTTCAAGAAGAGGTCTGACATACCCTAATTACATATATAGATGCATATTCATAAGTCCCATGTGCTTTTTCTCAGTTCTTTTTTTTTCCTTGTTACTCTTGTAAGAATAATTTTCCTGTTGCTTAGGCTGAATGACTTCACTATCAAATTGTATTTCCATCCACCCATTGCAGTATATTCCAGCACATCACATGACACATTGAACCAACCCTTTGTGCTCATGGGCTAATCTCTGCTGAACTCAAGGGGAGTTTTGTCCATGGAGCCAGTATCGGTAACCATCCTCAGTTCAGCCTTGTTTGGTTTCAGAGAAGGGCAATGCACCACCTCTACCTGCTACAGCAAGTCCTGCCTGTTTCCTGGGTACCTGTAATGGAGCAATAGACACTAACTGAACTCAGCATCCTTGGCCTATTAGATAAGCAGGTCCATGAACACAAACACAGGGGCTGTAGGTCCTGGAAGACCTTGTATGGATGGACTAACTGATCTGCAAGAGAACAGTTCAATGGAAGAACAATTCTGGCACAGACTAGTTGGTGGATGAGGAGACAGAACATGTAGCCAAATCTTCACCAAAATGCCTCTTCTTTTAAATCATATGCATAGAATCAAGTAGGCTACATCAATGTCTTAAGAGATCACATCTGAACAGATGAAGAGAGGCAGAGCTCAGCATGCAAATGACTGGTGCAAAAAGACCATCACTTGGGACAGCGACCTTTCTAAATGTACCACTGACTTCAGGCAATCTGCTGAAAAGTGAAGGTTCACAATTTTGTTTCCTTTTTTTCCTTCCATTCATCTTAGAGGAAGCCTGCATGATGGTCTCTTAGATAAAGGAGGGAAAATACAACTCCAAACTCACCATAATCTGCCCAGAGATTTCAACTGCCTGTTAAAGAGATGTGTAACGTGCCTTAGTACCACAGAAAACTAAACACGCATTGAAAACAGTCAAGGCTAGCTTTGCTGGAGTCTCCACTCTGGGGGGGGGAAAGACTACGTACTTACACTGCATCATCATGGAGGAAATAAGAACACCAGCCCTTTTCCACAGGAAGGGTATGCCTCCTGGAGCCGGGCGTGCAGACAGGCAGACCCCCACCGCTCAGCACTTTTGGTACCCTGATTTCTAAGCGGCTGCTGAAGGAAGGGGCTGAGACACCTGCACTGACACCAAGGCTGTGCGGCGGCAGCTGGTCCAACCACTACCCCCACCGCCGGCTGGGGAAGAAGAGGGAGAGGGGCGGGAGGGGGATGCCCGGCGCGGCCCCGGCCGAGGGCAGCGCGGCTGCCGGGCGCGCCGGCGGCCGCCGGGGGGCAGCAGAGGAAAGGGCAGCGCGGCCGGGCAGCGCGGCAGGGCCGGGGCGGCGGCGGGGCGGCGCGGGGCGGCGGAGGGGCCCGGCGGGCGGCGGCGAGGCGTTCCGCTCCCTTCGGGGAAGGGTCCCGACGAGTAAGCGGCGTTGGGGCTGTGTCGGGGACTCCTCCCTGGGGCAGGAGGGGACTGGTGCCCGGGTGCCCGGGCGAGGGAAAGGTTCACGCCTCGCCGCCTCTTCCGTCTCCAGCTTTGCTGCTCCAAAGCGGGAGCTGAAAAGGAGCGATCTCCCCTTGCCCCCTCCCCGCGTGGGCTGTGCAGACCAATCGCACCGACATGATTAGCAGAACTCTGTGGGACTGCCTGCCCACGGGGGGGCTCAGCGCCCATGCAGGACAGTGGGGTGGCTTGGGTTCTCTGAGCATCTGAGTCCTCAAGGGACTGAGCCCTTGGGAGCCCCCCTGGGTAAGTCCCCGGGGATCTTACTAGCTGTACCTGACAGCCAGGGCAGTCAGCAAACTGAACCGTACAGTGCTTGGCTGGGGCTCACTTAGGAGAGCAGGAGGCAAATAGCTTTGGGAGGGTCGGAGAGGAAAAGCAGTGTTTCAGGAGATCAGGTAGACAATCAGGTGTGGCCCTGCAGGACGTTGGGAATGGGGAGCCAGGCAGCTTCCCTGCTAAGGCAAGGTTGTCTGGAGATGTTGCTTGTAGGCTTTCCAGCTTAGGGTAGGCCCCAGTACCCTCTGGTTGTGTTGCTGTCTCTGCCACATCACCTCAATGAGGAAGAACCTTTAAAGAACTGTTTGTTGCTAATGTGAGGTTGGTAATCTTTCCTCTGGTGTCTGGCTAGAGCTGGGTTTTCTTGTCCTTATCACAGGTTTACAGGGTTACAGCTCTTTAGGCTTCTCTGAATGCTCTGCTACCCCGAGCATCAGTGGTTTCCTTATCTGACTTCCACAGCCTCCTCAGTTCTGCATTTTTTGCTAGGGGCCTCATTTCCAGCCTGAGACAGCAAATGGCTTTGGCAATCAGTGTGCCCCATGTATGCAGAGACCATCCGCCAGCGAGTCCTGAGCAAGCTACAATGGCAGAAGCCAAGCAGCCAGAAGAGGTGGTGAAGAGGTTTGTGGGACATAAAGGAAGAGTCTTCTGCTCAGCTCTTTCTGCCTCAGCAGTAGCAGCAACAATAGCCAGAGGAGACTTTATGGATTGAGGGATGGGGGAAAAGCTAGTGGTTCTGGCCACAACAGCAACTTCCAGCTTCCAGATAGCAATGTCCCTTTCTTCCTCACAGTTTCCTCTGCTTCTGCGGCTGTTTAGGTGGTGAAATCTGGTCTGCCTGGTCACCACGACTGGCTGGTTCATAGATGGAGAAAGACTTGAAGAACTATCTCTATGCCTTGCCATCCTCTGAGCACATAGATTCACGTGATACAGAACCATATTGATCCAGCTCATAGGAAAAGATCTTTCTCAGGGCACTTCTCTGGAGCTTGCTTTCCCTGGGCAGAAGGAAAGAGGGATATTTTGCTTTCAAATCCTTGCATGAGACTTTAAGGTCTCATGGTCTTGAGGCAGGGTTTTTTGTTGTGGGGGTTTTGGTTTTGTTTTTAAATCCCAGCAGGCATATGGATTTAGCCTACGTGAAAAAGATTGCTTTGGAATTTGCAGTCAAGATCTGGTTTGCGCTATTGTGGCTGGGCAGAGAAGACAAAAGTTCTTTTGATCTCCTATTCTCATGTTGAGAGGACTTTCCTGACAGGTGGAAAGAAGAATCTGAAGGCAGAAGGACCACATTTACCACCCATGGCTCTGACACGCTTTTGAAAATGATACCTTGAAGCTTTCAGGAACAGTGCTGCTGAGGAGCAAGTTGTAGTAGGAAGGGGTAGATTTGGACTTGCCTGTAGATGATAAAGGAGACCTCTGCAGTTTCTGCTCTACAAGTCAGCTGTGAAGGGAAGAAAGGGGGTTACTCTCCTGTCTGTGCAGCCAGTAATTCTCCTGCCCCTGGACTAAGTGGGAAGACCAAGGTAATCTGGGAATTTACCCTTGCCAGGCTGTAAATGTTAGAAGTTGTTTGGAGTGTGTGGTCAGAGGATAGGGTAGTTGAGGACAGAAAAAGGCAGTCTGGGGATTCCTGGGCTCCTCCATGATAAACAAGGGAGTATTCAGTAATCTCAGATGCAAGACGGAAATCTCTGGAGCATGAATGCAGCTGGTCGTGGGTGGCTGGCCACTGCAGGCTGAAAGACACAAAAGGGAACAGGCCACTGGGAACAGGCTGGGACTGGCAGACCACAGAAAGGAGAGGATTCTCCTGCAAAGCCCTGCTGCAGGGGAGCAGCTGCCTGCCTCTTGAGGAGAGTCCCAATGAAGAAAATAATAAGAAATTCATGGAATTTGGTAAGCTGTAGCTGCAGCCAGCTGCAGCCAGATGGCAACAGGTGAAACCAGACACTTCTTCTGGCTTCTGTTGTGGATATCAAGAGATAGCATGGACTAGAGTATTTTCCAGAAGGGAAAGTCTTTCCTTTCTCCAAAGAATAATGAGTCTTGTACCATTTCCTGCAGCCCCAGCAGCTTTCTGCAATAGTAAACCTGCATAATAACCTGAAATATGCATCCCATTTGGGAATCTGACCAGGGAAAGAAAATGGAGATAACAACTACATGTTTTGAGTCATCTCTACACTTTTGTTTAATTCCATTTCAAAGGATGTATTTAATATGAATAGAGAGCAGAACAAAAGCAACTACATCAGGCTGATGACAAGCCCTCCTGGGACAGCAGTGCAAATGACCCAATCAAACATAATTTAAGTGTACTTCTACAGCCAAAGCCTATGGAGAATTCACAGAGCTTCAGATCTGAAGATGGCTTAGGCCATCCAACCATGCATGAAGTTGATACCAAGCAGCAGAGCTTTATGTTCTGGTAACAAAAGCTCCAGATGACACTGGATGCGTGTAAATGAGGGCAGGATTTGGTCTACACAGTTATGGGCAAAGCATGACTAGAACAGGACTTTCAAAGAGCCTTGAGTAGCAGCAGTGAGGTTACATTAAGATCTTTTTCTTGATATAAAGAACTCTCTGATACTTTCATGTCACTCATTTGATCCCTGCTGGCGATTCAAACTCTGCAATGTCTAAGAATTTTTCCATGTCTCTGTTTTGCTTCCTTTACAAAAAGAAACAACTGTTGTGAGGATTGCTAAAAAAAGCCAAGAGTACCCAAAGCACTGCTTTATTTGTCTTCACGTGATCAGTCAGTTCCAGATCATATCCAGATCATACCATGTAAAAAATAACTCCAAGTCCTAAGATGTTAGTCCTAAAATTATAGGAGTAAGGAAAACTTTTTGTAGGGTAAGAGTGCAAAAAATTGCTGCTCATGAAAGGAGAAAAGGGGAATGGTAAAACCACTTCCATTGGCCCAGCTGATCAAATAGTTTATGGGGTCACCTAGATAAATTTCAACCCTGAAACAGAAGCAAACATACTATTTTTAACAATTTTTAGAGAATAAAAAAGTAATACTATGGTCACCTCTCAATTACTAAATGAGACAAGACAATGGTGTGGGAACTGAAGATGCCAGAATGACATAAATGGCTGTATATTGCACTGCTTATGCGTACGAAATCACAGCCCAATCTGGCCAACTGAAGAGTCAAAACTCTCTCAGGCAGGGGTGACAATTAAGCTTATTGCAAAGGCTTGCTACAGAAGATTTATTATTATTAATAGCAATAGCAATGATAATCATTTGAAGAGCACCTTGATGTGTGTGAGGTGCCTCTCAAGACAGATGAAAGAGCAGTTATTCTCGGGCAGCACTGATAAACTTTAAGGCATCATAATGTGTGAACAAGTTGGTTTCCAGGGATGAAAGCAGAGAGGAGGGATGAAAGCAGGCAGCAGCAGTAGTAGTATGATGACAGAGTTTCTGGTTGTGAGTGAGGAAGATAAAAAAAATTGCTTTTAGGGAAAAAAGAATCCATCATCTTTTAGTTGGTTGGGGAGGCACTTTGGGAAGGGAATGGAGATCAGAATCACAGAACAGCTGAGGCTGAAAGGCGCCTCTGGAGATTGTCTAGTCCAATCCCTCTGCTCAGAGCAGAGTCACCTAGAGCAGATTGTTCAAGGCCGTGTCCAGTTGGGTTTTGGATATCTCCAAGTGTGGAGACTCCACAGCCTCTCTGGGCAACCTGTTCCAGTATTTGACTACCCTCACCATGCAGAAAGGGTTTCCTGATGTTCAGAGGGACCCTTCTGTGTTTCAGTTTGTGCCCATTGTCTCCTGTCCTGTCACTGGGCACCAAACCAAGCATTTGGCTCCGTCTTCTTTGCACCCTCCAATCAGAGATCCCTTTTGCGGAGTCAAATGGGAGCTGCAGGAATAAGAAGCAGCAGGGAAGACAGTCTGCAGGAAACGCAGACAAACAGGACACTGACAGAGTGACAGAAGAGCACCGCAGTATGGGCCCGTCCGATACTGTTGACTTGAATGCACTTCAAGTCACATCTTTGGATGCAAGACTGCACTTGTCAGGGAAAACACGCATGTACATCAATGAAGTACAAGTCATAACAACAACAAACAGGGAGCATTTCCTAGAAAGACTGGATTTTTTCACAGAAAAAACACACCATGAAGCAGTTATGCTATATGGGAACTATGGGTTGGGGAGCTTCCCAGAAAGCCAGCTGCCCCTGTTCCTAATTATTTATTCATCTCTCTCTCAGTCCAAAATGAGGGCTGATTTATGGGACATGACTTACAAAATGAAACATGGAAATATGGGATAGATGACGATTAATGGGAGCTATGATATGTGCCTGTAAAAATGCAAAGGGCATAAACATCCAGGAGGGGAAGGTTGACATGGGGTGACACTAAAGGGTTTTCATATGAGTAAATTAGTAAAGACAATATATTTCCTGATGGAGATGCTATTAGCTCATGGAGTAAGCTTTGAAGAGAAAGAAGGTTAGGAGACATGGTGGAAAACATTTCTGCCCTGAAGAGTCCACTACAGGAAAGCCTTTTGTGCTGGATCTTTGTGAAGGCTCAAGTTAGATTTATGTACTGCAACTTTATGCTTCATTTTGCAGGTATGATGGGTACTTAATTATCACTTTTTTGTTTCCTTGTTAAGATACTGATACGAAGCAACGAAGTTCTGGTTTTCAATATAAAGAGCAAAAGGTATTTGAGACAATATATTTGAATCATGGATTTTTTTAAAATATCACTTGATAAAATAATGACTTTTGGATATGGAAAACCACAAATGCTATCGTGCTCAGTATCAGAAGTAAGGCTTACAGTCTTAAGGCACAGTAATTTTAATGCATTAATGCTCAAAAATGACAGGGTTATCTTTGGGTCCATTAAGAGTTTGCACAAACCACCTAAATAAACATGCTGTGTGATTGGACAGTGAAGCAGTAATGATCAAGTTGTCAGGAATTATTTACATATTACATGGTTCCCTCCCCTCCTCTGAGGCAAGGGAATGACCTAGACAGCTTCCTGAGGTCCCTGACTCCCTGAAACCATAGGCTCTATGGCTTGAAGATGAAAATGACCACTGCAGTATAATGACTTTCACTGTCTACTCCCCTGGGAAGTGGTAGGTCATCTCCAGCACTATCCCATCAATGCTACATTTAATCCTTCTCAGCTTTAAGTTCTTATGGGCTTGGTTATTTTCAAAGGATACTTTCATTCTATTACGCCCCATGCCTGCAACTAACTACAGAACAAGCAACAAGAATATAGTTTTTGCTTCATGACATTTTCATTTCATGCTAACAACAGGACGCGCACAAACTCTCTGCCACTCCAGCAGACGCTGCTCCTCACCTGGTGGGAGCTGAGATGCTGCTAGAGAAGAAATGGCAGGCTGTTTGAGCACATGAAATGGTCTGTAAGAGCCTGTGGCTGTCCTACATCCTCCCACGCTGACTTCACTGGGGGCTCTGAATCACAGATTAAGGGCAGTGAATGGCCTAGAGTATCTATCAAGCGTGATGTAAGTTAATTACTACCCCTGGGATTCAGCAATGAGTTGGTGCACTGTGAGTTAATGACTTCCAGGCATGATACTTGGCAATACAACCATTATTATTTTGCAAGGAGACTTCAATGTCTCTTCATGAAACCAGCCAACCAGAATGTTGTTGATCTGCTGTTTGCTTGCCTGTTGCACAAGATATTGGTGAAACTCTCACTACCTATTTGTTGCCCTTTCTTTCCCTTCATTCCCTCTCTACCAGTATACCCAGATATGTCATTGTCTCCAAAGGAGACTTCACTCTTTAGCAAACAACTTCAAGAAAAAGGCCACATCCCTTTCCAAATTACAATTCAGCCTTCTGAAGACGGATGTTGACAAGACATTGATGAATTCAGACACAGCTTTGAGATTTCTCAGAGGGTTTGAGGATTTCCATTGTCAGACATGGCTATTGTGCTATGAAAATGACTCCCAGCTGAAAGAGTGAGAAAACATTTTAAAGGACAGCTCAACAGTATTAAAAAAAGCTGGATATGCTGGCACCCCGGGGGAAAAGCTGCTAACAAAGTTAGTGAGATGGGGTGGGACAACATTTGAGTGTCACAATAATTTCATTGCATAATCTTTTTCCTGCTTACCCCCAGCTCTCACCAAAGACAATGGAAGCATGGGGTTTTCAGTTCCTTGCAGGAGACAATCAGAGTCTTGCATCATCAAGTCCTTTTTATTTTTTTCTACAAGATTATAAAAGACAGAAATGCATTCTTGACTGCAAACTAACATTCAAAGTCTCACGAGAATAGACACCGCTCCCTTGGCCATAAAACTTTGGAGAGGACTCAAGATGACCGTGATGAATCTCATGTAGAAGCAAGCCCAAATAAACACAATTTGAATGAATAGAGAATGCAGTCATCCCATCAACAGATGAACTTGGTTAGTCCTTGTCTCTGCAGCCCCTCTATGGTACTGTGTTACTGCTCAAGCCGTGTCAGATACATCTTGCTAATGAAGCTGCCACACTGCCCCTTACCATTTTACAGATGGACTTGGCCTCCTCAGAAAACTTATGGGAGTACACCTCTTCTGTCTCCAGCACTCTTCTGTCCACTTCTTCCCTCTTCACCTTCTCTTTCCGTCCACGAAATGGTGATTGCCCAGCAATCATTTCATAAATGAGACAGCCTAGCCCCCAGTAGTCAGGGCTGAGTGTGTATCTCTGGTTGTTCAACACTTCTGGAGCTGTGGAGGAGAAAGATGTGCCTTGTGGAAATGCTTTATATTTACATAGGCAAAAACTTTCAATTTCTAGAAGTTCCATTTTGGTGACTGAATACACATGCAGAGAGAATGGTGGGTAAGATATAAAAATACCTCCTGATTTCTGTTGATGGCATTACAGAAAATGCAGCATGCTACATGCCATGTTTTTTCTCTACATGCCATATGCATGCTGTCTTCTGACTTCTCTACAAAGTCAGACCAATTAAAAAAACAACAAGAAGTTGAAGCTAAGTATTAAGCAGAGGCTTAATCTTAAGAGTCCTTCCAGATTTCTCCATTTAGGGAAGAAATGACATACAAACACACATCCTGAAAATAGCAGTGACATTTCTTCAAAAGCAAATTCTCTCATTTTGCTCAATTTATAACTTTTTTTTTCCCCCTTTAAAAAACAAATCTTTTTATTTTGTGTTGCAACCATTCAGTGTGCTTTGGGCATATAGTCACTGTCTTGCAGGCATCCTCACTTCCATACATGGGTACAAACACACACATGCGTGCTCACAAGCACAGTCTTAGTGTGCGCACAAACTTACACTAAGATAACAAAATTTAGAAATGACAACTGATTTGCTTGCTTTCATTAAAGTCTCCATATGGTGTAACAGTGGCTCACATCAGCTAGTTTCTATTTAGTCAAATGAAGTATAAGCAATTTTTATTCCAAGAAATATGCCCACCCAGAGAATGCATTAAAATAATTACATTTAATTTAGAAAACAGATCTAGTTAAATCAGGGAGTGTGTTTTTTACCAATGTACAAAACTCTGCTCTTCTTTTGTGCAGCCTCCCCTGCATCTAGGGGAGGACTTAAGATGACTGTGGTCAAGATGACCATAGGTGTGGACTTACCCATTTTATCATAAACATACAAATGCATTTTAACTATTATACAAAGTAGCAACTAGAAATAAACCTTTCTTTTACGGACATAACCCTCCTAAAATAAGTCTACGCTAAAATCACTAGTATCCCAATTGTTGTCTTTTCTTTTAATTTTCTTTGCTGATTTAGGATTATAGACCAGTCTCATTAAGAGTTGCTGTGGTCCATCCTTTCGCCCACTTCTGATTTCCACTAGCGTGACTCCGTGGTGGGTTGCTGCAGGGAACTGGACCCGGCCGAATGTGAATCTTTTTTTATTCTTTTTCTCAGGTGTACATGGCAGAAAGATCTCAAAAAGTCAAGTAATCTCAGCAAATTATCAAAAAGATAAGCTACTGAAGACTTACCCATATACCCTACTGTTCCTACTCTTCCACGGATTGATTCACCCTCAGGGATTTTAACAGCTAGACCCAAATCAGATATTCTAATATGGCCTGGAAGGGAAAAAGAAACAAACCAACACAAACCAGATATAATAATATGACCCAAATTAATTCAAAAACACAACTGCACACAAAACACATCGCTGCAATATTCTTGCAATTTACTGTTCACACATTTTAAGAAAAGACTGTTCTGAATCACTGAATTGGAGCAGTTTCATTGATAAGGAAAAGACGAATGATTAAGCGTGTTATAATGCAGTGAAAGTAATTTTAACAGTGAGGCTATGGACTAGAGTGGATTGAGTTACGTATTTTAAAACCAACCGAAAAAAGGCAATGAGGAGAACGCTGTAGGGAAGTATTACGGGATGGATGGGCTGACATAATTCTGTAACTCTCTGACGGCTGAAGGGGCTACATCTGGCCTGTAACTCAGCATGAGATTTGATTATTGCTGCCTGCAGCAACAAACGGGTACCTGGGTTTGCATAAAACAAGAGGTGGCTCAGCAAAGGATGAAAGTACTTTTGAAAATGGAGCAGGGAGCACAAATTTAGAAATCCCAACTTCCTTTGTGTTGTGTCAGCCTCGCAACGACAAGGATGGAAAAACAATGGAAAAAGGCAGACACCCCCAGCGAAGGCGTGCTCTCGAGAACAGACCTTGCTGAGCAGCACGGCTGCTTCATTGCACCCGTGCCATGAGCTCTAGCACTTCACCCACCCCAGGACAGAAGTATTAGTGTATGCTGAGCCTCTTAGTCACTTCAGAGCATTATTTGTCTTTGTGCAATATATATCCTAAAACTAACTTAATCTACTTTTCTGTGAAAGCATCTCTGTAAACCTCTGAGCCTTACCATAATCATCAAGCAGGATATTTTCTGGCTTCAAATCTCTGAAAATGAAAGACAGCAGTTATTTGTATGAAGCTGGTTTTGATAACGTAACCATACGACAGTGTGTGAGTGCATTTATTACTAGTAATAAACCAATTGAGTGTCAACTCAAACAGCAAGGAACTCATGAAACCAATACAACTTTCTACAACTCACTTCACAGATAGACTGAAACCATATGTCTTTTTCTAAACTGGAGTTACATATTTTCACCAAGCCAAGCTTTTAGTTCCTAATCCACTCTATAATGGACTCATCCATCCAGTCCATTAAGCCCTGTAAACCAAGCCCTATAGTCCTGTGTGTTGTTAAACCTCTGTAACATTTTCTGTTATAAAATCTTTTGTTAAAAAGAAAAATATTTTAAATTTTAAAATGTTTTATTTGCATATGAAAATGGAAATAGCAATCTACTGGGCTCAGATATTCTATGCCTGGCTCAGACCAAATACGTGAATGTGTGTACATGCACTTGTGCACATGTGTAATAATTTCAGTGAGTCTGGAAAATGAGGGGCAGAGGGGGGGATGCTGTGCCCAGATTAAGATTCTACTTACAAACATTTGTGAAACTCTAGTGCCTATGTGGTTTGGAGCAACGCCATGAAAATTGGCAAGGTGGTCACTCCAATGTCAAAGATGTGCCTTTTACTGCTCCTGTGAAAAAAATGTTCCCAAATCTGGCCAAGTTATAAACTTCTGAAAAAAATAATGTCAGTTTTCATATATTTAGCAGAGTCTCGGCAGGTCATTCTTCTGAAAGGTCTGTCTGCACCAAACCTGCTCCATCAGTTGCTGCTTCTAGATGCTGCCCAGGCCAGCCATGCTCAAGTCCTCTCGCTTGACCAAGGCTGTTTTCCAAACCTGGGAGCTGAGCACACCTTTGCAGCCACTGCTGCGGTTCCTGGATGCGGTGGGCTGCTGTCGAGGCGGGAGCCAGGCGGGCTCCTTCCCGTCCTCCCCGTGCCGCTAAGCGGGGACAAGGCTCAGGCTGCTGCTAGCGCAGAGAGGGAACGAAGCCAGCCTGGGAGATGGGACCTGGAGGTGTCAGAGGGAAGACGGGGACGTGCTGGGCAGGGAGCACCCCAGAAGGGCCACGCGATGCGAGCAGGCTGCGCTGGCTCAGGAACCCGAATAAGGCACCAGCGCGTCCGGATGAGGCAGGGAAAAATGTATTGCTGCACTTCACAACGTCATGCCCTGACATTTATCTGATCGACTCCTACTGAAACACAGCGTTTAGCCTGGTGCAAATCCAAGAAGTGCTTGGTCTCCTCTTTTTTTAAGGCCTCCTTGCATTTGTGAACCAGCTTGATTCTGTTAGCTTTCCAGCAAGATGCATTTCTTTTCAAAGAGCAAAGTGGGGGGGGGTACAAGAGAAACCCTTGCACCAGGAGATCTGTGCATTGCACGGAGTCTGTGCAGGAGCCCGCCCTGCGTTTCAAGCTGTACCGCTCTGGTGTCGCGAATTCTCCTGTGAATGGAGAGGGGTATTTTATAGTTTTGACAATGCCGAGATTGAAATTTCAAAACCTGTCTCATTTTTATTTATTATTTCAAGCAAGAACATAGAGTGCTGTGAACAATCTCCTCTTCTTGCTTGCTTCAGACCCTCTTGACCTCTCAAGATAAACTTCGCCGGGTGCCCAGTGGTACCAAGCCTACTTTTCAAATAAACAATACTGAACTACGTGAAAGGCAGCTGAATGCTGAGGAGAAGCTGTGATTTTGTTTAACATACCACTGTGGGCTTTCCCTGCCTATCAGCAGAAAGTTTCCAACGCCGGAGAAACATGGTCGAGGGCATTTCCTATTTATTTTAAAAAATTTATTCCAAATCCCTTAAGAACTATTTCCTTGAAGAACTCAGACTTCATTAGTTAGTTCGACTTCTGCTCCAGCAGTTATTAGTTCCACTTAAAGCTGTAACTGTGGCCAAATGACAAGAATCCTGCGTGCAAGCTGGGAAATGTTGTCTTTGAATGAGAAAATGAGAGACTCCACGAGGACTCTGAGAACAGCAGCCCAGTCCTTACAGTCCTCTGTGGTTTGGGGCAATTAGGGCAGTCTTTCCTTCCCCCCAGACATCAGTTGTCATTTCTGTTTTCAGATTTCTGGTTCCTCAAGATCAAGGCTGGCTTCCTTGGCATGGCCAACGCTTCCAAGTGCCAAGGAGGAACGTGATTTTTGTACTGAAATGTCTAGGAGAAATAAATCCCTGGTGGACACAGTTACATGTAAGCTTACTTCCCAATGGTACAGCTTCCCATATGTAAACTAGCCTTGCCTAAATATACTGAAACGTAAACTGCTGGCACTGCACCCATGCTAGAAAGGTGATGGTACGTTGTTTGGCTGTACAAGACAGCATAAACAACTCAATCACGGTGGACAAGGCTTTACTGTATATTTGTGTAATGCCTAGGACAATGTGATCTTGATGCTGACTGGAGCTTCCAGGCACAGCTATAATATATATAAAAAAAATTTATATAGATACATTAAAAATATATAAAAATTAAAAATTATATATATATATATATTTATATATATAAATAACTCGAGGAGAACCAGCAGCTTTTTATGTTTGCTTTCCATGAACAATCGACCCGTTGACCTTTACTAACACGACGCAGTTGAAAAATGTAACCTAAGTGCCATGTTTGGCAAGGGAATTCTGAATCAGATAAATCTGACTCTGAGCCTGGTTATTCTCTCAGGTCACGTCCGCAGCGTGCGTCACTGGCCCATGAGATGGGGATGCATTTTCCGATGCTGTGATTTACTCACTCAGAAGCATTTTGTTCATAGAAAATGAAATTAAGTCTGAGGAATAAGTGTTTTGCGATGGATTATTCACCTTGAGAAAGCGGTAGCATTTAGCTGCTATATTTTATTGACCTATATAGCACTTCTCACGGGTCCCAAAACATGCTGTGATATTACAAATTAGGGGTCTCTGCACATGCTCCTAAAATACTGCTAGAAAATGTCACCTACAAGGATATAATATCATTCATCCCCAAAATGAATGTGCCATCTGAGGTGTAAACTAGCAGCTCTTTTAAGAGTAACATGAAAACAACTGCTTAAGGAAGTAGCATGCCATTTCTCTCAGGGCCGCATACTATTTTAGGTGGCCAGAGCCAATTTGTTTTATTAGAAAGTGGCATTAGTATGGCATTTTACTAGCCATGTTATGAATGTACTGGTCATTTTCATCAAGCAAGTATGCTTGTGATCTAGTACTTTTTAAAGGAACACTATAAAACCTCCTAAAACTTCTTTGAATGTGGTAGGATGTTTTTTAAAGGAAAGGGAAGGCAGACACGTAACTCATTATTTGATTTTTCAATTGACATTAAACACTTAATTCCATTTTGTTCCTTGGGAAAAAAAAAATCTCCTTCTTGGGCCAGTGCCAGCTAAAGCACCATGTTATCTATCTGCCCTCCTTATGCCAGCTAGCAAGATCTGAGTCACAGTGAGGCAACCAAGTGGCGGTTTGCTGGAGATCTCCTCCAAGGAACAACAATATCATAATTTCTATGTATACAAGCATGTGCATAATGCTTATTATACATGGGCATATTAAATGATTTAAAGTGTGGCTTAGTTCTAAAAAATATTATTGTCTATTAATCATTGTCCTTCAAAGTTCTTTCATCAATTTACAGGACCTCTTCTGTTATGAATGCCCACAATAATGATTTCACAAGCTGGGATGATGAAGACAAACATTAAATGTTGTTTACAACTACATTGGTCATTGATTAAAAAAAAATAAATCTTCGTGGAGTCACAAGAACCCTGTCTGCAATCACCCTGCTTATCCAGCAAGTAAACCCTCTGATCCCCTGGAAAACTGCTTGTACAGAGCTGTAAGCCAGACTGGAAGCTGAGAACTTGAAATTTGTCCTTCTCGAAGCTGGCTGCCTGTCACCGCAGCGGGCAGTGCTCTGCCCGCTGGCTGCACCCGCGGCGGGTCGCATGCTGCCAGCAGGACGTCTCCATTGCTCGGCTGGGAATGTGCCTCCTTCCACGGCTGGCACGCTACGGCCACCATCACGATCCAATCTAGCTAATCAAACCAGGTCGTGTCCTAGAGCGTAAATCCGTGCCCTGTGTCTCAAACACCCTCTTGCGCTAATTGCGCTCCCTCTGGGATAGGAGAGAGGGCTTTTCCACAGCTGACGTGCTGCAGCCCCTAATGCAATATAATCTAACTAATTAAAATAGAGGCTTGAATGGGATGATCTCCATTTCATACCAACTAGAAACTAGATTCCTTGATGAAATCCCTTTAAAGGAACTTTCATGATTTTCTTCTGTCACCCAGTGCACGCTGAGGCAGGGTTTGGGGAGCTTTGTGTTAGTTCTGTATAATTTAGACAGGATGTATTTAGTGAAGCGACTGCTTCCTTCCATGATTACTGAATCACACTATATTTGTACAGGGGTCTGTGAAATTTCAGCCAAAGCACTGAGGCATCGAAGCTGTACAGCACCACAATGAGCAGGGAGGATGCAGGCAATTCTTTTCTACCCACAAAAGATGTCCTAAGACTCTAGAGAGTGCTTACCTATACACAGTATTTTCTCTGTGTAGGTCTTCTAAGCCACAAAGAATCTCTGCTGCATAAAACAAAGCTCTTTCCTCCTCAAAGCCTGGGTTTCCCATGTTGTAGATATGAAACTTCAGGTCACCTCCATTCATTATGGTCAGAACCAAACACAGTGCATCCTTTGTTTCATAAGCATAGGCTAAATTGACCTAGAAAAACATTTGTAGCATAGTTGTGACAGTTCAGTTAGCTGCTAAGAAGAAAGCACTAACTTTTCATTAAAGATTTTCTGTCGAAAAGGAAAAAATACATTGACTGAATTTGATATGGGCCTTATTACACTAGCAAACATACATTTTAAAAGTACAGAAAAATCAGATGTTAGGATTTTTTAGATTAATTTGTTGAATCTACTCATCATCAGAAACCCTCAAGGTTAATGTCAGATAGCTTAAGGCTAAGATAGCTTCACAGGCTGGACAAGCATACTAAATCCAGACATACTTTTCCACATAAGAGAAATCTTAATAGTCAAGGGACTCTACACCTCCTGCTGCACTGTTTTGCTCTCAGAAACCCATCATCTCAGTAGGTTCCCAGGAATAGCCCAGTCCTGTGGTGGTCAAACAGACCATCGCTGAGGCATGAAGGTCAGCATCGCCCTTGCGAGGCTCTGGTGGGTGCCCCAGGAACGATCAGACAAGCCAAAAGCTACCCATCACTTCAAATAGTGCCATTGTCTTTGCTTCTGCCAGAGGTAAGTAAACATCTTGCATCTGTTGTATTCATAGTGCTTCTTAAAATAAGTATACAGAACATGACAGATGCTGATATAACAACACCTTTTTTTTTTTTAAATCTAAGGCAAGTTTTGAGAGACACAAGAGCTGGCAGATCTCAGGAAAGCCCTGTCAGGCAGAGCAGCTCCATGTCACTGGCTAGATGCTCCTACTAGCCAATCTCTTCTGATCTACTTGGGTTGAATCTCCTTCAGTGTCCTCCAAGCTTCTCCCTCCCAGACTCTGGGAATTCAGGTAATCACGCTGGATAAAAATAGCTCAGCCTGATGCAGCCCTGATGCAAGTCAAGGCTGTAAAATGCATCACGTTCCCATGGTAGGAACCGGCACCTTGTTTGGTGCATTTCTCACAGACCAGAGACTAAAATGAGATTTGGTAAGGGTGCATGGAGCAGGACTAAGGTGCAAAGCAAAGGGAGTCAGCTTCTGGAACCTTTCCTGTAGCAGGAGGAGGAGGCATCGGATTCAACAAGAACAGTGCTCGGCAGGTGAGCAGGGAGCTGAGCACTGGGGAGTTCAATACTCACTACAAACTGACTATTGACTTTTTCTAAAATCTGCTTTTCATTTAGTGCCATGGATTCGCCTTTCCTCTTTTTTATTCTCTTCTTCTCTAATCTCTTGCAGGCGTACATCTTCCCTGTCGCTCGTACTTGGCAAGCGCAGACCTGCGAATTAAAGAGAACAATTGCTGGGTAAATTGAAGCAAACGCTGTGTCTGGGTTGCACTTTACTCCTCATGATCTGATCTGATTTAGTCCTTTTAAGGTTAGAGACGGCAGCCTAGCGAATAAGGCATAGGCGGGGGCAGCTGGAGAACCAACTACTGTTTCCAAACCTGCTGTGTAATATTGGTTTGATTATTTCACTTTCCTCCCTCTGCTTCCTACCCCACCTCCTTTTGTCTGTGCAGATTGTAATCTGCTCCGCGAAAGCCTGTCCGGGCCTCCTCTGACTCTGCTGCCTAGGCAGCGACCTCGAGCCATCCGTAAAATACAAATAAGGGTGTGACCCTAATTCCACTGTGAACGCAACGGTCGAATTCAAAATAATTCTCAAAAGTGTTCTTTTGAGATTACAGTGTCATGAGAGGGTAAGTAAAACTGTCAGCAATTAATGAAAATCAGCCTCTGTCGCATCAGGCTCCTGTAACCTGCAGAGCCTGAGAAGTAAGAAACACTCTTAACAGAAACTTTCAGAATTACTCACCTCCCCAAAGCCGCCTTTCCCTAGTACCCTGTACTGCCGAAACGTGTTTTTTGTTACTGGTTGCCTGGAAGAAAAGGGGGGGGGGGGGAAGACACCCTACATTTAATGCACTCTCTGTGATTTATTTATTTCAGAGCATACTTTTGAAAAGCAAAATAGATAAATATTATATAATCACATTATTTCAAGGTAATAATATTATATAATATAATATATAATTATGTAATTACATTACTTCAATACTATGTATGGCTTGAACTTTTCAATTCCAACATATTAAGCTGTAATAAAATACAACACATTAGTGAGTCATCAGTATAATTTCTGCTAGCATCTTAGGACCACGGAGGGTTCTGAATCTCCCTTATATAGCTTTGGCCTTTGTTAAGCAAAGAGGAGGCCTGAGAGCTTCCAACAAGATATTAATTCTCATGATATATAGGAATTTTTTAAGGGTAGTGCTGGGCTAACACTATTGCTTTGCTTGGTCTTCAAGATGAGAAAAAGAGATCCAAAATTCAATCCACCAGAAAATATTTCTGGTTTCTTGACCTTAAACAAAACAGGAAACTGATGTGAAACAAGGAAAGAAACAATCCCGGGAACCAGAGAGGTGGGTTCAGGTCCCGTTTGCAGGAGGGGAGAGCAGGAAGCCAGGCTCCAAGCCCTGGGGTACCTGCCTCCTGGGAGAGCAGGGCAAGAAGGGAGGGAAAGCATCTCTTTCCTTTGAAGAGCCAAATTAAGGGTTAAATAATTCTGTCTTTCTTTCTGAGGGCAGAGTGCTCCCTAACAATCACTAGACACGATCACTATGTGATCTTAGATCTTACAGGATTCCCACAAAATTCTGCTCTACCAAAAGGGCTCCAGCCCTACATCTAACTTATACCACATCTGTTATCATCAAAGTTTTATAACGCAACAGAAGAAGAGCTCTAGATTCGGAGAGATCCAATTTTGTATCCACTGCTCCATCACCGAAGTTTTACAATTATATTAGCCGTCGATATGAATATTCCTACCAGCTTTGTTTTCCTCTGGCGGGCAGCCAGTCGGCAGAGGGAGCACAATAACATGGCTGTTCCCACAACAGTGATGATGAGGTTGATGACAATAAGGAATAAATGTTAAAGCGAATCGTTTCATTTATGTTCATTATTGTTTTTAAAAGTGGGGGAAGAAAAATACGCAGAAGGCCAAAACTAGAAGAGGAAAAGATGCTATTTTCAGGCTTCTGTGAAGATACTGCAAATGCACAATTAGCAGCGATAACTACAGGCTCAGCAATGTCCCTGGAATAAATGGACTGTTTGACTCCTCCGTTGGAGCCAGCAGGCTGTCAGAAGGAGCTGTTGATCACTCCGTGCTACTAACATCTCTTTGCTAATCCTAAAAACAGTTCTCCCAGCTTCTTAAGCCGGATAGGCACATCCAACGCCTTGTCACGTTTGTTGGGGGAATGGAAAAAACAAATCCTCAAAGCATTTGAGAAAATTCCTTATCCCAAAGGTGAAAATAGATAGGAAATAGCCTGGCTAAAGATGAATCATCTGATGTTTTTTTAATCGAAATGGAAGCGTAAATGCTGGATTCAGTAAAGATGGCATGTGGAGCACGTCTTGGCGTGAAAAGGCTCTCCCCTCTGCCCACTGCTTCCCTTCCCTCTTGTGCAGCAGCTCTGCAGCTTTCCAGGGAGAGGAACTGGCACAGCTCCTTTGATCTCCGAGGCATCATGCTGGTACACACCGCTCGTGGATCTGGCCCTAACTCATCTGCCGTAATTAATTCCATTTGTGGAAACCGGGGCTTCTCTCAACTCAAGGTCGCTGTTACCCAGCATTGTACGTCTGCTACAGCCCTCACTGACAAGGAGAAGGCAAAGGCCCTTTTCCTTGCAAATTAATACCCACTAAGGCTACCTGGTTATTAAATGTGCTCAGAAATGTCTAGCCAATAAATATGGCGTGAGGACCTATATGCCGTATTTTTCTCTGTTTACAGTGATTTAATAATTGTGGTAACTGGTCCAGAGAAAAAGTCACCATATTCAGAGCATAGCTAAACAGAAAGACAAGTGAAGTTGCTGAATGTACTTTAATCATACCTAACATGCCTAATGTACCTAATACCATTAAATGGCTGAACACTTGAGCTTTAGAAGCCAAAACTGGCTTCCTGGTGTTTTGGGGTGGATTTCTGTTTTAGTCTTTACTTCCCTAGCAAGCAGCATTTGTTTCAGTCTTACTTGGGCACAGTGTTTGCAAATGCAAAAGGCAGAGACTCGATGTGTATCTTACATTTAGCATTCTAGATGCACAAGGGTAGGTTATAAAAAAGTGCAATGTGTCCTTCAAGCTGTGCCACGAGTAGCTCGTCGTGAGAGGGCCTACAATGAAATTGGCCACAGACGTTTCTCAGATCGCAGGAGATTTGGATTTCTATTTTTTATAGGCCATAGGTCTTGCTCTATGCACTTGCTGTGCACAAGCACACTGCGTGTGCAGAAAAGGTGCCCAAGTTGCTTGCTTGGGCAAGCAAACTTGGGCAAGCAAACTTGCTTGCTTGGGCAAGCAAGCAAAGGTGCATGCTTCAGGGGTGCGGTGTCACCTTCAGGGGTGCGGTGTCCCTGAGAGGGAGGGGAGCAGCTGGAGAGTATTTATGGGTGTAAGCACATTCAGGGACGATGAAGGAGCACTATAGATATCCCAGACACCAAGTGTTCTTTTTGGACGGTCAGAGCCGGAGACTCAGCTCACGGTTAAATTGAGTCTAATGCCAACATAACCATGACTTTTCTATATGGCATCTTCCTGTGGCTAAAGCCATTACCTCTTCATGAACCTTCTAACAACAAACACAAACAAATGCAAAAATTAGGAAAGCCTTCTTGGAGCTCTCTGGGAGAGCTTCTTTGGAGTACAGCTCAGGGAAATGGGGAATGAGTCTTGATGGACCTTCTTGAAGGAGAACTGTGAAAAGAGGGAGAGAATCGCCGCACAGAGAGGGCCATAAATGGCAAACATCAGGATAAGGCACAGTAATGCTGCAGAAAGTCCAAACTATCTTTCTCTTGAAGGCAAAGGGAGCAAACGTACTATCTCAGCTGTCAGATTTTGACTATATTCTAAAGGCTTTGCATGGAAAGTGAAAATAAACCTTTTGTATTCATTTTTAATTTGAAAAAAAATATGGTGACACTTACCTTTCCAACCACTTCCACTGGAGAAACCTGTCGAAGTACATGCTGTTTAGGAATTCTTGGAATGGTTCCCCACTGAGGTGGTCAAGGACAGATCTATCTCAGATGAAAAGGATATATAAGTATTTTATAATCCTGAACTTGGAGCAAATGAGAAAAAAGACAAGAGGAGAAAATCCAGACTTCTATGGTAGGATCACTTTACTTCTACTTTATTTTGTGCTTTATTTTACTCACGGTTTCAATCTAGGAACAAAGTAATATGTTTGATGGATTTCATAACAGGAGGCCTTATACAAGCTGAGTAGTAATATGTACTGGTTATGCTTGCTGAAAATTAACAGGGCATCTTCCACTGGCTTCAATGGACTTTTACAAAGGCTGTTAGTCACTAGACAACAAATATCTTCGCTTCTGTTAGTAAATTAAGATGGGCTTAACACAACACCCTTAGGAACTGAGCTCCTAAACTTTGAGGGATGTTTACATCTGGATTGAAAATTTCTGGCTGAAGCCCGTTTCTGTCAAAGATAGACCATCAGAGGGTTATTTTGAGAAAAAAAATCAATTTCAATTCCTGCTATACGGAAGAAGTAATAACTGTCATTAAAGTCAAAGGGCTTTTCCTAATAGCTATGTGCTTTGTAGGTAAAAAAAGAGGAAAGAAAGTCTGAACAGGGATGTGGATTTACTTCTGGATCAAGAAAAGAATTTTGGGGCTCACGCAGTGGATGCAAAGTCTTTTGCATAATCAAAGGAATAAAGGAATAAAAAGGCCAGTCTGCAAATGTGAGAAATATGTTGCCTGTGACAGGCAACAAGCATCCAGAGACCAACCGGCATCCCATAAGGAAGGCCAAGGGTTCAGAGCTGAGAAAAGATGGGCTGAACTGAGAGATCTGCCTGAGATGAAGGTGGTCACGTTGTTTCACAGGAGGTTGTTGACCTGCTGGTTTTGGTTCTTGCCTTGCTTACTGGGGCTACTGCATCCACCTCTGCTGGCAGCATTGGCAGGGACAAAACTTGGTTTTGGGTGAAAAATGCCCACAAGAAATGAGTATTTCTGTCTTGGTGTATACAGACACTTCTGTGTCTGTATCTAAGGGTATACAGACACATTTCTAGGTTTTGCTGGAGAAGGAAATCCTCTCTGAAGGACTACGCTGGTTTGGGAATGGATAATCTATGTCTTACCCTGCGGCAGTTCTAGACCTGAGCAACCAAGTCACCATGAATAACATGTCTCCTCAGTTTAGTTCCTCCCTGTTCATGAGCTACTATTCATAAGTTTTTGGAATTTCTCAGCTGTTTGAATTTTTTTTGGTAATAATTCTTGCACCGTCAATTTGGGACAGGCAGGTTAATTGCACATATTCAGTATTCAGAAGTCAAATTGTTGTTGTCTTCATTAGCTTTGATTGGACACAGATCATATGGTTTCCCCTAAGTGGATTCAAGCTTCAAAATAAAATAAAAAGTAAGTCTTAATGAGCTTTAACAAATGTCCAAATTCAAAGCCAAAATTATAAGGGAAATTGGAGGGGGGCAGAAGCAGACAGTCAAAATATTAAAGGTCAAAGCAGAAGTTAGAGTTATACATGCATTTCTCCCACAGACTGATCTTATCTGTGAAGACGTGTCTGAAACTCATCCCCGTTCCTGCTCCTACACGATAGCAAGCTTCATATTTGTATGTATGCCTCCCTTTTTTGGTCTGACTGTGAACTCTTCCAAAATTAACATTATTCAGTACATTTGGTAAATACCAACAGCAAGTTTTTAAAACTTCCTTTTGACCCCATTTCAGTCCATGTGAAATGATCAGCATATTTATTAACACGGTCTCAAACCTGGCTTACTTATCCATTGCAGCTGAGACGACGGAATGGCTGTTGGTGAATACGAGCCTGAATTAAGTGGTGTCCAACGCTAGCCTATTCCATTCAGTTAATTAAAAGCTGCACGCATTTCAAAGAACAATAGCTGCCTTTCACCGCTTGTTTGCTTTTTAGTTCCCCTCTTTGGCAACAACAAAGTGCATTTTAGAGGGAACTGTCAGCTTTCAAACCGATTTGAGAACTGGAAACAGGCATCAGGGGGGTTTGTGTCAAGCACAGCTCTGCCTTTGTCATTGGGACTGGCACACACAACTGGTGTGAGTTATACGAGCATCTCTACATGACACCAGGCCAATGCAAGGAAACTGGTTATGTTATAAGAGAAGGCCAGAAATAACCCACATCGCCTACCAACGCAAAGAATAACTGAAAACAGAAAAGGTCAATGAAATGAGTCAAAACAATGAATGACAGTGGAGCGAATTTTACAAATCCCCATTACATCATCCAGGGAAAACAAACCGTGCTCAGCCAGAAACCACATGGGCCAGCTTGCGATGATCCCTCCTTTTCATATTTTTATTGGTTTATGATCTACTGGCGTGAACGTACCGGGGTCAGTGTTTGCAAATGCAGATTGCATACCTGGAGCTTTAGCGCATAATAGTACAAATCGCCTCGCCGCTACAAAAACTGATAAGCCTTTTCCCAGACAAAGGATGAAATAATGCACGTTCGTTTGAACGCCACAGACAGACAGAAAGCATTAAAAAAGCCCCATTCTCCTGGTGAAGATTTTCTGGAAAAGCCACGCGGAGCAAGTTTGCACATTCCTCTGTCTAAATGGACTGTATAGCCACTTAATTTTTATTCACTTTGAAACAGAGATGTTTTCTTTGGATACATTATCATTGTAGCTCTTTTCACACAGCATGAAATCCATGGCTGGTTTACTTGGCTAGAACACTCTGTCAAATACCTGAAACACTAAGTGCCTGTGTGTAGTGTATATAATGGCATGGAAATATTTATTAGATTTTGTTCAGATGAAATGACTTCACCGCTTGTCAGCAATGCCTCTAGGATTATGAACATAAACCGAAGATACATGCGTCAGGTTCAAATTGAAATGTCTCTCTTTACCTGACGCATTCCTTACAAGCTGCTGACTGCAGCCCTGCGCTCTTCGGGTATCGAGTTATACTTACTTTGTACAGTGAGAGAATAGCTCTTTGCAGGGGCTGTTTTCGAGTTTCTCCTCTGTCTGTTGGATAAGATCTTGACTGACTTCGGGAACACAGGCTGGAGACTGGGGAGAGAAGAGAGAAGCACATTATCTCTGTGATGCGGTGCAGATTCTCCTCTCTTAACGTGTGAAAGACACATTCATTATTTATGCCCTGAGCTGCTTCCATTCAATTCCAGCGGTTGTGTAAAAGCAAAGGAGCTTTACGTCAAACAGCAGTAAAATAGGATACCGTGGTAACTCGCTCCACATTCCGCTCTCTCCTCACATTGCTTTTTTGCCTTCTCCTGTACCTTCACCTCCTTGCCCAGCCTCATGAATATGCAGGACCCACTCCTTGCCAGTTCTTTGAACTGCTCCCTTGCATCCCATGAAAAATGTGCTGGCCTGAACTGTGTACAGGCCATTCTCTTAAACAAAAGAGAATTTGCCCAGTGTTTTCACTTCATTGATGATTCATTGTGCTGTCTGAAAAATCCATCTTCTTTTTTTTTTTTTTAACCAGCAAAGGAAAACAAGAGTAGAGCATTGGTATTTATTGATTTATATATAAATAGTATAAAAAGATGCTCGCAAAAGTGTCCGGACACTTTAATTCATCATTAGAAGGACAAAAATAATCCAGCAGTTTTAAAATAATCACTTCAAAAAGGAACTCTGCCAACCAAGCACATAAACTCTTTTCATCCTCTCCTCCCTTTAGAGAGAACGTACATTCAGCCCCTTCAAAAAGCCCTTACCAACGAGAGGTCTTTTGCAGTATCCCCTGATGGTTAACCAGTTTAGGACCTTTGGGACTAATTATCTATAAAGACAGTTTTTAGGCAGTCCACATTCTTACTTATTGACAGGATACCGTAATTATATAAAAAAGTGTACATGCATGTGTATGTGTGTGTGCACGCACCTACTTATAGACATTTCTCCCATTGACATGAAAGCCCCTTTATATAAACAAGTGGATTTGGGTATTTTCAATAAATCCAGCCATAGATGACAAAATTCTCTTTCCTTGCAGAAGCCTTAACACTCGGTAAGGTTCCCCATCCACGGCCACAACCACCAGATGTGCTGAGTAGGTGGGTCACAGAGCATCATCACTCATTCGCGGCCAGATGTTCTCATTAACTCACCCTTAGTTGGGGATATCTTGGCAAGCACTGAAATGCATTGCAGGCAGAGTTCAAAAACACTGGGAATGAGGACAGAGGAAGGGGCAGAGGTGGAGCCAGAGAAAATCTCCAGCATGGTGAAAGCTGAATTAAGTCTTTTATCTTTTCCTTCCCACTGCTGAAATGTGAATATGATCCTGGTTGTGACATGAAAAAGTAAGTTTGTTCCACTTGAATGTTTTTAAATAGGAACATGGTTTAGAGAACTGTCTGTGCATGCTGCGTAATGCAGTCTCACTGTTCAACCTTGACAGACAATCTGCAGAACATGCTGGGTATTTTTGACCTCACTGAAATATTTCCTCATTTCCTCCATATATTCCTCCATTTCCTCAGCAAAAGATATTTAGGGAACACCCACTTTTAATCACAGACAGAGTATATTGCTAATAATTAAGAAGTCTCACAGTTTCTTGAGAGGTAGATGAGCCCCCACATTATCATCTAAAAGATGAAGAGACTGAGCCAAAGCCAGATTTTCTCAGCTTGATTGGCCACTGAGTCTGACAGGAACTAAGAACTGTAGAACAAGTCTCAGTAAATCAGACAACTTAAAGAAATTCCTAACTGTAGATGCCTGTGACTAAATCTAAGTCCCAGTTTTAGTTCGAGAGAGTAAGTAAAGGCAAGAGTGAAGCAGCGAAAGAAATAGGAAAAAACCTCAAAAGTCCTGTTTTCCAGTCTTACAGCTGCTGCATTGAAACTACTGCCAAAAAAAAAAGGGGGGGGGGGGGAGAGAAAAAGAAAAAGGCTTTTAAAGGAATATTCAGATAGGAAGCAAAGCCTAAAGATTAGCAGTATTTCAGTTGATTTGGGCTAGGAACCATACGAATTAATGCCTGTACTTTATACTTTGCGTACTCAATGGGGTGTGCTACACAAGTTCATCAGCAACCCAAAGTTTGTACGTGGCTGAGTCCACTGCTCTGAGACCTGGTTATCTTAATAAATCAGAGAACATCTCTCTGATTTATAGGGTACAGAAACACCACCGAACTTCGTAGTCTTTGTACTGCTGTGAATCAGGAGTGTCTATTCTGACGTGAATGGAGCTGTGCTTAAGTAAAATTGACACTAGGGCCTCTAATTGAAGTTACTACTAATTAAATCTAGGATTGTTCAACATTTATAGGCCAAAATAGGGACTCAAAAGCTAAGTACTAAACCCCATAATTAGGCATTTAGACCAAGTGACATGATTCCTGCTCATGCCAGGCAACTTCATTTCCCAATGAGAGGTAATCTGCCTTGAGGTTAGTGTTGAAGATCATGCACATGATGCATTATTATAGTAGTAATTCCATCAAATTTTGTCTGAGATCAAAGTACGTTTAAAAAATAAATTATAAGCATCAGCTAAGTCTTTTGCATAAAGAAGGAACAAAATTCTTATAGGGAAAGAGGAGAAGAATGAGCAAAAGAAACTGTAAGACAATGTGGGAAGTATTTAAAAATGGCATGAACTGTGATTCCTCTATCCAAGTTTGTGGGAGATACAGTCATCGCTTGGTTTTTCAAAACAACTCATTGCTGACCTTTGAACCCTTCTTCCTCTGGGCAAACTGAGAGCAAGCCGACAATATCAGGGTAGGTAAAGACATAAATACACTGACATTCTGTACATGGACTAAAGCCTTACAGCGTAGTGCAAACACTTCACTAGATCACTTCACTTTCTGTAACAAAAACCCCACTTTTTTCACAGGCTGATCATTTCCAAAGGTTTTGTAGGACCAGCAAAACATTTTGTGTCATTATGCAGCCCTTCATAGTGTTCAGGGCAGAGCAGCTGCACCACGTGTACGGGAGGAGCATACCCAACCCTTTCCAACTCTGCATACAGTTCTAGGGAGCCTTTGTATGATCCTTCCTGAGATTTTCCTTGAGACTTCATAGTTCCCACCGCTCCCATTAAATACCCATGACTGCCATTTTCCCTGTTTGAGTACCGTGCATACCTACAGCCTTCAAATGGTCAAACAAAGCCAGAAACAACTACAAGCCAAAACCCAGCCTACCAATCTACTTTTGCTCCCCTGGAGAACAATTAGGTAGCGCAGGTTATGAGTGCAAGAAAGCGTTTGGATCCCAAGAGCAAAAGCTTCCAAAGGTAACACTTTGGCCGCTTATGGAAGAAAAAGTTGCTTCTTCCCTGGAGAGGTGCAAAAGATTTCTGCAGCCCCGATGAAATGGTTATTAACGCTGTTCTCCCACTGCATTATGGGTAATGGCCGTAAAAGCAAATTCGGCTTTTACAAGGGAACAGAGACACCTTTTTGAACATATTAAATGTCCTGTGGCAGCTAGGAGAGCCATACACCATGATTAAGACCATTACATCTGAGCGTGTGACAGAGAATACTCTGCTAACTCTTCAGAAACAGCTGCAGAAACCTGTTACGTTTTCCTGTATTCAAAACAAAACGCTGGGTAGTTTTAACAAGTACAGTCCTATATTTTCCCTAATGGCCATTCTGTTTCCTGAAGGCAAAGAAAGTGATTCTTGATCTCACTTACAATAATGTTAAATCAGAAATGATGCCAGTCAAGTCAACAGAGTAACACTAGGGTAAAGCTGATGGAACTGAAACCAGATTCGTGGCCCAAGACTCTGGCAGAGCAAAAAGTGCTTAAATTGATCCAACAACAAAAATTTCTCTCATCACGTTAGCCTTTTTGACCAGACAGTTTAATGAAAGTTCAAAAGTCCAAACTACTTTCACCAGGGTTTAATAAAAATCTCCTATCTCCTGTATCTTCTCATTTATGGCCAGAAACTGAAAACCTTTGTATAAATATTTTGCTGGCAAAGCAACATCTCAGTTTTATGATGCCGTCCTGTTTAATTTTTAAGAAAAGAACGCAACTAGGAATTGGATTAGTGATTATCTGAGAAACAAGACATGGATATTCAGTTACTTCTGAGTGCCATTAACATGCTCTGAGAAAAAAGTCTCCACTTCTAAATTTTGTTTTTTCTAATTTCAAAGACAAAGGAGATCCTCCCAGCTGCTCTTCCATTTCAGTAAATGGCATGAAAACAGCTGAGATGTCACACACTTGTTCAAGGTTAGTTGTGTTCGTGTCCACAAAAATTTGGAGATCGCCGTTCCTTCCAAATTAAGCCTCTGGGCCTGCAAGACCCTTTCCGTCTTTTGCTGAGAGGTTGATCGCGGCTTCTCCCCCTTGCTCTCCTGTTCACTAGGATGCAACCGCTGATAAACAGCACGGCGGCTAGGTTTGAAGCTGGACGCAATATCACCCATAAATACCAGGTTCTTGGTGGGAGCCGAGAGGATCGCAAGCCAAATGCAATCTGGTCTTCCCTGCACTACCACAGTTGTCCCCGGCAGCCCGAATGCCAGGAGACCCCTGCCAGGCAGCTGTGTCTGGGCTGCATCTGGTACTGCCCATGTCCCAGCACTCGGCACCTCACTGAAGTACTGAAAAGAAGCGAAATCTGATTCAGATCAGATGAAAGCTTCCAGGCTGTGTAACTCCCCATTAGCTGTTATTTTGAATGTCATGTTGCATCACTGTACTTTAAAATGTAAACTCACCTTTTTTGACAGCTCTGTAAGTTTTGCTACAGGCTACTTCACTCAGCCCTTCAAGACACAGTATTTGTTGACCTTCACTGAACAGGACAGCAAACAAATAAGCCTTCTCATAAAATTGTTTCTATACGTTTGCCATGGTACTTACACCATTTCTCTGATGGTGTTTCCCCTGTGACTGTGTGGAGGACACCTGACCTTTTGTCCATCTATCAGCTAATCAAATTCTTTATAAAACAAGCTGCAACGCTGGCAGTACCAAGGGAGACATTCAGAAGACTTTCTCTGATAATTTTACTTTTTCATTAAAACATGTTATTTGGTCTAATTTTCCTTAAGGCAGAACTTCCAAATGTTTAAAATGTGTGACTTCGGTCAAGATGTAGTGCACTATAGGTGTTGCCTCCAAGTCTGTGGACGTGAAAGCAAGCAGCCAGCTAGCAGAGATTTGCAACTTCAATGAGCAAAAGCGTTTTCCTGACAACGCAGCAGCTGGGGTTAGCCTTTCTGAAACCGGGGTGGGGTGGGGTGGGTAGCAGGTGTCTCTGTCCAACTGACTCTGATTATTTCCGATAGCTCTATGGAGCCCAGAGCAGATGCACACACAACACAAACCTGCATGTGCAGAGTTGGTTTATTGTGTGCAACGCTGCTGTTTCTGTGGGAAAAGTGCCCAAATGACCAAGGGAACTGAGAGAGATGTGCTGAGACTCCAGGTAGAGACACGTATCCAGCTGGGGCCACCACCACTTGAGAAAGCTACGGAGAGTTGTTGAGAGCACCGAGTGTCTGGAGGGTTGAGAAACATGCTTGGGAAAAGAATGCCAAAGGGAAGCGTTGAGGAACTAGATTTGTTTAGTCTGGAGAAGTAAGAGTGAAACATGATAAAGGTCTTTTAATATAGAAATGTTTTTAATAAAGAGGGCAGAGATTAATTATTCTGCATGTTCTGCTCTACACTGGGGGAATGATGAGAAGGAATCCACTTAACTGGATATGAAGACTTTTTTTCTAATTTCCACACAGGGAAGCACAAGAACAGGCATATGAATATTGTGGAATCTGAAAGACCTCCGAGGACAGACAGACATCTGTTGATGATCTAAGTGTATTTGATCTCTCCTCAATGCAAGAGGCTCTTGAGCCCTCTCCCAGTCCTTTGTACCAATGATTTTGCAAAACACGGGACTCTGTAAAACACAGGCACATGGCATGGCCCTGAGAACAGATGAAGAAGGGATTTTGTATGCCGAGTGCTCACCAAAGGAAACCTGGAGCTCTGAGCAAAGGAATAAGTATCTTATTTGCAAATGAACAGTCCCGCTCAAAAGACACTTGTCTCAATCACCATTGTCTCCTACAAAAAAGAAATAGCTTGCAGAACCCTGAACTTCAGATCAGAAAAAGGGGTAGCATTGACTTTGGTCAGACTGACTTTGCAAGAAACAGAACAGGTCCTTAGTCTGGAGGTAATTCTTTATCCTTACACAGTGCCTTTCATGTAAGAACCTCAAAATATTAAAGCTTCATTGCATGATTAAGTCTTCATGAGCTAGGAGGCAACCTCACAATATTTTACAGAACAGTGAACAGGGAGGTTAAGAGTTGTGTTTTGCAGAAGAGTTGATCATCATTTGTGACTGAAATCAAAGAAGTCTCACAGACAAATGAAAGCTAGAGATGCTCAAATTCCTCAAATCAGTCTATTTGTAGCTTGTGATTAGTGAATAAGGAACAGAAACCTAGAAATACGGGCTTTCATTTTATACCAACTCTTGCCAGTGGATGTGAGTCATCACGGTATCTTAAAGCACGACTGTTCATCACTACAAAAATTATATGAACCAGAAAGATACCACACTCTTTAAAATGAATAGACTTCATTCAAACTTTTGTCATAAACACAACTGCTTTCCTGGCAAGTTTCAGACCTGCAGCCATGATTTTGAAACACGATGAGTTATTTTAGAAGTCACTTGCATAAAACAAATAATGTGCAGCATATGTTATATCTCAGGTTATGAAAACATTCCACAACAAACTAGCTTAAAACAATTACAAATGTTTCAGTCAATGGACAAAAGTTCAAGCCATAACTTTTTTTGAGCTGTCTCCAGTTCCAAGCACTTCTGTCTTAATGATATGTGTATTTTCAGATGTTGACAGCAATTTTCCGCATATAATCTATTTGCAAATCTCCACACAGATTTGCTACTAGTAGAGACCTCAAAACTATGGAAGAAACAGGCTAAAATGAACTTTGGTGTGAGATGGTGCATGACGGGATGAGAAGTGGTCATACACAAAAACCTGGAAATACTGGCTTCATCCAGTTGTTATGTTGCTGCATTTGATTTGCTCTCACACGGCCGTGACCTAAGACAAGCAATGGAGAGCAATGGTTTGTGTCAGGGATGGGAAGTCTGCCACGTGCAATGCCATTCCTGCTGTTGCTTTTGCAGAGTCACATACTTCTCCAGATGTTTGAGGAAGGCTCAGCTAGCAGGAGAGTAGTTACCAGGACAGGTAGCAATGGTATGACTATCAGTGGTGACTGTCCTCAGTCCTTTGAGGCAAACACTCATGAGGAGTCATAAGGAGGACTGTAATCAGAGCAGTTACTAGAAAAAGGGAGAATAGGTAGATACTGAGTTGCTGGAGCGTGTCCAAAGAAAGGCAATGAAGCTGGTGAAGGGTCTGGAGAACCAGTCTTATGAGGAGTGGCTGAGGGACCCGGGGTTGTTAAGCCTGGAGAAAAGGAGGCTGAGGGGAGACCTTATCGCTCTCTACAACTACCTGAAAGGAGGTTGTAGAGAGGTGGGGGTCGGTCTCTTCTCCCAAGTAACAAGTGATAGGACGAGAGGAAACAGCCTCAAGTTGCATCAGAAGAGGTTTAGATTGGATATTAGGAAAAATTTCTTTACTGAAAGGTGGTCAAGCATTGGAACAGGCTGCCCAGAGAGGTGCTGGAGTCACCATCCCTGGAGGAGTTCAAAAAACGTGTAGATGTGGCACTTTGGGACATGGTTTAGTAGGCATGGAGGTGTTGGGTTGATGGTTGTACTAGATGATCTTAGAGGTCTTTTCCAACCTTAATGATCCTATGATTCTATGATATATGCAAGTCATGCTGGTAGGCACAAAATCAGGGAAAAACAAGTTTATGTGCTCAGGTAATGCATGTTTTCAAAGTGGAAAGGTAATGGAAGGCAAAACAAAGACCATGAAATTGTGCCTCTTTGTGCCTCCAAGGCTGATCTGCTACTTGTGGCTAGAGATTCACCCCAAGAACTGGCCCGTGGTATCTCCGCTGGGGTCTGCACTGCTGTCCTCAGAGTAGGAACACGCCAGTGCAGGGCACAGCCCAGGCTCTTCTTGCTCCACCTCAGGGAGGCGTCCAGAGCCACTTTGGGTGACTCTGATGTCCCCCCACCTCCCCGTTTTGGGCAGGGGCAGGCCAATGCCAACTGGGATTCAGTCTGAGCTACGGCCTGGGAATTACTGACCATGCAGCCGGTGACCGATGGAGGGGAAGTGTGAAGGGGCTGACGGTGAGAAATGCAGAGGAAAGCAATGGAGGAGGAGACAGAGTGTCTTGGTGGTACTCTGATTTTGGGAAATCCGGGTTAGGCATGTGTTTCAACCTGGTGAGGGAAAGGTTCCCAGCACTGTCACAGCACACGCAGCCTCCTGACGCTTTTTGGTGTTATGCACAAAAATGTTGGAACATTCTTTTTTCTTGCCCTGTGTCTGATCTTGTCTGTTTGGTTTTAGCTGTATATGTAGTAAACAGCCAATTCTACATCAGGAGCAGCTGCAACACTTTAAGTAATCAACTTCTGCATTTTCTTTTTATTTTTTTTCCTACCACAAAGTCATCTGGGTCTGTATGAGGCAAACCAGTAAAGCACAAGGCTTCATAATTCCAGGATATTTGCTTTGAGATGACAGATGTAGGAATTGGCAGTGAGGTGGATGGGGAGCATGGAGAGCAGCTGTGTTATTAGTGGCAATTTATCTATTACAACAGCATGTAGACATTATACCTGAGAACGGGGACCCGTAATGCCAGGCGCTACATACATATGTCATGAAAGCTAAAGCTTCCAAAGCAAACCAATCTCACTAGGCCTGGGAGTGGGAACGGGGGCCAAAGACGTGAAACACCTCGCCCAGGATTACAGAGTAGGTCAATGACAGAGAAAAAAATTGAACCTGATTCCTGTTCTCTGATCAAATGGTATTTTCAGTACTGAGTGCAGGATCACTTGCTGGTAGCTAAATGAAGAAATCAGCAGTGCCTCTCAACTGTGGGGTTTGTTTTGTAGCTGCGAGCTGATCTGGAGTCATGATGAATGTGTTTTCCCTCATATTCTACTAAACTATCAAAACACATGTTGACACACAGAAAAATACAGTGACTGAAGACAATAGAGCCTTCAGTAAACAGCTGAACATGTTCTTCTGCCTGGAGAGGTTGTACTGATCCATCACAAAAGGCAATGCTAACCACCTCAGTTCATGAACTCATTTACTGCAGTAGATCTGATGTAGCTTCAGGCTGACTTGCTTGCTCCAGACTTGCTGGGCTGCCTCTTGGGCCTTGGCAAGCCCACTGGTAGGAAAAGGATAAGTTTCTCCTCTGGGTTTCCAGCATCCTTCCTCTTTGGTGTTGGGGTACAAGTTGTAGTCTTGAACTATGCCCTTCCTTGGAGAAACTCAGCAACCATTGAGGTTTCCTTTCTGACAAGTGCATAGAACGTTTATGAAGCATTTTTCATGGCTCTCCTGTTAATCAGCAACAGGATCTGCTATCTAGCCATACCTTGTTTTTCCTATTCTCAGTAGACCTTTTTGTAGCTGCTATCACTGAAAGCAAAATGCTTCTTTCTAGAAACTACATTTCTGTTCCTGATGGTGGCAAACAAGCAACTGCCATGCAAATGCTGTGAGTCAAAACATTTCCTACATAAAGATCTTCAATCCAAAGTGTGGTTTCCTTGGAATGTTAAATTATTTGATTATTTGGGGGTGTAACCACAACATGAGTTTCGCAGCAACAAAGGAAGAGAAAAGATTGCCTAGATCAAGATAGAGGAATTTCTTCCTGGCTCCTATAGGTGACCAGAGGAAATCTTAAACACTCAAAGCCCCATAGAAAGTAATTTTGAAAAAACAAAATGTCCCATGAGACAAAATTTAGTTGTTTCATCAGCTTCTTTTGCAAGTCCAGAGAATCAGCTGCAGACTTTATACTCTTCAATTAAACAGAAACGCTCACCACAATCCCAACCAGCTATGGGGTTTTTGGTACAGCTTAGATGAAGAACCTAAACTGGTCACCACAGAAGCTATGCTTTTGACTCCAATTAGTGAGAGACTGGGCCTCACAAGAAGTCCGTGGCAAGATATTTTTCAGTATCTTTAAACCCTAGTCCTTCCCTACCCATACTGTTTTAATAATTCTTTGGAAACCTGCTTATAGAGACTTCTTTACCAAAGAAACAAATTTTTTCCTCCTTTCTGTAGACACACAGGTTTATTGGTGTAGGGATGCTCATAAACTAGCCAGCTGAAATTGTTTTATATAAGCTTGCTTTAAAGCGGGGGAAGGGAAAGTATGTTTTACTTGTTGTTGCCTTTTTTCCTCTTTAAAAGCACTTTGCACACAGATTAAAGGATGAAAACACAGATGAAATAACCCGTACCAGTAGTTGTCAGCAGGATGAGGGGGGTGGCTTATGAACCAGAATAGAAAAGAAGTCTAATTAATACTAACTAGAGTTTTCTAGCTACCCAAAAGTTAGGGTACTCACCCTTGGAAACGTCATTAGTTCAAAAGGTAACCTTTTTTGTTAGCAACCCAACTGAATTATTGCTGTAGTGCATTACTACAAGCAGCCAGATGTTTGATAAAGCATTTGGGGAAAAGAACTGTATTCTCACCATTAGTGGCAACAAAGATGACAGGACAATTTTGAGAGCTTCTGTTCTCAGAAAGTTTTTTTCTCTCATCACGTGTGCTTAATAGGTTTGGATAGCATCCAGTGTCCAGCCTCTTATCAGAGCCTTTCTACCTTTTAATGTCCTGCACTGATGGATAGCCTAGACATTAGCAAGCAACCGTATGTTGCAATAGTCATAGCTTGGCTTCCTCTGGTAAACCAAATGTCATTTGTTCCATTAAAAAAAATCCCTAAATCTATAAACACTCATTTACAACCTCAATGTTATTGAATGGCTTTCTTGCAGGAAAACAAACAGATCCCTGCTTGAATTCACTCCTCTGAGACATAAGCCTGTAAACATGAGTAACCCTTCCCTTGCAAGTGATCCCCACACTGAAGCCCATCAGCTATTTGCTTTGCATGAAGGTAGCTCATGCATGAAGGCCTCATCCAATGGCTCCAAGTCAATGGCTGTAGTGCTATCAGTTGCAGTGGGGATTTTGCAGAATTTGCCTTCATCTTGTTGCACTAGCAGGTCAAAATCCTGAGGAAACACTTGAATGAAGAAATGAAAATCCAAAAGAGAGTTTGGGAAGGCCTTGAAAAGGATTAGGAAGCGAATTAAATAAACATCAGGCAGGAACCAGTGGCCCACTCACAGAACGACTGGAAACACCCACGAAAGCAAACAAAATCACTAGCTAGCGCTGCTGGAAACAGGGCATTCCCTAATCACCTGTGTCACACGATCCATTAACGATCATATGGTAACAGCCATCAGCACAGAACTGAGAGGGAAGACATTTATTGTAGGAGATGACACACTGTTTGCAGTGGCCTATTCCGCTCTTCCTCAGCTTTGCTTGTTGGACAAACAGCAGCTGTGCCAGGACAACAAACGTGCTATACGCTTGATTTTTGACTCAGGTCAGAGTCTGGCGTGATTAAAAAATAATAAATTAACATACAAGCTGAAGCTTGGCATGCAGGTTAAGTGAGTTTTGTAAATGTAGTTGCATTACTGGGAAAAAAAAAAATTAAACACGAATAGTTTGAAGTGCCACATTTCCACAACTTAAACATGCTAGCTATTTTAAAATCCAATTGTAATCAAAATATTTTTTTAAAATAATTCTTATTTTCTTACACTTATCTAGTGATATTTTAGTGAATGGAAACATACTTATTTTCTGTGAAATTTAAAACATTCCTTATGGTAATGCTGTGATTCCTGGTTCCAAGTTAAAATAACACACTCTAACATTATTGGCTTAGTGATTCTTCTAGTTGCATCATCCCAGCTAAAGGCGTCAGCCTCAGGCATCTCATCTGAATTTGCCTGGCCCATCCTTGTGAGGCTACTCAGCTGCTGAAGTCCCTAGATGTTTTTCCAGGATCCTGATTTCCTATTACGAGGGAATCAGATGAGAAATAAGGTATTTTTAACTTCCCTTTTCATCGTGTGCCTCTTCATTCTCTTCTTTGTTGGGATCAAGCATACAGCTGCCTGTTACTGCTTCCGAGTTTAGCACAATGCATCCTGAGCTCAGAGAGACATTCGTTCACCCATGACGCTTTTAGCTTCAGAAATCCAAAGCTGAACCAACCAGGAAAGGTGCTGCAAGTTGCTGCAAGGACAGAAGGGCTGTGGAGGTCAGGTGTTCAAAGGGCTCCCGTACCATCGAGAAATCATGCACAGAAACCTGTGTGGATATGCCATGCAATGTAATTTAACGTATTCTGCATTACACCTAGCATGGAATTCACCTCATTGCACTTCAATCACCTAAAAACTGAGGCACTCAAAGTCTCCCTGGGCTCTCTGTATAGTCAGAAAGCGGCACCTCATCTCTCCGATCCAGATGCCTCCCTGTGTTTGGACAACCAAGGCTGCAATGTGTGTTGGGAGTGTAAGAGGCTGGACTCATCAGAGGTCTATTTTAATGTCATTCTGCGCAAATGCACGAAAGCCATCTCCTGCAGATTTCTGGATGTATTGCAAGCCAGTGTTTCAGACAGCTGGAAAAGGCTGATTCCTTTTTTCCCATGTGGGCAAAATTTTCAGGCAGAAGAGGCTGTTTCTGGGGAAGCTGAATGAATCTTAAAGGCTTAGAATTAACTTCCCTGGCCATTGGGTAATCCATATGAACTAAGTGATGAGAGGTATGCAGAGGGAATAGGGAAAAGATGACCCCCTGAAAATGAGAGGAGGAAACCATAATGAGCATATTCATTAGCCAAGGGCAGACAAGTACATCCTTCCTGTTCTCAGATAATCCTGAGCAGACAGCTCTTTATTTGCACAGTGTCCTCAGCCCTTTCAGATGTCCTGGCCAGTCTCCGAGAGGAGTCAGAGCAGCCTGGGGGGCCTGCCCTGCCCCAGCAGACAGATGTGAGCCAGGTTTACATGTGTGGTTGACATCAATTAGCTGAAGCAAGTTTCCATTTTCCAAAGGGTCAAGTCAGAGTTATTCCAGCAAACACAGGGAAGCTAGAAGGTTTTTGCCCACTGACCAAGTCATCCCAATGATTTTCCTGACCACAAATGACAAACAGTTAAGAAACATGTGAACTTGGGAGTGTAACCTCTCCAAAACAAGAAGGAAGGAAAAGCAGAGCTTCAACTAATAGCACTGCTTAGCATAAAACCAGTGTAGTTAATGACTCCAGCCCAAACGTTCAGCCAGTGTGAGCAAATGCATTGCAAACGCAGCCTTCCTGAAGTCTGAAGGACAGGACACAGGACTGCCCAAGGACCGATTCTGGGACAGCATCACCGGGACGGAGCAGACTCCATGTTGTTTCTATAGGCTCTCATGCAGTTTGGCACCATCGCAAGAGACAGAAATCCTCAGTGAGTGTTTAGTTAACTAACATTTGTATTATAAACAGTGGGTAAAGGATGAGGAAATAGGACTTGAGCAAACCGTGAGAAAATGTCTTTTAGTCTGAAACCACAGCAAAGGGACTCCTAATCAAGGCAACACTGTGATTTTTCAGATTCCTCTGCCACACTATATTACAGCCTGGCTCCACTGACAGAAGAATGTTTATTAAAATCAATTCTGATTAGAAAGCATTAATTTGAGTAACAAGGTTGCTGTTCTGCTGCTCAGATATTTTCCCAGAATTGAACTTCGGAAAGATGAGCTTATGCAGAAAGTACGCTGAGAAGGTACTTTCCTGGACTAACACATAGTGATCAGCAGAGATATTGATTGTGCTGTCTCTGGAACAACAACAAGAATTATGTATTGATTTCTCTGGAGACTGGATTATGTATCGATTATGCTAGCTGCAAAGCAGAGGCCTAAGTAATGCTATCAACTCTGGCTAAAATGGTGCCCATAGAGTAGTGAAGTCAATAGAAAGGGGAGATGAGAAATCCATTGAGTCAAAGGGTAAAGTCCCAGGGCAATCAATTAAATGGCAGAACTCTCCTTGGCTCAAGTAAGGCCAGGATTTCTACTGAAGTATTTAGCATCCTGAAAAGTACCCTAATAGGTACCCAAAGGACACGGTGAAAACACTTTGAGCAAGTAAATAATTCTAGCCCATCCTGAATCCATGTAACACACTGTGTTCAGACAGGCACTTCATTCATTGCTTACTTCAATTGGGTCATTAATGACATGCATAGGGTTTAGAAAAATTTGAAAACTAGCTGTGGAGATAACCCTTGGACCAAGCCTTAAGGGACCATCCACTGTAGCCAGTGAAAAGTGATATTGTGTTGGCCTTTTATCAGCAAGATAATAAGCTTATAGAGGGATGGAGATGACCCCCTGGATATAAGTGATATAAGCTGAATTTGCAGGAGAAGGGTAACAATGTAGAAAACAGTCCCTGAAGGCTCACCTTTCAAAACACAAAGCCTCTGTCTCGTATTAAACTCTGCAGATTGCTTTACAGAAGCTTAATGTTTCTTTCTTTCAGGGCTTCCCTTACAGTGACATTCGGCTTTTGTTTTGGCCATTCCAAAAACAAATTATAACACGTTCCCTAGAAGGCATTTAGTAAAATCAAACAGTTAGAGGAAGAGGTCTCAGTACTTGAATCCAATTCTTGGTACGGTATGACCTGCCCTTCCAGGATTCAGCCAGAATCGTTAAAAAGTGATACATGAAACTTTCCTTATGGGAGATGGAAGGCTTTAGTGATCAGCGAAGATGACTCACTCAGAAGCGCAAGTGCTGAAGTTTGCATTTATTTTGGTGGTGAAAATAGGAAGGGGGAAAGAAATCTCAAGGAGAGAGCAACCTAAGGCAAAGATCCTCGGCATCAAGATTAAAGAAACGGTGTGCAAAAAGAAAACTACTCTTTGCCAGTGCACAGAGCTGAGAGAGGCTGTTTGTGAGCAGGAGCCTGACTCAGCTGCATGGCTTTGTCCAGCAGAAGGGCTCACATATCATTTTAATTTCATCTCACCCATATTACATAGATGTTTTCTTCTCCATAAGGAACTGATTTGAAAGAAGAGCACATTTTAGCCAGTAGACAAGAGAAGGCCAGGCACTGCTGATCAGCCAGTTTCCCTTTCACGGGACTTTTCCCTCCCTTCCTTATCCTATAATTGTTCATAAAAACAAAGACATATTCTCATTTAGCAAAATACCCATTGCTAGCCTTAGGCTGGAGTAAGGACGTTATTGCTGTGTCCAGCTAACCTCTTGCAGCAAAGAAAGAAATTGCAAGCGTGGCCTTTATTCTGTGCATTTCCTGGAGGAAAGGAGACTGAACAGGAATTCAGATAAGAAAACTAATGCTGTTGCTGTTCTTCATATTCTGTGAAGTATATTAATGGGGATAACAATACACATTAGACATCCTATTCAGTAACATTTTTAGTACCCAGCTGAGTCCAAATATAAACTATAATGGCATATGGAGCCTGTCTTAAGAGCCATTTCAAATCAATTTGGTTTTATATAGTGTCTCTCAAAGTATCTCAAGGTGATTTACAGTGAAAAAGAAAATAATGGGCTAGTGATTTAGTAGAGCGTGGCATGGCAGCTGTCAGGCAGGAAGGCAAAAATGCTGCATGGAGATGCAAAACTCTAATTTAAAAGCAGTAAAACGGTAAACATATCTCTTCACTCTTCCAGTAAAAGAAGCAGCCAGGTAATGAATCCAGGATGGGTTCAGCTTAACTCAACTGTTCCACGAAGCACTGAGGGCTTTTCCATTTACAGACAGAACTGGAACCTAAAACTGAAGCATTCCCACTCAACTGTTGAGATTAGGAAAAGCCAGGAAAGAAATATTTGTGACCAATTCATTTTAGCAGTTTTACCATCGTATTTCACAACCTCAGAAATTTTAGACTTCCTGTGGGTTGGACTTTTGCCCTACGGGCTTATTAAGTCAAGACGGCAGCTTTAAGTGCCTTTTTCATGGAAACTGTTAAAGCCTCTCTTGAAGAAGCAAGACTCTAGTCAAGAAACACTGATCTTGCCAGTGTGGCAACCATTGCGCTGCTCCTGTTCAGCAAAGGCAGCCTGCAGGTGGAGCTCCCTTCAGATTACAGTACTGAAGTTACACGCCTCGTTGGGTCTCTTCCTCTTAACGGTCAAGGTGACACATGCCTCGTTGGGTCTCTTCCTCTTAACAGACAAGGCCCTCTCACCAGTGCTCATCCACACATATCCCCTGAGGAGCAGCCAGCTCACAGTGGGACCTCCTTGGAGAAGCAGGTTAACAATTCTTCAGAGCATGTTTCAAGGATAGGGGGGTGTCTTCAGCTACAGGACACCTCTTCTGTGGGTTTTCACTCTCTTGCTCACCACCCAAGTGAAGCTGCTAAGGAAGCCGTGAAAACACTTGTATTTTGGCATCCTCTGTGTGAAGATCACTTGTACTCCTTACATTTCCCTCCCATCAAATAGTTCAGAATGGCCTGTTGGATGTGACTGTTTCAACGAACTTCAGGCAAGAGCGAGGGAATACAAATGTCTTCCTAGGTGAGGACCTGAGTACATAGAATCATAGAACAGCTCAGGTTGGAAGGGACCTTTAAAGATCACCTGGTCCAACCTTTCATGGGAAGGGGAGCCTACATGGGATTATCTAGCAGCTTGTCCAATAGCATCTTGAAAACATCCAGTGATGAGGACTCTACCACATCCCTAGGGAGGTTGTTCCTACATGCCACTTCTTCAAGAGGCTTAAACCATCCGTTTTCCCTTCCAGGTACCAGGGCACATTCAGAATTTGTCATCGCTGCTGCCTGTAGGCCAGGGACATGGTGGAAGCCTGACCCGCTCATGCCATCCCTGGCGTCAACCATGACAAAAGGCTGCTAGACCTCTTCTCAACTTCCCCAGCGAGCATGTAGGGGCTGTTCAGGATGTTAAAGCTGCAAAGAGCCTGACTTGTGATTACTTGAAAAAGTGCCTCCCCCCTTGACCATCTTGGCAAGTGCTGAGCTTGTTTAGCAGCCTCGGGGCTGGTGCTGAATGTTCTCACACAGAGCTCTCCACAGCGGAATTCACCGCTCCCACACGTTGGAGTCTGCTAACTGTGAGGTGCAGCACCATCTTGCAGACAGTGGCTGCATGAGTCACATGAGGCTGTGAGTACTGGTGTGATGTCTGTTCATCTGGGAAAGTGTTTTCTTTTCCTTTCTGCTGTGCAAGTAGTATAAGTTTTATTAAATAAAGTGCATGTTCCCTATGCAAATGAATGCACTTTAGAATGATGATATACTGACACATTGTATGTTAAATATGTATGACATTTAAAAATCTAAGCAAGAACTAAAAATCATTTATAAATATTAAAGAGCATGAAGTCTACTTTTCGTTTTCATTTTGCTTCTGATCATGCACTCTGGGAAAAATATTCCTCACATTATAAGACTGAATTATCTGTCCAAGAACTAAACCTATAATTTTATTCTATCAGTCAAGCTGTATGTCACACTATTTTTATATCAAGACAATCAGGTTCTTTGAAGCACAGACACACACCTACTTAAAAGAAGCGTTCCTCTGAAAGCAGAAGACTTTGGAATCAGTAGCAATTTGTATCTTTCAAGGGACTGATTACTAAATGGAGAAATGCAGCTCCTAATGAAAAGAAGGTTTCTTCGCTGGCCAGGATGATATTCCATTAGGACATTTGGGTCCAGATTCATCCCTCTTGACTGCAAGCACCTAACCTGGCTTTGAATCACTGACTTCTAATGGCTTAAAATCTATCCTTTGGAGGTTCTTATTTCTCTTTCTTGACAAGAAAGGACAGGAGGCCATCTGAACTCCTAACCTGCGTACCTTAGTTAGGTATCTAAAAAGAAATGAAATTAATACAGGCCTTGCTCTAGTGTTTTAAGTATTTGTTGCAGGAGAGACCTGTTAGAGAATCTAGCATTCAACTCATTGCTATGGCACAGTCAACCTTGCCGCTAGGAAGAATTTTCTGCTACACAGGGCTTAAACATCCTTCTGGGAAGAAGCAAAAGTTTCCCATTAAGAAAAAAAAGTGCAGCGAGACCAATGCAGACATTAAAGCACCACCACCAGGGAGGCAGTTTTAGATTACAAGTGCAGGAGCGCAACTTTGTGTTTCCTTCTGCCCAAAGACATTAAAGCAACTTGCAAATACCAGAAAAGTTTCAGAACAGACTGTAAATATCCTGTGCCCATTTTTACGTACTGAGAAACCAGGTACACAGGTCAAATATGAAGTGCAGAGCATGGCAGAGAATGGGAACTCCAGCTCTGGAGTTCCAGTAATTTCCCTTCCTGTAACACCACCATTTTTTCTTGATGAAGAAGCAACTGCTCTCAGATTGGTCTTCACTGCACGTTCACTTACCTCACTAAACTATTCCATGTGCTTCTGCTGCACTACGGGGCTGCTGGCAAATGGACAAGGATGGCAGGAGTGCCATGGGACAGCAGGGAAGGGATTTGGCATTTGGAAACCTGTACCAAGACCATCTGAAACGAAGCAGTACTATCCTTCTCTCACTTTACTAGCCCTGCTATCAGCAAAATGCCTTTCTCCATTTCCAGATGAGAACGAAAGCAGTGGGAAATATTTTCCTTCAGTATTTGTCCCTTGTTCCTCTGTTGACAGAAAATTTAAGACAAATGGTCATTTTGGTAGATTTAAAAAGCAGTCATCCCCTTCGTGCCCCTAATGAATGGGCAGCAGGAACTCATACTGGCAGTGCTAAATGGCTGCACATGAAACTAGCCAGGCTCAGTAAATGAAACCAGATCCCAAAATGCAGTCTGAGATAACTGAAAGTATGCATTGAAATTTATTGTAGGAAAATGACTGACTGGAAAAAAAGTGGTCTGCTCTGCCCCTGCACCTCCAAAACATATTGTACCATTTAAATGCTTTAGAAAGACATCTGCCAAAAATGCAATTAATCCCCCTGAAGGTCAGATGTACTTCTCTTGTAAAACAGTTGAAGCAGCAATTGTACATCTTGATTACTCTTATTGAAAGCAACTTAGGAAAAATCCTAGGATTGTTCTTGTGTTTGAAGTTGGATGTTTATTGCTTACTGGCAGTGACTTTTGTTGCAAAGGTTAAGCACGGTCAGCAAATGATCGAACACCTCCCCCAAAAAAAGGGTTAGTCCCAGTGCAGCCTGTCCAAAATTCCCGCAGCAGATTTGTAGTTCTGTTTGGAGTGCCACCCTGTGGACACAGCTGCTACCATGAGCTCCTCTCCTTCCGACAGCCCCGAGATGCAACGCTGAGGAACGGACAAGAACGGGTGACAGCACCTCTCAGCTCCAAAACACGCTATCCCATGTCAGTCTTGCATGTCCCTGGCTACCCTGGGGCAAATGGTGGTGGGCATTTTTGTACCAAAATACAGTGTCTGTTACCAAAGACCATTTTTGCTGGTGCTTTCTACACAACAGTATATGGACCGCCACCACCTCTTTTGAGCTGGATAGGAAATAATTGTGGCATCTGTTGATAACAGCTGAGGTCTGTTGCATTACACCACACAGGTAGAGCTTTGCAGACCGAGAAGAGACCAGAGAAGCCCCCTGCTCATCCACAGATGAATGAAGCCCCTGGTAAACTCAAGTTCATCCTTAGAAGTCAATTGCTGGATTGGATTATAATTTTTTTTCTCTCTGACTGTTTGTATAAGACTTGCAGGTTTATTCACTGGAGATTGCCACCATAAATTTTAGGACTCTGGTTTACAAAGCCTATAACAACCTTGTTTAGCAAAGGTGTGCCTTGCAGCATTCCTTCAGTAATGCCACTTTGGCTGCCCCTTACCTCTGGGGTGAGGTATTTCATCATGATTTCCTTTCCTTTCTCTCCCAGTTTTTCATCTGGAGCAATTTCATATTCTGCCTGGAACAGATATAAAAAAAAAGTCAATATTTGCACTCATATTTCACCATTATAACTTCATTTTGGATGTGGCCTTAACGGAACGCTCTGTCTGAAAAATCTGAAGGATAAATACCATTTTCTGATGGAAGTATAACCGGTACACACAATCCTATTAAAAACCTTCCACTATATTTTGACCAAACCCTAGTGGTGCATTTTCTGAGACGATGTCTCTTAATTAACACCAATCAAATGTAATTAATTCATTTATATTTTGTAGCCTTGCCAAGCCAGCTTTCAGAAAGCATTCAGTGACTAGAGACGGCAACTTCATTTGGTTTTGCTCAAAGGGAAGGTGGACACAGAAGGTAAAATTATTTCTTTGAGTAGCAGGGAAAGTGAATGTTTGTTAATTCTTGCCACAGTGGTATTTCAAGCACCAGGTGAACTTCTTCAGTAGATTGCCTTTTTGGTCAAATGTGTCCTTCCTATGTATTTACATCTTCCCCTTGGTCTAACACTTCCCCTTGGTCTAACGCTCCTTCTGCAAAGCAGAGAGATTTGCCCATCACTTTTAGTGATCCTTGACTCAGTCCCTCCAGAAGGCAGATCTAAGAGTCGATTTCTTAGGCGGATTTCTTAGGACCAAGATAAAGAGGAATAGACACTATAGGCAAAATTCCCTTTGACTTCCCCAGTGCATTAAAAAAGAGAGCACAACACTCCCCCACACAAAGTTTACCTACATTTTAAAATTCCAACTATTCTAGGTATTGTAGCATTACTGACTTTTGATGAGTTTCAGGACAACTTTTACATAAGAACCAAAGGAAGCATTACTTGTGCACCACGAAGACATTAATCCATGGAATTTTGGATCCATGGCAGGCATTCGAAGGAAACACGTGCCGCGTGGGACTCCAGTGGCTAAATGACAATGACAAGTTCTTAAAGACATTCCCACTTGGCACTGACCAGGATACAAAGCTTTAGCCTCTGGAGCAAAATATCGTCCAGAAAAAAATAAAAAAAGAAGACAGCCTAACAGCTTTCATGACTGCTCGTATTAGAAAAAGGATTCCAGAAAGTCCTGCCAAACCAATTAAGTAACCTGGTCCAATACAAGCTGTCTGAGATGATAAATGAGGAGGAAGTTAAAAGAAAAAGAAAGGGTAAATCAGACTGAACTGGCAAACACTTGGAAGAACAAATTTCAGAACTATTGCCCACTGGAAGATGTATGTACTGCTTCGAGCTTGATGCAATAAATCTGAAGGCAGGCTGTAACGGATACCCGAGCTGAGCAGACCTAGGAATGACATGAAAACCACAATGTAGTAATAATGCTATTACCCCTCTATCTGGCCAGTGCTGATGGAGCTATTGCAGCTTAAGTCTGAAGCTACATATTTATACACATACATAGCAGGTTGCTTGAACAATCTAGAACTACGATCCGATTTGGTTTGGGAAATGACAATGACCGCAAATAACAGACAAACCCGTATTGCTGATGAAAAATACACCGAAAGCTAAAATCCACAAGTGCAGTACTTCTCTTTTAGTGACCATTTTGGGGATGAACTGATTACGTTCTCATAAAACTTAATACACGGGTTTAAAAAAATTTTTCATCCAATTTTCTGTCCTTTTAGATGGTATCTGAGTATGGTTCATTTCAGCTCTTAAAGCACAGACACTCTTGAATGTGTACAGCATCTTAACAGCATTTTTCTCCACGATTCCTTGCTAGGGGATAAAGCAATGTCAAGAGTAACAGAAGGAAGAATTTTTTTAATGGTGAAGGTTACATCTTATTTGCACCTTAGAGTTTATGGTTAGGTTCACAGACAAACTAGGTGTTTTTTATATAAAAGAAAACAGAAATAATCTATTTTAATAAAAGAAAATAATTGTATTTAAATGTAACTGTCCATGCAGAAGACTGCAAAGAAAGGAGAACTCCTTGACATTGCCTCGGCATGGAAGCATTTAGGACATCTTCTGAGTCTTCCATTCAATGCTATTTACAATTTATCCAAATGACCATTTCTCTCTCCTTCATTTGCTTTTAAACTCTGGATTCTGGTAATAGATTGGTTCCCTAGTAAATAAAACCTGATTCAAAGTCATCATCTGCCATTTGAAGTGCACCAGGGAGATGTCAAAGAATTCAGTGTCCTTTTTGCCACGGACACCCTATTACATTTACATTCCATCCGAATTGTACAACAGGAAGCAAATCAGGACAGAGCAGAAGAAGACACAAGTTTAGCAGGAATTGGATCAGTGTTTTGAAATGCAGCTCCTGATGGGATCCAACATACGCAGAGCTAAATGCACACACACACACATACACAGAGTATCTAATTCTATGTCAAGATAGTTGGGAAGGCATACAAGGAAAGTTTAATTATACTTGCATTTGACATCCTCAGAAAATGCGACACTGTGGTGGTGAAGGTAGGAAGTGACAGACAAGTGAGGATGTGAGAAGGAACCATAAGCTCCAACTGTGAACAGTGTTGATTTCACTGTAGCTCAAGTACTAGAAGCTCATTTCATTTTGTTCATTATTATTTCTCCCTTCAGTGCCAGTTTCGAGCTATTCGGCAACAGATACTGGTACATTTTCAGCCATGGGCTGTTATTGCAGGAAGAATTACCCACGTAGAGAGACAGAGTGACTTCCCCGTGCTCACTCTGCCACATGCCTGGGAAGCACACCAACGTCCTCAACTCTCAGTCTTGTGCTGAAATCACAAGATACATCCCCTTCTTCCACAATACTCAAAAGCACGGCTACAGTTTGCAAATCCCTAATTGCTAGAAATAACATCATTACTTAAAATCCATGTGGAACAAAATATTTTCCATTATTCCTTTGATGAATCCAGGCACATGTTTCAAGGCTCCTGCTCTGAAGTCTAATAGCTTCTCCATGCCCTAGTTAGGTCAGACAGGGCCCTATTCATAGCTCATAAATGAGGGGAGGATTTACGATCACCCTGACTGCATGGGACGAGCTGCAGGGAAGGCTCTTCCTGCAGGCAGGCGCGGATCCTCCAGTCCAAATGGCAAGAGGATGTGGGCTGGCCGCCGTTTGTTGCTAACTTCTCTTTTGGCTGCTGTTTTGGAGGTAGCAGTTACTTCAGTGGCTCCTGCTTCCCTAGAAGCAACCCTGGCTGAATGGGGGCACAGGGGTGCAAAGCGTCGTTCCCTTCGGAGCAGCCGCCCTCGGGATGGGCTGAGCGAGATCGGATGGGAAAACGCACTTCCACTGGGAAAGGGAGCAATGTCCAGCCTGTGGCTGGCTGTGGGACTGGGCTGTGGGCTCAGGGACAGCCAAGCAAGAGGTTCGGGGGCTGGAAGGTGCCTGTGACTGATGGAGGGCATTGCCAGGGCAATGGCCTGGGGACCCAGCGGGTACGCGTACCAGCAACCTTAATAAACGACACCGTTTTATCTAGTGCTTGATTTTCATCTTAATATTCTTTGAGCTCCTGAAACTGTATGGCTTAAAAATATGTGAAAATTGAAAAACGGAGCCGAAGGGATCTCTCTGCAGATCCGGGAGGACTCTCTCCCACCGCAGGTAGCTGCTGGTTGCCTGTGGGAGCGTGGCATGGCCACAGGAGTCGGTCCCTCATACCCACCAGGAGACGGAGATGGGAACAGACATTCCCACCAGAGCGGTTTCGGCTTCTTGGTATAAGTCAGGAGCAGTGGAGTCACCTTCTGAGCATCTGCAGGAGGCTACCGGCGTTACACCTTGGCTTTCTCAGCTCCCTCCTCTGTTATCCCCGCAATCTCTCTCTGCTCCAGCTCCTGCTCACTCCTTCCTCGGGCTCCAGGCTCTGCCCTCTTACTGCTCTGTGCTCCAGCGACCGCCCTTGCACTTGCCTCCGCTGGAGATTTAAAATCTGTGACTGAAAATTGGAAGGCAAAACCCAAACAGCTGGGATTCATAATAACTTGCATTTCTAAATGAAAAGTGAACTTGAAACCACATTTTTCATATTTAAACACAGGGCAAAAAGAGCCCTTTTGACTGTTTAAAAACACGTTTTGAGTTAATGAGTTTGTTGATATCAACAAACTGGCATTTCTGATGGAAAAAGCCTTGAACAGCTTTAAGACACACATACACAGATGGTTTATATACCATGTAAGGGACTTAACCAAACGAAATCTCCCTAACAGCAAGACAGGGTTTTTACAAATGGCATTAAATGGATGCTCACTCATCCTTTTACTCCAGATAAGTGTAAAGTCTAGTGAAGCGTTCAGCTGAAAAGTCCACCCAAGGAGACTGTGCCTCTCACCCCAGCCCCTGTGCCCGGATAGCCCAAGCAGAAACAACCTGGAGAGGCAGTGGGGCTATTTTCCTCCAGAGGAAGTATTTCTGTGTGACTTCAGTGCAAAGAAATAACATCGTACAGGTTAGAGAGAAAATGTCAGGTTATTTTCTCCTTGACCAGAATTAGCCACGTTCTCCTCCAGTCAATCTAAATCTCGTCCACATTAAAATGTTAAAAGCCCTCCCCTGGAAAAAAAAAAAAAATTATGAGTGTGAGTAGATGAAGTAGGAAAGGGAGTCCAGAAGCTAAAGTCTTCATTATAACAGCACACAAAAATCACAGGAGAGGAGAGGGAAATGGCAGGAGCCGGCACCTCGGGAATGTGCTGTTGAGAAGGGGACAGGGGCAAGAGGTCCCTGCTGAACTGCCGCCTTCTTGTGCTAGAGGCATGGGCTGCGGGGAAGGAAAGGCGTCTTGCTAGCAGATTCCCTCCTCACTGATCTGCCTTTCAGCACAGGAAACATATCCCCTAGCACTTTATTTTAATGTCTTTCAACAGCTCCAAAGTTGTATGATGTCACTAAAATATTTGTAAGCACAGCAAAGTGTGCTTTAGGGCTGTGCGTGAATTCTTTGTTAAGGGCTTGTAGGGGAGCTGATTTAATCATAAGCCATTTCCACTTAATGATAATAGTTTATGTTCGCACAGTTTCTTCATCAGAATGGCTACGTAAGGGTTTGGTGAACTATTCATGGGAAATCTTTGTGTTTACATGCGCACAGATAAGTACGCAATGCATTCAAAGGCACAAGTTGCAGCCATCGGTACTTCTCACTAGATATTTCATCTAGGCAAGTCAGGACCTCTGTCATGAAATTGTTTGCACAGTATCTGTAATAAGCGATGGCTCTCTGTCCTTACAGTCTTACCATACCGGCTAGGAGAAGGGGTTGCTGTTGCCCCATTTCCCAGCCAGCCAGCCGCACTGATGGCCACTTACTGGTCCCACAGCAGTGATGGGAACCAAACACCCACAGCTCCACCAGCGCTGCACTGCAAAGCTCTGCATCTCTTCGTTTTTATCGCTTTTATCATTTAATGTTGGGGCCTACTGCTTACAAACCACGTATCCTTGTAGTCCGTTTTACAATTGACAGATTGTAGCTAATTACCCAAACACCGTTCTCAGAAAACATGTAGGAACTTTATGCCTCTGAGCACTTTAATCTCAATTATTGGTTGAAATTGGCCAAGGTATTCACAGGTTTCAGAGGGAACTGACAGATACACCCCTACATGCATGCAGAATTTAATGATACAAATCCTTTTTTCTTCAGAAAGCAGCCTAACAACTGTTTAACTGTACAGACAAAAAACCCCAGATGCTGCTATAATTAGATTTGCAGGAGACTACCTCAGACCAGGTTAGTTATTTCACCAACAGCTGAAATAAATGTCCAGCAAAGAGGGGATTTTATTTTTCTCTTTATGTATTCTGGCCTGCAAGGTCTGGTTGATTTTACAAGTCTTTGGAAGCAAAGGTGTGAAAGAGAGCTTGCAAAACTTGGTCTCACATAAGTATGGGAATGGAGGTTGTTGGTAGGTTGTTGAGTGCCTGACTCAGCTTCTCATTTCCTCCCAGAAGCCCTGATTGCTGCTTTCTTTTCAGGCAGTTGAATGCACTGGTTATAAAACTGTATTAAAAATTGGGAGGCATCAATTACTGTCTTCTGCCAATGACTTACTGTGTGACCTGGTAAAGTCACTTAGCTGTGCTCCGAAAAAGAGAGGTGGTCCTACCTCCCAATGCGCAAAAAAGCTCTGTGAGCCTCTCAAGAACAGCTGAATATTTTCCTCTATTATTTTTTTCTTTTTATTTGATATTACACAAAAGCTAAGTTTTGCATCTCTTGTTAGAAAAATAAGTCAAAAGAAGATGGAGGCTCTTGGCTTCTTCTGCTTGGGGCTTGTTACAGCAGGTGGTCTCCAAAAGGTTTCACATTCTTGGTGGTCTCAGAATAGGGCTGTAAAGTCAAACTTCTGGTCTCATTATAGGACTTTTTTCCTAACGTAGCACTTGGCCTGAATCCCACTACTCAACACAGTGTGACCCCACTGGGCGAATTTCAGTAGCAATCATCCAATTTAATGGCTATGGGCCGTGTTGCTCAACCTAATTGCCTAATACAGGGATTTTCATGGGCTGGGAGCAAGCTTGGACAGAATTCGAAATCAATAAACAAAGGAGACTGCTGTTAATTAGTGTTAAAAAGAAGAGAGAAAGAGTAAATATTCCGACCTCCACACAGCAAGGCATTTTGGTCATGAAATCCTCGTACTGCCAGTCTGAGCCGAACTGGGAACAGATCACTGGCCCAGTAAAAGTATGCAGGGCAGCTCCAGTCTGCAAAAGCAACCCAGGGGTGGATGCAAAGCACACCCCCGCAAGAGGATTTGGGGTTATCAGTCCGGGATTGCTCGGAGATGGAACTTTAAAACAAAGCCAGTCCCACCGCAAGCTTTCGCAGGACCGGTGTTGCCTGTGCTGCACGGATGCTGGGAGGACGCGGAGTTTCAGTGCTTGGCACCGCTCCACAGGGCTTCGGGAGAATGAAATGACACAGTGGCCTCAATTCCCGCAGCCGGCGGTGGGCTGGGCAGCCGGCGCTGCTGGGAGAGGCTGGGAGAGGCTCCGGGCAGGGCTGCAGCGAAGGTTATCACGCGGTGCTCTGGGGCTGGTGGCACTGGGGACACACGGGGGACAGCAATGTTTCCTTTCGCCCAGATGTTATGACCGCTGTCAGCTTAACCCGAACACCCCGAGCACCTGCTGCCAGGCGTGTGCAGGGCTCGCACAATGCGGGCTTGTTCTCCGCAGCCCCTGGGTGCTGCTGGAACCGAAATGTGACGCCTGCCGCTGAGAGGAGGCGTGAGAAAAGAACAGAGCCTCGCTAACCCTCTCCAAACTAAGGACAGCTCTGTCTCTTCTGTCTGAAATTAAAACCCCTTGGAAGCAGTCTTTTGTGGCTGTCTCCCAAAGGATTTCTGTGGCTTCCTAGAGGGATGGCCATCGCCCGTCTCCTCAGGGCTGTGGGCATCACACCTTAGGTGGCATTTCTGCGGGAATGCCTCCCCCCAGATGGGTGCGTGGTGTTTCATCGGTGGCAGACACCTCACTAGACGATGCCGGTTCGGTGCAGGACAAACGCATCCAGGGTACCCAAAATGTCCTCCTGCCTACCGGCCTTGAGCACAGCTGCACAGAGCGTTTGTCAGATGCAGCAGTTCCACGTACCTCGATGGCTAAACCTTTCACTGGGGAAAATCACGACCAGTGCTAGGAATATCAGGTAGAAGTTGTGACCAGCTAAAACTGATTTGAACAGGACTCTGTCCAACACTTCCTGTGATGCTGTAGATTTGCTGTAGATACTGCAGTACTAACATAAACTTTAAGTGACGACGCGTCCTCTCCCAGACTCTTACTTTTACAATTTCAGTGCAATCTTCACATCTCCCTGTACTTCAGAATAGCTTCACCATGGTACAAACAAAAAAATTTTATTCCTGTTGGTACGCATCGTTTTGCTTTTGATTGTCAGTGTTAGCCAGAGAGCGAAGCCCCCCGGCCACTCACGCTCAGCAGTGACAAGTTCATCTTCCTCTCTGGTACGATTTAGCCTTTTGGCTCATCAACGTCCTACCCTTCCGCAGGCTCCCAGCAAGAAAGCCACTGAGAGACTTTCCCACTGTGAACAGCTTCTCCTGCTGGCACTACGCACGGCCAAGTGCTGCCAGACTGGGAAAGAGCATCAGGGCCCCCCGGGGCCAGGGGGTGTTGCTCAGTGGCCAGGTTAACTGACAGCTCACTGGGGTGGAAAACGGAGCAGATTTGTTTCTTGGTGACTTCAGCCAAGCCACTTCTATACCTTGTGCCTCTATTTTCCTATTTGAAAATTACCCTTTGTAATCCCTTTGTAAGTCACCCTGAATTCTACTGATGGTAGAGTGCTAATTCTTACTGATGGCTTGGTAAGAGACAGATATTAATATTATCATACTCCTCGTCCTCTCTTGTCAGCCCATTCATCATCTTCCCTTTCCTCCCAGCGCCTCCCAGCACTGCAGGCTTCACCCCCATCAAAAGACATTACCCCCAGCAGCTCAGCTGCGTGGGCGTTGACACGAAGGGAGGCTGCGCCAGCGCTGTGCTGGGTGCCTGTCCTTCTGCCGCTCCAGTGGCTCGCGGTCCCCGAGGCCGGTACCGACCCTGTGTGCAGCGCTGCCCCTCCACCGCCAATGCTGCTGGGATGCTGACGGGGACAGCCCTGTCCGCTGCTTGCTCAGGTGCATTAGACACAAAATCACGTCCCATGAAACAGTGATTTCTTGGGGAGTCTCCTCTGCCAGGAGAGCGCTGCGAAGCACCCCAATATATCACAAGAATTGACTTACCACCGAGTCAAGGAACCTAATGCAGCACTCAAGCTCAGGTCGAGTTTCACAGAACTGCCGAAAGAGAAGCCTTCCGATCGGCTGCTTTTCACATATGCTGCAGTAATCTCTCTCTAGAGGCAATAAAGAGAAGAAGAGAAGCATGAAAATGAGAAGAGCTTTGCCTTTTGGGTTGGTTAGGCGTTTAAAGCATTGCAAGTGAGTGCAGAACTACAACCCCAAATCAGAACTGCCGCCTTCTCCCCGCCACCACGTTTCAGGTATCCAAATACAAATATAATTAATGGCTTTAAGACTCAAACAAGAGAGGCTCAAGTTTATTGAGCTGATGTTGGTAAAAGTCCCGCAAAAGCCATTCAGCTATTATGAAAAAGTAATTTCACATTTTTCTGTGGTGGAAATATATGTACTCTGCAAAGGTACCGCTCAGACTGGTGATGTTTGTGGGAATGTGGGGGGCAAATTACAAGTCCTTGAAATGTGAGTCATACATTAAAGGGTAGGAAAAGCTGGAATTTGTGGAGACCTTTCTGGATGCTTCCTAGATACGCACTCAAGTGCCCCTAATCTCTGGAAATATTCAACCCACTCTCTACTAAATAGTTATTGCAAACTATGTATTTTCAAAGGTTTCAAAATTTCTGCTATTTACTCGCTGAGCATTAACGCATGGATGGAGCATATGGCATCTAGCTGGTTTCAGTTTCACACAGCACTCCTTTGCAGAACTGTATTTCCCCTTAAATGCTATGTTTAAATGCCATTCCCCTGTGCCGGTGCATCCAGAACCATCACTCCCAGTAAAGCAAAAGGTCCTTTACCCATCATAGGGACTATCTGCAGGAAGACATGGGAGAAGGGCGGGCATCATTAACTGGCATTGCACCAGTACAAATCCCGAGGGCTTTGGATATTTTTCTGGTGAGAGCAGCAAATCCCCCAGCCTGTTTGGAGCAGCAGTACTTGCTCGAGACACGTTATTCCTCTAGAAGCACACACATGTCAAACAACATACTGTGTTTCCTTGAGCGTTCCTCTCACCACCCTCCTCGCTGCCATATGGCATTTGCTGTTATTATGGAAACAACCAGCTTCTAAACACATAACATAGCACTGCAAACAGACATATGAAACCCACACAAATTGTCAGTGCCTTGGTTACTTCACTCTCAGGCCTGGAGTCGCTCCCGCAGTGTCTTTTATTCCCCATTTGCTTTGGCCCGCTGCACCCTTCAGCTCCATCCACTCCAAGGAGAACATCTGCAGGCACAGGGCTGCGATGGAGCTCGCCTTTGCCGCGGAGGCACCCAGCCAAAGGGCTCGCTCATGGGGGGCTCGCACAGGTTGCGCCCTGGGGACCATGTCCTGCAAAACCAGGACATCCCTCCTGAACGGCAAATGCCGTACGAGACGTTGGACTTGCTGACCTGTAGCTGGGTGGCCGGCGGGCAGGAGCACCCAAGGCTGCCTCTTGTAAGAGGAAGGAGGGTGCGTGCCCAGTGCTGCGCCTGCGTGCAGGTGTGGCTGTGCTTCAGAAACTGGCCCCTGAAGCACCTACAAGGTGCTCGCTGGAGATACACGCTGGGGCTAGCTGGACTGTGCTTTTAATTCAGTATGGTCCTGCTCTGGTCGGGTCTTCTGAAGCAGTCTGGAACAACGTACCAGCACCACTTTGTGGCTGGCATTGCCAGTCCATTTTGGATCAGGATATCACTCAATCTATCCAGAAGATTGCAATGCTTTGATACCCTCTAGCAAATAAAACTGGATCGAAATCAGTGTGTAAATCCTAACTTGACCTCCAGCCTATCTAACTATCAGCAGCAAGCCCGTGGCACTGGTTTGTTTGCATGAGCTGGAGCCTCCAGCACGGAACATCACGACACAGAGACGTACAGCAAGAAAGCCAGTGGGACGCTGAGCAGCCTTGGGGTTGTCCTTGTGAGCAGTACAAGCTTGTGCCGCTTGACTGAGTAACTTTTTTAGTGAGGAGGTAATTGCTGAAGGGATGTGCAGACACGCACAGCGCTAAGGTAAGCCAAGGAGTTAGGAAAGAGCCCGAGTGGATCAAAACAGCAACTCACAATGTCCCAGAGGCTGGCATGAAGCCAGAGGCTGAGCAGCTCAAGGGAGGTCTCCTGGGAAGTCTGGAGGTTGAACTACATCCGTCTGATGCTGTTTTCTGCTACCTTGGCTAACTAACTGTTCTGAGGGTATGAATAAAATATACATCCTGAATATTGGTAGCAGACAGCCTGCCTGATGGCAGGACTCAATCCCTCCAAAAGCCCAAACCCACAGCAAGCTTCCTCATGTTAAACAAGCAGTCCAAAAAATGCGACTGTCTTGAATTTGTAACGGAATAAAATGCAAAGGAGCAAGTACATTAATCAGCTAGTTTGCCCTGTATTTTCTCTTGTACAGTGCTATTTGATGCACGGTGATAACGCTTGTTCTACAAAATGCAGTTAGTTTATCAAAGTTGTTATGATACGGTGACACTCACTGTAGCAGAGGATGCTCTTCTAACAAAAGGGCTAGTGATATCAGCCAAATAAACATGCAAACTGCACATCCAATAACTGTACTTTATAGCATAGCAGGAAAAGAAAACAAGCAGCTAAACACTATTACATATGTGGATAAATGAAACATAAAGCAGACGCAAGCACAGGCTTCCTCCTCTGGTACATAACTTGGCCAACACGTGAGAAGGGTGACCCTTTTGTAATGAGGAAAAAGGAAATGCCAGAAATAATCTCTGAAAACACAAGAGCCAGAGCCGTTCCCTGGAGCCATCCACTCCTCGGTCATGTTCGTTTAAGTGCTGGATATACCAATACAGACGATAAATACATGATGCAACTGCTTTCATTCCTCGTAGGTGACACAAAATATTTTCTTAGGCCCTGATCTTGCCATTGGCCTCACTAAGTCAGCTAAAGGAGTCTGCTCTCAACTAATGCTTGGGATGCATGGGCCCTGGAGTGGACTGAGAAAGAAAAACACCTCTCTCAGCAAAAGCAGAGAAAAGGAGTGGATAGTTTTATTATAGTAAGGAAAGCAGAAGTGTTTTAACAGCGTGCGGCACCCCGGAGACCTGGCTGAAGCACCCCGAGCCGTGCTCACGAGCTGCTGCACGAGGGGAGGGGATGGAGAGCCAGGCGGTGCCGCAGCCAGGGCTCCCCTGGGCTGGGGCTCATGGTCCTGTCACTCTCAGTCCGCCTGCCAGTAAAAATATCCATCCAGTTTCAAAAGTTTAAAAAATAGAAAGAATGATTTCCTGAGGAAATGGAAATGTTAAACACTTGGAAGTGAAACCATATGCTTATGATGATGAAGTGTAACTAAAACAGCTCTGAGACCGATATCTTTGGTAGTCAGATCCTCCTGCTTCAGCGCAATCCTGATTAACACCTGCAAAGTCACCCAAAACGGGGGTGAAAAGCTGGGTGGGTCAAAGCCCTAGGAAAGCACTCACTTCTCACTGACGCCAAACTCTTTATTTAGAAAATACCACTGGCAAATTATGTGCGCACGCAAGTTAATTTGTTATCTTCCTAACGGAGTAACGACACAGATTAATATAGAAAAGGTATTATACAAAATGCCATCATAAACATTCATAAGATAAATAAAGATAAATAACATTTATTCTAAATTCTACTGACTCATTTTTCACTTTACTTCGTAGCTTATGTATTGAAATGCTACTTTAAAGAGCACCCAGTACACAGAACATGCCCACATAGTTACACCTGCATACAGAAAATGCCATCACCACTCAAAGTCTATGGCCAAATTTGTTCCCTGACAGATACTCTGGTAAGCTTCTGAAAAGTATCTAAGCACACACCCAGGAAAAATAGTCCTATTAGTAAAATTTCATACTGATCAAAACATGCCATCGATGAAGTGAAAAACACAAAACAAGGTAATAAAGTTGCCGCCGATAAAATCTCTGACTTTCAAGTCAAAGGGAAAAAAATCTAATGTTTTAATTAGATTAAAAACTTCCTGTACCTTGGGAAGATTTTTTTCATCTTAATTTCCCATTTAAATACCTAGCATTTTTTTTCTGGTTCAAAATATCACCGTAACAATTTTGGAGAGAAACAGTGGTCTGCAGCGAGACCAGGTCTCTCCTCCTCTTTCCCATTTGCAATATACCTGTGGGGTTTGATGGGTTAGTGGCGCGCTACAAAACTGGGTAAGGACTCTTGGCTGAAACCCCAGTCTTTTTTGATGCTGTTTCATTCAGTGTAAACTGCAGGTGTCTAAGTGAGACTGCTATGGAAAGTTGTACTTCTGTTTCTGGGCAGAAGCCCTCATTTTGAAGGGCTACTAATCCAACACCTGCAACCGGCTGGTGAGGCTTCCTCCTGTAGATGTCTGTGGGGAGGGATGAGCTCAGTTTAAATCTCTCTATTCAAGCCTACAAAAGCCAGGAACATCTTTTCAGTTTTTTGGTCATTACTGGTGTGGCCAGTGATTGCATTTACGTACTATCTATTAAGTAGCATTTTATTTTCCTTTTTAACATACCGGAATCCCAAGAGAAGATATTTCAAAGAAATGCATTGAAGAATCGTCAAGAAGACACGCACCATGCTGCTGCATGGTAAAATTTGGACTTGGCCTCTGGATCTCTGCTCTCCTTGGCATTAAATCAGCCTGGATTAAAACTGAGTAAGAACCAAATGCAATGTAATTCTGCTGCCTAAAAAAACCAAACCAAACCAAACCAAAAAACAAAAAAAACCACCCAAACAAATAAAACCCTCCTTAACACCTGGAAACCCCAAAGCGGATGTAGGAAGAATTAATTGTTCTTGTCCTGCTCATGCTCAATGACCCAAGATGAGAACTCATCTTCCCTTCCCAATTTTTTTTTCTTTAAGGTGACTCAAAATCTTTCAAACAGATGTTGTTCCGAGTCTATTATTTATCTGCTGTTCTCTTCCTCTAGCCTGCTTTAGTCCAGAACAACAGAAAGCACACCAAACTCATGGAAGAAAGCATTTGAACACAAGGCAACCCTCAGTCCCTACGCTCAAGCTGGACAATAGGGAGCAGCATCAGAGCCAGAAGGGGCCAGTAGTCAGTTCGTAAGACTGTTGGCACACCAAAAGGAAAACTTTCTTTTTCCAAGGGGCTGAGGCCTGTCAAAGCAATTCCCACCAGCCCTGGGATGGATGGAAACTTCAGCTAGAGATGTCCCAAGATCGCATGCCTCCCTCCTCATTCAAACTTAGCGGGGATGCTGCAAAAAGAGATCCTAACCACCCCAGTCCAAATCTGAAACCACTTCTGGGTTTTTTGTCCCTCTCTGCTTTCTACATGTAAGCTCTCTTACAGGGGCACACAATGAAAAGGAGGACAAAAGCAGGAACTAAAAGCAAGATTAAAAAATATGCAGGATGACTGAACTAAACAGACTCTCACAGCCCATCATACAGTGTGCACTAGTACCAATTTCCCTCTTTTTGTCCAAAAAAAAAAAAAAAAAAGACCAAAGCCTTTAAAGTTTACAGAATTGTTTTGTGTCCAGTCAGGGTACTAATGGAAAACAAATTGCATCTTTAAACATTGAATAACCTCATTTAGAGCTATATTAAGATAAACACATTTTTCATTTAAAATCAGCAAGTCTAACATGAGTGCTTATAAATACGTCTTATAATTTACTGCTGCTCTTCTCCAGCCGAAAGTGGAATTACCACTGTCTACGTATAAACTTAATAAACAGTACATACTAAACTGCCTAGTCTTTGAGGCTGATGAAAGTTGCTTTTTGTCAAAGGATCCTTTGTGGATGCTTTAAAAGGGTTTAAATTGCTTTGATTGCATTATTAACAGTGTCTGTGTTGCTCTTGTATTTCAGAATAATCTGGAAAGCTGGAACATTAGCTCTCGCATTCTACAAAAGATGGTTTTCCACCTCTAATAAATACGCTTCAATACAAAAGATAATCCTTGTGTTCAAAAGCAAGATCCCGAGATTGGCATGTTAACACTTCTGCAGACCCGCTTATTACCTTCTGATTTTTCGATGGCCTTCAGTACTGGAGATGTCCCAGCCAGTCAGAACTTCATAAACTTTGCTGGGAACCCATGCACTTGCAGTGAAAAACATACCAGGTTTCTTTCTTTGACAAACTGAAAATATGGTCCCATTTCTGATGAAGAAACATGGATATCGCTGTTTAAACTGTAGAACCCGGCCAAGTACACGTACAGTAAGGCAGTGAGGGATCTCCTTTTCACGGTGACTACTTGGGAATGTTGCAGGAACGGGAGGAAGCAATAGAAGGGAAGTTTCTTGTCCTTTTTGTCTGTTTTTTTCTGGGGTTTTGGGTTTGTTTGGTTTGGGTTTTTGTTGGGTTTGGGTTCTTTCTTTTTTTAATATTGAAACCTGTTGTTGAAATGCTGAGGACTCTCCATTTGCCCTGTCTCCAGCAATGCATTTAAAAAGGGAGGCGAGCCAGATGGTTAGAGAATACAAGACAGGAATAAAAATGCCTCATTTCTGTTCATTCAAAAATTCCCAGGAACTGCAGCAGTAAGTCATGTTATGAAAGCCTAATACAAGCATCCAGGCTCCCGTGGGAATTCAGTTACCAGTACGACTAATATTCTGCGTCCTGCAGACCTCAGTGGCATGCTGTATTTATAAAATGGGGCTAATAGCACTGCCTTACCTCAAAGCAACATGGCCAGAATAAGTATATTAAAGTGTGTGAGCCCGAAGTGCTACTGGATAGCCCTGTGGCTCCTTGCTATTTACTTGCAATGCAAACCCCCGGAGCGGAAATTGAGTCCAAGAGAGCACAGCAGAGTCTTTTTATACATTAACCGCTATACTGCTCCATAACTTCACCTGGCACTTCACCGAGATTAAAAATGACGACGTAGCCCCTGTCTTGGAGAGTGTTTATCTTGGCAGGGCCAGAGCTGCGCAGGTGCAGGACAGAAACTCTGAAGCCAAGGGCCGCGATGAAGTTGTGTTGCTGGTGGCAAAAGCGTACTCCCTCTAACAATAAATATTTCATCTGTTTTCTTTATTTTTAATAATATACGGAAATTGTTACAACGTATGACAGGATAACAGGTTGATAGATTCCTGATTTTAAACAGCAGCTTGTCCTGGTCTGCAGTTAAAACCAGCACTTCATCGCTGTAGAAAGCTCTAGACCTTCCATATGAAGCCCCAGGGAAGAACACGTTTTTTGGCCTTGGTTGATCTTTCCCCCTTGAATTTAGGATTTTCTACAAAAAAACTTGGAGGCCCTCATCTATGCTGTTACAGTGAGCATTGCTTTGGCATTGGCTATCCAAGTTTAATTAATTAAAAATACAAATGCAATCAACCTTACTTGAGACAATGGAATTACCCCAAACTGGTTTTAAGTCCTGCCAACTTAATTTTCTCTGCTTGTCAGCTGTATTTTTAAAAAGAAACAGAATTTAATCTCCTGATCATCGAACATCGAATGTAATTATTCAGATGCAGACAGTGTTTGCTTTGTATAACTTTCCTTATTTCCACTCTTTTTGTGGTATTAGGCTACCGGGATAAAATCCACACATCACAGCAGCGTTACACTGAAGATGGAAACAGTCCAAACCTTAGAGTTGGACCAATACGGAAAAAAATGTTTGGAGAATATTGTAACAAATTCGCAGTTAAATACACTTCGGTGATATATATGGGTCTTCTCATTTGTTTTTTGAAAGCAGCTGTATTGAAGCTTTGCTCATGGAATTTTATTTGCAAGTCAAATCCCACAAACAGTTGCATAAATATGTTTGCACGAGTACTTGAACCAGAACGCATATGTGGCTTTGTTGATTTTGGACAAAGATTTTGGCAGGAGGGATAACAACCCACCCACCCTTTTTGTAGCAGCAGCAGGAGGATCAAACGAGATCCTGTGAACTCAATATAGTCACCGCACAGAAAAACACGAGTAGGGTCCAGAGCCTGGGGAGGGACCCTCAGCTGTCTCAGGGGAGACATTTTGTCACCCAGCCTTGTGCCAGGAGCACAGTCAAATGATGAAGAGCAAATGCTCTGCCCTGAGACTAGGGTATTTGCCAATGGAAGACAAATTCTCATCCTAACAAAATCTGAGTTACTCTGCTGAGTTATTCCAGCCCTCCTCCCACACTTCTTGTATCTGCTAAAAGTTACTCATTCAGGCAACTGCATCTTTCCACGTCAGTCACTAATCAAGCCCTGAGTTCAAACACAGACTGCAGATACTGCAGGGTCAAGAGTAGGTTTAGCCTGAGAAGATGGAGCTTGCCATTAATGTTTGAGCCCCTTTACATCACAGAAGCAAAAATATATATTGTTGCGTGAAGTACGGGGTGCAGGGAAAGACAACAAATAATTCTTACAAATAATGAAGGTGATCTTTAAGCCTGTTGAAATGGATGGAAAGATTCCCATCAGTTCCAGTGGGTCTTTGATCAAGCCTAGATTTCCCAACTCTGTCAAGGACAATTTACATGAATGAAACACTCACTCTGTCTCTCAGCTCCACAGTCAACGTTAGCACGACAGTGGAAATGCATGCGCCATGATTAATCGTCAGGAAATCTGGATTGTGAATGTGCAATAGGAATATTTTAAAATCTTTTTTTAACTGAAATTATTAGGTACCAGGTTCTTAAAGACATCCTTTCCTCTGCATTTGGCTACCAGTTAGAATAACAGTGCAAAGGGAACAAAAAGCAAAAAAGAGCAGCAAGACGGACTGACTGATAGACAGACAGATGGACAGGTACGTTACACTTCTGCTAGTTAAAAACTTCAAATGACTAGTAGTAAGCTGGTTACCATTCCCATAAATTACACTCGAAAAGCACATGCCCCTGGCTCAATGCCTTTGATGAGGTTTCCTGAGCAGTGTCTGAACTGTTGTCTTCACGGCTGGTCACAAAGCTATTCAGGGCACGGTGGACTTCCAAACTACTTCACGTGGATCACGGAAGATGCACCATCACCAAAATTTCCCAGCACTTGAATGTGGTGCTTGTTCTGCAGCCCCAGGGGAAGTGCTGCCCACACCATAACCGTGACCCCCACCCTGACTAGAAAAGGAGTTTGTCTTTATCTTCTTAAATGACTTTCAACAATGTCTCTGTGGCAAGGCCAGAGGAATGGAAAAAATCCCCCAAATAAATATGAAAGCTCACCTCAGAAGCGCCCTGGGAAATTCGGGGAACAAACACTTGGTTGTTCTCATTTTGTTCTGCTTTGGTTTGGGATGACAGAACTGGATGATTTGTCCTCAAAGAAGGTTGCTACTGAGGTTTTTTTTTATTTAGGACTTTTATGTCCAGTCTTAAAGATTTTAACTGAAATACCGAACTTATTTTCTGTCTAGTGCTGTTATTTAGACTCCTGCCTGGTGATATTCTGAGTAATATGTGCTGAAAGAAAATTTCAGTAAAAGTTGTAATTTGAATGTTTAAGGTTATGAAATCTACAGAACTGTTGCTGTTGTACATAGCACAAAATAAACATCTCGATTCCAGGAAACTAAAGGAGACATCTTGTGAATCGCTTTCTTAAGACGAAAAGACTTCTGCAAAACTACTCTTTGACTTCTAAACTAGCCTAGGTAGAAATCAAAGCAGCCATCAAGACTAAACCTTTACCAGGTCAATAAAATGGCAGAATGCATATAGCCACCAGCACAGTCACTCTGCGAATGCATATGTAAGCAGCATACGTTGCTGAGAGGCACATAATAAAACTATTCATGGGGATTACTAACTCTGCATGCCATTCAATAGTCACTGCAAGTTCTAAACATCTCAGCCATTTTATTAGTGATTCCTTTAACAAAATACTAGATGCGATTAGTTGTTACTTCATTGCTAATTTTTTTTTCTTTCAATTTTTCTCCTGATGTTTTGAAACCGTCAACTTCAAGTACAACAAAACTCCACAGTCTTACACTGGTAAGTTATTTTTCTAAGTGTTTGTCAATCCCAGCCTTTAAAAAATTGCAAAATAAGCTCAACTATCAACGTAAATAATCAAAGAGACACTAATACACTGAAAAAAAATAATTGATCCTCAGCAATTTTGAGGGGTATCACTGACCTTTGGCAATGCTGCCAAATTACCACTTGACTGGATCCTTGGCCCAAGTACAAGTGGTCTACTTGTAATAATACAGACACTGACTTTGACTTGGTTTATATTCGCAGGCTGATTTGACTGCCTGCTGAGTGACAGCCCCCTCTGAGTGGGCATGAAGGAGCTGAGCTGCTGAGTAAAATTGATGTCAATAGTGGAAAAGAGATTTTAAAGTCATTTAGAAACCCCAAATACATTAAAAGGAACTTGTGCAAGAGGAGGATTGCCAACGGAAAGTATTTTTTTTCTCCTTCTTGACAGAACTTTGCAGTACCAAGGATCTCTTCATACCAAATTATTGAGATGGATGTAGAGAGCGTGGCAGCTGGTGTCGAGACACAAGAACCATAAACAGGCTTACTCAGGTCTACAAAAAAAATGCAATTTTAGAGAGAAATTCCTCTTTGTTCTTATGAAAACTGGGTTGTCATAGGGAAACTAAGTGAGAACTTTTGTAATCTTAAAGGTTATTCTAATATTTGTATTTTTTCAGTTTATCTCTTCATTTTTTCCGTCATTTCTTGCTTTAGTTTCACACTGTAATATGAATAATGTCTTACCCTTATAAAGTGTTCTTTACCCATAATGTTTTGTTTCCTAAATTTCAACATACAACCACAAATGTTCAGCAACACATAATAATGGTGTTCAGATCTGCAAAACAAGAAGCCCAGACTATCACCTCCAAAGCTACTAAAAGAATTTCAGCAGACAGAAGACAAAATTAACAAGAACTTCAACTAGGGTTGCCTACCTCATAATTAGTGCTATGGTATTTAGATGCTGAAAACACATTTAGACATTTTACTTCTCACTTGGAAGACGATACTTCAACGTGCCTTTGTAGTACACGTTAGATCTGAAGAAATACATCAATAACTGAGATCCTAATGCATGTCTGAAGTGTTCTCCAGCACCATGCCAGCCAAGTGCTAACCCACTCAGACATTGCTTCACTCAAGGATATCAACAGGAGGTCTGCACACACTGCTTGGTAAAATAAACAGAGTGTTAAAAAAACCACTGAAATCTAATCTGGTTATCTCATAAACTTCTATAGCAGACCGACACATGGCAAGGAATAGCACTGGTGTGGCAAGAGCAGCATCACAACTAGATATCACTAGTCCTTCGAGAAACCTGTTCCCAAGTTATTCTGATCAAGAAGGTATAGGGAGGTGGGGTGGATCAGGCTAGAAATAAGCATGGGATTATTTCCACCTGTGGGAACTCTGCAACAGCTCACACTGCCTTTTATCAGTTGGGTGACACCATCTTCTCTCTGTGTGAAGCATCAGCTCTGCGTCCATAAATGTGAAGTGATGTTCAAAGATAAAGTGCTCTTAGGACCCTTCTCCTGGGGAAAAGGATCACTTATGGGGCAGCCACTTAGATTCTAGTTGCCCTTTCAATTCTACCACCAAAAAGAGTAGGCTCTTGCGCTTGTACCTTCATGCTGATCTCCAGAATGGGTAGGGTAGATGCTGTATATGGCTTTTTGGTGCTTGGATGTTTAGAGCAAGCTGTCGCTTCACCAGCGATATTCTGTGGCCCATCTGCATAGCTAAACTGCTCCTGCTACTTCATTAGTGAGTGCAACGGTTGCTGGAAGGAGTTCACAAAATACAGAAGTTAAGATTGCCCTGTGAAATGATACCCTCAGAGATATGTAGATTCTCCTATGAGAGTGAGATATGGGAACACTAAGTACAGTGAGCTAGGCTGGAAGAGAACCGTCAGCTAAGGGTTAACACCTACATTCCCAGGACTAAGGTGCACTGTCTTCTGAGTCCTCAGGTGAGCCGAGGAATTGCACAGAAGACAGAGATTTCCTCTTCAGCAGACACATAAAATGTACTTCTATGAAAGGAAAAGGGAAAAAAGGGATGGAAAAGAAGAGCCACATGGCCGATCTGAAAGGAAAGCATGTTTGCAACGACATTGAAACATTAGAGACATTGTTCGAGTGCAGTTCATCCTTGCAAAAATATTATCCTCGTCGCGATGCCAAGGTTGGTGAAAGTATGGGCTACTTGCCATGGAAGTGCTGGGTATTTAGGCTAGACCTGTCATGGGGCTTATTTACTCTCTGTGCCCAACATTTCAGACACACTCAAGCGTAGTGTTCATATCTTGGCAGGAACTTCTCATTCATGCATTTTCTCCTGGTCCCCTTTGAGGAGTCTTCCTCCTCCGACATTGCAGCGGTTGAAATTTCATTGCTTGCTGAGCAAACCAACACTGATTAATTTCATCCTACTTGCATGGAAGAGGTAAAGTATGCAGGTTTCTAGCCAGGGACAAGGAAATCCCTGCTGCTTACATGCCACATTGAATAAGCAGCCCATGGTTGAGGCCATTGGACTTCAAGAGTCTTCATTCCACCCGCAGGAAAGAAGCAATTAACCGTAGCAGCATGGGAAGCGAACAGGAAGTAATGCAACACATTCACTTTTGATTAGAGAATTTTTTTTTATAAGACATAATATTCCACAAGGAAGAATTCAGCTGTAGTGTTACACTGACGCACCCCAAATCATTAAAGGAACGTGACTGAGGTTGCAAAGTTAAGCCTCAAAACCTAGGAAAAACCCAAATTAATGTTGCCCGCGTAGCCTGAATGTCATTCCTCACCGTGCGTGCGTTCTGGTACAGTCTTTAATTACATCACTGCAAACTGTTTTTCCCACAGGACCTTCGCCTCATTCAACGCACAGAACGGACAGTGCTTACTTAATGAGCAGCTATTCAGTATTTCGTTTTCTCCTCCGGTTCAATGTGTGGCCCTAGACTTTATTTACTGCGCACCAGTCAGGCCTGCTCTGAAGACAGAGTGATTCATTTCCCCGTGGACCTTTCTGTGGCATTCTCCACTGTAGCCTTTGAATACTTCACATGAATTCATGGATCTATTTTCACACCACCTCTGGGAGACGAAGAAGATGTCATTAGTCCAGTTTTACAGATGGGGACCTTAAACATATGAAGATTAAGGTAAAAAGTATCCACTGATTGGTGCAACTTGATTTTCTATGTATTTAACTTTACACGCTACTCTCTCTCTTCAAAGCAAATCTTCCATTTGCTTCAGTTGCAGATGTTAGTACTGAGACCCAAAATCTCAAGGCAGCTACTCAGAAAATGAAAAATGCACAATTAGAGGCCAACTGTGAAAAACTCGTTTTAAGCGACTTGCCTGTCATCACATAAGACCTAGTCTGAGCAGAGTGTATCCCTGTCCAGTTCCCTGGTGTGTTATTCAACTGCTTTGGCCATGAGACAATTTCCTTTGATGCTGCAAATCCCTATTTAAATTTATCACACACCTTTTACCTCATGCAATAAATGAGTCAGTCGTTCTATCCTCCTTTATTAGACAACCCAGTTTCATCCCCAGACTAACTCAGTCTTTTGAACTGACTGTGTTAAAGCTCCTGGGGAAGACAATTAAGCATGTGATATATACAGAGCTATGAATTTCAGCTGTATAGGCAGCCTTAATTCAAAATCCATTTCAGGTACTCATCTAGAAATAGTAATGTTTTAACACATATTTTTGCATATTTAATTTCCTAAGCTTTTAAGGAACTAGAAAACTGAAGAAAAAAAATTGCTCTGTGGGCCAACAGAGAAGCCCTTGCTCATTAGGAAGAGCTCACACAAAAGGCTGGGAACTTTCAACTTGGCAACTTGAAGAATGTCCTTTCATCACAGCTTTTCCTGAGCTCTTTCCTAAGTTTTCTTCAAAACAGAAACTCCATCATGTTGACATCCATACTGATACCCATACCAGCAGAGCTGAAACAAGGATGTCACCGTATCATCCACTTGTGCCGCTGGGAGCTGGGAAAGGAGCTGTAAATTGTATTAGCTGATCATCCGCAGTTCTAGGGTCTCTCTGGACCATGATTCCCAATTTTTTTCTTTCCCCTTCCCTCCCTAACTTCTCGCCATCTTCCCCAGCAGCACTGCATCTCCATTCTCGTTCCCCTAAGATGAGCAAGTTCCCTCCGCTTCTACATGCAATCTCAATCTTTCTAGATAATGGGTCCCAAATCCCCCAGCCATCTGATCCCAGGACTTGTCCTACACAGGCAAGAGAGTATGCAGCAGTACAAACGGGATATGAATTTACTGCATACCAGCAGCTCTGCAGCAGCTCTCCAAGTGGACATCCTTTGGGAGTCATCTGCTAAGACTTTGCATCTCGGTCTGAAGTGGCTAGTTTCTTTCACTGGAGGGAAAAGCGTTCAGAGATCCTCAGGATGGGATCCTTCCCTGAAATGCACCCTAGACAGCCTCCTTCCTTTTTGACTAAGAGGATGTATAGGTAGATGAGTTGCAGCAAAATACAGTTAACCTTTGTGAACTCCCTCAGCAATATGCGATGTAACTAACCCCATCTGAAAGTGGAATAAACTATCTCACGCTTAGCCTGAATATTTAAGGGAATACCTATAGTGGTGGTAATTCACCAGTGCTCATTCCCTCAGTGGACTGATGCTGCTGCTTTGTCTTTCTGACCAATCCTGGCTCCCACTTTCAGCGTGTTGCTTTTAATAAAAATAAAGCACAGAAAACATCCAGCATGGAAAATTTCAGTCTACATAACTCCGGCAAAATCTTAATCTTATAATGTGCACTATTAGGCAACGTTAATAATGGATGGTGCTACCCAGCCCACTAGTAACAGCAACCCTTACTCAGAAGGTTTGGCTTTGGGAGGAGCATCTTTATTATTTATTATGTGTTACAGGGCCAGTTCTGTCCTGCCTGCTGATGTTTTAGGACCTTGACCTGTGAGTAGTCTCACTGAATTCCGAAGGCTTGACTGGAAAATTCAAAGAGGATGCTATCTTTGAGGGTTATATGGGAATCAAAACACAAGCATCTTCTTTTCCAGAGATTTTTTTCAGCCTAAATAGGTAAACATAAACCAGCAGAATATGAGGAAAAAGAGGAGAGACCTCATAAGATTTTTGCAATGTGTTGAATAATTTTATGATTTGTAATAGTTAAGCCCCTCTATCTGCTTATCAGGAATTAATATTACCTTACTTTCCTTGAACTCCATTTAGTTCTTACATCATGCATATTCCACATGAGCGCTCTCTTCTCTCAATATTTCTGGCACAAATATGAGCCTCTTTGGTAAGGACTCATAAGGTTATGAATGTCTGGACAGCCTGAGTAATGAAAGGCCATTTGGGGCTGAACCATTGACCACAGCTTTAACTCGCCAGGAAGGATAAAACATAAAATGTAAATTAGGTACTAATAACCCATTTTCCTTCTAAATCCTTGGTACAGATATGCAGTATGAAGTACAGATTATGTTTTGAGAGAGATTTTGGAATAATTTGCCATTAAAAATATTGTATGGGACCTTGTGTTGTGGCCTCAGAAGAGACTGAATTGTGAGTTGTTACTGCTGCCCTTGAACCCACTTCAGTCAATGGAAAGTTTCATTGGCACCTGGATTTGTTGCTTTGGGTAGCTGCCTAGCTACCAGCAAAACCCAGCACATAATACTGTCATCAGGGAAAGAGGAATGTGCAGTCCAGCAAGCAAGACATGCATGGAAAAGTACATTTCTCCCAGCATGTTTTGCAATCTCCATGCTATTCCCTCCCCATCTTCCTTTCCACTGATCTCATCTGTGGAGATGAAGTCAAGAAGAAAACGTAGGAAGTAGCACTTGCACGGCAAGATCATTTTACTGCCTGTTGCATGACCAACATCAACCTTAACATAACTTTGACCGTCTTAACGGGGCCATTCCCTTGTGAAGAACAGACATTCAGCTCTACTGTTTGTCAGTCAAGGGATCTGAAGGCAACTTGAGGTTGGTTGGGTGTGTTTAGTTCACACAATGAATTTGGTATTAAAGCTATGGTGTTGCATTCTGCTAGTAATAGTGTGCGCTAAACTGACGGGAAACAGAGTTACCTGTTATGCAAGTTACAACACAGTATTTCTGTTGTGTTGTTTTCAGAATACATATAAAGATGTGTTCTTCATGTGTGAACGCCAGCCTCCAATTACATGACGTAAGAAGGCTTGAGTCTTTAGTTCCCCCCTTAGAAACGATTGTTCTTATTCTGTTTGCTGCAACGCAACTATGAGGAAATGATGAGTTTTCCTGTTCTCAGCTGGGCCCAGGACTATCTAAAAATATAACCTGTGGAACTAGCTTCTTGAATTAATTATGTTCCAGGTAAAAATAAACCTGAAATATAAAATGGCATGCCCATGTACTTGGCCTTAATGAGATCTATAATTGCTTCTCCACTCCACGGCACACATCTCTCTTCCATGAAACCCAGAATCTTGCTACCTTTCAATAGGTCAGTATGCCTGACATGGCTGATTCAAGCCACTGTTTTACAGCACAATAATTGCTACCATTCTTTGCACTTAGAAAATAAGATAATTCAATCAATAGTTTTAAAAATGAAATAAACACCTGATTTTGGCCTGCAAAGAGGGAAAAGTATTAGCAAAGCAGACTCTGTGGAGGAAGAACTCTGTAATTCATCAAGGTATGCTTTGGGTTATCCATCAGCCTTAAGTGGGAAACGCCAGTGGGAATACTCAAGCACTCCTACATATGCATTTGGAAGTAGTGTGAGCAGTGGGTACAGCATACTGGGTACCCCACTCAGCCTCTTTACAAGGGGAAATCAGTGGCTACTTCACTGATATGAGAATTAGAGAAGAGGGGAGTAGACCTCTGCTCCATCCTTGCAGAATTGCCTTGCTGGAATAGAGATCTGCCTAACAAATCTCCCAGAGGAGCCAAGCAGAGAAAGTGAAGTCCTGCCTCCTCATTCACTCTTCCTGTTATTAATTTGTAACATATTACTAATAAAGATTATTGTACTGTGCTAATGTCTAATCATGGCACAGTACCAAGATCATATGAGGGGGAGCATGGTGCTAGACACTGAATAAACACAGAAAAACAAGGCAGTCCTGCCCCAGTGAGTGGAAAGGTTTAGAGAATACGAATAACTATTCATTGCTTTTAGACACCTGTAGGAGACACCTTCCAAGCCTTCTCACGTTCAACCACTACTATTGATGTAGCAAAAGAGAATCACGATTTATTCGGGTAAAGGAGGAGACTCCCTCAAAACACACATTCTGGCAAAACAGAAACAGACTAAACAAGCCTCTTGAAGAAATATGCATTTGAGAAACTGCCCTGATTTAAAAGATATGGTTTTTATCCTTCACCCATTACGTGGACCCATGGCACAGCAGCATGCTGGAGATACATCATGTGATAATTCAGGGACACTGACGCTGTAGAAAAATCAACGATACTGCAAGAGTAAGCAAATAAACCTTGAGATTACAAAGAAAAAAAAGAAAAAAAATCCACAAGGTCTGGTCTGGTGCGTGCTATCGTTATTAACGTGAATCATGAATTCATGGTCCTCAGAGGAGAGCTGATGTGCCTCCCCATAAAGCAGGTCTTAGGGGCGTATTCATTACTAGCAAAGGACAAGTTCCACAGTTGCTCTCATATAGTGATCCAACAGCGGCATTTAAGTGAGCAGAATATAAACACCCAGGCTGGAATTTGGCCAGGACACTACATTTAACATCCTACTCCTAATAAGAAATGCCATATAGGCTGCAATGTCCAAGCAGAGCAGACACAAGCTTAATTAAAAGATCTCATCTGATAGTCACACACACAGCAAACTACATAGACCACAATTTACAGCCCTGGGCAACATAAAGGGTTGAGCTGACCCTGGCTGCAACTGCCAAATGTTGGTATAGCACTTGGAGAACATTTGTTGTGGATGAAAGCAAGCGTATTTTCCCTTGGAGGGTCGCAGGCATGTCCCACAGGAAAAAAACTGTCTGCAAAAGGCCTCTCTTCCTCCCTGTTCTGTTGGCCAGCTTCCCTTGTGTGTACCATCGTGCTCTCAAATGAACTCACTCATAATATGACGACAACCTTCCCATTTTTTGGATGCCAGACTTTAAATGAAAGGAAATTAGGGTGTTTGGAAGGTTGTCACCTTATCCTCTGCCAAAGACCAGGAGAATTTTCTTTCCTTTTTTTTTTGAAGCGGCCAAACCACTTTTGAATCACATAGTCAACATGGTGAGTATGGCTGACTTGCCTTAAAACAAAACTAAACACATTTACTGCACATTTACTGAATTTCATAATTGTCCATTCTTTTTCCTTTTTCTACCCACTCTTTTTTTCTGCTGTCTTTCTGTACTATCGCTTTACATGCTCAGGCCATACTATTTCTGGTCTTGCCTATCTATCTGCCTCTCTCTGTCTTTACTTTTCTTGCATGCTACTCTCTCCTACTCTCTCCTAATCTAATCTAATCTAATCTAATCTAATCTAATCTCTCCTCTTTCTTCCTTTGCTCATATTTCCTTTTCATATTTCCTGTTCAAATAGGAATACAGGTTGGCTCCTTCCAACCTCAAAGTTACTATTACTAGTGTGCCTTATGGCAATTCACCAATCAACAGGGAGATAAAATGATATTTAAGAAGATAAAAATTGAATGCTGGGCTCATCATGGCATTTACTTCAATTTTGTTGGTCTAACTCCATTGAATTCAGCAGAGTTGCAATGAATGGAAAAACGTGATAACCGAACAGGCTTTGGGGCTTTCGCTTATTCTGTGTGACCTCCGTTACTCCAGACAGAACCCCACAGGCATTTGCAAACTCGTGTAGACATGCCTTGTGTGTGCCTGCTTTTACTCATACCATGATATTCCCATCCTGTTCTATCTACAAACTCACAGGGACTAGACAAACTGTTTATTTTCCATTGATAACCGTTGAAGGTCTCTAACAAGAATTCTATCGCTATTCTGAATGTCACTATCTGAAACTAGCTGTAAATGTCTTGTGCTGCTTAAGCTCAAGGAAGTTCACTGATCTTGAATCTTCCTTAAATAGCCCATCCACAGATATAAGCTAAACAGAAAGGAAATAGACTTGAAAAACCTTGCAGAACTGACTTCAAGACACGCTGCAGGCAAGGTCAGTGACTCTGCCATATCATTGACTTATTTAATACTTTTAATTCTCAGAAGAGTATTAAAATATTAAATATCGCAATCATAGTGAAGCATTTAGTAAAAAAGAGTCTTTTAACTTCCGACCGCCATAGCCCATAGCAATATTGGTAGCCAAACAGATGTAGCACTATATTGTACAAAGGAATGTTCAATTTATCAGTGAAGTTGGAATGGAAATTATTAAGAGCATCTGGAGACACTATTCCACATCTGCTGAGGTTAGACTGTGGAATTGTATCTAATGGAGAAACTCATAAGAAATATATAATTTTCTTGTATTAGCAATCTACATGTAAATCTACTATTAAAAATGCATCAGCTATATAATTAATTTGTTACTGTTGAGAGTAACACACAATTTAGACAGTTACTACTCATACGCTTGCCAGGGCCCTCCAAAGTCAGTAAGTCCAGGCCCAGTTATTTCAGGTCACCATTATCAGAAGACACCTTAGAAGGAGAATTAAAAATGGAACTAAATACTCTTGGTATGCTTCTCTATTAAACACGATGACATCAAATGGCACTTTCAATATGTACACTACTTATAAGGCTTAAATAACAACAGATGAGGTAGTGAGATTTTGTGTAGATGGAAGAAATGTGCAATATTCACTACGATCAATGCCTTGGAAAATAAAAATATCTGAATCATGGAGTAAGAATTGAAGGATTGAAGTGTATCGAACCTATGTATCCAACACTCTTAACGTCAAAGGATTGGTCCTTGAAGAAAGGAAGACAAATTGTCATACCTTGAAGTTAATTATTTTATAGTGTTCATTCCTGCATGATGCATTGGTTTTGCAATGGAGTGTTAGGAAGCAAAAAAACAGTTGAAGTGTTATCAACACTCCAACTGCTTTCTGTCATATACTGAATTAGCAAACAAAATGTGTTTGAAAAGGCTGTCAGTAGAGCAAAATCAGAAAGCAACAATGGACAAGGTTAGATACTGGCCAGCATCCTACATTCATTCAGGATGCATGTAGATGCATTCTACACCATTTACATTTAGGTACCAATATATTTTGCTTCTTCAAGCAAAGGTAAGTAGGTTTACCACTTAGAGAAAACTAGGATTCAAACCATAAGCTTCAAATACAAGAGACTGTGCGAAAGCAAGTGGTGGAGAGTATTTCCAGAGCACTCTTCAAGAGTGCTTCCTATCTGACTGCTGCTAGCTGACCAAAAAGATTATGGAGAGCTAGCTTCAGAAGTCAAATATAAGTAAAACATTTAAATATGCATTTAAATTTCAATTTATTTAAAGTGAGGAACAGAAGAGTTGTAAGTAGTAAACTCTTGGGTTTGTTGATACATGTTCAAGGAAAAAAAATTCAGTGTGGCTACATCTAATTGCTGCCACTACATTCATCACTACTTATTTGCCTTCACAGTCCATCAGGCAAACAGGTGAATTAAGATGACAATTCATCACATGGCTACTGCTGAATGCTTCAGTTGAGTTTAGGTACCAGTCAGTTTTTCCTGTATGCCAGGTAGGCTAACTGGCCTGCTCTGTGATACCGGTTTTAGTTATTAATGGTAGACTGCTACTCATCTTACAGAGTAGGGGAGCAGTTTGCTCTTCTCCACTGCCCCATTGCATGGCACAGCTCCACACAGTGACTTCTCAAGAGCTCTCTAGGCACAAGGAGGTACTTGCAGAAGCAACAGTCCAATGTTGTCAAGACAGGCAGACTTTCGATCATCATTGCCAAGATCTGCGCAGCTGTGAACATTAGACAGAACATGTCTAAGCTCTGCTTCTGGCAAATTGCTGTATTCTGCAAGGACCTCGGAGGAAGAATGGAGTCTGCGATTCGGTAGGATAGGATTGGGCAATCCTTTTCATAACTGCACGATAGGGAATAAATACCATGAGGGGAACTTCTCCAAGTGCCAATTGCCCAGCACCAACCTCATTTACGATGTGGGAGGGAGGCTAAACTATATAATAGACGTCTTCTTTGACTTGTTTACCCAGAATCAAATTACACTGTTCAATGAAAATAGCTTGTGCAAATACAGGTGGCAAGTCAGCAAAGTTATGATAGAAGGAAGACATAAAATTTCCAGCACAATTAAGAAAACTGGTGCTGGTTACTCTCATCAATCAAGACTGATTAGATCAGTAACAGTGGCAAGACCTGGCTCTAGTATGGAATAATCTGCTTGTGTCTCTCACAAATGGTATTTCCACTGAACAGACCCAAGACAGCATCCACTTTGCCTGAGGTGCCTGTGTTGACACAGTCTGATTTCATCCATTCTGTCGCCTGGTACTACCCTTGGCACAGCCTCACTGAAGGTATTCTAATACTCACATTTCTGTATTCAGATAATTCCCCTCTGCATCCAGCATTGTGAAAAGTTTTACACATATTCCAAGATATTCTAAGAATTCATACAAAGTTCATTGATTTCACTAGGAACAGTGATACTGTGTAGTTCTCCAGATCAGACAATTCATCTAATCTAAAGGGTTTGCTTCTCTTTTTTCACAATTCAGCATTCTTGAGTGTCATTTTAACTTGTGATCTGTCTCAGTTTCTTATTAGATTTTCCTGTATTCTTCACTCCAGCCTTCACATAATTTTCTGATTAAATAACTGAAATCACCTGAAACAGACCATGTCTTTCAGCCTGTACTCAGAGGGGCCCAAAGACTTCTAAAAGCTCAGGAAGCAAGGCCAGGGCCAGGGCCTTCCTTACCAAGCTTTAAATTTCCCATGAAGGTATCCACACTTCAGCTGGAATATATCTCAGTTTCTCAAATCAAGGGAAGGTAAGAAATCACCGAGTTTGTTACTTCCCACAGTTAAGACAGAGACCAGTTTTTATTTCTTGTGTCTGGTATCACATCATGGCTGCACAGCTCCACGTCAGTCCAGCTACACTGAGGGCATTGACTTCATTTTTGGATACCATGATTCTCGGTGTCTATGAGAAGTTGGCAGCTGAGTTCTGGGTAAGAGTAGCAGTTTCAAAGAGCTACGGTAGGTTATTAATAGCAAGAAATGCCTGAAATGAAGCCTTAAAATATCCTTTCTCTAAAATTAATAGGGGCATAAGTTACACTTGCTGCAAATTAGAGACCAGGAGGTCCAAGTAAGATCTACTTTGTAGCACTCTCAGTAGAATAGATCAACACCACATAATGACAGTGCAAGTACACTTTGAGATAGCAAATGCCTACTAGGCTATCCCAGCTGCAATGGGCAACAGCATGAAACACCATGGCATGTTCACCTTCACTTTGGGTGAAACCCTTCAGAAACATCAGTTGCTCCTGCTACTTCTTAATGAGCCTATGCTGCCGCTCTTGTCTGGCTGTTCCCATGCACGCTGCATTAAACCACCTGCAATGACACCTGTAATTCATGGACTGCTTGGCTGGACAAATGGCTGCTGTTTACCCAACCAAGAGATCACAAGAGCTTCCACCAGCACAAAAACAGAGTACCTGTTGTGGTGCTGGTTTTGTTCTTGACTTGGTTTTGCCTTTTGATGATGTGTTTCCACGGTGGCATTATTTTTTTACTACTCATCTCAGCCTCACGCTGCCTGAGAGATTACAGTTTTTGTATGCACTTTCCATTGCCCTGAATTAGAGCATAATCTGTTACCACGGCCATAGCTCTGTTGTTCTCAGACTCTTTAACCCCGATCTGTTTGATTCTAGGTCTGAATATGACCCAGAGGCCACATTCTTTGTGTTGACTGATAACCTCCCCTAGGCCACAGAAAACTATTTGTCCACAGCAGTCCTTTCAGATAGGCCAGCTATATTTCTTACAGCACATTGACCACATGGCCTTCCCCTTCTTCAGCGACAGAAGCGGCAGAGCAATGCCAAGCACCGATCCTCTGATCCCAGGGACTTCCATGGGAGATCCATGTCATTCCTAGCTCTCTTTCACGTTTAGAGCTTTGATGGGACAGGAGGTTCATCACATTTGGACAGCACTGGATATGCTCTAGGGCAGCTGAGTGACAGGCCAATCCAGTATGATTCAGGGACATAACTGGAGCTTATAAGCCTGGGGTGCGAAATAAAACTGATTCACTTAACATAATGAAAAAGCCAGCATTTATGAGAGGCCATACTGAAGGGGGCTGTTTTGTCACTCAGGTTCAGGGCTGGGTTGGATTTGCCAAGTGGTTTTCTCCTTATGACTGGTGAGAAAACTGTGGGCTTGACATTTGAATGTGGACCTCTCTATGGTGATTCATACCTCTGCCAGCTTCCCGCACGCCGTCTCCCCTTTCAAATGACTGAGAACAGCACGAAGCTTTTCAATGGGTTTTTCTTCCCAGGTGCCCTGTTCGAGACGTGTGCCGCACAGGGTCCCTGTGACTGTCATTAACTAGCAGCTGAGTTCCAGCTCGAGTGGAAAACACCGAGCCATAACAACCTAAATACCAGACATCTGCTGTCTCCATGCCCCGGGCCATGACACTTGCAATCACTTGAAGAGCTCAGTATCAGCTCAGCGGCGTGGGCTGGAGAGGAGCCCAAGCTGCAAACACTCCTGGTGGAAGGGTTGTCTCCTCCGGAATGTACTTCCCCACTTCAGCTCTAAGAGCCTGGATTTTGTGACCTCCAGGTCATCCTGTAGGGTCCATCTGCTTTCCCAGGCTCTGAAGGGGGAGGAGAAATTTGGGAAATTATAAGGCCACTATAGGAAATGCTTAGTTGTAGCACGGCAGGAAGAGGTTGTGCCTTGAGGCATTGACTCAGTGGGTAGAAATTGTACTGATACTGAGTAAATCTGCCCAGAATGGGGAACTGAGCTGAAGAAACAAAGACTTATTGACTTTGTGGGACAGAAGACAGAGGATTTTTATAACCTGATAAGTAAAATTGTTCTGATTAAGGTTTTAAAGTCTATAAATTAAAAAAAGAGCACTAGCAGGAAACATAGATCTTACAATCGTAAAAGGGGGGGAGAAAAAAAATCCATTAAGGGATTGTTCCAAGAGCCCACTTAAAATATTTAACACTGATCTCTTTGCCTTCTAGCTCCTTAAAAGAAATCACCTCTTACATCATGCCATTCAAAATGAATTATGCTTTCAATTTTCCTTGTTTCCTGCTACATTCATACTAAACTATTATGCTGTACGCAGGAAAGAATCCAGCAAAAGCAACTCATCTTGCCGTATGCTAGGAATGGTTTTCTTCAGATGGCTTTAATGCTGAAGACAAAGGTCAGCAATTTACCCCAAACAAAGCACTGGAATTTAATCTTTCCTCTGCTTGTGAGCAGCATGCTTCCACGGCCTTCACAGTGTTCTTCAATTACATTCCTACTGGAAAGTAGGGCTTTAAAAAATCCTCTATAAAGGCTGTTCAGTTTTTTTCCTGAGAGACTTGAAGCTGTGAATACTGTATTAGGGAGCTGCCAAGTTATCTGCAGAGGTCCTCTACCATTTTACCTCTTCCAGAGACGCTTGTTTAATTAACGCATTCCACAAGCTGCAGGACTCCTCACGGCTGAGGATTTCTTCTTTGACACATGACCGTGCTGGAGGATGAGGGCACGGACAGTTCGTGTCAAATCTTGCAGCCCCCTGACCAGCTTTGCCTTGCACACGGACTATGCAGCCTAGAAATGCATCTCAGAGCAATACGTGACACCAACCGTGCTTTGAAATTGGGAAGGAAGAGGAAGACAGCTGGAAATGTGCATTATTTAAAATGCTGTAGGATGAGAAACAGATGCTGGCATGGCATTTGTGGAGTTGGAAGTTACACAGCTTATGTTGGCAGTTGGCAAGCTAAACTGGTATCAAACCCACAGCTATGCAAAACCCACCACCACAACTGGCATCCAGGCTGGCAGAGCCAGCCAAGAGCAAGCGCTCATGGGCGCTGAAATATTCTCTCGCAGTATTTCTCAACGGCAAGACCGTTGTACCTCCACCCTGGAAGGGACCAGAGCAGAGCAAGGGAAACCAGACTGCACCTGTCTGGGAGAGAAACACATTTCCCTTTCAAGGGCTCTCTGTGCATTACCTCCTGTCACCAGGACTTAAATTCACTTAAACCAAGGGAAAAAAGGGAGGAAGAAAAGCAAAGGGGTGTATTTGCTCTCTAATTCAAGTCTTGATGATCCATATGTCACAGGCAGAGCCTCCAGCTGAACTCCCAGTGCCTCCTCTGCTCTGAGGCAGTCAAAGGAAAGGGTTTCTGATCCCTCCCCAATGCATGTTGTAAGTGGGTGAGTTGGCAGCAAGATGAGATTCCCTTCCTTACTGCTGCCTACCAAAAAGGGAAACCCTGGAAAACCGCCAGATCTGGGGACTTGTTAGGGAAATACTAGTTTGCTGATGGGAGGAAAAAAAACAGATGAGGCAGAATTCCACATAATTTTGCCAGCTAAAATATTGTTTTGACTTGCATCAGTAGAAAGAAGCTATCAGCTAATTTACACAAAGGATAAAGGCTTTTTGGGAGACGTGATTTAGCATCATCACTCCCCAGCAACTAGTGAGACAGAAGGCTAATATCACTAGGGTTTAGGAAAAAAAACTATAGTCTCTCCTTGGGGATGGAGAAAGACAAGTTTTCATCTGGTCTCATATCATATGAGAAAAGAGAAAATAAAGGAATATGTGACCTACACTATGAGTTACAGTGAGCACTTATGGAGCCCTTTATAGGTTTCAAGCAGTCTATAGGTGCTTACCGGTAATTGATTGTGGATGATGGTTACTTTCCATGTAGTTCAACAGTGCTATTGAGAATAAAATCCTACCCCTTTTCTTGAACCAGGATGGCAGGTCTCCATCAGAGCTCCTTTAGGATTTGGAATAGAGGCCAATGCCAGAAAACTTGCGAAAACCGCAGGGCTACAGGGTGGATCCGTGTCTTCCCTCTCTCTGTGCTGGCCCTGTTGTAATCCCAGTCTGCACTAACGCACGAAGCCCATTGCAGCACGCAGTGGGAGTAACCACAACCTTGTGTGACCTTTGCATTGAAGCTCCTCTGCAGAGTTTGAAACTTTGCATTGTCGCCTTCCACTCCTTAAGATCTTACCTAAACAAGTTGATTTTTAACTCATAAGAAAGGCTCTGGCCCCCAAGGAGACTTTGAAGTAGATTCTAAAAAAGACATTAGCCCTAGTCATAGGACTAGGGGTTGTCCATGGCAAAGAACAGGGAGAAAAGGCTGTAATTCTCCCTTGCAGCTCTGACCACTGATTCATAGTCACACTAGCATAGACAATACTGGCATAGACAATATTTTTCGAAGGTTGTGGGGTTTTTTTCCATAGAAGATAATGAGGTTATGGCACCCCACAGACACCCACAGTCTCCTGGGCAGGGATGAAAGCAGTCTCAGAGGGAGAGAGTCTCTGCCTTGGAGGAAGAAAGCCTCAGTGGGCCTAAGAGAAGTCATGAGATCCACTCCCAACACAAGGGCTGCTTAAGAGCTGCTCTTTTCACTCTGGCTTTTCTCTCCTCTCCCAAGCAGTACCAGCCTCAGGAATACTCCCACTGACTATGCAAAGAGGATGTACCCTTATTCACCAACAGCGTCCTTGTCCCCAGCCCACCTGCTCTCCTCTCTTCCATTCTCCATCCTCCTTGGGCACAGACCTGGGGCACGCAGAGGCCTTCAGGAGCCAACAGTGCTGGCCCGTTCCCGCCCCAGGGCCAGGTTAGCTCCCTCCCATGTGGGGCCCAACCTGTCACCAGCATGGAGGTCTTTCCAAAAGATATCCCACCTAGTTACTCATGCTCAGGCTTAGCAGGTTCAGCCAAAGAGATCTGAAAAGGATCTTGCTTGAAGTGGCATGGCTACCGGTTGGCTTTGGCTGTTGGAGAGCTGATCAGCATGAATATGTCATACTTTGCTACATTAAATCAAATATTCCATGCTATTCAGTAAGCTCCCCACCACAGGTTTCTCCCTTTTGTGTTTTAGAGTCGGTGTTGCACCTTTGCAGGGTGTCCTTACTTACTTCTTAGACCTCACTTGAGGTCTGTGTGTTGAAGTCACTGCTCGTGAGACAAACTATACCTATACTGAAAGGTCAAATGCGATGAACGTGATACTCAGGTGCTGAATATTGTTTGTTTGGACTGATCAGAATATTTCTGCAGTGACTTACACCGAATTCTTCCTGTGCTCAAAACCATTTTTCCCAATAAGCCATGTTTACAAATGCCAAAAATATTTTAAACCAGGAGTTATGAAAGCCTGAAAGCACTTACTTATAGAGGGCTGTTTCAACATTGCAAATACTTATATGTAGTTGAGCCAGGTCCTGTTGCTCATGAGAACAGCCTTCACCAATCTGTCAACACTGCCTTGTCCTAACTTGTCCAAGCGAGAGCTCAGAAAACCAATGTGACGTGAAGAGACCCTCAAGGGGTGCAAATATAATGCTGGTGCAGGGCAGGAGGATGGTGAGTCCGGCAGGTACAAAGAAGTCTGCAACTTTGCCCAGATTGTATTTTTATAGGTCATTTAATACCATAGAGACTTCCCATCTTTTGGAATTAATCAATTATTCTTCTGGAAAGGTAAAAACCTTCACATTCTTCTTAATATACTAAATTTAATTGTGACTTAAATGTCTTGGTCCATAACATATTTTTCAAGGATTAAAAGAGTTCAGACTTTTTGTTAAGCCATTTTTACACTGAACTTTACCAATTCCAGGACAACAGGGAGTTCTTCAACAACATCAAATGCCAATCTACCTTCCTCCCCAGACTCGGGAGATTTTCCACAGTTTGCATTATACCATCTTGCTCTATAATTTTGCTTCCCTTCCCTACACTGGACTTTCACTCATCCTTTCCGTTACTTCAGCTAAGAGACAACAGTTTAGGGTAGAGAGTATTTTTATTTTACTTGTCTTAGAATTCCCTGGCATTGGTTTAGCATGGTAAAAATGTGATCAATAAGTAAATAAAAGTACTGGCATAACCAGGAACTCTATTCAGAAATAGTCTCGTAAGTCCTGCTTCAACCCTGCCAAGTAGGGGTTCTATTTTAATATCAATATTTAGCAGAATGCATGGCCATGTCTTAATTTCTGATCTACAGAGCACAGAGAAATGTTTCCAATTATCACCTCCAAGGTGTTTTCAAAGCAGCATATAGTGATTACCTGAAAAAGAAATGGAATTTCTAAATGACTTCAGGGATTCAGCCAAACCACCAAAGATCAGGCTTTTAACATTCCCCACGTGAATTCCCCCACACTATGTCTCAAAACCAGAATTAAAAGTTATGTGTGGGATTACCCTAAAAGCTCTCAACCTCTCGTTTCCTCAAAAGCCAGAAATCAAGGGCACTAGGATAATAATGGGCCAGATCTGCACTAAGGCACTTTATCTGGGGTCTCGCCTCAGGCATGGATTTACAAGGAGTATGAATACCAACGCTGTTAACCCATAAAGTAATTTGCAGTGCCCTATATTATATTTAAAACTGAAATATTGTATTTACATTCATTTTATTGTCCATTTACACTGTCAGGAAAAAATAACTAAACTAGTGGAACTGAAATGCACAGATCAAGGACCTTCACAACGAAGGAAGAAGTACAGCTCCTGCTGAAGAAGTACACTTTGTGGCAAAGAGTGCTTCAGTAAAAGAAGTGCTACAAAGATAGAAATAAAACTGAAAAAAGAAGTACAAGATTGCTTTTATATTTTGCAGATATTCAAAATAGCGCATATATTTTTTATATTTTATATATATAAATATAAATATATAATATATCATATATAATAATATCATATATAATAATATAATATAATATAATATATTCTATAGTATAATTATATATTATAATTATTTTTTAATATATATATCTAAAATGTGAATTCTGCTTCACTCAAAATGTTTTATGGACTTGGGGGGGCTTTCATATAAATGAAGACTAACGCTTATTTTCTGGTTTTAACTAAAGAATAGGATGTTTCTTTTTCTCCTGTCCCTCTTCCACCAAAGAAGGGCACGGAAGGAGGAAATAAAAAAATGTTGGGTTTCAGGTTTTAACCAGAATAATAACTCCACTTTTCTACTGCACACATTTCATTCAAAAAGCCATTTTTTGTTACAAAATGTTCAACCAAGGGCTCAGTCTCTTATGTTCATCTACACTGACCTGCAGCGTTTCAGCGTGCCCCAGCATGACTGTTTCTAGCAAAGCCCAAAACAAAGCCCAGCCACAATCCTGGAGGCCTCTATAACAACTAGCAGAAGCCAAGTAAAAAGAATGCTTCCTCTAGCAGCTACTCCAAATGAGTTATTTTCCTTGACAAGCCTTAACTTAGGTTAATCCCATCCCTCCCTAAAAGCCTGAATGCATCCCCAACATGAGGACTGGAGGCTGCTCATCCCATGAGTGCACTTCACAGCATCCCTGTGTAGGTCTGGTAGATCTTTTCTCTCTCTTTTCCCTCCCCACAGTTCCCTCCTTTCATTATAGAAGGGCTCCTGTACAATTTAATTTAAGGGAAACTTTCTCACGACTCCAGCAGAGCTGAACAGAGTCAACCAAACCAGAGGCTTGCTTTGCCCTGCCACCTTCTCATCGCTACCAGTAGCAAAGTTACAAGTGAGTTCAGCAGGGAGAAGAGTAAGTTTTTATCATAAATGTAGCCCTACTTCTCATTCCCCATATCCAGCAAAAGCTAAATTGGTTTTAAAATAAATTTCCTTAACAACCAAGTACTACTATTTAACAGGACCCGTGAGCACTTCTATAGCATTTTACAATTCCAAATCACTGCATAAGTATTAATTAGCCTTAATGACTCATATTAACTAATAAGATAATAAAAAACCCTGCAGCTCACAATATCTACTTCTATTTTCAGCGAGAGATGAAATGGATCTTTTAAAAGGATATATTTTCTTCTAATTCCTTTTCTGCACATCCCTGTAATAACTTCTGGAAATAATTCAAAGTGTGTCGTGGCATTTTTTTTTCTTCTTAATTTGCAAAGACTAATTTATTGCACCAAATACAGTCTTTTGCCACAAAATAAAAATACAGAGGTTTAGTGATAATATTTCTTCCTTCGGAGGCTTTCTATTGAATGACGACTGGTATGGACTCACTGTTTGGTAAGAAGATGTGGATTTGCTGCCTGTTCTTTATGGAGAATAGCAACGTCTTTCTTGGTTTCTTTCTGGGTTGCCAGTGCCAAGGTAATACTTAATGGATTAAGTCTTGTGAAATAAATTCTGTAAATAGAATGTGGGCTGAGATCATTTCAACTCATTTCCCCTGTGTCCCCTTCCCGTCCTGGAAGCTGTCAAGTACAAGCAGCCTGCAAGCAGCCTGTTCTCCCAGTGTTAGTCTTGAGTCTCACTAGATGCATAAACCAGCTTGTTTTTCACATACTTTCTGTGATGGCATTAAAAAAAAATCGCAAGGAAAAAAACAACCCTTCTCAATTCCACCCATCGCTATAAACTGGATACAGCTAATCTTGCAAGGGCACCGAACATTGCTCTGTTTGTCCATCATTAGAGCACTAGAAACCTATGTTTATGATAGAATTACAGTTGAATCTGAAGGATTTTAAAGAAAGGAACTGAACCAACTGTGGGTTTGTAAACAAACAATATGGTTTTGACATCAGCCATATCATTTCATGTGCTGGAACAGTTTCTATCATGCGGCCAGTTCCTGCCCCTGAAGAGTATCTAATTTAATTTAGATGTGTTCATGATACGGGACAGCATATCAAATCCAAGAAACTACAGGGTACTGCTGAAGGCAAGGTCTATGCTGGAAAGATTGCATAAGCTGTACTTCGAAGGAGCAACAGAGACCTTTTGGCTCAAGGAAGAGAGGGGAAAGTTGTGTCTACTGTAGAAGAAAGAAAAAAAGAAAGTGAGGGGGAAGGGAAGCGTACAGAGTGGGGACTGTCAAGGGGAAGGGCTTTGCTTCTCCTTCAGAAATAAATCAGTTCGAGGGTTTTTTTCTGCATTAATGTTATCCAAAAAAATCTGCATAACTTTTTCCAGAGCAATAAATCCTATCCGCAGCTTTCGGCAGTTCTTCCAATTTTGCTTTCAGTCCTTCTTGGATTCCTCTCTCTCTGTGCTCTTTCTGTACTCATCCCACAGACAACTGCCACGGAGGACAACTCATCCGGGGAGATTTTCTGTTAGGTACCGCTCCAGCATCAAAGGGACTAACCCCACCACAGCACCACGACTAGCCTTGAGTCCCAGCGCAGTAACTGTGGCCCCCAGGAGCAAGGCAGAGCCCCTAGGGTGGGAGCCCCACTCCTTCCCGTAAGCACCGGCAGCCTGGGCTGCTAACGAACACCTGGCTTAGGAGCTGACACTTGGGTGAGGCAAGAACACCAGCAAGACATCACTTTGCTGTCGCTGGTAGCGACTGAAATATATCTTATGCTGCAGTTATCTAAGGGCACCGATGTGGGAAAATTTATTTTCATACAGAGCACAATTCCGATTGCTGAAAACCCCCCCATCTGTTGTCAACCGAACTTAAAGGGACTCCCTGTGTGGATAAAAAATTATTCGTGAGGCTATGTATTTATCAGCTTGGGCCTTAAATGATACGAATTTCTCTGGAAACATATTTCAATGAACAGTATAACAATGATACAGGATGTTGTCTTTTTTTTTCTTTTTTTACTAGATAGCATTTTCTACTCCACTGATTCCAGTTCCTCAGGTTTGCAGAAAACCTAGTGCCTCCCAGAGGTGTTGTAGAGCTCCATGCCGGGTACTCAGCTCTGGCTGTATGCACACACACACCACCAGCACCTTCCCAACACAGCTACCCATGTGCCTACATATTTGGATAGAAAAGAGGAGACAATTCCCCTTGGTGTTATTTCATGCCATGGAATTCTGACTGCTTGTTGAAAAACTATTTCCAACAACAATGTAAGTTTTTTTCCAAGGAAAGCTGATGCTTTCTACAAAAAAAAAAAATTTCTCAAAAACTCAAACTCTACTTTTAGCCAAAAACATGAGACCAGCCTTAGGTGTAGTATTCAGACTGATAGTATAAGACAATCACAGAAGTTATAACCAGTTGTGCTCGGTTATTTACCGTGGAAGGCAAGCTGCAATTCTTTCCTTTGATCTAATCGTTGGCTTCAGGATTACATTTCTAAACCTTGCTTTTTAATCACTGTAAACATCAGAGCTGAAGAATTTGGTGGAGAGAAAATTGGCTGCTTCTTTGTGTTTTTGATCAGAGCAGGCTTTTGATGCCTTCTCTTTCCCAGTTTCAGTGCCTGAGCTTTATGAGTGACACCACCACATAGTCTCAGATTCTGGGATCTGCACATGCACGGTATTTCTTTGCCTACATCTCCGTTCCCCGAGCGGATACACCCCCCGGGTCTGAGGCTGTCCCCAGCTGAAGCGGGGCAGGGTGCCACACAGACACCTTATCCCGCGATGTACATCGATAAGCCATGTTGTCGCTTGATCTCCCAGAGGCAGTTTTCCTTGCGAGTAAGCCTGGAAACTCACACTTTTCTTTTCCAAGACCCCTCACCCATGCATTTGTCTCTGCAGTGCTGGCAAACCTCTGAAGCCAAGGAACCCAAGAATTGCTGGTGGGAATTCATGAAAGATGTCCCAGCACTGTGGAGCAGAGCAGAGGTGCCCAAGCTACCTTTAAACGAGATAACCGGGGTATAGTAGCAGTCTTTCTGCCACAGGATGGAGCTCAGTGCAGGCTGCAAAGCATTTCTGGGAAGCTGGATAAATACTCAAGCATCTCCCTGTCACTGATGTCCATACTGCTGCTTCTTGATTGCTATCAGCGCCCGTGCTGGCGGCCCAAAAAACCTCGTTTAGGTAGGTCTGAATCCCATTGCAGAGCCTGCACCACGAATATGCCTCCAGGTAGATAAATGCCAAAGTGACTGAAAGAAGATCATGTAGGTGAAGGTCTTGATCATGTCTGAAAAAGTACAATACAAAAACAGTGGGGGGAAAAAAGAGCCAGCTTTTGTAAAAAGTGAGCATGTGAACTCTGTGGCTTTGATTTTGTGCCCCTTACTCTGTTCACCATCTCTACAAAGCGTTTCTCACATTTCTCACACAGAAGTGTATTTTTAACAATGCTGAAAAGAACCTGCCAGAATTGGAAGCTCAAGCTACTTTTACCCTGGATAAATGGGATGCACATGTCACCTAAGAGGTTAAATGGCACAGGGAGGATTTTTTTCTCCTTTTAAACCAAGCATGGCAAAATTAGTATTAATGGGACTGATCTTTCTGACTGTGAAATCTCACTGAATATAAATATTTAACAAGAGAAATCATCAGAGTTCTCCTTCTACCTAAGTACAATGCACAACCAGAAACTGCTTTACTGAAGGAGTTAAAGTTTTCTGCAATAATGCAACAAATCACTCTATGCAACAAACAGCAGACACATTCTGTGGCAGTTTCCCCACAAACTTCAATCTATGGGGAAAAAAAATCTTGATTTATTATATAGCATTTGGACAGTTGCGAAAGAAAATTTGCCAAAGATCAGAATAATCAACTCTTTCACCCAAGCAGTTTTTTCATGGAAGAAAAAAGCACAGAATGGGTCTGAGCAAAATAAATAAAAATTCCACACTTTTAACCAACAGAACCTTTTGCGTCATTCAGAAATATTTACAGACATCCAGAATCTTTTATCATCAAAAAGACACTCTGGCCTTTAAAATTACAACTTTTTCTCGTATTTTTGTTTACTGATGGCCTTTAAACGAGTGGGTATCCCTAACTTGTGGCATCTCTTCATGCCGTGTTTGTCAAATGCAGGAATTTTTAAAGCTGCGCCTTGCTATTTTTTCCCTTCCCTTGAAACATCTCTCTTTTGCTAAGCTATCATCTGTGAATTTTAAAGATAGCAGAACACCATCTACTAGCAGCATCCATCACGAGTCATTATCAGTAGTGTCTCAAACACCAGTTTTCATCGATTGAAAGGGCTGCTAATGCCAATATTAACCTGGAAAGGGCTAGCTGTTTTCACACAATTAAATGCAGCCGGGGAGAGGGCTGCAAATAGAAACATACATTAGCCATTCATAGTATACAAGTATATGTATACAAGCCTCTCTCAGAGCCCAGTAAAGGTATTATTGTAGCATCCCTGTTCCACTTGCCTGTTTAATTAGCACACAATGAAGGCCACTGAATTTCCCTGCAAAAGGCGTTGCGTACTTTGGACAAAAAAGAAAGGAGAAAAGAAGTTGCTTTTAAGTGCAATCCAAAAAAATAGCTCCTTGGCTAAATGGCACTTTTAATAAAGATGTTTCCAGTGTTTGTTTATTTATCAAAAAACAGTGTTTCTCTCGGGTGTTTTGATTTTTGTTTCTGTGCACAAGAAGGAGGGGGAAAAAGGGCTTTACTAAGCAAGTCTTTCAGTAAGACACCAGATGATGGATAGTCAAACACAGAGTCTCCTGTAAACACGGAGGGAACCAAAAGGTATGAACTGACTCATAATTGTGTCAACACAGGTCGCAGACCCTTGGTTTATTTCAGCCTTCCTGTTTTTCACAGATTTCTTTTCACACTACACTATTTTTTTTAAGACACAGACTCTTTTCAGTACACCTTAGCGGGGTGCAAAAGCACACACGTTTTTACACCAAAATGTGGGCATCTACACACACTTGTAGGTTGTATTGCCACAATCACAACAGCAGCATTTTCCATCCATGGCTCACGGCTGCATTAAACTAAGCTGTGCCTTTCTTTACAGCAGTCCATGCCCACTCTAAATCAAAAGGTCCATCCCATCCCTGCCTCCAGCTTTTCCACGGAGGCTCTTGGGAAGCATCCAGAAAAGAGGAGTACAACAAAACCTCAACAGCCTAGTCCTCCAGTTCATGCAACTCTCTAAGACTCGGTGTGATTTTTTTTTTAACCAAAGTGGCAAGACTGTGTCTGACCAAAAGTGCTGGGAGGCGGACACACGGCAAAGAGGCCTGTGATGAGCAGAACCTACCAGTATTTGTCTTGATCTCTAAACACATTGAATTGAAGTTGCAGCCTTTTCCTTGTATAAAGTTGTTCTTCTCTGCTGGTTGCCTATTTCCATAGAGACTGGAGGAAAAAGCCTCTCTGGGGTCTCTATTTCATTATCAAATTTGATTGGCACTGACCAGTGGGCTAAGAAGTTGTTAGGGGAGGGACTGATGGGCAGACACCCCGAGCAGTTGGATCCCCTGCAAGTCACAGAGCAGTTCAGCTGAGCGGTGGTTCAAGAAGGCTGTGTCAGTCCCTCGCAAAATCACCTGCGGAGACACCCTGTCACCTGAAGTCCTAAGTTCCTTATAAAGGACTTGCAGAAAATAACAAATGAAGATGGGTTAAAGCCAAGGGAGTTGTTCTTCCTCAGCAGAGACGATAAAAGAAACGGTTTAAGACCAGACTGCAATGACCGGTACTTGTCCTGGATGTCCATGAGCCGCACAGAGCCCAGTGCAATGGATCTGCACGTGCAACAGACCCATCCTGAGCACCTCGGATCAACCACACACGTGCAAACGACTTAATGCTATAGACCAGAGAGTCTGGCTCATCCAAGATGTGTCAGATCCCCTGTATCAACTGTTTGTCTGGGATGTTTCAACCTCAGCTAGATTAACTGAAAAATGGTAGAGCCAGCAAGGGCAGATGACCTTACTCAGGCTGAGCAGTGCCTCATTCCTTGTGTAATCACATCCAGCTCAGTGGGAAAGCTACTCAGTAAAAATCAGAGTCACAGAACAAGGATTTGGACCTTATTTCCCATTGTGTAAAAGTCAGTTGCTAGAATTCCCAGTCAACAGGTAATCTTTGCAGCGAAGCCAAATCCACCAAGAGCATCACAAGGACTCTTGCCCTGTTACTTTGCCAATTCATTCACAAAAAAAATTCAAAACAAATTACATTTAGGACAAAGCTGACACAAAAAAAATTGCCAGAAACAGCATTTCAGAAACAGAAATTATTGGCAGACTTAATTTTTTTAAGATTACTCTTTTTAGGATATTACACCTTTGTAAAGAGCAAGCATTTTAGCTGGCGCTGTTTTCTCCCAGAGGAACCAAGGTTGATGGAACAACGGAGAGAATTCCCTACGCAAATTACAATATATTAAGTCAGATTTGCTTCCAGCAGGTTCTGTACCTTCAGAAATTGTTCCAGGGTTTGTGTGTCTGTCGACTGGCCATAAACTGGGAAAACCTACGCTCTTTTCTCCTGCCTCCCTCTCCCTTCTTTACCTCCTTTTAGCTCTACAGCAGAAGATGAGGGAAGCAAAATTTACTGAAGGAGATCATGAAAAGAGTTTCAAAACATTCCACATATTTTCTCTGCATAAACACGCTGTGAATTTCAAATGTACATAGTGCCAGGGCACTGTCACTCAGACCCCAGGAGTTCACCCAAGTTAGACAAATTATGCTGCCCGTTACCTCAGTTGTTACAGTTTCTTGCCTTTCATTCATTCATTGCCAGTGGCTGGATTTTACGTCAGTGCAGGGGAGAAAAGGAGCCTCAGCTGCTGAAGTTAACCTCTTGTGGTGAGATCAGTAATAGTGGGCTTTCCAGTGGAGAATTCACAAGGAGATAGCTGCTAGCCTTGTTTGCCAAGGCAGCTGTGGAAAGAATGCTGAATTTTGGCAGGTATGAACAGGAGAAATGCTGTGTTATTGGAAATGGCCACTGCAAGCTCCCTTCCAAATCTGCAGTGTTTGGCCCACATCAATAAAACAAAGTAATTTAAAAAGAATTTTTACCTGTCCTATAAAAGACTACATAAGGTAGCACTGTGGTTTGAATATAGGATGGTACTGCTGAGCAAACCTGCCTGGCAGAGGGCAGCGGCTGCCGCTTCAAACAACATATCCAGAGTATAATTAATATTAACCTTCAACTACATCAGCAATCTCTCCGCTTTCATCAAGTCTCGTTTCCTCCCTGATAAAGAGCTAGATATTACAAGGGAACGCAGGATGCGATGAGGGGGTTCATTTCCGAATGTCCTTTTACAGCCATGTTGGCCCCGGTAGGTACCCAGCCAAAGCATCTGTCCCATGTGCCAGGTGTTGTCCAACTGGAAAGTCCCTTTGGCTCCTAGAGCCTGTGCGTGCAAAGCAAAGGGCCTGGCCGCTGCCAGCCCCAAGCCCTGCCTTGCGAGTACATTATGCCAGTCCCTCCTGCCTGATCCCTCCTGCCTCGTTAGGAACCAGAAAATGTTGAGTTTGCACGGCAGCATCATGGGAAGTACATGCATTGCATGCCCATTTCTCAACTGATTCCGTTTAATGATGACTACCTTTAATGTTGTTCTGCTGAAGCAGTTTTGATAGCATGTTTTATTTAGGCAATACTTCCAAAGAAGGGAAAAGCTCTTACCTATTGTTCTTCGGAGATCTTCACACTGGCTAATGTGAGGGAATTTCAAGATTTCCTTCCACTTTTTGCTTTTGCCTTTGCGCTTCCCTCCACCTCCTGCAGAGAAAGAAATATCGGGATTAGATTGCTTTGGGGGCATAGCCCCATCCAGAGTTTACCAGCCCAGTCACAGTTCTTACGGATATCATTAATACTTAAAGCTGAGACATTGTGGGTAGATGTACAGATCAAGTCTGAGCTTGTCTGGGCTGACACAGACCAAGGAGGTGGCATCTGGCAGAAGACCAGGTTGGTAAAGGTTGGGAGCTCTGATGGGCCCATCAGGTACAGTTCAGATGACAGTGCTGAACTGAGCATCTCCAACATCACCTCTCTCCCAACCGGCAGCCATTTCGCGCAAGTCAAATAATCTTGTAAAATGACAGCTCACACCTTTTCAACCTGGATGTCCCCCTTCTGGTTTTGGGATAAGCCCCAATTCCATCCCAAAAGAAGTGCTGGAAGCTGAAGACCAAAATTCAATTCTCGCCATCCATCCCTCACATTACATATACTGCCAACGTGGCATTACCGCTAATGTGACACACTCTGGTCGCTGCTGCTTCCCCAGGAGGCGAACAATGGCAGAAAATTAATGTAATACCATCATGAAGAGATAATCTGGTTTTGGTTCTTTTCTCCCCTTCTCACTCTTCCCTGAGATTTCTTGAACTGGACTGTTCTTAGGGTGAATGACCTAGCTGGCTTCCTCCAGCTCTGGCTGAATGAGGTCCAAGACCCTCAGCCTTTCCATGCTGATGAATCTTCCTCATCAATACCCTCATAAATACCCTGCTGCAGGCATCACTGGCATCTCTAGGTGCCACATCTGAGCTTGCAAGAGGGATGCCTTCTGCAGGGGGCTCCACCCAGTAATGGTAGTGTTTCCAGCACACCTCACTTTGCTCCTTGCTGGGATCACTAGACAACGCAGTGCCTGCGGGGTTAGGCTCCCTCAGCCCAAGCAAGCCTAACGCAGGCTGACACGCTGTGTGTGCTCTCCCCAGCGTCTGCTAGATGGGCACTCAGATCTGAAGCACCTCAGCCTAAGAGGACATGTTTAGATTTTTCTTGTCTTTTTTTTTTCGCTATCATTGGGCACTTTTTTACTCCAGCCCTCCCCTAGGTTTCTCTTTTATGCCTCCGCATTTTTTATGCATTACTGCAGAGGGCAGGAGGTGTGGTGTGGTGCTGGGGGTTTCATTCCCGGTTTGTTTGTGTGCCTGTCCTGCTCCGAGAGGCTGCACAGCCACTGGAGAAAGAGTGTCCCTCCAGATGTGAAAGCCCAGATGCAGACTGAGACTCTCCAAGTTGCTGTATTTACTGCAATTCAGTCCCCGCACACAAAATCTGATTCACTTGAGACTATTTTACATGCACGGGCACGTCAAATGACTAATTCAGAGCTGAGTTAATTCTGTAGAGGGGCTGGTAGAGTCACAATCGCAGATTGAGAGTGTGTTGGGTACTACATGATATTGCAGGCTAAATTAGGAGAGCATTGACTCAAAAGGTAGCAGACCATTACAGAGAAAACACGAGCCTTGGAAAAAATTGTGAAGTATTGCTCTCTGTGGGGTGTTTCCGATCCTTCTGCATCTCACCTGTTAGTCTTTTGCTTTTGGTGACCAATGGTTTTGTTATTGCAGAGCTTGCCTTGAATGATTTTAAACTCCTTATTGATAGGAATCCATTGTATGTCTACATTATGCAATGTAGGGCAGAGATATCTGTACTAGCCATAAAAGAACTAGCTTGTTTAGACTATCAGGAGTACAGCTATGCTACCCTTTCCAGGAATTAGTCTCCGGTAAAGCACAGAGAGCTGCGACCGCCTCCACGCTACACAGTATTACGCAAGACAGATACCCTTTGGGTCTATAATGAACTCTGCTTCAACCTCCCCTCTTCACTGCATCCCAAACACTGCTGCTAAAGTAATTTCCTCTCCCATCCCTCCAGCCACAGTATCAGAGAGGCTGTCTTGCTCTCCTCTTGCAGCATACAATCCTCAGTCTTCCAGGCTGAAGGTCTTGGGAATGCTACAGGGCTCTGAGAAGCATTTTGTGGGCCGGGGTGGGCACTGTGATGGTCCGTTCATCCACTTTCCTGGAGCGCACGGCTCTGCTCTGGTCGCCAGTGACTGCAGGGGTGGGATTCAGCAACCTGAAGGGTCCTCCGTTGGCTTTCGTCTCCCTGAAAACTCGCTCCCGCAATCCTGCACAGCTGCTCCCGCCTGCCAGGCTGCCACCTCCACTCGCCCCTCTTCTCCTTCTCTTCCAGGGGCCCTCCTGCACACTCCATGCTGCTCCTGCCCTTATGTCTCATCACGCCGTACTTACACTTCTCTGCCCTCTCCCTCCCTTCACACGCTCCTCTGGGGAATGATCCTTCCTCCAGGAATTCCCATTTCCTTCTCTTTGCCAGTCATTCTCTTTGGCTGCATTTTCTTCCCTGAACTATTGCTTCATGTTTTTCCTCACACTCATTTATCTTGTAAACTTTGAGTTCTATGCCTTGATGCCAAACCCCCATGGGAATTAAATGAATTAAGTATACATTTATTAGCACTGGGGGAGGGATGGGAAGGAAGGGTTAGGACAAGGAGGGAGGGAAACAGCTGGGCTGGTGTCAGAGCAGAATGATTCCCCCTTTGACAGCCACAGGGTTTGAATCTGGATTTCTGGATCCCTTCCTCAGGCTGCCAGCTCCCAGAGCAGCTTATCCCACCTCCGCGTACAAACACGTGCCTCGCGCTTCTGCCTGCTGCCTCTCCCGCTGCAGAGACCCACTCTGCTCTTCCCAAGGAATAGACAGAAGGGTGCTGTAAGGGCGCAGGCAGGAGCTCTCTGCTTAAGCATGAGCAGGCGCTGGAGGCAGCACAAGAGGTATGCAGCTGCTTGGGCAGCGGGGCCTGCTAGAACAGGATTTCCAATCATTTCTGGACACGGGAGACAGCGGGAGTAAGCCAGATGAAAGCATCCTTTAGGCTGCATCTGCTCAACACTGGTACATCTTCACCCATTGAAGGTCTACCCTCTAGACCAAAGCACTGGAGATTTCAGAGCACACCTGCTTCTCCAGCCACCTTTACAAAAGTCCTCACAAAATGGTTGCATCTTTAGCAGCATCAAGCTGTGCAGAGAATTGCAAAACAGCCCTTTGCTCTAAATGACAGCACTGAGATTTGTGCAGAGACGAAATGATTCTGCTAAGCTGGGCCAGAACGTTTTTAAAATCCATTCGATGTAAAATATATATTGATATATTTACATTGGATGATGTATTTCCGACATTAAATTTCCATCAAAACTGGAGAAGGGCTCTGCGGTCCCCTGTTACAACCGTGATCGATACCGCCAGCGTGTTCTCTTCTCTTTTGTGGCCATCCTCCAAAAATAAGCAGCCTTGCCTGATGAATCATTTGCTCTTAGCTGAGCATGAAGTAGCGTTACTGTTTTGCCTGTGACGTCTTTATGTTAAAGATTCTGATCAACTGCTTTAATCGACCTGACCTTTCCGCTCTCAGTTTTTCTTGTGGAGCCAGCAGTGTTTGCTGGCTCCAAACGTTAATTCCAGGGGGTTTGAAGGACATAATGCAGTGAGACAGCTGAGACAGGGTAAATTGTCTAGCAGAGCTAAAAGCTAAAAGGGGAGGTTTCTCTGAATAGGTCAGTAATTGTGCAGGTTGCAAAGGGAAGCTTTTCACACATTGCCTTGATTGCCGCCTTTGCACCGTCTATTCCGGACAGGAGGATTTGCAATCTTCAAGGCAGCTTCTCAGGGCAAGACTTGACAGATGTGCCATGTTTTAGATGTGAGTTCCATCATGTGGCGTTGGAGGGTCTGACTGCTTTAAAATCTTAGTTTGCTGATGATGATGACAAAAGGTGAGCTCCCAGCAGCAGCATGAAATCTCAGCTCCACTCCCCTGCATGCACTTAACAACTCAGCATTTGCAAACCGAGGATTGAAGCTAATTCTCTAACATGTCAACCGGTCGTACAGGAAACAAAAGCATTTGCTCTACATCCTACCTACTTAAAAATACATGGCATTTTTCATATCACCTTGTGATGCTGTATGGCAAAGCTAGGTCTGATCTCTGCGTGCGAGGAGAGAGACATAACCAGAGGCACACATGTAAAACATCTGAGAGCAGGAGCTACTCTTAGCCTAAGGTGCCTACTTTTTTTGCCTCCATTATTCAGGATATACTTACTCTCTTAACACCTAGAGGAGGTAGGAAAGTACCTGCATATTGTTAAGCCAGTGAGATATTAAGTGGCTTGTCCAAAATGACATGAGAAATCAGAGACAGAGCAAGGAGCTGAAGCCAAGGCCTGGAGCCTGCTAATCCTGCTAAGCACAGGATCAAGCCATGCTCCTGCTCAGCTGATTAAAGATATTTCATAACACAGAGTTAAACATAACGATGGGTGAATTCATTCCAGCATCATGCCTGTAGCATACTCCATTTGTGCCTCATGCCACCACGCAAGGTGGCTTTTAAGCATGGCTAAGCTGGCTTCATACTTTTGCTCTGTCCTTGCCCAAGTTGATAAGCCTGCATCACACCCCGTGCTGCCAGGCCTGGCTAACCCAACATGGCCAAACATTTCATTGCCTTCAACTGTACTATCAGCAATCTAGTCAGTCCACAATTTAGGTAAACTATCCACAGATCACTGAAGGACAACTACAGTTTGTGTCTTGCATTTCGCAACAGTAGCTAGGCTCTCATCCAAGTCCTTCCCAACAAGAGAACAGAACTCTGTACGCTCTGATTGCAAGGCCTTGATAATGCAGCACGTGAAAGCAGAGAAACAAACTCAAAAAAATATTAAAAGTCCAAAAATCATGACTAGTGTCCTATTTCCACTCAAAAGAAGTTTACATTTCTTCTCCTCTTCCTCTTGCCACCCTTCCTTTACTCACTCTCTCCCATCGAAGTGTATGCAGCTATATGGTATATATGGAATTGCCATATTAGATTAAATGAATAGTCTGTCTAGTACAGGACGGACCACAGGCAGCTTCAGAGGAAGATCTTAGAAAGCTGTTTCTAAAGTATTTGGAAAGCAGGTACTTTCTTCCATACCCTATTAATTAGATATGGCTAACAAAACATGAAGCTATATTGCTTCCAAAAATTTCCTCTTCTTTTTTAGAATCTATGCTACTTAAGTTCAGGCTGTTCTTATCCTCCCGGTAAATGCCCTGGACTGTTGAATGCCCTTTTGCCTCACGTGGGTGTGAGTCCCAGAGATTAACCATGTATTTGTGAAGGCAAAGAATACCAATTTCAAACTGCTTATTTTCCTGGAGTGTCTCTTCCTAATGAGACAGCATGAATAAAACTTATCAGCCCATCATTTTCCCCTAAGAATTTTTCATATCTAACACATCTAGCCTCTAAGGCAAACAGTTCTACCCTTCTTAGACCATGTGGAAGTTCACCCAGGTTCACCATTCTTCTCTCACTTTACTCCCACCTACGCTCAGCTGTACTAGCAAATAAAACCAGTTTGTTTTCAAAGAATGAAAGGCACTGCTTACTTTCTGCCCTTCATCCTGCCCTTCTCATCTGGGAAAGCAGAAAAAAACCCCAGGAACCTTGTTTTATCCTTACAAGATCTGAGATGATACCCCTGAATAACCTGTGCTTAAAATAAGAACTTACAAGGCCATTAGGAACCCCTTTATGAATCCCCTTCTATGTCACCCCAAGGAAAAGGAGAAGAGTATGAGGGCTGGATTTTCAAAAGCAGGCAGGTGTCCACCATCCACTGGGAGGCAATGGCTCTGCAGACCAGTCTTTAGAGGCTCTCGTTTATAAGATACAACAAAAAGTCCACAATGTGCCCTCAAAAGAGAATCACGTTACATAGCTCCTCTTATCGATGCTAATCTGTCTTTATCTGCTGCAGCCTTTTTTGATGAATGTGACCCTCTGAATAGTCACAGACCGTGACAAGGGTTTTGTGCCCACCTTCCCTGCTGTCACGGCATGTTTGCACATACATCACCTGCATGTTGCTACAAATACATAAGCCTGACAACCGCTGTGTAAAAATTCCCATTGCTTTTTGGAAATGAACAGCAGATGTATTTCATGTTTCAGCCTTCAGAACCACAGAGATGGGAATTTCATAAGCAAAAATACAAGCTTCTCCCCAACGGAGTCAGGCTGGCTTTGCAATCTGGTTACCAGAGGACCAGAGGGCAAAACATTTTGTATACAACTGGCATCTAAAGTCCTATTAATGTTGGCTTACAGAAGTCACTGTTCATAAACAAATATTTATTGCAGGAATATCTACCTATTATTTAAATAAGAGGTCAAGTAGTACTGTAAATACTGATGAGTGGCTGAAACATGACTTTAATAATACATTTTATATGTTAATAATAACGTGTATGTTAATAATATGCTTTAATAACATTCACTGCCCTGAAGGGACAGAGGAAGCTAAGGGCTGATCCTCAGGGCTTGACTGTCATATGTCAAGGCCATTTTGGTACTATAGGAATATAAAGAAGTCTTTATATAAGCTACCTTTATACCTAGTCAGAGCACATTGAAAGGATCTTAACTAAACTGAAAAAACACGCCTTTAATTTCTTCTGTTGGTCTCGAGTGGGCATCCCAAATTGTGACACTCCCCATACAAGTCTGCCTACATCCTTCTTTGGGTATTTTTAATGCACATTTGAGATTATTTCAACAAGTTGTCTTTGGGTTTTGTGGGCCAGTTCACATATGCTGGGTGTATGTTTTGCTGCTACGCATGTTAACAGGGAGTTGTTTGGTGATGTGATTTCCCTGAATGCAGTTTAATTTTCCCTTGCGTAAGCACCTTTAGTTTGTCTATTATGGCGTCTCTCTCTTTTATGCCTTGTATTTTAATGGTATTGTGTTTATCTGCAGCTGATGAATGAGCAAAAAGAGAACATCGGCTTTTATGCCACGAACAAAAATAATCCAGAAGATACAAAGTATGCTGAAGATTTACTATCTATTAAAAAAACAAACAAACAGTAAATCTTACAAAAAAAAAAACCAGCTATCATCTGAAATAGTAAAATTAAGCACAGCCCAAAATTTTAACTTCTTATTCTTGACCTCAAAGTAAACTAGGCTAGCGGCACAAATCCAGGCAGTTTAGTTGTGTTGTTGCATTACCATGTATCCGGTGGTTCAACAGGCTGTTGACATGAACTGAGTTGATGGCTTCAAATTGAAAGGGGCCCGGGTAGTATTTGACATTGTAGTTGGCAACAAGAGCAGAAGACACAATGCAACGAGTGAATCTGGAGCCACTGTGCTCCTTTGGAAGCTGTTTCTGGACCTGTAAGGTCTCTTGGAGGAACGTGCAGAGGCTATGCTGTCTGAACCTGGGGAGTATTAAGAGATTTTGTCCATCAACGGTGTAGGTAACATAAAACATTTGTCTGTAACACTTCAGTATCAATGATTACTATGGGAGACCAACCTTTTGAACAGAGCTGTTCAAGGTTATCACCCTGCTACAAATGCTAAATATCTCAGTGGAGTTTTCCTCCAAACTGGAGCTGAGAGTCAGTATTTCAAAGTTCCAGAAAAATCTGATTTAAAGACATTAAACCATTTCATTTTGATAACATTTGAGTCATCTCAGTTCTCTAACGTCAAAACATTATCATAGAACATATCAAATAGAGTATTAAGATATATTATATCACTGGAACAAAATGGGTACAGTAAATTGACACTCTTTACTTTGTTAAAATGATGTTTCTATATTGTCAAAAAGAATCTAGAAAAAGCAAATCCTTTTTTCTTTTAAGTAGACACTTTCCTGCAAACCCTTTCATTTTTGACAAAACTTCATTCTCAGAAAGGAAGATTCTTTTGTCAGAAATGTTCTCAACCATCACATGTTTTGAAGCACACAAGAATTAAACAGGGAACATGGCCTCCCCATATTTGAATGTTCAAGTTAATCTAAATTCCCACATTCCTTACCCGTTCCCTTAAGTTAATTTGTACAGCTGCGATTTACATGGACTGTAGCAGACTGCTTCCCATTCTTCCAAAGAAAGAACGCAAATCCCTGCTCCAGAAATCCTGCTTGAATAGGGCTTGATAACATCTTTCCAGGAAGGAACTCCTCTTTAAGCAATGGCTTTTTAAACTTATGACCTGTTCTATATATTTATTAGCCCGTTTTAGTAACACGTATGCAAGCTGCTAACCAATGCCTCCAAACGCAAACCTGCAAATGCAACTCATCACCCACATATAGTCCGTGTATTGCCCATTGCCCACGTAGATCGCCCAGGAGCACGTGTACTGTTCCTGGATTCAGTGGCATTCCTTAAGCAACCCAAATGTTCTTAGGGCTGGCCCTTAAAGCCAAAATACCTTGAAGGGACGTGTGGGTCCTAGTTAGACACTGAGGGAAATGACGAGAAGTCTAAGAAGGCTCTGCCCATTTGCTGCTCCGCATTGTGCAATTCTGATGTTTCGCGCCACAACGGCACAACGGGCAGCACGAGACAGGCAGACGGAACACACAAGGGAACCTGGCCCTGGTGCAGGTAAATACATGGGGCTCGGCTCTTCTGAACACTCTGGTGCCAGTTCTAGAGGGAGAACATGAAAAAACCCAGCCCTGAGCAGGGAACAATGTGGGTTCGCTCTGTCCCTGTCAAAGAGCTGTGTGGGCTTTTTCTCCTGCAAATAGTTCTGCAGTCTCTAAAAAAAGAACTTAGCCTCTGTGTTCCTGACATTTGAGTTTTATAAGGAGTATTTCTGAACTGTGGGGAGGAGATCCAGCTGGATGGGAGGTGAGAATCCAAGTGTGTTCCTATCAGCAGTCTGTAGCCAAGCTCTGAGAATTATGGTCTTTTCTGTTTTTTTGCCCTCACCTAAATAAATTTACCAACAGGGCTAAAGAAAAGAATTTTAGTAAATGTCATGAAAAATTAACGATTTGAGACAGGCTGTTTTATTAGGCCTGACTGATTTATTAGTTCCACCTAATTGGTGGAATCGGTAAAGCTTTGAGATGCTCTGATAAGAACCCAGAAATCCAGATGTGTTTTGCTTTCCGTACATAAATAACAGCACACTCTTTCAGTTTAGATGGTTTACGTCTGAGTCAGGAAAACAGCCACCAGAAAAGCAAGAAAGAAACAGCGTGGAGTCGCCATGAAGGAGGCAGAAGAGTAAGTCCCTCAAGCATCTAGATAGTCCACCTGAGTACTCAGTCCTGTTCTCTGGCAGGCAGACAGGCAGACCCCAAATGTTTAGAGGTGCAACACACAGGTCTCAGCTACACAGAACCTGAATCGAAGTGACTCCGCAGCCCCTTTGTGCTGCCTACGCATACAAACACTCTACCGAATCGCTGCATTACCAGAGTCTCTCCTCCCACATTTAATCCCACCACAGATCCTGGCACAGGATGTGCTTGATGTGGACGCTTGCGTAAGGAGGGCACTGAGGAAGTGCTATCAGGTGCCCAGTAAATATTTATCTTGTGGCATCTCTGTATTTTTGTAGTGGTCTAGAGGACCATTACATCAGTCTTGCGGTGCAGGAAGATAGCCCGATGGCCATAAGAAGTGTCCTTCAATGATGCCTGGCTGGATTCATCCTTCTCTCAACACACTTTTCAGACAGTTGATGTAAACAAGCTAAAAATTGTGAAAATGAAGCTGGGAACTTCCTGAGAACATGTGTATGGGCTACACTGCCAGAACTGTTTCAGAGGAACATCTCTTCTCTGACACTTCAGCCCTTTTGCTTCCAGAGTCAGTCAGGAAGAAAAGTACAGCATCGTAACGTGTCTTAGGTCGAGTCACTTTTTGAGATCAGGATCAGCCACATCTTTCTTTACCACAAAAGCAGATAATGACCCTGTCCATCTTCCCGGCTGTCCTTGCTTGAATACCAAGTCAGAATCTCACCTATAGATGTATGCATAAAGCATAATTGAACCGTAGATATATGCCAAGCCTCCACACACTCCATAGCGGAAATGTGGAGGGGGGATGAAACCACCCTGAAATACCTCGTTAGAGTTGCAGTGACTGGCTGGCAGAGGGGAAAAGGTGCTGGCACATGCTTTGGCTTTGGAAGAAAAAAGTACTTAGTAGGTGGCAGGGCAAGGGTGGAAGAGGGTGCACAGGGCTGATGCGAAGGGACGTGGACAGCGTTGGTGGGGACCGAGGTTGCAGCATTGCAGGAGTTTGCAGTGTGACTGGTGCCAGGAGGATGGAAGGGTGAAGATCACAGCGGGAGGGAAACAGCAGGGGCAAAAACAAGCAAAGAGGCTTGACTCTGCATTTCACCTAAATTCTCCCCCTTACTTAGCTACAAAGCCTGGCTTTGGCCCCATTATCTTGTCCAGCAACAATGTACCAACAGCTCCTTTCTGCGGATCTCGCCGTCACACCCCGCTAAATCACCCCTGAAATCATAGAAAACATTGTCCTCAAAAATCACTGACAGCCCAAGACATGATGGTAACACAACTGTATGCGTCAGCATTTAGGATCATTATTGTAAAAGGTTACAGAAGGGATTCAGGTTAATGGAGGTAATCTGTGATTATCTGATGTAACAGATTGCTCTGCCAGTGACTCATTCCTCCTGCTACAATCTATTGCGGGTTGCAGCTGCAAATAGCAAGCAGGATGGAGCCGGCTCACCAGCTAAGACTGTCCCTGTTGTTCGGAGAAACCCCTATAAGAGAGGGTGCCAAGCCATTGCAGGCGTGTGAAAGCCCGGCAGAGCTTTACCGAGGGGAGTGGGTCGCAGCGGTGTACTACAGTCACTCATTCACGGGTGTTACTATAGCTACCAGTTGAAGGACTCAACAAGAAAAGCAGAAATAAAAAGAGAAAATTAGGAGGTAGAAGACAAAAAAGAGGAAACTTGTCGTAAAGCAAAGGAGAGGGTTCCTCTGATTAGCTAATGAAGTGCTTCAAAAGCAGCGACTGAAAAATGAGGCTTGAAGGCTGCATGGCGTAAGCGTCAGATGATGCAAGCAGCTGGCCCACTCTTGTCTCACCCACCCACCCACCCCAAGAGCTGGCGGGGGTAAGCGCCGTCTTAATAAACACAAACCAGCAGCTTTGTGCCAGGGATGCATTAACTATTTCCTCGTTGCTCACAAAGTCCTGCACTTCCACTTGCTCTCCCCGCAGCCCTGGGGCCAGAATTAAAACAAGGTATTGATTTGGGCCAACAGCTCCCCCGGAGCAGCGTGGAAACAGGCCATGACAAACAACGATCACCAGGGACTCCAGGAGAGAGCAAAACCTAGGTACTGTCATAGCCTGGAAGATGAAGGAAGAAGAAGAAAACATCACCACGCCGCGATCCCGCACCACCCACACCTCCCAGTGTGCAGACCCCGACTCTGGGTCAGAGCCGTGCCGGATGCCCAAGCTAGCCCAACGCACCAAAAGCAGCCGCAGCCAGGGACAGACACTTCTAATATGTACATAAATCTAAATAAATGCATAATTCCCACTCACATGCTTTCCTGACAGCCAGCTGTTCCCTTTGCTTTCTCTTATCCTCACTCGGAGATTAATGCCACTGTCTGGGACAGCTTATCAGTAATTTTTATTATGAAGCATATACATTTGGCTGGCGGTGGGCAAAAACTGCGCCTTTGAGTAAATAAAATACTAGGGCAGCTCATGGGAAATGACAGAGAACAGATATGTGCGGGGTCTTTACCCTGGCTCTGAAAGCCAATAACGGCAGGAGGTCAGAGATCACCGCCTTAATTGTCCGACGAATTAATGGTGACGAACGTCTGTTTCCCCTCTTGTTAAAACTGACACCAGATATTTCAGAGAAAGCAGAAGGGCACTTGGCCACAAAGGAATGTTTTGATGGCTGAAGCCGAGATTGTTGCCAGCCCCGGCCCGTCAGAGCAGTGCGGGTCAAACGAAGCCATTGTAGGAAACTGCTGCTGACTCCAGCACAAAACGGAACCTCCTGGGCCCGGTCGAGCAGCCACGGCTTATCCTGCTTGCTTTGGAAAGAAAGATTGTTTGCTTATATTTAAAAAAAAAAAAATCCGATCCAGATCTTTGAATATAACAAGTGTAAAAAAAAAAAGTTAAATTGGAGGAGTGCGAGTTGCACTATAAAAATCAGTCAGAGCTTGTTTCTTCCTGTTTTGAAGAAAAATCGAGAGCAACAGAAAAAAAACCCCAAAATGTATGATAAAAAACAAAATTTTTCTTTGTATTTTCCCTCTCCAGAAAATGTTCCTCTTTCATTGTCCTGTATAACCCCTGCTCAGCAATGCATCTTTGAGTATAAAGTGTCATCGTGGGAGGAATAACGAAACCGGGAAATACTAGGGGACCATTTTTATCCAGTTAGTGACATTTTGTGAAGCTGGCTAACACTTTTCTATTGAAACAACTTCTTCCACAGTTAAGAATGAGGTCTACTTACTTATTTTCTTCTTGTTGCTCAATCTCATTTCAATTCAGATTTTCATGTGGAGTTGCAGGAACAAGGATGAAAGCTTCCCTTTGTTTTAAGGTGGTTATGTTAGTTCCGAGCTGTTGTGAAACAGACCGAAGGGCACATCTTTCCTATTCATCCAAACATACGTGAACCCCTCTGGTCTTTAATTAAAGCTACCTAAACAAGGAACAAGCACTTTCTGAATTTTAAAAAGTACAGTATCAACCTCCCAGTCAGTTTCTGGGATCTGTAAAGTGACTTCTTACGTTGTAAGTCATTCCCCTCATTATGGTACACGCTGGTATCTTTAATTAAAAGCGGTAATATGTCACACTGTCAACAAGGACGTGCAACATTGAATTAGGTGACTAAAGTCTAAATATTCTTTCAGCAGTGTATTTCCACAGAGGTCACGTCGACCAGGGAACAGACACACTGGTTTTCAAGTAAATCTATGTGCTCAGTCTCTGACTGAGCTAATTATAATGGTGCCTTTAGTATTGCTGCCTTTAAGTGTCTGCCAGCATGTCCCTAACAAACCACCAGGTTCATGTTTTTCTAGCCCAGATGGAAAAGTCTGATTATCAGGTCAGAGTCAATTCTAGCTCCAAGGCCAGTGTACTTACATCCCACGTGAATCCAGCTTGCTGAGCTTCAATTAACAACGGAGAAGTTAGCGACAGGCCCTCACTGAACTGTAGATTTGCTTGCTTCTCACTTCTGCCGCTCATCAGCACCCAAGGGAGGAAGGCTGCTGGGTCTATGGGGCTAAACAGTGTCCCCAAAGACTTAACATGGTTTAAGGCTCCCTGAAGGGCTACGGGAGGCATCTGGCTCAGCAGTTCCAGTTTGCCTGACACGCTGCAGAGCCAGTCCCGGTGTGAGAGTGGTCTGACCTGCACGGAGGTACCTGCCCACCCGGCCTCTGCGGCACAGCTGGCCATCCCCGCGGCCCCCAGGCCCCATGTCCTACTAGCCGAGCACAATTAATAGAGGGGCTTTTGCAGCAAAAGCCTGCCAGCTGCAGTTTTGGAAAGGGCAGTGGTCAGGGTGCAGCCCACGCCACCTGTGACAGCGCTGGTAGCACAGGGCAGTGCATCATTGCGATGCCAGGGGCACGACCAAGCACGAAGTCGGTCGTGCAGAGCATGATTCTGATAAATGTGTATATATACCACTTGTGTGGCACTGAGAGTCACTCTGGAGCTGAAGAAACCTTCAGGGAAGACACAGTCTCTGCTGCAAGAAACATTTTCTGTTCAGGTATTTTATAAAAATCCGTATTTTGGGTTGTCACTATCACTCCTTTCAGGGTGTCAGGGCAGAAAAAAGAAATACAGCTGTTGCTTTAGATGGTATTCTGATTTTTAAACTTATGAGAGCAAAACCCGAAGCAATTACACAGAAAATCCAAACCTCCTTAGCTTATTCAAGTCCCCCAGTGACGCAGCACGCTCCGCACTGTGCAAAGCAACACAGCAGCAAACACCGATCTCCGTGTCTAAGCATCTAAGCCCAAGTGGCACATGTGCTATTTTAGCACCTCTTGGGACCGCTCTGGGAGATAATGCAATTAATATTATTTTGGTGACGGCTATTTACCACATCCCACTGGGAAACTGCAATCTGTGCTTATGGAACTTGAACCCAATTAATACTCACTTCCAACCAGTTTCAGGTGTCTCCTAATTTAAAGCTATGTTTACAGACAAAACAGGTCAGTAACTCTTCCCAGTGAGCCAAACAGTTTCTTAATCACTTGTGTTTAATAGGAAACAAATGACTGAGCACTGATAAAGTTTGACATTATGCTTTTGAGGAAAAGAAAAGTGACTACAGAACAATCTGATAACAAGAGAATTTGCTTCCCGTGTAACTCGATATTTATAAACCTTCTCAATAAGGGGGCAAAAAGGAAATAATTTCAGCTGGCTGAAGTTAATGTTCCAAATTACATTTTTAAATGACAACAAAAACAGGACCCCGGCTGGAAACAAGTGCTTATGGGAAAGATACGCAGAAACAACAGGAGGCAGGAAGCCTCACGTTCAGGCTGCCCTTCGCTGCTCCGGCTGGGGCTCTCCTGCTGCCTGCGGACACGCACTGCACCTTGCACGGCACGGACTCGTGCTCGGCCTCTCCCACAGCAACAGGGGACATGGGGTGTCAGGGGTGGAAGGTGGAAGCAGGATTATCCTGGTTGTCTTTTCTGCCTTCGATGGAATGACTGGGTTTAATAGCCTCCCTCCATCTCCACTAAACATACAAGTGGCTCACATGCATGAAGACATGGGATTTTTTTCCAAGCTAAGGGCTAGACTTTCAGCCTTACCATACTAGGAATTTCAGTTATTTTCCAGGCTTTTGTATATTTAATCCTCTTGAAATGCAGGCAATGATTGCCCTACAGCCTGACTAGTGTCTCAAGAGCAGAACTAGTTCTCAACCTTAATAGCCTCAAGTCCAGCTATGTCAAGCACCTACAACTCCAGCTGATTTCATCGGGAGCCATGCATGCCAGCAAGCTCTTAAACAAGCCCCTTGAGAGAGGGAGAGATAAGGATCCTAACTGAGGAGTCCCCTCTGCACAAAAGTGTAAGTGCAGATTGTTTCTGGAGTAAGTGCTGGTTTCTAAGGCTTCCTGGTATGGAAGTTTTTCGTGGCAGAATAACACAGGAGATGCGGAAGAGTGCTTACAGTGACAGTAAAAATAAATATAAATTATTTGTATTTTATGCCTAAAAAGGCAGTGTTCTGAATTATTAAAAAAGGAAATCTCCCAGAAGTAGACAAGCAAAGACAGGGGAAAAAAGTAGAAGGTCTATCTACTTTGTTTCACATTTTCCATGTTAGTAAATGACAACGCAGTTTGCACTTTGCTGCCTTGGCTTCAGGTATCAAGAAAAACATTTCTGAGTTGCTTTTAAAGTATATTAATAAAAATAATAAAGCCAACACATCCCTTGGCTTTTCAGCAGTGCCCTCTACTTAAGGACCCAAAAGCATTTTGCAAACAGAAACAGCAAAAGCTTTTCTAGCTTAAAGATGAATTTTTCCCTCACATAAATTAACATGACTTTTACAGTCCTGTTGAAACACTCCACACGCACAACTGGGAAAAGAAATTATCACAGACAGTTTAAATGCACAGCTTTAATTAGAAAAAAACAAAATAAAACCAGAGCCATTCTTCTCGAAAAGTTTTCCAGTTGATATTGTCAGAGGACCTAAGATAACTAGGACTGCTAGACACTAGAAGGAAAAGCATTCTTTATTTTCTATTTACTCCATTTGTTCTAAGCAGCCCAGCTTTGTAGAGAAAAGGTGCAGGTGCTGCTGTGCGCACCATGCACAAGCAGGTGTGGTGCGGATCCCCTCCACCAACTCTGAACTGTTGGTCACTTGCCAAGGGGGTTACACACCACCTTCCTACTGCCGGCAGGAGAACAAGCAGCTGGAGAGAGCAAAAAGACCCACTGAGAAAAAAGGCTGACGCTCACCCTTTACCAGACACCAGAGAATCCAATGGCACCCGTGTTTCGTTACTTCCACTGCTCACAGGACAACTTGTTAAACATTTGCTTTTTTGCAATGCCTGGAGGCCAACAAATTCAGGACTTCTTTGTACAAGGCAATGCTTGAACACAGATCCCATCCCCAAAGAGTTTCCAGCTCACAGCACAGCAGCCAAAAGCACTCCCTGTGACATCCTGAGCCCGTTGCTGTCGCTGGGATGCTCCTTTGCTTTCAGCAAGGGCTAGGATTTCATCCCCCGTGGCTCCAGAGGGTCACAATATTCCCACTCATCAACACAACTGCTTTCTGAGGAAGACCCATTTTTCAAAATGGGGTGGTATTACTGAAAAACCATTAAAAGTTTCCAGGAAAAATTAAGGACTGTAAATGCACTGTTGTCCAGAGCTGACTACATTTCAAATAGATTTAATAAAAACATGAAGATGGAAAGAACATTGAAGAGTAAGGGCTAGTCAGACCAGTTGTTTTCCTTCACTTTCACCCTGCCATCTCTTGTCTTTCTGTCCTCCCCAGTTCTGTCCATCTCTATCATATCAAGCATTAACTACTTATTTCTATTTTCCAGGTTTGTCCTCTTTTCACCTCAAAATTCTTGTCGACTGTCAACATCCACCAGCCTTTGATGCCACCTTCTGTCTCTGACCTGTTACAAACTGAACTGCTACCCCTCCACATCCTTCCGACTCTTGAAAGCAACCCTATCTATAAGGGCCTGCAGCCTGTTCCTCTTCTCTCATTTCAGGGAAATGCCTCTAGGAGTGGACTGCAAAGTCCTGTTCCCTCTCACTTGTTCTTTCTCTGGTCCATGACCCCTAAATTCTCTTCTGCATACGTGCACACCTTCAGCAAGCAGGAAACCCTCACTAGCAGCACCACCAGCCTAACCAGCCGTCTTGTGTCTAGGACATCTAAACCTCCCATCAGGATGAGTCAATGTCTCATGTTTCCTGCACGCAGGCTCCAACAACTAGGATATATAAGTATGGCAGTTTTGGAAACTCCCAGTTTCCTGGCCTGTATTGAACAGTCCCTGCACCAAGTTGTGCCTAAGCCCTATATGGACATGGTGTAGGCCAAAACTGTGCCAAAAATGTCCTAACGATAAACAGTGTGGAAAACTGTGTGCCAGTGCTCAACCCTCCTGCCATGGCTATACTTAGTTCACTAAGATAGACGTCCTCTGTGATATAAAGAAGAAATCCTTTGTTGGTTGACTTGATCCTGGCCAAAGTTTCACCATAAGTTGCCACCAAGACTTGGCTTTGGCCAGAACTTCCAGCTCGCAGCGATGAACCCAGTCATATTTGGACGTCTCTCACCCAATGCTGACACAGGCATGCATCCATCTCTGAAGAATAAAATATAAGGATGCAGCCTGGCATTTGAAATCACTGGCCACAGGCCTGTTCATCCTCTTCAAGAGCTGACACATTAAGACAACTGAATAGAAGGAATTCATGGCAATTTGCTCACACAAAAAAAGCCAAGAATAGGACTTTAGTCTTGTCCTGAAATCCAAGAGAGATACAACAGCAGATGTCTTTCATCTATATGACCTTTTCCACTAAGACAAAAGGGAAACAGGATATTAAATCACAGTTTAAGATTTTTATGACTCTTGGCAAGCATTTATTTATTATGGGTTTGTTTGTTTTGGGACTTTGTTTTCAGGCGAAGGAGTGTTATTTTTTGCACTTTTCATGGAACCTCAGTTGAAATACCACGAAAATGTCTGAGACAAATTTCTTTCGGGTGATTTGCACGTTTTCAAAGTCACAAGCTGACTCCCCTTCCAACTCACATTGCTCAAAGCAGTGTGTTTAAACCAGGACAACCATGTGACATGAAGACAGCAATTCATTTTTCACAAAGTCATGGAAAACCTTGATGGCACGTGCAGTTACATTAGGGGGACAACAAATCCTTTAACCAGCAGAGCTAGATCAGGAAACATGCTTAAAGGCCGTAGCATGTCCCATGCAAATCCCTCATTGACTACAGTGGAGAACACACAGTGACAGCAGGACACAGCACAAGGAATGTGGGAGAAAGCACAGATTAACTGCATTTGTCTCCTTAATTTGCTTATACCCTTCGCTAGAGAAGGGCTTTCCCTAGCAAGCTCAGCTTACTTTACAGATGACTAAGCAGATGGGAGGATAGGGATGCTACTAGGAAAGATAATCCAGAGGAAAGGACATTAACCTCAGACCCAGGGAGGATTAGTTTTAAGTCCTTCTTCTAGCACAGATTTCTCACATGATTTTAGGCAAAGAGTTAGGCTATATAAATACCTTGTGAAACTAAGGGCTCCAGCTCATGATCACAGATGGACTGAGGTGAGATGGCTGAAGCAGATACGGGTCTGTTCGCCCAGCCCCTCTGCCAGGGCTATTACCCTCGGAAAGCGTAAGATTTCATGGGCTGGGCTCCTAATTCACAGCTGCTGAAATTCACATTATCACACCAGGCTATAAACCGAGACTGCAGGTATACATCCTAGCTAAAGCTACCTACGATCTAGACCTAAAGCTACCTACGATCCAGCTACCTAAGTCAGAGCCCTTCATCTTGCCCTCAATCAGCTCCCAGCACATAACATGAGCCAAGAGTATTTCCTAAGCCTCCCTTCAATAGTGATGGGTGTAAATACCTTAAAGACCAGGAAGCCCTAAAACCAGATGGAAATTTTCAGTGGAACATTCTTCCCTCAGAAAATACCAATCAGCCACAAGTAAATGTTTCCCAGGTGTGTCAATTCTGATAACTTTTTTTTTTTAAAGAAGAAAATTAAAAAGGTTTTCAATAAGGTTAAAATAGACCGTTTTAACTTTTCATTCTAAACTATTTTTCACCCCTTTTAAAATACTGCATTATATCATACTGAATGAAACACATAGGCTGAGTTCAAACATTTTTTCTCCGATTAATTTTTCACAGCAAATTAGAAACGTTTGCATTCCCTTTGTCTTAGAATAGAAATATGTTTTCTTGAAATTTGGGAAGAAAAACAAACAAACAAGCAAAACCCCAAAACAGGACAACAGCAAAACTTTTGGCCCTCAAAACCTCCCTAAGGCCCTCAGCTCTCGCAATCGCGAGGGCAGGTGAGGACAGGCTGGAACTCCGCGTGTTCTTTCTGAGTGACTAAAACACGACATGGGCCAAATGCAACCGCATGATACTTCCAAAGTGAGAGCACATATGGCTGAGCATTTCTGAAAAGTCAAAATCTGCTCGCGCTGAAATCAATGGGCGTTTTACTCTCGACTTCTGTGGAAGCGGGGTTAAGTCAACACTGGGTAAGACAGGAAAATCCCAATCAGAGATCAAGCACAGCGTTCCCCCTAAAGATTATTCACAAAGTGCGTGTAGACGTCACGAGAAAACAGAAGGTGCTACAGAGCTGTTATTTTTAAGCTGAGGGTGAGAAAAGAGGCAGTGAAGCGTACAGCATAACTTCTTACGTTGCTTTGTCACCATTCTTGTTAAGGAACACAGAGAAATTATTTTAAAGCGAAAAAATTCGTAGTTATCTCTGTTTCTTTAGTTCAGAATACACTTTTTAAATTTTATGTGAATTTTTACAGGTTTTTTTAATACTTCTGAAACTGAATTTTCTGAAACTATTTCTTCCTGAATACTGTCTTTCTAAGATCCCCCCCAATTTCCAGAACCACCAAAATCACCCAAGAATACTTCTTTAAACTACCTAGAAGACATCAGAAGATATGTTCTCCAGTCCCTGTCAAAATGTAAATCAGGTCCATAGCTGCTTGCAATGCTTTTGCAGAATTGGATACTGTGTCTACCTTCTTTTGCAAAGAGCAATCAATTTGGAAAAGCCGAGGCAGACACTGAAGTGGATCACAGAAGCATCTGCGCACAAAGACGGAGACCGGTTCTAATCACCAGCATTGCAGGACTGTAATCCTCAAATCCAGGCATGAGCAATTATCAGCAAAAGAGCATAATTTATTCCTTGTAGTCAGACACAAGATGGATATCCAGTTGGGCACCAGTTAGATTGTTATACTCATTTTAGAAGGCTTAGCAAGACCACTTATCATGTATGAAACTACTAATAGCAGGCAGTCTGAGCCATCAGATGAGTTTAATAAAGGGCTTCACTAAAGTTAGCAATGTGCTCTCATTATGCACGGGGTCAAAAATGCTGGCATATAAATGAAAGCATAGCTGCTTCTTGGACTTTTGATACTAAAACATTCCTATGCTTCAAATCTCTCACCCAACATATATACCCTCATGCATGCAAACTTTTAGAGTACGTCACTTAATTCACCACGGAAAAGAAAACACGAACAATAAAATGTAGGATTTCAACACAAGGACCTTAGATTAATATTTCATCTAACTGACGGTACTCAGGAATAGCCCTGTCTCGATTATTCTTAGTAATTCCCACGACTCACCTGTCTGACAATTAACAGGGAAAAAACCCAGAAACATCTGTCTATATCTCACACTCGGAATTATAGCCACTGTTTCAATAAATGCACTAGCAGTTTACAGTTTGTAAGCAACAGAGCCGGATCCAACAGTCGGGACCTTCATTTGCTATCCGCTCGGGGTGATGTTCTCCAAGCACCATCCCTTCCTTCCCTGTTGCTGCTTTTCCCATCCCAGCGCTGACCAGCCTCAGCTGCCCGGTTTGTGCAGCTGGACAAAAGCGGCCACTCAGTGTGGCTTGGCCGAGGCGTAAAATATATCAGAAAGGAATTTGTTTTTGCTTAGCCCAGCAGTCCCAAGCGCGACTGCGACACCCGCGATTAGGGCTTGCGGAGAACACACATCATTACAGCTTCACCCTTGGGCATTCACCAAAAGAGAGATTTGTTTTTCTAATTGGCTCAATATTTTGAGAAGGTAAATGGTGAATAATAACAGCCTCAGCAGCAACATGAGACAGAATGAAAGCAATACAAACTACCCATTTACGCTCTAGGCTTCATGGCGTGAGCCACACGCTGATTGACTTCCAACCCCAGGAGGAAACCGTCCTGCAGAAGACATCCTCCCTCGCAGCACCGCGGCGAGCGCCCAGGGACACCTCTTTTGGCTTTGGTCACCTCATTTGGCTTTTGGCCTCAGCGAACTATGGTATGTTTCTGTACAACTACAAACCTCATTTGCAGAGCGATAAGTTTCCTGCAGAGTTAGGAACTCACTTCCTTTATTGCAAAGAAGAAATAAACAGTTCTTTGAGGGAAATGGCAGTATTTCATTTGCATGAGCTGGATGCTGTTTCAACGTTTATGCTAGGTAAAGCACTAAATTCTGCAAAGCACTTCCTCAACAAAAGCAGCTTTATAAATTGAATTTGATAATAACAACAACTCTAATATTTTCTTCAGAGATTCTTAAGCCTATATACTCGGTCCTCTCAAATACAAGGAAAAAAATCAAATAGCAACATCCATCATTAGGTTAAATACAATTGGTCACACTTAACCTCTGATAATTTAACCATGCAGAGCACCTTTTACTCATAAAAGCTGCAGTAAATGTAACACTATCTATAAATATCACTGAGGCCACCGAGGGCTGAGCTGCGGAGTTTGACCTCTAGGTTTCTGATTTAAATGCCCTGGGTTATGAGCACAGCGTGCTGCAGCCATTGACTGCTGTTCGGGTTCAGCACTGACAGATGTCCCTTTCCAGATCCGTAAGGGGGAATGAATGAAAAGCCTCCACACCGTTCATGGCTGCCAAACAGCACATTTTTAATGCAACTGAGAGTCGCATCCTTCTACAGCCTGCTGATGCAGCTCCAAATACCTCTTCCTGCAAGCAGTCTACCTTCGTCTTTTTCTGTGCATGTCATTGTTTCAAGTCTTTTTGCTTTTGTGCAAAAGCGTAGAGCCTTCTCGCCTCAATGCCAGGGACATAATTCTGTTTGCAGGGCGGAGTGTGACCTCAGTCTTCTGCTCTCCCCGAAAGAGCGTATCTTCCATTGACGTCAAGGGCTCTGCACACAGAGGGAGGGAGATAAGCATATTGGAGGCAAGATCTGCCCCGTGAATGAGAATGGAGAATTTTTGCTGTAGGAATTTACAAGCCTCTCGCAGTCTCCTCTCTTGATTAAAGCCGGTGGGATTATTACACAAATTCAGCTGCTGAGTCCTGGCTGTCGGAAAGCTGCCTCACGCAGGGCTCTCTGCTGTTAACCCATCCCGATTGTTTGGGCAAGACAAAAAACACCATTATCTGAAAAAAGCAGGTCAGATGTAAAAAGGGTTGTGTCGGAGGGGAGTCGCTGACAGCTCTCTGTATGGCGTGTCACACCTGCGAGCTCTGAGGAGCTCTTAGAAAACCTACATCCTGCTTGTGGTGCAGATTTTAAGCCATACAGACCCGTAGGTTAAATTAGCGGGGTTTATACCCCGTCTTAACCATTGCTTTCCTGAAAGAAAAAAACGGGCACTTGTATGGGGCTCAGTGTAGTGCCACAGATCAGCTCTGCGTGAACCAGCAACCTCAGCACGTCGTGCAGCATGGGGCAGAGCAGGCATGCACAAGGGCTCCCCGGGAGCGGAGCTGCACTAGCTAAGAGCCCCCGCTAATTAGCCTGGGCACAACGCCACCCTGACGTGGCACTGCCATTTACAGGTCTGCAGCAAACCTGGTCCGTGCAGGGTCAGGGATCTTTGCATCAGGCTCCGCTCCATGTGCGGACGTGCCCAGCATCAGCAAAGGGACAAAAGCCTCACGTCCCAGCGTGTTTCCCCCTGCAGCGGAGCTCCTCAGCCCCACCGTCTGCTCCTCCTTCCTCTGGGACCCAAGAACTGGGAGGCAACCTTGAGTTGCCCAGCTTAGACATGCTCCAGCACCCTCAGAAATGCACCCAGAGAATACAGCACTCCGCACGAACACCAGTCTTTTGAGAAAAGCTGCTTATTACAAATATCATTACAGCAACAACATACCAACGGCACAATCTGATTACACTACGGTGTACATTTAACCAGGATTATCTGAAGTTAAGTTTGTGTGTCAGCTTTCCTGTACTCTCACACACAATGCTGTTTCACACTTACTTTTGGGCTGCTTTGCAGCATCGGTCGGGTATGTTTTATCTTCACTTTATCACGTGCCACCTTTGCAGGCGTTGTAGCTGTAAAGTAATAACGGCCGCACATTGCTAGTGAGTTTTGGTCACAGGCAAGAGACAACACGCATTAGAAAAGATGCACGTATAATAGCTCAATCCCAGTTTTCTGCAGCAAAATCTGGAGGGAAGGGAATGCTGTCTGTATGCCAGCAAGTACAGCCAGTGATTTTCATAGCTGGACTCCTGTACCTGGTGGAACGTTGTACTAGAAACTTCTGTAGTACTGTAGGACCCCTGAAGAAAGTGATGCCTGTCTGTGCAGATGGTGTATCACATTACAGAATTTAAGAAATATTAGTGACTGTACACTTAAACCCTGAGTGAGGACGCATAGACAAAAGGTGAATCTTCAGTCTGACCTCTTGGGCTTTCTGGTGTTACGTACCAGCACAGCTAACCTCGCATGTGCTGTCAAAGGCTGGGAAACAGGGCTGGTTACGGCCTCATGGATTATATTCCACAAGGCAAAAAAAACCCCGTTGCTTAGACAAAAGGTAAACATTGTGAATGAAATATGAATGGACAGAAACTTATAAAGGCCCTTACCAGCTCAGCCTACTTCAGGGTCAAAGCTCATTCATAAATGTTTTGGCATCGCAAAGGAAGGAACAAGACACTCGTTTGCAGCCGAGAGCCTCCTCCTTTCCTGTTTTCCTCCAGCCTAGACAGACTGCGGCAGGTATGTTAGAACAATACAGTAAACGATCAGCTTTGATTGACATAAGCCAATGCTTATGGTTTTCAGCTGATTCGCATACACAGCTGTACGTTATTGGTTCAGGTTTCTCAGCTTCGATCACAATATTCGGTCATTGTTGCTACTTGATACTTCAGAAAACAGCATTTGAAAATGCCTACTGAAGTGTTTAATATGAAGCTGGGGAAGAGACAAATGATAGACCATATCCTGAAGTACAAGACCTCATTTTCATTTTCTTACTCTTCCTACGCAAACCCACAAACTTTATAAAGCATGATAGTACCAAGGTCTTTCAAAATCTTCCTACAAAAATATGACTCCCTGCCAAAAAGCTGCAGCAGTGAGTTCCCTGGGTTGACCGCTCTTATGTATTAATTTTTTTCAACCATTAAGTATTGCTTTGTTCTTTTCAGCATATTGGAATATATTTAGAAGGCCAAAGCAACAAGGAAAAATGGGATGCTAAAGCTTCAGTATGATTTTACGCAGTATTTATTCTATTCTCTAGTTACCTCTTTTTTAAAAAAAGGGGACATATGAATTTCCAAAATATTCCGATCAATTAAATTAAGGCATTTCCTCCAGTTCTCCTTTTTTTCCCTCCCCTTAGGATTTCACATAAATTGCTGGTTGTCTAGATGCCAGGGGAAATAAGAATTAAAACACAGAGCCATCCAAAACATCCTCAAGACCGTAGTCTGACACTGTGGTTTCTGTCAGCGACCACACTTTCATCTTATTGGGATGCCCTTGAAAAAAACTACTGCTGTCGGAAGCAAAACCTGTGCCCAATTCATGGAATACATGAATGCAATATAAACCCTCACAGGCCAAGAAATTCCACAGACACCGCACGGATTAGCTGTGATAACATCTTTTCCCATAATATTGAATGGCGACAGAAATAAAAGACGAATGTTTTTAACATTTAAAAATCCGGGGCCAGCCCAGCCCCTGAAGTACCGCTGCAGGGAAGAAGCTGCCCAAAAGCTGGCTTGCCTCATAGTGGAAAAATCTACCTCACGTACAGAGATCTTAGGAGGGCACAGAGCCTTCACAGCAGCACAGCATCGTCCCTTTCACACTTGCTTTTCTTGCACCTCAGCCGTTAGAGACCTATGCTTCAGGTGCACCGCAGCGGAGCAGCCCTCGGGCTTCTCTAATTTGCTCCTTAGGCTGGGACCAACACAGCGCAGATCCAGGGAGGGGAAGCTTTGAATCCACGCTGTACGCATCTCCACGTTTGCCTTCTGCTTTAAAATCCCCTCAGCCATAGGTGAGATCCTGTTTCCCAAGAACACGACAGATGCAGACAGTGATGGAGGGACAGGGTATTAAATGGCTTGCTCGTTGATTTAAAGAAATCCCATACGTAACTTGATTCGCCAGCTTATACTGTTTGTGTTCCAGTTCTCTTGTCTTTGCATTGCAAGCACTGCATCTCCTGACAGCGCAGGACGTTCCCAATATGTCCGACGTTCCCAATACGTTCCCAATACGTCCCAGATTCTCTCCTGACACACTGGTCAGTGCCATGAGATGTGCTGCAGAGTGAAGGTCACGTTTGAACAGACGCTACGCAGAACGTAAAGTTTCAAAGGGCAGTGCTGGCCACCCACACCCTGGTCATGGGCTAGCAGGTATTGATCGAGAAAATCCTTTCTGTGAATCACATGAATTTTTCAGGCCTTCCAAAGCCAGATGTTTAAATTCAGACTTTTCTCTACTGTTGCCATACCTCAAGGAGTGAAGCATTGTGCAGCCAAGAAATAACTGTCTTGGAAAGTGGGAGTTACAGTACTTCAAGATGTACAGAATCAAATATGCATGTACTGGGTATTTCCAAGTATTCTCTTAACCCACTTGTCCAGGACACCCTGAGAAGCATGACGCTTCAAATACCACCAAGAAGGTGGGACACAGCCATTGGGATGGCCTCCAAAGCACCCCACTGCAGCAGGTCTGAGAGTGTGAGGTTCAAAAAGGCAAAGGGAGAGAATATATTTGAGGCGGTGACTTTGCTGGAAAGCATAGCTCAAAGCAAAAGATGGTCTATCAGTTCCTCCCTGTCCAAGGGCTTGCTTTCCAGATGGCAGTGCTCCCTCAACATCCTTCGGGCTTGCTTCAGGGGGCAATGCCTGAAGGACCAGTGCAGAGGTGTACGTCTAAAACCCCTCAGCTGCGATACCTTTCCCTAGTCACACAAGTACGCTTCTCATCGCATGTTTATGTGAAACCCTGCAGAGCAACAGGATTGCACTCCTGTTAATTTCCTGTTCATCATTTATTAGCATCTTGTGTCCCGTAGAGAGCTCTCCATATCCCGTAGGCAGGATGTTGGTCAGTGAAGTGAGGAAGCTTCCAGGCCGCCATAAGCCATCCCTGGCTGAGAATCTCCTGAACGCCCTGACGCAAACCCAAGCAGGGTTATTTCAAGAACTTGTGTGGTCTTATTTGTTATTGAATGTGGAGATGACACTATGCATCATATTCACCTCTGGTGCCGCTCTCACCTCGGCCGAGTGACGGTCTGGGTGAATTCATCCCCAGCCTGTGCTGGGCCGAGACGCGGGTACCACACACAGACAATAGAGAAGCTGAAAGCTCTCTGGGGCTCTGTTCACACTCTGTGTTAAGCAGCGGTGTCCCGTCCCCTCCCAGAAGCTCTCAGGAGTTTTCCACACTCCGTTGATCCCTTCACACCGCACTCAGCCAGGCCGCAGCAGCTCACTGCAGCCAGATGCAAGGGAGACTTCCCGCAGCAAGCTCAAAGAGCCCGGTGAAGACTGTGTGACAGCTCCCCGGCAGCCCAGATAAACCAAGAGGAGAAGCAGCGACCGCACAGCCACTGCTGGACGGCTGCAAGTTCAGACAGACATGCGACGGGCCACAGCCACAAAAGACCGGGGAGGAGAGCCGTGTTTCTAGCCGCAGGTGTGAGCTCTTTCCCCAGAAAACAGATTTCATGCTCCTCGGTGGTTTTTTGGCAGCCTTCGCTGAGGCCTGCCGGCGAGAACGGCAAGGTGCCCGGTCAGGAGCTGGCTCCAGGCCTGTCCCCGGCCAGGCGTGCCAAGTCGGATGTGACTGCTCGTCTCAGACAGCTCCTCATCCGCGGCACGGCACGGCAACGGCCCTTCCTCCCACCACACGTATGCAGCAAACGTACGTCGTCCCATGGAAAGACGTCTCTTCAGACCTCCCAGGCTAGGATAGATTTGGCAATAGGGGTTTTAAAATATGGGACTCAAAAAAACGATAAAGTCTCATGTCTGAAATGGCAGGCGGGATGAATGCAGGCGGACCTTACTTCTCTGGGGAGATTTCGGGCTGATTATGAAGTGGAGCACGCGGAGCAAAGAAGGACCAGCTCAACCTGCTAAAACTGCCCAGGGATTTGTCTCTTTAGCCAGGACAATGAGGTTACCCCGCAGAGGTTACAGCAGTTATTTTGAAGAGAAACAAATATCCTTTGGTATACAAAGGATGCCAGACACCAGACTGAAGACGACAGGCTGCTAGGCTGTTCCTCAATAGTCATCGTGGGAAGGAACACCACTTCAGCCGATTTGGTAAGCCTAAGGAACAAAGAGGTGCTCCCACGTGAAAAGTTCAAGCGTGACAAGCTGCACCGAGTGCCCCGGCTCCCTCCGGCTCTGTTTTCATCCCTGGGCCTGAGGGGAAAATGGGTGCTTTGCGCTGTGTCGAACCAGCTCAACCCCTGCTGATGGATTCGGCGCTTCAAGGAGAGCGTCTGGTTGCTGGTCCCCCACTAAGCTGTATGGCGGCAGGAAGAGGTCCCAGACAAAGGAAACACTTTTCCTATGGTGCTGCCTTCAACACCTGCTAGATTTCAGCATCGCATTCCTGAACCAAAGGCACGCACTTGAGGAGAGCCCACGCACCATAATGAATAGGCAGTCACAGGGAAAGGGCAACAAGCACTTCATACGCCGTGACTTGCGTAGCACAGTCATCGTGTGTGGTGACTTCGGCACTCTGAAGTTTAAATCTCGGTGACAAGGAGGGGATGTGGCCTCTCTGCCTACGGAGGCACTTTGAAAATGTTGCCCAATGCCTCAAAGAGTATTCTTAAGAGAACTGGATGAGTCAGGGCCACCAGTGCTGACACACAACATCTTCACCAGTATAAAGCCAGTTCAGACTGGCAGACCATCATTTTAGCGCAGAGAGCCTCCTGCTATTGTCTCAGTGTAATTTAGAAGACCCAGGAGCTAACTTCAGCACTCATAAAAGTCTTATTCAACGACCAAAGGTGTTATTTTGAAATAAACAGGAGACATCATGAAGATGCTACATAGAAAACACCCTGAAGAGGCTGAACGGGCCTTGAAGGGGCTAGATGGTACTTGTGGTGCTCCTGGTGTGTCACTCCTGGCCCTGCTCTGGTCTTGCCAGGACCACCACTACCCTTCATGAGCCCATGCGTGCAGTAAAAGGGGAGGGAGGTTTTACAGTTAAACCTCTAGTGAAGATTTACACAGAAAGACTGAAATAAAGAGACAATTCACACTCGCCAACTGATAAAGCACTAAAAAGCAATAAACTGTGATGTGCCAGTGGTGGGAATTAAGGGTGGCTGAAGAGAAAGAAAACATCTAAAAGGCAGGGAACAGAGCTAGGGGAAGGAGACAGATCCTCTACAAAGACAGCCGCAGGCAAATTAGAGAAAGAACACAGAGGCGGATGTTAGAAAAATATAATGTTCCTGTGGGTGTATCACTTATCAGCCATTCTTGCACATAAAACACATTTTTTCAACATTTAGAAAAGAAAAAGAATGACTGATCTGTAATTAACAGAAATAAAGGCCTGGCCTGGATCCTAGGCTAGAATAACATTCTTGCAAAAGTGAATTTTGCTGAAATATCGGCATTAGACAGGGCAGGGCTGCTGCAGGAAGAGGGCAAATCCAGAATAATTGGACCAGTCTGCCCACTAAGAGCCACCCAGCTGGGGACCCCATTTAATAAGCCATTTAAATCCTATTTAACAAGCCATTTAACAACAATATGACCCCACTGAAGGGAAATCCTGGGGGAACAATTTTGCATATTTGATACAGGCACCTTTTACGTATCCTGCTGCCAACATTTCCCTCTACATCCTCCTTCCTGGGGCTCACTAAGGAAAGAAATCCCACGGCATAGCCACAGACGCAGTTTAGAGTTTTAAATGGGAATTGCCTTGACAGTCTCTCTTGCCCTCTTCTCTCACTGGCACAAACCCACACTCCATAGGAAGAAGATGTCTAACTTCATAGTTCCTCTTTGTCTCTCAGCAGCCTGCAGCCTCACATGCCTGTTTGTTTTGATGGTCATCAGCTTATGTCAAGCCATGAAAGTTTCTTTCCTACCATCAACCTGCCTCTGAATCCACTTATTCTGAAGGACAAACTGCAACCCCAAGCACTCATGGCTCTAGGTGACGCCATCGTCGGAGCAGCACCCTTTCTACAGCACACCTTTAATTACCGTGCCAACTTTATCTCTTCTACCTCCTCCTCCTCCCGTCTCAGCCTCCTGTTTTCATCCCCAACCTGTGCCAGCTGATGCAAAGCCAGGAATGTGGGAAAAGCTACCACCCCCTTAAGTGGGTTGATTCTTCAAAGCAACTAGAACAACAAAGGGCAGCAATTTATCAGGAAAATATCAGCTGTCGAGAAAAGCAAATGCAAATCATTTCTCTGCCGACTGTTCTTTTCACGACTGCTGCGCAATTGTCTTGTTGATTCCCACAGCTGGATGCTGTAGCTTTCTACTTGGCATATGTAATTGAAAGTGATGCTAGAACAACTTGAGTAAATTAAAATTGATTTCATCAACTGTGTATGTGTGTGTCAATGACATATGTGTCTTTTTTTTCCTCCCCTCCCATTGTCCACTAGCATGTTCTCCAGCCCAGCAGCTGTTGACATTTTGTTTGATGGCACATTTTCCCACTGGGAAATGATGCTTCCATTAAACCCAAGTGTTTCATGAGAAGGTACACAATTTGTCAATATTTTCACTAAAAATGATCAAAACAATTCAGACTTGACTGGTCTGGAATGCTGCAATTTGATAAGGTCAAAATGCATCATCTTAGCTTCATAATTTAGATTTCTACGTTATTATAAAGTCATATACCTGAACACCAGCTGATACAGGTGGAAAGCTAAATGTCTCATCAAAATATTTCACTGAAATACTAACCAATGACAAAATGCAAGAGAGGAGAAAGCTTTTCTAAAAAGAAATTGCACAGTTTGTGTCCATGGGAAATTTCACAGCTTTCAGTATTTGTTCTAATTGGAATCTCATTTGCTTCAATACTGCCCATGGAATAGGATTTCCATGTCCCAACCAGATCGCAGCAGCCTGCAGTCCCGAGCATGAGATTACCAGACAGGGACATTTGCAGAATGGATCGCTGAAGAAACTTTTCTCTTGTTGCCCTCACACACATCTTCATTGCTTCAAGGCAAAAGAAGAATGGACGGACTCTATCGGTGGTTCTGGGCTTTGCTGCAACCAACTTGCCTGGTGCCTCACTGCTCTCATCCTTCTTTGGCCTCCTCATCCATCTCCTCCGCCATCCTTCCCTTTCCTGTCCAAGAAGCCACAGTCCGCACTTGATTGTTTTGTTCTTTTCCAGTTCAGAAGTGTGGTGGGGGTCTTGCAACAGGTGGGGGTTTGTGGTTGTGCTGTGTTTGTCTTAACCCACGCAAGGTGAAGAGTGGGCAGTGTTGCACAGCCACGCGCTTGGCTCACTGAGTGCCACGCATTTAACTGCACTCTTCTTGCATCAGCTTTCATTTCTAACTTCACCTTTCTACGTCCATTTTGCAAATTCTCTACATCTTCAGAGGACATTCTCTGACCCTCCAGAAGACATTTACAGTTCCTCTAGCAGTTTTGCAAAACTTTAAAGAATTTTCATTTAAAATAGGTTTATAGGCACCCACCTCCTACTCCATTAAACCTTTAGTGCCTCCGTTTTCTTCACCGTGTTTTATGAGTGCATGCACTGGTCCGGGCAAATGAAAGCTAAGCATCTCTGTAGCTGTGGGCTTCTCATATGGCAGTGTCAAGAGTCTAACTACCTAGGGGGGCCTTCAAGAAATTTATCAGGTATGAACATTTTTCTTACAACTGATGCTTTAACATGTAATAGCTGTATTTAAAACAAGAAGTAAACAAAACGCCGATTGTTTTGGTGCACCTGAGCAAACAATTGAAATATAACCTAGATCAAAAATTTTTAATTACAGTATTAAAAAAGGCAGTATCAACTAAATACAGCAACTGGAGAAATTACAGCTCATGAATATGCAAATTACCTGACAAAACCTTTCTGTAAATGCTTCAGTAATTTTCAGAGATAAACCTTGAACAAGCTTTCTCTTTCATTTGCAGTTTTATTTGTTGATAAATATCCGGTGCTCTCTACCACATTTTTAGGAAATATTTTTAATGCAGTCATCATTTAAAAGCACTTCTAGTAGATGAACTGCATTAAATGTACCGAGGTTCTCCTCCTGCATTAAAGGGCATTTTGAAGCCTGAAGTACAAGAATTTTTATTTCCATTTAACGTTCAACATAGTAAGTGAAGACAAGGCACCTTGGGCCTCAACGTCTGGCAGTCCACGATGGAGCAAAAGTCATAAAACCAAACATAAAATCAAATGGCGAAATTTTATGGCCATCTAGGACAAAACTTGGGCAAGTAAAGACCTCAGGGAATCATAAGAAGCTGCACTGATGTTGCCCCACAGCGGAAGCTTCACCTTTTCCATTCAACTGAAAGAGTGGGAAAAACTGAAGATGGGGAATATCCAGTGTCAGTTTGACAGCGGATATAGAGTTTGAGCGTGTCTGCTCAGCTGGAATATCCAGTTTGAGCGTGTCTGCTCAAACGCTTTGCTAAGGCACTTCAGACTGTCCTGAAGATGAGCATCAGGCTGCTCTCAGCAAGGAGGCATGCTTTGAAGATGTGAGATGACTGTGTATTGAAGTCAATGGGAACCCTTCAATCGCTTTGAAAGGAGACTGGTTCCTATCTGACCTGCTTGCCCAGAGAGTCCCAGCACTGTGGTCAAGTGCCATATGTCCTATTCTGCTACCTAAGAGGATGCAGATAGTCTCCCCAAGATCAAATGTATGAGACAGCAACTCCCCTCTCTCACCCACGACTGTAATCATCTCCGCTATTGACACACGATTCATTAGAGACGGAATTAGAAAAATGTGACCAATTCATATGTGTTCCAAAGTGATTGCTTTGCAATCAGTCATCTTCTTTTAACAAGGTACTGAGCAGATCCCGACCTGCCCGCAGCATGGGAACCCAGCGCTGCTGAAGGAGAACCGCTGCTTGCCCCCCAACCTGAGCCACCTTCTTTTTAGCTACAGGAGACTCGGTGGGGAAATGAGAACAGCCAGAGTCTGACTCACGGCAACAGCCGCGGAGAGCAAGCGTGGATCTGACCTTGATTTCATGACACATCTATTTTCGATGGCCGTGTGTGCTTCCACAGCATCAGCAGAGCTCCCTCGCCTCCTGTGTGCTGCCTGCCCTTTTGACAGACTAGCCCTTAGGCTGGGCTTTGCTATGCGGGGAATATTTAATCCATCTCGTATGAAAGCACAAGCAGCTTGCCTAGCTCTCACCTACCAGCAGACTACACGGGTTTTTATTCTGATCACTATAAGCAGGGAAACTTTAACGTATCATTTAGATCTCGCTTGGGGAAAAGGAGCTTTAGAAGAGTTAGTTTGCCTCAGCACAGAGGCTTCCCTAGCGTGGTCCCAGGGCCTCCTTGGAAGCCACTCAAGGGTCTTTTGTTTTCACGCTCCCTCCACTGCACCCCGAACAGCCGTCACATACGTAATCCCAGCCTGAGACCCAACACATGTATTCACATCCAAGGGTCCTAAGGGCAGCCAAGGCCAGGCTGAAGTGCGTGTGAATTATTTGGGTGGGACGTGTGTGATACCAGACTGTGGACCTTTATCGTCTCTAGGCTGTAAGGCTATAGCCCAAGCCTTAATTTGAAAGGTGATGTCACATGATTGATTATTTTGTTACACTCAAAATCTTGTTTTATCAGTAAAGAGGAAGCACACCACATATATAAATGTATGTATGTATATTCATATATATACAAAAGGCCAAGTATTTATTGTTAGAATAACTGAAGTCTTAAGACCCTAATCAGTATTAGTCCAGATCTATTTTTTTATTTTATTTACAGAAAATAATGAATATTAGCATGGTGAGAACGGTTATACACACACACACTTAGTTTCTACCCTGTTGCCTGGTGCCATCCTCTCCCTTTCCCAGGCTCTCTGGGTCCCAAGGCCAGAGGTTTCACTCTGGCATTTGGGGCTGTGGGGGTGTTTCAGTGAATCCCCATCACCTAGAGTCCTTCCCCAGCAGGAATATAATGTTCATGTTGATGTCGTCTTCTTCCTCGTGCTAGGATCAACGTGGGGTCATTTTATATGTTTGCTAACATGCTTTTACACCTTTACTCTTTTGTCATTGGACTGTAGCTCCACATTACACCTGCATTTACTATATATGATGGCTTTTATGTGTGCTAGATACCATGTCTTTGTTACCCCTAAAACCAGTTTTGTCCGGCTCCAGGTCTGCCTTTCTTTAACTGACCACGGGTGAGTTGTTAATGGCTGTGGGGTCCCCAGTGCCACCCCTGTGCCCTGCCGCTTACCATCCCCTACCTGTACTCCTCTACACCACATCCTATGTCTCCAGTTCCCAAGGCTCCTGTTATCATACCAGGCCTGTATTTCTCTACAGTATGTCGTTATGGTAGAGTCATAAAACCACAGTGGTATCATACAAAGATAAACAAAAGTAAAACAAATTAGCCACAGACATGTGGCCCATCAGAAAAATTGCTGTTACAACTAAAGCAAGTAGAAGAAAGCTGCAGGCAGGTCAAGAAAAGTTCAAACAGAGGAAGCCTGACCAAGCCTCCATCCGGAGCCCTTGCAAACTCAGTGCAGAGGACGTGAATTTCTTAAGCCAGGTCAGGGCATTCAAGGGAAACCAGAAGAGGTTAGTGAAGCATTTGAAAATGCGAGTCCTGCCCTGGTGTATCAGTGGGGTAAGCAAGAGGGCAGAGAAGGACGGTTTGAGTCAGAGGACAGTTCTGGCACAGGAACAAATGGGTGTGAAGTGGCTGTGGATAAATTCAGGTTAGAAAGAGAAGAAAAGCACTTAGGATCTGGAACAATAAGAGCAATGAAGGCAAAAAATCTAAGTAGTTTTAAGATGGACTGCCATCAGGTTAGAAAGGGAGTGTTTGGACATTATGTGGCAGTGGCAGCGACTGGACACAGTAACGCAGGAAAGGCTCACTGATTTGGGGACAGGGGAGAGGAGGGGAACCAAAGACAAGTTTTCAACAAAACATTTACAGAATGTAAGTAATGGTCTAGCCCCCTAACCTGGATGATTTTTAACACACTCTCTGGCGGTTTGTATATTCTGCGTAATATGAGGAGCCACAGGAGCTGTAAGAACATAGAAAAGGGACAAAACCCAAGCACTTAAAAATGCGATTGAAATCCCTCTACCTAGGGACTGCTCTTCTGCAAGCAGGTATCAGGTACTAGCCACAGTTATAATGTATGTCATTTCATGAACCATATTTTTGCACAGAGATTTTCCACCATTTCCTCTAGCATACCTTCTCATGGAGGCCACCTCACCCCATCACCTCCAACAAATGCATTAGTAAAAGCATCAGTGCACCTCGAAAATAACACCAACACCCCACGTAAACCTACAGCTTTGTCAAAGAGCTGCTGGGTTAGGCTGTTGTGGAGCCGAGGTACATAGGAGAAGATCCCAGATAAATTACCCTGATTTCTGGAAAACTGTGTCTTCCTTAGGTGTATTCCTATATGCAACTATTGTGCACATCAGAAGCTTCAAACATGTTTGTTCAAGCTGCTCTTTTACAGCTTGACCACAGCCGTGCTCTTTACAAGAGGAAGCAAAGCTTCAGAAGGTGGCAATTAGCTCTGTAGCCCCAAGACACACGTGGCTTTGGTAATTTTGTGGAAGCTTTCCTTGATCTGGAAATGCCTGCACTGGAGGGATGCAGTTCCAGCCCCCGTTTGCGGAGGAGGGAGGGAGAGGAAGAAACTCTGGTCTAAAACAAGACTGGTAAGGAATGCTTTGGGATTTGAAAAGAAGAGAGGACAATGTCTCATCTTGCCCTGCCACGGTTTCAAGCCATTGGATGATGAGAACATTAGAAAATTAAAAAAAAAAAAAAAAAAAGGAAAAAGACAATATTTACAATGCATCTGTTCCTCCTCTATGCAAACAAAGCATGCACATATGCACGTAATACACAGACATATGGATGCCTGAACAGATCCTATCCCTCTCCTCTACCTGTTATTTTTTTTATTGCCTCAGACTGCAAACTATTTGGTCATAAACAGTCTATTCCTATGTTTTTCCATAGCAGCAGGACGGCAGGGCTCCAGTTTTGTTTAGGTCTTGGAGCGACAGCTATGATGAACACACTACACAAAATAAAAACCTCCATAATTTAGTAACGCGGCACTTATGTAAACACACATGTGAGATCCAGAGGAGTCTCGGGCAGAGCCTGTGATCCTCGTATCGCCAGAAACAGAGACTATCCTGACTATGTGCAGTTTCTCAAGAAAAGAATGTGTAATTGTCATGCTGCCCAGTAGACTTATTTGTTCATTTTCCGTCTCTGAAGTAGGATGCGCATTTCCCACCTCACAGAGATGGAAAAAAAAAAAAAAAACCAACCCAGTGACTTTCTTTTCCTGCTCTGACTGCCAGGCGACTGTCAGATCAAGGGATTAAGATACATTTTCCTCAAGATCCAGCCAATCTCATCTGGCTTCGTGCACAGTTATTTGTAATTACTTTTCTTTTCCCTTAAAGCCAACATAACTTTTCCCTAGAATTAGAGTCAGTTATACTTCTCAATGCAGAAAGCAAAATGTTTTTCAACATAAAGTTCATTCTGCTCTTAAAAATAATTAATTTTCAGCACTGAAGGGAGAACAAATGACTTCATATCAGAGCGATAACATAACAAAAAAGGACTACGGCGCTGAGGCAAAGGTCCTGAGCAACAAATAAAACATCAGAGTTGATTTTTTACATTCAATTTTAATATTTAGCATCTTAAGGCAGCACTCAGTATACATCTTGAGAGGTAGGCTAAACTTAACAGGACTTAAAGATCTGGCTGTAAGTGGCACTGGCATGAAGCAGAATACCCTGAGCACTCCCTGTCTCCCAGGGAAGAGAAATGACTTTTCAGCTGTCTTTCCAGTAAAGCCATCCCAGCCTGGCCCACGCACGTGACTTTCTATCAGTGCAATGAGTATGTGGCAGCTGAAATGCAGAGATATTGATGGGTAATTTTATGAGTGCTCCTGCCAACAGATGCTTCCACGATGTATTTGATGGAGGGAGCGCTGAGCGATGCTGACCATCTGCGACACCCCCTCGATTTACTGGGATGAAAAAGCACTCAGGACCTCTCAGGATGTGTCCTCACTGACAAAGAGGGAAATGCCCTTTTCAGTTTGCTGGGAAGAAAAATAATAAAAGGCAAAAGCAACCCCTGACACAGGGTAAGGCTCAGAGAATGGCTGCAAGACTGTGCAGTTGAAAGTCATAATTAGCAGACGAGTTGTTGGCATCCACAAGCTCTGACTCCCTCTGATTGGAGACAGTGTTGTCACTTACTCGTGACTCATTTCCTAATAGGGAAAAATAAATAACACCGGAATCCCCAAATACCTATTTTCAGCCTTCTGATTAAACTGAGGATGTGGAAGAAGAAATGTCTCCTCTCTTGAAAGATGACAACAAAGGAATGAAATGCTCAAATATTTAATACGGATCAGTTCTTCCAAAAAAAAATTGAAAGCTGAATATTGAACGGGTCCAGCTGGCCCTGTCCCAAGCAGTGGGGATCTGCTATGCTCCAGAATGGCCTGAAGATCTATTTCTGCAAGCAGAGGATTTTTTTTTTTTTTTTTTTTACAGCTTTCCTAAAATCCTAAAACAGTCCTGGATGGAAAGGACACTGTAAGTGCTGCTGATGTTACTGTTCTTGTGGGGATGAGGGGGGAAGTGTCAGCAGAGAGTGAAACTGGGGGTCTCTGCATGCCCGAACTCAAGGGCAGAGCTGAGACGCCAGCCTGCAGAAGGTGCGTGTCCCCCGGGGACTGCACTGTGCTTCCTCCGCAGAGCAACAGGTAACACCACGCCAGCCGGCGAACGCCGGCACGGGAAACGGCAGGTCTCTCCCTATATATATGCACACCAGTTTGGGAGGGGAGGGGAGGCGTTGGGAGGAGGCAGGGTGAGTTTCCTTAGGTACATACACTTGGCATTATTCAAGCAAAATTTGGATTCTGATTTTGAATGCTGGACCTCAGAGCTGACCTAAATGAAAGGCACCCAAGCCTTTAAATTCACCTATTGCTGGATAAAACATTGCCTTCAGGTCTTTTTAAAAAAGGGTCTACCACAAAGCAGGGAAATGGAAAACACTAAAAGAAAAAATAATAAAAAGTCTGCAGATGTTCTAAATTACTCATTACTGACACACATAACCCTCCCCACTCAATCTGTGGGCACCATAATTTTCATGCTCCTTCTCCCCCTCCGGTTATATAATGCTTCGCATATTTACTTTCGTTGAAATCTGGTAGCAATAGAATTAACCCCGGGCCAGACGACCTTTACGTAATGTGGGGTTGGTGGTGGCCAAGCCGCTTGCACCTAGCAGCTTAACCACAGGCAGAACCACGCCGTATCCGGTGCCTCGCAGGCACGCATTCGAGCACAGGGCTGCTGCGTGCTTGCACAAAGGCGTTGCCGCTAAACAACGCTTTTCTCTCCTCCACCCTCACATTCTCGTTTTCCAGTGGTAACACAGAAGAAAGCACAAATAAGCATTTAATACTGTCAGTTCAGCCTCACTCTGCAGAACTTGAATATCTTCCTCCCACCCTTTTTTTTTTTTTTTTTTTTTTTAGTAATACTGAAACATCCCTACCAGCCAGAGGTGGAAGTGTGAGTTCACGAAGCACTACCAAGCCCTCATCCAGTGCAGCAAGGGAAGCCGGGGCGAGTAGCTCACAAAAAGGAGCTGGGCATTTTGTTTCCAGTCTGGAGAAAGAATACGAGCCTAGATTGCGAGGCAGCTTGGTGTAAGGGAACTCTGGCTACAGAGACCTGGGCAGAGACCTAGGGACGGGGACAAACAGCAGGGTGCACTCATTTTTTAAAATGTGCAAATGCATAAAAGCACTCCTGTAGGTACAGCCTGAATCCCACCGGCAACGGCAGCCACAGAATAAACATGACAACTAGGACTTGACATTACGCACAAGCAAATATTTCTAATGTTATAAAGCAGTATCAGAGAGCAGCCGTACTGAGCTCAATCAGCACATACCACAAAGTACATATACACACCGTGCGCTCACAGGGTACGGCACAGCCTGCACCTAAAATATGAGCCATTCAGCTGAAAGAAGGTTTTTGAGGGGCTGCGGATAACGAGAGAGAGGAGCTTAATGTGGCAGATGCTAGTTTGGGTCCTTGAATAGCTTTAAGTGTCAAGATACCCCCTCGGATGCTAGCGGAGATCAAGCTGGAGGGCACGGGGATGGGAGCACGGCCTCGTGTGAGGTAAAGCATCCCAGCACCATCGACGGAGAGCGCAGAGCAGCAGAGGCGCTGGTCACTGGCAAGCTGAGCTGGCAGGAAGGGGACTTCTGCAAGCAAGGTGAGTCAACAGCTCAGGGCTTTAAAATGCCAAGCCCTCCATTATAGGCGTGGCAAGGAGGACGGATTTATTGCAGCTGGCATTTCTAGAGGAAAATAATTTACCTTAGCCTTTTAACGTTAAGCAATGCATACAGAGCTTGCTAAAAAAACCACCCCAAAATGACGTGAAATATCACGGTATTATCTTTAGGAGAAGATTAGCTGACTGAGCCTTTGCTGTTTTGTTCAGACCGTAAGGTCTGGATGATACATTAGGAAGCACACTTTTGAAATCATTTTTTCCTCAGGCACGACATCTAAAGGTATGTCTAGAATGTATGCTTTGGATGTCTACCACCCTCACATTATCAACACAATGTACCAAACTGTTTTTTCCTTATTTTTGCCTTTTTTTTTTTTCTAGTGGTGATAATGTCAAGGAACTGGAGCACTTGGGTTCAGCATTACAAGAAGCACTAACCACGATCTCTCTGAGCTGATCTGGCTTCCTGACAGCCCTCTAAAGTTAATACAAATATGAACCTCACAAACACTGAAATAAAGAATATGGAGAGGATCCTAAGCCCAAAATTGAGCTATGGATCCCCTCCAGGCTCAGGAATGTTTTGTGTTTCTTCCAGTTACCCAGGCCAGGACTTCAGCTGCTGCAAATAAGCAGCAGTGGGGTTGCTGTGCTCGAGCTCCTGTCCTCCACCCTCGCCAAGGAAAAGGCACGGAGCCAGGCCCTGCCGCAGGTCAGGTCCAGCCCACAAGCCGCCAGCTGCAGCTCCGTGGTCTCTCCCGACCACGGAGCGTTCGCCAGACTCTCCGCCAAGCTCCCCGCCATCCCAGCGGGGACGGCGGGGAGGCAGCCGGGCTGCCAGGGCGCCCGCAGAGCGGAGCCCACCACGGGGCTGGGTGCCGCACCAGCCCCACCGCAGCTCCCAGCTGGTGCAGCAAAGGGGCAAGGCTGAAACGCAAAGTACGTGGTGGCTGCGCACGGCTTTGCGGACAGACAGGCTGATGGGGAGGCTCTCGGCAGGGAGAAGCAGTGCTGCGGACCCAGGCAGGAGAAAGGAAAATGAACCCCGCATTTCTTTGCCTGTGCCAGCCCGCGCGTCCCCGAGACACGTAAGCACGTACCACCTCCCCCTCGCACAGATCCACTCGCTGAAGTCCTCAAAGGACTTAAACATCAACTTCCAGGGCAGGTCCCCTTAATCTGTGTTTATAAAGGGAGTAAACAGAAAGGTTAAGATAAATGCCTGTGATCTGACTTTTCGGAAAGGCAGAAGTTAGCTGCTGCAGAGGAGTGCTGAAAACACTCGTGCTCTTCTCAAAAATAAACAATCAGGAAAATTAGGCTGTCATCTGTCAAGTAACGAACTATCAAAACAAAAAAGTTCAACCCAGGGCCCTCAAGTCCTTCTCTAGCTATCTGGTAGCATTTAACGCTTTCCCTAAACACCATATATACACTAGAGATTTCTCTATAAAATACAGAGTCTGGCAGGCAGTGGACCTTGTGTATCGAAGATTCAATAGCACACAAGTCTCCAAAGGGAAAGCATCAGATGGACACTTAAGATGTTTAGCTTCAGATGTCAGATCAATTTAAAATTAAAACCATATCACTAGTATTTTTTCCAAGAATGGCATATAAAAGTATGCATCTATCTACGCAGCACGAAAAAATAAGGCTTGAAGCCTATTAAGCATCAAGTCTATAACTGCGTTAATTCTTCCTCTCACTACAGAGGTGAAAACATAACCTAAAATCAAAGGAGAAAATATCAGCTGCCTCTGTATTAGAAGTCTATTAAACTAATCCACATATATGAAAGGATCTGGGAAAAAAAAATCTGTAGAGAAACCTGACTTGCATTTGCAAAGTCCTAAGAAGCATTGCAAACAATGGAGATTAAAAAAATGAAACCCTTTCAAAAGAAAGGAAAGCTTCTTAGTTTAAAGGAGTTTTAATCCTAGGCACGTTTGGTTTCATTTCATTCAGAGCTTGAGCCAAGCCACAAAATTTGGGTCTGACCATTTCCCAAAGTTCAGAGCATTTTGAATCCAAAGATTTTGGTTTGGACCCAGTGCTAATGCTGTTATTGTATGGGTCAAATGTCTTATTATAATGATAGTAAACAGCAAGAGAAAGCTCTTAGACTGGCCAGGGCTCCCTCTGCCAGTTAATCACAGAAAATGTTCACAACAGTGGAATGAAGGATGATGCTGTGGATACCAGAACTGGCCCCAAGTACTGCAGCACTTACGCAGCAGATCAGTGAAGTAGTATCTGTACCCTAGGCTAAGCAAATGCAAAGGTTGAAGCAAAAATGCTTATTAAGGACTGTTACTGAGGTGTCAAAAAGAGCCTTCGAGCTATTGTTGTATTCAAACCTACTCCTGACCCCATCACTTTTGGCCACCTGCTTTCAGAAGTTTCTATTCATATGTCTATGCAGACAAAGACGTCTTCCATTCATCTCCCACCGCCTTACCAATACTGAGTGGAAGGGAGCAAAGATCATGCACAATTGAATTGAATTTGAATTAAACAGCATATAAACTCTAGGGTGAAGGGAGTGACTGTCAAATGTGGAACGGCCCTGTTTCCTGCAAGGCCAGAAACAGCAGAAACAGTTACGAGCAGGGACTGCTGTAAAAAGCATAGCAGAAGTACATAAAGCTGAAGAATGTATCACAGCAACAACCACATGCAGAAGTAAATACCTTTTATTCTTCTGTAGAAGCACGAGCTTTCCTATGAAGATCTTAAAGCACTTCTAAAATGTCTTATGATGCATCCGTCCTGGTGGGAAACTGGGTTCATTGTCATTTTATCGACAGGGAAACAGAGGCGAAGGTGATGAGATGCCTTGCTACGGGCTCAGCAGGGCACTGATGGAGTTTGGGCATGAAAGAGAACTGGACCTCTCCCCGGCCCCTTCACTACATACCACTCATACTTCCCTAGATGAGACCTAGCTATGATACAGGTAAACCACAAAAACGTCACTTGCCTGAAAACTTACCAATAAGCCCAAACCATGACTTCCAAAGCCTAATCACTTGGCTTTTAATTTCATTTTCATGCATTAGCAGGAGTGCAATTTTTTAATCTTGCTTTAACTTGGGAAGCTCCCCCTGCAATAAGCTGATTCAGCGGAGGGTCTCTGCCCGCACGCAAAGGAAGAGCTTGACCTGGCGAGTACAAACGAGCACTAGGCTTTGTCTGCAGGAACAAGTTGTTATGGTTCATTTTAAAACCCTGAAGGAGGCACAGGATGTCTAAGGAAAACATACTGTAGGGCTGCATGAATGGGGCATCCATTTCCTTGACAGAGATGTCCTGCCTGGCTGCTCTGCTCTTCTTGTATTTTTGATACACAGTTTGGTGCCTTCATTCTGTGATAGTGGGACCTCTGCCAGGTGTTGCTACAGACATTCATAGTGAATGGCTTCAAGTGTGAAATCAACCCAGTTTTCTCTTTTTACAGAGTAGGGAACTCTCTTTGTGATCCAAATAACCTTGAAGAAGGCTTCAAGCCAACTTCGTCACTGTTTGTTCTTACGTAACTAGACTAGGAACACTCAGTACTCAGAAGTAACAACAATTCTCCTATATACCTAAAAAACTACATTTACTTTGAGCTTATCAGCAGCAAAAGCCTGTCATCTTTGGACATCATCCACTAGAACTGCCCAAGACAACTTATCTATTATTTTTGGGTGCCAACAACAATGGACCTGATATTGTCCACATTTATCAGAACGGATTTGTTACCCAAGATGCAGATAATAGAAAACAATTCCTTGCCTAGTGGGTCCAAATATTTTTCTGCTGAACTAAAGTGACTTTTTATATTATATCCACGCATGAAACCCACAGCTTTAAGAATCCAAAGCAATAATAAATACTCTGCATTCATTCTTCAGGGCACAGATAAGCACAGCCAAAACCTGTCCCCAGGGATCAGCTTCCACCTTTGCTTATGGTTAGAGCAAACAATGCAGAAGCCACAGTCACCTCTTGTCTCCACACTGATGCTCTTTCAGATGGCACCACATCCTAAACAGCTGTGTTACTCTCCGCACCAGAATCACACCCAGTTTGCTGCAGCAGCACCTGAAGATTTCAAGCTCGAGCACTACAGGGCTGAGGTCCTCCAGGAGGAGCTCCAGCGTGATGGACCCTGCCAGCGCGATGGAACCTGCCAGCATCAGCCCCAGCCCAGACAGTGCTGCCACTGAGGGACTCCCACAGCCAAATCCCCTCCCGTGCCCGCCAGGGTCATCCTGACCACTACAGGCTTAGTCTAAATCCTGGCTGGCATCCACTACTAAAAAATATAGGAGAAAAAAAAAAATTGCTGCCCATGTTGTGGAGTTATGACTGGAGAGTTATCTCCCCAGGGAAGGAGGGGAGCAGAGGAGGCAGGTCTCCCTGCTCTGGCAGCAGAGCTCCTCCGCGCCCAGCCAAAGGGAGGTGGGCAGAAACGGGCTCAGGCACCTCAGGGGAGGCTTCACGGCGCCCGATTTACATATGTGACTTTGGGGTCACTGGAAACACACCGAGTGAACAAGCTGTATTTCCCACCGGGGAGTTCCTGGTACAGGAGTCTCCAGCGGTGTGGGGTGGGTGCCTGCAAATGGGTGCTTCAAAGGACCTCACCGGATGCCCGGCAGAGCCTACGGCAGACTGAATGCCCTGCAGCGAAGCAGCCCTGATTTCAGACAAGAGAGAGCAGCTGTTTGCCAGGTATTGCAATCGCTCTTAAATTCCTGGTTTGTTTTTTTCCTTAGTGGCTTACAAAAATCTGACGAGCATCTGTAAGCAGCTGCCATCCTGAGCCAGCAAAGGCACTGCAGGGTGACCCTCAAGCACAGGCTGCTTCTGGGCAAGCTGCGAAGCCAGGCTCTCCTCCTGAAGCTGTTAACAAATTTATAACTGCTCCAGACCAGGCACAGAGGGAGAACTGTAACACGTACTCACCGCCGGGTTACGCACACACAGCCGAAACTGCTGGGTGACAGTCAAGCACAAGTCCCAGAATGTTTAACCTGCATAAAGGGCTTTAAGTTTAAAATGAAATGAAATAAAAACAGCATTTAACTGCACATACAGCTTGCTACCACCTCTGGTGGCCAAGCCAAAAGTATTAGGTAGAGTTAACTTTGGCTGACACCGCAGCATTTACTGTTTAATTTCCTGATACTTAAAAAATAATTTTTTAAAAATATCTGTATCTTGAATATATCTGTGTTACTGGGAACAGCTCCTTATTTCTTTAACAACAGCTGTGCTTTTGAATTCGCATTTCACAGATTTTTCTCCTTCTAAACGCAACTCCATACAGCAGCACCCACAGCATCTTGGCAAAAACCTCCCTCCCTTGGACAAATATGTCACCAGACATTTCTGGCAGGCTGTCCTCTCACAGATAACTAGCGTGCCAAGCTAAGAATAGGATTAGCTGCTTCTCTAGCTACTTTGTCCAGGTGCCTGGAGAAGGTCACTTGGTGTGGCAGTTCAGCTTCTCGGAGGGAAAACACAGGACTGGGCTGTATCTCCAGCAAATTATTAGGAAGCATGCGTGGGTGTTTGGGTCAAACACATCAAAAATCAGTGCTAAGCATCAGACGTCCGGTGATCCCTGGCTAGTGCGACCAAAAAAACCTGCCCAAATATTTTAGGATGGGACAGTCAAAGCATTACGCCTTCCTCAATCATCTGGCTCTAGTTATTGTCACAAAGAAAATATCCAGATTATAGAGACCAGTAGTACGGTCCAAGACACGACTTCTTTTCAGGCACAAGTGCCTACAATTCTTATGTGCCTAATACAATACACAAACAGTCCACATTATACATATAATTAAAAAGTAAAACACTTCAGGAAAACAAGTTAAGCCTTCACTGGAGGGCCAGATGTAGTGCAGGTGTGCTCAAAAGATTCCCGAGTAGCATTTATCATAAAACATTTACAAGAGGTCCTAAAGCTTCATGGTCTTTTGTAGCATTCTGCAAAACATCACTTTTTTTTTTTTTTAAATTGTGAACATATCAAGTGGCAGGAGATACAAGGTCACACTCCTTGAAGAGATGCCTGTGGGGAAATAAGGAGAGAGGGGTTTTGTACAGGAATCAAGCGTTACGAAAGGCACAAAGCAAAGAAGAAGGTTACGTACATGTCAGACCGTACCGTGAGGCAAATGAGAGGCCATGGCACTGGGAGAAGAGCTCGTGGACCTTGAGATAAAGAAATAAGAACAGGAGTTTACCGCAGTAAGGCCAGCTGAGAGCCCTACGAAAGGCTGCAGCAAAGGAAGGGGAATCACAGCTGGGAAAAAACTATTGGTGTCTCCCCCAGGAATTTCAAGTGGTTTCAGCCATTAGTGCAAGGGGACTCATTCTCTGCAGCTACCCGTTACATGGGTGACTGCATATTTCTGTGTGTGTATGTATGTACGTATAACACACGTGTCATACAGAGACAGTATGGAAATACAGTTATTCAGTGACTAGCCATTTTGATTCCTTTCTGTAACTTCACTTCCTCTGACTACTTTTAAAGAGATCTGTGGTCTCTTTGCCAATACCCAGTGGTGAAACTGGAAGAAAATAACTACATGCAAAAGTATCCACTTTGTCAAGTGGAGGCTTCCTCTCCCTGTGTGCGTGCGAGTACGTAATTCCCTCCCATTGTGTCCTGGGGACATCGACTGTCCCCCAGAACAGCCCAGAACTGGCCAGGCTCTGATTAGGCTCCAGCCACCTTATCAGCTTGCCATTGCCAAGCATGCACAACTAAGATCTCAACACCAGCCTACGTCCTCATCTTATCCCCCATCCAATATTTCCCTGATGCTTTTTTCGTATGTGACTGCGTGCTGCACTTTAGGTCCAAAGTTTTGGTGGGGACACGAGCCCGCTGAAGACAGAAAACAAAGCGAGAGCTCCCTGCAGCTTGGCTGCCGGCCCAGCAAGATAAGGCTCCCCGAACCGCGCGGGGACTGACGCACCCACGGTCGCCCTTACGGTGCTACTATCTGCTGCGGCCAGCGAGGCTTTCCTCGCTGCTGCTGGGCTGCGCACCGTGGCCGCTCATGACTTCACGATAAATATGTGGCAACAGCTGTTTCCATATACACAAAAGAACCAAGGGCTACGATAAGAGACTGAAATTCTCCATGCCAAAAGGGAGACGCAGACAGAAAAGCTTGAAGGGGCACCGCTTCAGATGGCCAAACACCCACAGTTAAACGACTCTTTCCAGCAGGTAGGAGGAAGGGATAGAAAAGTGACCTTTCTCATTAAGAATTACATATTTGTTTTGTTTCCCCACAAGTTATTTTTTCTGGCATCGTGACATATAAAACATTTTGAACTTTCTAAGGAAACTATTATTAAAGCACTGCACATTACTGTGAGGGTGCGTTTGAAAAACAGAACAATTAGGCATTTCAAAGTTTATCTAACTTAGTCACCGGTACCTTTCAGATTTGTCACCAATAAATGCAAATAGTTTGGGGAGCAGTTTAATGATTCCTGTATATGATAGCCCTGCCTATTGGAAGAAGAGACCTCTTAAAAATTTGTCATTGTCTCTAAGCTACCCTCCACCTCCCTGCTGCAGTCTGCTAGTGCACATCCTGGAGAAGGAAGGCTTTCGAGACAAGGGCGTTTTGTTTAAGCCTCAAGAGCCCAAACCTTTCGAGACTCACTGGGAGCAGCTCTGCGGAGCTGGGGGCCCCAGGTACGCACACAGAGCCACAATGCTGGCAAAGCGAGAGCAGAAACCGAGTCTCACAGGGAATGACATGATGTTATGGTCTTTACTTTCATTATAATTCACCATTTCAGGTCAACATCTACCAAGTTCCCCAGAAAAATTTTGCAGAGCCACTGCCAATGTTTAAGGCTTTCCAAAAATTCAGAAGAGGAAATTCCATGCAGCGTGCAGAAAGTCTGAAGGAGGGGTTTCTGCTAGATAACGGGAAAGATGCGGCTGAGCTTGGGCTAGCGCTTCCCTAACCATTTGCGTGAACTTCTCAAAGGTGTTCAAATAGGAGGTTTCCTATTGATGCCAAGGGACTGCCTGGACAGAAACGTAATTGTCAAAAAAGCACAGAAGAATTAGAAAAGAAACATGTTTCACTAAACGAGAAAACGATTTTCTTCTGAGTTGCTCTACAAGAACAGCAATGGGGAATTCATTAGCTTGTTCCTACTGGGAGGGCATTGAAGGGTAGGATTCTGCCACATTTCATGCAGTCTATATAAGCCAATCCATCCTGTCTTCTCTGAAGCCAAATTGCCTTTCCCCCTTTTAAAATAAAATGCAGAAAGTCTAGTTAAATCTTATTCAAGGTCTTGAAGAGCACAGGGCACCACGGTGAACATCCTGCTGTGCCTGGAACACGAGGCATCTCTGACCAGAACCGCTATGGAGGCATAGAGATAAATGCCACCACTTCATTGCATTGCTTGGTAGTTTCTCAAAACAATAAAACTTGCGAGTAACCATAGGTGAAGAAAGGACAGAGGACATGATCACATTTTTCACAGAGAAGCAGGAGACAACAGAATAGACGTGACTGCCAACGGCCGAGACCTGGTGTACAGACAGGTCTGCAAGCGGGTGGCTATTTTAGCTTGAGAAAGAGAGGGGCGCGGGTGCCGCGGAGGAGCGCGTGAGCGATAGCACGGTGCCGAAAGGCACCGCTCGGAGCCTGCCAAGCCGCTTGTGCAACGCTGCTTAGGAACCGAGGCGAGAAGCTAAAATCGGGGGGAGATAACAGCAAAAGAAGCCGGGACCTAGCTTTGATCTTAGGGGTGGAAAGTCATGATTCACGGACGGAGGCTCCACGGCTGCCGGGAGGAAGAGGAGCTTTGATGCCAGAACAAGGGGTGGTTGCTGGAAGCAGAGCACACTGGAGATGCGGCCTGAAATCCATGGGAGGAGAAGGAGGTTTGGCAGGTGGAGGGGCTGCAGCTGCCTGGTCAAGCATCTCTGCAAAGAAAGGTTTCTCCTGGAGTTTTTGGGTGGAACAAAGTCATTTCGCTCCCAGGGTACAGGGCTTTCAGAAAGAAGATAAAATTCACTTCCTATTTGGCAGCCAGCTGACCGACAGCACTTTTTCACAGCCCGGCAGCCCGTATCGCAGGCCGGGCTGTGCGGCTCCTCAGGAGGCAGCGGGGCTCAGCCGGCTCCACGGCAGCCCTGGCGAAGGGCCGGCCGGAGGCTCCCATCGCGGCGAGGGTAACGCACGCCTTCAGCCGGCCCGGCGGTGGTCCGTCCCCCCCATGGAGCCAGCGTTATCGGCGCGGGCTCCTTTAACCGCCGTTCGCAGGCACAGGAATGAAGTACCTCCTGGAACGACCCGGAGGCAACCGATTTACCTCAGAACGATGATTTCAGGATTTCCCTAGCATCCGGCAAATACCAGATCGGATGCTTCTGGCTGAGGTTTGAGAAGGCTCAGGTCAGGCTTTTAACAGCCCTAGCCACCCAGAAACAGGAACTTCTGCGCAAGCTTAGATTTTTGCAGCAAATACCGTGGCTACGGAAATCGACAAACAGGATCCCATCTCCTGACAGGTTTAAACGAACACATAAAACAAAAAAACCCCAAGCAAAGCCCATGGAGACATCACACCATGTATGGAACCACAAACTTGTGGGCTCTAAAGCCCAAAATCCAAACTGGGAACCCAAATAACTAGGATTTCCAAAGAATCCTATTGCTTTCCTTCCCATTCAATGCTAAAAGTCTTTTCCACACAGGAAAAGGATCTATTTATGTTTCATTAGTGCCAGTTTTGTGTATACCAATAGACTGTGTGTATATAGGAGAGAGGGGAGTATGCTATGCAGCTGTGAGCTTTCTTGGCTAATTACTTGTTTTCTCTTTCTGAGCAAAATAAATACAACAACAAAATTCAACAGGGCATAACAGCACATCTATTAAGGCTGTACATTTTCCATCAGACTCCACTGTTATTTGTCTTAGCCACGCTTAGGCTAAGAAACCCTGTCTGTGGTATCATTCATAAACAGGAGGTGCAATGACCTGCACAAATACATATACTAAACCAAATAAAATAATACCCTGGCTTGACACGGAGCGATGTACGGTAAGGATGCCAGAATGCCAGCTAAACAGACGTTAAAGTAGTTAGGAAAGAATTCTCTTTTCAGCATCAGCAGCATCAAAACATTTTGTCCTAAATATGGAAGCCTGTTACATCCCCTCAACTTCAAAGATTTTATAGAAGACCATAGCCTGAGCTGTGTTACTTGCTTTTAAAAAAAAAAAACCCACAGGTTATTTCAGCCTCAGCTTTGGAAATGACAAATGTTCCATGTTCTGAGAATGCTTTTGGAGTTCAAAACACCTAAAACGCATTAAAACTGTGCTTTTAAAACAAAACGATTGCAGCACTTAATACCCTCAAGCTTAACAACACTCTGGGCAGCAGCTGAATTTATAAAGCTTTACAGGATGAAACAAAAGAAAGTTTTCATAAATGATTTGCAAACACTAACTTCTAGATCACAGACTGCAGCATGGTGTACTTGCACTAAGAAGTAACAGATATTTCAGGTCCCAGGCTGCCAACTGGCAAAACCTACTGGTGTTCATATACTTTGGAAACAGGTCCTAGACTAGTCCTTAATGCAGACTGACTTGTGGATGATTGCCTCATGGAACAACAATTTAAGATGAATTCTTGAAACTCTTACAGATTTTACTTGCAAGTCACCTTTCAGAGGTTGACTCTGAAGTCACAAAGTTCTACTCTGAAGGTAGATGAACCATTCATAGGTATACGTTTCCTCATGCATAAGGGTTTGGGGAAAGAATTCATATTTCTAGATGAAAATCAAATATTTTTAATAACCTGCCTGTACACAAGTTATTTTCCTTTGCAGTAAAGAACATTGTCCCAAAATGTTTAAACTAAGTTATAAATCAGAAAACAGAAAAGGAAATATTTTCCATATGTTTAATTTTACACCATAATTATTTATTAACCAAGTCTACAGATACATGTTGCTACCCTTATGGGAGTTCAAACAATATTCTTACTATTTAAAATATGTTCTTCAATTTGCCACTAACTGGAGACATTTATTAGTTCCATATTTCACTAGCAGTAATTATTGCTGGGAGCCATACATTCACGATTTATACAGATCACAGGGAGACACCTGTGTGGATTTAAAGCTTAGCTAGCCCTAGCATTACTAAACTGTCTGAAAACCTTCAATCCATTTAAAAGCGCAGGTTGCAAATAAAACTAACTATCGCCGCTTTTTTTTCAATACATGCTAGTATTTGATACAGCCTCACGGAAGCCAACATGGTGACGAACTGTAACTAGTAATAAGTCGTAGCTGTAAAGAGAGGAATCTCAGTCATCTCTCTGAGCACAGGCACGATCCACCAAACACTGTGACACTATTAAACCTCCCAGACCAGGAGCAAGCGGAGTCTTGAGTTTTCTCATTTGGAAACAAAGGTCCCAAAACTTTCTCTCTGCCTTCTTTCTACTCCGTCCCTCTGACCTGGCCAATCTGACCTCCCTGTCCCTAAAGGGACTCTACTGCACAACAGAAGCTATAGCACATGAAATACTGGGGCACTGGGTTATTTTCCTCAAACCCCAGGGGATGGGACATCCTACCCAGCACTGAACCTTCCTTCACCTACTCCTCTCCTGGATGCCACAAAGGCCATCGCCGATCCCACAGGCCCATCAGCCGTGCTTTGCTCCAGAACTTTTCTAGGGAGCAGAAGAGAAGCCACAGCTCTCTGCAGTAAACAGGGGCACTGTCCAGGCTCACAGGCTGGGACATAACATGGGGAGAGAGAGGAGGGAGGAAGCTCAGTGCAACTGCCTTGTCCCATACATCCTCCTGAAGAGAAGGCGAAAGCCTAGCATCGTGGATCAGAGACAGCCTGGCCACATTTGATACGTTCAGTTGGAGAGGTACCACACTGAGACTATATTGCCCATCACCAGGTTTTAAATGTCCCATAAGTGCGTGACCAGCAGTAGGGTTATTGCTCTGTGGAGCCTGGAAAACACCGTAATGCCTGATGGAAGTGAAGAACTCATTATAACGGCTTGAGCCAGCTATGGTAGAGGCAATGTTGTTTGTCCAAAACCTTTCCCCAGGACTTGCAGAGTCCTGGCTTTTTCCAGTGCCCCCCAAAACCCCTTGTGAGAGAAGAGGCTGTTAATGAAGCCAACCTCTTCTTCGCTTCCTCCTGTACCTTCTGTGTCTGATGCGAGGGGTCACCACTGCATTCAGTGCAAGCATTTTGAGCCATCGGTCATGTGCTGTGACCAGGAGAAATATCGGTGCGAGTGAAAAAAACATCACAACTGTGATTCACTTCTGCACTAGTAATCTTTAACTTATTAATTTTGCCACCAAGTATTTTGATTGCGATTTTTAAATGCATCTGAAAAGCCAATTTATGCAGCATGAACCCAACTTAAGATGCAGAAATTTTAAGCCAGCTGACAGTGAAAGCCTACATTACTATTTCAGTGTGTGACTTGTGTTGCTGGAATGCATGCACATCATCAAATTATTAAGTTTAGCTTTGAAACCATTTGTTTTAAACAAGGTACACATTGACTTTTTCTTTTTTTTTTTTTTTTTTTTTTTGGCTGAAGTGGTGCTATTTCAGCTGGCCTTCCCACTTGCAACAGTGTCTCAACACAGTACTCATTTCTGCTACTCTTTATAAAACATTGAGATAACATTTTACCTGTATGTTTCCTACAGAGCCAAAATATTTAATCTTAGTTCGGTGGGAGAAGAAGATTTATTACTTGGAGCATAATATCACTGATGAATTATATACTTGGATAAACTTTTAAGTATGGATAAGGGGGGGGGAAGGTCCTGAGAAGCTGTGGGTTCCCACATAAGAGTTACTTCTTCAATGCTTTCCAGAGAAGTTCTTTTGGTTTTCATGTAAATGACTTTGTTTTTCATCAACAAGCATTTGAATCCCACTGCTTTCGTATGGGGTGGCCAGCATGTTCCATCTCAATTTAGCTGTGAGTTCAATAGGTAGGTACAGTAGCAGAAGCTCTTGTTTTCACTGTATTTTATCATATTTACATTTTGGAAAAATCTCAGATCTTAATCCGCTTGGGTAAATTGTCTGTAGGAAACAAGCAGCTCCCTACAACCAACATACACTTTTTTCCTACAGCATCATGTCATGGCAACTATGGTAAAACGCTTTTCACAGTTGCAGAAAAATTTGCAAGAATTCGAACAAGCAGGAGTTTGCTGCATGAGAGGACAACTTTCTCTGCAGGTCATAGTCAAGAGTTGAGGTGAAAGAACATGAGTTCACTTCATGGGCTGCAAACGCCTGCTACAACAGGGAGCTGAGGTCGGCGAGCGTGACGCTTAACGCGTCTCAAGGGACCTGCGTTCTGCTGCTGCCGCTTGCCTCTGCCGGTGCCACCACGTGCAAGGTGCTTCTCCTTACCCTGGCACTCTGCCTACCTGGGTCCACAGATTTATGTTGCTCAGAGAAGAGACTGCATCTTCTCTCCCTGTGCTTGCCACTACCGAGTGGCACTAAAGGATTCTGCATCTGCCGTACTACTATCATCAGGAGTAAACAATGAATATTTTTAAAGTTCATAAGGAGGACAGGAAACACTAACGGCTACTTCTGTGAAATTACTGAGCTGTCGACATAGCTGCTAACTTTGCAAGAGAAGGTTAAGTGCCTACATAAGGCTTTTCATACCTACATGCTTTTAACAGCAATAGTTGATACTATCAACTTCAAAGTGCATACACATTCCCTTTCACATGTAAGCACAGAGCAGCCCAAAACTTAGAAGGCAAAAGAGGATTTTCAGGAGCTTTCAGAAAATTTTCAAGAATTTAAGCCATTCCTATAAAAAAAAAAAGTACAAATTTTGGTGATCAAATAAGGATACTTAAGAAAATGTGAGGCATGCTTGGCATTCAAGATCTCAGAAAGAACATTATATACTAAAACAAAGAAAGCAGTCATCTCAAAAACTGTATCATGAAGAAGCAGAAAGAATTCACCTGGATTAGTGACATTACCTAATTTTGAGAAGAAAGATCTGGACTTAATCCTGAGGTTCTCAATCAGCTAAAGTCTACAGTGACTTCAAGGGGAAATTTGCCTGGGTGTCAGCTGTAGGACTGTTCCTTGATGTGCCTGGACATTAGCGTGGCACTAATGATGATTGCTCCATAAGATAATTAATGATGACATGCATTTTTTACTTCCTTACGTGGCACAGCTAATAGAAGAACCAGGCTGAAAAATTAGTCATAACAATTAAGCAGGGGATGATTCCTGAATAATTAGGGTGAGTTACTGTAGAATACACTGATCCATGTATTACAAATTACTACAAAACAAATAAAATATGCTGATTTATACTCAGAAAATAAAAAACACATGCAGCTCTACAGCAGAAGGGAACTTAATTGCATAGTCTATGTTTTTCATGCAACAGAAACACCTGCATTAATACCCCCTTCATTAGATCCTTGAGTTTAGCTGCTTTACAGAATATAGGTCTGGTGCAGAAGAGATTTTGACTATGAAAGATTAAAGAGTTGACTCAGATGCACAAAGCTAACTGGTAGCAGAGACCATTCTCCTGTTCTCTAGCCTTGTCTAGCATGACTTACAAGATGAAAACAATAAAGCCTTATATGCCAGTGCTGGGATACACAACTCAAAGCGGTGCTTGGTGGCCTGCATCCACTCCGGTTTCAGTCTCCTGAGTCCTTTCCTCTTTCCAGGTGCAGGATTTACTCATGGTTAGAAAATTGCTCACCTTCTTACTGACCCCAGCCCCCTCTTAAACAGCTGCAGGTCCCTGCTCTGCCTCCCAGCCCTGGAATTTTCTTGTTCTCCGGAGGCTGCACGAAGGGGCCGTACCACCGAGCCCTCTCGCCTCACCCCTTCCCAGGCTGACAGTGCCTCGGCTGCCAGGGAAGGGTGCCGAGCCCGTGCCAGAGGATACACAGCCTTGCACGATAGCGGTGATGCCGCAAAGGGAAAGCGGTTTCCACCGCTCCCCCTGCCCAAAGCCCGGTTACAGCAGCCTCTCAGGGAGCTTTACTCAAAGTTACAGCGGGCTGCAAACATTCAAAGAACTCAAGGCACTGGACAATCCCCACGCAGCTCAGTTTGCCTTGCAAGCAAAGCCAGGACGAAGAAACAGGAGTTAGATCCACCGAGGACTGGATTACAACTTTAATATTCAGTCAGAGGAAGGGGCAGGGGAGGACAGCCCTGAGTCACAGCCCGGTCTTCGCTAACCCCCACAGCAGTGCGAGGGGCTCACCTGAAACCGTATTTTTTCTTCCTTGTGGAGGCAGGGTAGTAATTTATCTGTATTTGGCTTGCTTCTCTGCAAGGGACTGCAGAGGTGATGAGTCCATAGCACTTGAGAACACCTTATAGTCCCTGTATGGCTGCACAGCAATGTGATTAACATTTCAATTCTGATTAAATAGTTACCAGAGGAAAGACCGTTTCCAAACAGAGCACAACTAGGCAAAGGAATAAGCCTCTGCAATACTAGAAGATACACAATATTACTATGTCTTCATGAAAAAGATGTAGAATAACACCACTGGCAGACATAGATAGCTACAGACAGGAACATTTATAAACGATAGCTTGTTCACAATTATGGGTCATGTCCCATCACTTCTCACTATGTTGTGATGGTTGGTGTGTGGAATACCCCTGGCCAGAAAGGGAGCTGCTTGTCAAACAACACTGGATTCTTGTCTTGAGTCTAAAAATAGAGGTTCAGGACCCTGCAAGAATGGTAAAAGCAGTAAATGGAAAAGTTGAGGAGAAAATTCAAAAAACCTACAGACTTCACACAGTTCTATGGCTCTGGTTGTATCTGCCCCCTTCCCAAAGGAATACAAAAAGGTGTATTTAGTGTTTTAAAGAACATCAGGTATACAAGGCAAATAAGGCAGGGCTTCACAGAGAGCCCAGAGGCTGAGAGTGGCCAAGGCTCACATCTGTGCCAGTGCACATCAGACGCAGCCCAGGATGGAAGACTTGCAACGATCTTCATGTTGTTCACAACTTCTAGCTTTCCATGAACTTCTTTCAGGCGAGTCTCTATGCCCAGTCTGCCATGCCACCTGCTCGCTCAGCCTGGAAAGGTGGCTGGTGCAGACAGACCACAGTGAACTATTCCTGATCTCCGTGCTCACCCCGTTGATACAAAGTGATTACTAATATTCCTGTATAAGCAGTAAGCTGGGCCTTTGGCTTATTTGTCAAATGTGAAAGGAGCTGGCACCCAAATATATTTTCTTGTGCTTTCAGCTTAAAAAGAAAGACACTCCTGGCCAGTGCGTCCAACAGAAAATGATGGTGATTTCATTGTGTTCCATTAAATAAAATTTAATACCATTGAGCTTGAATTGAGCCTTTGGCTCCTGCCCAAATTTTGAGGCTTCCTTCTTTTGAAGGAAAACAAATATACGCTTCATGCAGAAGATCAAGACAGTGGAATAAGACAGGAACTGTTGGGAAGATCGCCACAAAGCTGCGTCGAGCCAAAGAAAGCTGCTCTCTGATACTGAAAAGAATGAATAAAAATTACAAGACCTGAGGTTATGAAAGAGAAGAGGAAAGTCATTCCCCTTCCTTCAAATCAAGAGTGAAGAACAGCATCAGACTAAGCCTTAAGCGTAATCAACACTGGGGGAAAAAAAAGGAAAAAAAAAAAAAAAATCACAAGATCTTTTTAGTGACTCACACCAAGGAGTACTTTCTAGACTGCAAAACCCTGAGGTAAGTAGGTAGAAAAGGAGGGGCATGTCAGCTGTGTCTCCTTTTGTAATTGTTATTACTAACCGACTGCAGCAAATGTATCAAGCAGGGTTTGTGGTGTAGAGGATGGCTTAAAATGGAAGTGATTAATATTTTATACAGTAAAAGTATCACAAAGATATTTCAAAGGATGGACAAAACATGCAAACAAAAACACAACTGTGGCCACTTTTAAAATCTATTTAAAAATCTATTTAAGAGCTGAATTTGTACCCACTGAATAGTGTCATGGAGTGCAGTGGCATTATGCTCAGACTAAGACAAAGAGTGTAAGATTCTAGTCCTAAAATTAATAGCCGTATTTACAAGCTCTTTAAGATGCTGCCTATTTTTACTCAGTGAATCATTGCCCTTCTTTACAAAGTATATTTCATTAATCTTAGCAATGCACACAAATCTCAGCAGAGTTGCTCTGCTTACATACCAAATCTGAAGTTCTAAGTCTAAACGATTTGACACAGTATTAAACTTTATTAAAAATCTGTATTTATTGGAGGATGCCATTTCCTCACATTCTCTTAAATCAAAACAACTGACTCCTGTCAAGCTGTTCCTCTCCCTCTACCCCTTCCCCAGAGGAAAACAGTAAGACTTATAAAAAGCAAAATTCACTCCTGTGCAAAATGAGGCAATCCTAAAAATTAGCTTTATTCCTCCAACTGAACTTCATCTACTAAGTTCAAATGAAACTTCATCTGCAGTGAGATATTAGAGAAGTTAATACATCACTTGTTATGCTTTTAAAACACACATTCATTGTGATTTGCAATCAACCCAGATTAAAAGATCCAATGGTAATAGTGCAGATCTATGTTAGTGAAGAGAAGTGTCTGCAAATCTCATCATGTTTTTAATGAAACAAGCAAACCCTCCTTAAAAAACAGTCTTCCCACAATTATCTCTTGGAATTAGGTGTCAGGCCCTCTAACTACTTATACAAAATGCGACTTTCTTTACACAAGCAGGCAAGAGCCTGGGATGCGAAGCATTTACTTTCACTGATGAGCAATCGCTCAAATTGCCTCTGTCAACAAATCGTTCACCTTATGGGACTATTCATGTCTGAAATTTCCTTACCTGCTTTAGTCTTTATAAGATGGCATCTTCAGCTTGCACCTGCACTAGCAGATTCACACGGGCAGCACTGCAGCCTTCCACGCTCCCTCTTTCGAAACGCGACGCTGCATCCTAACATCCCAGCGATAACCTCGAGCACGGAGATTTACAAAGGGCAGAGATCAAAGCTTCGCTGCCTGCCCTCCTCGGTATCTGGCCCTAGAAACATGCCAGACCTCTCACATGTGGCTCTTCCCAGCACAGAATATACATTTTAACAGAGCTTAATACCCAGTATTTAATTCCTAATTTTAATTCCTTCTCAACTCATTGTATCTAAAAACCAAGATATTAAAAAAAAAAAAATCACTAAGTATTCTTGAAAATTTAAGCCAGAGACTCCAAACAAAAGCATGCTCTGTCCTCACCTTGTAAAATATTTCTGGGCTTCTAAACAAACTTCATGCCTTCACACAGCTGGTAAATGTTTGCTTAAAAAAATATATTCACTCAATCCCTCTGCAAAGGATTTGTAACATATAGACTTGAGCTTCATTTTGGAAGGGTCATTTACATAGCACATCCATAAGTTTTAAAAAGCTGCCTTCTATTTATTCTAAACTTTCCCATTACCAGTTTGTTTATACCAACCACCACAAGGAGGTCTTCGAGAGGTCACTCCAGAAATAATGTGTTTATCTGCTTTCCCAACTATGCTCACAGAGCCAGAGTTTACTTCCTTCACTTGACTCCATGAGTAATCCCAGTGTCATGGTATTATTCAACCTGTAAGCTGCTAATAAGCAAGAATAAACTATTAGCAACTGGAAATCCTAGCAAGGTTAAACATTAAAGTGTTGTGCAGTCATATTGCGCCATTATTTCTAGGCAATCTGTTTGCAGTACAGACTGCCACAAAAGGGTTGCAAGCCGAGAATGGCTCATACCTGTGCTACACACATTGGCGGTCACTCGAGGCATCTAATATTTATGATACACAGAAAAAAAAGAGATGTGTTCCCCATGAGAGCTGGAGGCAAACAGCATCCCAAAAAAGGAAGAGAAAACAATATGCTGAATCCATCAAAGCTTGTTACTTCATAGACTTTTCACAGTCAAATAAACATTTTGCAGCTGGAGGTCTGCATGAACCAGAACAACAAACGTCCCAAGACCTGCTAGAGATTTCAGATTAGGCTGTCTGATGAAAGAGGTTGATCCTGTGCATGTATTCATAGACAGAGGCAAGTGTTTAGTGTACAGGTCCTGAAGAATAATTACCTGAAACCACCTTTTTTCTTCCCCCCCACCCAAGTTTGGCAGGGCTTGGGGCCAGGATGGGAGATTTGAGTTGGGTTTATTTTTTTAAGCACATTGTGGCCAGTGGCCTACTGGCACGTATCACACTCCTCCATGGCATTAGAAGTGATCGCTGACCTTACAACAGCTTCAGACAGTCAGAGATTTGACGGGTAGATTCAAACAGCACCCATCTTAACAGTGTTCACCAGGGACCTCGGCTTTCAGCCCTTGGTGCAACCCTGATTTTTTTTTTTTGCCAATCACCAGATGTCACAGGGATGGCTCCTTCGAATACTGCCATCAGCTGGCAAATTCCAACATTTCTCATTCACAGATTTTCGCTTTTCTTCTCCACCTCTGGAACAAGTTGGCTGTAGTCAAAGCTGCTTGGGCAGGTGGCTTTTGATGCTTTTGAATGGCGGTTTCTTGGCAGTGACCTTCACCAACAATTCTTAAGAAACTAAACTGTTTCTGGAGAGGAGACCCTGTTGTGAGTCAGCAGCAGTTGACAAGACAGGAAATCAGGGATAAGAATTTGACAGTGGAGCGAGGCTGCTCATGGGGTGCCACAGATCTATGATAGGACTTGGACTATTCAGTATTCATAAACGGTCTGGAAAAGAGATAAATAGCAAGATGATATTTGCTGCCAAGATGAATTTCTTCAGGATAGTTGTAACAAACAGCCTGCGAGGAGTTGCAGGAGTATGTTGCAGTATTGAATCACTTAGAGATAGCAAAAAAAAAACAACCAACAAACAAAAAAGAGATCAAATTCTGTGTCAGCACAGTATTGCACGTGAAGGAAAACAACTCCTGCTATATACACCAAATGATGGGCTCTAAATTAAACACTGCAGCTCAGGAGACAAATTTCTGAGGTCACTGTCAGTAGGCCCAGTAATGAATACTTATGACAGTGGGGAAAAAAAGCAAACAAACATCAAGTTAAGATTGTGACAAGAACAAAGGATGAAGCGGTCAGCATCACTGTGCCGTTGCCCACGGTGCGCACACACGCTGTGTAGTTTTGGTCACCCATTTCAAAAAAGATACAGAATTAGAAGATGCAAAGGGACAGAGATGATAGACTTGGACCTTTCCGCCTGGAGAAAGACTACTAAGGGGATGCGATAAAGGGTTATAAAATCATGAATGACATAATAGAAACTAGGCCAGACACAATGAAATTAACATGTTACAAAAAAAAAAAACAAACCAAAACCAAACCACAACAGAATTATTTGATTGATTTGCAGATAATTCCCTTTCTTTCCCCTCCAAGACACTTCCACATCTTCACAATGACTGCTCTCTGAGGTTGCCAAAACACAAGTCACACATCAACGGAGAGACCCTCATGAAGTACACACGCGGGGAAGTTTGCATGCTTTTGTTACACGATGGAACTCATTGCCACAGGAAGCTGCTCAGGCCAAAATTATAAATGTGGTCAAAAAATTGATTAAATAAATTCATAAACGATAGATCCCTCTATTAAGTACCATAAGGCAAAGCCACCTTCTGCTCAGGAAGTCCCTAGTGTGGGAGGCTGAAAAGATCGGCTCGGGAAGGATCATTCTATCCATGCCTTTCCATAGGCACCTGCTGCTATTCAGTGTCAGTCAATGACATGTGGCAAGGACAGCTTTACTCCAAATGCTTTCCTGTTCTATTACCAGCTCTCCAAACCAGAGAGATAAAGGTTTTTTTTTTTGATTCCTGAACCATTCCTATGTCTCTCATTGAGCAAATAGTGAAAGGAGATACACACTAAATGCACAAGACTTCCAGGAAAGGTGTACTGTAACCTTGAGAGAAGCTTACATCATACGTAAGTCATCTGGATGATTCTTCCTAAAACTCGGCTGCTGGTGAAATAAACAAAACACAAACTTTCCCAGATGTGTGCTTCATGGGGGAATTCTCAGTCAACTTATGATTTATAGCTTGGCATCCTCAGAAAACACAAAATCATGATTCAGAGATTAAAAGTAGATATGGAATTGCTATGGAGGGAGAAAGAAAGGGCTTATTCATAGATTAGTCCCGACTCCTGTATTTGTAAGCTTTTTCACTGCTTCCAAATGTTGCACTGGACAACTCTTCTTCCTTTAATAGTAAGAAGATTAAGGCTGAATGTTCAGATTGTCTTAGTTTTCCATAACTGTTAGCCAAGTAAAATTTCCTCTGCAAAACTTGCAGGGTGAGCAATTGCATTTTTGCACCATGCTTCTCAACAAAAGAGGAAAGGCAGGTTGTCCCACTGGATTTCTGCTGGAGAAAGGTTTGCCATGCAAGTAGCAAGACCACCCCTCCAGAAAGCAACCCTATTGATTTCTAGCATGCTTATCACTAGAATTTCTCCTGCTGGACCAAAGGCAATCAACTTCATGGAGACCCAGAGAACCGAAAAAGAAATAATAAAAAAGAAATCTATAGCAACCAAAACTAAAAAAGATGGGAAAAGGCATACTGGCTGAATGGAATTCCCAGTCTGACCTTCATCCCCAGTAAGAAACACCACCAAACCTGCGAGGGAGCAGGAAGGAAAGCAATGGGAAGATGAAATCAGCAGAAATCCAAGACAAAATAGAATGACAAGCATTGAACAGCACCAATATGAAATATATATGTATATCTTCCACAGGTATTTTGGCAACCTCGGCTAAATGATGATTTAGCCTAGCATCCATTCTTCCCAGCTCATCTGCTTGTTGAAGATGTCAGTTCCCTTGCACAGTCTACGGGGGTATTTTGAGAGAAGCATCACTGAGGACTCATTGGTGTTGTTTTCACTTGGCATCGCTGACATCTTCCCTTTGTTTCTGAATCTCCTCTTCCTCCAGCTGCATTTCTCTCTTTTTTTACTTTCTTTCACAAGATGAGATTCTCCATCAGTGCCTTCTGCAGATGCTGCCAAGTGAATGCAACTGTAACGTCACAGAGTTTCTCCATTCTGGCAGGCAGTCCCTTTCCTGGGACACACTAGATGGCTAGATAGAATTGAGGGAGCAAGCTCATTCAGGCAGAGTCTAAAGCTTTCATTGGAAATAAAGACTTCCTATAGAATCATGAAGTTCTCACGTAACACGTGCATGGGGGGGGGGGACCAACCACAAAACGAACAGTTTTGGTCATTTTAGATAAGAGCCTTGTCACACAGACTAAACACTGACCAAAGAACCACCAAGGATAATACAAGAGAGAAAATTCATAAAGCCTTAGATGTGTCCAAAAAACTGACATTTAATCCAATCTAATTAAATATGTTTTAAACAGTACATCAAAGACTTCTCAAATTCAAAGGTGGTGTCAGAAACAGGGGACAGGGAAAATAAACTAGAAAGATTAGAAGAGTGGGAAGAATAAAATATGGGAATTTCAGTCTAAAATAAATTTTGACTACTGCAACAGAGAGAGGAAACAAAACCACCCGAATTTATTCCCTGGGAGAATGACGTTAGGAAAAGGGGAATGGTCCAGGAGCACTGGGACCTCTAAACAGCATCCCAGAAGTCACCGTGCTGCATGCCCACACAAGGTAGAGACTGACCCTTTGAGTAGTTAAGCAAAAGAGGTACTGTACCAAAAATAAGGCAACTTCTAGAACTTGTAGTATAACTTCAGCCTACCAGGAAAAGCCAAGCTCATAGTGAAATCATGGATTCAATGGGACCCAAAAGAACATTCAACCAGTGCAAAAATAGCTGCTACTGCTTATTAACTGCCTCTCCGGCATCCTCAGGGCAACCGGGAACTCCATAAGCAACCTCACTGATGGAAACTACCCAAATATCCTGATGTACTCCCTCCTTGGTACTGTCTCTGCCCTAGTGTCCCTCCCCATTTGACCAGCTTTTTCAGCTGATTTTGAGGTGGGCCAGGGCGAGGAGTGGATTCAGGACCAAGTCCGTCCCTAGGCACACCTCCTAGGAACCCACCGCTGGGAGTGAACTTGTCCTGAGGACTGACTGCACGAAATTTGAGGTAGACCATCCAAGCTGACAAGCTGGAAGGAGGAAAGAATAGGAGCTGTTAAACTTGGCAAGATGATAACTGATGAGAAACAGAAAGTTCCTGGAGAATGAAAACTGTACAAAAGGGATTAGAGGAGTAAGGAGATTAGAGTAAGGAAAATTTAACCAGAAAAATCAAGATTTCTTGAACTGCAAAAAACTTTGAGAGACACCCCCATAAATTGAGTCATTTTTATAGCAAAACTGTTTCAAACCTTAAAAAGTGCATGGAGGGAAAGGGACAAAATGACATATTAGGCCTTTCCCGACGGCTGCTAGTAGTTTGTTTCACTTCAGTTATATCAGTGCAGTTTTACAGACTGGAACAGCATTGCAGCAGTGAGAACTGACTGAGCACTCAGCACAAACAAGCTGCGTTTCCAACCACCGAGCAGTCCTCCCATGAAGTCCATGGGACTACTCATGCATAGTAAATGCACTTCTAGGTGCTGGAAATGATGGATACACAAATTTTTCAGCCTTCGCTGTGCCACTGAGAAGTTAGCTGTGAATAACTATTTTCATCCTAGAACAGACAACCACCCTTCCTTGATTAATATTATTTGCATTATTCACTCCCAGGTCTGAATTGAGTCTCGAGTATTTGTGTGTATTTCTACTCCTTCTAGCCTGCCCTTCTTCCTTGAATAAATGCTTGTGACAGTTTCTTCAACTATATCTGAAGAGACATTCTATGACCTACAAGCAGCTGAGCCAGTTCTACAGACTTTGCAGCCTCATCCATCTTCCCCTTCACCTGTGTTTTGTTCCATCCTTTCATTTTAACAGGCAACTCTATGGATTTTTTTTTTTAATGAAATAAAATACCCATCATCTTTGCAATATTTTCTTTAGAATGTTTACTTTAATTTTGGTTTCCCTGCCTAATCTTTCTCAAAGCAGTATGCATTTTTAAATCCTCCAAGCAAAATAATTACAAAGATAATCCAGCTGAGTGTAATCAAACTGCAGGGTTCTTTATTTTCCTGGCCTTTTAATTTAATTTCACATCCTGTGGTCTTAAAGAAATATTAAGATTATATCATCTTGTTATTGTTTAGATTATGTGCCTGTAAAAACAAGGAGCAATCGATTTTTTTCTTACCCACTGCCACACAGAAAAGTCATACAGCATATAGAATATTTTTGAAATAGAGATCCAGGGGAAGATCTCATAGATGAGCACGAGTTAGATCCTTAGCTATCATTTTCATTGACAAAAAAAAAAAAAAAAACAAAAACCGAAGGATGGAGGGGTAGTATTTCCTGTCCAGCTGTAAAGGAAGAGAAACCCATGTTTTATTTGGTTGGTTTTGACTAATATTTTATAAAGACAGTAACTGCTTTGATAAAATAATTTGCTTTTAAACTTCTTCAATGCACGGATATGGATCCTGATGTGATTTTGTGGGTATTTTAGTCATGGAAATAATCCCATTGACTTTAGCACCACTACTTGCACTTAAATTAGAGCTTCAATAGCCCTCTTAGGATCGATACAAACCAGAAGTCATTCACAGAGCAACACTGGCGTAAAAATAGTATAGGAGAAGCAGCAGCTAGGTGCCTAAATACATGAGGCCATCCAAGCAATAAAAATACAACTTCTGTCTCTACACATGCAGAAGGACCCTGCCTACATCCTAGCAGTCAGCTTTGGGCTTTATGAGGATCAGAGCACATCTGTATTAATAAGTCTGAATACACAGCCGGGGCTTCAGACCCTTCACTGCAAGGATCGAAGTCCTCAGCACGCAGATGTTCATCTTTTGAGCTGGGGAAAGAGAGATCATTAGCAGATCTTGGCTAGCGGAGCAGTACCTGGAAAGGGAGCTCATCTTCCAAGAAGTAAGACTGAAACGATGCAGGGGTGGTTTTCGGGGGATTGTTGGTTTTTTTTTCCCCATAGTAACCCATTGTACTGTCCGCAGGTATAAAGGAAAAAGGAAGCAAGGTCAGCCACCAAACAGGTATAACATACCCCCAGGGCCTAGAAACAGCAAAGTCAGAGCTGTTGCATTTCTCTTTAACTGCTTCTTCTTCATTGCCTTCAAAATGGGGCAGCACACACCCATCCACCAGCTCGTTGGTGACAGAGGCATGGACACTGGTGGTAGGGCCCATCTCAGGGCAAGACTGGGGTTGAGGCTTTCATTCTGGAGCTGTCTATCACAAAAACACGTGTGTTAGTTTGGTCCAAGTGCTGCTGGCCTGGTAACACTCTCAGTAGAGCATCCCTAAAACCACCTCTTTCAGATATTTTTGTCTAAGTTCTCTCAGAATATTCTTAATTAATACAAAAAGCTAGATACAGTCACAAAATTATGCCTATGTCTTGTATAAATACTGAAAATTCTTTTCTGAGTGGACAATTTCAGCAACACTAAGTTAAAACCTTCTCAGAAAAGGAACATATTGATAACGAATACTGGCAGTCTCTTCCTAGATTTATGATTTTGCACCTGAGGAAAGCAATCACATGAGACTAATGGAGCAGATCTAAGTAGCTCTAGTCAAACCTCCATAGTTAACATTTGTTCTAGAAGTTTTACTAGCCAATAGCTTCTGTGTGTTAATAACCTGAGAGACCATCACAGCTCAGTACTAAACATTTTTTTAAAGTGCCTACAAACCCAACAAGCTAGATAGCAATTAGGCTATAAAATCACAGTTCCGCAGCAACAACACACATGAAAGGGCATAGTCCTCTCTCTTCACTACAGAAGTTGGGGTGGAAGAGCCTTTGGTTTCTCCAGCATTGCTACATCCCAAGACCTGCTGCCCATGACTGCAAACTGGTGTAGTCAGCCACAAGGGAGAACTCCAGGAGAAGAGAGTGCCCACCAAGGGCACAGCTACAGCAGCACTAACTTGCTGTGCATCAGCCCTGCCATAAAAAAAAAAACATGGAAAGGGATTTCAAGCCAATTCTACACACACACCCACGCTTGCTCTAAGCCAGGTATGGCTACAGAAATAAGTCCCTTCCGTAAAAGGAGATCTTGAAGTCATTCAGACTTACACGTTCTTTTCACAAAGGCCTGAAGAATCCCATTTTCTGAATTTCCTTGATTCGAATATAATGAAATATTCTGGACTCTTTGCGATATCTTTTTTTTTTTTTCCCCAGAAAGGAATGGTTACAGGCTTGAAAAGGAATCTCATTTTTTTAAACTACTGCTTAAACGCACCCTGTCGCATCTGAAGTGATGGCCGATTCCATTCTCGGAATACTTGTTTTTTAAGCTATTGCAGTGGTGAGAGCTTCTCTTGAACTCAAAAAAGAAAACTAAACTGAGTCACTGCATGCAAGCTTCCTCTGCTTATAGAGACAACATTTTCCTTACAAAGTACTTTGGTTTTATATCAAGAGGTAGAGGACAGGACCTTCGACTCTGCATTCAAAGCACCGGTTAATGAAGTTGCTAAAGTTAAGTTGCAATAATCAGATTCTCCATGGGGTTTTGGCTGTCGCTATAGTCACCTTCTTTCCTTCAAAATATGCTTTTCATTGTTCTACTGCCCTTTTTCCAATTGCTCTGCAGCCAAGTTCTTGGAAAGCAATTCTTGTTTAGGATTTATTGCTAGTCTTCTGCCAATAAGGACACGCACAAATCTCTCCTGTGATCATCCTGCAAAAGCAAGCTAAAAATATAGCAATTTACGAACAGGCACATTTCACATGTTATATGGCATCAGGGTGCATTCATCAAAAAATTCTGAGATACATAAAAGAAGGTCACCCCTTTTGGCTAGGCCGATCAAAGGCTCTGCTTGGGTGCCATAAATAAGTTTATTTTAGAATTCCAGTCTACCTAAAAAAGGGGGGGGGGGGGGGGGGGGGGAAGGCATTTGTATTGTGTTTTAGTGGTTGAAGGTTTTTTTTTCCTTTTACCACGCTTACGCAGTAAACCTTACACTTTAGAAGCCCCAGGCCTGAGAAAAAACAATAGTTTATCTTCTAAATTGGCTGTTTTAAAACTAATAACTCTGATGACTAATTTAGTTGTCACTAAAACTTTAAAGTGGTAGGAATTGTCTGTCTGTTTGTACAAATTTGTAAAGGATTTTGCAATTTCAGAGTCAAGTTGTATTTGGGTTTTGAAATGCGTTTTGGGTTGTCTAAGAAAGCTCAGGCACAGAGAAGCGGCAGGTAACATGAGGGAAGACTGAGCTTATGGCTAGGAAGCAGTGGATCATGATGATTATCCAGGTAATCACCATATCCTGGTCATGCTTATCTGACCATATTGTTTGTTTTTCAGACAAACATCATAGTTTAATCATCAGCCTCTTCGAAAGACTTGTCTTTTATCAGCCTATTGCTTCTGACAGGCAGGGGTAGATTTGCGGCTCTGTGGATGCATTTTAGAGCTTCTCTGGGTTAGGGCTGTTAAAGTTCCTCTGAAATACTGGGAGACTCAGTCCTTGGTCTCTCCTGGACCCCTCCACCAGCTCCTTGGTTCTGATGATGTCCTCTGTCAAAAAAACCTTAAACTGGGAAAATTAATTGGGATTCATTCACCAACCTGGATTCGCCGCTAGCAGCGTGGTGTATCTCCATTACTAATGGCTAGGTGATTCTGTGGTTCAGACCTGGTTGCTGAGACTCAGAAACAAGAAGGCTAATGAAAAGATCCAGATAAATGTTTCACCACCTCATAATTTGGGGTTCTTACTCAACCTGAAATGCCTGCAATCGTTATTATTTGGCTTTTCTTTTTATGATTCTCATCCTTCTTGCCTTCCCTTCTCTGCTTATTCTTTTCCCCAGGCAATACGAGATGGTCCCAAATACCTATTTGGTTCCTCTAATTAAACCAGATGTATTTTCTATTCAGTCCTAAAAAGGACTAGTGATTTGTGAAATGGGATTTTGCATCCAAGAAATGAGAAATGATAATTAAGGAAGCAGCATAAATTTATTCCTAATAAATTATAAATGAACTTTCAAATGTAATAAAACTCCATTTTTTACGTGTTCAGACTGGCAGACTTCTGAGTATAAGAAGTAACTTATGGCTAATTTTGTGTCAAAAACTTCGTATTCTGCAAAAAGATAAAGATTTCCTGAAATTTATTCTCTGCTCAAAATTATTCGGTGAAATACATTTTTGTATGTGAACTGCATTTACTCTTTTTGTTGCTCTAATAAGATTACTCATGTATCACATGGCATCAGTTAATTCTGGGTGTGCTTCTCATTGTCATCATCAGGGTTTGAGTGCAAGTATCTGTATAACAGTTATAAAGTTGCTTCCTGGTATTTCAGCTAAAAAATTCACTTTGCATCGGGGGTTGCTTTAGTACAACTTAGTCACAAAGGAACTTACACAAGGGACCACAGAAAAACCGCTAGCAAGGTCAAAGCAAATGAGTTGCAAAATTTAAACCAATATTTGCTAGAAAATGTTTGCGGTGGTCACTCAGCCCTACTTCTGAGTCCCTTACAAAAGTCCTCACTGCTGGACTTAATGTTGCAGGTCTACCTAAACCTCCCTTTGAAACGAATCCGAAATTTCCTTTTTGCTACTGATACTGGGTTTGTGTTCCCCTTGCAATTGTGATAAAATTTCTGTTTCTACTAACGTCTGCAGAGTAGATCCCATCATTTTCCTTCTTCTGACATTAAGTACCACATTGCAGGCACTAACCACCATGTAATTGAGCTAATATAGCTTTTACTTTTGACTTAACAAGTGGAAACACACATGCATGTACTTGGCTTTGGCTACATGTTCACCCAGCTAAATCTATTGATGGAGTCTGCAGGACCTGGAACAAACTTATTTTTAGATACCATAATCCTCAATATATGAATTTGCTTTTACTCTTGGTCTTCCATATGCTGTCCGTCTTCTTCATCTGCAATGACATCCACCTACGTTACTCCTTGCAAATTTTAAAAGCACTTTACTGGCAGCAGCTTGCGATGATAACTAAAAATGTGGAAACATACACAATACAGACATAATACTTGTGGCTCTGATGTCAGGTTCGTAACTAGTCCTTTGTTCTTCATTTTAAAAAAATCTCACACCCCCTCCAAAAAAAGCTCTCAAAATAAATAAGCACCAGGCCTCAAAAAAAACTTTGTTGGAGCTTCATACGTGGTTAAAAGAAAAGTTGGAATATAGTTTGGAGTAAATCTTGATAAAAGTTCTGCCATTTGGATTATAGCTAACAGCTTCTTTAATACGACTAACACAATAAAACAACATTACTGTTACCGTCTTGCTGAGGATGGTAGAAAGAGACCATAAAACTGAGTGGTACATTTAAAACTACTCGCAAAATATTGGCCCTCTGAAAACAACACACAATAACTGTAATTAATACCAGTCCTTTAAAGTATTCCTAAAGCCTACTGAAATCTAAACCAGTATTATATTGCTGGTAGCAACAACTGCATCCTAAACAATATTAAAAATGACAACAGAAAATAAAAATCCTCCATCAGAAGTCATAAAGTTATAATTCACTGATCTGCTGAATGGAATAACACCTTTGCCCTTATTATTTATAGAGCTTTTTTGGGAGGATCTCAGGACTTTACTCTTTAGCTAAGCCTCACAAGTTCAACAGCCCACGGGTTATATAAACATTATTTTACAATTTGAACTATTTTCCCAGCAAAAGGATCGCTCCAGGGGAGGGCTATTTGAACGATTTATTTTACAAAACTAATATTGCCTTACTCGTACTCCCATAGCTTCAGAATGGCCAAAGCTGAAGTCCACCCGAGCGGTCCCCGGCCTCGCTAGCCGGCAGTTCCAGGCACTTCAGAGGACAGTGGAGAAAAAAAAAGGCTGCAGGTTATACCGCACCTAAAAACGCCCAGCCTAGCAAGGATCTTCAGGGAACAGAAGTTTGAACACAGGCTTGGAAAAAGGTCTTATTTTAAGCGGTAAGCAAGTCAATAAATACATGCATAAAACCGGGTTGCAACCGGCAGAAAACGCTGGCATCTTGGCAGCGATGCTGCAACCCTCATACGTGTTGCTTGCGCCTGGCGCTCGTCCTCCAGCCAGGGGGGATGCTCCCCGGTGGACGGGGCTCGGCGGGGAGCGGGGGCAAGCCCCGAGCCCCCGGCCCCGCCGCAGCCCAGCCGCGGGCAGCGCCCGGCTCCGCGCCCGCGGTGCGCCCGTCAGCCGCGGGAGGATATCCTCCCTCGGGCACGCACCGCCCTGCGCGGAGAGAGGAAACCACGTCCCCTCCCGAAGGGAGGGGGGAAAAAAAAAAAAAAAAAAGCCCTGCGAGCCCGATCTGCCGGCGGGCATCGGGGCTCGGCTTTGCGGGTTCTGGGGGGGGGCGGGAGGGGAGCCGTTCCCGGGAGCCCCGCGCCGCAGCCGGCGTCCGAGCGTGGTTTTGAGCCGCGGCTGCTCCGTGCCGGCGGCACCGGCATCTCCCGGAGCATCCAGCTGCCCGTCCACGGTGGCTGCCGCGGAGGCAGCCCTCCGCGCAGCCAGCCCCGCTCCCGGGGGCATCCGCAGCCGGCGGGCTGAGCCCCCGGTCCCTCTGCCCGGCTCCACTGGGGACAAACCCACTGGCAACAATGGGCACGTTTGCAGCAACACGGTATCACCTAATAACGCCGAATAAGGCGATGACTGTACGTTGAAGCGACACGATCCTGCCGGTCTCGCCACCCGGCGCGGAAAGCTGTTTGCAGATTTGCTAAGCCCTTTTGAATGAATGCATCTGCAGCTGACCTTTAACAATAGACGCTGAAATAGCACAATCTGTGGGACCAGATTTGAGGGGAGGGGGGCAGGAAGGGGGAAGGAAGAGATGGGTGAATATTGCAATCTCTGCAATCTCATTCACTTCCTTTCCCAAACCCCCGCACACGGGGGGGAAAGCGATATTTTCCTTTTAATCGGGGCTCAAACGAGCCGTTTCCAACACCGGCTCGGCCACATGGCACCCCGAAAGCCGCCGCCGGCGGGACCGGCGCGCAGCCCCGCCAGTGCCCGCCCGCACCCCGCGGGCAGCGCTCCGCGGAGCGGCGACTGCGACAAGGATGCTCCGGTCCCCCTCCCCTCCCCTCCTCTCCCGCCGCTCTCTCACCTTCCCTGGCTTTCAGCAAGACGGTGTTGGCAACGATGTTTTCCAGCTCCATTGACGAGCTCGGGCAGCGTAGGCAGGCAGCGGCACTGCAGCAGGACGTCACTCCCGAGGTGCGGAGTCTCCGGGCGCCCACCCGCCTCCTGCCCCTAGCGCGTTATCCCCCCGTGCATGATCCCCGCCTTCCTCCCCTCTCCTCTCCTCTCCTCCGCGCTCCCCCGGGCGGAGGCGGCGCTCCCCGCGCTAGCTGCTCCCGCGGCGCCTCGCCCCGCTACTCCATCCTCCGCCCCGCGGGCTCCCCGCCGGTTTGAGGGCTCGGGCGCTCCTGCCTCCCTCCCCCGGGGGTGTGGCACCGCGGAGCGGCCCCGCAGCCCCGCGCAGGCGCCATCCCCGCCGCCGGCTCCGCGGGGCCGGGCACGCCGGGACGTGTAGTCCTGGGGCGGCCCCGCCGCACCTGGCGCCGGCCCCGCGGCCGCGCAGCGTCCCCGCGGAGGGGCGGCGGGCGCCCGCCCGCCCCGGGGAGGGCGTGGACGCGGGCACGGGCCGGCCGCAGCGTCCCGGGCGGCGGGAGCCGGCGAGGCGGGCTCTGCGCGGCGGGGGGAGCGGGGGGAGGCCGCGGAGCGGGGCGCGGAGCGGAGCGGGGCGCGGGGCCCCCCGCGGCGCGGCCCCGACGGCGGCGGCGCGGCGCAGCCCTGGTGCCGGGCGCCACCCCGCGGCGGCGGCCCCGGCCCGGCCCCGGGCCCTCGGGCCCTGCCCTGGGCTCCGAGGGCTCCCCTGCCCGCCCCGTGCCGCGGCGGGTGCTGGCGCCGGTCACCGCCTCGCAGGCGCTCCCGCCCGAGTGAAGGAGCCCCCGACAACCGGCAGACTTCTCCATCCTCTGCCGTGCCATGCACGCCCCTCTCCCCGGGCTCGAGGCACGGGCTTCTCGACTTTCTGGAGATCTCAGAAGTCCCCGAGGGAATCCCGTATTTTCTGCCACAGCGGTTTTTTTATCCTGATAAGCAGTTGCATGCGACATCAGCCACTTGTGGAAAGTTTGTGAATTTTAAGCGCTATATTACAACATGAATTCTCTTCTGTCTATATAGGACAGGTGCTCGTGTCAGCGTGATTCTGATTTTCCTAGCAACAGGGTAGATCGATTCAGCAGGTCAAGCAAAGACAGAGGAATAAAAACGACCCATTCCTCTCACTAACGCTCTTCCCCCATCTGTATTTTCATTGATTAAATCCACGTGAAGCAAATCAAATTAACATGCACCTTCTTGTAAGTGGAACATAGACACTACTTTCTCTTTTTTCTTCTTTTTTTATTGTACCAATCATATGTCTTTCTACAGCCAGGCAGAAATGACTTGCAATAGCAGGACCTGCAGACTGCCTAGAACACATTTTCTGAACATAGGAAATAAATGAGAAATGCATTTAATGAATAATACCTTGGGCATTAGCATAAAATGGCTATAATAAATGCCTTTTGTACCCAATTAAGTGTCAAAGGTTAGAACGTTGAAAGCTATTGTGCATAGCAGGTGGCACTGCTACGTACAATCTTCCACATCCTCTCTCCTATCGCTTCAGAAAATGTTCAGCCTCCAGAAGCCGTGCCATGTTGTGGTTACTTTCTTTGTAATGCCAAGTTCTATATAGCAGCAGTCTGTAAGTACCGGAAGATTTTTCTCTGATTAGATAATTCTTAAGGGAAAAATTGCTTCCTGGAAACCAGAGCCTTAGCATAGAGATGAGGTTCCTAAGGAGTGTCTGCCCTGCTTGTTGTTTGACCACTTCTGTGCAAGGACTGATGCTCGCTTGTAAACAGAGCAAATTATGCTCAGGGTGTAACAGCATTTCACATCCCTGCCCAGCCTCCCACTAATGCTCATCACAAGGACAACACCAGCATCAGAACATGGCTGATGTTGGAAGACACAGTTACACCTTTTATTACATACAATGTTTTTAATGCTACAAGCAACCCCTCTCTCCACAGGAAAAATAAACACACGTGTGTCAGTCCCCATTTGTGAAGCAGCACTCAGTGCAGCAGCAAGCTCAACTTCTGCTGGCAGCAACGGGATATCAGTGTGCTTGCCACGCCTCAGGATCAGGCTGTTCCGTGGGGAGGGATTTACCTTCATGGGAGACTCCACAGTCAGCACTGACTGCGTTTGGTGTGTAACTTTTATACAGGTGCCCAAATGAAGAGGGCAGATCTTGGAGATCTTAAGTTTGAGTTGCACTTGGAAATCAGCATGTGCACCCAATGGCTCTACTGCTTCTCTTTTATCTAATATCTATATGTACCTCTATATACACAGAGTCACCTGCAGCATTGCCCTGTGAGACAGAAGCATGACTCCAGCGTGCTGATGTTGTCCCGTATACCTTGTGAGCATCTATTTAATTCTTGAAAGGGTAAGTAGATTTATCAAAAGAGTTACAACAGATCTATACAGTGTTCGTAAATCCCATGGAGCTACCTAGTGTTCATGAACGGTGCAGCTCTGAAGCACTTCATGTTCCTGGCAACCAAAGGCACAGTTACCCAGTCCCTTCAGAAACAGGAGCAGCAATCGAACAGAGTGTTGTGCTGCTGCCAGAGCGGTTATTTCAACTAAGCTGCATGACTTTCCATTGAAGTGGTCTAGCAGCAGTCACATAACTTAAATGTGGCTGAGTGCAGGGAGTGGAAAGCTGAGCTCTGCTACTGGACTGCTGAGATTCTGCAGTAACATGCTTGTCTTAGTTACACATCGACATGGAGAGCAGCAATTCTGACTTCATGTTTACCAGTAAGAACAATGGCGTGGGTTTTCTTAATGATTCTTACAGTATTTAACAAAATAAAACTTGTTTCCAATAAATCAGAGTCAATGTGGTGCACTAGGACATGGAAGGACGTGTGTTCCCTAGCACAGTGCCCTACTTTGAAAAACAAAATCAAGACTATCAGTCCTCACTGCATCTCTCTTTTCTACTACAGTTTTTTAAGCCTGAAATATACCACTGATACATGACAAGGGTCTGCTTCAGCGCAGGCCTCAGATGGATGGCCCCTTTCATGGGTGTGGCTCCAGAGCAAGTGCCACTGCACAGACCTACTTGCCTTAAAGTCCATCAGTTGGTCTTTGCAAAACTCACTGCAGGATTTGGAGTCTTACCTCATAACTTCTTCATAGCTGTCGGTATCTTCATTTTTGTGTCACCCGGAACACCTGGTTCACAAAAACAACAACAACAACAAATATTAGGAAGAGGTAGATTTCTTTATATCCATTTTCTCTTGTGACAATACAGTCCTTTAATTTCAAGGTGTGTCCACACCTGATTTAATGGAACAGTCAGGTTTTCTGTGAGTGAGGGAGAAAGAAACGGGAAACCTGTGAGTCTGTTCCACTGCTTATCTTACTCTGTTCACTGTTGTAAACTCCAGTGCTGAAATGCTCAAGCATGGACTCAAGGACAGGGTGGCAGGGAAGGAACACAGGTCATTTTTGCTGTCCTAAAGATCCTAATTCAGTGCTTTTTGGGAGAAAAGGGAAAAATTAGTCAGAATCATAAGCAGAAGCAGCCAATTTTGGAAGAAAAAAAAAAAGGAGAGGCTACCAAAAAACAGTTAAACTCTGAAAAATGTGCTTTCTAAGGTGCTTAATGTGTTTGGTTGTTCTGCTTTTAAATAAAACATCTTCATCTGAAGTCATTCAGGAAAGGCTCAGAAAAAAACCTTTTTGAGTGCTGAACATCAGGGTGAAGCAGGGTTGGCAGCCATCTTTCCTTTATGGGAAAAGAGAGGTTTGTAAATGAAACGCCAACACCGTGCGAGACCCACATGCATCAGTGTAATAAGAATAGGAAAGCAGCAAGGCAGAGTGTGATATTCTGAGCCACTCTAAGGGATGAGTCATCGGCAGGGTGGGCTCACGCAGCTCCAGCCAGAAACACAGCAGCAACACACCCAGTTTTATCCTGCCACCAGAGAAAAACCACTTGGCCTCGGCACAGCCTGCTTGAAATGTCAGGATAAGACATGTCAGGATAAGACCCCAAGTGAACCAGATGTCAAAGAGGCTTTTGCCTACACCTATCAATTGGAAACATACCCTAACAGCAGCTATCTTCTTAAATCCATGTTATAATACGCAATTAATACAGTAAAGCCTGTTCATTATTAGCTCTAAGCTGGATTGTGTTTGGAATTGCTTCTGAAACTTATTCCTACAAACAGGCAAATTCTTTCGCCTCCTGCTGATATTTGGTATCAGCAGGTGGGAGCACACAGGCCTATGAGAAAGCATTTGCAGGCAGCTGTAACCTTTTACAGAGCCCCTTCACGTAAGGACAGAGGCTGCCATCTACCAACAGCCATAGGGTGATGCACCATGTTGTTTAAACCAAACTTTTTGCTTTGGTTTAGATAAAAATGTTTATGCCTCTGTTGTTTCTTTCCATTTTGAAACCTTTTTTTCAGTTATCTGTTTCCTCAAGGTAGAGGACAAATGACTGTTACAGCATTTAAGCACGTGGAATTAAATAACCATCTAGAAGATAAACAGATTTTATTTTTTAAACAAGCAGACATAGGCATCCTGTACTATGCACAGAATCTGCCATTCAATGACCTGCAGCAGCAGGAGAACTGATTGGGGATTTGCTTACCCCTTTCATCAAGTTTAGAGAGAAGCAGCTACCTTTTCACTAATATTTTGTTGTGTTAATGATGATTTTTCAAAGAGCTTTTTAAAAACTAACTCTCACAAAACAATAATGGTAACAACACACAAGCATTATCTACCGCTTTTTATCAACAGAGCTCAAAGTTTTTCACCAGGAAGGCATATTTAATTATTCCCAGATAGGGAAAAAGAGGCACAAAGTGAGAGCAGGCAGATAAGTATCCTAACCAAAAATAAAATTTACATCTCCCATTATCCACTGCTCTGCACCTTGTAACAAGACAAACTTCTCCCTAAAGCCTGCCGAAATTCCTGGACAGTCTTTCACCAACTTCAGACGTCTCAATTGGAATCAGGCTTACAGACTCTAACTCTTCACATGCGAACGTGTCCGTGCACTGCTGAGCTCGCACTGTACCAGTAGGAACCAGCACTCCCTCACTGCAGGATGAGATACGAAACTGGGGCCTGTCCTGCCAAGCAAAGGGCTGTGGGAGACAGCAAAGCAGACAACCAACAAGATTCGGAGAAAGATGAGCATATGGTACTGCTCGGTAGATTTATTTTGAACTTCGGATGGCAAGAAGAACTAGGTTTAGCAGCTGCTCCAGCCTGTGCCAGAGCCAGAGCTGAGGAAAAAGGAACAACTCTTTTGCCAGGTGTGCTTTGGCAGTGACGAGGTCCATCTTTAAATTGTAGGGGTGCCCAGTAAAAAAGCAAAATGGAAAATAACCCCCCTGTTAAACGGCAGTAGTTCAAGCTCTTGCCCAGAAGTCTGAGAAGCTGAATTATGCTGCCTTCATAACAAAGCATGAGCAATATTTCCCCACCTGCAAGCCAAGTGTTTAAAAAAAGAGTTTTAAACAAATATAACTTTCCGGGGAGGGGGGAAGGACATCGTTTTAGAATACATCAACTTCGAAGTTGTGAATAATCATCTGTGGGTGAGACAGCCATCCTCAGGAAATCCTAGCAATAGCCCTTTTCTTGCTGCCACAATACAGCTCCCACAGCTGAGGGAAAGGAACCGCTGTGGCCCAGCCGTCACCCGGTGCACGATTTGCTGCCCAGCCGTGGGGGACTCAGCTGGGTGAGCACGTCTCTCCATTCGAGGGGATGTGCCAGTCCGGCAGACGTGAACGCAGACGTGCCATTCTGCACTGCTATTCAGGGAATCGACCCAGGTAATGGCTGATGTTTCTTTGCTACTTTTCACTGACAATCACTACTCTGCGGGTATCCCGGGCTCAGCTCTGCTCCTCACTGCTCCCTGGCAGCCCTCGGCAGCGGCACGAAGACCTCCCTAACCTCTACTGCAGACACATCTCTCAACAACCGCTCCTTCCCTCTCCATCTCCCCCTCCTCGTGCAGGCTACAGCATGGCTCACCCACACGGTATCTGACATATTTTCTAACATACAAATAGTTTACTCGCTTCCACTTTTAGGCTTTGAGGGGTTTTTAAGCAAGAATGCCCCTAACTTTTAGGCAACAGACATGCAAATAAGCCGAGTAGCTCAGCCAGCCAGCTCCCCTCGCTCAGCCAGTGACCTTCCCAGCAGAGTCCCCGTCCAGCTGGCACTTTCAAGCAGCCCTGGTTTATCGGCAAGAGTCAAAACTGAACTTTTCTCTCACACACCTTCAGGCTTCCCTTAGCAAAGCGCTCATGAGAAGCAAGGGGTACATAAGGCTCCTTAACTCAGAACCTGCTAGTTCACTGACCCACCACTGCACTTGCACACATCTATGCCCGCACGCTCAAATGCAGACGCAGAGCTTGTTAGAGAGCGTTGAGCCTGAAGGCAACAGCTTCAAAATCAAAAGCAACAGCGATGTCTATTTGAATGCAAGGAAATCAGTGGATGCAGGAAGCAGTTAGACTACTACGTGGGTGGACCCCATACTGGGATATCTGTATCCTTTAGCATCCACATTTTCTTCCCCCTCATCTCATCATGGCTATAGCAACCGTTCGTCTCCTGCACCCTTGTGCAGAACACCTCCATCTTTATCATCTCCTTTTGGGCACCTCCATCTTCACCACAAGCCCAGCCAGCCGCCCAGTATCTCTGTGCATGTATGAGTAGATAACATTATTCTGGCTGCTCTGCTGGGCACTACAGTTTTTGAGAATATTATCAGAGCCACATTTCCAGCTGTCATTGGCTACATCTGGATTAACAAACTTAGGAGTGCCACAGAAAGGCACTAGCAACTGAAACTAGTGATTATGTTAAAGGCTCATAAAGGTCTCAGCATGCTTTTGGACAACACCAACTAACACAGCCCCAAACAGTTCCTGGGCATAGTAGGGAGTTAATACCAGCTAGTGACCAACGCTATCAGGCAGGCTGCACACAACCTCCCTCTTTTGAAGGCTCAGAGAGTTTACTATTACAGAGGTGACCGGACCATGCCAGACAGAGATCAGTACCCGGAATAAGTTTGCTAATTCGTTCAGAACTATAGATGCAGTATCCACTGAGCTCATCCCAGGGGCCTGGGATGTAGCTGACATTGCTCTGGCTGCCTTTGGCCTTGGCCCCAGCTGCTGATGGCTGAGCTCATCCTGCTAGTGGAACCAGGCTTCTCTCTAGTTCACAAGGTGGGATCTCCCCTTCATAAAAGGCTGTAGATATTTACAAATATGAGTATTAAACCAGAAATTGCCAAAACCCAGAAGTGAAACTGGGTTCAATTTGATTTGACTACTTAGATTAAGAAACACACAAAAAGAAGCTAAGAAAAGAAAAATGGACTTTTAGAAAGGGTTTGATTTTCAGTACTCTACGTTCTGCAACGTGGCTTGTGCTGCTCCAAAGCACGTGGCCTCAAACAGGGTGGGCAGCTGGCGGCTTCTTGGTGAAGGTGATCTCTGTTGCTGCCACCATCAGTTATTTAACAAAAATAGCCTGAGAACACCTCCTACTGCTCGACTGACTGTTAAAGGAGCTCCTTTAGCTTGAGCTGTGGGAGCTTGGGCTTCACCAGCAGACTCTCTGAAGCCCCCAGCTTCAGGGAAACAGGTCTGTATGTATCAGGTGTGGTCCCTTCCACAAGCTGTACACCCTTCCTGCGCTGCTTTCATCTGGCAGGAGACAGGAGGCCTGTGTCGGCATTTTACGACTTTCCTACCTCCCCCAGAGCTAACGTACACCCCAACCGCTCTTCCTAGGGCTGGACCAGTGCGGTTCCCCAGTGGCGGTCCGTGCAGGGAACAGAACTGGGACAAACTTCCGAGGCAGCCAGAGGCCAGACACACATTCAGCTTAACGCAGCGCTGCCCGTTAGCAGCAGCAAGGGCCTGTGTGGGAAATCAGGCAATGACTTTGGTTTGCATCAGCTCACAGCCGAGAGGAGCTCAGCAGGCACACGGCTATGGCGCCATAATTGTTTAATTATGATTAAACAACTATAATCTGCGCGAGTTCAATAAAGTCAGAGCCAATTGCATGTTAAAAGTTTGTATCTGGAAGGCTTCTGAGCACAAGCCATGCTGTTTTCTCTGTTTCGGTCTGTCTCAGCACACGCCAAAGCTCCGTCCCGCAGGCAGCCCCGCCGGCGGGAAGCCCACCGCAAACACAGCCCCCCCCGCCCTCAGCACGGCCGCCGCGCTGCGCGCCAGGAGAGCGGCCGACGACCCGCAGCGCCGGCACGCTCGGCCCGCGGAAGGCACCTCACGGCCCCGCTCCGACGCACGCACCGCGGCGGGGGGGCGGGCACGGCCGGCCGGCGGCGGGGCTCCCGGCGGGGGCGGGCAGCGCCGCGGGCCCGGAGCCGCCCCGTCCCTCCCCGCGCCCGCAGGGCCCGGCTCCGCCCGCCGCCGCCGCGCTCAACATGGCCGCCGCGCTGGGAAGGCTCCTGCGGAGCGCGGTGAGTCCGTGACCCTCCCCGGCCGCCCCCGCGCCGCCACCCCCGGCCGCTCTGACCCTCCCTGTCCCCCCGCAGGTGCCCGCCGCCGCCGCCGCCGGGAGGAGGCTGACGGCGCGGCCCCCGCCCTGCGCCCGCCGCCAGTTCAGCCTCGGTAAGCGCGGGGAGCGCGGCGGGGACACACGCACACGGGCTCGTCCCGGGCAAGGAGGCGGGAACGTCTCCTGCGGCCTGCTGGCCCCTGCTGGCCCCCGCCGGCCTGGCGGCTGCGCCCGGGAGGAGGAGGCCCGGCCCCGGCCCCGGGCCGCAGCGGCCCGGCCCGCAGCTCTGTTTTCTCCCCCGCAGGCTCGTCGCGGTTTGCTCCAGCGGTTACACAACACGCCCCGTTTTTTAAAGGAACGGCGGTTGTTAACGGAGAGTTCAAGGAGCTGAGCCTGGATGATTTCAAGGGGAAATACCTGGTGCTCTTCTTCTACCCCCTGGACTTGTGAGTGCGGGTTTCTGTCCTTTCGATGGGCCTCCTGCCTTGCTGAAGGTCATCAGAAGTGCTGCAGATCATTGTTGTCTAAAGTGGCTGGTTTTACCTTATCCGGGCTAGTCCTGCAAGGCAGATGTGTCTGTTTCTGGAGCGTGAGTGATAAGACTTGGGGGCAAATGGCCGTTGTGTGCTAAAGCAATGGATCTGGTGGCTGGAGAGCATCTTCTAGCTGCCAGGACTGCTTCAGGAGGCAGATGTGGCCTTGCAAGTGTGGTTCCTCTTAGGCAGATCCCAGGGGTGAGGGCATTGCCTTGCAGTTTGGGGTTGCGTTGGAGACTCTCTCCTTTTAAGCAGCAGGGCCAGCAGAACTGCAGCTAGACAGCTCCAGAGCAAAAGGTGAACAGACGGGGTTGACCCTGTCCAGAAGACTTGAATCATCAGGAGCATCCTGGGGAGTCCAGCTGAAGTTTGGTGTAATTGGGCACATGGGGGAGAATTTAACCTGCAGTCCCTTCTGTTACAGTTTCCAAAACTTCTCTGTGTAGACAGTGTCTAGCAGAGACAATTTCTCCATCTCTGCAAAAAATCTGAGAGTTGAAAACTGGTGTGCCAGCTAGGTGGCTATGGCTGTTGCTTTCAGACTAATCTTGAGCAGGAAACATGGTTAAAATCACCAGGCTAAAGAAAATGCTCTGCTGCATTAGTGCCTAGAAAGAGACATGAGAGTCTTTTCTGAAAAGTTCTCTCAAAAGATTGCAGAATCATTACAGCCTGTTCTCTCTTCCCACCCAGCACCTTTGTGTGCCCCACAGAAATTGTGGCTTTCAGCAACAAAGCAAATGAATTTCGTGATGTGAACTGTGAAGTGGTGGCTGTTTCTGTGGATTCTCATTTTTGTCACCTGGCCTGGATAAATACACCACGAAAGGTAGGAATTGAGCAGCTGTTTGGGACCTTCTCTGTTGGTTTGTTTTCTTTTCACAAGAGCTTCTGAGAAGAGTTGAATAAACAATTATGCAAACACCAATTTTAATAGACTGCCTAAAGTGATACATGATTTAATTTCTACATTTGATGACATAATTCTGACCTCAATCTTTGTTTTCTTCCTCTTTTCCTTAATAATTTGGGGGGGGCGTTTATCCTTGTTTTGCTCTCTTGATAGTCTTGTAGGTTACATGACAGCCTTGTATGTTTATCTCGAACAACAAGTACTCAGTCACTGTCCTAAGCTGCTTGTTACAGCTGATGGTTTGTGTGCACACTCACAGAAAATGAACAGCAGCTGTTTAGTCATTATTGTTAACCAATACCTAACAGTGGTGGCTTCAGAATAGAAGCAGAACACCAGCTTATTGGAGCACTTGTATTATTAACTCTCATGTGCTGAAATAGTTCCACTTCTGCAGTACAAACGGAGGTCCTCAGCTTTCTTCAGGGAAAGAAAGTGCTAAAGATGGGCTTTTACTGGAGAGGAGCCTCTTTCATGTGTATATAAATACAAGCTTTTGGTCACATAAAGCAGCTCACTGGTTTGGTTAGTTGTAGAGAATCCGAAGTGTCACAAGAAGGTGCAGAAGCTCCTGTGCCGTCAGTCGTTACCCATGTGGTCGTGTGGACAGCAATCTGTAGTAGTGTTTGCAGACTGGGGTGCCTTCAGGTGCACAGCTTTGCTGCTGTAACGTACAGGGGAGGGAGGAGAGTTTGCTAGATTTAATATGGCTTGGCTGAACCTATTGAGAGTATTTGATTTCCTGCATGCTTTGCTCAAAGCTCTAAAATGTGATTGTGGACTGACTTTACTGCTTTACGCAAAAGCTGTTCAGCGTGTGCCAGTTGGGCACTGCTCGGTGCACGTGTAGCAAAACACCCTGCAAAGGGTGGAAAGAATTCCGTGGTGGTGCAGACAGGAAACCGACTCCGGAGAAGCTAAGGCCTTGGTTTCTCCGACATCTGCGTTCAAAGCTTTGCATATGAAAACTCTGTTGCAGACAAGCATTTGCAGGATCAGGGTCTGAGTGACTGAGATTACACAATGATTCCCTGATGATACCAGGAGCAGAAAAGCTAACAAGCTCTGGGCTTGTTTCAAGGATAGAGAGCTTATCTCTCTTGCACTTCCAGTATGTTGCAAAACTGAAAGAAATCTTGGTTGACTCTCCAAATAGAATTGATTTGGGGGAGGGAAAAAAAAAAATACGTGCACTAAATAGTGAGAGCAGCAGAACTCTGACATACCTAGTGTGGCTGTTAGAAGCCTTGTGTTTTGTCTGTTCATAGTATGCAGGTTTGTTTTCCCTTCCCTCCCCACCATGTTCATCTTGTTTAATTTTGAACACTTAAATATGCAGTAGAAATTTTTGTATTCAAAGCTCCTGAATAGGGTACAAGGGGAATCTTTCTGAAAATTTATGACTGTTGTCATAGGTAGCCTTTTACCACCAAAATAAGCAATTCTAAAATGTTCGGTGCAAAAGAAGTTTTCGTGTTCCAAAGAAACCAAATGTTCCTGACTACTTTAAAAAAACAAACAAAACAAACCAACCAAACAACCCCCCACCCCTCTGCGGTTCCCTTCATGGAACAAATGGCATGAATGCGTTTTGTTGTTAGTATACCCTCAAGAGCACCAAAGCCAGCAACTCAAGATGGATAATCCTAAGAAGCGTTTTGTAACAAAATGGATCTTACTCTTTTCTCTAGAGCGGTGGTTTGGGCAAAATGAATATTCCAGTTCTGTCGGACCTCACAAAACAAATCTCCCGTGATTATGGTGTGCTGCTAGAAGGACCTGGCATAGCACTAAGGTAACGCCGATTGCTGATAACTTGGTTATGACACAGCCAATCTAAAACAACATGAGCCATGCTATCTCCTCCTGCAGGGGAAACTGCCCAAGGATCATGTGAAGACTGTTAAGATGTTGCTTTTTCTGCAGAACTTCTGCTGGATCCCACCCTAGGCAAGGGGCACATGGCCATTATGGCCATTAAGTTGAGAATGCATGCAGGGGGAAAGCCAGCTATTCTGTTCCGAGTGAGTGGGAGAACTCCATGTCACTAAGGAAAACAAGAGTAGGATAGAAGAGCATTTTACAGTTTTTTACTTCCCCCCCCTCCCCCCCCCAATTTGGGTCTGTCCCCTTTGTTTGTTTGTTTTCTTTCTTCTGAAGGGAGAAGAGACTGCCTTAACTTCTGTGTGAGAAGTTTCTAAAGCGGTGGTCCTAGAGGCCACTGCAGTCAGGCCCATAATTATCTAGAAAAAAAAGTTGACATTTCCTTTTCCACCATGGGAATACTTATTAAAAGCAAATAGTGGTCCCTGAGATCCACTGCATTGGGTAGGAGTCTTCTGGAGACCTTTGGTTCCTGATCTCTTTGGATCAGGAACTTCTGACATTTGTTTGTTGACAAATTTAAGTTAATTAATACGGTAAGACTGGGACTTTGGTTTTCACAAATCTTTATATGCAACAGGATTTAATTTAGTAGCTTAAAGCATAAGCGATTCTTCACTCAATACCTTTGGATTTCCATATCAAAAAGACATGGAAGGATGCCAGCTATCAACTTTGAAATATAGGTGGAATTAGAAGTTCTACCTTTGTTATACGTCTGTCTCAATTTAAGAGCCTTTATGCATACTTTGTAATTTCACAATACCATACCAGTTGACTGGTTCTTGGCTTTTGATCACTGCACTAACAAACAGTATATCAAATGCTATATTGCTACTCCTAACTCCGATATGTGCATCTAAGAATAACTGCCTTGCGAAACAGTTCATCCAGTTTCCTGTGTTTGGTCTTGGAATGTGATTTGCATTCCCTACATTCTTGCTCAATTACAGAGGTCTCTTCATCATTGATCCAAATGGGATCATCAAGCATCTAAGTATCAATGATCTCCCCGTCGGTCGTAGCGTGGAAGAGACCCTCCGCTTGGTGAAAGCATTCCAGTACGTGGAAACACATGGAGAGGTTTGCCCAGCAAACTGGACTCCAGACTCCCCTACAGTAAGTGTCTGCTAAATACCGCTTTTCTAAATATAGACACTAGCATATTTTTGCATGTCTGAAGGGCTGAGAACCACTTTAATGTGAGGTGCTTGACTGAATCTGTGCCTGTTGTATAAATCTGAGGCTTTTATCGGTTGGACCAATTTAGTCTATTTGTATGATACTAAATGTGTGATTTCTGTGAAGAAAGTCACTGATTTTCTTTTAGAAGACACAAATTGTATTTAAAACTCTGAATTTTACTTGCACTCGCCACCAGGTGTCTTCAGATTTTTTACTTATTTAATGCCCTGCTTGATATTTAGCAGGAAAAATGTGTCGTATACTTAAAATTTGCAAGTAGGAGCTTGTACATCATTTAGGCTTTCATCTTTTAACCGAGTGCAGAAACACAAATAACCTATTGTTTTTATAAAGTATGCATGGATTTTCTTGGATAAAATGTCAAATCCTTAATTTTTGTATCTTAGTTACAGCGTGTAATAACTAAATTTTCTTTTCTTGACAGATCAAACCAAGCCCAGAAGCTTCTAAAGAGTATTTTGAGAAAGTGCATACATAAACACTCAAATATGTGGACAAAACTCTTAGTTACCATACACGGATTACGTTAGGAAAGCAGCTGTGATTATTAAAAAAAAAATCCAATTTCTCATTTTCTGATGTTTAAAAAGAAATTAAATGCTGAAATATTTACTGACTCCCTTGTCTTGTTTTAAAAAGAAAGGTAAAACCTAAAGCTCCCCCTGCCTTTTGCAATTTGTTTCATGAATTTCTGTGACCACTAGTCCTCTTCCTGAATATGGCAAGTAGCAAAATACAGTTGTATTCCACTGGGTTTTTCCTCTTTCCTTAACTAGTTTTGGACCAGAAAGTGTCCCATGTTTTCTTTTCTCACATGGAAAATTAAATTCTCTAACAAGAGTTTGAAACAATGGGGATGATACAGAAAATACAATTTTGATAGATGGTTTGTTTTTAATGAATTTTGCAGAGGAAGAGGCTAATGTAACAAGTAAATAAAAAATGCCCATTTTTTTTCTGTAAATGCACTATAACTCAAAATGAATGTAAGTATGTGCCATTTTAATCCTGCATATAGTCGAAGATGCAGTGCAGCTACACAGTAGCATTAAGAAGCACGAAGAACTTGCATTCTGCTTGGGAGATGGTAAAAACTTGAACCCCAATAATGTACTTACTGGAGCTTAACGGCAGTCATCCATCATTTAAAGCATTATTTATTTGCTTGAATCTGTCTCCAGGAAAAACGTAAAGGTGAAATGTTGTACTGCTTGAACGCAATGCAATGTAGCATATCTCTAGCTATAATAAATCTTAACATTGACTAGCAGCAGGTCTGTTGCTTTGCTTTTCTTTCACTTTTTCCCCAAAGATTCCCCAGAGTTTCTCTATTTTGAAAAAGCTGGATAGGTTGCGTTGTCTTAGAAACTATCTTTGATACCTTTGTTCACAGCAAGCAGTTAACAGCTGGCACTGCCTTTGTGTGTGTACTGTGGTGAGCAGGCCATAGACGGTAAGTAGTGGGTGTGCTGCTGAAGGGCTGGATCAATCGATACGATACTGAGTGGGTTTGTATTTTTCATCTTCTGCCCTTCTGAGCAGGGGAAAAGACTTAAAATAAACAGAAGCATGAAGGAAACACCTTGGCAAAGTGGCTGTTGTTTCCTAAGTTAGCTTTATAACAGGTATCAATGCTGCAATGTAAGTGAAGGGATGAAAAAACGAGCCTGACATTGTGCAGTGCCTGGTGCCACTCCAGGTTTCAGTACCTGCAAATCTCTTTTCAGTCCTGGTGTTTTAGTTCAGTTTTGTGTAAATCCACTGCTATCCCTGCAATTTTTCCAATAAACCTGACCTCCTGGACCTACAATACGTGAAGTTAAACCCCTGTGCAGCTCAGTAATGCAAAATAACATGCTAGTGGTGTTGGTGGCGGCTGTTTGTGCCTGTGAAACTGCATGGCAGCCACACGCTGGTCTTTTACCTGGCTGTATCCTTCCCTTACCTTCGTCGTTTTAAATCAATGTGGAAGACGCAGGGGGTTTCTCTGCCGTCCTGCTCCTGGACTCTGCCTTCCCTGGTCGCGCAGGGGGAAACTGATGGCAGGGGAAAAGGCGATCAGACCTTTGCTCACCGCGATCTGCTCCCCGCGCTCTGGGGCCTGCCCTGAGGGTGCTGCCGGGCCGCAGGCCGCGGCCTCCCGCCACCTCCCGGCCCGGGCCCAGCCGACAGCTGTCTCCCGCCGGCCTCCCTCCCTCCCTTCTACCCTCCCTGCCTTCTCCGCAGCAGGGGCGCGACGCCTCAGGGCCCAGCCCGCGCCTCCGGGCGGGAAGGCGGCCCAGGCGCCAAGCCTACCCCGCGGGAGCCCCGGCCGCCGGGCGGGTGGGATCCCGGCGCGGCGGCACCGTGCCCGGGCGGAGCGTGCAGCAGCCGGACCGTCCCCCGGCGGCGCCTTTCCGGTGCCGCGGCTCCATGGACGCCAACCTGCGGTTCTGGAGGGCGGAGGGCCAGGTCAGGGGCTGGGGGACCCGAGGGGCCGGGGCGGCCGGGCTGGGCGGGACGCCTCCGAAATAACGCCTGGTCTCTCTGAAACGTGTCTCCGTCAGTCTTTTTTCCAGAGGTTTCTTCTCTGGGCGGACGTCTTGGATCCCCTGCTGCTCCTGAAATCCTCCGTGAGTACTGCGGCTTGGCCTCGTCGCGCTTTAATTCACAGCCCTGGCTGGTGGCACGGGTGACAGGAGGGACGGGTGTTTTGGGGCCCGGGCCGGAGGACGGCGGGGCACGGACTCGCCCCCCTGCCCTTGGCGCCGGGGCTGTGCGGGCCAGCACCGCCTCAGCGCCAGCGGCCCCGTGCTCCCTCGCTCCCGCTCCAAAACCTCTCTGGTAATAGGAAGAGTAGCAGCCCACCTTACGAACTTTGACTTTGCTAAGGTGTAAGATAATATCATTACAAGGCTTCTGAGGAAAATTAAAACACGTACGTATATAGATAAGAAATGCAAATATAGATGTATGCATTTCTATATATAATTACGTAAAACTAAGGGCATTTCTAGACACTACCATTTCAGCAGTCCTGTTTAGACCGTGACTGCTGTGCCAGCAGTTGAATTAGCCCAATCGAGAATCAGGAAACCCCCAAAACCAAGAGAGACGAAGCGAGCAGCTGGGCAGACCGTTCTTAAAGACAGTCCGCTGCTGGAGGACTCGTGACGGGGAGCTGTCGCAGCTTCGGAGAGGACAGGTTTGCTGAACTGCATCACAGGCACCCAAAATCTCTGCTGGCTAATCCTCATACCCGTTCTTGTGGTGCAGCTTAATCTGAGGGTCGTGAAGCTCTTTGATTCTCCTCCAAGTGGCTATGCGGAAAGGAACCTTCCCCTAAGAGGGAGCGCACCTGATTTGTAGGGCCTTTTTATATCAGAGAATGATTATTACAATTTAAAAGTTAATTATTGAAAGTGTCACACTAAACACATCGTTGGTCATAAAATGTAGCTTCTAAATTTCAGAAACTGTCATGACAGCAAAATTCTGGGGAAGATGCGCTTTTCTGTATAGTTTTGTCAGGGGTGACAGAGGAAAAAGCACAGCACATTGTACAAGAGTCGGCTGGTTGGTCAATATGATAAAGGCATTTTTGTCGATTGATTTTTTAATTTATTTTTTAAGGGAAAGCTCCCTTAAAGCAAAAGAACACTGTTGAAATGTGTGTACATGAGATATTTCCTTGTCGCTTGCAGAGTTAGTGTGTTGTGTGTATCTATTCATCTCTCTCTATATATGTATATGTATGGTATGAATACATATCTCTCTATATATTTACAAGTACAAATAATATAATTTAGTAAATGTACATTAGATATATGTAAATGCCAAGAAGAAAATTTTATAGTACATTCAGGGATTTGGAGATCTGAGATTAGTTCACACCTCCTTGAATTAAAATACACTGTTGCAAAGAGAGATGTGCCTGTTGAAGAAAAGTCAAATCATCCCGTAACTTCTCTTAAGAGGCACAGATTTTTATGTAGATTGTGGATAACTACATGAGGTTACAGTTTTATTCTCTTTGTTTAAGTGTACCTGTTTTCCATAATTAAAAGCTTAAGCCAAGTTTAAAGGAAAAGCATAAGATGCAAAACCTGATCACACATTTGTGAACATGCAGGAACATCTAGTGATGTTGTGACTCATTTCTGGTAATTTTAAAAGTCTGGTTTGGAATTTCATTTTAAAATTGTCATCTAGGTGCCTGTGGGGATGTCAGCAATTGCTTTGGTGGCAAATCTTTGAATTTGCCAGTACACATGGATAACTTTAAGTACAAGAATAACGCTCTTGATTTCAGTGAGGTTTTTCATGTGCTTAAAGTTCAGGTGCATTTATGCCGTGGGTTGAAGGATTGATACGTAAAGGGACCAAGGGGGGGCTGAATAATCTAGAAGTTTTTATGACTGTGAATTAGTTGTGTGTCAAGGTGTGTTCTTGCTTTAACTGCTTTGGTGAAGGACAGGTGCATTAGCTTGACTTTCCAGGTTTGTATTTAATGTGTCTTATAACTGATACACTGCACAGAAGAATATTGAAATCTGAGTTGGTTTTTTTATCATTGGTTTGTTTTTTTCTCAAATACAGGATGAAATAAGAACAACCAGGTTATTACTACAAAACAGTGGAAAGACGCTAAGTGAGCCCATACAGAATGATCAGGTATTTTGGAGTGCAGTTTATAGAAAATAGAGGTTTCTTTTCCATGACTGAAATAGTTGCTATTTGTATAAGATCTAGCAGACAGAATACTGAGATTCAGATGCAAGGGATAACACAAGAAAAACTCATGAAAAACTACTGAGATGTTTCTAATCTCTGAATGTAGGAGGAATTTCTTTGGATGACTACTGGTGCCAAATTGCAGTATTATTATCCTGAAGAACACTAGGTTACGTATCATATAGCTGAGCTTAAAAGACACTCTCAGATCACTGTAGGAATCATTGCTTTAAGCCTGTCTGTCCTCAGCTGGGATGATATAGGTAGGTGATAAATATGTAAAATGCTCACTGATCTCATTTTGAATCTTTGATGTTGCATCATCGTGTAGAGGGCAGGTTGGTTTGGTTTCACATCTCATAAAATGAGCAGTAGCAGTACTTGGCTGGAAAACTTACTTGTGGAATTGCTGCAAGGTAGTGCTGAGCCCTTGCTTCATTAGGAGGAGTCTTTCTTTTGATTCACTGTGGGTTTGGCTCTTCCCATGTGGCATTTAGTACCTTCTGTGTCAAAGTCTGAAAGGAGAAATAAAAACTTCTGTGATTCCAGAAAATGTGACGTCTTAACATAAGTGTTTAGGCTTTTAGCCATATTTAAGAATTGTAGTTTTCTGTTTTAAAATACCTACTAGCTTAACTTTTTAAAATCAACTTTCTGTTCTGCTATAATGTGTACTTTGGTGCTGTTACACAGCACATAGGATGTAAGTTATATTCAACAAGGAGTATGTGGAGAGAAATTTTAGGGAAAAAATAATTAAAGTGGTGTATACATATATGGCATTCCATATAAAAGTAAGTTATTGGGAAAAAAAAGTTATAATAAACTTAGAAAGAAGATTTTACCCAGTCTCTTCTGAAACTTGATTACTAACCTAATTTTCAAATTGTTTAGACAAAACAAGCCTTCCTGCTAAGCCTGGTAAGTTTACAAAATATTTAGAAATCTTTTTTTTCTTTCTTATTCAAGTATGGCAAAGGTGGTCTAATTTGACTTTTTTTCTTTTTTTCTTTTCTTTTAAGTCCAGCGTACATCCTGATACAGACAAGATAATTCCTGTTTTATTTAGACCTCCAGGTAAGTTCCCTTAAGAGAAATTTTGTGTATGTGACTGAAGCGTCGAAGGGGAATAGCTCATAGTAAATAGCCACTGTGATACTGCAGTGATACTCTTCTCCATATAGAAAAACAAGTAGACTCTTATTTCTGTTAGTTGCATTGTCATGTCTGTTGAAGATTTATTTATTCCTACAGTCCTCCTGAGGAATTTTTCCCACAGTTCGTCTCCTCAGCTAGGTGGAAATAGTCTGACCAGTCTCTGTTTTTTGTCACTACAGAATGAGTTCCCAAATCCCTCCACATGTAAAACAGTCTGCTATAAGCTAAGTTTTCTCTTGATGAATGTGGCTCCTGTATGAATTTACTTGCTGTGGTGGCAGATAAAGTAGGTTGTTAATCAGATATAACCATACTTAGGCTATTTACTCATTACCTCATATAACCACTCACAGCTGTGACAGCCTTTGTTGCCACCAGCTCTTTTTGAATAGAGTGAGAAGCAGCAATTTCTGTTCAAAACTCAGTTATATAGTTTCTGAGTAGCCATGTTGAGTGGAGTTCACAAGGGCTCCTTTTGGCTGTAAGCTGTGACCAGATATTCTGGCTTCTTGAATGAGGAATGACGGACAAGGGTTAGAATTGAAGTTCATGGTGATGGTGGGTTTTTTGTGAGCAGTGTTTTACTTAGAGCTGAAACTAGAGGGCGGAAGTAAGGGGAATTTTCTGCTCAAAATCTAGACTTGGCAGTTGTTTTTACTGAAATGAAGTTTTCTTTCTTTTTAGCCTTTCTGCCCATATGTCTTCCATTGGTGAGTAATCATGAAAGATGCTAGTGTACCACAGGGCTTACATTTTTCCAAAGCCAGGGGTTGGATGGAGGGAATAGAAGGTTTTAGGCTTCGTAGTTGTATTTGCAGCACAAGCTTTTTAAAAGACATCTATTTTATGGGAACTGCTGAGTAATCTAGAAGTTGAGCCCTTAGGGATTCTCATTGGAAGTCCCAACCTGTTAGCTACCTTCCTTCAGCAATATTCAAAGAGATTGTTCATGTGTGAAGGTCAGCTTTCTGATGCAAGGTGCAATGCTAGGCGTTGAGAGCAAGGCCTGGGTTTGGTCTGTTTAACCTTAAAAAACTGGAACTGCAGTAGGAAGGAGTCAGACCTCTTGTTCTGTGTTTCAGACCCAGAATATGAATTTTTTCTTATGTAGATCGTGCATTTGCAAGTAAGAAATGGTGTTGTCAAGAAATTACAAAAGATATAAAAATAAACTCTTGTTACAGTGCTCAAAAATTGCACCGTTTTGTTTCATAAAATTTGCAGCTGCAATTATATGCATGTTTGTTTATTTAGATGTGTTTGCCTTTGGTTTTGGCACATGAGTATACATACTGAGAGATGTCATTCCATATCGAGATTACAGCATGAACTTATATCGCACTACTAGAAAGTATAACAGCCATCAAGACTTTCATTAAATTCATTAAGAACAGTAACAGAATTAACAAATACTTCTTTTTTATATTTACAGCTTAATGCTTTTTCATAGGTGTGGTTAGATTCAGCGCTGGCATTAATAACAAAGGTAGTTGATCCACTAATATTAAATGAATTACTGATCCTCCTCTGAGGCTTTGGACATTCCATGCCATCCTCTTACTCAATATTTACCTTTGAGAGTGCTCCACACCTGGTAGGCCAGACCTCAAGAAAGGCTGTGGTTTATTAAAACTGAAGTTCTTGTTCACTGTCTGAGTTGGGAAGTAAATCCTAGAATCTTTGATCTTAGATCAGGTAGACCTAGTATTTATATCCCCACTAGCCAAAACAATCTGACCCTTTCTCATTCGCTACTTTAATCACATTTTTATCATCTTAGTTATTTTATTTGCATCTATTTAAGCTTCACAGGTACAAATGCATTTTTTATTTTCGGTAAGAAAGCATCTTGCCCAAATATTCTTGCACACAGTGTTTTAATCACTGTGTCTCTGTGTTTTATATTGGATAGAAAAAGTGAATATGTCACATCTGTGGCAAGAAAGTGTGTTAGCCTAGAATCAAGGCAAATGGCTTCGGGTGCTGACTGGAGCCTTTGATGCTGCTGCAAATAGTAACATAGCAGTTCTCTTCATGCTCTATCCCACCACTGCTCACCAAAAACTTCTAGACTCATCCAACTTAATTTTCTTGTGGGGTTTTCCTCTTAGGTTATTGCTTCATCTCTTCAGCTCCAGGCAAAGCAAACTTTTTTTTGTCAGGTAATTACCTCTTCCTTTCTACATTTACAAGTCTTCTAGTCTCAATCCCAAATTAATTTTTGCTTATAATCTCTCCTTTCTGCAGTTTGTGTTTCACACATATACGACAGGATTCACCCTATTAAATGGAAATGGTACCGCAAAGGCTGAAGTATGTGTTGATTTTTATTTTTGAAATCATCTTAACTGGTCTTGTAGACCATTTTGAACATGATTTACAAGTGTTTTACAAATGCACTTATGGAGTATGTTTCTTCTGTCCTTCTTAGGAGTACTTGCTTCAAGAAAAGCAGATCTTCTACGGCTTGGGAGCTGTTTCCTATGCAGCATGTATTGGTGTATGTATTTGCTCAATGATTGCTTTCCTAATAAGCTCTCCTGAGAAGGAGTAGGCGCTGGGATAATCGCACTGCCAGATATCCTTCAGGATTGTGCTTAAATGCTCTGCTCTGATGTCTTGGCCCAGAACTGTTGAGGATAAGAATTTTCACGATCATCTTTCAGCCAACACCTTGCTTAGCTTCCTCTGATGCTTCCTCTTCTGTCCTTTTCTTTATTATTCTGCAAGCTTAGAAAATGGGTGGTGAGAGGAAATGGCCAGGGTTTACAAAAACAGAGTAACTCACTGGGTTGCTATAGTTGATTTTTTGATGTGGTGCTGTGGAAAAGATCTGTCTAGCTCTAAAAAAGTGGTGAAATCTGCAGGCATCTGTACTGGATAGATCCTAGAAGCAGCACAGCCATGAAAATACTGCACTGAATGCAGGTTAATTAGCCTTCAGGAGGGCTAGGTAGCTGAGGGCTTCCTAGCTAGCTCTGTGCTGTGCTGGAATAGGAATTTGTGGTTTCCAGAGTTTGCTACGTCAGAATGAGCTCTGGTATCCTCATGACACTCATTGCAAGTGTAGATGCCCCTATAATGTGTTTCCTCCTCTCCACATTAAACAGTGATTTTTCTAAGCCTTCTGGCAGAAAAGTATGGCTGTTCCTGCTTTTGTTAGATGGACTTTCACCTCTGTCCACTAGGCAAAACAGCAGTGCTAAGGACTTTGCAGAGGTCTGAGGAGGCAGCTATGCCCGTGGGTGAATGTGGGAATTCTCCCCCTTTGTCCTCCAAAGGAGATGCTGAGCGCTAGCTGGTGTCCTGGCCATTTATTCCTAAATGAAACTTCCTGCAAGTGGATTATGGGCATATAGAAACTGCAGAGAATTAGGAACAAATGCACAAGTGCACCAGGTGTCCTGTTTTGGGGGACAGAGCAGTATGTGTCACAAGGCAGTTGGACAGATGTCCAAGGAATATTAGTCAGAGGTACTTGTTTTCCTTTTTCTGTCTTTGTATTCATACTGCTATTGTCCTACACATAATAATGTTTAATGCTTTTTTTGTTGTAATATTTTGTATTATTATCTAAAAGGGTGATTACAAATACCTTCAGTAACTAGAGAACATAAGTATGTTGTTGGAATTTTAAATGAAGGCATTTGTTTATTTTTGTAGATGGTAACTATGCTTTGTCACAGATTTATTTTCCTAAACTGTTGCACATACTGAAATACTGCACATTTTTTTTAATAGAAGGTGCCTGTTTCCTCCCAATGCCTTAGGCTCTTCCTCTTGTCTTCATGAATCGATACACATTGAAGAGTTCGTTAACGCAGCTAGTCATCAGAAAACTTCTGCCTGCTCCTCTTCTTGGTGAGTATAAAGAAACTGTACATCGTGCAGCTGGTCTGAGGGCCATTTGCTGCACCCATCTGACTGTAGAATTTTCTTGCCCTTGCACAGATGTGGTCTGACTGTTTCCTAGCTGCCTTCTCTGACTGCCTTTGCTGGGTACCATTCCTTCTGTGTGAGAGTTAACACTCCCTGATCAGTGTAGCTGACCTCTATTTAACGCTTGCTGGTTTTTAGTTTTAGAGCTTCAGAGCATTCTTCTGACCTTTGTATGCATGACATGCAACTGTTTCTCCAAAGACATCCAGGGATGCAGCTGGCATTTTTCTTTGGCTCGTTCATTATACCTGAAACCATCAGGACTGCCAGGAGGGATCAGGAGGGCAGTAGTACTTGAACTGGCACGACCTGGTGCGGCACGTACGTGACACCAGAGTGCGACACAGCTCTAGGTGTGCACTGGCATAGTTCCTTACTCAGGTTGGGGCTGCTGCTGGCTACCTAGCCGGCTACCTAACTGCTGACGGTGTAGAAAGTGGGAGTTGTTACAACAGAATATTATTAACCTTGCAAAGTAATGGGACTCAGTTCATTACTGGAACAGCTCTGCTGACATGGTGAAGTTGCACCAGGACAAGTTTAACTATTTGATGTCATTAACTGTTTTTCTAATGCCATTAAAGAAATTTTTCACCTTTCCTAGGGGGAAACTGGTAAAATTAAAACAAATGTCATGTCCTCTGTTCCAAGTTATGTGAGATGGCTACCCAAATCTTTCTGAGGATCTCCATAAGAGCTTTCTGACTTGTTTCCCTTGGAGCAGGTGTTAAAATGTGCTTCCACTTTCTTAAATATAGAGAGAAACCTGAGGATAATTGATTAGTATTAGTCCAGCATCTGAAAAGTGCCATCTGTTACAATGTTGTCTTTATTGAACAGCCCTGCCAAAAACTAATAAAAAGAGAACTCTGCTATTTCAAACAAGGTCAGTTTGCCAGACTGTGCCCTGTTAGGCCTAGACCTTGGTCTAGAAAAGAGAAAGGAGAAAACCAGCTAGATGACTAACTCCCGTTTGATACGGCCTTTAGAAGTGCCAGTGGTTTAGGCTTGTGTTTTCAGTGACTGACTGTGGGATGGATGTTTTCAGGTACCTTGAAAAGCTGGGTCTGGAGGAGACTGAAACATTCTTATCTAGGATCCAGCTGAAGCACTGCCACTGGTGACAGACACACAGCTGGGCAGAGAAGTGCCATAATGCCATAATGGAACATATTAGAGCCAGTTCCCCTGGCACTCTCCCTTTCAAATCAGGGCTGCAGCCTTTACTTCAAGTCTGTTGCCTTTGGGATCTTCTTTTTTGTGCTGGATTTTGTGCTGACCAGTACAAAACCTATCCACAACACAAACCCCTCCCCTTTCTCTTAAGAACAAAGTACTCTTGGTTTGAGCTGGATGGCAGTGATTGAAAGCACTGAGTCCATAATGATAAAGCACCTTTTAGGATTGGGCCTTAAAATCTCACTCAAACTTCTGAAACAAAAAATAAGATCCCAAGCAGATTTTTATGGGGCGGTCTCTTCTTAAGCTGCCAGGTTATTCAGTTGTGAACTGTTGAACTGGAAATGTAAAATGCGCATAATTATGAATGTTACTATTGAGATAGTCCTTTTGGATCTTTTAAAGCAAAATCCTCTTTAACTCTGCAGGCTTGATGAGTGCATTTACTGCAGCGGTGGTGAGAAGCCCAGAATTTGAGAATGGAATTGAAGTGATGGACAGGAATGGCAAGGTTGTAGGAGTGTCGCAGAAGGCTGGTGAGAAGGTAGGCTAGGGGGTGGAGGCCTCTCTTGAGTTGCCTTTCTTTCCCTGCTAAGAGCTGAATGTGATGCTGAGAGTAGATAGAGTTGGATATATTGAAATGAGGAATCCCAGATCAGATGCTGAATCTTTGGGTAGGCTTGGACTAGGTTGGCGCCTGTCTTGTGTCTTCAAGGGTTGGCAGCCTCCCCAGCCCAATATACCGAGTGCCAGAGTTGAGCCACAGAGACGCTAGCACGGGCATTTCTGCTTTCCCTGGTCACCTCAGAAGGAGACTCTTGGACCTTCTTCTGATGGGACACCTCAGAGAAAAGCCCTGTATTGTACATATCACATGTACCTTCTATAGTGGGAATATCACTTAAAGGCTGTGCCTCCCAAAGGGTAATTCCCCGATCTACAGTGTGCGCGTGCGTTTTATCCTTGGGCTCCAGTTGCTGACTCTGTATTTGCTCCTTGCCTTGCTCATCAACATCCACTGTAGAGCCTGGCACAGGAACTAGAGCAAGGAGTCATATTTTATGTGGTATCAGTGCCCCTCCTTTTCTATGGTGCTGTCCAGAGGGGAGGAAACAGCTAGATGAGCATAAAGATTTGTGGACAGCTGGAGAGAGAGCTTCAGATTTGACACAGGATAGTTAGGATGCCCAGAAGATATAACCATTTGGAAGAAGTTCAGCACAACTTTAAAAAAGCAAGCCTCAGCAAAATTATTATCATTGATATGGCATCACTAGTTTCACCTCCCTTTTAAGGTATTTCTTAATCACAAGTGGAATATTTGCCACTTGTAGGAGTTTAGTTTCCATTTAAGAAAGAATTCCTCTAACAAATGTTTTTATCCCTCATTAACCTGTTACTTGAAACTCGAGTATTAAACAAAAAAGTGCTCACAGAAGCATGCAGTATTTGAAGCTGCACAGAGTACTGCTTTAACAACACTTATTTTTCTCTCTCCCTGGAGGCCGTTAAAGAAACAGCATTGTCAAGAGCAGTCTTGTTTGGGACAACATTCTTCCTGCCACCTGTGTTTACGCACTTTGTGGAAAGGTAGGAGGTACTGCAAAAGGGCTGGGGGTGCCTGGTCAGCGTGCATTCTGGTTTTTAGTCTGGCTGTTACCACTTGCCAATTTTTTCTTGGGTTTGCGGTATTACTTGCCTTGGTAGAAGTGATTATCTGGGAAGTTTCTGTTCAGCTACTATGATTCATTTAGATAAGTAAGTGAACCTGGTTATGTCCGCATCCATGCTTTGAGGGTTTGCAGGAGGTTGTGTCAAAGTATGAGAGTTTACTCTCTGCTCCCATGCAGGAAACACGTTTGTGCTCTCCTGACAGGCTGTTTTCCAACACCTAGGTTCCCTAACTTGATTTTGAGTCCCAGTGTCTGGTGTCAAGGTTGTTCACAGCACTTAGCTTAGATTTGTTATTTCTGAAGAGGTAATATGGCACTTGAATTTGCAACTAAAACTGAATCCCAACTTCCAAATAGTTTTCCATATATTGTAAAACGTGTTCTTGCTTTTGCAACATGTAGAAACCCTATATCGTAAGAAGAATTCATTGTATGCTTTATGAGAGAATTCTTAGCCTGCCCTGAGCTTTTGCTAGGGATCATCTATGTCATGTAATTTCGTATTGCCTAAATCAATTCCCTATCCCCTTTTCTAGCTTAAGGGACTCCTGTTACCAGAAGACATAAAGGCAGATGTAAGATAGAATTTTAAATCTATATCGAGTAATAAACTTTTGCACAAGGCAAAGTAGGACTGCCAAGAGGAACTAAATCTGAAAGGAAAGAGGGTAATGCAAGAAAAAGCTTAGTCCATGTCCTGGTTTCAGCTGGGATAGAGAACACTCTAAAGCACTAACGCACCTTCTCTTCTTTTGTCACTGATCTTGCTGCTTATCTTCTTAATCTTGTATTGACAATCTGCGTTTGGAAAATGCTGCAGCTGAGTTCAAAACAAAGGGAAAGAACAGGAAGTTAGGAGTAAGAACATAGGAAATAAAGTAAGGAAACATCTTTAGGATTCGTAAGCCTGGGTTATTACTAATTTCAGTGCAATTTCAACCACTAAAATAGTAGCTAGTGCTCTTTGTCTCACTGTCAGATTATTTTTTGAGCCCAAACTGATATACGTACTTTTTCAATGTCTTGGACAGAGCAAAATTTGCAAAAACTCCACGCGCTTTGGCTTTGGTGAGAATGCTTGTGATTACATCTGTACTAGCAGGGATGCTACCAGTTTCACTTAGTATGTTCCCGCAGTGTGGGGAGGTAAGTCCTTTCATAGGAATTGATTTAGGATTATTGTTATATTAAGTAGTCATTCTATAACTATGGCTGGCAGTCTTAAGGCCACACAGAAAAAATCGATAGGATTAATGTGGTTGTGCACCTAAAATGAGGCAGCGGAGAGGATGCTTGTGAAGGCCCATGTATGAGGCAGAGGCTTACAGGGCTTGCTAGGTCTAAGTTGCTTTGTGTGATATTTATATTTACACTTTTCAATGTAGATATATCAGATCTTCACAACAGTCTGAAGCAAGCAAGGTCAGGAGAGCTGTCTTAAAGATTAAAACCAAGGCTGTTCCAGCACTGTTTTCAGTCCTGCTGGAGAAAGGAATGTAGATGAGAATTTTTTCTTTCATGCAAAGTCAGCATGAGCACATTGGAGAGGTAAACCAACTCACATGTGACATCTCTTCACCCTGCCTTACTGAACTGTGAAGTGTAATCTGTTCCCTGGGAAAGTACGCCTTCCTGGCAGGTTTTAAATGGAGGATGTTGCCCTTGAACCTTGAGCTTTGGAGAAGGCCAAGTGAGAGAGGAACCTGGGGTTCCTTTCTGCATTTATTCCTCTCCCTTATCAGCACTGTGAATATTCTCAGAAAATCACAGACTGGGTTCTTGCAATTTTCAGTGGTTTCTTTTATTTGCCTAAACTTTCTGGCATCGTAATCTCTTTTTTTAGATTTTTTAATCTCTTATGGCAACAAGGGTAAACTGAACATAAATGAGGGGACTTGTGAGAAATTATGTACTGAGAGTGTGGCCGGTTGGTTCCCTTTGAGCTTCCCAATTGCTCAGCCCACAGCAGAAGTTCTCCTGGGTGAGTCACCCAAATATGTTTATGGTTGGACTCGATGAGCTTAAAAGCCTTTTCCAACCTAAATGATTCTATGATTCTGTAGTGAATGGAGATAATGTCACTAATGCTCTATTTAGATCTTGGGAGTACCTCTAATTTTAAATAAAACATTTCTTCCCTTGTGTGTGCACATGTAGAAAATGTCAGAGAAGCAAAAAAAAAAACCACTCCAAAACAAAAAAATCCCTCAAACCTCCAAATAAACAAAGAACCCCAATCCCATACAGTCTTGCTTCTGAATACAGTATTTCCATTTGTGCAAAGTTCAGTGCAGTAAAGAGGACTTAACATATACTTACCAGGATATGGTGGTGTTGATTCCCTTTTTCTATATTTTGCAGATAAAGCGAGCAGACCTTGAACCGGAAATTGTGTCATCTACAGAAGAAACGGAGTTATTCTACAATAGGGGAATTTAGAGATTAGCTTTAATATATAAATGCGTGCTCTGATTGAAGTGACTTCTGAATGCATCAACAAATTCAACTGGCCTATGTGACTGATTGAATCGTGAATTTGTGGTGGTGTACATACCAGATTTGGTGTACAATGGTGTGGTCTATAAAGAGGTGGACTTTGCAAAATGATTTTGCAAGCCCCAGCCCACAGGCAGATATGTACACATACCTTAATGCTGTAAATGATATTTGTACCAGAAAGCACTGTAACACAGCATTTGTCACAAACTGTGTTCTGTATGCTTCCTCGTGTGATTGATTTCTTAATTAAAAGACTATTGAATACAAAAGTTTGTTCTGCTGTTGCTGCCGCTTTTGACATGCAGCTTTGCAGGAACACAGCTGGTAAAGGCATTAACATCCGCAGTCCTTTGGGTAAAGTCAAGCTGGTTCTTCTCAGAATCCTTACTTTGTATGTTTCGTTGTGTTTAGTAACACTCATTTCAAGGATGAGACATGAGTGAGGTAGCCATTAAAGTGATATTAGACAAAGCAACCCTGATGGTAATGTAATATTGGTTAAATTCAGTTGTTTAAGAAATGTTCAGGAACTGGGTGTCAAACTTGGCTACAAAGTGGCTCCTGGCTTTCTCGACATCCTTGAAGTTGTGAGGCCTGATGCCCCTTGAGCTTTAGAACTTGTTTTTTACACTGAAGCCGCTAGGAAATCCTGTGGCTTTCTGATCTTGTGGTGGACAATCAGGAACCCCCACTTTTGCAGGTTGACAGTGTTTATCCAAACAAAAAAAGCTGTCTTTTGAGATGTGGCGTAAGGGTTAGCCTGTTGATCAGTGCGCTGATAAATTTTGCTGATCATACGAAGTTATTCAGGGGACGAGGGCTGTCTGTGAAGAGTTGCAGAAAGAGCTTACAACACTGGATGTAAAAACAGGTGCAATAACAAATAGATAAGTGAAAAGTAATGAGCTTGGCAGAGGGGATAATCCAGCTTCACGGCTGGGCTGTGAGCTGACTGTTAACACTAGGAGTGGAATTAGGGGTAGTGACAACATGTAGTTGAACTCTGAAGCTCTTACCAAAGTGCATTATGGATACTAAAAGCTCACATGAATTTAAGAGGAGAATGGGCATTTCCATCAAAGGGAATCCACTGAAGGACACTAATTCATGGAAACTACACCAGCAGAAGTAGTTCGTAAGCTCCATACTACTGGAGAGTGGAAGGGGTAAATAGCTTACTTGCCTGCTCCCGCTCTCTTCTTGTGTCTACTTTTGGTGGCCACTGGGATATGACATTTGGCTGAATAGATCTTTGGCCTGGCCCAGTACAGCTGCTTTCATGTGGTTTGCTGACCTGCCACAAAATCAAGATCAGACCTTCTCTGGGGGAACAAGGTCGGAAGAAGCTCCACAAGTGTGGTGGGAGACCCTGTGGTAGTGGTAACTGTAGCAGGGGTCATAGCAGAGATGTCTCTCAGATCACTGAAGAAGTTATGTGAGGTCCTGCTAAGGCTGTGGCAAGGATAAATACACACTAAATAATGTAATAATCACTTTCACAGAAATAATTTTACAAGTACAGTCTCCAAAGTCTGCCATAATTTAACTTCCTTAGAGCGCCATACACTGCTCTCCAGTTGCTGGAGGGTTAGATTTCTTTTCATGGTGTGAGGGAACCAAAGGTTTCCCAATCCGCTCCATCCCTACAGGAAGACAGCAGCATAGAGCAAAGTAAGCAAAAATAGCAGGAAAAATTTTCTCTTGCAGGAAAACAGCTCCTGCTGTGCTTTTGGCACTGAACAAAAGCAGGAAGTAGGGGGTTGAGTTTAGTTTCTTGTTTGAGTTCTGCCTTTTCGGAGCCTTCCTCTAACAACTTACTGCAGGGAAGGGTTAGACAAGGAAAGAGGACAGGGGAGTAGCAGCCCATCCTAAGGACCTGTAACTTGAGGGGAGCATGCTGTAAAGCTGTTCTGGGAAGACAGCATGGATACTGTCTGTAAGTTGCCTACAGAGTTTGCACTATGCCACTGGAGGACTGTAGTGAATTTTTAAAGGTAAAGGATCATTTACACCTACTGAACTCAACAGGGATCACTTAGCCTTGCCTTTGTGCGTCATGTTCTTAAGTACATAGTAAAATCCCATCAGGGTCAACAACATAAAAGCAATTGTACTGTGTCAGACCAAAGGTCTGCCTAGCCAAATGCCATCTTCAACAGCGGCCAAAAGGAGACACAAGAAGAAAAGATCACATCAGCCTCAGCTGATGAGCTGGGAGGACACTAGGGAGAAAGAGGCTTGCCCTGCTCTTTTTCCTTACATACCACAGGGTCAGCTGGAACAGGCTTACAGTCTCAGCCTGCCTCTCCCAATGAAGTGTTTGTCTCCTTTCAAATCTGTAATAACGGTGGCACAGCTAACATCCTACGGTTAAATTCTCTAAAACCCTATTTCTCTATTAATCCTATTTCAATAACATACCAAAGACAAACTCAGATGGGGTCTAATTCCACTCTCAGTAAACATTAATTGGCACTACAATGAAGACCCACACCTCTCCCCACTCCCTTTGTAAACATAATTTAAGAATGGCTAAAGTAAATGCTAGTTACATGAACCACAGTGGAAGCAAAGAGAAAAAAAAAACAACAAACCAACAGTAGAGCAAAACCAACAAATTGAAGATAACACATTCGTGAACTTTGAATCGTCATGGTAACTAGACAAGCTATAAATTCTCCGGCACCACACTTGGATGTTTTAAGCAAATTGATGTCATTACAACTCTGTGAGTAAGGCTTATGGAATAGGCCTGGTAATAGTGCCTGTTATTACAGCTGCCCATTATCAAACTCTACCAGCTTCTTACTGAATACTCGAGTTGAAATTTGCCATATTAAACACAGCTCCCTCAGGGTTATTAAATACCTCTCTTTCCTTTCCCCTGTTCTCAGAAGTGTTTCTAGTGCCCTAACCAGAATTTTCCAGAAGAGGAAGGCAGGCACCTGCCATTTAAATTGTCAGCCTGGGTGATTCAGCTGCTTCCCGAATCAGAACAGGGAAAATACGTTGCTAAAAAGGCCCTGGCATCCTTGGTCTTGCAACAAAGTCATTATGAGACTAGAACTAGAACTGCCAGGACCAGACACCAGAGGTGTAAGTGAGGGGAACAAGACTGGGACAAGCAGAAAAGCATCATGCTTGAAGGACTCGGGAGGAGAGTCAGCATCTACAGGACAACCTTCCCCTTTGTAACTTCGAATAGATTAACAACAGACCAGCCCAAGGCAGGTCTGTCTCCTGCCTTTAGCACTGGCAGGTCTGTTAAGTGACAGTGCATTAGCAGTGGAACCAGTTTAAGGTGTGGTAAACTAGAAGAGATGGAAGCTTTCAGCTTCAATGAAAATGTAAGTCTCAGTACAGCACAATATGCTAGCAGTTCCCCACCTACTCAGCTTGTCATCCTGGAATTCAGGAATATACAATGATGCTTCCATGTCCCTTTAATGTAGCTTAAAAAAAATAATAAAATCAGCCACACCCATGTTAGGAAATACTGAGATCAAAGCATTTCCCCAGCTGGAGCTGGTGCCCCTGTGTTACCCCCAAGCCTGTGACACAGCCACGCTATTTCTCCCCACGGGCCATAGGGGTGGAGGACGGAAGGATGCAGGTGGGGAGGGAGTCCTGCACTGCAGCTCCTTCCCCATCGGACAGCAAACACCATGCCATGTGCTGCAGGGTCGCTCAGGAAGGAGCTGCTGCCCTTTGGAGTCTCCTCCTGACTCTCACATCATTCGGCAGCTACGAGGAACAGCCTCACCTGACCAAAGATGCCTCTGACTCAGACTCCAGCCAGCCAGCTGCCTGGGAAGGGTGTAAGGCAGTACAAGGCAGCTGTGAACTTCCTATGCCAAACTTCATGGCTTGTTTTTTTATCTAGAAATTTAGCTGCTTCAAATGACACCTCACAACACCCTATTAACAAATTATCATTAGCCCTTTCGGTAGCTGGGGAACCGAAGCAGTCAGAGGTTGAAATCAGAAGCAGCCCATAGTTCTAAGACGGATGCTGTCAGATGGCCTGCATCAATTTTTTCCAGGTTACACAGCATTGTATTGCTCTCAATTGGAACATTCCCCCCCTGCTTGCCCGTGGGGGAAACAAGGCAGACCAGCTCATACCAGGGACTAAAGCCCCAGGGATGAAAGCATTAAAAACAGAGTTAGCCTTAAGGGACTAGCCCCATTTACTCAGCAAAATTACAGCTGAAGAGATTGACTCTTTATACTGCTCCCCTTTGCAAGCCTTTGCTTTGTTCACTATCTACCTTCCGATATCCACAAACGTAGCGCAGATGTTATGCGACACCTATCACACCGACTGGTTCACGTGGGCAATGAGCAAGGCAGAGTGCTCGGGGAGTACCTTTTGCCTCAACTGAGGAAGGAGCAGTGCTACAATTTTCATTTGAATTCAAGGCTTTCAATTATTCTACGTGCTGCACGCCTTTTGGAGGCATGTCTCTTAGCAGGTTGACGGGAACAATCGTTCACCATTTCGTACCTATCCAAGAAAAGAAAGGCAGTAAGATGAGAAGACAGGAATGACAATTTCATTTTACATGGTCTTTGCTTCTAGGAGGAGGAAGAAAGGATGTCATCTGACACTGCAAAACCAGTGACTGCACACACAGTCTGCTTGTACACATCCTGGGGAAAGGGAAGTGAGAAATAAGCAGAAATCTTTCCCTGTTCTGACTTTCCAGATTTTTCTATTTTATTCTAAACCTTTTTGAGAGGAAACAAGTGTCAAAAGTCATTAAGAAGATGCAAGAACATTAGGACAATCTTTTGAAAGTACTGAAGCTGAGGGAGGCCAATACAACTTTCTCAGCACTGACAAAAAAAATCAGCACAGATGATAAAACTGTTTGAATGTGTAGTAGTACATTTCTGACCTAAACATCAAGCTGTAGCTTAATCCCGGTATTGCGAAACTAAGAGCCAAGGCCTGTGACTCAGTGGTCACAACCATTCAAGAATACATTTACATAAATTAAAGAGTAGACTGTTCAGGATTTTTTTAATAGACATAAGCATGCTGAGTCCAGTTCCTTAAGTGCAAAATTATATTTAATTTGTTTCCCACAAACGTCAGAATATGAGATCTAAACACCACCAAGATTTTCAACTTAAACATTTCCAAAACAGAAAGCAAAGTAAGCATTCAATATTTAGTTCATAACTGAGCTTCTCTGCTTTCTGTGGTTGTCTCTAACATCCATACTACCTTAATGATATACCTTAAGGCTTTTTGTTAATAAGAAACTATGTGAATTTCTTCACAGTTACAATGTGATGTTAAGACAGCTGACTGAAAGCATGTTCAGGTTTTTCTTGGTGAAAGACTTCTGTTTCAGTGGACTTTGAAGTAGGTCCTGAATGGAATTTTCAGCATAATTTTGCAGTTCTGCTATTCCGACTGTTGTAAGAGTCCCAAAACAGGAGCAGCAATACTAAAGAACCATTAAGAAAAAACATCAATGGGCAAAGGGGGGGGAAAAAGCTGCAGAGCACTTACAGGTAAACAAAGGCAATTGCAGTATTTCTCTCAGAAGTTAAAAAAAAAAAAGCACACCTTCTGTGTTCAGAATTTAAACTGCTGAGTAAGTGTTTAAAATAGAATTTGATACCCCTGAAAATAGGGGATTATTCTGAAGCACTTTCATATACTGACTGTAATAACTAGCCATTTTATACATAGATGCCACATTCCTTATCCACATCCTAAAATAGATTTCCTTAACGTATGATACACAGCAAAAGGACAACCCTTTTTCAAACCAATATTGCTTGCACATATTGATGAGCTCTACCAGTTTCAGAATAGCAAACATCCAATTATTTAACAATATAAATATTGATTACTAAAGTTTTAATAAGTATAAAATCTCTATGTAAAACCACATGCTACAGCCTATCTGTACAAAGGCCAGGAAAAACGTTACTTTTTCTTATAACAAAGTGCTACGGCAGAATTGACTGATTTGTTGTGGACAGTTCTGAAGAAATACAGATAATTTGGCTCAGAGTATTTCCCTACAAAGAATCTTAAGTTCTTCTCAGAAGATCACAAAGCAGTTAGTTTCAGGCTGCTCAATGAAAAAAAAAAAAAAAAAAATTTCTCTTTAGTTATGGCTACGCAACCAAACAAGTACGCAAATTTTAATTGTCTCTCAACTATTTCCCAGTTTTCACTATTACTTCAAAAGTCTCCATCTACATTTAGTCTACACAGAGCACCATCAGATAGTACTCGTGTTACAGCTCAAGCAGTTTTAAGAGGTTGATGCTCTGCCTGTGGTACCTGGCCATTTGAACATTTCTAGTCCATTAGGCTTTAACTCATCTGATTTTCTGTCAAATGGATCAGGAATGAATGGCCAGGTATCTTCTCAGCTGAGAACCCTAATAACTTCTTAAATGACTCCAGCTATAAAGCAGCACTTGTCTGTGACCCCCCTAGGAAGCCCCATTTTAAATATAGTAATCCTGTCCTCTTTTCCTTCCATCAGAGGCATGGGACAGAGCAAAAGGGGGAAAACCTCTAAGGCAAGAGTCCAAGAGGTGCTCAACTCCCACTTGAGCTTTAAAATACCTCTTCCTTTATATACTAAGGCTACCATGTCAGATTTTCCCAGACGTCCTTTTTTACCTAGACACTTTCAAGTAGAAAGAAGAGAACTTGTCCATTTATTTGGGATTTCCAGGTATCAGGCAGTCCAGAGCAAGAGCCATATCTGACAGGCTGATATACCTGGAAGCCCAGAAGGAGCACTCAGACCAACTGCGTGTTCAGTGTATCCCTGTGCAGAGACTAGCACATCCAAACTGCGTTGGTTTTACAGCACGTGTGCTGCAGCCCGTGTTCCAGACCCCAGGAAGACAAGTCAGAACAAGAATAGAGTTGTCCGACATCTGGAACCTGCAGGACAAACGGCCACTATAATAATGTCTGGCACGGCCTGGACACACAGGCACGTGCTACTTGTATATGCACCCGCATTGTGATATGAAATACGGGTGCCATATATACAAAATTATTAGTTGGGGAAGATAATGACACCAGGAATGTTCCCAAATATGCCTCCATATGGTCCACATCAAGCTTCGATATTCTGCATTATATCATGGTAAGTATGACATTCACTCTTATACCTTTAATTTTTCCATATAAAATATCAGGTATTCCTATCTGTATGGCAAAGACAGTATTTTTGAGTTGGTCCATAACACTGAAGTGCATCAAAATCAGATTTTAAGCATTTGTTCAGCAGCTGCTAAATGAAAAAGAAAGTTTTCTGTAGCTGGTGGAAATCGCTTTTGTTTCAGGGCCTCAGAGTTAAGGGTTGGTTTTTCATTGCCATCGGAAACTTCAGTAAGTGAGGCTAAAGTAGCCAAGATTTCTTTTGTCTTCAGAGAAATATCCTTGAAGAACAGAAAAACAAGCAAGAATGAATACAGTCTTAGGTATTATAATGTTTTAACATACACTTATTTAAAAAAAAAAAATCAATACAGAACAGAAAGAAAGTAATGATAAATGAATAGTTCATTTTAAATAAAGACCCCATTTATTTTAAGGCAAACTTGCAACAGCTCTTCAGTCTACTCTTGTACGATGTTGAATAAAGGGAGCACTGCCACTGCACAGGCTCCTCTCGCTGGCCTAACTGAGCTCTTTTGACTAAGTCGCTCAGTTGTGATATGTCTAATAATCTATTAGGTAGGGGAGGAAGTGAAAAAAAACCCATAATCATAAAAATCAGGCTTTATAGCTGAGAAGCCATATCTCAGCAGGGCTTTCACAAAGGTAGTGACAATACTATTGACAAAGTATTCAGCAAAAGAAATGCTTTGTAGAATAAAACTGGGAAACTAGTTTTACTGGAAGTCTTATAATCAATACAATTTCTGAAGTTTCTTCAGCAATGTGGTTACCCAAGGGATAATATAAACCAATTATGTCATCCTTAAAAACCTGTATGAAGAATAAAAATGCTAATTTGTAAAAAGGCAGAGGGTACAAAAGATCAACTTATTCCAGGGACAACCTTCCTCCTACTCCTCCCTTCCACCAAGATTTAGTGATAGAAGTAATTTAACTAGATTTAAAAATAAAAATTAAAAAATATATTAACCTTAATGACTTGGCTGTCTGATTTATCTGGATCTTCTGCAGATTGAACAATTAGTTGTCCAATTTCTTTGTGAAGTTTTCCCATTGTCATTGCCTCTGAGTAAGGAGGGGAAAAAAAAAAAAAAAAAAAAAAAAGAGGCACACATTCACGTAAAATGACCATTTCTATGATATCTAGTAATGCATCTGAATAACAAGGCAAAACAAGAGGTCCTCTTCATGACTGCCATTTGAAATCTATCGGTAAAGGCAGCAACCTGACGTATCAACAGCCATGCCAGCACAGGCAAATTGTCTACCTCTAAAGCAGCCCTAAGCAGATGACAAGGGACAGCGAGATGACAAGCAACATACAAGCTTTCCTTTCAAATAGTCCCCAATCTCCAAGTACTTAGTGCAATGTTTTCCTAAAGACTCATGTGATACCTCTGCATTCAGCTGAATGTCTCTTCCATGCAGTTGTCTAACATGGATGTTTTGAAATCTCAATTGTACATTTGTTGGAAGACGAAGCACGTCTTTCCAAATTCCAACTTTAACCAGTCTTCCAGGGTCTCAATAAAACTGAAAGCCAGAAGCTTACCTATTGACTTTTCAGAACCTGGACGGAAGAAGGATCAAGATTGTTCGACCTACAGCGAGGTTCAGCAATTACTATGAACTCTGGAATAAATGGCCTCTAAATCCAAAATATAAAAAACAACCAACCTTTTACTACAGGGGAAATAGTGATCTCACTATCTGCCAAATTCACATACACATCATAGAGGTCTGGTCTACTGCTCACTTCAGAGTCTGTAAATCCAGCAATGTAACCTAGAGAGCAGAATTTTGGCAAGATTAGGATCTTCATAACCAAAACCAAAACAAAACCAAGAAATTGCGGAAAATCACAGTCCTAAAGTCTGTTCGAAAAGTATTTGACACAATACTCATTGGACCCATGAGGTTGCTCTCTTGATATTATCAGTCACTTAACAAGTGTGTCCAGCAGAATGCTTCACTTCTGAGGAGCTTAAAAATCAACTTCTAAAATTGCCTTGAACGTAGATGAGCCGGTAACACTACATGCAATATAAAAAGGTTATCCATTTGAAAATTTAAACTCTCTTCCTACCTTGCTACTAAAATTATTCATTTGCAAATGAAAAAGTCGCTGAACTTCCTCTTTAAAAGAAATCTCCACTCTGGAGTCCTTTGTCACTAAGTCAATATTAGATTGGAACAGAGGAATAAAACCAGATTTTCTTATTTACAGCATGCCAGGTGAGCAAACTTGGAGCAGCTTTTCTCTGTGGAAGATGTTTAGTGAGCTGAAATAAGCACTGTTGGCAATGCAGTAGAAATGCTGAAGATGAGTAGTCTTCTTGCTCATTATTCTGTATAGAGAAGCCTCTTATTTGCCACATTATGCGTCATGCCAACCTTTGCATAAACCAAGGGCCTCTTCCTGGATTATGCATTAAGTACTACACGTACACAGCAATGTGTCACACAGATCAAACTCCTACACAGCTGGTAAAGTCTACCCGTGATTAGGAGCTAGAGAGTTCACTGGCAGCAGTCAGAATAAAAATTTGGAACTTCAGTTAGGAACCAGAAAAAAAAAACCCTAAAAATTCAATTACTAGCTATGTATAGAAGTTGGGAAAAAAAGTAGTTTATCTAAAGTGAGCTGCTTCCATACAACAGTAAGACTTTCAATCCCTCTGATCACAACATCAAAAAAGTCCCAAAGCTGCTTTGCATCTGTGATTTGGGGTAGACTGATGCGGATCCACCCAGAAACACCAGATTAACTAGTTCTCTTCGAACGTACTTGTTTAGTTCATTTGCCTTTTCTAAAGAAAATTATGTTGTTTAACTTTGAACAATAGTATTAATAGCAAAGTAACCATTTTTTCCCCCAAAGAGCACTGGTGCAAGACCTTGCAGCAATAGAAACTGAAATTAAAATTTTCTGTATACTTTTGATTAATAAATTATCACTACCTGTGCAGGCTTTTAAGGCTTCCACTTCCCCCTCATTTAGATGTACATATGAATGAAGAATTGACCAGTCTTGTCGATGCCACACTAGAGCAGGCAAAGTCCTAGGGAAATTAAGTTGGTACTTGACACACAGTAGATTTTTGCTTATACTAATTAAAGTTTCACAGTATGAAATGCATGTCATAAGAACGAACTAGTATGACTACGTCTCATTTGGCATGCATATACATGAACTACAGAGATTTCTACTATCAGTGCAAGCAGAGTTTATCACTCATTCTACAGTTACATTTCTCCCAGTTGACAAATATATGGCTAAAGCCTTAAGAGGGATTTAACAGGATTTCAATAAATAGGTTTAAGAAAGATTTTTTCCCCTAGAATATGGGCATTTCTCTCAATGAAGGTTCAAAATTTGTTGGACTTTTGGAGGTGGGTGGGGAGGTAGGGATTGCAAAGTACCTGGTAAACTCCTGGATAGCTTCTATTCTAGGATGGTACACTACAATTCTCTTCTTTAACATCAGTGCCGTATATAAGATAACTGTTTCCATTCCGAACTGAGATACTATATCTACAAAAGAGGGGAAAATTATTTTATAGAAGATATACATGCTGATATTATCATTTGTTTTTTGAAGAAGCTTAATAATAACAGCACAGATAATACTGTTAACACTATTTACTTGAGTACACATGAAAACTGGATTGTATTTTATATTGTACAAAAGAAATCAGAATAGAGACTTCTGGTATTAATTAACCTTTGATGGAACCAGCAAGGTAAGCCTTCCGAGCATCAAAATCCTTGCTGAGGAAAGATCCATTTTCTTCGCTTTGGCAGATCCCCTTTGTAAGGACTGCAATGTAACTCTCCATCATTTTAACTGGACTTCCATGCTTCAAGTAGATTCTGTGTGAAAAGAAAAAAGTCTGGTATTTTGATTGCAATCGGTACCAGCAGACATATGGGGAAAAAAAAAAAAATCACAATATCACAAATAGCAATATTATTGGCAAGAATTCTTATTTTGGAAACCTGGTTGAGGTTTTAAATACTAAACTAGAAGTCTTTCAACATGCACACTAAAACATGTCTGTCTTTTAGGATAAAAGACTACCTTGTATTTTTGAGTTTCTTATTTTATGGAAGAACCAACATTTACCAACATAGAAACATAGCACAAAGGTGTAAGCAGGTGTCCAGACTAAGGATTCTTTGCAGACTTGGAAGGTACCTGCTTTATGAAAAAGCAACTACTACAGTAACTCCTGTTATTACATGCAGACCATGTAACTAGTTAGTTTTTCATTTTTTATCCAAGTATCATTAGACATTCTTCTGTACTCTTTGTTAAATGATGAAAGAAAAATATAAAGGTGTCCTTGATACTCATCAAAAAAACAAACAAACAAAAAAACCCAAAACCCCACAAAAAACTCAAAACAACCACACACCAACAAACCCCATGCATTTTTAGGTGTCTTTCAGACAGCAGAGAGACACCATAACCTATTTTACAGGATAAGGTACTTCAGGAATAGCACTGAAGCTCTCAACTATCTGTTTTCCATATTAGCTATAGTACAAAACTATGTCACATTTGAAACCCAATTATCATGTTTAGAGGAATCCATCCTGGATTTGAAAAGAAGTATTAGCTGATAAATCAGCATTAATATGATCCACAGCAAATCTAAATATTTCATATATTAGTGAAAAAGAACAATCTCAGGTTTTCAATACCCTGCAGAACTGGTAAGCCTGACAGCATTCCCAAGTCTGTGATACAATAACCTCACAACTGCATCCAATTAGCTTCAAAATCTCAGGGAATACTCTTAGTATCAAGAACCAGGACCCAACTAATTTGGGAACTGAAGGAAAAGCAAAGAAAGATGCAGAGAGAGATCATGAGAATGGGGATGTGGAGGAAAGTGAGTAAACTGGACAAGGGAAGGAGAAGATGGCAGTCTAGTTGGAAGAAGGGAGACGACAGAGCCACAAACCTCGAGAGGCAGAGGGCTTTCATTTTCCTAGAGGAAAAGCAAAAACATCCCTGGGTGCTGTGCTTAGTTCAGAGACGCTGCAAGAAGCATCTGTAGTAGAGATGTTGTGGAGGGATGCAAGTTGTCCACCATACACATGGTGACCTTTGGCTACGCAGTACTGACCTCCTCCCAAACGTTTATACTCTTTAAAAATATGTTCTCAGAGAAAATGAGTGTGTGGGTGGGTGGTGGCGTGTGTCTGGAGAGGACACATTAAAACCAACTGGGCATCAGACATTCACCCAACACTTATTGCATGCACTCAAGATTATATAAACCCTTGATTTGAGTTTATCTGATTGACAATTTGTAAGACTGAGTTTCCAGCAGGTTGTTAGACCAAATGCAAACACAACACAATGGAATTTAATCTTTAGCCTTGGCAACATCTAAACATGCACACAGCAGTACCTCAAAACAGCTTTTATACAGACCTACAGAGTATCCTTGTGAAGGCTGCATATTTCTCTGGATTGAAGTCTTTGGCTGTCAGAACAATGGAGAAGTGGGTCACCTGGGTAAGACACACGCACAGAAAAATACACAGCTTATTTAATGACCCCATAGGAACAGTCTTTTTCACATTACTGAACTCACTGCAGTACTCTCACAAGGTGTTTCAATTAAAACAAACAAAAAAAAAAAGTGAGTGGTAGCAGCAGATCCAAGTTACTAACTGCAGAAAAGGCCTGGTTAACGGATTTCTGATGTGACTCATTTCCATTGAGTCAGCTCTAGTACATACAATCTTTGCTTGATCTACTCTTATAGAGTTGCCTTCCTTTAATCTCATGAGATTATTTTAAAGGAGAGAAAGGCATTTTTCTTCCCCACAGCAGGTAAGAAACTTCTAGAATTTGTTGCCAAAGGAGGCTGTGGAGGCAGACAGCATCAACATATTTAGAAAGGGACTGGAAAAAAATTCACGGATAGCAGACCCACAAAGAGAAATACTCCTTAACTTCCTTAATCAAATGATTGTGGGCTGGGACAGCATGAGGCTGAAAGTCTGCAGACACTGGCCAGGCTCACGTGTCCTCCTTAAATCAGATCTCCCACCACCACTGTCAGAGACAGCACTGGGACACATTATTTTTTTTTTTTACACCTTTAAGGTTCAGAGGAGATGTAAGCTTGGAGCGAGGAAAGGCAAGCAACATTCTGCTGTGAGTATACAAAATTACCACATCATCTTTCTGCTTAACAATATAGCATGCAACATGAGAACTGAATAAACTTAACAGACAGTTTAACGATCTTCATAACAGGGAAAGTATAGAAGCATATTTGCAGTCTTCCAGTTATCAATACAGTGGAAAAGAAATTACCCATATAACTCAACCCTTTGGAAAAAAAAAAAGCATCAAGTTGTATAAAAACAAGATTTTGGACACTAAGAAAGTCCCTTTGTAGAGCTTTTTTGACCAAAAAAAAAAAAAGAGAGAGAGAGAAAAAAATTGCTGAACTTGAAATGCAAAGTAACTACAAATAAAGGCATGAAATAGCACTTCCATTTTAATACAAAGAATCTAAGTTGGGTAATGAGTATCTCAATCCCTTTGCAATTCCATCCAATATATGTCTTGGTGAAAAACTAAACATGTGGACTGCTGGGGAAGAGCCGCATCTGTGAGCACACAAAACCTCGAATCCTTTCCCTTCCTCATGGCATACAATGGGAAAACACTACTTAAACTGCCAGAAAAAGCTCTGCAGAAGTCTTCCCTGCAGTCTACTGAAAAACCAGCCGGCCAAGTCTTACCTTTTTCAAGGCTGGAGAATCTTGAACTTCCACAGTTGTGATGTAGAACCACGACCTTTTATACTGGCCAAATACAAACGTATGAAGCAGTTTATTTTCATCTGTAAGGCAGCACTTTCGCAGCAATAGACTCCTCAGTTCAGCTGTTACGGACGGATAACACCAAACCCACAAAGCATCTCCATTGGTGTCTTTTTCTATGGTGGAAAGATGTTCACTGTGAGAACGTCAAACGGCAGCAAGGAAGTAAATCAATGGGTTAATCAGGTTTGTTTCCTGGAATCAGATTAAAATTCCACCTTACCCTGAGCCTAGACATCCAGTTCTGCCGATACGGTTTAAGCCATAGGGCAGCACTTGTGCTACAGGTTTTATTTTTTAGACGTTAAGAAATATCCACTCTTGACCTGCTTCACGAGGTCAAAAAAGCACCAAGAGTTTGCATACACATTCATATGAGAAAGGTAGTGACCAACAAGCGCCCAGACCAGCTCATTAATGCTTTTCCCTGCTTTTCCTATTTCTGATTTCATAACAGAAACCTCAGAAGCCGTGAATTTAAGACACTTTGGCCGAGCTGTGCGCGGTTTAGCTCTGTAACAGGCAGATCCAGACGCCGGCCTCAGCGAGCAGGCACGACCCTTGGCACAACCGCAGGCTAGCAAGCGCCCGGCCGGGACAGGCCCTGCGGCCGCAGCTCGGCGGGCCACTTGGTAACCGGGCCCCCCCGCCGGCCCCGAGCCCCGGCCCGGCCCTCCCGGCAGCCCCCCACGCCTTCCCCGGGGCCGGGAGGGCCCTTACCGATCAGCCCCACGGCCAGCAGCAGCTCCGTCTCCGGCTCTGCCATCTTCCGACCCCAGCCCCGCCGCCCCGCCGCCCCGCCGCCTTCCGCCCGCCGCAAGCCCCGCCCCGCCGGGGCCCCGCCCACCCGGCTGTCCCCCCTCACCCCCCGGCCGCCATTTACCGCGCCGGCGGTGCCTCCGGCCGCGTCCCTCACAGTCTGTCTGGTACCTGCCAGCCTGTTTTCCTGCAGTAACTGGGGAAAAAAAAGCCTTTCGGAAAAAAAATATTTTTTTTCATTGCCTTTATTGTTTCGCTTTGTAAGTCACAGGGCACAATCGACGTGAAATGCTACAGAAAAGGAGGTGGCCGTGCTGGCAACCGCTTCCCAAAGTCACGGCCAGAAGCTGCACCCCTGAACAAAGCCCAAAATACAGGCCTCCCCAGGCTGGCTTGTGCCTGAAAGGCGACCCGAGTAAGGTGAGGAGTGTTCATAAAGCACAACAGCTATTCCTGAATAACTCCATGCATCGACATGTTTATTTGACAATTAAAAGATCTCATTTTCAAGTTTGGACGAACAATGATACCTGAATACCACGTATGGAAGCCATACTGCACAAACTCTGCTAATGGCAGAGAGCAGCCACTGATTAGGAGGAAGAAAGAGGTTAGGAAGGAGAAACTTCCAAAATACCTGGCATAACTACAGGAGCATTGGAAGCTGCTAAAGAAAACGCACAACCCTGGGGGAGAGGCCGGGCCCGTCAAGGGTAGGCTATCATGATTTTCATAAAGGCATAAAGTTAAAGCACACACATTTAATATACTTAGCTACTGTGTAGAAAGAGAGATGAGGAGTCAGACCATAAAAGCTGCTCCTGACACAAAATCGTCTGATTCAAGACTGGAGGGCTTTCAGGAACTTCAGAGAGATTCAAAGAAGTGGAGTGGGCTCCTGAATAGCAAATGCTGCTATAAAAGAGCACGAAATACCAGGCAGCACGCCTGCGGTCCCCTGCCAGAGTGCAGATGTTCCCCAGAGAACACTCCAAAGCCTCAGGATAGGCACTGGCTCCGGCGACACGGCACAGGCAGCTTGCGGATGCTGGGAAGCTGCCACCAGACTGGGGCGGTGCCTCTGGTACTCATCTGACAGACTTTTAAATTCATTTTTTTTATTAAGACAAGAAAAGGACTTGTTCAGCACTATAAATAACTTAATGAAGACTCTACTGAATGTATAACTGTGGCTTGAAACAGAAACATCTAGGCTGCCAGAGACACTTCAGAATGCAGATCGTACTAAAATAGTCATATAATCAATAGCATGGCCTGACGGAGAACACTGTGTACAACACCGGTCACCGGATCTCAAAGAGGTACCAAGGGCACGAGGACATGGAGAAAATCCCAAGTGAAGAGAGCCTGAAAAGTTGGGGGTTTTTTCCCCCCATTTTTTTTTACTCTAGAACGGAGGCTCATGCAATAGAGTGGAAAGGGATCAGTGTCACATGCATACACTGATGGTGCTAAAGCTTCCATACAGTGATTGTGTCTTTCTTGTTCTTAAACTATTTTTCTGTTTAGCAATAACCTGTAATTACAAGCCAACATCAAAAGTAAATTTTTACATGCATGTATAATGGTTATAAAACTTTCTAGTGGCCATGCAAGATGGTTAATGTGAACAGTATGCAAAAAGAAACCAAGCAACTAGTATACAGAAAGCAATGTACCAAATCAGAAATTGAAAAGACAAGAACAGGCTGTCTTCAGTCATTATCAACAGACTTCCCCATCTACCTACGTATTTTTGGAAAATCATACTTAGATATACTTAAGAAACCAGTGTGAGACAGCTGGATCTGCAGAGGGTCACAGCTACAGTCACGATGTCATCAATGATCTGGCTGCAGAGGTGCGCATTTCTGCTGGGAGACTGAAAAGCGTACTGTGTTCAGTGCCTTACGTGGAGATGCACTATTCTGCTGTTCACTTATCCAAAATATCCCATTGGTCACACACTCACTTGCTGCTGTTCTACTGCTGTTGTTGCTGCTTTTAGGACTTTTGTGTATAATTCACACACTTATACAGCTTCCATTGTCTCTCCATATGCCAATAAAAATTTTCACATCAGTAGTTTTGAAAAATACACACTGGCACTAGTAGTTATCACATGTACCCTTGTATGAATATTGCTATTACTACTGCGCTTAAGACTTAGAGAGGAATGGCTGAGTTCCTCTGAAATAATTTCCCAAATTTTTAAGATCAAGAATGAAATCTGCAGCTGACGATGACTATGTGCACACAGAAGGGCCTTTCTGCAAGTTTTTAACTGCCCCACAGTACAATTTCTGAACCAGCTGAACCAGTTGTCAGGAGCAAAGCCTCAGCACACACGATGCCTTCTTTGCCAAAATGTTCTGCATTAAATTCAGTCAATCCAAAAGCTCAAGGCTAAGTTAGCCAAACGGCTTCGCGGAGCTCCACAAGCCGGCTCCCCGATTTGGAGGGCTGCTGCCACCGCTGAGGGTCTGATCAAGCCAGGGTCTGCCCTGAACTGTCGGGTACGCGGGGCTGGCGGCACCCACCGCCGGACAACCCGCTGTGACCGGCCGCTGCCTCTGTGGCAAACCCAACCGGGTTCCCGCACTGCAGCCCCTCCTTCCCCAAGCCTCCGCCGGGATGCCCGGCACAGCACGGGACGTCGCTTGGGCACTAACAGCGGAAACCAGCCACGCCGTTAGCCTGAAGCACGGCTCGCGGCAGAGGGCTCACCGAGCGCCCCGGTGCTCGGGCCATCAGCCATCGCGGCTCCCGCTCCGAAGGGGTCCGGGCTAAGCCACCGGGGGCGGACGTTCCTCGCCGGGACCTCTCAGCGACGGTGCGCGGCCACGCCCGGCCACGCCCGGCCACGCCAGGGCCGCCCCACGATCGCCGCACGGCCCCGCCGCCGCCATCCGCCCCCCGGGAGGGGCTTCCGCTTCCGCCGACGTCAGCGCGCGCGGGTGACGGGCTGCCCTCCTTTTCCGGCCTCGCAGGCTGCCTGGCTGGAGCACGGAGCGAGCCGCCGCCGCCGCCCTGTGAGGAGAGGCCGCCGCCATCATGCCGGTGTACTTCCAGCGGCCCGAGAATGCCCTGAAGCGGGCGAACGGTCAGTGCGGGCCGCCCCCCCACCGTCGGTTCGCCTCCCGCTCCCTCCGCCGCGGCGGGCAGCGTGCGCCGTTCCTCTTCCCCGGGCCGCGCCCGCCCCTAGAGCCCCTCTGCCGGCCCCTCGGTGCGGCGCGGCGCGGGGCCTCGGCCGGCGCCTCCCTGGCTCTGAGGAGAGGCCGCCCGGAAGCGGCGCGGCGCCGCCTTGCCGCGAGGAAATGGCCGAGGCCTGCCGGCGTCGGCCGCGCCGCATGGCGGAGACGAGGCCCGGGCGGCCGCGGGGAGCGGGCCCGGCCCGGCTCGGCTCCGCCTCCCCGGTGGGGCCCCCGGCCGTCCGCGGGCGGAGGCGGTGGGCAGGCTCTAGGCGAAGGGGGGGTCGCGGCGGCGGGGGCCTGTACTGCCGAGGGCAGCGCGGCCCGGGCTCCGCGGCGCCTCAGCCTGCGGCCCAGCGCCCGCGGGAGGCGCGGCAAAGCCGGCGCCGTGCCCGCGGCCGGGAAGGGGCTCTCCGCTGGCCGGAGGCTTGGCCTGAGGTGTCCAGCCCGGATCTCGCACCCGCTCCGGCATGATTTCAAAACCGGTCTGGTCCCGGGCCCTGTTTTTCCATGTGGGCTTCGTATTTAGTACTCCCATCCTTCATGTGACTCTGGTGAGAATGCAAATGATTAAACTACTTAAATGTTGCACGGGCTGATGCATAAGTTTACCCCTGGACTAGAAACCAAGGAGGACTGCGCTGTAGCCGTCTCTCACTGACTGCCACATATAAAGTTGGACTGGTTATATTTACAGTTGTCTCCTTTCAGGCTAAATATAGGGCTTTGACGCTTCTTTTTTTTTATAGTATTCTATTTTAAGCACTTAGCAAGACCATTTAGACCCTTCATTGTTGCAGAGCTGATTGCCGGATGACACTTAAAGACATGCAAAAATTACAGATGATGTACGAGTCTTGAAATGATAGCTGGAGAGGCTGCTTAGTCTGGGGACTATACATAACTGAAGTACTTGGTATTTTAACAAGAAAATGTTAAATAAAGTACTGCACATCCTCGAGATTTGTAATCTCAAATTCATTGTAAAATTATTCCCACAAAGCTAAAAGACAAAGATAAAAAGCTGAAAGATAAAATCAGCTTCAATCAACTTCTAAAGATGAAGTTGTATTTTAGCAGTCCTTTTACTGGAAAAGATGCACATACCACAGTATGTGAACTTCAATTAAACTTCAGAATTCTTGGATAGAGCAAGTTACACTTACTTGGTGAGCAAGTCACATTGCTGGAATATTGACCTTAAACTGTTTAAATCTGACATTTTATTGTTGCTTTCCTGGTATTGAAGAGCAGCTTTAAATTCACATGTCTTGCACTGCTGCAAGTCTACTAAATTCTAACGAACTGAAGGAGTAGAGTTGAACTGAAGGGAGTGTTCTCTAGACGAAGGCTGGCAATCCTGCGTCTCGGTAGACTGAATGGAAAACATGATAAGCCATGTCAAGTCTTGCAGACTGCAGGGGCTCAATCTCACCATGTCCGAGTATAATAAAGGGTGAGAAGTTGTACCTAAGGGAGGTTGTATGTCACAGGAAGCAGTTTAATGTTAAACTGATGTTTCAAATTGGAACATTGAGTGCAGTTTCCAGAGTTTCAGTGTTTGTGTTTTATATGTAATGCTTAAGTGAGCATTTAGAAGCACTTTATGCTTCAGGTTCTCAGTGACCTCAACGTACAGAGATGATGTTTAGAAACAAGAAGAGCTTGAATGATTGTAAATATGTACAGATATGTGAGAAAGGCTGTTTTTCCTTACAAACGATAAATGTAGGTCAAAGCCAACCCTTAGCTATTGTTAATATCTGGCATTGCTTTGTAGTCAAGGGTGTAATGCAACTTTTGGGAGTGTTTTATTGTTGCAGATATTGGGTTTGCTGTATGTTAGAGATACTAGGTAACGCATGACATTTTGTCACCTTCTGTAATGACATACATTTTCTCAGATTGAAAATTTAGCTTAATTTGGGATTTTGGGTTAGCGGTAGATGAGTTGTCAATATATATCAGCTAGTTCATGTCCTCTCAGAGCTTCAGTTGCTGTTTTGGATACCTTTTAGCATTTTAAGTGGTATAACAGAAAAAAAACAGAAAAAATGTAATTCTGACAGTTATTCAGGGGCTAAGGCTTTTACCTTTTGTCTGTTACAAATCTTTGTTTCCATAACTTACAGTTCCTACTGCAAGGCATGGCGATGTGTGCTGTATTTGACTCTTCAGGTTCACTTTGTGTGTGCTTTACTACGGTGTCTGTTAAATTGGCCTTAATTATTTGACTTACTGGTAAGAACTTGCTTAACCAGAGTTAATTAAAAGTTTCAAAACAATATGAATTAATTTTGTGCTTTGTCCAGTTCGTTATCGACCACTGAGAGTTGTGGTTGGAATGGCCTGGCATTGTTGCAAGATTAAACTTGCCTTTCCAGTTTATTTTCATAAATAAAAAATTGTAAAGCTGAGCAGTAATTGACTCAAAAACAGCACTGAGAGAGAATAACAGTGTAAATTATGGGATGGAGGATAGCTTTATTAAAATTCCCTCTCTGAGTAAAAAAAAAATACTGCTGAATACTGTCACATTGTAACCTTAATTATCTTTCAATATGTTTTTTCTATATGTAACAATATGTTTTTTCTATAAAGTAACTCGCTCATCTTATGCAAGCTCATTATTTATATAAACTGAGCCCCAAATACGTGCTGTTGTGGTCTTTAAATTAAAACAGCCCTGCTGCTTTCAAAATACATCTTTTAGCCATGTTTAACTTCGGTTCTAAGATTCTAAAACTTGGAAGCTCTGTCTGATGTCTGAGCATCTTGAGGCAGCTCCCTACTTCAATCCTTTCTGCCATGATTTCTTTAGGAATGTAGTGATTTCCAAAGTACTTCATGGAATGTACTGACTCCACCCCTCATCCTTTAAGAAGACACACATTTTCTTTTAGCTGTACTCGACTTCTCTTTATCTTTTAAACCTGTTTGCTTCCCATTCTCAATGTTCTTTTGGCTTTTCTGCAATTAAGAGTGCCTTTAGTGTAGGGCCTGTGTGTATGCTGGTAGCTGGCAGTGCTGCTTTGGTATTTTGCTCGTGGATGGTTTTCTGTATTTTGTACTGAGCAGAACGCATGGTATATCATAGATGGGAGTTGCTGTGATGCTGAGAGATCCTGTTAATAACAGCAGCTGCTTAAGGAATGAATAAACCAGCAGCAAGGCTGGTTTAAAAAATGTCTGACCCCTCAATTGGACTGTAGCAGCTTTTAGTGTAACTGTTCTATAAACTGAATCTCTAGACTATTCTGAGTTTTAAAAAAAAAAATTCAAACAACTTTTCTGAGTGAAGTTTCTTCCTTTCTTGGCTTGAGGGCAGGACTTTTTTTTAGGTCAAATTTACTGGATGGTTTGCACCTTGTTGAATGATATTGGTAGGTGCTGTACTACAAGCCTTGTGGTGTGTATTTGTTGTCCTTCTTGTTGAAATTAGCTTTAAAACTGGTTGTGTATATTTTATTAATATGTATGAAGCGCCCAGTCATGCCTTGGTGGATGGAGAGACATCTGCCATCCTGAAATTTTCATGTTGATGGAGAGGTCTGCGTTCACTTGCCAGTTATGTCAGTGAAAGACTGCCACTGCGGTTGCATCTACCAACATTTTTGGTATTGCCAGCTAAATCAAACCATCAATGAACATTGGTTAGAGTTATTAAATTCTAAAAGTTTACAGTGTTAAGCATAAAAACATGCATCTTCTGGTTTGCAAGTCTTTTGCTAATTGGATTTTACTTTCAGAATTCCTTGAGGTTGGCAAAAAGCAGCCTGCCCTTGATGTTCTCTATGATGTTATGAAAAGTAAAAAACACCGAACATGGCAGAAAATCCACGAGCCTATTATGTTGAAGTACCTGGAACTCTGTGTGGATCTCCGCAAGAGTCATCTGGCAAAAGAAGGACTGTACCAGTACAAGAATATTTGCCAGCAGGTATGGCTTTTGAATTTTTTTTTTTTTTTTAATTTGTAGCAAGCATGCTATATGTCAGCTGATATGATCTGAAAGTAACTGATTGGTCTTGAGTTAGAATTAATCTGCCTTTTAGATGTTCCCAGTTTCATAGCATTTACATTTTAAATATTTGCTGCCTATTGTGGGTGGAAACGTCTTCCCATTTTCTGCCTTTGATGTAGGTGAACATCAAATCTTTGGAAGATGTTGTTCGAGCCTATTTAAAATTAGCTGAAGAAAAAACAGAAGCAGCTAAGGAAGAATCCCAGCAGATGGTACTGGACATAGAAGACTTAGATAACATTCAAACTCCAGAAAGGTAGGCGGCCTGTCTTTAAAATGTAGCACTTCACAGCAAAGTATCCTTATTTTCATGAAGGATATTAGCAATTCAGAGAACGGAGATAATAAAGATGGTGGATTTGAAATGGAATACTAGTGGTGCTCTAGAGGTTCTAAAGGTAGGAAGAAAAAATAGGAACAGTATTTTGTATTGAACAAAATCCTAAGTCCGAGTAAAGAAAAGTAAAGAAAGTAAGTAGTAAAGAATAGAAAACGTAGATACAGTAGGAGCGGTTCTGGGAGTCAGGTCACCGCTTTCTAGAGTCTACTCAGATCTGCATCTGTACTGGTATTGGAGAGTTTGTTATTGAAAACTGCTCATTATCAGTTGATGTACAAATGCTATTAATTATATTAGGCCAATTTAATTCCTGTATGTGATAACCTCCAGTCTTTCTGACCACACTGTGCATGTACAAACAAAAGGTAATGTTACTTTATACTTGCTTGGGTAACTGATAATAGCAGGAAGGGCATAAAAAGTAAATTTAGAGTGTTTTAATTAATTGTATGGCTAATGAGAATGTAGAAGGAATGGAAAAAAGGTTCCGTAAATATATCCGCTTTAGGTTGTGTATAGGCCTTCACTTAGACCTTGCCTAAGCAAGTAGTGCCAGGTTAGGATGAATCCACTCTCCAGCTCTGCGAGAAGTCACCGTTCTGTTGTCCGAATGGTTTGTGGGAGAACATCGTAATCTGCTTCAGGCAAAATGAGGTTAGCTGCGATTGTGTATTTATGTTCTTCAGATGAATCTGTTGATTTAGGGAATGCTCACGTTAACTCTGATAGTACACCTGTGTATGTAGTGACATCTGTGGAAGAGGGGTGACAAGGTGGGGGTCAAGAGATGTTTTAAACCATTCCAGCTGAGTTCGAAAGAGGCCATCTGTCCATATCCTTTAAAAAAATCAAAAAGTCTAGGGAATAAATTAAAACTTCCGTAAGTCAAACCCAATTAAAACTTGCAGAGGATATTAAAAGAAATAACAAAAGGATCTTCAGCCATAAGTGGAGAATTCTAGGAAAAATGGTAGTAAAATTCTGAGGAGGTGAGTTGAGATTAGCCATCCTAGGTGTGGTCTGAAGATTAAAGCAATACTTTGCTACTGATTTTTGTAAGAATATTCATTCTGGAATAAAAGAAAGAGGTAAGTTTTTAGAGCATGGAAATTACCCTGTCTGAGGTGAATGGAAAAGTCAGCTTTCTTTTCATGTTGGGTGACAGCATAATTTCTATCCTGGAGTTTTAAAAATATCAGCAGATATTTTGGGTACTAAAGCTCTGCAGATACCCATCTGAGCAGACTGTGTTTTCTCATCCATATGTAGGACTGAGTAGTGGTCTGATGAGTTGCTGATGTGTTGTTGATCATAATAACATTCAAGTCTTTAGTATGAGTTTTGGAGGAAGGAATTAGTACATAGAGTTGAAAATAAGGTAAAATTCAGCACAGGCTTGCCAAAGGGTAGATGACATCTGATAACGTTAGAATTTTATTTGGTAATTTAATCTTTTAGATTCAAGAAATGCCAGAGATCTGACCTGGGGAAAAGTGAAGCTGTTGGTACCATATCAGAAGGGATTTTTGCAGTTGAATTGAAAGGGGACTGAGAAATTGCCCAGTGAGAAACTGATGACATGTAATGACGAAAGGGGATATGAAGCAGAAGTGAAGTTAGTGGGAATTCTTTCAATTAAAATCTTGGCACAGAAACTAAAAAATTCAAAGTTGTATTTATTGATTATAGAAAATTAGAAGAAATTATTAAAGTATAGAACATTTTGTCTTGTGTAGGCGACTGTAAGGAATAGAGTTATAGTAGTCCTACTCAAAAAGACATGGAATAGAAGTGTGGATTTACATGTTAACGGCAAGGCTCTCTGGTAGAAGTTGGGAACTCATGGGTTGCAAAAAATGAAAAGGTTACAGACCTGTCTTCAATAGTTGTTCCAGCATGGCTGTGCCATTCGTGTCACTTCCAGTGCTTGAAATAGTCTTTGTTTCAGAAGAATCCCACTAATAGTTAGACATAGAAGATTGACTGACTGCTCTTTTCCTTGTTCTCTTTTATATAACTGAGGACTAGAAAATGTATCTTTTCAGTCATGCTTCTTTATCTGAAAAACCACAGTTTCTTTAGTGTTTTTTAGGTCCCGTTTTCTAGACTTCTCATACTTTTCTGCAGGATTCACTGCTTGGTCTGTTGGAGAAAGCACTGGTGAAATGTCATCTTTAATACTGTATGTAGTAGTAGCGCTCAAGGAAGTAAATTAGAACTGGAAGCACTGTAGTAGGAGAGAGTTACAAGAGTTGAGAGTTTATATTACAAGCATAGTTCAAAAAGAATTTTAAAAATGAAGGCTTAGGGAAGATGATTCTCTGTAAGTTTGTCATTCCAGGTGGACTGTTTAGCAGAAAGAGATCATGTAGGCCGTAGCACTGAATTTGTCTCAATGTTTTGGGAATCCTTTCCAATCTTGTATTTCTGTGAATGAAGGAATGCAGTTATGGGCCCTAAGTGCAAGACTATCATATCTTACTTCTGACATCTTTAAGCATCTTTTTCATGTCAGAATTTTTAAATGATTTGATACTTTAATGTAAGTAATCTAGCTTTCGATGTCTGCGGACGGTTAAGGCACACATTGCTTCTGTGTCATATGTCAACAAGAAGTGACCTCTCTCTGGCAGCATTGCTGGTGACTAAAAAGGAAGTTTCAGCAAGTAGGAAAGTATCTGAGTAGACAGTGATATTTGAATCTAACAGAGGTACAGTGCGCAGCTCCCTGATAGAAGAGGGAAGGTGATAATCCTGGAATTAGTTTCCTTTGCCTTACTCATGTGAAGGATGCAAAAGCTCCTGACGTCTCTTATCTCTGGAGCTTGTACATGTCAGTCATATATGCAGGGGCCAAAGTTTGAAACTTAACAGCAAGAAAAGTTATCTACAGCCTTTAAAGGAAAAGGGAGAAATCTGAGGGACCAATTTGAAAATAAGCAATAGACTGTTCAGCAGCAGTTAGCTGTTCAGATTTGTCCAGTCTCATCTTAGGTCTTGATAAGAAAAATTGTTGAGAATTGTGGGGAATGAAACACTTTTTTTTTTCCTTACCCCCCTACCCCGACTGTAGTGTTCTTTTGAGTGCTGTAAGTGGAGAAGACACTCAGGATCGTACTGACCGACTGCTTTTGACACCCTGGGTTAAATTTCTATGGGAATCGTATAGACAATGTTTGGATCTTCTCCGAAATAATTCTCGAGTGGAACGCCTGTACCATGATATTGCACAGCAAGGTAAGTTGAAAAGATGGAAACTTAAAGTATAATGAGATCTAGGACTTCTATATTACATCCTGTAAAACTAGAAAATTAAAGTTTATTTCTATTTGGAAATTGCTTCAGAGTTGGAAAACGTTAATCTCTTATGCATACGTATTTACACACATACTATCCTTAAAATTACAGAGGTTCCTTAAAATTACTGAGGTTTCTGGACACTGATCTTTTCTTGTAACAGAACCTGCAAGGAAAAAGTTATTTTTTCCTGGACATACTGAGAATATGAGAATTACTGGTGCTATGTCTTTATTTTTTCTAACTTACTGATCAAAATTAGTAGTGTTTTCACTTTGTTACCCAGAATGGCAAATGTGTCTTCCATTAATTTATTCTGTGCCCACTAACTTCAAAAATTAGTGTGCACAACAGGGTACTGTAAAATTATGATGCGCTATCGGATGTAACTGGCAAAACATTATGTGGAAGGTAATAGGAAGAAGTCTAATCTGATTCTTTCTGGCATTATTCTGCAAAAATTGAATTTATAAGAATGAATATACTTCCCTGTTAATCTTTTCTTAAGGGTGAGAGATGAGTGGAAAAATGTTTTCCTTTGTATGTGTAACTTAGGGCTCTGTATTTTTGAAAAAAGAGTCTGTTAGATTTTTAACTCTGTATCCAGATTGTGCAAGTGCATTAGGAAAGATGACCATCAGATGAGTTGTAGGTGCTTTTGTGTAGTTAAGTCTTTGTGGTACAGTGTCAAGGCTTCCTTTTTTGCCTGGTTCTGGTAGAGATACTTCAGAATTTTCAGAGAGACAGTGGCAAAGCAAAACCAGATTTTTGAGAGGAACTACAGGATCAAAGACAATTTTTTTCTGTCATTTCCAGTCATTTGAAAGCTTCATTTAACTTTAGCATATTTAGATGACTTGAGAATTTTTTCCCACATTTTACAAAGCCAAAACGTGAATTCACACCATTGACAGAATTTTATTTGCACTTAGTTCAAAATAAAAGCTAGAACCACTGCTTAAATTAGAACATTTTAGAGAGTCAAAGTACTCCCTTTGCTCCTTAAACTTAATTATGTAGAAGCGTCTTCATTTTTTTGAGGTCAAGATGGAAGTGCTCTGCATTGTCACTTATTCATTATGCATGGCAGTTAGATTGCATCTTGTTTGATATGTCTTTGGACTGTAAATGAAGATTCTTTAAATGTACTGATTTACATATTTGAATCCCATTTAGAACTACCACGAAGTCACCATTGGTGAGCATTCTTAATTAATACTGTTAATTTTTGCAGCCTTTAAGTTCTGCCTGCAGTACACACGTAAAGCTGAGTTCCGTAAACTCTGTGATAACCTGCGAATGCATTTGGGGCAGATCCAGCGTCATCATAACCAAAGCACAGCAATCAACCTCAACAATCCTGACAGTCAGTCAATGCACTTGGAGACCAGGCTTGTGCAGCTTGACAGTGCTATTAGCATGGAGCTGTGGCAGGTATGCGGCAGGGCTCCTGTAATCACGCTGTAGTCTACAGCCTTTCCAGAATCTGTTCCACGCAGATCATGTTTCATGGTATATACTCCAAGGTAAAGATAGGATAATAGCTAAAGAATAAAGTTTTAATATCTAGAATGTGTTACTACATGCATATTCAGTACTTAGTCTGATGTTCCTGGGATTGCTGTTTTTGCATAACATTTCAAACCAAGCTTCTGCTGGTAGAAGTTAATGGTAAAGTGGCTGAAGTCATTCTGGGTTGTGAAAATAAGTTATTGATGATGACACCTTCACCTCTGCCATCTTGCATTCTCGTGAGCTAGATCACTGGGAAGTGGTTGGTAAATGTTAAAGCCTGCTGTTAGGCTGGGGCCCCGGCATCTCTGGTTGAATTATGTTGGTGTCTAGCCAGTGAGGGCACTATCAGAGCAAATTTTTCAAAGAGGTGCTTTGCTTTTCCAACCTTTCTAATGTTAAATTCCTTAAAAGGCCAAGGTCATAGTTTTTTGCTTTTGTGAATTTGGAGAATGTTCTCTGTTGTGTTCTTTCCATTTTAGGTATGTAAGTAATTACATATAAGGCATTTCCAAGATTATATGTGTTTTTAGGGAAACTATACCCATTTTTGATCACAAAAATTATGAAAAATGTTAAAACCAGTAAATAGTAGGATTGGTATAATAGTAAAATAGTAGAATTTTTGTTATTCTGTAGATGGGTTCCCCCCCCCCCGCCTTGGTTTGTAGCTTGAAAATCTGAAAGAAACCAGTTTTCAAAGAATTACGTGAACTAATCTTTAACTATCAAATTCTAAGTAGATAGTTAATGGATTTGCAGCATGTCCAAGTAATTTCTTTATTAGGAAAGAAGTATTTCATTTCATGTAGCTGGCAAAACTGAATATCAAAGCTTTCAGTGGTATTAAATGTATTGTAGTCTTACAACTTTTAGTGAAGGTATACTTTTTCCCTTTTTTGGGTGTTGCAAAAAACTTCCTAAAAGTAGTGTGTTTGGATTTTTTTTTTAGGAAGCTTTCAAAGCAGTGGAGGATATTCATGGGCTATTCGCACTGTCTAAGAAACCACCCAAACCACAACTGATGGCAAATTACTATCACAAAGTTTCAACTGTCTTCTGGAAATCGGGAAATGCTCTTTTTCATGCATCCACCCTTCACCGACTTTATCACTTATCAAGAGAAATGCGAAAGAATCTCACACAAGAGGAGATGCAGAGGTGGGGAAAGATATTTAATGTGATCTTAGATTCTATTTTCAGCCCCGTAGGTTCAAAAATAAACTAAATTGTACCCCAAAAGAAGCAGCTGACATGTATGGCTATGAGCAGCTCTGCTTAAAGTGGCCAGTACTGATTGCCTCAAAAGAAACGTAGAGCAAGAAGGCTATTTTACAAAGCTACAGTGTAGATAACGTAAACATCAGGATCACCTTAGTTAAGCTACCTTCTCTGTTACTGACGGGGAGGCTAAGCAAGTTGATAAGTATCTGTGTTTTGCTTCCTTTTTCTCTTCTGAGTGCTGGTACTTACTTTCAAGATTTCATTATAACTAGTATAAACTTTTCCTTGGTATATAAAAGTCTGTATAGGCAAATGGCTTCTAATTTTTTGGTAACAAGTATGATACTGGCAAAGCTTTTGAGGCATGCAGAATCATTGACTGCATTAACCTCTAAAGTTCGTGTTCAGGCCTTTATAGAATCAGAATCTGGTAGGAATAAATACTCTATGGAAATCCTTACATTCCTTTTCATCTGGGTACTAAGGTCAGAATTTAAATATTTAATGTCATTTGTATCGTTACATCAAAAGGTGCATCTGGCTTGCACAGTAAATTTTAAACATCAATGTAATCAAAATGACTGGTATGGATTTGCAGCTAAAGTAAGTTTTTAAAGGTGCTGCTTTCTGCTGTTTTCATTATTTTATAGTATTTTGATATTTATAGAGGCGGCTTACATTTCTTTTATCATTGCTGTGTATATATACATATATATATATACACACACATATGTAAGTAATGAAAAGATGTTATCAAAATCTTTCCCCTTGGTTACTGAAGAACATTGCATTCTGTACTCTTATTGCGCAGTTGGCGTCTTTTCTCTTATTGCTGGTATTTTTACACAGTTTTGCATCATTAATGCTATGCATTCCTACTCTTGAATTGGCACGTATATGAAAAGGAATTAATGAGTGTTCTCTTGCAGTTCATCTTTTGCGGTTATACTTTGTCAACAGGATGTCTACTCGAGTCCTTTTGGCCACTCTGTCAATTCCTATAACTCCTGAGAGAACCGATATTGCTCGCCTTCTGGATATGGATGGCATCATTGTTGAGAAACAGCGACGTCTGGCAACCCTGTTGGGTCTTCAGGCCCCACCTACACGTGGCAGTCTCATTAATGATATGGTAGGTAGTGGTGTTAAGATGAGCAGCTTTTAAACATTGAGTCCTCTTTTTGGACTGTTTTCCTTCTAGAGCACTGTGCTTAGTTATGGGACAGCAGTTTAAAAGTTAAAACAGCTCTATGGCTAATTGTATGACTTACAGTATAGTGTTAAAATTTCAGATGCACAAGAAGGACTGTTTGGACATGGCAGCAATAACGGGAGGCTTGAATACTTGTGTGCACTAGAAAGTCAGCTTCAGTATTGTCTTTTTATGTCACCCAAGCAACAAATGTCATTTTGAAACTCTGAGGGGTCTGAAAAGGGTTGTGAGCTAGAACTTGGGGGGTTTTGGCCCTACTTTAAGGTGTGTATTAACTGAACCAAGTGTTTATTTTTTTGTTTTAAATGTATTTTGGATAACCTCAGGTCAGATATCAAATAGTGGACCATAAGGACCTAAGTGATTATGAAAACTTCCTTGTGTTTAATTTGAAGGGAGGCTAGATTTATCTGTGTTCAGACCTTCCCAGATATTCATAAACAAAGTAGGCATTCAATCATATTTAGGTATTTCCAGAGGATGTTTGAATTTCTTGCAGTCATTTGCATGCGTGCCTAAAACTTACATTCCAGGTTCATTTTACAATTTACGTTTATTCCTTCCTCTGGTACCTCTCCAGTTTGCCTTAAAACTACAATTTAAAACTTCAGAAGTTTACTCATGAATTGAGATGTGTGGTTTTAGTTTGGATGAGTGCCTACCTCTGTGTAGTAGGACTTGTGTCTTAGAAATGGCTAATAAGTTGAGGGTGGTAGTCTAGTCTAAATATTTGTCTTGTTTATATGGGTTTTTCTGTCTGCTTTTCCATTTTTAAATACAGTTAAGTGGTGTAGCATAGAGTTATTGTCATTGCAATTAAGAATGCTGTAATAAAAAATAAGTAGTCTCCTATATTAAAAGGTACATGTGGTGCCTATTTAAGTTCTTGAATATAAAATTCTTAAAGCATAACTACTTGTTAATATTGTATTTATTTTGAGATCTTTGGATTTTTTTTGTTGACTGTAGGTAAGGTTCAACGTCGTGCAATATGTTGTTCCAGAAGTGAAAGAACTTTACAACTGGCTTGAAGTAGACTTTCACCCGCTCAAGTTATGTAGCCGTGTCAGCAAGGTTAGTTTTGTAGCTCTGTGTGTATCGTAATTGGTCTTAACTAGTAGTCTGTTTTCTGACTATTGATTTGGGGTAATACCAACTAGCTTTTTCTATTGCCAGAATTTTCAATGGTAGGCTTTATTTGGTCAAATTCCATTACAATGACATGTACATAACATCTGATATACGTAGTATACCAGATTATTGAAATAGAATGAAAGTTAATTAAGGTCCCTGGGGTGCTATTCAGAGGGCCCCCTATAAAGGTGCAGAGTTTTCAGAACGTATCAGAAGGTCTTACTGGTGGAGATGATGCTGAGTTAAATTTTGTTTAAAGATGCAGAAATGAGAAAACTGTGTGTGCGCACACATGCATATGCATGCAAGTGGGTTGTGTGGGAAGTGGAAGATATACCCATTACTGTTTCTACTATTAAAATGTAGAGTATTGGGAGGTAAAGCAATGAGAGAGCTATCGATTAGGTTAATGTAAATTCTGCAACTGATGAAGCACATCATGTTCTTTTTCTTTGATAGTGGGAACAAAGATATTTGAGGTGCTAAAAAGAACTTGAAGGTAAATTAGCAGTGTGGTAAATGTTGCCAGTACTGTCAGTCGCCTTCATACAAAAAATGTTAGCTATCCATTATAAATAAGTGTTCTGATCAAAAGATACAATTCAGTAAAACAATGTAGTATCTGGACAGAGGTGCTGTTGTTTCATGAGCTGTAAACCGGCCGTATTTAAGAACCATGCTTCGTACTTTAATGTTGAAGTTTTTAAGGGTTGATGTAGATAGAGTAACTTTTCAGAATTTTTATAGGTTCTGAACTGGGTGAAAGACCAAGCTGAAAAGGAACCTGAACTGCAGCTGTATGTTCCTCACCTGCAAAACAATACCATTCTTCGCCTTCTGCAGCAGGTATGAGTAAAGAAAATGTATGTTCATAAGTATACATAAGTTAGAAAATGGAAGAACATTTGGAAGAACATTAAGTTGGGAACTTCTATGCTGAAGTAAATTTTTCCCATCAAACAGAAGACCATTATGATTTTGACATTCTTGTTTCCAGTATATAACCTGTATCTTCAGGTTTGTACATCATTTTGGTACAGCCGTAGTAGCTATACTTAATAGTGGTTGCATACAGTGGCATAATCTCTTGCCTAGATTCCCTTCATTACGAATCTATGATGTCTTATTTAAGGTAATTCATCGTTTCTTAAAACTCTTTTTGGAGTAAGGTCTGGGTGGGATATTTTGTCTTTGGGTTTTTTTGTGTCTAGGTGTTTTATAAAATGCACATTTCATTGACCTGCTTTCATTACAAGTGACGAGCAGTGTTATTTCTGATGTGCTAAAGAAATAGTTGAAGGCTAATTAGCAGCATAGCTGTATGTAGTTACTGCTGCCAGTCTCCTTCATACAAAGAAGCCATTTAATCTTAGGTTAAGTTTGTATACAGTACAGAAATAGAATCCTGAAAGAGTGTTTGTAATTGTATTAATATGTATACATTCATTTATTGACGATTTAGTAAGTTAGCTTTAGAGCCTGTGCAACAACTTTTATTTCTGATCTCTCTTTAATGAGGAAAAATACCTGATGTTTCTGTTCACATACAGGTGGCCCAGATTTATCAAAGCATTGAATTTTCTCGTCTGGCTACCCTGGTTCCTTTTGTTGATGCTTTCCAGCTGGAACGTAATATCGTTGATGCAGCCAGACATTGTGATTTACAAGTAAGTGCTGTAAAACGACTTCTGTGAAATGATGTGTGGATTCATGTGTATTACATTGGATGAAAACTAACTGGTTGACATTGAACTCAAGGAAGACAATAGATTCTGATAGATGGAGATAAACTAGGGTAAACGATGTATGTGACAATATATTAAGAACTGACGATTATTTGCATTCTGCTGTGTATTTTTGATTTAGGTCAACAACCATTAATGTAAATCCAGTAGAAGTAAAAGTTGAAATAAGATTTGCTGAAACTTGCCCTGAGAGCCCCAGTTGTTTAGTCCAGAATATCCTGAAGCAAGTCTAACAAACAGGGATGCGAATTTCTGACTATGCTGAATTAGTTGTGCAAGACTGAAGAGCTAGCAGTCACTGATGGTGGTTTTTGTCTAACCAAGTGACTGAAATAAAACACCAATGTTTGAAATGTGCACCAATGTCTGAGATGTTTCAGCTGCTGTTGAAGATTGCGTTGTTGGTAAAGTTGTCTGTATTAAAAGAATGACAGCCTGTAATGAAATGTTTAAGCTGGTGATGAGATACAAGTAGTTTTTACTTGAGGTTGGTTAGTAATTATCCATTTAGGTTTTTAGTTGAGATTGCTTGGTAATTATCCATTTAGGTTTTTAGTTGAGATTGCTTAGTAATTATCCATTTAGGTTTTTAGATAAAGCTGAGTTAATTCATTTAGGATAACACAGAACTTCAGCTTATATTTTAGATGTGTTGAAATTGTCTGCCTTGAAATCAGGATTCGTTTCACATATTGCTAATGTGGAGGAAGAGGCAAGAATGATTTGTCTTGCAGTGCTTATTTCATAGAATCATAGAAAGTTCAGCCTCTTCCAGCGAGATTTTTTTTTTTTTTTTTTTAATAAGCCATGAAAATGAAACAAAATTTTATTCACAGTGCTATTTTTCTTCTTCTAATTTGGCATGTCTCTTAGTCTGGTATAGGAAAAAAAAATATTTTTCTTTTTTTTAGTATTTTCTGCTTAGAGCTTTTGTTGACTCATATTGGTCATAGGCAGAGCGACAGAGAAATTATTTAAAAGTAATAAATAATACAAGCTTTTTTCTTCTTATTACTGTTTTTTTTGCAAAGGTTCGCCTTGATCATACTACCCGGACACTGAGTTTTGGCTCAGATTTGAATTACAGTACTAGAGAAGATGCTCCACTAGGCCCTCAACTACAAAGCATGCCTTCTGAGCAAATTAGAAATCAATTGACTGCTATGTCCTCAGCTCTGGCTAAGGCTCTAGCAGTCATTAAGCCTCCTCACTTACTGGTAAGTCATTTTAAATCTTCTGAAAATGTTGACAAACACACACACAGGGTTGTGTGATGTTTATCTGTTGCCCTTATGCAGCCTTTTGTTATTTTTTTGCTTGTTTGATCAACTGCTCATTCCAGTAATCTGTTTTCAGTGCAGTGGTAATCAATATTGTTACTGCTGTCCCCTCCCTTCAGAACAAATAATTGATCCTTGAGGTGTTAATACATACAAACATAGTGTAACATTACTGTATTTATTAATGACAAAGTATCCTTCTGCATCTGTTACACGCTCACCTGTTCTAATAGATCTAAATTTTCTGGTTTAGCAAGACAAGCTTGTTTTGAAGTTGTGAGATCATGCTTGAATATTACACCAAGGAGTTACTTGGTTTACCTTTCCTTGACGTAGGAAAGGCACTGAGCATCTAATGATTAATTTAACGTGACATTGCAAGGATTTGAGTAGGTAGCAATTGGTGCTTTTGTACACTTGTTTATTTTCAGAAGTGTGTTGCTCTGGTTTTCAGAGCATTGTGGTAACGATCTATGATCTAGTTTGACAGTAATGATGGGCTGCATTTATATACTTGTGGATTAAGGGGAAACGTAAGCTAGTAACTCGACACTTTATACCAAAGCTTTATATTTTAATGAATGTGTTTTCTCAGATTAGATGTACTTTTTAATTTCATTTTTTTCAGCCTGGTGGTAGTCAGCTATTTGTGCTTGTGAAGAAGTCATTCTTAAATGCACTCAACTAGGTAGTGTTTGGTCATAACTAAAATCATGTCAAAATGTACACAAGAGGCCTGACTTTAAATTGCCGGCCTTGCATATATCAGGTTTAGGATATACCACAAAATAACTTACCCATAGATGGGCCTACAGAGCTAGGATTTGTTTAAAATTTTGTATGCATTTTTGAAAATCCAAGAGCTTGGTTTCTTTATTCTTCCTGGAGAAACTGCTGTTGTGAAGAACCTGGAATGTAACTTCATAGTGGAATCTAAAAACATGAACAAAAGATCCCACAACTCAAGAACTGACCTGTTCTTGTCACTCCCTGTCCTCCTCACTGGGGCTGTTGGCTTCAAGGTCGGACTCACCGATGAGCTCACGTTTCAGGTTCTCCAGAGCCCTTTGGAGCAAGGTGTAAATCACTCTTGAATTTCCAGCATGCTTTGGTCATGGCAAGCTAAACCTTCACTTCTCTTAAAAGAGCAGTGGTAATTTTTTCTTTTGCTTTATGTTTATGAAAGATTTCATAGCAAACACATCGAATAATTTTTCCATATGGAAAAAAGGCTGATAGCAAGATGTCCATGTTAGATTCTTTATCCGGGTTGAAATACTAAGTAATATTCTTAAAATATAAACACACAAAGTAAGACTGTATCATGACACCTAATGCTAGCTTACTTAAGTTAGCTTGAACATATATTAACTGTTTTACAGCATTTAAGATAAAAGTATTTCCATGTAGGTTTTCCCCTAAAAAGATTTTTATTAATGATTGGTATTAGGTGGATTGTTGGTTTGAAAGAAAAGGCATGCTTTATCTGTACATTCATAGATAGAAATGACAAATAGTCTTACACTTGACATGTTAGTGCAATTGGCTGAGTAAGACATAAACGCTAGTAATTACGCTTGTAAAATTGGAGTACAGTATCAAGGTTAATATTGATCTGTGTGGTTAGAGAAGCTACAGAACAAGTTGATATCCTTTTTTCCTTTGCTATTCAGATCAAAAGTTTTCACTTTTTTCAGGTGCTTAAAAACTTTTCTGTCAAATTTGTTATAATTCACAAAATCGTTAAATTCATCTAAAGCTTTTCATTTTTGTGTTTCTGGCACCTCCGTTTAAGTGCTTGCAGATGTGCAACAAAGTATGGATGTTTCAGTGTTTTTGTTGAATGCCCTAGAAGTGACAGATTACTAAAAATACCTCTGAGCTAGCTCACATTTCAAAAGCAGCATGACTGAGGGAGCATAGCAAGCTGATTGGGCTGCAGCGTTTTGCTGCTTGCTGGACTGATTAAAATGGGCAGCTCCCTGAGCAGGCACAATTTATACCTTTTTGTGTGTACAGCATGAATATGAAGAACTGTATAGGTACTCTGGAGGAGAATGGTGGGGGGTGAAAAGGCTGCTTAAAGAATAGTCTATATGCTAGTGTGTAGAAGTCCAGTGCTTTTTATAATTTAATTAAAATTGTTTTATAGACAATGTTTATACCTAAATTGTTGACTCGCCAGTTTTTTATCATCTCACAGATAGTGCTTTGTGTCAATTAAGATATTTTTCTCTTATGTTAGTGTGTTTGGAAAAAACCAAAACTTTAAAAACAAGGGAGCTTTGGTGAAGTACACTACATGTGGTGGTATACTTGCTAACACATGCTGAGACAAACAAGATTGACGCTCCGTCCCGCCCCCCCCCCCCCCCCCCCCCCCCCCTTCAGTTAGGGTCTTACATATCACTAACATACAGGTGTGCAATACTTTTGGACAGAAAAAAGTGTGAAAATATCATATCTAATATGTGTTGCAGAATATTGTCTGATACAGACAACTTTCTCCATTTGCATGTGGTTCTAGTCAGTGAATACTACCTTGTTATGCCACTTGGATGAGTGATTAGATTTGTCATTACAGTTGTATTTCCATGCAGTTGGCAAGTTTAGAGAATAAAACTAACCTTGAGTTTTCTTTTGAGAAGCATTTACTATGCTTTCTGCCTTTTTAGAGAAGGTACTTACATCATTGTCTTATCCTTAATTTAAATTCAGCAAGAGAAGGAAGAACAACATCAGCTGGCTGTCACTGCCTTCCTAAAAAATTCAAGGAAGGAGCATCAGCGTATTCTTGCACGTCGTCAAACTATAGAGGAGAGAAAAGAGCGCCTTGAAAGTTTAAACATTCAGCGTGAAAAAGAAGAACTGGAACAACGTGAAGCAGAATTACAAAAAGTCCGTAAGGCTGAAGAAGAGAGACTGCGCCAGGAGGCAAAGGAAAGAGAGAAGGAGCGTATCCTGCAAGAGCATGAACAAATCAAGAAGAAGACTGTTCGTGAGCGCTTGGAGCAGATTAAGAAGACTGAACTGGGAGCCAAAGCATTTAAAGATATTGATATTGAGGTAGACAATTTATTATTGAAGTTTTGAGTTATGTTTTATGCTTTTGGTGTTATAGTGCTAGGCTGCCTGAATTTCATGTTCTTTACTAGTTTTATACTGTAACTGGTCTTATAAACAGTCCCTCTTAAAAATGAGACAGGCAGTTTGACACTGAAATATTTAATTTGCTCAACAGTGTAAGTAAACCTTAATACTGAGTTTGGATAGGACCTTTTTTTACCTAGAGGAATTAAGTCCAGCTGTGGGGTTTTTTTTCCCCCCTTGTTGTTTAAACAATATCTGAAATGCAGAATAAACCTCCAGATCCCATTTTATGGTACTTGGACTGTGTCGCAATTAAAAATCAAGCTACAAATCCTCTAGAGAGCTTGAAAAATAAAATACAAGTTATCCAGAAGAGAGGAAAAGAAACTGAGAATGTTTCTGAAGCAAATTACTTTAAAAGTAAAGGGGAAAACTGCAGAGAAACTTAAATAAACAAACAAACAAACCATATTTCTGACAGAAAAAAATGTTTGCTTTATTTTGTATTGATAACTTTACTTGGTTGTAGGATCTTGAAGAATTGGATCCTGACTTCATTATGGCTAAACAAGTTGAACAGCTTGAAAAAGAAAAGAAGGAACTCCAGGAACGTCTGAAGAATCAGGAGAAAAAGGTACAAAGTAGGAAGCGTGCAAAACCATGTCTGTACAACACTTCAGTTACTGATTGTGAACTCCTGTATTGATACATATGTATCTATATACACACTCACTCTTATATAATATTGATGTTGAAAATGTTACTGTATGAAACTGAAAAAAGGTAAATGTGTTAAAAACCAACTGAGTTTCTAGTATCAGTGCACAAATCTGTTCTATTAGTAGAGTTGATTTGAAGAAGGACCCTTAAGCTGTATGTGAACTGAGTCTTAGTTGGGAAGACTTGTAGTTGGAAAATGTTCAGGGAAGATTAAATGTTCACAGAAGGTGAGGCCATTACAGAGAAGCTAAATTTACTTAGTTGTATTAGTCCTCAGTGAAACAGAGGAAATTCCACTGCTAGAGCCCTTCTAGATTGCAGAAGAGTACCTGCCTGAAACTTGGGTGAGTATAAAAGTGTGAGGAACATCTTGTCATAGTAAATAGAAATGTATAGGCTGGGCAAAGTGAAAGTCAGCCAGGACTTCCCACAGTATTCAAAAATGAAACAGAGGTTATATGATACAGTTGGTAATTCAAGTCTCTTAAAACTGGCTTGATACTAGAAAGATGAAAGTTACTTAACAAGGTTCCAACGAGGATCTTTAATGCTGTGGGCCTGTAAGCCGGAGCAAAGTAGTAGAAAATTTAGCAGTAGAATTAGTTGCCACCTGGGTAAATATGACCTACCCAGAAAGGTCAGCACAGCTTCTATAAAAGAATTGTAAGCCAGGGCTTCCTCTTGGAGTTCTCTGAAGCTGTCAAAACAAACATATGAGTAAGGGTGATCTGGTTTGTGTAACTAAGTTGGATTTTCCAAAAAGCTTTTTATAAAGTTCTTCACCAAAGAAAACTTATCAGGTGTGGGATAAAAGGAAGAGTCTTTGAATGATGTTTAGTTTAGATAGATATACTTTATGTAGGGAAAGTGGGGGAAAAAAAAATATCCCCCAATCTTTAGCTTTACATTTTAAATGATGGGCTCCAAACTTAAAGTTCTTAGTCAGCAATGAGAACCTGGTGGTTCTGCATCTCAAGCACTGTGTGCAGTTCTAGTCTTTTTATCTCAAAAGGATGTGGTTGAACTGGAAGTTTGAGAGGAGGCCAACAAGAATTATCAGTGATGTGGATTGGCTTCCGTGTAAGAAATGTCTATGTAAATTAGTACCCCTACATCTGAAAGACTTCTGAAGAGAGGATGTGGTAGCAGTCTATATGACTGTACCTGTTGTAACAGCTGACGATGGGAAGCAGTTGTTCTTGCACTGACTGCAAGGGTTAGTGAACTAGGAAGCATCAAATGAAGCTAGTAGGAGCCATGTTCAGAACTATTTGTAGGGAGAAGGTGGGTCTTCATGTGCTGAGCCAGAGACACACAGGAGTTCTTTCCAAAGTATGTTGTTGTATATGAAAAACTTCTTTGAGTTCAAAAGGACAAGAGGAGAAATCCACCAATGCCTTCTAAATACAAAAGAACTTCAACACAGGAAATCCCGGGAGCTGAAAATTGATGAAGCTGAGAGAGTATTGTATATATGCCTGCCTCTATTCTTGCATCCTTGTCTAGGAGTGCACTTAGTTGCCAGTGGTAGAGGTAGGTTCTTGGTTAGGTGGACCTTTGATGTGGTCCAACATGGTTGCTCTTATGTAACAATAATATGTCAGATATATTGGAGACACCTTCAGATATTGGGGTTTTCTTTGGGGGATGCTGAAGATTGAGTCTTCCAGATTTGGTCTTTGCATTATGACATGCTAAAGGTATGTTATCTTTATTTAGATTGACTATTTTGAAAGAGCGAAGCGCTTGGAAGAAATTCCTTTAATAAAGACTGCATATGAAGAACAAAGAGTGCATGATATGGAGCTGTGGGAGCAACAGGAAGAAGAAAGGGTAAGAATTTTTTGTTCAGGTGATAAAATCCATTAGCAATGAATGAAAAATAGTGGTTTCGCACTGTCTTTTTTTTTTTCCCAGCTCAATTCAAGGGAAGAAGAGAAAAAGTTTGTATTGAATGAAATGTTAACTTTGCAATTTCATTATGCCTAGTGGACAGTAGTTTCTTCCAGCTTGGATCTGAAAGAGGAAAAGATAATTTCTCTTTCTTGTGGCTGAAGTAGATTGGATACAAATACATAGGAAGATTTTACTTTGTAATACTTTTTATGTTATCTATTTTTAGATCACCACTTTGCAGTTGGAGCGTGAGAAAGCCCTTGAGCACAAGAACAGACTCTCAAGGATGTTGGAGGATAGAGATTTATTTGAAGCCAGGCTCAAAGCATCACGACGAACAGTTTACGAGGTACATGAGAGATGGTATTATAATAAAACATTCCCCTAAGATGAGGAATTAAACTTGTGACCTAGTGATTCTTCATGAAAACTAGAAACAAATTAGTATCTATAGTGGCTCAGAATTATGGAATTGTTTATTTTCTGCTTTGACTAAAAAACAAAAAACCCCAAAAACCAACTTGCACCCATTCTTGGGTATTATTGCTTACAATTTTTGACAACTGTGGAATAGCTTATATGGAAAATAGTTATCTAAAAGATAGTTAAATTATTTATTTCAATACAGCTATTTGTAGGAGATCATTGGGTAGCATATGAGCAGCCAGCGCTATCTGTACACATACTTGGATTGACTGTGGTGATGGGATAATACTGACAATAATATTGAAGCCGAGAAATAGATAGAAATAAGTGTCAGTTGCTTTTTTTAATCCTTTTGTTTGAATCTGGAAATTATTTTGATAGTCCAAGTATTTAGTACTTCAAGTTATGTCTTATGTTTGCAAAATTTAATAACAAATTAGACCACGAGAGCAGGGAAAGAACTGTGCCTTTGTTCCTTGCTCTCCATTTTTAAAATTTTTTTGCTGAGGCTGTTTGTAGCTTTGATTATTTGGCTACGTTGCAATAAGTACTGGTTTAAAAAGGGGGGGGGGTGGGGCAAAAGATGTATTTTAACATGTTAAGTAACTGCATATGATTCTTTGCAACATTATAGATAATTTTAGGTAATGTATTTACTTTCCTGAAAAAGCAGTTGAGGGACTAAAATTGTGCATGCTGATTGCCTGTCTTCTAAGTAGGAGTATATTCCCTTATGTGAAATTTATTGCAGAAAAGGTTGAAATGGCAAACAGGTAGTTGTTTTTCAGTGGAGCAAAGTTAATATGTTGCTGTTGGTTTGTGTTTCTGTGCAGCTTTATTTAGCAATTTGTGTAACTGTCTAGCTCTTAAACATTACAGTTCTGGTGGCTTCATGTGTATTCTTTGTATTTCAGGATAAACTCAAGCAGTTCCAGGAACGGTTAGCAGAAGAGAGGCGTAATCGTTTGGAGGAACGCAAGAAACAACGCAAAGAAGAGAGACGCATTACTTATTATAGAGAGAAGGAGGAAGAGGAGCAAAGATTACGAGAAGAACAGCTGCTTAAAGGTATAATTGAGAACGTGATTATTTTATCTTTTGCATCCTTGACCCATTCCAGATGTGTACGCAGCTAAATTCTGGTTTCCCTGTTTCACTATATTGGAGGAAGTTTCTTCATGTTCAGTCAGTGGTGAAGGCTGTGTTCATTGCTATTAGATACTGTACCTTTACATATTGCCTAATGCACCTTCTGAATGCTTACGCGTGCAGTGTAGAGATGAAGGTAAAGCTTTATAGGAGGAAGGGAAAATGAAAGCAAATGAGCGCTTCCTGCCTTCCCCTTCTCCCAGACATGAATAGAGGAGGAGATAAAGTAAGGGAGGCTAATGAAAAATTGAGTCTTTGATTTTAGTCGTTTAGTTTGAGTTCTGGCCACTTGTTTGTGCACATTCTTAAAGAGAATAGAAAGGGAACATTGGTGTCAGATCAAGAACTAAAATTATAAGTGACTCGCACACCTTTCTTTGTGAATTGCTTTGTCTGGTAGCCCGTTTCAAAGCTTTAAAAGAGAAGAGGTGATGAGCATCCTGTAAGGTAAATTTCTTTCCTACTTGTCACTTGGCAGATGAAGATTTTATGTGTCAGAGTTCATAATCATGCAATATTTAAAAATCAAACCAACAAAACCCAAGCAGTCCTGAATATCAAATTTCTGATGCTGCTAGTTGATATTTTTGTTTGACCATTTCTAAGGAAGGGATCCTCTATGATGCTTGAGGTAGTTACTGATATTTTAGCTGGCACATTTGTGGTCTATACACTAAATAAACGTACAGGTACATTTTCTTTCCTTCCTCGCTAGCAGCTATTGTTCAGGATGTCAGGTTAATGGATGTATCAAGGTTTTCTTTCCTATTGCTTTGGAGTTAGGATACTTCCAGAAAACAGATTCTATGGTTATACACATCCTGTGAAATGCTTACTTACCTTTTTTTTTTTTTTTTTTTTTTTTCCTTTGGTCAAAAGGGAGAGATTGTATTTTGTAACCTTTCTGTGGATACAACAAAGTAACGGAATTTATTGTGGTAATACCTTCTATTTATTTTCTTAATTGCAGAGCGTGAGGAAAAGGAACGCATTGAGCGTGAGAAACGTGAGCAGGAACAGCGTGAATACCAGGAACGTGTCAAAAAGCTAGAAGAACTGGAGAAGAAAAAACGTCAAAGAGAAATGGAGATAGAAGAAAGAGAGCGTCGTCGAGAAGAAGAAAGGAGAGGTCTGGATGACCCATTTTCAAGAAAGGTAGGCAAATACTTGCAGATTTGTTTTCTTTTGGACTGCTCCTTCTTCTGTAGATTATTTGAAAGAAGACGGTAGCATTGTAAAATCATAGGCTAAAATTTTTTTTTTGTAAGTTGTAGCAGAAGTGGCTAATTTAATAGTTAAGTGATTGTCACTTAGTTTCAGCTCGCTATCAGGGATCTGGAGTCTGTAGTTTAGTAATAAAGTGAAAGAAAGACTACTAAGATCTCCAAGCTGTTTAAAAACTAAACAAATAAAGACTAAAATAAATATTGAATAAAACTTTCTTTAACGCAAAAGAGGAAAGCTATATTGGAAGCAAGTATAGTGACTCATGCCAAAGTCAGGAATTAGAGTAGATACTGAAGGAAAATCCCAGACTAAACATAAAAGCATAGTTTTATATTTTACAAGAAATATGCCATAACATAAAACATAAAAACAAGAGGTGTGTGCAACTTTCCATTTACAAATATAAGTATTGGGGAAACTCATTATCCCAGTCTAACAGGAAACAAAGCAAAAGTTATTTGCAAATAAATGTTTAATGATTTAACAAAATGTAAATGAGTACCACAAACCTTCTATGCTCCCACTTTTTCAGAGCTTATCAATAAGAGAACTAGTTTTGAATTTCATCCCCTATAGCCATTGTCTTTGTTTAATGCATACTTAATTGAGTAACGCTGTGAAGATAAGTGATCAGAGCTTGTATAAATTTTGATTATTTACCTGATAGACTATCATCACTGGTATTTTTCACATAAGAGGTACTCCTTGCCATGGGCACTTGATTATATGGAAAAGCTGACTCAGGTTCTGAGAAAGATACCTGTACCACTTGAAAAATGCCATTTGCATTTTTGGGATTCTTTGCTCACCCTTGTTTTTTGGGGTCATTTCTACAATCAGGTTGTCGAAAACATTTGAGTAGACACTCATGGAGCAGTGGATATGTGAGATCTTGTGCAACCTGTGTATTTCCCCATATTGAAGTGTAGACTTTGACAAATAACACTTTTCAAAGAGCAGTTTAAAACCAGAAGTTGTGTGAGTGTGAGATCAGATATTTTATATGGTTTACCTAATTTGCTTCTTGTGGTGGAATTAAGGAATAAACAGTTGTGTTAGAAATAGTTTAAATGGTTTGTCTTTGTCCAGCAATGGGGAGAGACGTTTTGCCTTTATTTAAGAAAAATACTGATTATTGCTTTGCCCTGCATCTAGCAACCTGTGTGAATCACAAATACTTCACTTGTTCTGTGCACTGAGGTACCATGTTAATGTTGTATAAACCTGGAACAAAATGGTCTCTGCTACAGAGAGCTTTCAGTTTGTTCAGTTACATTTTTTGATCTGGTTAGAAAGCACAAAACCAAATCATGTTTTGAATTAATTCCTACTGTCATTAAGCAGCAGGAAAGTGAAACTGTTAAAATTGTTACCACCTGTGTTAACACCTGTGTTAACAGGTGGTAGCTATGGCTCACTGTAGCTATTGTTCATGCACTTGTTCATAAACTTTTTAGTGTATTTGCATGTATCCTACCCTATTAGTAAAGTATGTGTCACAAAGGGGACCATATTGTTTTTAAACTCTGCCAGAAACAATAGTCAGTTAAGACCGAACTTAAGTTATTCAAACTCCTGATAGTTCAGTATTCTCCACAATGTAACAAGTGAGTTTTTAATGACATAGTATGTTCTGAAAGGAGTAAATTATATTTTGAAAATCTTCATTTTAAAGCATTCAGAGAGAATGTTCTTAATTTCTTATGACATACAGGAATCTCGGTGGGGTGACAGGGAGTCTGAAAGCTCTTGGAGAAGAGGTGGCGAGACAGAATCTGAGTGGCGACGAGCACCAGTGGAAAGGTAATTGTAGGGTTACTAAGCAACAGTTGTATTGGGCTCAAAATGTGTAGGCTCTCTTTTTATTGCTATTGCTAAAGCTGCGCTAACTGAATAATATCTCATGCCTTTACACCTCTGAAAGTTACCTTCTGTTTAAAAATTGCTTTGTAAGGATCTCAAAATGAGAGAGAGGTTTTATCTTGGAACTGCATTCAGATAACATTCCTGTTTTATTTAGCTTAGATATGTGGAGACTACCAGCCACCTTCTGCACCTGATAAACAACTTGCTTACTTGGTTTCTTTCTTAAAAATTTCTGTCCCACGCGAACATTGGTTTCAGTTGTATAAGTACAGAATGGGGAAGGATGACAAACAAATGCAGGGTTCCTGGATGATGAAACTGTTTGCGATTTTCCATGAAGAAAACTGACAGTAATGTATAAGAATAGTAAAGTCAAAATTCAGAGTCTTAAACTATTTAACTCCCAGAGTGAGTCACAGAACAGAAAATATATGCCATAGACTAAAATACAATTCTGAAAGACTGTATTGAACAGAGAAGGAGGGATTTCTGAAAAAAGAATATTCTGAAGGTACTTTGCACTTAAAAAAACAAAAACCAAAAACCAAACAAAACAACAACAAAAAACCCAAATGCTTGTTCACATCTATATATTTTAGGGGGGTTGGATATGTTCAGTAATAATGAAGACTGTTTATACAGTTGTAGAAAAGAAGATCTTTAAGATTTGTCGATCCCTCTGCTCCACAACAGGATGAACTGTGCCTAAAATATTTCTGATGCACGTCTAGTTGTTCTTAAAAGCCTGTGCTGATGGAGATATCACTGCTTGTTCCAATTGGCAGTATGTTTTATTGCTAAATTAGCCTTCCAAGTAGATAGATTTTTATAAATGTCTAACCTTAATTTCCAGTGCACCAATTTAAATCCATTAGAGCTTACTCTGACTCCAGTGTGTGAGCAGATTAATTTACACTCTCTCTCTAGTAATTTCTTCTAACATATTTGAGGAGTATGATCTTTTGATAAACAAAATAGTCTTTCAGTCTTTCCTTAAAAGCTGTGTTGCCATTCTTGGTGGTGATCCACTTTCTCATGAATTGCAAAATCAAAAATTGGATGAAACTCCTGGGTGAAGCCTTTAACTACTAACAGATTGCAGAAGTGTTTAATGCATCTATTTATAGGCTTCAATGTGATTTACTCCCCCTCCCACCCCCCCCAAATGACACAGGTGCCCCGTATTCATTTTTGAATCATTATAGCATAGAGTTTTTCTGAATAAGTGTTGTCTTAGTCATTTCTCATTCAACTTTGTAGAAATTGAGATGAGTGACTGCTGAGGAGTTAAAATTAGGTATACTTTGGATTATTATGTAGCATGTTCAGTAAAACTTCCTTCACTCTTTTACTAAGAGGAATATACTGAGAAATAGTAAAAGAAAATACTGATAACAATCAAAATTAATCTCTCTATGGAATTTTAAGTAAAACTGAATGTTTCTCCTTTTTTTTTTTCTTTTTTTGCCAAACTTGGAAAATAGCAAAGTAATAAAAGTGATTATGCTCAAACATAACTGCAGAAGAAAGGTGTAATTCGGCATTCTTTAGAAGACTCCAGTCTAACTTCAGTTGGAGGTTAACCCTAAAGCAAAAATATGTTGGATACACACACAGCAGTGCAATTCTAACTGTAACTGAGTAAAATAATTCCAAAATGTATTTCTGAATCAAGTGATAAAGGCAGTAACATAGAGGACAGAGCATCAGATTTAATTTGCAGCATGTATCTAGTTCTAAGTACAGCTATTGGATATATGTATTAAAATGTCCTTATGAAGGCTAGTACAAGGAGAGAAGCTATAAAAGGTGTCTCGCAGACATTAATTTCTCATGGAAATGGCACAGTCCTGGCGTTGCATGCCATATTGATACACAGGTCCTTACAGTCATGGAGCAACCAGTTGTACTATGCAGCAATCCCCAGAGTACTGGATTCCAGGTGATCGGCATGTTCCAGTGTTCTCAGTCTTTTCCATACCATAGTTTCAGTTACAAGAAAAAACAAGATTATAGAAGGGCAGGAGAGTCCAGAAAGGGCTGTCTGTCTCTTGGACAGCTAGTGGCTTTATTATAACTAGACTGTGAGTATTTGCTTTGTTCCTTCACTGTGCAGGAAAGGTAGTTATTGTAAGAAACAAAAGAGGAAAATAAAACTAATGATCTTTCTGTGGTAGATGTAATAAAATTTTATAAGGAAGATAAAGTCAATCCTGATATAAAAAAAATATTACAAATATTGTGATTGCAGGAAAAAGAGGTTAACATAAAAGTGCTATGTAGGAGTTAAATTAAAAGCCAGTTGGTTTAGCAGAAAAAGTCATTTTATGGTGGTACCTCTTGTTCAAGTCATAAACCTGTAACAGTGGTAGACACTATAGTGTGAACTTCGCCAGCAAATTTCTGCTTTATTTGGGAACGCTGTCCACATGCTTTTAGCTCTTGTAGATCTGTGTGTAGGGTTTTTAGAGGTTATTGAAAAATGGGTTATATAATAGTAACTGGATTGCATTACTACCAGTGACTGCCATTGAATAATATTCTTAATATTCATGCATCCCTCTGTTGTTATTAATTTATCAGATGCTGTTTGACTCTTAATTTCAGTAACCTTTTAAAGTGGGAGTTAGGTTTCTAAGAGGGAAAGAAGGACAAAAACTGAAATATGAACACTAAAGTGAGAGGGAAAGAAGGACAAAAGCTAAATATGAACACTAAAGTTGTCAAACGGGAAAAAATATAAAAACAACAGATGAATAATTCCATCTGCAAGTAATAGTTTAAAAATTAGAGTAGTAATAGTTTAAAAATAATAGTTAAAAAAATAGATTTAAAAATCTTAAAACCCTGAAGCAGTACCTGAGTATGAATGAATTAAATACTTGTTCATTTGATGAACTTTATAACCATTTCTCTACATGTTTTTTACATCAAAATAATCAGATTTTTCAAAGGCGATTATCCAATTTGAGTCTAAATGGAAGTTAACAATCTCCATGTCTTGTTTTTATTTCACAGCTCAATGATAATTGCATTCTCCCTTACTCTTCCAAAACTAGGAAATACACTGCTCACAATTCCTCAAAAATCTTGAGATGCAGAGTTGTCACAAACTGTTGCCTCTTTGTTCTCACCTCTTGGAGTCCTACATCTGTTGTTTTGTAGCAAGTCATTGCTGTTCTTTTGTTTACATTTTAGTAGCATAGTGGATTTCTAAACCTGTGGGGTTATTTGTTTTGGTTTGGTTTTGATTTTTTTTTTTTTTTTTTTTTAATCCGTGAGATTTAACTCCAGTTTCTCTTCTCTTGCCAAGAAGCAGGCACCAGTACATCTCTATGATGTACTATTGCTTGTTTCTTCTTATTGCTGAGTAACTAGCTTAGGAAGGTTAATTTCCTAAAATAAAGAAATTAATCTGGTGACAAAGCCAAGGTTTGTGTTTTAAATATATGTGTAAAATCCATAGACATTAAACTAAATGGTGTGTCCGGAGAAGTGACAGGAGTGGAAGGCTCTAACCGTTGTTCAGCAGTGTCTGATCCTTTCAGTGTTACAAATCCAAACATATTTCAAAGATGAACTGATGACTCAATAGCCCAGAGAAAATTCTCACCAATTCTTTACTTCCCACATACATCCTAGTAAGGAGAGTTCATGCAAGCACTGACAGCCTTCCAGAGCCTGGCGCACCCTGCTTGCCGTCAGGGAGTAGCAGTGGATTGAGTCATGAGTTTACTGCGTTGTCCTGCTGTATCTAGTTGTGGATGCTTGTCAGTGAGGGTATTGCCAGTCTGTTGGGCTGGAACTGTGCCAAAGCATATGAAAGCAGGGATTGGACTGTAGGGTTGGCATGTGTGTGAAGAAGGGGGGATACCTACTTGATGGTTGTGGTTTTTTTAATACTGGTTCTTTGAGACTTAGCTTGAGTTTGTCAAATTAGGCTTGGTGTAAAAGCCAAACCTCTTATATGTTGTGTTGCACAGATAACCAACAGTGGACTGTAGTTATCCCCTTCAAACTGTAGTTTTGAAGGAGATAATAAACTGTTCAGTCTTTACTGAAGCTGTAGGGATGGTGACCTACCACTTTCCCATAGCAGTGAAGGCAATTAGAACGTGTGCATTAGAAAACTGCAAGTTCTGTAAATGTATTTGCAACCACACATCAAGTGGATACGTTCAGAAATGGCCTTGAGGGGTTCAGTACTGTCGATCTAATACGTAAAGCTTTCCTGGATGTCAGCTTCTACTTTTTGCTCATTCCCTATGGTTTTACAGAGATTGGCGCCGAGGAGAAGCAAGAGATGATGAAAGATCTTTCCGACGAGGGGATGATCTGCCCCGACGAGGAGATGATCTGCCCCGACGAGGGGATGATCTGCCGCGACGTGGTGCTGCAGAAGAAAAGGAACGTTCTTCTATGGAATCAACAGAGGACAGGCCACCTAGGCGTGAAGGGGATGAAGACAGGCCACCTAGGCGTGAAGGGGATGAGGACAGGCCGCCCAGGCGTGGATTGGATGAGGACAGGCTGCCCAGGCGTGGTTTGGATGATGATAGAGGGAGCTGGCGGGCTGCAGATGACGACAGGGGTCCCAGGCGTGCTTTGGATGACGACAGGCCACCCAGGCGTGCTTTGGATGACGACAGGCCACCCAGGCGTGCTTTGGATGACGACAGGCCACCCAGGCGCGGCTTGGACGATGACAGAGGCAGTTGGCGTGCAGCAGATGACGACAGAGGACCCAGACGTGGGCTGGATGACGACAGGCCACCCAGACGGGCTTTGGATGATGACAGGCCACCCAGGCGTGGGCTGGATGATGACCGGGGCAGCTGGCGCGCCGCAGACGACGACAGGGGTCCCAGGCGCGGGATGGATGACGACAGGGGTCCCAGGCGCGGGATGGATGACGACAGGGGTCCCAGGCGCGGGATGGATGATGACAGGATGTCAAGGCGTGATGATGACAGGGGACCGTGGCGTAGCGCAGATGATGACAGGCTCTCCAGACGAGATGATGACAGGGGTCCATGGCGTAGCAGTGATGATTCAAGGCCAGGTCCTTGGAGACCATTTGGTAAACCAGGTAAAATATAATAATATAATAATCTTCCCTCCAAAGCATGTGTTAACCTAGTAGATAATGGATGTAATGTACTTGGTGTCAGAGATGGGAGAATCAACTCTGAAAATGTCTGGATTAACTTGGTTAATGTGGACACTCCTTTACTTAGTATAATTAAGCCTTTTAATTTGGTTGAATTAAAAAAAAAAAAAAATGCAGCAGTGTTTATTGCTTGCCTGGAAGATGGCTAAAGGTCACATAGTAATGCTGGTAATTTACCTATGTGCAAAACCAAAATATACAAGTTGAATGCTCTGATGGGAGAGAAACGTTCTCACTAGATTAGCACACCTTGGTCTCTTTCCCTGCCCCCCTCTATATGTCTGAAATTAACCTCCTTCTAAGGAGGATTTTGATACATCATTCAAGTGGGTCTGGTTTTGATAAGCTTTTTTTGTGTACAAAGATATTCCTCTTTTTGTCATTCCTTTTTTGCTTTTGTGTCTACCTTTCTTGAAAATCCTGCCTTGAGCAGGACCTTCTGAGGTCCCTTATAATCTGAATTACCCTATTCTTACATAGTTTATTTCTAGTCTTAAGTCTTGTTGATGGTGACTACTACAACTGTTTCTGGTTCTTTTCAGAACTGTTGGTGATGTTTAAATGTTAGATATGATTTTGATTTCCTGGTTCTTTTTTAGAAAAAAAACTGGTTCTTTTTCCTGGTTCAGATTTATGTATTCACAGGTGCCACATCAACTTTTATAGACGCTAATTCTGTAATCCAAACCCATAGAAAAGTTATTGTAAATCTTGATACTCGCACTCCAATAGCTTTCTCCTTTTTCCTATTTAAAGAAAAAGCAGGCTACGTAATAAAGAACTCCCATTCATAAATAACTGAATGATATTGCAGGATGTGCTGTGTAAGTAGATGGTAAACAATAGTCATATTTTAAAGTAGTGCTTTAGAAAGCAGTAAGTTCTTAAAAAATTTGCTTGCCTAAAATCTCCTCACTTGTAGATTTTCACAAAGGAATCTGCTGAGCTACCCCCTTTACTTCTTCCTGCACTTGTTTTGCACAAGACCCTTGAGGAGTTTGTGGTTTCTGACTGAAAACTGCAGGGTGTAATCAGCTCTGCTAAACTGTTACAGACAGTCCTGATAGATGAGGTATATATTACTGTCTTTATATTAAGCAGTTTCTACAGTGTTTTGTATATGGCTCCCATTCAATGTGCGCACTTTTTACAAGCATCTGGAGTTGGATCCTCAGGGATCAAAACTTGAAAAACCAGTTTCTAAGAGGGAAGTAAAGGATTCTTTGTCTACAGAGAGATCAGAGGTCAGTCAGAAATTCCTTTCACTGTGTTTCTTATAGGGGGATGGAGGGAACGAGAAAAGGCTCGTGAGGATAGCTGGGGGCCTCCCCGAGACTCCAGACCTCCAGGAGACCGTGAATGGGATAGAGACAAAGATCGTGATGAAAATGAGAAAGACCGTGAATTTGATAGAGAGAGAGATTTTGATCGAGATGATCGCTTCAGGCGTCCCAGGTTTGACTTCTCTGTTTAAATACTTCTAGAATGTTTCTGTTAAAAATAAAAAAAAAAATGCCTTGCTGATAAAGAAATAATGTGACATCGCCAAGTGAAAGGAACAGTGGTTGGTTTGTATGAAATTAAGCACTTTAAGGCAGTAAATGGATAATGGCATTTTGGGGGCTTCTTTGTTTATTATTTTTAAGAAGACGTTAACTGTTTACAGAAGGAATCCCAAAATGCTTTACTGCTTTTAAATATATATATATATTTTTTTTTTTTTTAAACCTGTTACCAAAGAATTTCATGTTAGGCTCCAGAAAAACAGAAAAGGGTTTGGAAATATGTCAGTATATTAAATAGAGACCCACTGGGCCTGAAAAGATCTGTGTTGTGATTTATTATTGCTTCTTTCCATAGCAAAAGTAAAATCTTAACGTTTAGTCTTATTTTATGTTTTGAATGGCAAAAGGGATGATGCTGGTTGGAGAAGAGGGCCAGCTGAGGAAACTTCTAGCTGGAGAGATTCAAGTCGTCGTGAAGAATGGGACAGAGGTGGTCGTGACATGAGAGATCGACGTGCTGATGACAGAGATCCACCCATCAGAAGAGGACCACCACTCAGATCTGACCGCGAAGAACGTATGTTTATTTTAGTACTCCTAAAGGCTTACATTCATTATAGGGCCTTCATGTTACTCTGACAGTGCTAGGATGTGGTAAAATGGGAATAAGTTGTATTTTCAGCCACTTAAACTCCCTTTGCTTAAGCAAAGTAATAGAAAGAAGCTTTAGTGTAATTGAGAATTTTTCCTTGAATCTTAACTTTTTTTAGTTGCACTTTTTTCTATCATAGTAGCATTTCACATCTGCGGTAGAAGGATAACATCTTAAGTATGCAGTTTTTATAGTAGGATTATGTTCAGGGTGAATGAAATTCCTGTACTTAAATTATCAAGATAGATGTCCCAGAAGGTAATTTCTGGCTCATTTCTTAAAACTGTTAACATGTGAGGGAAAGATTTCCAAACAAGGCCTGTGGGTTTCACACTATTAATGGTGAATTGATAGTGAATTTGATGAATAACCTATTTTAATTACATACATTAACCTGTTTTAATTATGTACACTTATTAGTCCTTTGCTGTGTTCTAAAAATACAATAACAGCAAATACATTTAGCCTGAGATACCACGTCTTCCAGTTCTGGCGTTCTCAGGTTCAGAATCTCACGTGGTCTCTGCCGTGAGTCTGGGTGCTCCCTGCACGTGGGAGGGTGCTGTCAGGCAGGTGGTCTCGGAGGGCAGACTGGAACGGAGTATGTCATACGGGACTTCAGCTGGCAGAAAGGCTGAGAGCTCTCAATGGGGAGATTTGTTGTTTTTAATATATCAAGAAGTTTTGGGATTTGACTGTCTGGTTTGGTATTTGACACAGCTTTGTTCACATGTAGCTGGGATAGAATTCTTAACATCCTTTTGGTGGAAATGAACAATTTTTCATATAGTAAAGGATAGTGAATGCTGTTACCAGTGGAGTTGTGTAATCCAGTGCTGTTTATACCTCTGGTTTCAGTGGGCTGAAGAGTAATTTGCTGTCTTTTGAGTCAATGAACACTTAAACATTTTCCACAAGTGTTTTTAAGTTAGGATTTTTCTGTTTTCAGGGTTCAGTCATTTCTAAGGACAGGCTTTTGTGCTTTTAACTCTGATAATGATATAAGAATATACTTTTACACCATAAAACCATGTATATCAATAGAACATTCTTAATGCAGTTGTTGTGTTTTAAAGATGACACTTGGATTGCTCACAACAGTCCTGAATCTGAAAAGAGGCTTGAGTAGTTCCTGTCTATTACTTCCCTATAAAATTAAACTGTGCATTTGGCCATCATCATCATATTACCTCTTGGCAAGATTGAGAATCAGTAAATCAGACTGTCAGTGCCGGGCATATTTGTTTAAACTCTTGCACGCTGCTGGTGGAGCATGACAAAGGTTGTTTTATTGTCTTTCTGTATTTGTAGCAAGCTCATGGCGGCGTGCTGATGATAGGAGAGAAGAACGTGGAGAAGAACGTGAACCAGTTCGGCGATCAGCTCCTGCTCCTGCTGCTCCTCCAGCTTCTGCTCCCCCACCAGCATCAAAAGATCGAGAAAGAGATGGGGAGAAGGAGAAAGGTTCCTGGAAAACAGAAAAGGAGCGTGAGCCCCTTCGCCGTACTAAAAATGAGACAGATGAAGAAGGGTGGACCACTGTACGACGTTAAGTGAAAATCACAGAGTTTAACCAATGTTTTAGCTTTGATTTGATCAAATCCACGGATTATATTTGTGCTTATAAACATTCTGGATTGGAATTCTTTAACAAATGTTTTGAGGTAACATGAAAGCATGAGCTTGAATTACTTACTCATATAGATTGATCATGCACAAAACTCACAGCAGAAGGTTGGAAATTGAATGCCAGTTTTGGAAATTTCAAATGATGCTTATTTCATGGGTCATTTGTTGCTAAAATAAAAAGAAGCAAGCCCAACAGCTGTCTTGAGTAATGCTTCTGTCTCGCACCAAAACAGGCTGACCTTTTTATTTTTAGTCTTTCTTAATTTGGAATGGGGTATTATCGTCACAGAACATGCATTTGAAAACACCTCTGTTCAGACAGTGGAATTATTGAAAAAGCAGAGCTAAATCAATTTCCATAATTAGCCAAAAAAAATAGAAAAAATATAAAAGCCCTCTTTTACATAGGTATCTTTGAGGGCAGGCGGTTTCCAAGAGGCGTACTTTATCACTATCTAAAGTCAGTAAGTTGTTTAAATTTGAATTAAATACAATAAACATAATGAGCATTAGCTACACTGGGATATTTTCTGTAGATTTACTTGAACACATAACGCCTATGAGGCCATTTTGCAGTCATTGTTCCAGTAATGTATACTGCTGCAGTGTACAACCACAAAACTTCAAGCTTTTACAATTTAAGTGTTTTGGTAAGCATATGGCTATGTATTTTCTGTTGCCAATATCACAACTGCTTTTTCCATTACTGGATAATTCATGCCTTTCAAGGATTTATAAATATTGTCATATTTAAAATGTGTGGTTTTGGAGAAACTGTTGAATTTTCCCCAAATTCTTTGTCTTCAGGGTCGATTCTTTCCCCTTCCAAAAAAGCAATCTGTAGTAATGGCTGTGTTGACTTCAATTTTGGGGTGCGGTAACAACGATTAACTATCTGGTCATACTGAAGCCAACACAGAACTTGCTGCTGTGTGTTTCTTCAATGATAAATAAACAACTTAAGGAATTAGCTGCTGCAGTGTCTTGACTTTTTAGTAACTTCCTGCAATCTACGTTCATGCAGAACAGCTGCTGAACAACTCTCTTCTGTATGCATACCTGTTCCTGTACCAGCTGAGGGAGAATGTGAGAACACCTGGGATGGTTTCTTCCTGAGAAGCCTGGTTTAATTTTTATGTGTGTGAACACAAGTTGTAATACTCCTCTTGGCCTTTTCCTGTCCTCTTCTGAGCTTTCCAGGTCCTGTTTGCTTGACAGGAAAAACTTGCATCTCACAGTCATCTTTGTGCCGTTGGAGCCTGTCACTTCATTGCTTGTTGAGTTCCTTCAGAACAGTAGTGTTTTCTAAACAAACAAAAATGTTTCTTTGTGCCTCATACAGTCCTATAAGGGATGGAACCAGACATGGCAGCTATCCAGTAACAGAGCGTGCTTTCTGGATTTGGGGTAGGGGGTGCTGCTGCTGTTCAGCTACCTGTTGCAGTCCTTACGTTCTGTGTCACAGGATCATTCCTGTTAAAAGAGACCCCTGGAGCTCACCAGTCCAGCTTCTTGCTGTGAAGTCAGACTGTGTTACTCAGAACCATGTTTTTCTCCCATGTGGTCTTGAAAACCTCCAAGGATGGAGACTGCACAACCTTTCTGGGCAACCTCTTCCAATGCTTGACTGCTCCCACAGTGAAAAAGTGTAACACTGTCTTTTTGGCTTCTACCTGTTGTCTCTCATCCTCCTGCTCATGCACTGCTGTGAAAAGCCTGACTTCATTTTCCTGTAACTTCTTGCTGGCTGCTGTTGGTCTCCCCAAAAGCTTCCCTTCTCCAGGCTGTTCAGCCCTTTTCCCTCAGCCTGTCCTCCCAGGCAGCTGCTCCAGCCCCTGACCATCTTGTTGGCCCTCTGCTGAGCTTGCTCCAGTTTGACACTGTCCTCCTTGTATGGGGGGGGATATGGGACCCAGAACTGCATGCAGTAGTCAAGATGAGGTCTACTGCGTGCTGAGTAGAGGGGGATGCTCTCTTCCCTCATCTACAAGCTGTGGTCCTGTCCAAACAGCCCCCGATCTGCTGGTTCATGCTCAGCTTTATGCCTGCCAGGGCCCTGGAGGCATTTGAGCCACCCCCCAGCCTGTCACTGCAAGGGCTTCTTCCTTGGCAGTGCAGGACGCTGCCTTTCTCCTTGTTGAATGTCACCAGGCTCCTGCCCAGCCTGCCTCAGTCCTGCTGGATGGCAGCCCTGCCCCAGGTGTATTGACTGGGCCTCCCATGGTGGTGTCCTCCACAAACCTGCTGACCTCCAGTGCACCCCACTGCTGCCTCCGGGTCCTTGAGAAAGACATCAGGCCAGGTGCCGGACAGACCCCTGTGATCCCCCCTCCAGGCACAGTCCAGCCCCTTGACCCTGATGCTGGGCCTGAACGGCCGACCACTTTTTCTGCCCACCCGGTTGTCCAACTAGCCTGGCTGTCACATCCTAACCTGGGCACAAGAATATTGTGTGAGACAGTGTTGAAAGCCTTGCTAAAGTCGAGATGAAGAACATCCACTGCTCCTTCCCTTGTCCACAGTTACTTTGTTATGGGAGGCAGGTGAGTCAGGCATGATTTACCCTCAGTAAATCCATGCTGACTGTTCCCAATCACCTTCTGCATGTGCCCAAAAACATGCTCCGAAAAGACTTCCTCTGTGATTTTCCCAGGGACTGAAGTGACACCATCTGGCCTGTAGTTTCTCAGATGGTCCTTTTTTGGCCTTTGGGCCTTTTTTGAAGATGGGTGAAACATATGCCTTTCTCCAGTCATCAGGGAGATGTAAAGAGTGATTATACCTCCAGTTACATATTTTTAGTTTTGTCCAAACGAAGCCATTTTTACATGGGGATAAATGTTAGTGATCATTGCACCAGCTAAAACTGTTCCCAAATCTGTGTTCTTAGCTTCCATTATTTGAGATCATGATAATGTTGCCAATACATGTAAAATTCTCAGGTCTGGGCAGCTTGAGAAAAGATCTGCAAGATGTGAGTTTTACAGACATGCCAGTGTGTTTATTTTACTGCTTGATCATAACTACAGCAATCAGAAACCACTACTGACCAAATCCAACAGCTAACACCTCTGTCTACTGCCATAATTATACATTAGCACAAAGTTTGGTTACCTGCAAATGTTGATGAAGTCAAATGGATTCTCTGTCAAGCATTGCTGTGTTTGATTGATTCATGTTCAGTTAAACATCTACAATTTTCAGTGAACCTTAGAAGAATACAAGCTGTCACACGCTGTATTTAGAAGGCAGAACTTAAGGCGGCTGCTGCTGGTTAAATGGATGCAAATGCTGCTCATTAAATCTCCAAGAGCAGAGCACGGCGGGTGATCAGGTATGAACAGTTCAGTCTCCTTCCTACCCCAGGAACAGCCCAGAGACTGACAGGCAGGGCTGAGGACTGTCACAGTGCTCAGCAGAAGCAGGGTATAGACATTTTAGTTATATTTTCTCTAAAGTGCCTTTGTTCTAAAAAAATAAATATAAGATAAAATCAGTATTTTATGAGAATTTGCAGAGCAGGGCAGGGGCAGTGAATGAAGTGGTGCCACTCCAGCCTGGGCACAGCCACAGCTGCGTGTCAGGAGTCACGGCCTTGGTTACACGGGCATCGGTGCAGCCACGGGCAGGAGCAGGACAGGCTGGGGAGCTACGGTGCAGGTGGGCTGGTGGACAGCCAGGAGGCAATCTCAAACGGGAGGGGTACTGGAAGTCTTGTCTTGCTGTAAATGAAATGCATCTTTGTTGTTTTAATATCCACGGGCTGCAGGCATTGACAGGAACTGCTACATTTAAGCAAGTTTTCCTTCTGTAACTAAAGGGTACTGTTGACTTGGGTAAGCCTAGCAAATAAACCTGTTAGGTCAGTGAAATCCAAGATTCAAAATTTACCTGTTATTCAGGTACTAGTACCCATCCTGTGTGGTTTAGTGAAGAATTGCAAGAAATAAGCACGTGAGTGGCGTAACAAGAACACCCAATTCTTCCTATTTTGCCATGGTGGGACCAGCTTGAACTGAAACGCTCCACACTTTGGCTGGTCCTGCTCTTAAAAAGAATTATTAATGCATTTAATTATGGTAGGCTGGAGATTCTACAAGCTATTCCACTGCTTTTTGTTAATCAAAATCTCCCTTGCTGCAATTCAAGCTTTATTAGTCCTTTCACTCTTGGGCAGGACGACAACTTACTGGCTTTGCTACATCTTTTTTCGCATTTGAAGATCTAGCATATCGCTCTTCTGCTTTGCCCAGACTATGGGCATATTAGAAGTAATTACCTTCCTCCCCATGTGACTGTTAGCAGACTATCTTCAGTATATGTTAACCTGTACATTTGGTGGGTCAAACTGGCGCACCTATGGGAAGTACAGACATTTTATAGCCATCATGGTTTAGTCCTATGGCAGCTACCTGAGGCACTCTGGTCAGCAGTAAGACTGAGAGCAAACTCTGTCCAGATAGGACTTCCACTAAAGATGGGTACGGACTTACCTGATTTCAGCTGGATCAAGTTATCCATGCATCCAAATAGTAGTTTTTAATTAGAAGTAGCTTGCTTTTTGCCGAGACTAGTATCTACTGAGGATGATCCTAGGCTCTCCAATACTCTGTGTTCATTCCTCTTACCAAAACCACTACAGAAAAGATTCCGTCACTCACACGCTTAGGAATATTTCTCTGTAATAAAGTGATTCTCTGAAGATAAAATATTTGGTTTAAATGAGTGGCTGCAATCTTTTGATTTGCAGATGCCTGTAGAATAAATGAAAATAATATGAGGCTTGCTTTTCTTAGACCTCTTCTTTGGAGCATATAACACCTTCCAACCTGGGCTGCTTCAGATTAAGCTATTTGCTGTTCCTAGGATTTAAGTTACTAATGTAAATTGCTTCCAGTAATTTAAGGAATCAAAGTAAGGCTGTAAGCACTATCCATTGTAATAAGCTTTTCAGAGTGACCACGAACAAGCATGTTTCTGCTTACTCAGTGCCACAAGGAGTGTGCTGGTGCACAGGAAATCGCAGCAGCTTACTAAAAAAAAACCCAAAATGTCCTTAAAGGTTCAGCCTTTATAAGACGCTGATTTGCAAAGTTTAAATGGCAAGTTATCCTGTTGAATGATCATGTGAAGTAACCAAAGAGCCTTGCTCTCAGGCTGCCTTTTGCTGATTCTAACTCTTGCCATCTCCTTTCTGGAATAGTTTGGGGTTTTTTTTCCCCCCTAACTGGTCTTTTGAAGCTGTTACTCTACCCCCTTACCTGTTAAGACTTTGATCAGATGCCTAATGCCGTGTTGTGGCTACGACAGGCAGCTCTTGGCCTTTCCACAGCAAGGCCACAAGTACGGGTGTAGGACGAGAGAGGAACCGGGAGCGACAGGCAGCAGCAGAGGCCACTGATACAACAGCTTTCCTCCTACACGGGCAGAGGGAAGAGACAGGCACCGCAAAAGGCCAGTACCATCCAAGGCAGGGGACCTTCTGGTGTTGCACTAGCGCTGTGGCTACACAGTAGCTCGATGTACAGACCAGAGAGGAGGGGTGGGTACACTGCAGACGCTGCAAGGAACGCCCTGCATCCAGCCCTGCCAGAATGACCCCGCAGCAAACACCCGAGAAAGCCTGCCTTAGATCTTTCTTGCTTTTGTGTCCAGTAACAGTCAACTGCATTAAAATGTACGTGCTGATCTTCAAACTTCCCACAAGGAGGTAACAAAAGTACAGAAGAAAAACTCTTCCCAGAGCATCACACTTGAGCTTGATTCTAACGTGTGCTGGATACAGATCCAACCTCTGTGGACCAGGCATCACAAAACCAAACACACCCGTGGTGCAAGCCCCACAGAGTGAGAGCAGTGGGATACTTAGCAAGAGGAGAGGGTAGCTGCCACAAGGTTAGCCGCAGCCACTGTGAAGTGTTACTTAATGCAAGCCCCATTGCACTTGGTAATTAGACCCGACACCATCTTCGGAGCCATTTGATGAAGATTTAAGAGAACACTTCCACACAAAATCAGTTTCTCCCTCCTAATTGCTGCAGCTGTGAGTCAACAGCAGCGATGAATAACGAACCAGGCCCTCCTCCCCAGCCCACCCTGCACACATTTTGACTCCATTCTCGGCTGTCCTGCTCTCCCCCTCTCCTGTCCCCATCTCCCACCCCATTGAGCTGCTTATCAAAAGGAATCCATGCAAACCTGTGTCACCCCTCACTCTCCCAGCTCCCTTTTTTCTATCAGGACCCATCTCCTTTCTCATCCTCCTGGTGATGCCCCAGCAGTTCCTCCTCACCTCCCTGCTTTTGGCAGGGCCACCCTCATGGGCCGAGCACCCCGCCACGTCCCGGTTGTCGGTAAAGCCATCTACAGCATAACCCTCTCTGCACGGAGACCTTGGGGACCTGCCCTTCGGCTCGGAGGACTCCTAAGCAAACTGCAAACCTGCTGCTGCTCCTTGTCCTGCCTCTGAGTCACAGTAAAAGAGCTTTCTGATCTCTTGAGGATTAGAAGCAACGTAGCCCTGTCTGATACTCGGTATCAAGGAACTGCCATCACCTAGGGCCCAGGTCTTCAGCATCAAACTTACATTTTCTATAGTCTATGTAGCGTTAAGGGTATTTGTTAACCACACAGGTAGATCCCTCCCACCTTGCAGTGAGTTACAGCCACATTCCCTCAACTCTTGTAAAGATGTCACCTCCCCTTCCACCGTTCTGCTAGTCACAGCTTTCTGCTTTGTCCAGGTCTCTTCTCTCCAAAGGCTTCCCACCACCTCCCCATTCTCCACCACAAACACAAGCTGCATCAAAGCTCAGTCTCTGCCATGTTTGCTGCCTTTCCTTCTGCCGAAAGGGCTCGCTTTGCACCTCGGCCCAGAGTCATTACGTTTTCTAACGAGCACGTTGATGCTTTCTCCTCTCAGACCTTCCCTACAGCCGCGTATCGGACGCGGGGACCTGCGAGACCGGCACCGTCCACGCTCACTAGCAGAACGGATCACGGGTGACCGTGGGGCACCGCTCTCCCATCGTGCCAGGTAGGACGCTGCGATTTCGGGGAGGAGGCATTAATTACCGAGAAAGTACCCGAGCGCGGGTTCGATCAACCATTTGCTTCCCGGTTTTAAGATCGGCAAAGGAAATTGCTCGGATGTTTACGACCTGAAACGCGGAGCGTTGTACCCGAATTAAACACCCTGCTATCACCAGGCCGGCCGACAGCTCTCCCGCCCGGCCCCCGCGGGGCAGCACCGGGGCTGAACGACCCGGCCGGACCCCCCCCGACGGCGCGGCGCGGAGCGGCCGGGGACGCGGCCACCGCCGATGCCCCCCGGGGCCGGGGCAGAGCCGGGCCCGGCCGGCGGCAGAGGACGGCGCTGCCCCGGGGACCCCGCCGGGCCCCCGGCCCCGCGCTGCGCGCTTTACCCCCCCCCCTCCCAGTTAGAGCTCGCCGTAAATCCGTTTCCATATGTAAAAATCACATATATATATTTTTGTTTTTCTTACAATAAACAAATACAGTGCATCGCAGCGGCGCAACTCCCGCGGCCCGGCGCCGGGCTCGGCGCGGGCCAGCGCGCACCGGACGCCACGGGCGGCGCGACACCGGCCCGGCGCCGCCAGCCTCCGCCTTTAATATATTAACGTGTGAAGGAGCAAACCCGCCATCCGCTCGAAGGACAAAGCCCCACGGGAACGGGAGGGGAGGAGGGCAGGGCCGCCCCCGGGGTCCCGGCGCCTAACGGCCCTTCTTGCCCAGGGCGGTCCGGGCGTGTTTGAGCTGTTTGGCCGCCTGCATTTTGGAGAGGGGGCAGTACTTGATGGTGTGGGCATTGTCGCCGCTGGCGCCGCAGAGGGGGCAGGTGTAGCGCCGCAGCACCGGGCAGAGGACGCGGCCGTCGGGTCCCTTGAGGATGTGGGTGGTGTAGAGGGCCACGGCCTCCTTGTTGTTCCGGCAGAAGACGCAGACCTGCAGCTCGGGCTTGAGCAGGCGGGAGGCGGCCCGCGGGTGGGCCGGCAGCCGCCCCGCCACCACCACGCCGCCCCAGGCGTGGGGCGAGCCCTCCCGGCCCGGGTGCTCCCCCGAGCAATCGAAGACCACGGCGGCGGGGCCGCCGCGCCCGGGGAAGGGGCTGAAGTCGGCGAAGCGCTCCTCCAGCAGGCCCTCGCCGTGGTGGTGGTGGTGATGGTGGTGGTGGTGATGCCCGCACAGGTCCAGGTCGTGCAAGTCCAGCGCGCCCTCGAAGTACGGCCCCGCCGCCTCCTCCTCCTCCTCCTCTTCCTCCTCCTCCTCCTCGGCCGGCGGCACGGCCGCCGCCACCACCACCGAGGGGGGCTCGGCGCCGAAGCCCTTGCCGGGGCGCACGGCCTTGGTGATGAGCGTGGCCAGCCCCAGGTAGTCGTTCCAGGAGTTGAAGACGTTCCCGCAGGCGCTGTGACTCCGGCCGCCGTAGCGGCCGCCCGGCAGGCACTCCACGGGCGGGAGGTGCCGGTGCTGCTCCAGCTTGCCGCCGGGAAAAGCCTCCATGGGGGTGCAGCCGCCCGGGAGCGCCCGCTCCCCCGAGCGCGGTGCGGGGCTGCGCTGGGCGCCCGTCCGCGCCCCCGGACCGCGGCTGAGCACGGCCCGGCAGAGCCCGGCCCAGCCCGCTCCGCTCCCGCCGCCTCTGCGAGCGCCGGGCCGCGCGCCGCGCCTCAAATAGGGGGCGGTGGCGGGAGGGGGGGGGGGGTGGGCGGTCGCCGCGCTCCCATTGGCCGCCGGCCAGAGCCCCCTCCCGCTCATTGGCTGGCGGGCGGCGGGGGGGGGGGGGCGCGCGGGCGGCGCAGGTGTGGCGGCACGTGCGGGCGGGGCGGCTGCGGCTGCGCGGCGGGGCCGGGCGGGGCCCGCGGAGCCCCCGGGTTGGCGGGGCGGGAGGGCCGGGTCCGGCACAGCCCGGGGCCGCCGCGGGGGAGCGGTGCCGCTCGGAGCGGGAGAAGCGCCCGCCCTGGCAGGGATGGGTGTTTCTCGCCGTCTTCAGCAGAGCGGTGCAAGGGTAAAACAAGTCTGGTAATTCGCGGCCCCGAATGGGAAGCAGTTAGTGCCTGGTAGGCTCGTTAAGGGTGACAGGGTGTCGCGGTTTAGCCCCAGGCGGCAACTCAGCCCCCCCAGCCGCTCGCTCACTCCCCCCCGGTGGGATGGGGGAGAGAATCGGAAGAGTAAAAGTGAGGAAACTCGAAGGTTGAGATAAAGACAGTTTAATAGGGAAAGCAAAAGCCGTGCACGCAAGCAAAGCAAGGAATTCATCCACTCCTTCCCATGGGCAGGCAGGTGTTCAGCCATCTCCAGGAAAGCAGGGCTCCAGCACGCGTAACGGTGACTTGGGAAGACAAACGCCATCACTCTGAACGTACCCCCCTTCCTTCTTCTTCCCCAGTTTCTATACTGAGCATGACATCATATGGTATGGAATAGCCCTTTGGGCAGTTGGGGTGAGCTGTCCCAGCCGTGTCCCCTCCCAGCTTCTTCTGCACCCGGCAGAGCATGGGGAGCTGAAAAGTCCTTGACCAGTGCAGCAACAACTAAAACATCTCTGTATTATCAACACTGTTTTCAGCACAAATCCAAAACATAGCCCCATACCAGCCACTATAAAGAAAATTAACTCTATCCCAGCCAAAACCAGCATGCAGGTGCTTTCCCATAGGTGCTAGTAAGTCGTACGGGGCAGCGGTGATTTCTTTGGACCCCTCTTAAGAAGGGGGTTTGATTATTATTATCTAAAGCTAATAAAAGTTTTGGATCGGGTCTCAGATGAGGTACGTGCGCTCACTTAAGTGCTGCTTGGGTGTGTGGGACCAGTCTGGTAGATTCAACCCTAAAAAGGGACGGGGCTGACCTGCGCTGTGGCTGCATCGTGTGCGACGGGTGCCGTGCGAGGGGCCCCGGACAGCAGGACGGGCACAAGTGTCCGGCAGCACCCACCCAGCGAGTCTGACCAGCCCGGGTTTCGGCGGCCCAGCTCTCGCCCCTCTGACCGGTGCTTGCAGAGCAGCCGCCACGCTGCTGGACGAGGGGCCGTGGGGTGGGGACATGCAAGTCTCCTTTCCTGCCCCTGACCATTCCCATCTGGTCTGGCCCCCCAGAAACCAGATCCTCCTCTGGGAAGCATCACGTGCATGCTCTTCTATTTGGGCAAGAGGAGTTAAAAATGCAGCCGCAATTAAAAATCCTATTAATTTCCAGCCCCTGGTAAGAGCTGCTGGGCTGAGCACAGTGGGTGGAGTTTTGTCAGTAGTAAATCTCTCTCCCCTGTGCAGGGCCTTGATTTGTAGGTCTGACAGGCGCTCCCCCGGCAGGTAAAGCAGCGTTACAATGCGGTTTGTTTGCAGCTGCTGAAATCGGCAGGTTTCATCAGCTCAGATATCAGAAATACCTCCTGAGGGGCTGGCTCCCTGCACCGCAAGGCCTTGATACACTTCTCCAGCCACATGAAGTGGCTGGGAAATGGGTGTACCAAGGACCAAGGAACAATGCAGATGGCTGCAGGGAGTGGAGCCGGCTGGAAGCAGCATTTCAGAGCGTGAACGCTCTGGTTGGAAAATGGGGCTCCTTTCTGTACTGAAAACATTTGCAAAAGAAGTCCTGTTCTGGAGCCATGCTCGTGGTGGGACGCGGTTCTGCACCAGGTGACCACAGGGACATTTTACAGTTGTGCGGCATCAGGTTCAGCCTAGAGCCCTTCTCTGAGACACAGTTACGTGACAGGCCTTTCCTCTCTTCGGGGAGCGTTTTGGGGCCTGCCCAGTGAGGCGCAGGGGCACTGCCTCTCTGAACACAAATGGATGGCCCGATTTTCATGAGGGGTGAGCGCTTGCAGGTTGCGCTGGAGCCAGCAGGGAACGGCAGAGGTAAGAGATGGGTGAAACGGCGCAGGGTGATCAAACTGGTCGAGCATCACATCCTGGGGCAGTTGTCTCTCATCTTCTTCTCTGGATGTTTTAAGAGGAAATCTTGGAGAGTGAATAATTTCAAATGAGTTCTTGCTATAGCAGTGTAAGTAGCACAGGCAGAGAGGACAATGGTCCTGTTCCCCTCACTGCTAATGCAGGGAGCGATGAAGAACACGGAGCAGCATAAAAAATATCTGCGCTAGAAAAATACTGTGAAGGATAGATACCCATCACCAGCACTGCAGTAACAGCACCCTCTGTTTGACTGACAGCTCTGGCAGAGCTCGTCTGCGTCAGCAATCCAAGTGTACAAGGTACGTTGCAAAAGTTATTCCGTTGCTTTCCCTGTCCGGACTTTGGCAAATGGCCCCTCACGTTCCAGGTGTTGAGCGAAGACTCAACAGCTCGGCTCGGGTTGGGTCTCTGCAGAGCTGTCAGGCGTCATCGGGCTTCAGCTGACCTCACTCGCTGGGTGGTGTGTCACAGCGCTGGTGCAAGAGTAGGGGGTGCCGCTGTTGACATTGGAACAAATCGTCGTCGCAGTGAAACTCTTTCATCAGACAGTTTCAAACAGTAAACAAAAAATATGGTCATGAACAGCTAATGGACAAGCGGCTGCTTCTAGGAAGGATGCAGCATTAGCGTTTCAGTGTTCTTTGAAAATGTTTTTCATTTGAAACATTGAGAACTGCAAGAGAAACTACTGCTTTGTCCTCAACTGGAGGTTGGGACTATTTCTGACTCTATCCCAAACCACCCTTTTGGCAACCCTTGTAAGGACTTTGACAGTGTAAGACCACAGCTGTCTTGATGGTGTCTTATGTGAGTTCTCGTGGCAGGGCTGCACAGCAACCCTGGAAAACCATCGGCTGGAGCAGAAGTGACAAACAGCTGTTGGCACCGCCAATTCAACACCACAGGCCAAACTCTGCCCAGCGTAGGGGAAAGTTTTCTGCAGTCCCTCAGAGCAGCGAGAAGCCATGTCACAGATTTAAACAGCTCTGAGTGCAGGAAGCCATCTGATGTGCTGGGAGTGAGTAATCTGCTTGGGGGGGCCGGTACGGGAGCGCCCACCGGCCGCAGGAGTTTGTTGAGCCCAGGATAGCTCCTGGGAATATCTAAATATATATATATATGAAAACTATGGAGCCATAGAGCCGTGGTAGTGGACACCAGCATACGTGCCACCTTGCTCCCGAGGGATGGGGCCACGGTGCTCTGGATCACCAAACCACGCCACGGATCACCAAACCAGGGCCACGGGTGCGGTGTCCCTGGACATAGCTGCCTCGCCAGCAAGCCTCTGAAGCCTGCGGGGCCAAAGCAACGTGGTGCCGCTCTTGTGCATGCCAACAGCAGGTCGGTGAGGTCTTTGTATAGGGTCAGAGGAAAGATTTCTTTCTTCGTATTAAAGGAAATGATCTAACAAGTCATTTAACAAGAGCGATAGAAGGATTTAAGCACAGGGGGTTTTGAGTGCATGCAGGACAGCTGTCAGGTTTAGAGAGGAGATTAGCGGTTCATTTGAGAGATACATTAGGAAAAAGAGCTTACTCCGGGGGGGCTGTTAGCTCCCTTGAGGCTGGGGAGGATTTAGTGTCTGTAAGCGTTGATGTATTGTGCACGTTATGAAGCTTGCCATCCCAGCAGCTTTGATATGTTCCAGCTTTTCTTTAAAACCCCTGTGGATGTTAAAGTGACTTTTATTTAACGTGGGAGATGTTGACAAGCTCCCCCAGGAGGCTGGCGAGTTCTCGAAAGGGTCTTTTAAAATATTAGCTTCACTATCACTTTTAGATGGTTTTTTTTTCCCCTCTGGAGTATCAAGGAGTGGTTTATTTCTGACAGCACTAAAAATACATTAGGTGTCTGCTGACGCAGGAAAGATACGCCCTGTGCTGGTTGGACGCCCAGCCTAGTGTTTGGGGATCCTATCTAAAGCTTTTGGCTTAACAGATGATGCTTGTGTTTGGAAAGCTGAAGTTTATAGCACAGAGCAATCCTTCTGTTTAGAAGACTGGAAGCAGCTGGTGGGACTAACATGGGCGAGTTAGGTTTCGGCAGAGGATACAAGCAGAGGTCATGAAAGCAGAGCTTCAGCTTGGAGTCTGCTCAGAGGCTCCAGCGCCGATGTTGGATGCGCCCATGGGCGAACTGCTTTCCCCAGTGTTTCCCTTTTAGAAAGGGAGAGGTGCACAAGGGCTGGCGCTGGAAGTGCACGTGGGGTGGCTGTGCTGGCAGGGGGCTCTGAGGAGGAAGCCCCTGCTCCGTGTCGCTGGCGGGAGGAAGGTGAGGGGCCCCGGCCATGGTGGCTCCCAGGCTTCGGGGAAAGGAAGGCTTGAGCTGGCACGAGAGTGTCGGTAAGAAATGTAATGAAATGACTCTAGCCCTTTTTACTGGCAAAAATACTCCGGGATGGAGGATTAAGGAAGTAAAAGCCAGCTGTGAAACACGGCTTCGGTTTGGGGAATCTTTCTTTGAAGAAGTGCTTTTGGTTTTGTTGTGTGGAAGCAGCTGATCCTTCAAGGAGGTGGAAATCTGTCTGACTGCAAAGGAGGCAGTGGTGGTCTCGCCTTCCCCTGATCCGTGCTGAGCCCAGCGGGCTATTTCTGTATCTAAACATGTTAGGTGTTTCCGTACCAGGGTATCAAACTTCTCCATGGTGCAGACCACAACTTTCATGCGCTGGAGGCAGGAGTGACTGTCCGGATCTGTCATCTTCAACCGTTTTGGAGTTACATGACAGTCCTCAGGCAACTGCAGCAAATGTTTACTCGGGCAAACAGAGCTGGTGGGGAATGTCATGTATTTTTAGCTGTCTTCTAATTTGATTCAGCCATTGAAAATGCAGAGCAGCACACAGTGGTAGCCAGCTCTCTAAGAACTGCTGCTCTACCTCTTTGCATGCAGACAGCTGGAAAGAGCTGAAGGGAAAAAATAAAAGTGCTTCCAAGAGTACATCATTGCCTGGTGAAGAGACAGCACGATGTTAGTTTCCATTTCATGGGTGTAAAAGCAGAGGAGGCAGCTGTAGGTCCCCAGTGAAGCAGAACTAGATGGGTGGCTCCCAGGTCTCGGCACCTAGCAAAACCTCCCAGTTCTCCGTGACTGCAGTGGTATCTGTTCAAATTTCAAGCGAGGAACTGGGCTGCAAGAACTGGGGCTGTGATCCCAGAGCAGCTCCTAGAGAACCACACAGAAATGAATAATCCTATTTATCTACAGACTTTGACAAATGCCACCAGTTGAAAGACCTGGAGTAAAATATTGACGAGCTAGCTCATAACCTGGGCACTGTACAAGCTGGGCTTTGGATGGCATGGAGAATCCAAGCAGTGATCATGTAAGTAATGCGCACATTATAGCAGAAAGTCATATGGGCAACCTAAATATGGCTCTGCTTGACTGTCGAGTGCTCGATTTTCCAGCGAAATGACATCCTTTTCCCTATTGCGTTTTATCTCTAGCAATGGCATCTTCTGCATCCCGTATGGTTTGAACCTGAGCCTTCAGCAGAGCCCGAACTGCAGGACGGCAGCATCAGTCTGGCTGTGGCTGTAGCGGTGGGCGTGCACAGGGGCGTGCGTGGGGGCTGCCGAGGCGACAGCCGAGCCCTCTCAGGGCAAATAGGAGGAGAATAGACTTCATGTTTTGGGGGCTGACAGTGCAGAGAGGAGAGAAACTGATTTTCCTCTCCCCCAGAAAAGTTTGTCAGCTGAAGCCGAGATAGTTTTCAGGAGGCAAAGTGTTTTCTGGCCACAGACCTTTTAAAATCGTCAGATTCAGAGCACTGCTGAAAGTGTTGGAAATAGTAGCTGTTCAGAAAAAAAAAAAATCCATTACAAGACTATTTCTACAATCAAAAATGTATCCACTCTAATTATTGTGGCTGATAAACAGTAGACACTATCAGCTCTTCCGTCATCTCTTGCAAATGCATGGAATTTAAAGTAGAATGTAAGGTCGTAGACAACCAGCCAGGGTTTTGACTTGCCCATCCAAACTACTGCAGAACAGAAATACAAGCCAAGAATCAAATGTTTATCAGCAGAAGCATATTTTTCCTGAGGATATGGTAACTCACATTAATATCTCATGGAGAAGAATGTCAAAGTGGCATAGAAATTCATATATACTGTTTATGAGAAAATCGAACAGTTTTTATGAAAACCGAAAGGGGTTTTTGTTTAAGAACAATTTGTGTTTATGCACTTTATAAATACATCAGGGGAGCATAATAAATGCTATCAGCATTTTGGTTTCTAAATGTCGAATGAGCTCTCCTTCTTATAGCAAATCAGACTCATGTTGAAAATGAAAACCAGGTTCTTCTGTAAAGATCCTGTGAACTTGAAATAGCACAGAAAACGTGTTCATTTTACAGTTTTATAATGAATGAAACCAAACTCTATATTATTGGGCTCTATTATTATTGCGTATCTCAAACTCGGGTAAAGTGACCAAGGCAGGAAGGGTGTTTGGGGACCAACAGCTCTCTGATCCATGCCGAGCTGCTCGACCAAAGCCGATGCGACTGCGCCCACTGACACCAGCCCGCGACCTGGCCTGTGCATTTTGAAATGCTGAGGTTGAAATCCTGGCTCACCGGTCTCCGCTGCGGCCAGGGTTTCATCTTCGGAGCTTATCGTGGCTGGCAGGTTATTATCGTGTGCCTCTGTCAGAGTCTGCCGCAGCAGCTGTGTGTCAGAGGTTTGTGCTGTCAGTGCCTCTTGGAGGGTCTGGTGTTTTGGAGGTTTCACACATCTAAATTTGAAGTGTCGGTCGGCTTTGCCTGCGTGTAATGCTGTTTCACGCTTTCTTTTAACTCTAGGGTAATAATAAATGAAAACCCAGCTCAGCAAACACTTAAGTATGTGCTTACCATTACAGGCCTTGCTACAGTACTTGGAGTTTTTCTCAAAGTTGGCAGTTTCTGTTAGATTTCAGGAGACTGCAGAGTTTTTAAAGCATAGAGAGATGTTACGGTGACTTGCAATGCAGGGTAAAATCCTGCTTAGTTGGTATCAGTGATGAAACTCCTGTTTCCTTAAAGGGGGTGGCCAAGAGCTTACGTACCGATTGCATTGCGTGCTGCCCATGCTTTCTTGTCTCCTGTGCAAGGTCATGGAAGTGGAAGGCCAAGCCAATATGTTTGGGAAAAAGCAGAGGCTTTCCGTTTTGGACAAGTCTTTGGATTCATTGAAAAGAGTATTTCAAATAAAATTTTGGCTAGACACTCTACATTCCTTTCTGTATTTTGCCTCTCCAAAAATTACTGCTCCAGGATATACTTGAGAGAGCTTGATACTGGCATGAGGATTTATTGCTTTTAGTTTCTGAATCGGTTCTGAACCTGAATTAGCAAATGCTAGTGCATGTTTCTAATAGCGACAAGAATTCCAGCAGAATTTCTGAGGTCTGCCTGGCTGATTAAATCCAGCAAAGGCTCCTGCTAAGCTCCTAGGCAGAGCCAGCCATATCAAGGACTTTAAGACGACCGCAAATTCAGTTCTGAAGACTTTTTTATTGTGTGAAATTTTACCAAGCAGAAGACATATATATTAGTTGATCCATATAAATGTCATACACACATGCAAGACAGTAGATAAGTTCCTGATATATTAATTTCACATGGTGAGGATAATAGTATTTCTCCTGACAACTTGATTAAATTTGTAAAAAATTCCTAGTGAAAAACAGTCATTGCATTGCATTTTTTGGCAAGCTGATAAGTATGGTTTAACTCTAAGAGAAAAGCAACTGAAAAAGTCAGGCTTGCACTTGAAAACTAGCACTCTTGTTTTCCATTTTGTTATTTGGTAAAAGGAGTAAACAGAGTGTTCTTCATTGTTCTGCTTGCTTGGTGGTGCTGGTTTTCTTAATCTGAAATTGAAGTTGTCTCTGGGGGGAAGAACAATGATGACCAAGAAAACAGTGAAACAACTGAAGAATACGGAAGTCAAGAAAACAACAGGAAAGGATTTTTAATCAGCCTAAATGTTTTACGTTTCTGATATATTCTGGGATCTTTCATCTTCTCAGAAGTCATAGTTAACTTCAAGACTTAAGATTTTGGGGAAGGGGGGCCTTCATTAAAGATTCAGCACCTCCACACTGTGATTTCCAGCAAACTTGTTTGGGGACATTGGGTGTATCCTCCAGCTGAACAGAGGAGACCGGGCTTTGGAGTCTGACCTCCTCTCATCTTATGGGAAAAGAGACACAATCTCAGCGAGTTGTTTCTCAGAGCATTTTGTGCTGCCCAAGAAGGCGAATGCCCCTCAGACTGTTAATGTAAACATCTCGGATCAAACGCATCTTGGTTTGGGGAGGGTTCCTGGAGAACTCTTGAGGGTCAGGGCTTGGGCTGCAGTGCTGGGCGCCTCTTGGGTCCTGCTGCTCTGAGGCTTGGTGCTTGTGTTGGGCGAGAAGGGGGGTCCCATGGCAGAGCCCCCTCCCTGGGGAGGCCCCGGTGTGGTGGAGGGGCTGGCGTTTCCCTTCATGTACAATGGTGCCCGTGCAACTGGCAGCCACCCCAGTCCCTGGCCAGGGCCACCTGCACAGAAGGTATCGTCCACCTCTCACTGCTCTCCGCATGGTGTGTGCCTCCAAAGGGCTTCTCCCTCGTTCCTCGACTGTGCCCTTCCTCCGGCTCATCTCATGCCCATGCTCACAGCTTAGGCTGGGACACAAACCCCGTTTGCCCCCAAGGCTCTCCCTCGCTCCCTGGACCATGGGGTCCCTCCTGCACCCTCCTGCACGGAGGCTGGGGCGTAGCTGGCTCCTGCCCATCCCTGCTCCTTACCCCTGGGAGCCCTGGGTACGGATGCCCACGGGTGACGTGAGATCGGGTGCTCCCGTGTGCGCATCTCTGTGCGCAGCAGTGTGAGTGGATCGCAATTTGCACTTCGGCATTCCACGTCCCCTGAGAGCCTGTGTTAAGTTTCCAAATTCTTGTGCTCCTGTTTTCTCACAAATCCCATCTGAGTCTGACCCTGAGAGCATGACTTCATTTGTGCTTTCAGTAAGAACTATTTTGTTCAAATCTTTGGGTGCTTTTGATTTTTTTTTCCTGAAGGGATAAACCACTAATTATACATGGAAATTGTACCTCAAAGATCCATCTTAATAATATAATTGTAGTAGCAAAGCAACTGGTATGATTATGTGCATCATTGCACTTTTCAGCCATTAACCAGCTTTTCTTGGTTAATGAAGTTAGTAAAACCTACAATGTGCTTTGCTGGAATATATCCAGTGGAATCTCATTATCACCTACAAGCCTTTATAATTGGGGTGATAATGTGCAAAACGTTATATTGCTGATAAACGAGATGGGATTAAAAGAGGGTGAAGTTCTGCTCTCAGACACACGTGACAGAGCTTGGGATTTCGGTGTGTGTTTGTGGAACGCCTGCAGCCCCGTGTCGAGTTTGGGGGGTCACATTTCAAGCAAGAGGAGGTGCAGCTGGTGTGAGTCCAGCGGCAAAATTAATGAGAGCTGTGACCTCTCAGGAAAGGTAGAAAGAATTGGTGCTGTCGAGTCAGGAGGAGACTGCAGTGAGGCATGAAAATGGTCTTAAATGCCTTCAAAGAAGGGAATAATCTGTTCTCCATGATCCGGTTGGATAGGACACAGAGGAATGGGCTTAAAGCACAGTGAGGGCAGTTGACATCGGGTATTAGGGAAACACAGAACGGATAATTAAGGACTGGTTGGACCAGGGTGCATCAAAGGATCCTCCACTCTTGGCAGGCCCCGGGAAGAGGTGAGGGAGGCGTTGGCAGAGGTGGCGTGGGTGCGATTGCTCCTGGCTTCAGGCGGTGGGGAGCTGAAGCACCGGTGCCACCACTACGATGTTATTTTACGGTTCAAGGCACATGCAGGTGAGAGACTATTAGCAGAGAGACCAGAGAGCTACTTGGTGCTTGCACAAGCACAGACCAGATCTGCCAGGAGGATCTGTGATCAGGATTATACACACACCCGTTACACGCTTGGAATTACTGTCAGGACTGCTGACAGAAGGGAGAGAAGCCTACCGATGTTATAAAAGCTAAAGGGAGCATTACTGTTTGTTTCCTTGCATGATATAGGTCACAAGGCTGCTTCTGTTTGCTCTTGTTTGAATTTCAGCATGTCTTTTTAGGAAAAAAACATCCAAATGTTATTCAAAAAAACCCGTAATGAAGAATCATCCTGTCTGCTCCAGCTCTGACTTCGGTAGTAAATTCATTATTGGCACTGTTAAACACGTGCCCCATCTTTCCAGTCAGAACTTGTCTGTTTTCAGTGTTGAGGTATTCCTATGCTAATTGAGGACCCCGATCTCAAAATTTCATTCTCCCCATAAACATTGATAGTCTTTAACCAAGTCATCCCTTAACCTCCTCTCTTCATAACCTAAATAGATTGAGCTCCTGGATCTGTAACTGTAAAGGCTGTTTTTCTGTCCTTCATATTCCTCTCTGAACTCTCTGCAACTTGTCAACATCCTTTATGAATTGTGGGCTCTAAATTTAACATGGCCCTCCAGCGGGAATTACACCAGCAATGCCAGGAGCAGAGGAAGATTTGCATTCTTTGCTACAGTACTAGACTCAAATATTGCGTATGACTGAGTAGGAACATAAAAATAGGTTCAGACCAAAAGTTCATCTAGCTCAGTATTTTGTTTCTGACAGTAGCTTGTAGTGGGTGGATACTGAAGGGTGATATTTCCCTGCGAGCCCTCCCCTTATCTTTTTAAAATAAAGACACAATCTGAAATTCCATGCAAAGCCCTTGGTATTTATATGTTTTTGGTGTCTAAATGGTCTCTTACGCCTGTCGGTTCTCAGCATTTGTATCATGCGCTGCCCAAGGAGTTAAACTGTAAACCAGAAGATCTGTGTCTTTGCTAAGCGTCTGGGAAAGGATATTTTTAAATCACAGCAGGGCCCTGAGAAGGCAGGGCGAGAGCCGTGGTCCAGACGGAGGGACAGCGCGTTCCCGCTCCCGGGGACAGTGCCAGTCAGCAGGCTGGCTCGCCGGAGGCTGCCCCGTCACCCTCCGCCCGATGGCCATGCCGCAGTGCCAGGGCTGACACCCCGAAAAGGCATCGGGAGCAAACGTGAGGCCCTGCCAGGCTTGCTGGAGCTCTGACAGCAGCCGCCTGAGTGCCAAGGAAGGAGTTAATACAACGTTCTTAATGCCTCCCTGTCTGTAATGACTGTGCCTGTGCTTAGCTCATGAACCACTGTGATCCCCAAATCTGTTACAGCATCTCTGACTCCCAAGACGAAGCCCTGACGCTTGTGCACGTGGAGCTGCAGGACTCGACTTGGCCCCACCAAAGCACGCGGGGCTTCCTTGCCTCCCCTCCACCATGCGACCCGGCCAGCTCCTTGGCAGCGACAAATCCTCTCCCTCAGTTATCACTCCACCACGTTGTGTCATCTGCAACTTTATTAGAGCATGATTTCATGTTTTCTTCCAGTAAAGACATGACATAGCTGAGAACAGATCACTGTGGAGCTTCTTGGAAACTACTGGGTGATGATTCCAAGTTACACTTGATTTGTCAGCTGGTTTTCAGGTTACTTGCTGCGCGCCAGGTTAGTTCTGTGCCGTTCTAGTTTCTCAGTCAGTGAAGTGTATTAGGTTGGGTGTCATGCAGCATTTTGTGGCATCAACGTTAGTACATGTGTCAACACACTTCACCATCTTACAGTTACAAGGCGCCAAGCTAGTTCAGTAGGATGGACTTTCTGTAAAAACGTGCCTTGTGTTTAGGCACTGTTGTCTTACTACAGCCCTTGGGCTGCTGGAAGGATGAAAGGGTGGGTATTTTGGACTATTCCAGTAGCAGACTAACTAAAATAAGGTATAATCCAGTGTCACGGAATTTTGTTTATGAAACTTCCATGGAAAAAGCAAGATTTCCGAAGATAGAGTCAGTGCTAGAGGGAGAAATGGATATGTTTGCGTTTCAAGCCGTTGCTGGCACGCAGATAACCAAAGACATACTTGCTAGTGGCGGGCAAGACTGGTGATGAGGAAATGTGTTTTACTGCTGGGGAAGGAGATCAGGAAAAGCTGATGCTTTAAGGACCTGAAAGTAAGAGCAGAGCCAGGTGAGGCCAACCAGAATACAGAGATGAGACACAGAGAAAAGAACAGTTTTAAAATGTTTAAATCCCATTTTCTGAATAGGCAGAACAACTGATGTTATAGGCTACTTACTTAGAAGATGTAAATGTACATGCACAAATGTAAACGCAATTTCCAGTTTGTCCCTGGATTCCGATCCTTTAAAAAGACAAGCTCATGACATTCTGGTCCCGCTGAAATTAATGGGAAGACTCCTGCTAGCTTTATCCTTATTTGTTCATTTATTGTAATCATATTATTCAGATAATTGAGCCATGAAGAGCCATGGTGACAACATATCCACTTTTTTGTCTCGTTACTCAGGCAAAAAGAGCAAAAATCACAGTCATAACTTCCCGCTGCTAGGAAAGGGTGAGTGCCATGCACTCCAGTTGTGTGGTTTCCCTTGGTGTAAGAAAGGAAGGTGGGGACCCCCAGGGTGGGTGACTGCTCCTGGGATTTTATTACTTTTGGGGTTTTTTGAATTTTATTTTTTGTATAAATATTTTACTCATTTGTCACCATGTTTCTGGTAATTTGCCAGTTCTGGGCACTTGGATTTTTGTTCAAGCAGCTGAGGAAAGCAAAAATATTTGTTTATAAGTTTGTTTAGTTGTGAAAAGATTCCTCTACCATTCAAATTTCTGGAGGGATCATCTTGATTTTCTCAGCAGTTTTGTCCTGGTACCAAATTACTATAGCTTTCCAGATTAAATTACTATAGCTTTCCAGATGAATATGAATGTTCTTCCCATCTGAAAAAAAGAGAATGCAAACAAACACCATTGTTTCCTAAACTAATAAACAACCTTCCTCTAAGTTGTTATAATGTTACCCACCCAAATGTTATAAAAATTGAAAGTGCATGCTACTGAAAGCCAATATTATTGAACTGATTTTATGCAAGGTTATAAAATAGCAATGATAATAAAAAATGAACAGTGCTGAGATTTGGTTGGATTTTTCTTTAAATTTATGATGCTCCTGAGAGCCTAGATACGCATTACATGTGTATTGGAACCAAAGTGTATCCCTTTGAAAACAGTATACTTGTAAGCTTCTACTGACATGGAAGCGTTTCACACATGTGGAATTCATCAGTATTTGAACAACAGTTTTAAAACCTTATGGTTAGTTCAAAATGCTTCTTAGTGTTGTTTCAGCAACCTTAGCTGTCAGAATTGTAAAGCTGGAGTGTCTCGGCCTTGTTGAAATAAAACATTTAAAACCACTCATTTTAACATTTCTGATTTTTTCCCAGAAATTGTGAGAAATTTAAAAAAATTCACTGTTTTATTCTGACACATGCCAAGTTTGATCCAACTCTAGATATGTTGTGCTGTTGCTCACGAAAACCTCACAACATAAATTCACCCGCGCAGAATCCAGATGGTTTCATTTAGATAGTTATTTCGATCATGGCTGTCGCTGCGGTGTGGAGGAATGCTAGTGAAATGACAGCGCCTGCAAAAGAGGGAACAGGAGTGAGAGAGGTTTTCATTCATCTGCAAATGAAGAGAGAGGTGAAATCCTTCCTAGAACAGGGTTGCTTCTTATTAATGGAGTTTTAACAAGTGCCAGGAGCCCTTCTCTTTTACCATTACCAGTTAAGACAGCAGACAGAGCCGCTGTATTGTTCAGCAATGTCACAAAGCATCACAACATGGGAATTCAAAGATGTTCAACGTGCTTTGAAATAAAATAATATACAAGGGTCAAAGTTACTATGAAATGAAACAAATAGAAATGTAATTAATTGTTCTTAAATTCTGGGACTCCTGTGAGTGCGGTTATGCCGTCTTTGACTTATCTTGAACCAACTTAGCCAGTGACACCATGCTAATATTTTAACGTATACAGGATCTGTATAAATCCAGAATTGAACTGTATAATCTGTGCTGGACTGTCTAGGTGGTGGTGACTAGTTTTCTCTGTGTTATTGGCTCACTCCATCCCTGCCCCTCTTCCCGTTTCCTCTCGGACTCACGTCAGGTAAAATGTAACCACGCTTTCAGCATTTCAAGCTTTTTAGACAGGACAGAGATATTTAAAAAATCCAGCCCATCTTTAATCTGCTATTTGGAGAGATCCACTCCTGAAAACACTATATGGTGTGGCAAATAGCACCCAAATCTTTGGAATTTTATTAAATGCTGCCTGAAATGATATCTGAGGGCAGGCTTTATACCCCTTGCTCACTAGCCGCAGATAGCTGCATCTATTTGAAGGAGGTTGTTTGCTTTGTAAAATATTCTTCATAATGAGAAGAGAGACCATGTGATGGCTCTTTAAGATGTTTAATATGGAATTTTTTGTATTACTGATTTTTATGTCTTTGCAAAACAGCTAAAATATTTTCTCATGTAGGCTTCTGTTGTTTTCCTTCACTGTTTGCTAACATGTTGGGAAGAGATCAGACACGTTTTTATCTCATTGTAAAGAGGAGACTTCCATGGAAACCACGGTGGATATTCCAGGGAAGCCTGTCAAGTAGTTTAAGGTCAGAAATCAACCTGCATTTAGGACCGAGGAACGGTGAGCCCTACAAGCGAGCCTGGGAGCCGCGGCGGGAGGTCTGGCTGCCTGTCCAGCCACGCCGCCCACGTCGGTCCGGGGCAGGTGCCCCTCTGCTCTTTCCGGGTGACAGCCATCCTGTAACAACCTGTCCTTATTTAAGCAATTTTTCTGCAACCATAACTTCGTTGTTAAGTTACTGTAGCTATAGACAGTGAGTGCAGAGGCTGCCTGTGTTGGCAGCGGGTTGAGCGTGGTTTGAAGCACGTCGGCCGCACTGGCTGCGGCTGTGGCCGGACTCTGCCCTTCTCCCTTCCCCTGGCTGTTAGCCGATGGAAAGCCCTGTTTTTGTACGTAACCATAATATTTTTGTTCTGCGGCTGCAAAAACAAGTTATCTAGCAGGGCTAATCCCAGGACAGTGGGAGTCCCGAAGTGGTTTATAAAAAAAAAAAAAAAAAAAAAAAAAAGGTGTGTGAAATATCAAAATCTGGGTTGGCTTTTACTTGCTCTGTGCAAAACCAGGGGATAATGTGTAAAAAGGGAGGAGAGAGATGTGTGACAAGACGTCAGGAAAAAAAAATACAGTTTGAAGCAATTCAAAGCAGATATGATAATCTTTCTGAAGCAGGGTGATGGGAGGACAGCAAAAACTTTTGCACAAAAGGTGCTTAAAAGATACACTTGGTATGCTGTGCCGTTAATTGTGGAACTGTGTGGACTGGAGAAAGTTGATTTTATATGGATTTCACTGAAGTAGTGCAGTCCACCCATGGGCCAGGGCCAGGCCGGGCTGCTGCAGCAGGGCATCTCCTCCCAGCGCCCTCAGGGTGGCCATGGCCTGCAGCCTTGAGGGTCGGTGCGGGAGGCTCCTGGCAGTGCTGTGGTGGCCGGGGGTGTCTGTGGGGTGGCCATGGGTGTCTGTGGGGTGTTCAGGGGTGTCTGTGGGGTGGCAATGGGTGTCTGTGGGGTGTCCAGGGGTGTCTGTGGGGCGGCCGGGGGTGCCCAGTGGCAGGGCCAGAGTCCGCCAGGGCCGATGCCGGTGCAGGCCGCGCTCACCGTTTCCCTGGCAACGTGAGGCAGCGCAGGGGCCAGGCGAGGCCTGGCAGACCCTGGCCTGTGCTGTTTTATTTTATATTGACATTGCCAAAATGTGTTTTTTTAAAAATCTGTCGGCTAAAAGCAGGGGCCGAAGGTTGACGAATTATTTAGAGGGGGAAAAAAAGGCACCTAGCAGTGTTTTACCTACTGCTGTTGGAGGCAAGCCCCATCACCACCGGGAGGGAAAGAGAGGAGAAAAACCAAACTCCAGCTGCCATCTCCTCAGCCTGATTACTGTCTTGGTTTTACTGATTTCTAGTTAGTTACTCGCTTTCTCTTCTTGTTTATTTGTGACTTCCTCCTGGCAACAGCAGAGAGAAAATGTTATTTCGCTGTTTCTTTCAGAGGCAAATTAGATAAAGGTGACACGAACTGTCAGGAGCAGCCGGCGGATTGAGTGATGCCTGCCACTGCTCGTCCGGTGGGACTGAAAGGGTTCAGCAGCTGCCTGCGTGCTGCCAGAGTCCGAGGAAATCCCTGTTGCCGCAGGGGCTGCCTTCAGCCTTGGGGCAATGCAGCATCTTTAGGTGCAGCTGCCATGTCTGTTGGTGTAAGTAGTCAAACACTGAAGAAAAATGGGAAAAAGATGCTTTTCCTGCCATGTCAGTGCCCGAGCATCTCAGTCTCTTCAATTTATTTCCTCCTCACCACTAAAGGTGGGGAAAGAGGTCGAAGAGGGACGCACACTTGCAAGAGGTCCAACCGGAGGCCTGCCAGAGGGAAGAATTAAAACCGGGTCTGATCTGCTCGGCCTGGGGTGAGTCATGGAGCACCGGGACATCCTGCCTCCTTCCAAGGCTGTAATTTTGTTCTCATCATGTTCTTTCAAGAGAACAACCTTGCTGGAGACTCATGGAGCAAGCTACGACTCAACGAGGTTCCTGAGCAAACGTGAGCCACCGAGCAGGTGGAAGGGACCTCTGGAGATCGCCCAGCCCTGCCTCGAGCAAGGCAGCTGTGGCAGGCTGCTCAGGAGCAAGGTGCCCTCATGCAGAAAAGCATGAGAAGCCACAGTCCAGTAGGCAGTGAGGTAATTGAAGGTGGGAGTGAAGGAACGCCTGTCCCTTGGCACCCTGCGTGGGCACGAAATACTTACTGCCATCCAGCCATGCTGTCCCTGTAACAGCTGCTGTTCTTGCTGGCTTCTCCTTCCTGATGTTTTCCAGGCAGACTGCTGTCGGGTAGGATGGCAAGGCAGAGGGAAGCAATGAAACTGCATTCGCTGCAGGTGCTGCTGACAGACCCAAAAGACCACTGCGATCCAGTGATTCCACGAAGGCTTTTAGAGCTAGCACAGCAGGGCTTTCTCCATTTTAGTCTTTACATTTTGCAAGCGTTACTGTGACATTCATCGAACTAATACCTGAACCCGCTGCATCCTCCTGTGAGAAAGGGCATTTTTATCTCCTTTTTACGGTGGGGGACTCCTAAGATAGAACATGGTTATAGAATTTGCCCATAGTCACCTACTAGGGCCGTGAAAGAGCCAGGAATAGGTTTGTTTCCCCATTGTGGGCCTTAATCACAAAAAAATCCTTCCACTCTAGTGAAGCAAGTCACGTTGGGTAGTTGCTTTTGTGCCTCTGTGCATTAGTCCTGCAGTTGATAGCCCTCCCTCATTAAATGGTCACATGCTGCAGACTGAATGCCAGGCTGATCTTCCAGCCTTGTGTTTGCAGGCTGGAAAGGCAAATGCTGGCATGGAAAAAACTCAGCTTTCATTAGGCACTGTCTGAAATCAGCTAATCTTGTTTGGGTGAACATAGAAATTGCAATACTGTAAACAGAGGGGTTTGGTGCTTGGGCTATGCCGGGGGATACCGCCACATCAGAGACTGTCCTGGCTCCGCTGAAGCCAGCAGCAGCCTCCCACTGACAGGGAAACTATTTAAGCAAAGCCAAGAGAGAGCTGAAACTGCCGAGTGCACAGCTACTGACATCTGGTAAAAAACAATCCTGTTTGGAAACAGTAAATGAATAAAATACATTTGACCTTTGGTATCTTCAGGGAGCTTTGTGGTCCCCAGGTAGCAGGAGTTCAGGTGTCACTGCCAAAGCAGGGCGGGTTATGATAAGTGATGAGCTGGACTTGAAATATTTCTCCGCACGTTACTAAATTCCTTTCAATAGCAAGCAACGTGTGTTTTCCCTTGAGGGTGCCCTGAGCTAGCACATCTTCACGGTGTGCCTCGCTTTCTTCTGACTCCTTTTTCAAGGCCAGCTGTGGGGACCTGCTTTGCGAATTGTGCCCGCATTTGTGTCTGTATTCATGTGTGTTTTTCTTCATGCCAGCAACTGCCTTTCCACTGGGTTTATCAGCAGCACTGAGCACAGTGGGGCCTCCTCCCTGCTTCAGAGAGGCATGATAAATGGTGATAGCAACCTATGCCTCTGTAGAGTAGTTGCAAGGAGGTATAAACTGTCTCCCATTGGCCCAGGAGGTCTTTGCAGCCCTTGGGCTCGCCTATGGTTAAAAGGGTACATGACGGAGGGCCAGAATCATCTCAGTATCTCACGTCTTCCATCCACTACATTACAGTCCAACTCAGGCCTTGCTGCAATGAGGGATGTTTTTCTAAAGGTTTCTAGTGACTGTTCATTGCTTCCCAACATGTTGTCAGAGCTGACGTTGGTTGCTCTCTGCTTGTCTCGCAGCACAACATCAGGAGATGTAGCTCGGGGGTCCTGCTTGTTTGTTGGTGTGCCTGGGGCGGGTGGGGAGGGCTGGCTGGGGTAGCTCAAATGTACACGGTGCTGTAGGTGCAGGACCGGCATGTCACTAGGAGTCTAATTACATTTGGGGTGTAGAGGAAAATAACTCAAGTGTGAAAGGAACATGTCTTAAAATGAGCATTTTGCTAAATGGATTTGCTCCTCTGATTCATTGCTCCAGTGCAGGCTTTCAGCCTCCCCAGAGTAGCTCATTGTTCACTCATTTTTGCTCTATTAATAAACATGCACAAGCGCTTAAATGGAATAATGTGCCTCGTGGAAAAAAAAAAGGAAGCAACACAACTTGATGTCCCTCTGTGGGGAAAAAAAACTGCACAGAGAAAACCAGTGTCATTCCGGTAGATTTGTTTACTGAAATAAATTTGTTGTTTAGGCTTAGCTCTTGGGGCTTTGCTCTGTGGGGCAAGGGCAGTTTAACTGCTCCTCTTGTTTAGGGTACACGACATCTTTTTTCCCCAGATCTTTCCTTTTCTCTCTCCCTTCATACCTTGTTATGTTTCATATCTGAGTCAAATCTAGTACTCATTTTCTGAGGTTTTTGTTTGAGTTGAGGCTAAATCAGTATTTAACAGGGAAGCTGGGTCAGGACCAGAGTCTCACAAACACTCATTGTGAACAGTTGGAGACAAAATAATGTTGGAGCAGATTGTAGTTTGGAGTGAGAGAACAGGGTATGTGACATTATGAAAAAGATTATTCCTGAGGTCTTTGTTCTTTTAGGCGAGGTTTCCTCTCCTTGAATGTCTCTGTAACCTGTGCTGTCACATCACTCGTAGATGTTTTTGGGGGTCACCTCTCCTTTTCCCTTCTTCCCCCATCACTCTTTGGACGTGGCAGGTTTGCCAGGATTTTTCTTCCACACTGGAAGAAATCTCACAGAAGCTCTGAAATTCCCTCACCCTGGGGAGTCATTACAGGAGGATTTCACCTGGGCAGACAACAGGTCTCAAGGGACTGGTCTCCTCTGAGCTCCTGGGTAGAGGTCATATTTTATACTAATATTGGGTTATGGTAATTATGCCACTTTCGAGGAGTTTTCCTGTTAAGCTGTGCTTTGTTTCCAGGTGTCCTGGTTTCAGCTGGTTTCTTCCTAGTAGCTGGTATAGTGCTGTGTTTTGGATTTAGTATGAGAATAATGTTGATAACACACTGATGTTTAGTTGTTGCTAGGTACTGCTTACACTGGTCAAGGACTTTTCAGCTGCCCCTGCTCTGCCAGGTGCACAAGAAGCTGGGAGGGGGCACAGCCAGGACAGCTGACCCCAACTGGCCAAACGGCTATTCCATACCATACGGCGTCATGTGCAGTATAGAAACTGGGGGGGAGTTGGCCGGGGAGCAGCGATCGCTGCCTGGGGATGGGCTGGGCATCGGTCGGTGGGTGGTGAGCAATTGCATTGTGCATCACTTGTTTTGTATATTCTTTTATCATTATAATTATTATTATTTTATCTTCCTCTGCTGTCCTATTAAACTGTCTTTATCTCAACCCACGGGTTTCGCTTTTTTTTTCTGATTCTCTCCCCCATCCCACCGAGGGGGGTGTGTGAGCGAGTGGCTGTCTGGTGCTTAGTTGCTGACTGGGGTTAAATCACGACACCAGGCACGTGGGTGCACGTGTGTGTAATGTGTGTGTGCGTGTGTGTGTGAGCCTGCAGCTTCTCCACCTCTGCCTGGCTTGCCCTGTCCTCTCCCACTACCTTCCCAGGGTGGCATGCAGGAGGCTTTGGCCATCAAGGTGAGCAGGGGCATCCTCAGCACCACCGGGAGAAGCAGGCTGGCTGCCCCCGGGCTCCCCTTGCAAGGGGGAAAGCAAAGGATCTTGAAATGAGTCCAGTGTATTAATAAGCCAGGCTGCCCCACATAGCAGGAGCGAAAGTGGGACAGTCAGCACACTGCTAATTTTACACGGGCCCAGGGGGATTTTTTTTTTCCAGGGAGGGTGTTATCATTATTTTGTGTCCTAAAGGGCCTAAAATTAGTGCTTGTCGGAAGCAAGCCACTATTGGAGGCTTCATCCCAGGCAGCCCAGGCTGGGGAGAGCTGGGTCTCATGCACACACCCTGTCCCAGGAACTCAGCCTGGCAAAAAAGGAGACAGGAACAGAGGTGCAGAGAGGTGCTGGCTGCAAGTCCCTGTATGCAGCCCCCATCCCTGTCCCGAGCTTCTCCCAGTCTGGCAGTGAAGGAGGTCCACTCCCCGCCCAGGTCCCCAGGGACATTCACGCTGCAGCAGGGCTCGGCTGTTTCTTCGCTTTCCATCAACCATGCTGTGGCTGCAGAGTGGGAGTTGTGGCCAATGTTAAATGAGGGATGTGCTTTTGAGCGTGAAGACTTTCAGTCAGTTAATTACAGAGAACATTTGCAGCTTCTCTTTAAATCCCAGCACTGCCTCTCTGCACCTTCTTCCACAGGCAAACTCAGATGCCATCCAGGAAGGGAATGGGAGACCCATCGGTAGATCCCCAGCTCTGCCAGGACTCCTGGCTCACTCACTGCACTGCGGGGCAACAGCCAGGGAAGCCCCGGGGTGCTCAGCACCCCGTGCACATGGCCTCGGGCAGGTCTGGGATTCAAGTCCTGGTCCCCACCCCACCTGGATGGGCTGAAGGGTGCCATCCTGCAAGGGGCCGAGCAGGCTAACCCAAGCAATGCAGCGTTTAGTCAATGGGTTTGTTCACGTTCTTAAAGTTAAACACTTTGTTAAGTGCTTTTGCTTAATTAGGCCAGACCGCGCTGCTCCTTGTGGGATTGAGCGCAAAGTGAGGCACACCAGATTAGAACTAGTATTTTCAAGCAAAAAGCTAAAAATGAAGAGCTTAGCCCCCAGTTCTGCAAATAATTAAGCACATGGGTAATTACTGATTTCGTTCCATTCATCAGTTTTGTTGATTTCAGTAGGGCCATGCGATGCTGGTAGTTACTCGAGTGTGTAAGCATATGCAAGGTCGGGCCCCTAGGTTAAAAGATCGCGGAGACTGGGGAAATAGATATTTGTAGAGTGTCTAGCACATGGGGTCTGCGATGCCTGTCACACATCCCTGGGTAGTACGGTAAGAATAATAATGCCATATTTAAGTACTACTGATTTTTAAAGATGCTGAGCACTGGCCTTCCCCACAGAAATGTGGCTTGGGCTTTCTGTGTCAAGCAAGCCTCATCGTTAATGGTGCAAAAGAAACAGCATATGATACCTGGACAAGGAAACCTGTAGCCTCCTGTCCACCTGGGCTATTCTTTCTTTTCCTAAATGTGAATGTTAAAATACTGTCTTCACTACTGCAGCCTCTAATCCAAAAAGAACAAAGTGAAATCCAGGCTGCAGTAGATTTTGTCTCAACAAGTCAGCGAGAAACACTTTTGCTGCTATTCTTTTATCTGTTTGCTTTTCCCTGGATATGTTTTGTTTTGTTTTGCGTTTTTTTTTAATTCCTTTCAAAAACAGACACAGCCCTTATCTGCTAGGAAAGACTTAATTCTTGATATCTTTTTGTTCCCCCTGCAGATGATTTGACAGCGATGTTTACAGAACTCATGATTTAGAAAAAACGAGAAGGGAGGAAAGAATAGAAGCGAACTGAACTAAGCTGACCCAGGAGAGCCTCCTGCCACTCCATGAAGCAGCTGTTAATGATGCCTTTGATAATGTGCCATGCTGAAGGGACCGTTACATGATTTCTTTTCCGTATCCAGACGGCCGCGTTTTTAAGCTGATTGTATGTGCCTTCAGGGGGGTTACAATACCATGTTTTCAAACAGAGCCACCATGAAGCACCTTGTGTCGCAAACAAGGTTCATTAGCATAGCTCAGCAATTAAACCCCGCTCGGTCTGCTGTCCTGAGATAAAGAACTCCCAATTTATGGCCCGGTTGACTTTCGCTGGAGATGAATTGGCTGACAGCTTGGAGTGGTGACGTTTTGTCTCATGAGTACAGCTGTTCGCAAGGGTGATCTTTCAGAATGTGACTTTTCCACAGACTAACCAAGGGTATTAGCACTAACTAATTACAGGAAGAAGCCAGGGGCGATGGTTTTCTAAGAGTGGGAACATCACAGGCCCCAAACAGCTGGGTAGTGCTAGTGCTTTTCTCTCTTCGAAAACAACAGCCCTGCTGGAGGAGAGCTCCCCATCTGGCAAGCTCTTCTAATTCGTATAATAAATGCAAATGATATTTATCTTATTTATTTTTTACTAGACTTTAATGAAGTTTAGAAGGGACTAGATGCATGTGGCAAGACGTGCACCCTCTCTTCAGAGCAAACGCGTTGTAGCATTTGATTAGTGATACTGTGTTACAGGAGCTGTCTCCACATTAGTTTGTTTTCAATTTTGTGAACATTGCTTTTAGGAAAGAAGTTTTCTCCTGTTTACTTCTCTTTTTGCTGTTTGATTTTGGTTCTTTTGGGTTGAGTATATATGTGAAGACTTTTAATGGTTTCAGGTATTGGTGTTGCTGATTAAAAACTGTTCATCTTCGTACAATATTATGCTTGCTGCTCTTAAATGTAAAGTGGCTTGAATCCCAAAGCAACTTTAACCCAGGGATTCTTCATGTAAATCAGGAGATAGAGTATGCTCTCCAGGATCCAGCAGAGAGGGAAACACAAAGGAGGAGTTACTGGTGAAGCAGTAGAAAATGAGTCGCTCCAGGAGCTCAGGGAGGAAAAGGCCCAGCACCTGTCAGGGTCAGGTCCTGCCTCAGATGGGAATTCAGATTGCAGAGAAGCGGGCTCCCAGGACCCTGCTGTTTAGACAAATACAGTAGCAAATTTGAGCTGTAGGCTTTTCATCAACATCTTCTTTATAACAGCTGCAGATCCATGTGAACTGCTTACATACAGTACTGTCAAAAGTCCAAGAGAATTGCACCTGGTAGTAACAGACACAGTGGGATTGCTCCAGGAGTGAACTAGGTGACTGTGTAGGTGTTTGGGTACAAAATAACTTGGAAGTATCTCCCTCAGCTTGTTCCAGGAGTTTGTGGTTGGGATTTGGGGCTTCTAAAATGTTAAATACAAGCCTTTGCTGCCTGAGACCCCTTGGGAAGGGGAGGGGTGAGGTGGGATTGTGTGTATAATACATATATATATATATATATGTATTATACATATATATATATATATATATGAAGCTGGGTGTCGTAAAGGAAGAAACGAGTACAGAGTTGAGGACCTGAAGGAGCATTGTGCTAGCCTTCTGCAACCTCCGGCGCGACACCACCTGGAAACCTCCCCTCCGCATCACGTCAGTCTAGTTGCATCAGGGCTCAACTGCTTGGTCCACAGGCAGTTCTGCATTTCTGCAGCTGTGATGGTCTTTTCCATCTCTGTTGGCATGCTCTCTGTGTAGCTATAGGCATTAAGAGTCAGACTCAAAACTCAGCACTCTGTTTTCTGGCAACGGTCAAGGGTCCACCAGTAACATGCTGAGAATCTGGTAGGTGAGCGTAGTGGGAGGTCATCAGATACTAAGCTGGTCAGTGGGCATGGGTACAGACGCAGTACATGGCGGGTGTGCTGTTTGCGGGAGAGGGGCTTAGGGCCAAGAAGGTGTCTCTGGCTGACTTCTGTCCATCTTGGAGAATGAACTCTTTTGTGCAGTGAATATCTGTATAAGCCTTTTTTTTTTTTCTTATTAAAAAAACTTTTCAGTGAGCATGTGGATCCCCATAGAGCTAATTTAAGCCCATTAACAATAGACTTGCTTTTCTTAATTACCCTTTGCAGAATCATCCTAGGATTCCCAGGTGTCCTTGGGCCACAGGTTGAAAACTATCTATACGTTGAAGCATAAGGTGTCTGATGATGGTGGTTAGGAATACAGAGCACAGTTTCTGAATTAAGGAGGACCTACTGGTGTTCATTATGTGGTAATCCCTCTCATTTACCCCAGCTCGTAACTTTTTAGGAAACACTGTGTTCTGAGTGAGCGCCAATAATGCATCCACAGACCAGGTGGCCACAAGTACAATTTAGCTGTGTGTTTGCTGCAGATGACATTGGTTTTGAGCCTGGGCCAAGCAGTGAGCCAACCTGAAGTACCTAATGGTGAGGAATGAGAACATGAGACTCTGATCTCTGTTTGTTGCCAAATAAATGGCAGCAGGAGGCCTGGTGTGTCTGAGGCTGTAAGATGAGCTTGTGTTGACTCTTTTGCAGCCAACATAAATGCTGGTTAATCTGTGTGTGGCTACTTTGAAATGTCACTGCTTTCTTGGCAGCAGTGACTCAAAGATTTCTCTGGATGAATGGTGGTGGGGAGGGAATAAGCTGTGTACATCGATGGTTAACTGCATGGTGTATCTCTTCCCAAGCACATAGGATGTACCAATTTCTGTCTTTTTCCATAGCTTGCTGCTCCCTGCCACAGATGCTGGTAAGTGCCTGAGGAGCCCTTAGCTCCATGTTCATGCACATGTTCAGGTGTATCCATATGAAGCAGGGCCACGGCCAGCGTGAACACCAAGGACCAGGACTGCCAGGTCCACTACAGCATCTCCCTTTGCTGCTGTGCAGACACAGACATTGGATTTTCTTATTTTCTTAGAAATAGGTTTTTTTGTCCTATAGTATGTTTGCGCTGGACAGGACTTGCAAAGAGCACTGTAGTTTGCCTATCCAGGAACAGGGAAATCTTGGTGAAATGAAGAGAAAAAAAGATGGAAAATGAGAGGAGAGGCTGGTCTCTTTTTTGTGATTATGGTACTGAAGGCTTGGGCGATCCTTAGGATTACTGAACCATTTGTGTGATTAGCAGTGACTGTTTCTTATGGCTTCTTAGTGATTTATTCGTGCTGTCTAGGGGGAGGCATTTATTGCTGCTAAAGCTGCTTTTAGAGAATCTCTGAGAAATAAGTAAAGTTATAATGCTAAGTATGCACACAAGCCTACAGAGAGCCCAGCCTTCCTGAAGGATTTCTCAGGGTTGACGTGAGGAGCCATCACAACCATTCATCAGCACAGTTATGTAGGGGAGCACAACCTTTGCACGAGCTCTCTGAGGAGCACTGGTTGGCTCCAGAGAAGTCTCTGCCGTGTATTCCCACAGGCCATGTTTGCGGGAGCCTGGTCTCACAGGGATGCGCTCCTGACCCAAGCTTTGGCTGACTTGTGTGCCGGCTGGTTTTTCAGATCTGTGTCACTTGGTATTTGGTGGTGTCCATGCTTTGCATTCTTAGTTGCTGCTTTAGTGACTAATGAAACCGCTGTCTGCAGCTGTCCAAAGCTTTGTAGCTTCCACGGGAGGTTGTTATTAGTAGTGCAGTGCTGGTGTGTGTTTGCTGTGCTACCAGCATGGGATCAGCTGAACAGAGCCCACTCATGGAAACTGTGATACGTGCAGGAAATGAGACCACTCACGCTGTGCAAGTGTCCTGGAGCCATGACCAGGACTACAGTCTGAGGCTGGTCCCCTTCTTAGTGTTGCCTTAGCACCTCAGTGTTGAACCTCTCAGTGCTGTGAGACAGGAAAGTGCTGCCATTCTCTCGGGGAAGAATTGGGGAACAGGACTCAGACCCAGATGTAAAAGCAGATTTAAGTGGGTGGGATTGAGGTGCTGAGATTCCCAAAGGTCTCTCCTGCAGCAAGGAAGAGGTAGGAGCTCAGGAGCTGTAGGCAAGTCTGCGGGCTGGTAGCTGTCTGGGGGCCAGGAGCTGCGGGGATTGCTCCGGCTGGCAGGGCAGGATCCGTCCCACCGTCCCCAGCCAGGGAGCAGGGCAGGCTGGGGGGACAGGACAGCCAGGGGTAGCCCCCAACCCAGAGCACCAGGCACCTCCACGGGGACAGGGATGGGCTGAGGCCAGGCCGGGATGTCAGCCTGGGGTCAGGATCAGGATCAGACCTGTTTGACCCTAAGCCCCAGCAGCCAAACCTCCAGGAGAGGGGAGGATGCTCTCATGGCACTTACAGTACTCACTGTACTACTTCTCATGGGTCCTTAACTTCTCTGCAAACATCTCCAGCAAGGCTTTCTTTCTCAAAGAATTTGCAAAATACAAAAGAAGTGAGGAAAATCTCAGTGTTTGTTTTGCCGAGGAAAAGATGAGTGACCTCTAATCAGTTTGGGGAAGGGTATTTATCATCCCAAGGTGAGGACGAGACTGATGTATTTCCACAGGGAATCTAGGTAGTGTACACTGATGTTGTTACTTCGTGCTGCAGAGTAGGCATTGCCTGGCAGAAATGTTTCAGGGATTAACAAAAAGCAAAATGGAGACTAGCAAAGCAAGCGGTCTCAGCAAACTCTGTCGAATGTACATTTTTCTTCATTATTTTCTCACTGAAGCGTGATGATGTCTGATGGAGCATTATGGATAGGGAGAAGGAAGGAAGTGTTAGCAAAGCCTGAAAACAGCAAGCCACTGCTCTAGCTAATGAGGCAAAAAGGAAATTCTGGCTCTAGTGGCAGTGAAGTCCAACGAGAGAGAATTTGGCTTAAGCTGGAGTGAGGGAGCGGAGCTTGCAGAAAGACCCTTACTGGGTCAAACATACAAAACCTTTCACTTTACAGCTTCTCCCTGTCTTCTTATCTAGAAAATGAACATTCACATGGGCATACAACTCACAATCACCCACCACATGGATGGCATGCGCATTCAGCTGTGGTGAAGGCGACTGCTATAATTTGTTGTGGTTTTGATCCAAGGATCTTTCTAGCCTTCGGAAGATGAGGAAGACTAGGAATCAGCCTCTTATTGCACACCTGGTAAGAGCTGGAGACAGACTAGTCATCCCACATACCAGATAGAAATACATAATTTTTCACTCAAACCAGTTTTGTGAAGAGATGTCTTGACCTTTTTAGTGTAATTGTGAAATCACAAAATGGTAAATGAAGGCTAAGATGCTCTGCCCCTGTGGCAGTAGTTTCTTAATTGCATTTTGGACAGATGTGGTAAAATTTTCTTTTGAGTGTCCCAGACATCACTGTCGGAGAATGATTCCCTGGGGCAGGGCATGCACCATAGCGTACCCAAGTTTTGGCCCCACAGCCCCACAGAGTGCGGATTACATCTACTGCTCTGCTGCAGCCTGCAGCATAGCTTGGATCTTATCGTGTGAGCTTCAAAACAGCCCAATCTGGGTGCACTCGGCATAGCCTGCAAAAGTGCCTGGAGATGTGTACAATTTGAAAACTGTCCCAGTTCTTCTCAAGTGTCTCAGAAATCACATCAGTCCCCAGGGTGTTGACTAGACTCTGGCTGGTTTAAAACAAGATGGGTCAGAGATGCACCTATGCTTGGTGGGCTGTGAAGTTGCAGTGCCTGGTCAGGAGCTGGTCGCGGGTGCAGTAAAACAGAATTATGTTGCACTCTCTGGTGGTTTTTCATACCAAAAACAGAGAGAGAGAGAGAGAGAGAGAATCCTGTGTGACTGTTATCACATACTGATGAGCTGAGCATTTAATGCTGGTCATTTGTGGACGAGAGGTAAACAAGCACTCATACCACCATTGGCCATATCAGGAAAACATGGGAATAAATAAATAGTTTGGATTTGGCATTGCTGAGTTGCCAGGTCTCCTTGTTGGCCATTGCTGTGGCACTGCAGGGAGAGGGCTGTGCTGCCAGCCTGGCATTCTTCCAGGTAACCACATTCACCTGCTAAATAGGACAGAGTGGCTTGCGCAGACTCAGTCATAAGCTGGACAAAGTCTTACTGGAGTTTGGTGTGCATGAGCAACGCAAGCCTCCTCCCCGCAGCTCTTGCGCTCAGTGATTTTGGAATTCCACACCAGAACGTGGCTACAGAGGTAAACACCAGCTGGGTGTCATGTGAAAAGGAGGGAGCTTAGTGCAACTTGACAGCTTCTGGATACAACCGGCAGTCTTGAATTTCATATTCCTTTAGAATGAGGAGATCAAAGAGCTGTGATTTGGAAACAGCCAGCAGCCTGTCACGGTGCATTAGGAGTGAACAACAACCCAGTGTCCAGGTGAAAACGGCTTTTGTGCGATTTGGTATGTGGTTTTAGGATGGGAATCCCCAAATGCCCAAGGATTAGGCACACAATACACAAGTCCTTTGTGAGCTTGACTAAGTGCTCTGCTGCCTGATGGAATTTGCCACCCTGGGTTACATTCCCCAAAACAGGGAATGAGGAGAGAGGCGCTCGTGGGGTTCAGATGGGGACAGATGGGGATGGCCGAGGGGGTGCAGTTGGCACCTCTATCCCAGAGGCAGGTGCTTAGTTTGGAATCACATCTGTTTTGAGCTTACAGCTGTGAGCTGTCTGGTGGAGCTGGGAAAGGCAGGGCTGGGCTGAGACCGTGGTGAGAAGAGGAGGAGGAAGAGGCACGTAGCTGCTACCGAGTCGCCAGGAACGCAGCAGCCATGTTAGTGCTGTCCTCCACCTGGGCTCACGCTTCCCGCGGGTGGACTGGGCTTCAGGTAAAGACCAATACGCAACTGAATCCACCTATGCAAGGATTTCTTTCCTAAAGCCTCTTCAGGTTTCTTGTCCATGTGTTTATGCAGTCTCTTTTTGAACCCGTATACACTCCTAGCGCTCACTTCCATGGGATTATAAGTGGTGACAGCGTGCTGAAGACTTTTAGAGGGACTAGCCTTGAATGCCAGACTTTATGAGAGATTTCTGTGCTTACGTTACCTCTGACAGGATGCTCAAAAGTGCTTAGTACAAAGTCTGAGCTCTGCTTTTATTAGATCTGCAGGTGCTGATATGGCCATTTAACAGGAGTAAAAATAACTTAAGCAAAAGATGTCCTTTTATTAAGTCATCACTATATCTTAGGTAAAGTGTTCTTATTCTATAAATAGATGTCACTTTGCCCTAGGAACAGCCTGGCATTTTATTAACATGGTCTCTTTACTCGCACCTACCGCCTATTCTGTAGTGCTAAACTGGAAAAGCTCTTAACTTTTATACCCTATCTCAGGTCTTTTGCTTTCAAGTGCCTATAAGATCATTGCATTTGGTATAAGGTCCAGTTATGACTTTTTTTAATGGACACTTTTTGGTTTTGTTTTGACTTTTTCTCTCCCATTGACTTGCACTGTTACAGAAAATAACAGCTGAATTACATTTGGCTTCTCCTGCTTCCTTTCTCTTTGAGATGAGGTTACAATGACCTCATCTACCTAAATCAATAATCTGCACCCAAATCTAATAAAGATCTAGCAGGGCCTGTAAAATAGCATGCAGCCCAGATGGAAAGGGAGGTCCTAATGTCCAATCCACTCATTAGATATTTATCAGCCATTAATGATGAGAATAGGAGTGGTGTGTGGGGAAAAGGACGCAAAAGCAAGACAGCAGAGAACCTTCCTGAATATGAGGAGGAGACAAAGACCATAAAACACATGTGCACGGGTTGCAGTGTGACACTGGCTGGGGAGAGGGAGGAAATTCCACTAAAAAGTGGAATTTCCATGGGAGTTTACTTGCAGAATCCCAGATTTTTATACACAAAACCTGTGTGTCTTCAAGCTACTCTATAAGAGAACATAATGAAGAGCTGAAATACATTTGGCTTCCCATCAGCTGACCCTGCATCCCTTTACAGATGTGAAAGCACTAAACCAAAAAGCAGTATTTCCTGAAAATGAATATTATATCCCCCTTTTTTCAGTAAAAGAGAAATTGCCTGTGTGATCACGGACCCGTCACTTGATCTGTGGCAGAGTTGGGGAAAAAACTGCAATTTCCTAGTTCTTTGCTTTAATACCAAGACTTTTCTTTCAGCTGAAGGAAATGAACACATGAACTGGCCATCAAAGGTTTTTTCCGCCAAATTGCTGGAGCACAGAATTAGGCAGGCAGCTAGTGCGAGTAGAGAAATATAATTTTTCATCACTGTTTATTGAACAGAAACTGGCTTTGTGACAAAATGGGTCTTTTCAATACTGTCAACAACATGTTATTTTGTATTTGAAAACTGAAGCCACTCTTTTTTTTTGTTTTTCTTTTAGCTTCAAATGAAAACAGTTAGTGTTTTAGTGGTTAAACATTTTTACACAGGTTTGAAGCTTTCACGCTTTTTTGGGGAGGGCTGTTAATATTTGTTGGAGGTGGGAAATATTTTTTCAAAAGCTGGAGCAGTAGAACAAAAAGGAATTCAGCATCTCTGGAGTTTGTGGTATGCATAAATACAATAAAGTTCCATGAAACAATATTTCAGATTCCGGCAATGCAGAACATAGTAGCAATTCCAAAGAAAACAGGAAATAGAAGTAATTAGTCAGACAGGAGGAAGAATCCCAAACATTACTAGGATACCAAATGCTTTACAAAACAGTAGCCAAAAACCTGTCTTTAAATCTTCTTTGAATATTCTTTGAATCTTGCTCTGCAGGTGGAAAGTCAAAATCAGTCGCAGTAAATGTGCATCCTCTTTAACGAACGCTGACTTCAAATTTATCTATGAAATAGCTGCAATTAATTTTTTCCCCTTCTGTAGGAGGAACTATTCCACACTCCACATATCTCACCCGGATACCCTGCACTGAGGGGAGCACTGCTACAGCCAGGGGCTCTTTTGCAAGGCGGCTGTGGGAGGTCAAGTCCCTCTCCCTCCTTAACAAACAGCATCTCCTGCGCCTCGAACGCTGCCGCGTGCGGAGGGGAAGGGTGTCAGCAGTGCTCCTTGCAGGGCTGGCCCTTGCTACGAATGGAGGCAGCTGTGCAGCATTTTTCAAGATGGACTGAGGAATCCACTGCATCCTTTGCCAGTTTGCTCTTACTGTTTAAAATCTGAACTGTATTTTCTATTTGAAGTTGTCTGGCTTTAGCTTCTAGCCATGGGTTCTTGTTAAGCCTTTCTCTGCTAGATTAAAGAGCCCTTTACGACTGGTATTTTCTCTCCATGGAGGTGCTTAATACCCTGTAATCAAGTCACCCTTGGTCTTCTCTTTGATAAGCTAAACAAATCCTGCCCGTCAAATTTCTCACTGGAAACAGTTCCTCCTCCCCAGCCTTTAAACCATATTGGTGGCGGTTTTCTTCATACTCTCAAATTTCTCAATTTCTTCTAGGACAGTACAGATCCCAGAGTTGTGCGTGGTCTTTCTGCATTAATCCCGCCATGGTTTATGGAGAAACACAAGTGCAGCCCCACCGCAGTGCCAGGGGAACACGTACCCTGAGCTGCGTGACTGCAGCTGCAGAGGTGCTAGGAGAGACTCTGTGTTCCCACGTAGACTTGCAAGGCTGTAGGTATTGCCTGCATTCCTTGTCCCTTGCTGTATAACGGTAATAAAAGCATTTTTGTTAATGAGCCCAGCTTACCAGATGAGTCATTTAACTGTATGGTTTCCTGTGTTTCTCCAGGCAGGAGTGGGGCAACAAACTGTTCTGCTCAGCCATTAGGTTTCATTTCTGCTTTTTGGATTCCTTTTCCTGTTGGGTTTCCTTACATTTGTCTCCCCCACTGCCAATCCTGTGTTTAGATTTTCTAGATAAGGGGTAGTGAGCTGCTTCTGACCACACTCCTGGGAAAGCCATGGATTGTCCATAGCTATGAGGCCCACTTTTGCAGAGCTGTGGAAATAGCGTCTTCTAAGGAGAGACTTTAGGAAGGGAGAGATCTCCATGAGCATGGCTGGATATGCTTTGGCAGAGAAAGGTGTTGGGCATGGAAGGGAGAGCTTGGCAATCATCCCATGACACATCAACCTTTCCTCTGTATTAGTTAAACTATCTTGAGGTTTTACAACCAGAGGTTCTCCAGGTGGTGCTCAATGAGGAAGGACCCCACAGTGTGCTCTGCAAGTTCTGCTGTTTTGCCCTGGTGAAACACGTCCTCTTTTTTGACTTAGTGCAACTAGCTCTGCTGGTGGCTGCTCTGCACCTAGCAGGGTTTGCATGCCTCACAGAAGAGGTTTTGGATAAAATGTATTCACTTCCTTCTGCAAATATGTTCATGTTTGCATGATAAGTTTTCTTCAATTGTCTTTCTCCATCAGGGCTGCAAAGTTTGGTGTTTTTTTTTTTTTTTTTTTTTTCCCCCCTGGAACAGTAAATCAATAGGCTGTGATTAAAGAATTTAAGAAACTCCTTCATTTGCCAGTCCAAAATTTAATTTACTGAAGCATCTCTAACTAGCTGGCAGCTGAATGACTCATTTTGTATTTCTCTTCTCCTTTATGGAGTGGGACAGAAGACCAGAGACACCATGTTCAAAGACTTCCAGCGCTCTGAATTTATATATCAGCCAAAGACGTGTGTGGTTGTTCCCCCTCCCTCTTTCAGAGGAAGGTCTTTTTCATTACATAGCTCTAGACCTGTATTTTTCCATTCACTAGTTGCTACTGTTGTTCTCCTTTTGTTTCCAAAAAGAAAAAAACAGAAAAAACCAGATGGCTTTAGTGTTGTTTACCCCAGGAAACATTTTGAACATTCAGTAATAAAACTGGGAGGAAATCCTTCACTTCCTTTATGCCTCCTAGCAAGTAACCACATCAATATGAAGTGAGGATGTTTTTGGGTACTGACCCAGTGTCACTGATCAAAACACAGCCATAAATACTTTCAAGATGCAATCTTGAATCAGGCTGGTAGATGAGGACAAGCCACTTCTGTTTTGGAAAGGAATTCTTTCCTTCTGCAACCACTTTCTAAATTGCATTGACATTTAGCAATTAACATACAAAAGCTTTTGTATCCGCAGGATCATTTTTCATGTCAATAAACACATTCCTTTGCTTCTCAGTGCAATGTTTAATAATTCTCATTTCCTATAGTGGAAAAGAACCCTTGTACTTTATTTGTATTACACAAATTACATGGAAGAAACAAAGCCATATCTGATCACAGTTATTAAATTAAGAACATTTGCATAAATCCCTTTTTTTTCCCCCTAATCTGGTTTGCTGTTGGTAAACAGTGTGTTATCTAGGTTTAGCAAAGCATTTGGTTTCTAGCCAGATTTTTGCTTTCCCCGTCCTTTTTGAAGTTCACTTGGCAGGCAAGGTCTGCTTCTCCTAAGCTATCTGTCATCACACAAAGTGGATTCCAGCTTCAGACAATAAACGAGTTGCTATTCCAGACTGACGGGCTGAACTGTCATTAAGTCACTGCATCCCTGCTCTGGGATTTTAGGACGTGTCTCTGTTCCAGCCTGAGGCTGTGCTCTGGGAGCTTCTTTGGGGACTCTTCATAAATTGCAGAAAGTTAAGCGGAAAGTTCAGTGGTGCTCCCCGTCTCTGCGTGGGTCGCGGGGCAGGGTGTGTGAGGGGCCGGCTTGCTGTGTGGGACGGCTACTTGGCACTGCTGTAATGGAAAATGACTGTCTTGTCTCCATGGGGGCCCTTCAAGTTTCCAAATCTGAGCGACGCTATTGCAGTTAGGATTGAAGAGAGGAGAGAAGAATAAATGAAGAATGATTTTTTTTTTTTTCCCTGCCTGAAAGGGAGTGCATGTGTCGAGAGAAATGATCCTTCAAGAATGTGGAGACTGGTCCTGCGGAACAGGAGATATTAGAAATACCTGAAATATCCATGAAATTTGTGTGCCTGGCAAAGGGGAGCCCTGGTCCATGGCTTGCTCACAAGGTGCTATGAGACTTGTGCTATGTCTTTTTACACCATGAGCAGCCTGTGGTGGCACAGTGCAATTTAAGCTGTGTATGTTGGTGTCTGCTAAACTTCTTAGCTGGAACCTGCAGATGCACGTAGAGTGTTGATGGGAATCTCCAGTTGCCTTTTTCCCTTCCAGGTGTCCTTGGCTTGCTCAGGCTGCTGAAGGGGTTCTGGATTCGAGTGGATGGAATATAAAGGCTGGGGCCGTGTCTGGGCTGGTGCTGTGTGCAGGGTTAGTTAGAGCTTCTGGGAGGTTACTTGTAAGAGGTTTTGGTGGCTCTGTGAGAGGGTAGGGAACTCCTTCCCATTCCCCAGTGCAACCTGGCTTGGGACAACTAGAGCTCATTCCCCTGCAACCACCTTTTGCTGCTCTCCTCCCTTCTTGGAGAAGTCCTTCTTCCCCTCCCCAGCTACACTGTTGGTTATTCATTTTCAGTATTATTTCTTTCTTTACAGAGGATAGAATTCAAGAGGGATGATTTCCAGTCCTGAGTGACAGAGGTTTTGTAAGGAATGAAAAGGCGCTTGGTGCTTTTGACAGTAACATTGATGACCATCTTATAAATAGTAGTGCTTGCCTCTGCTACTCCAGGAAGCCCTGTCAGATCCCAGCCTGGAAATCTTTTCCTTTAAAACCTTGTTATTTAGTCACTAGCTTACTTTTCCTCGCTGAGGATGCAGCAGACTTCAAAAGAAGACGGTGGCAGCCATGGCGAAGTTGTCCTGCTGAGATGTGCACGTCCCACGTGAGATGGACTCGCATTACTTTGGCCTGGAGCTTGCTCCCAGGCTTGTGTGCCCACAGGGCTGTGCCGGCTGCAGCTCCTGAGTCTGACTGCTCTGCGGTGCCTGGCGCTGGGGTGATGGGCTGGGCTGCCTCACTTAGCCAGGGCTGGGGTCTGTCGTGTGTCCCTTCCCTGCCCCACGACATGGAGCTTTGCCTTGTTGCACGGGGGTGAAGGAGGAGGTTAGACATAAGTGAAATTGGACAGGTCAGGGAGCTGAATCTCTCTGGACGACACTACCTCCAGCCTTGCAGGTATGGCTCATGCACTGTAGGTGTCCGGTTGTGTCTCCATGGTGTCTGCAGTTTGGGGCTGGACCAACTGGGCAGCATAAGCACAGCCAGCTGGTAGACAGCCCGCTTCCCGAGGGCTCAGGTTCCTCAGAGACCAACCTTGCAGGCTGCCACAGCGCATCCTGATTGCCGGGTGAATCTGTGACACAAGGAGGAATTGCCACCATGAGGGACTTGACAAATCCTGGAAAGAAGGGTTTAAGAAGCATGTGTGAAAGCAGAGGTCCTACATTTGTGGAGTCCAGTCCATCTGCCTTTAAAGGCAACAGGCTCACATTGGTTTAAATGGAATCTGGATTGGCTGTTAGTAAATGAGATCATTAAACCCAGCTTTTATGCCCCTTTTAATCAAACATGAGGCAAAATTGAAGCCTTTGTTTATTTGCCGCGATGGAGCCTAACTGTTGGTGGGGTCCCGGAGACAGAGCGCCAGGCACTTAACTTGAAAATGACTTTACTGCAATAATGTCATTATGTTTTATTGACCAAGCATTTCCACAAGTGGTGAAAGGGGATTATTGGGAAATTGGGATGAATGTGCATTATGTCACTTTTGAATCATATCCTGTATGCGGGGAAGATGTGAGCCCCGACCGAGTGACCCGCCAGGCAGAGGGGGTTTGTCTGTAGTAGCTGTACTGCGGCATGCATGGGAGCTGAGGGCTGCCACGGTGAAAGATTTTAGTGGGAAACTACAAAGCCATATTAGAGGAAATGCTTTCAACGTATCTAAATCAAGATGTATGGGGTTTTATTTCTGCCTGTGTTACATACCCCTGAGCTCTTTTTGGCCAACTGATAGTCATTAGACAAAGCTGCATTGCTTTGCAATTTACTTATTGCAGCGCTGTGACTTAACTGCTAACAGAATTATATTTTTCCTCATATGTAACTTATAATTTGTTGGATGTGCATTCAGCTCCTGTCATGGATTAAACTTCCAGAGAGGTGTGACACTGGTCTCCAGGCACTTATAGCCTTCAAATAGCTGTTGAGCACAGCCAGATGCAAAGCGTTAGCACAATTGCTTGCAAAGGCCTTTTCTCTTGCATCCATACTCAGCTAGGAAATGAAATACAAGATCACTGTGACATCAATAAAACATTCTGTCAGCAAGACGTGTAAGTTACCTGGAAGCTGAATTCCATTTACAGGTGGCAGCGGAGTATACTTTATGCATTTTTTTCCCCAAGAATCGGTTTCTGTGATTTATTGCATTTGTGTTATGTGAATCTCGTTTCCATTTCTGGCATTTTTATAAGGCTTATGAACGTGAGAGAGATTAAACTGGGAGGTTTAGGAGAACAGTTTTCAGGCAGAAACAATACGACTGGAAACGATTTCCTGTGTTTGTTAATATTCAGCTGGGCTTGGGTCTTTAGGTCCTAATACTCTGCATTGGAGGCTGTTCTGCAGCTTGTTGCTCATAGGAGAGTCTTTTGGTATATGTGTCTAAATATACCAAAATATTTCTCATCAAAATCACCTAAATGACTTTTCCCACACTTTTGTGACTTTGATTATGCTGAATATGCCCAACTTCAGTGATTCTTACACACAGAAATTCCTGGTATGGTCATCATAAGACATATGTCCTGATCCTCCAAGACTAGTGAAACGATCAGCGTGAGGATCTAAGGAAGAGCTCGGGGCCAGAGCAGAGAGCTGCTGAGGAATAGCCTTGCAGTAAGTAATGCTAGGTTTCTCATTTCAACAAAGTTTCTCATTCAGTGCCAAAAGTGATTCTCTTGGATGTTGTCGTTGCAAAGTAGTAGCATATTCTCATCTTCATTTAAAGTTGGTAAAGCAGAGACACGTACCTCCCACTGACTTTTTTTTGTGGAGGACAAGAGTACGACTGAAAATCAAGTCCCTTTTATTCAGATACTTAGAATATGGGCTAAATGCCATGCTTTAGATAGTGCAAATAGAGCTAAGGGTTAGTAAGATGATTGGTTTTCTCCTCACAGGTCATGATTAATAAATAGCGTTGTGGTCCTGCTTCTTCTGCACTTCATCTCCTCCTCAAGACTAGTAGTGATCTTCTCCCCTGCCCAACATGAGCAATGTGGCAGTGGAGGGCTCCACGCCCGCGTCAGCCGTGTTTCCTGCCCAGGTCTTGCCCATCTCTTTGCCTGTTGGGGCCACTGGACTTGGGCGAGTGCACTGTTTGTGTTTGGCTTGCAAGGGTGCCCGTTGCCAAACAGTTTGTGCAGCCTAATCCATGTTTGTGGCAGGAAGTCACACATCTCCCAAAGTGACATTTCATCTAATCCATTTCTGGGTTTAAGCAGATTATCAATTTCTTTCACTGAGTCTCTGTTTTCGGAGAAACAAAAGGAGACTCACAGAGCAGTTTGCCGCTAAGATTTGTGTATGTGTGCATTGAGGATTTATTTATTGGACTTCTAACCATAAACAGTTTAATGTTTTTGAGTTACTGCTCAGTCTCATTTAGTTTGGTTGTGACCTTGAGCCATACATTTCCAGGGCTCTTGCTAATGGACTTTTTAAATGATGACAATGAAATACACCAGGCCCTTTGATAAGGGGACCGTTGCTACATTGCATATTATTTTAATGTTATTCTACAAAATAACCATTATAATATCGTTATTATTTTTAACTCTGGTTTTATTTTGTCACACCAACATTACAACAATCTACATCTAAAATATTTCCTCATTTGTGCAAAGCACATTTCTCTGCCAGGGGTAATGAAATGACCAAGCAGTGACCCTCATTTTTATGTTTCTCCTACTGTGAAGAGGAATTGAAGATGAAATGTAGAAGCTAATAGCTGTGCAGCCCCAGTGAATCTAGCAAATCTAAAGAGCCCAGCCATGGGATACATTTAAATATTAAAGCAGTTTTTATGTGCTCTAAACAATATTTGATGCAGCTCTCAGTATGCTTTAATCTGGCTAAATGGTTATTGTGTTATGTGTCCTAGCTGTAAAACTGTCTAGCTCTTTTGTGGTCAGGATACTTTTCCCCACTGCAATTTAGATTGGACATGGATAAACATAAAGGACCATTCTCCAAAATGTATCTATCTTGTACAGGTTAATCCTGCATGGAGCAGGGTGCTTAGAAACCATTCACATTTATTTAATACTTTCTTCCTCATGTGCATCGTGACAATTGCTTGTAGGGTAGGGAGGGTGCTGGTTTTTTGAGGGGAAAAAATAAGAGGAACTCGACACAGTTCAGTCGTATAGGGAGAGCGGCATCTGGCAAGGTGCTTGGTGTCTTACCTTTGCCTGGCTACAGTGGGAGTGGTGTGTTTGCATGTTTGAAATGTTTTCTTGCCGGCTTCATTGTTGAACACCAGAAAATACCTTTTTTTTTTTTTTGGGGTGAGATTCTTCGGTTTCCCACTGACAGTTTTTTGGGGTGCAGGAGCTCCTGTTGTGCCAGCGATCGGTGCTGGGGGCTGCCGGCATGCAGCAGTGCCCTTGGCGAGGCTGCAGCTTGCCTGCTTCCGCCAAGCAGCAGCAAAGCGTTGGGGCTGAGGCAGGAAAGACGAGGCAGGAAAACCTTGACTACTGGCTTTTTCTTGATTGCTGGCTTGTATGGGAACAAACAAACACAAATGTCTTAATTTTCTCTATGCCTCAGTCCATTTTGGCTGGCACATTTGCTTTGGAAAGCAAAATGCTTGCTGGAAGTTGGCTGCTTCAGCTGACGGAGCATCTCCAGGTAGAGGCGTTGGATTAGAAGAAGTTGTTTGCATGCATCAGGACTGCAACTGAATTTCCTGCAGGTCTGTGTCTTTTGTGGGGGTTATTCAAGGCTTAAAAAGGTGCAGATGGAATTTTTCCTGGTTTTGCATCCTTCTTCACAGAGCTCTCCAGTGTCCGTTCATGACCGAGCTCAGGTTGTCTTGTTTTCCTGAGAGGCAGCAATAATTTCTTGCCTCCTTTCTAGCTGCCTAATTCAAGTTCATGAGATGTGTAGGAATCCCTTTGCCATTGCTCTCTCTCCCAAATGTGGTTGAAATAGGCTAGTGACCTCAAAAGTGAAAAGGATGCATATAAAGCCTGATTATGCCTTATTTCTGTAGGAAACCAGGCTAAATATGGAGAATATAAACATTCTGCTTTTTTCCCTCCTAATTATTCTAGTAAAAAACCCACCACCACTTCCCCTCCTCTCCTTCCTACCCCTGAAGAAAAAATCCAACCCCCAGTGTAGCGCGGTTGTAGTATTAATAAGGGGACAGAGCATTTAGTAACCTCTGGGAACGGGGTTTCTGAATTATCTCGGAGTCTTGAAATTACTTTAGCGATCTCCTTTAAATCCCAAGTGGGCAGTGATCCATATTGTAAACCCTTCACACGTAATTTGACACAATTAGCAAATTTTGCTTCTGAGACCATCTTGTGACTTGTGCTGAAAGCATTTCCTACACAGGAGCTGTGGGCTGTCTGGGTAAATGAATCAGCCATGGGGGAAAGCTGATATTGTCCAGCTTACCCCAGGCCAGGATGATGTTGATTAAAGAAAGTCTAGTTTATCTACTGTCAAAGGAAAGGTTTCCCTGTTTATGTTCCAAAAATAAAGCAGAACACTGCACACAACTCCAGTGCAGGTCTTTTCTGGACTCTGAGTTACTTTTGGTCTAACCCGTTTTCCTTAAGCAAAGCGATTTCCCGATTCCTGTAACTGACCTTCCTATTGCCGAGTTGAATGATCTTTGTCAGTATGACTTTTTTATGATCTTGCTAATGAACTTTCCGTTTTATGCTTCTTGTCTGATTAGTAATGCCAGAGATTTAACCAAGCAGAGATAATTCATTAGTCTGAGCCATAGCTCTGAGGGCACGGTGTCAGACCCTCCCTTCCCACTCCGTGCACTCCATTAGTTTCTCTGTGCTCTGAGATCTCCTCCATTTTTTTTTCTGAGGGAAAATGCAGAAGACTTCTCCTACTGCAGATTCTTTATGTATTGGTCATTCTTGAGTCATTGACAGTGAAATTCATAGGATCATTTTGGAAACTGTTAGGCAGTGATTTTTTTTTTTAAATCCATATTAAGTTTCATGCAGATCAGTGGAAACAGAAAAACTCTGATTGCAGTATAAAAAAATGTGATTAATTGAGGTTCGTGGAAGCAGCTATGATTATTTATGCTACAGTTCCTTTCCTTTTTGATGTTGTTTTAATTTGCAGCCCTTAAAATTCAGAAATGAAATATTTAATCTGTTACTGAATAAGTGGTGAAGTCAGGGCACTGTAGAGAAGGAGGGAGTTTTCTATGAGAATGACTCTGTGCATGACTCAGTGTGTTGGCTTGATCTTGTGCTTCTTGTCTGCTGATCCCAGTGGGTTGTCTCCTCTCTAGAGGTGCTTTCTGGGATTGGGAGGTAGATGCTCAATGGACTAACGTATGTGCATGCTGCTGCCACATCTGCACTGGGTTAGTGGGTTGTCAAGGCTTTGACCGTTGCTTGGCCACTCTTTAGCAGGTTGTATCAATCCCACATTAGAAACCTGGCTCTGCCAAGTAGGTAGGTTGGTGAATAAGCAGCAGCTGGTATGGTGGGGATTCACGTGGCAGGGATTAAAACCATGAATGGATAGTTCTCCCTCCTTCCAGTAGTAGAGTAGGTGAAACTGGCTACAGCAGGGAGAAGAGCTGGGGGAAAAGAGGAGGGACTCACTGACAAAGCAAAGTCATGTGCAGGAGGACTGGGAGCAATTGTAAGGGAGATACATTAGAGTAGTGTGGGAAAGACCTGTAGACCACTATTATTTGAATGGTATGGATCATACCATTCAGATGTACTCATGTGGATTGTGTCACTTTTTCAGGCTGAAGCAATGGAAGATCTTTTTCATGCTATTCTGCTCACAAGAAGTGTGTCTGCTACTGCAAAGGGGCTGGTGTTGCAGAAAAGACCAGCTTGAGCTTCTGAGAGATGTGGGAAAGAGATTGAGGGCTGGGACCTTTGGCAGTGGGACTTCTTCCTTCTGCAAAGAGGCTTTGTACTCTGGTAACTCTACCAGAAGGGCTGGAGTCGGAGCAAGTGGGACCTTGCAGGGAGTAAGCATAGATATGGGCATGGGAGTCTTCCATGTCAGGACCTGCAGCAACAGCCAGGTGAGTTTTGGGCTGGCAAATCTCTACTGAGGCACTTTGGTGGCTCTGGTACCTTTCTTTGGACCTTTTTATTAGCTGTTGCCCAATTTAATAATCACTGCAAATTGGGTAGATTCACTCAAATAGTACCAGATTGTGCCAATGATGATTTTAAAGTTATTTCCTCATAAGCAGTGGGTGCAAATCTGTATTTCTTGTGTACCCACAACTACCAGAAAAAACAGTCATTGTTAATCTGTCAGTGACACGGTCACTGCAGCGGTCAAAGAGACTTGGGAGATTCTGCACAGAATGCCATGTGCTTATTGGCTCCACGAAAGTAATACGTTTTGCAGCGTGGACGCTATAAAAATGGTCTCTTGCTGCTGGTTTCCCTTCCCACGCGCAGCACGCAGGTGTCAGCAGGACGTGCCAGACAGCGCACGTTGGGATCTCTTTGTGATTATTTCCCCGCTGCCTAACATGTGCCCTTCTCACTTATACTGCTGTTGCTACAGAGGGTAGGCAGGATCTAATTAAAGACAAGGAGGGATGGATCTGCATATGTTGCTTGTGTTTGGGGACTGTCTGGCTCGGAGGAGTAATAATTGGCTACAGGGCCTTTCACCTCTATGGCATGGCTTTGAATGCAGATCAGCTTAGTGACTTTTAATGTCATTACCAAGTGACAGCTGTTTTCTGTGTGAAATTAGCTGGTAGTTTGAGTGCTCTTTCTACAGGAAGCCAATATCAATAATTACCACATCAAATGGTGCTATTAGCACCCTTTAAAAAATATATAATTTGAAATGTAATGAATACGCTTCAAGTATACATATTGGCATGTGTTGTAACAACATTGAAATCAATATAAATCCACTTAACTCCATAGTTAAGTCTATGTATAGAAATATATGCTGGAGGTAAGTACTTGGGATACAGTGAGATATAGCAGTAGCATCTAACTGGAGGACTCTAACAGCTTTCTGCAACTCCTTTTGGGGTCCCATTATTATATAGGGCATGTAAGCTCGTAATGCATTTAAAGTTAGACTGTGTGACTATCCCCTAAATGTGTAAAAATCACAGTGAAAAAGCAGCATTGACAGAAAAGGTCAAAGCAGTTCAGGGAAAAGTCCTTCTTGATAAATGACTCCCATTTCCGTGGTGAGAGCTGTAAGGAGAGATATCTCTTATTAGACCAGCTGATACAGCTGAATAAAACAGATAAGCTTTTGGACACATGGACTCCTGTTTTTTCTGTGCCAGCTTTAGATTAAGGCAGCAGCCCAGCTCTTATTAAAAACTTTTGGACTTTGCCAGCTGTAATTGGTTTGTCTCAAGAGGTCTAGTACATGTCCTCCTGATTTACACCATCCATGCTGGTGGCTGTGGTCTGAACTGCAGCCATTTACACTTTGCTACTTGTTCTGTGGGGAAGAAACAACCCCATGAGAGAGACTAGGGAAAAGTGCTGTGGCTGAAGGTTGACCTCCAATTCTTTGCTTGTGTCCTCTGATGCCTTTTGGAGTTCTGTTCTCCACTGCAACCCTAACAGCAGCGATAATACAGCTGTGAACTGTTGCCTCATTCCCCTACCTGAGTGGAAAGCTAAAGAAGAGGCTGGGAATGTTGACTAAACGTATTTGTGCTGTAGAGCAATGGCTCATCAAAGCTAAAACCTTCTGTGGAAAAGTGTTTTTTATAAGAAGAGCTTTTTGTTGCGTGTTTCTCCTGAACCATAAAGACAAACAGCTCCAGCAGAAGAACCCATGGTTTTGCAGGTCACTGGTGGAGTGGGAAACCTGAGTCTGTGTAACTGCTGTTCCTCGCTTGGTATCATATCCTATTTATGCAAAGAACAACAGATCCAACAGAAGAGGCTTGCTGAGAAAGACACTATCTCACCCTGCTCTGAGGGATGAAAAGGAATGTCTGACATCTTGACTTTTTTTTATAATATGGAACTCTTTTCTCACACCAAGTCCTCTTCAAGGTGGTGAAGGGAAACGTTCTCAGCATGACTGTTCCTTGCTTATGATGTCTGTAGATTTTCTGCTTGATTGATTCTATAGATCTGCATGCAATCCCTTCTTCCTCAAAATCTTGTAATACCTATACACTTGTGCACTATTATGGTAACTTGCTCTCCTCAGGGTGCAAATGATTAAATCCCCTATAATTCTGCAGTACCCCATAATACATGTAGCCCCTGCTATTAGGTAATGAAACCATTATTCACTAGCAAGTTAAACATGCAAGTCTGTGAAGGTCTTTTACAAACAGAGAAGGTGTTATCTATTGGGGAAGAGATCCTCCAGGCTATCACAGAAGAGCATAATTCACATAAAGTGAAGGATGTTCCTGAGATCCTGGGAAGACACAGTAATAGAGACTATCTTTCTTTAAAACAAGAAGAGTGGCTTCTCAGGCCCAGTTTCTTGGGGGTCTCCATAGCATGTTTTTAGAATAGGTTAGAGACATATCTGTCGGGAGTGCCAGAGTTAATTTCCCTTTCTGGATTACCTCCTAAAGCCCCCTCCAGACCTCTCCTCTGATTCTGTGGTAGGTTCATGCCTGGGCAAGCACAGGAACTGATCTCAGCCAAAGGAGACGGAAATGTCGCCTAACATTGGATTACACTGCAAGGATAACTCATTGGCTAATTTGTGGCTATGGATCTCCTAGTCAAAGACTATAGAACAGATTGTTGACAGCTTCTTATTGAACAAACCCACCCTATTGCTAAGGGACTTCCTTGTTCTGCCACTCTGCAGTCCCTGCTCCTGGGGTCCTTTCTGTACTGTGACTCGAACTGCGGGCTAGGAAGGAAAGGCTTCGGTACCATGAGTGGCAATATTAAAGACTGGGACTACTTGGTTAGCCCTCTGTCCTGCCTGCTGCTGCTGTGGTCCCTGTACTGCAGTGCATTTGAGCCTTTTATAAGGCCTTGTTGACAGCGGGCCCAAAAGAGAGGCATGCAGGAGATGTAGTAGGCTGAGAAACGATGAGCTGTAGCATTCACCTGGGCTTCAAATTGTCTAATTTTATAGGTGAAGTACTTGATGAGGGGCCATGAATAGAGGGGTGTTGGTCATTTAGGAACCAGGAGTGGAAGCAGTGTCTTGTGTATGAGGAAATTTAGTGACGGGAATGGGAAGAAGAAACCCAGGGCCATGTGTTGCTTGCAGAGATACACCGTGTCTCAGTAGGATGGTGGTCTTTTTCATTATTGCATCATGAGAGCAGCAGCCTGCCCTACTCCAGATGTGTTTTATACCTTCATCACAAACCTCTTTCTGCGTGAAAAGCAATTCCCTCACAAATGGCCCTTCATTAGCTGTGAGGTCATGTCAGAAGCAATCATCAGTGTATTGCTGATGTGGCCAACGCATCTTGTGAACTCTTTGACCCTAGCAGTCAGCAGGATTTCTTTATGTGAAGCACTAATATGAAAAGCATTAGCATTAATGAGAAAGCTCTCGACCTGGTTGGTGTAAGGGGTCAGCAGAAGTTTACAGACACCTTTGACTAACATTCCTATCATGCCTGGCAGTTTGACTCTCATCTTGTTTTTTGCAGGCTCTGATTAATAATATAATTCTCAAATTCTGCTACAGCCTGTCAATATCGCAGGAATCCAGCAAATCTGGAAGCCACCCTAATTGCAAGCCATCACCCATTTTGGGATTGGTCTGTCTGCTCACATTCACTCATTTATGGTGTTGTGTCCTCATTACCTTGCTGGAAGACAAGAAAGAGACTACCGCAGATTAAGATTTTGAAGAAAATTTTTTGAGAAACCTTACCCTCATAGTTTTCCTGACCTGGTTAAGAAACCCCTCCATGGATGAGACAATAGTTCTGCAACATCCCTTGACCAAATACGTTCTTTCCAGAGGATGCAGTGATAGATGTTGAAGGTCCTGAACAGTCCTTAGTCATTACAAAGAGTATCTGAAAGGATGCCAACAAATGGTTGAAGCAGAGGCTATTGTGAAGGGTAGAGGCCCTTTTATGAATGCCTTTTTCTTTAAAACTGGAAGTCGCTTTTAAAGTATGTGACTGTAAACATCAACCTGACTTTTACTTAAAAAACTAGTTTCCAGTTGGATCAAAGAACAAATGAATATTACATATAGGTAGACAGTACAGCATACTGAATCATATATAGAGTAATAGTGTACACTAACTACAGAACTTGAATTGCAGGATGTTTCATTTCAGAGCCTCAGAAACATTCAGGTGCCCTCTGAGCACCCCAGCTCTTCCCTGTGCTCATGGGGATTGCAAAGGGGAGTCTCAGATACCTGTGGCTGGGAGCTAAAGGCTTGGTGGCCCTTCAGGGATCTCCCAGCTTACTGAGCAGGGGAGAGGACTAGAGATCCTCTGAGAAAACCAGTTTCACCCGTCGGATGATCTACCTGTGTCTATAAAGTTGTGGGAAAACATAGACTGGAGTCTTGCATCTGTTTGGGACTCCTGGTTCTGGTCTTTACAGCAGCAACTGAGCATATTATGTTTCATTTCTGCCACTTGCCTTACTCCAACTCCAGCTTTAATTCACAGCATTGCTAAGCAGTTGTGAGTGGAAGAGCTATCTGTAACTATTTTGTCAGCCTTACAAAAGTGGTGGGATGTGTATAGGTAGGAGCAACGACTGTGGCAGTCCCAAGACAATAGTATCTCTTTGTTTCTAGTCTGGAGTGCTCTCCTAGCTCTCTGGTGTCTCAGGGAGCTGGTTATGTTTCAGAGAAAAAAAATATGTGGACGCTTGGCTGAGCTATGGGGCTAAAAGTTCATTTCAAAACAAATGGTGTTTCAGCTGTCTGCCTTTTGTAGGAGATGTTTACTTGCTGCAGGAAGGTGATGGTATCAGCGTGAATTTTCAGTGTTCTTAACAACATGCTTTACTTCGATGGGAATAATTTACTTAATTAGATCTGTCTGTTAATTTTTCTAGCCCAACTGAACTTTTTCATTCACTTCGTTAGGGTAGCCAAATCCCAGCTCTGTTGAAGACATGGGACAATAAAGAGAGGTGGTGATTCCTGCTCACAGGTCAGTCCTGTGATGGGGTCGGCGGTGTCTGTGTCTGGCTTGGAGTCCAGACTCTTCTGTATGATGAGTGTGGGACTGATATATGCACCTTCATCATCTCAAAGCCTGCACCTGCCTTCAGCCTACAGGAGCTGCAGCCCTTCCAGGATCACGTAGAGTAGGCTGGAAAGGTTGAACAACTGAGGGTCGAAGGTGGGAATGCAGAAATGGCAGGGACTTTGGCTCTTTGGTCCTTATTACCCACAGTGTCATCAGATCCCACCTTAGAGAAACAGAAGAGGCTGCCTGGAGAGGGGTATGGAACATTTCATACTCCGGTTTGGGTAAACATTAGCTTCTGTGGGAGTTGCTTTATTTCTGGATTTGTTACGCTTGGTTTGTCTTGCTGGTTTTAAATATTTGTACAAGTGACTACAGCTATGCAAACTGTGCCTGAAGGAAACGTGAAACAGAGGATAAGAATTAACTGGAGGTACTAAAATTAGTCGGTATCCTAACTAAAAATATTATAAGGGAAAATGAAGAAATGTGGTAGAAGCACAAGGAAGTAATTACTTTCTTCTGACCTGTGGAAGTGAAGGTCCAGGGAATGTATTAGTCTGACAGAGAGGCTAGTGGTGAGAGCCTATGTTTAAGTAGGTTTATAATTTACAATGTCTTTAAAAGCACTCATTTATTTGTGATTAGACATACCAGTAGGTAGGGAGACCGCTTGTAAAGTTACCGTTCAGACATGTTGGCTTCTGCTGCCATTTTTGTTGTCAATATTTACCTTGACTTTTTTTGTTAAAGATTTATAAAATGCATGGTAACATTTGAACAGCTGTGCAGATATGGTCAATATAGCCTCTGTCCCATAACCCACCGCTTGAGCAGCACAGCAAATGCTCGTTGCCATCACGCGAGGCAGTGAAGTTTAAAAATCACTCCTACAGTGGACGAGTTTGGGCAGTGTTGCAGGGATTAGAAATACCTAAGCTTGGGACACGCCGCCTTAGCGAACACACAGTTTCCTCTCTTATATATCAAATGACAGGATTACATTTACAAATGTAATAACTCCATGTGAAAACAAGTGGATGTCTTTTAAATGAATTGATTCCTTCCTGTCAGCTGCTGTAGTGGAAGACAATGCTTATTAAGAAAAATATAATACTGCCAAATGGAAAACCCTGAAAACCAGAGAGCTCTTGATATGCAGAGAATAGCGGTAGTGGTGAATAGCTGCTCAGAATGCAAGTACACCGGGGTCTGCCTGTGCTAAAAAAAATGCTTTATTATTACTGCTGCTTTAACTGCTGGTTAAAAACAACTCAGCTGACAGTACTAATGGCATAAACCCATTAGAGTGAGAGAGAAATGAGGAAATAGGTTTCCTCTAATGGCATTGTTCTGTAGACTAGCACCTGAAAATCATTTTTAGCTTGTTTGCTGAATAGGGAGGGGTGGAGAGACCACTTTGATGTGATGCTAATAAGATCTAGTCACTGAATATGATCCTCTGGAAGAAAGAGGGGCAATAGCTGAGTGCCTATGATTTTGCAGTTTTCGTGAAGAGGCATGAACGATCCAAGACTTCCTACTACGCGATGGAAAGCTGCTTTTATCTTTTTCCTCCATATTTGTCACTCACTAGAAACATAGCCAATGCTACTCTTTACATTTTTTTAAACATAGGAAGGAGGATAACTGTCAACCAGGCTTTACATTTGGGCACTGCAGAAATGAAAGTCTCTACTTCATCTCCACCTCCTTGACCCATCAGTTCTACTATCTCTAACTGTATTTTGATATTAATTATGGTTTTGTTTGGTTGTCTCCAGACTGTTCACTGGTTATGTTGCATACAAGTGAGCTGAAGTCTCATTCAGTAATTGGAAATATTTCCCATTTTTTCATGAAAGTTTAAAGGAAATAAAGTTAAAAGTATTCTGCAGAGGGAAGGACAGACTTAACAGCCTGCTGTCCCCTTACAGCAGCATGTGACTCTTCCAACCCCAATGGGAACCTCAATTCATGCACCAAACTCCCCAAAGTATTAACATTTTCAAAACTGCTGCAGACATTTCTGTGAGCAGCAACAAATCGTAGCTGGCAAAATCAAAGCCTGCTGAAACTTGCTGCATATGAAAGCAAGATATTTTCCATCTCTGCTCTTGCAAAGCAGAATGTCTCCTGCAGCCTCTGTGTCTCCATAGATGAGCTGGGTTTTATCCAGTAGCATACATGCAAATATTCCTCCTAGGAAAACATGCAGGTTTTGGAAGACAGCACCCTACAGAAAGGACTGTGTCTTTTGGTTCTCGCTTCCAAAAAAATTTGTAAGCATGAGGGAAAAAAATGCCTTCCGGAGGTTTAAAAATAGTTCTCATAGCTGGAATTTTTCTGCCGTATTTCTACATAACCTTATCCACTTTTAGTCTCCTGTTAAAAACTGCAATGGGAGAAAAATAGCAGAAGCAGCAAGTGTTACCTGAGAACTATTTAATGTGATAGCATTACTATCTAATGGGATTTGAAAATGGTGTCTGGGAAAAATCTTAATTTTTAAAGCTTCTTGTTCTGGCAAACAGTTTGCTAGAGATTAGCACTGTAGTTATGATTAGAGTACAATCTGCATTATTCCACAATTTTCCCTTTCGTATAGCACATTATGCTAATCACACTGTATTCCATTTCTCAATAAAAGGTCAACAGTGCACTGTTTGTGCAGAATGTGCAATTTAAACTTCATGTCTGTCATTAGAGATAATCTAGGTTTGCTGTATCAAGTGAGGTTGTCATAGAAACTAGACCTGAGATCTCTGTTTACAGCCTTTGGAGAATAAACACTTTGCATTTATTTCACTGAAAAATAGGCGAACAATTAAATAAGGTTTGAAAACAAAACCATAATGGCCCAGAGAGAGATGTCATTCATCAAAAATCAATATATGTTATGCAGCTGGTAAACTCCAAGCATTCAAGCAGTTGACTGACAGCAATAGCAAAATATTTCCCGGGGGGGTAAGGAAGTAACTGATAGTGTATCATAACGCCTGGAGCGGAATTAATTTAAATTTGCTAATAAGTTTTGTTCCACGAATTACAACACTGAAGAATATTTGTTTAAATTTTGCTTTATGTCAGGTAAGGCTTTTTGTGTTGGCTCTTTGGACATTTTTAATAGCACTGGGAGATATTTTAGTTTTTATTTTTCTGTAACATTCCGTGTCTTCCTATCATAGCTAAACTTTTCTTTGTGGATTATAACAAGGTTTGCAGGCATCCTAAAAATATCTCTGGTATCTGCAGCTTCATTAGTGAGCAAAAGGGCTACAGCTTCAAGCTTAACACGGGGGGTTTAGCTTGCTATTTCTGTGACGTTTTATTAACTTGTAGAGCTCACCTTTGTCAGGCAATGGTATTTAGTAATGTTTCAGGAAGGGCTTAGAGAAATATGTGGACAAAGATGGCTTCTGTTGTTATAGCACAGTAAAATCACCAAGACTATCAATCTTTTTTTCCTCGGGGCGTAATCATATTACCAGCTGGGTGTTTATGTAGGGGTTTTGTCAATGGCATAGCATTACTCTACTGACAAGATGAATTATGTGGATTGTATGTCTTCTGAAGCATCTGAATACTGCCTGATGTCCACACGCACGGTCTCTCTTGAAAGTATGAATGAACTGTTTGTCTACCACGTCCTTGGACACAAAGGTGCATCCAAAACAGGTGGCCTGTGCCAGCTTTTGAGAAGAAACTGAAACAGAAGAATTAACCAAATCTTGAAGTGAGACAGGAAAACCGGCAGAACTCACAGCTAAGGCAAGAATGAAAAGCTTTTGATATTTTGCTTCTGTATCAAAGTAAGCATTTCTCTCCCAGCAGACAGGTCAACTGAATTCTTCCAGGCGGGAGGTATCCATGCTCTGCTTTCCAGGGTGTAAAACAAGACAGCGAAGCCTGTTGTTTTCTGCTGGTGGAAGCTGTGCACAGCTCCGTTTGCTGCAAAGCATTTCTCTTCATTTCTTCCAGCAATGAATGTGATCTGTTAGTCCCTAAGGGTCGTCCCTGATATCTCATTTTCCCGGGAAATAAGGGGACAGCTCTGCTAAGGGCTGCCTGCGTTGTGTTATGCCACTGGTGAATTTGGTCTTTCGGGTCTATACAGAGCCCCATGTTCAAACCCTAAAAGAGCAAATGCAATGAATACAGGCTGATATTCTGGTATTTGTAAGCCTTCAAGTCCTTGTCTTTCGGTGGATGCATTTTCTAACCAATTCAAAAAAAGATACTTGGGTAGTTCTGTAAATGCAGTTTCTCTACCTTTCCAGAGCAGAAAATCTTCCCGTGCCTGCTGTGTCTGCTCAGCAGCACGCACTTCCCTTCTAATTATCTGCTCTATTTATAGTTCTTGACCTCAGCTGCGTCAGTAACATGGCAGGTCGGTGAATCAAGTCCTGGCTTGTTGAACTGCCATTCGGACAATTTTTACGATACAATATAAAGTAATCCAGTATTAGCAGGAAGATAGACCTTGAAAAGCACTTTCTATTATGCCTGTGCTAATGTTGAGACTCACAGCCCTGCCTTTGGGTGACTGGCATTGCATTGGTCGAAATACTGAGAAAACCATTAACCATAATAAGTTGTTTATCCTAGCCTTAAGCTTCCCTCAGAGCTTTTTCTGCAACTGTGCTGCATTAGTACAGGGGCCCCAAGTCTATAGACACCTTCAAACAGAGAAGCTAAAGCAATGACGGGCTCATAGACAGCATCTACACTTGACTGAACAGCCTCAAAGGCTTGGAAAAGCCCAGGGGACATCTGCCAACGTGTCTGCAGGCTTGGGGCTCAGGCCACGTCAGCGAGCAGCGTGCATGTATTCCTGGATTTGCGAATGGTGGGGGTTTCCTGCCTTTTTTGTGTGTCGGGTTTTAATGGACTCTGCTGGTAACGCTTTAATTTCAGCATGTCACAAAGGCTTAGGTTGGTGGGCACATCACAAACCTTTTAACCTGCGGTGGGGAACCTTTGTCTGAAAGGAATTGCTTCGTAGATCCAAAGTGGTTACCCTTCATTTCAGCCTGGCCTCATCTCACAGCTTGTTTCACAGCTGAGCTGTCCAGGGGAGAATGTCTTGTTTCTCTTATTGTTCTTTGTTTTATTGGCCATATTCCTCTGTGCCAGGGCAGCTGTGTCGGCAGGCAGTGAGGGACACTGTGTTGCTGGGTATTGCTTGCTGATGGCCGTGACTCGGGCACGGGAGCAGGAGGATCTCCTGAGCGTGGAGCACCACGTGCCCTCAGCAGCGGAGGAGGCTGGCTGCTGTGTTTGGACGCCCGGGCCCCTTCGGTAAGTACGGCCATGGCAGCGGTGACAAACGTGCAGATAGCTACAGCTGCATCCGAGAGGGTGGTAAGGAGGTAGCCTTGCCTGCTAAAGGGGAGGAAAGCATTTTCACCTGGTGTGATCTGCCTTCGGCGCTGATGACACGTACTTTGAGGCTTGGCAAATGCCTAGCCGCTCCTTTCAAATGAGGAGACGTTGGCATCCTGGCCAGCTCTTTGGTCTAAGCATGGGGAACTGAAAAAAATGCATTTTAAATGCTCTGGAGTGAAATGCTGTCAGTGGATGCTGACATTGTGACAAAAGTGCCATTGATTTTTTGAAGAACAGAAATTACCTCTGTATATGCATTGCATGATATGTGGCATTATCTTTCTTGCTGGAGAAACAACTATCAAGCGAGAAAGAGCGTTCTCACATAGCCCTCTGCTACTAGATTTCTTTTTTTATGTATGTGGCAAAAATATCTTTAATAAAAAAGTGTTTGGCCGGGCAAACAGTTAGTTGACAGGTGTGCTTTCCAAAGGCTTACTGGATAGGACTCGCTTTTTGATCTATGCTATGGTAGGTTTTTTGATTAGGTATGAATCCCTTTGCCTTTTGTAAGAGACGGAGTGAATATCCGAATGTACCCCAAACAATCTTCTAGTTAGAGAGGGAATTATGTTCCTGTATTTCCCTGCAAGTATCTTTTAATTTTCTTCTGAGCATCTATAGTCATGTTCTCCAGGTAAATGATTTTCGTTGTAATTCTCTGCATAGATAAGAGCTCCAACATGCTCAGCATGGATTTTTCCATTTCCAGTTTCAGGCCACTTCTCACTTTTATCCTTGAATTTCTCCTTTCTGCTCCCTGGTATTTATAGGCTACTGTCAGCTCTTTTCTTCCCCAGTTTGCAAGCTTCATGCATCCTATTCTCCATGCTCTCTTTATGGGAAATACCTGCCATTGCTGCTGTAGGGGAGAAGAAGGTGCGAAAAGGAGCGATTTCTCAGGTATATACTGGTTTCGTTAAATGATGAAGCCAGCATCTGCTTTCAGGAGGCAGCTTTATCTGCTTCCACGTACCTTTGTACTTGGCTTGTGCAAAGTATGCTAAGTGAATTGTAGCTAGGGCCATAGATTTTGTTGATGTGGCAGTTATGAAGTCTGAGGTGGTTTTGGCAGTTATCAGTGCTTTTTTTTTTTTTTTTTTTTTTAAACCTTGGAGCAAGTTTTTTTTCACAGATTGAATGAAAAATGGAGATGTGTTTATAGCTTCTTCCTTTGCACGCTTCTCCAGGCCTTTTGAGTGGCTCTGCTTGAGGGACTCTATGGCTTTAGGCTCTTGGTGGGAACATTTTGGTGTGGTGGCCGGTGAGAACAGGGACTGCAGTCCCAAACCTTGCACAGCAGCCCCGATGGGCAGCCTGAATCTCAGCCGGTGCCCCTCTGTGAGCAGTGCCAGACGTCACGATTTGCCCTGCTGCTGTTTCAGATCATGGGCATACATGGAAAGATCGATGGAGCAATTAAATCAACGTTTCTTGAAACCTCTTGTTGAAAATGTAGTGCAACTTTTGGGATGGACAGACTCTCCATCTCCACAGGCTCCTGCTCCAGCCAGCTGATCACTGGCGGTTTTGCTTTGGTGGCTCTGCCCTGGTGCCCTGCCCAGTGCCTTACACAGAAGACAGGCATGGACGTGCGTGTGTGCAAGCGCGTACTTCCTAACGGCAGCGCTGGTACCCTTCGCATGAATATTCCGGTCTTCGCTCTTGGTACGCGAGGAAGAGCAGAGCTGGGCAGTAGCTGATGCGGCCGGAGGCACGGAGCCGAGGTGTTGCCCGCAGGGCAGGGATCCCCTCGGCAGAGCATCCCTGTGCGCAGGAGGCTCAGCGGTGCCCGCAGCGCTGCCTGTGAAAGTCAAGGCCGTCGCCGTGATAGCCCGATGACAAAGCTTAATTACCCTCAGCGTTCAAATCTTTCCAAAAGGCCGTGATGCCTACAAAAATGAGATGATTATAATGGCTATTCTGCGAGGAGCCAAGGTTAATCTATAGAGATCGTACGCTTGCACGTGGTGATGTGTTATTTGTCACGTTCGCCGTGCCCGTTTCACCGTGACCTCCCCTCCCTTTGTTTGGCTTTGTCTCCTACTGCGTGCGCCGGGCAGGGACAGCTTTCCCCGAGTCAGTGCAGCACCTGCCCCTGCCTCCACTTCTGGGTGCTACGGGATAAAAATAAAAATAAAAACTCAGTGCCTACTGACTAATTCCCCCGATTCTTGGGCTTTTCATTCAATTGCTCCGAAGTATCAAAAAAATAGTAATGTTACAGTATTGTTGTGAAGGAGCCGACTGCAGATGGCACATGCTGAAGATGATTTTGAAGGGATCTAAGACATAAAGTAAAATGGCAGTTGAAGATTATGATTAGAATGTACTGGAATATTTTTTTTGGTTCAGAATTTTTTTTTAATGAGAAAAGTTGTCTCTAAAAATTCTGTTTTGGAAGGACTGAGATATAATATTACAGTTTACTGCTGCCTGCCTCAAACTCAAAGGTGTTAGTCAGTTTTAATTTCTTTTTTTTTTAATGTTTTGGATTAAAAAAAAAATCCACAGGGAGAGTTTCAGTCTGTCAATAGGGTTCTTTTCCAAGTCAAAATAATTCAGAAGGACAGTCAGTGCTTGGCAAAACTGGCATCTATGAACTGAGCAGACACCAGAGAGCTCCTCTGTGACTCCAGAGCTCAGCAGTTAAATGGTTCCGTCTCCAGCTTGGGCCAGCGTATTTTGTACAGTCACTGCAGGGAAAAAGCGGTGGGGGAGGAGAGGGCAGAGACTGGTGCTAATGTTTTTAATTTCTCATTTACTATCAGGCAGCACCATATGGAGCAAAATGAAGCATATAGAGGAAAGAGGGATGGATGGCATTTTTCCCTTGAGCTTCTTGTCAGAAGACAAGGAAAGTGAATGCTCTGCAGGTAGCTTGAGCCTTGCCAGAAAAGTGGCTTTTATGATTGCTAATGGTGGTGAGGACTTTTTTTTTTAATCAAATGTGTGGGCTTTTGGAATTTTTTTGTTGTTGTTCTTAATAGGATGAGTGGGATTGACTCTAATATTTTCATAATGTCAGTGCATTATTTTCTTACAGCATTCAGAAGTATGCCAGGCACTTGTCACAATCAAATATTATTTATTTGGAGACTCGGTAGGATGCCCCGGCATCTGAATGCCTCTAAAAGAAACACTGCTGCTTTGACTGATTGTGCAATGGCACTTCTCCTCCCAGCTGCATCTCATAATCTCCAACTGCCAGCAGACCTGTGGTGAACAGAGACTCTTTCCCCTGCTCAACTGCTTCTCCTCTGACATCTCTTCCTCCCACAGGTTGCATCCCCTTTTTTCCAATGACCGCTCAAAGCCGACAGCTTTGCACTTGCTCAAAAGCCAAGGGCTTTGAAACTGGGGGGAGGGAGGAGAAGAGCCTGCCAGAAAAGTGATGCCCTTGATGATCTTGTGTTGTAACTTCTGTGCAGAGGGTGCTTGGGAGCTCGTGGGAGCTCTGAGCTCCTCTGCAGCACTAGGAAGGCACAAAAGATGCGGGTATGAGTAAAAGCTTGGGACAAGCTTTTCAATGAAGCATCTCCTGAGGGCTGCTTTGGAGCTGTGACATCCTGAAACTAAAGCTATGCCTGGTCTGTGTGAACCAGGCTGCTTTGTGTCAGCAGGGAGGCCCCCAGCAGAAAGCCCCTCTAGTCCCTGGGTGAGGAGACCAAAAATCGTGTGTTTGTGTACATGTTTAGACACACAGTGCTCATCCAGCTCCCCAATGCCTCTGCTAGCAGGGCGTCTCTCGAGCCCCAGGGAGCAGATAAGGCTATTGGCACGGCTGCTTCAGCTCCCCTCCAGCCTCACGCGCCCTCGGCTCAGCATGCTGCAAATTTAAATGATTTAGAAAGCATTATTTGCCAGCTTCCCTCTTTAATAGGGATTAGCGTATCTTCCATCTATTCTTTGCGCTGAGGTCATTGTTTCATAGCTGCAAGCCTATGACCTCATGACTCCAGCTCTTAATTGTGTTTTAGGACTACTTTCCTTATCCATAATGGATTTGCAGTGCAGTCAGAAATGAAAAGCGATGTTTGGAAAATATTGGGTTGAGGGTAGCTCAAAAAACCCCCCTCAACCCTCTCTCATGAGTCTGACTTACAGCTCCATTGACAAAAGATACGCGTGCACGTGTCAAAAATGTTCTTCTTGGTATGGTTTTGAAATGGAGAGGTACCTGATGTCCAAATATTGATCTTCCTTTAGAAGTTTTACCTTCTATAATGGTAGGTAAACCTTTGAGAAGTTTTACCTTCTCAAAAGCCTCACTGTGTTCTTCCCAAAGGTAAATAGACATTTAAAACAGGTCATTGTGCGCCGGGGCTCTTGGCTCTCCTGTACCCTCAGGTCCTTCGGGCAGCAGCATCTGCCCACAGATATTTGAAAAAGCTCTTTTAATGGAGAGGGTGGTAAAGTGCTGTGATTCGTTTCAAGTTTCTGCTCCCCCTATGCAGCCTCTGTAAATCTGAAAGAAGCGTAGATGATCCTCAGTGAGAGATAGTGGAGGAGTGTCTGGTGCTCCTCATCTAGGAAGAAGCCTGGTATGGGTACCAATCCCGCCCTGGCTGGTCCTGCAACACTTCAGACAAGACACAGTTCTTCTCCTCCATTACGTGATCAGGACTCTCTCCTGCAGAGCCCAGCACCTGCCTTGGTCATGGCATTTGAGACTTTTGTGACTCCTTGTGCTGCGTGATTAATTGCTGGTGCAGGGAGGGCACATGAGAGCCCACATCTCGCGGCCCCAGTCATGGCTCACTGTCCCAAAGTAGGCAGTAGTTGGTATGCTTGAATCTTAAACACAGGGAAAGCTACTGTCAAGGTACGTATACGTGTATTTCTTACCTCTCACTGGTGGCTGTCTCTTCATGCTTAGGCATTACATCCCAGAGCTGGTATTAAGGAACTTGTTTTCCTTTGCTAAGAGAAGTGTGTACAGAGGAAACTGTCTCCTGATGAAAGCAGAAGAGTCGGATTCAGGGTTTCTGACTTGCCTTCCCTTTGAGTTGACTATTCAGTACCTTATTTTTTTAATGCCGGCCCTGCAAAGCGGATGCAGTACCTGAGTTAAAGCAGGGTGGTGAGTCGTGGTGCTTTACAGGGACACGCTCAGGTAACACACACCAGGGTACCTGATGTGCATATTTTTGAAGGTGAGGGAGACCTGAGTTGAATCACTGAATGTTTGCCAATGCAAATTTGTTAAATCTGCTGGGAAGTGTTTAGCGTACATGCTTAAACTCTCAAACTTCCAAATTTGTGCAGAAGAAAGGCTTGTTTGGACTCATTGCTAATCTGTGAGAGACGCTCGCTTCCCTTGTCCGGCTGGCAGCCTTCCCAGGCGATGCATCCAAGTCCCGAGGCAGCAGTCACAGCTCATGTCACCTCAGGGAAAAGACCCGTGCTGTGCACAACATTCACGATAGCAAGGGAGGAGGGAAGATTAGAACGAGTCTTTCAAGGAACTGAAGAGAAAGGAGGTAGGTGACCTTGAATTGAAAAGGTCTTTATCCTATTTCTAATCTGAACCTCGCTGGATCAGGACTGGCTGAAAATGATTCTCTTCTGCTGGTTGCTCAATGGCCTGTGTGAAACGTAGCTGACAGATTTGGCCGCAACGTTGCCAAGTCTGCAGGCTCCCTGTGAGTAACACAATTCTGGCCCCTGCTGTGTAGAGCCTCTCTTACTGTAAAGTGAGGCATTGCTTACTTTCCGTGATATTTTGGGGGCGGAAGGCAGTTTTCTACCCCACACAATGACTCACAGCTGAGAGAAACACAAAGCCACGAGCTCACGGGCTAAGTTTAGTCTGTTGTTTAGTTTGCTGCGTGCATCTCATGAGACCGCTTTCATACAATTTGTATTAACGTTAGTCCTTCATTAAGATAGCATTGCGGTTTTCTGCATAATATAAGGTTATGCCAGATGACGTTAGGAATAGGCTGCAGGAGCTAGAATCATCCCACCTAGCCGTGGGTGCTCAGATGAGGTGGGTCTCTTAGGGGCTCAGCTCCTTGTAGTCAGAGGGAAGAGGCAGTTATGCTTTGAGAGGGTGAGAGTTTTGGGCCCCGCAGAGGGACAGCGGGGTCTCCATTGTCAATGGGGAGAGAGAAGGGTGATGAGGCTCCTAACTTAGGCTCCTGGGTGAGGAATCTGAAGCTGCACTCAGTGAACTTGAGCTGAGATCTCTAACAAAACAGAGGTCCCTCTCTGTCACTTCAGCCATGGCCTCTCAGAGGGGGGGTCACAGAGGTGCCTGTGCCTTACTGGGTAGCAGGGGACTCACGTGCAGAAGCGTGTGCCTCTATTGGTACCTCCAAGGGGATTAGGACAAGGTGTTGGCTCCCCTGCTGTTGCTGCCCCAACGTTTGGGGACGGGCTCTTCAGCTTAGCTGGAATCTCTCGGCTTTTTGCATCCGCAAGACCCGAGTAGTTCAGCTGCTGCAGACAATTTGTATGGGCCCATTGCTACATCTCAGTCTGCCTCCAGAGGCCATGAGCAGAAAGATGACCACTGTGTTTGGTAGCCCGGTATTTGCTTGCGGTGACTCCCGTTACAGACTGGCTCGCTTAGGGTAAATTTCCCCAGAAGTGACTTTGATAGAAAAAGTTTGATAGTTGTCTGCTTCAGGCTCACAATTTGCTGGTGACTTTTCAATGTATTTTATGAAGAGAGTATAAAGGACTGCGGCATCATTGATTGATGTGCACATAGGTGCACAGGGCAGGAGAGGAGGAATTCAGCCGTTGGATCCCATCAGGTGCTATCACAGTGAAAGTGCGGTATTTAGATAGGACTCTGGATATTTTGCCAGTGCTAGTTTTACTGCAGTGCTTTCCATATTTAATGTGCCTAAATGAGGCTATCTCTTTAGGAGTGCCTCTGTAGGAAAGATGCTTCCTGCGTGCCTAGGAACTGCCCAGCTCTGCTTGGGTAAGATCTGAACAGGTAAGTCTAGAAAATAAATTATTTTTTGAGACAGCAGGTACTATCTACAAGATATGAAGGTTTTGCTTGGAAATGGGGCATGTCTTGGGCATCGCCAAGGAGCTCTGTAGTATTCAGGGCTGGCTCTCCAGTCTGAGCCTTGCCTGGTTCAGTTATGTCTGGAAGTTCCTATTCAGTGGATGTTTACTCTAATATAAAGTGAATTTGCATCTCATTTCCAATTCTTTTTTTCCAGTGCTACTGTCTGTTACATTCCCATGAGACATTTACATGACCTCTAAATTGATCCAACCTCTCTTTTCGGAGGTGAGGCCTTGCTGTGTTTTGCTAGGGATCAAGTAGGGCAGCACTCTTCCAGGGGTTAAGCTTTTACTGCAGCGAGGACGTGTGATTTGATCAAAGGTTTTATGCCATGGTGTGAAAATACTGCTTTCCCGCTCCCGCCCCAGGAGCGTAGCTTGGGCACTGCTTGCTCCCTGCACTTGGAGTTGCAAACTGGCAGTGGGGGGAAAGAAAAAGTGCGGGTGGCAAAACCCACTAAAGCAGCAGAAAGAGCAACAGGTAACGAGAGGGGAAGCATGTTTGCTTTGCAAAGTCTTGAAAGATCTTTGGATGCCGGAAAGATCTTTGGATGCCAGAAGAGGTGGCTGAGGAGGCGAAAAGGTCCTGAAGGGTAGACAGTGAAGTCCAGCCCCATGGAGCACCGCAGGCTCTGGATGAAGCCCTTCATTACCACCTCGTTGACACCTTCCTCTTCTTCCTCTTCCCAAGGCAGCTGACACAAAGCAAGTTGAAGGGACAGCGTTTTTCCATAGATGCTGCCATGCTGACTGCTTAATTTAGCAGCCGCTTTGGCAATTCCTCAGTGCCCAAAGCTGTCGAAAGAAGCCTCCGTGCGGTGAGGGGAAAAAATAAACAAGTCAAAGGCTTCATTAGGGAATGAGTCCATCAGTCGTGGCTGGGGGTGAAAGATGAAGCCCTGTGCTTTCCTGGGGCTCTGTAGCAGGTTTTCCTGTCTTGTATCCTTTGCATTTGCCTCACCTTGGAGTTGTTGCTGTTGACCCTGGTGTAGCTGCCACACAAGCATAAATTGGATGAGAGCTAATTAACTGTCAAAACCCAGGGCAAAAGACAATAAACCCCTGCTTCACCTCCTGGTGGGTTTTAGTCTGTTCTCTTTGATGTGACAGCTTGTCCTCCATTCCTTTTGCAAACAGCGCACCATTGCAGAGGAAACGCGATACGGCAAGGCAATCACTTATCACCAGTGACAGCAAATAAACATGAAAAATGGGCTTTGAAATACTAAAGGACAATGATCAGAAAGGTTTCTTCTTTCATCCTAAATCATGATGTTTAGCACTCGGCTGTAGTATTATAAGTTATTTATAAATGTCTTGGCTTATTAGGAAATATATGTTTTTATATAAAGATAAATAATGTTTTTAATCAGATGATAAATGCACATGTTCTGCGTGGGGAGGGGGGAACGGGGATAAACCAGCCCAGACTCAGTGTAATATCCTCATATTTATGGGGAGGCACCTAACCAATGAAAATATTGCAAAGTGACATTTGCTCCTAGGCATGTGTAAAACAAACATGTTGATATTGCAGGAAAGCTAATACAAATTTCTGATGGAACGGTTTTCTGTCAGAAAATGCAGTTTCATCAAAATCGGAGTGTCTTACTGAGAGGTGTCAATTTCACAGATATTTTCAACTGAGGAACATTTTTGTTTTGCTTTGGTAAGGTAAAAATCCTTGTTTCCGTATTTGTTTGGATTCTTCACATAAAATATTGATATACTTTAGAAGGATTTAATTTGTTACATTGCTTTGACATTCTCAACACAAAATGTTTAAATGTATCGATACGGATGGGTTCAAAACTGGATTTTTTTTGGATTGTCACTTCATGAGAAATTTTAGATTTTTTTTTTTTTTTTGGTTCTGATTCAGTGTAAAAACATGCCAAAATGTCAGTTTCTCATATGACAAAAATTTTGGTTTTCACTCAACTCCAATTATAGCATTTGAATTTTGAAATTCAAAGCAGAGAGAAACAGCAGGCAGGAACAAGATGTGTTAAAATCACCTCCCCCCCCCCTTAGACACATGAATCAGTTTTGGCAAACTCAGCATTTTCCAATGTTGTTACTGGAATTGGAATATTGGGGTATTATGATTTCCATGCTATTGTAGGCACGTTCCTAGCCGGGCCCTGTGGGGACGTATTTCTTCTGGGAAAGCTCAGTCCCTACACCTGAACGTTGGCTGTAACCTCCTCATCCCACCAAAGCAGGTTTGGTGGTTTTGGGTGGATTCTCATTTTGCTGCTTGGGAGGGTCTTGGGTCATTTTGCTGATGGAGTGTTTAGCAGTAATGGAAGCTGCTGTTCTCTGCAGGCTCTGGAGTACCCTGCTGACTTGGGGGACTGTATTATGGAGTTCCAGGGTCCTCTGCATAGCAAAGCAGCTGTTCAGAGCTGCTCACGACAGCTCCAGAACCAGGAGGGCTGTGAAGGCAGCAGAAGGCTGCTGTACCTAAAACGAACAACCCGCCCCAAACCAGCAGTAACGGTGCATCTGCTGTGCTAGCAGCTTTTATTTAAAAACAACTCCCAAGTTTTCCACATGCTATTTAACAGTGTGAGCATGCTCGTGTGTGATTTTTCTTTACAAAGAAGTTGTAACACACTTTGAAGCAGTCTGTGAACAGTTACAGGTGCATATATTCAAGGTTTGGTTTCTCTTGCTCTGAGGTTAATAGGTGTAATACCTTTGGAAGGCTTTTTTGAAATATAAAACTTTACCTTTTTGTAAACACACGGGCAAAATGGAAATGCAGAAAAAGCCAGGTTGGAAACAAGATTACAATATTGCCTCAGCACCTCCTTGCCACTGCACGCACTTCTGGGTTATTTCAACTGTTTTGAGGTTAGGGCAGCCTGGCCTAGAAAGTCTTTAAGGGGGAATGTAAATCATGCTGGAAATGAGGCTTTTGACAAATAAGGGGAACACAGATTTACTCCATATAGGATGATTTTGGTATTTGAAAATAAATTCAGTGCAACAAAGATATTCTCTTACTTAATTACAGGATTTTGACAAGTTTTACTCCAAGAAGAAAATAATGTCGCCAATTGTTGCAAGTTCCTGTATAGGAACTTGTTCATAATCTCCTTTTCCGCACTATTTTGTATTATACTGTAGTAAATTTGGGGCGGCTCTACTGAGTTCACTGGGAAGTGACTTTGGCTTTATACAGGTGGAATTAAAAAGTGATTTGGCCTGTTGCATTTGGATTTGTGGCTGATTAGACATCTGGCAGGGTAGCAGGTGTTAAAACTGTCTGCTAATCTGAACTACCAGAAATGGGAGCCCAAACTAGGTAATGACCTTGAGGAAGTGATAAGATGAGGGAGAGAGAAAGATGCTTCTTGAAAAGGTACCAGTATATCCCAGGCTTTCCAATCCCTTCGTCATCGTCACCAGCGCTGCCGAAAGGTGTTGCTGGAGGAGCTGTCCAGCCCCGCCAACGCACCCAAGGCGGGACCGACGTCATGTTAGTATGGATGTAAAGCAAACTCCTAACGTAACTGTGTGGTACCATTTCCATCTCTTCAGCAATAGATTTGTTACTACCAAGTAGCAGTCGGGCTGTAGCTAATAATTAGGTCTGTTAGGGCTATCAGGCTCGTGTGTGTTTCACTATAACAAACGAACCCCTCATAGTGTGTAGATGTTTGCATATGTGCATAAGCAAGGTGGCTCCTTGTATGACCTTTGGGACTTATTATAGGAAGTCTTTGGCCATCTTGACATCATGCAACCCGTTACACTGTCCTTCTCCACTTCATAAAAGGTTCTGATTTACTTTTGGTTTCGGGGTTTGTTTTGCTTTTGAGGAGGGGAGGAATGCTGTTTCACTGTGGTGAAAGAAGGAGGGGGAAACTGTGCCTACGTGGGTCTTCAGATGTGATTTTGTTTGGCTTTGTGTGGTTTTCAGATGGATGGGGAAAATGAACTTGGATGGCAAATGGTTCACAGTGTGGTAAACTGGCTTGCTGGGAGCCCCTGCTGAAATAAGCCCTCCAACCTGGAACAGCTTCATATGGAGTATGTGTTCGAGTATGGGGAAATAATCCTGCAGCAGCAAAAAGCTCTGCAACTTTTGCACTGTCTGGTAAGGAACAGGATTGTCGTGGTGCTGCGAGAAACTTGGGTATTGATGGTGGGAGGTGTCAAGGTCGGTGGGGTGTGCAGGCTGCTTGATAAGCCTTGAAGGCTGAAGTCCTGTTTCAGGGAACTGCAGTTGTTAGAAATCGGGCTTGTCCAAATTTTATTGGCTCTGTTGGCTCCTTCAGGGTGACTTTTGGTAGCGCACAGCTATTAAATGCAGAGAGTGACTCCAACTCCCAAACAGAAGAGAGTGACGAGAAGGCACGGTAGCAGACTGCGAGGGCAAAGACGTGCCTTGGTAAAAGATTCCTTTAGCTGAATTGGAGTTGTGTTAAGTTCTTCCCTGAGGGCAAATACTTGATTTTATTTATGGCTCCTGAGTTGGAAGAAAGCCTTCATTTTTGAAAGGTTTCAGAATTATTTCTCTTCTCTCTCCCACTTGTTTTATTTAACTAGCTGTGGCACTGAGTATCGTTTCACATGCTAAAAACACTCTGTTACAGGAATCAGAAAAGAAATCAAGCTCATAATAAACTAAACTACCCTCCCATTTCTTGGTTTCCAAATCAGGTAGCTGTGGGAATGTTTACACCTCAGGCCTTTTAAAATTCCCGGGACTCCAGTATTCCCCTCCACATACTCCCTATGTTAGACCCAAGCCTTTTTAAAGACATTTACTTTGTGAAGATAACCTGAGAGATGTTTGTGCCCAAAACCTTCATGCTCCAACACTGCTTACAACTTCAGTAACGGGATAACCATGACAGGTAAAATTCCCCAGTACCGCTAACATTGGGAGAGGCTCTAATCTTAAACAAGTAGGGAGAAATGCTGCTTTTTTCCAGTTAATGCTGACGAATGTTGGGCACTGTTCCTTGTCATGCGGGAGCTGGTGTATGATGCTGGCTGCGGTAGGCTGGAAGCGATACTTCATGCTTTAACAAGAGCTAGAAGCCAGCGTGCTCCTTATCTCCCTCTGCCCAAAAAGTCTGTATTGGTGCTACTGGGCTGTGTAAGGACTTGACCTTCCTCTTATTAAAATCAAATGTTGACTAGAGGGTAAAGGGTACCAAGCCCTACACCCCTTCATTGCAGGCGCCTTGGGTACCAAGGCGATGTCAGGAATCACAAGGGACTGTCCGCAGTGACTTGCAGCTGCTGTCCAGCTGGAAGGAAGGGGGTTATTTGGTTTTTCAGATAACCGAAGCTGTTTAAGGCACCGCAGGTTAGGCCCTGAAGCCAGCGTTGCTGCTGCAGATCCAACGCCCTGTCATTGCCATGCGCTCTGCTGTGTCTCTTCGTGCTGCCATCTTCTTCAGCTGCTGAGGGGCTATTTCAAGCACTGACCTCTGCCTTTGTGTGTGCTAATCCAAACTGAGCATGAAGACTGGGCGAGATAATGGTGATACATAAGGCTGTAAATAGGAAAAATTGAAGTAGCCGTGTGTTGCTGTTAAAATGGGCTGAAAAAGGGAGTGGGACTCCTTTGGGGCACTTAGATGTCCTGGTGGTCAAGTGCATCTGACAAAAGCAAGCCGGAGAAGTCTCCTGTTCCTCACAGCTCCTGGGGGTTTGCATTGGGTCTGCTCTTGGCTTTGCTTCAACTCAGGGCCTGCGTGCCCCTGCCAGCCAGCTCCTGTTTTTGCTCCACATGGGAAGTACAGGTCCTCCTGTATTATTTCTTGGGCCACCCTGCCATCCCAGCCCTGTGCTCTTGCGTTCGGCTTGGTTGCATGCACATCAAGCAGTGTTTGAGCTGCAGACTGATGTTAATAGTTCAGCTGAACTGAGTTAACATCTTGCCTTTCATGTCCTAGTGCAGCATGCCCCATCAAGGTGGGGTGACCCATTTAACTCTTTCTAGCCCTGCTGAAATGCAGAAAACTTAAATCTGCCCCTTCCTTCCCCTGCCAGCTCCCATTTCCCCACCGACCCTCCTGTTGTTTCCTATTGAGAGCAAATAGGCAGGATAACCATGTCCTTGGTTAACGATATCTACCCCCGCATTGTGCAGTGAGTCATGTCTGTACTTAGAAATGTGAGCAGAAAGCTTCAAATGGGCATAACGTAGATGAGGGCAGAGCTAGAGAAATCATTTTACATTCTTCCCTCGGCGCTCACCAGCATCAGTAATACAGGGAGCCCAAGGGAGTGAGCTGCCGGGCAGGTTTTTCTCTTCCTCCTCTCTCTAAAGCAGCTTTGAGAGTCCAGGGGGGTGTTCTCAAGACACTGATTTGTGCTCAGTTTTGCCAGATTCCCGCAAATGGCTCCACCAGCCTAAGCCTGCTTTGTATGTTTGCCATCGGCACAGCCAGAATCCAGGAGCGTTGGTTCACTTCGATAGCATTCAGACTGCTTGGTCTCCCCTTCGGACTACCCCCCTTTCTCGGCGCTGCAGAAGGTCACTGCAGTGCGGGGCTGGAGGAGGCTGATGATCCGGCACGTGGTGTGGACTGGGCTGCAGAAGTCAGGCAATGAACTGATGAATACAGTATGGACCAGTGATTTGGGGTCCATGCTCCTCATGATAATATACCTGTAATAGAGCAGCACACCAGTCTGGTTATCCAGTGGCTTCCCTACCGACCTCTGTTCAAGACTCCTCTCACTCTTTGGGACATGATTCTTTTTGTCTCTGTTCAAGCTCATCTCTGAACCAGCCTTTGTGGCTGTCTAAGGTTTAGCTTTCTGCACCATTTATTTGTTGTCTGTTCCCACTTAAATTGCCAGTCTTGATGCCATATGGCTCACTTAATAGATAAATAAGCCAGTGTATGTGGTGTAAATATTTCCTTACAAGTTAGATTTCAAGTCAGGAAGTTGTTATTTCATAGGAAGAAATCGAGGCTTTTAAAGTGAGATTAACAACAAAAAAAAAAGTCTAGTTGAATACTGCTCTAAAGGACTTTCCCCTGAAGCTTTTGAATGCCTGATATTTTTTTTTTTTTCTTTTTAAATAAACTGGCTAGATTTTTAATTACTGTAGCAATGTTTAAACCTGCCCTTTGGTAAGACTCTCTAAGATCTATTGGGATGTTATAAATGGCAACAAAAGACCCAGCTCTCTTTTCAGGCAGTGGATATAGCATAAAAAATGTCAGGTTTAAGAGCACTAAGATTATGTGATATAAATGGTATAATGGAAAATTCTAGGCAACTTGCAGGGCATTTGCTGCTGTACAGCCTAATACCCTCAGTTCAAAGCTTAACAACACTGCAAAGGCTAAAACAACAACAACCCCTCTCTCCCATGAATGTGCTCTGGGAACAGCATGTAGCTTATTACAGATACTATAAAAGGATGTATCTCAAAGCTCATCTCTCAGATATACTTGCCTGTATGCGTACATCGAGTTAACTTGTTGGAAGGTTTGCCAAGAAATGCATATGGGAAAGAGAGGAGCGTCCTGATATTTACTGCCCTTAAAACACTTTGAGGATAACGTGGCCCTACCTGTTTCTTGAACCCTGCCCTTTCCACAGACTGCTTTAACCTGACTCTGGAAACGGTTGTGAGAGCAGAGGTGTTCAGCTGGTGCTAAGGAGTCAATGGGGGAAGAAAAATTGGAGGGAGGGGGTGGATGGGTTACAAACTCGTCCTCTTTGCAGAAATCTGGAGTAAGACTTAGTTGGTCAAGATCCAGGTCTGATACATGAACATATTTCAATGTTGTTTTAAAAACATGTATTTAATGCTCTGCCATCTTCCAGAGCTTAGTGTTAAATGGGTTTTTTTGCTTTGTTTAAGGAAAGTTCCCAGGTATTCATGACTGAGCGCAACTCCGGTATGGTCTCGCAGTACCGCTGGGCAGGCAGCGATGGTGAGTAGGGGGTACTGTGGCTGTGCCTCCAAGGAGACGGAAATCACAGGGCTTCCCCCCGTGACGCGGCAGCGCGCTGCAGAGAGGGAAGATGAGGGAAGTAATATTCAGAGCAACCAAAGAGAAGATCCAAAGTCGAGCTATTTGTGAACCGTGGTGTAGCCTTAGGTGAGTTGCTAACATCTCAGTGCATGTAGGTTGTGCTCGGAAAAGTTCTAGTTCTTATCTAATGGAAGATACTGGTCCTGGCACTGGGTGGTAATGGTCTTGTGAGGGGAATGCTGGAGCACACAAATACGAGGAGCATCTGTTGAGAGTCCAACTCTCGTGCATTTTGGTGCCCTTGAAACTTAGGCTTCTCTTTCAATTATGGGCTTCTGAAGATAAACCCTCTGGCTGAGGCAGGCAGAGAATATTTCCGGGGAGAAATGGCTGAAACTGCAAAGCTGCAAGTGGCTTGGGCTAGCCTGCCTTTGAGAAGCCAAATGATGTCTGCCTGGGCTGCTGCAAAAACCCACTTGGAGTTTGCGATTGGAAGCAACAGTGACTCTGTTGGAGGGAGATGCAGCCGTGTGCTGGCGGGGTGGACTACTGAGGCATGGTTTTATCTTGTTTGAACAGGACCTGCAGCTGTCTTGGGTTTCTTGGGATTTAGCCACGCGGGATTTTGCCACTTAGTGTGAGCAGTAAGTGCTGTGAAACGGGGATCTTGGCAGGTGGCTGGGGCTGTGCTTGCAGCTGAGTTACTGACCTGATACTGTCTTTGCCCTGTCTGGTGTTGGACAGGCTGAAATTAGTGCCAGTTTTATCATCTTTTGTTCCTTCCCCTGGGCACACACAGCTTCCAAGCACTGCTGGTACAAGTAATGCCGGGTTTTGAAAGCAAATGTCCCAGAGGCTGTGCTCTCTGGCAGGGAGCCGGCTTCCCTGTTGGGGCTGGTGAGCCAGGGTTTCCCGGCATAGCTCCACGGTCCCTGCTCCAGCTGGGAACGTGCACTCCTGACACTGAATTCCTGGCCTTGGTTCAGTTACAGAATTAAAAGCGCAGTGGTGGGGAGGAAGAGTCCGCTTCTCAACACGCCGTCGGTCACAAGGGAGAGTCGGGTTCCCAAAAGGATCCCTGTCGCCTGGAGGTGAAGAGCTTGTCAGAAGTCTGACATTGCCTTTCTTCCAGACCGGCTGCCTTTTCTCCTCCCGGAGCCTGGAGATGTTTGGGTAACGCCCTGGTGTGCCGTGTCGACTGCGATATTTCACTGTTGCTGTTGGTGTGGGACCCAAGGCTGGTTGAATACCTTCTCTCTAAACTTCTGCCTCTATGAAATTTTCTCTAACAACCTGATTTACTTTGCCACCAGGGATTTCCCTGTATCATTCTGCAATAATTTTCAACACTAAAAGCAATGTTTGCAAAATGTTTGTCCAAACCCCATAGAGCTCGGTGGCTATTCCACAGCATCTCCTGTAACCTGGAGTGTTTGCACTGCGGTGTTTGCAACTCAGAAGGTCTCCAGGTTGGATAAAGAGTGTAAAGAAACGAATACTTTTGTGCTTGGTGTCGTATGTGCTTGGAACGATCTGCTGGCAGAAATTTAATTTTGTTTCCAGTAATTTGAGGTTATAGATAGGATTACATCTCCCAGTCAGAGAGAGACATTAATCAAGAAATAGGCCTCTTAATCCTCCTTTCAATTTTAATGAAACACTGTAAAAATGCCTTTCACCGGGGGATGTCAAGTATCAGTTGTGCTTTGATTAACATGCTTTTGTGACAGGTTTACTGTTGTACCATGTACCAAGTTATTCAGCAACCTAATTTAAGCCTGTCCGTCAAGAGAAAACAAGTACAAAGAGAGCATTATTTTCTCATTGGAGTTGCAATAACAGACGTGTGTATCTACAAATTTTTTTTTAAATGCTGGTTACTCTGTGCCCGTTCTGACACTTTTAACCTTCAGAATAAATGGGCAAAGGCTGGACGTGACACAAATCACACTGTCCCCTGAATGGCAATTAGGAAAGAGATAAGAAATCGGAAATGTTTTTGCAGCTGATATAAGTTAAGCACTTGCCTTTCTCACAGCAAAGTGGAATTCGGACCAACTCTGCTGGCGTATAATGGGTGTAAATCTGGGGCAACTGAGGGGAGCATTGGGCCCTGCATCTCTAATCTGCTCTTCTTTTTTCCTCTCCCCCTTCTGAAGTCAAAACACATTTTCAATGGAGGCTTTGTGGTTTGAGTTGCATTTGGCTTCTTATCTGCTCAGTTCTTTCTAATGTGGCTTGATTATATTAGATATGAACTTCCTTGTGGCTGGAAGCCAACACCAGACAGACTATTCTCTTTCCTAGTTGCTGAAACCTGACAGGGGAATGCCAAGCCTTTTCACAGGAGTTGGTTTATTTTTAGAGAGGTTTTTTTCATGCCTCTTTTAAAAACTGACCTCTTGAAAAATAATGACTCCAGATGATCTCAAAGTAGAATATAGCTGGAGTCTGGAGTCTTCCATGCAAATGCAGCCTCTTTCAGCTAATATGGCACAAAACTCCACAGGCTGCACTCACCAACCTGACACCCACCAAGTTTTAACAGCTCAGTTAACTGAGAGAAGTTTTCTGTGTGAGTGGGTGCAGTTGCACTCTCAAGCCTTGGAATGTGGATTAAAAGCTTCACAGTGCACTGTCTTCTATGTCGGCTGCTCTATGGACAGAAGAAATCAATTACAAGTTGTTCCTTCCCTTTGCAAAGTTTATAAGTGAACTCTTAATCTAATTCTGGTGACTAATTGTCCCCAGGAGCCTGTTGGCACCACCTGCCTTGCTTGGCTTGCTGGAGGGAAGGGCTGGTGGGGTTGCAGCATCTGGAAGCAAGGGAGTCAGAGGGGCTGGCAGGTCTCGCCGGCAGGCTCTGTAGAAGTTACCAGTCCTCTCTGAACGGGGCTGTTTTTCTCTGGGGGGGAAGGACATCTTGCTGGGGTACACCTGGGTCTCCCTTCAGCAGGGTCCCCCCACTGCTGGCCGGCCAGCGAGGGTTTTGCAGGGAAGAAGGCTGTGGCATGTTCTCGCCTGTCGTGTTTCCCGTGTGCGCTGGTTTTGGCAGCACACGGCACTGTGACCTGATCGTGTCCCCAACCTCTAACTCCCTCTGCTAATCTGCCAGGGTGCTCTATACATCGTGGTGACCTGAGAGGATGTTCAGGAGCCATTTGTAACATCTTAATGACCACATTAACACCTCTAATTGTAAATGACGGGGCAATTAGTCTCAGCATAGCAGCTTGAACAATTATGTTTGCCCTACTAAAGTGACAGAATATTCATTAATGTAATAATAATAATAAAAAAGTCTCCTCGGGATTTGTCCCTCCGAGGAGAGTGGCCTGGCTGTTTGTCTGCTTTCAGTTTCTTTAAAAAAAATGCAAGTTTGGGTGCAAATCTTGCCAGAAATGCTCAGCTGTCAAACCTATTTATTCCATGAAACACACTTACAGCAAGTGTGTGTCTACTCTGCCTCTGACTTGATTCACATGGAAAAAGTCTAAGAGTGAGAAAGTGACTCAATGTCTGTTTTCTACCAGGCCAAAGAGTCCTGGGGCCTCTTAGCTGAGTTCCAAAATAAGGTGAGGAAACCCACTGAGGTAACCAAGGTGCATATATTTAGGGTCAGAAACTGCGCTGGAGGTTATGCCAGATCTGAAAGCTTCTTAGTATTTATACTACTTTTGTGCTTGAGGACGCATCTAAAAGCACAGTTGTTTTTCTGGAGGAGACTGTGTTTCAGTAGAGCCAATCCCAGCTTTGAAGACCTTTCTGTCTTCACCAAGACAGCCAAAACCTGAGGCAGCAGGGAGAATGAGGGGACCTAGACAGATGGTGTGTTACATTTCTGACTCTCTCCATTAGATTTCACTGCTATTAGGCAAGTAAAAAGCACATGTGGTTTGATTTTGGCCGTGAGACAGTATTATTCCCTTCAGTGGAACTTGCAAAATAGTGGGTCTCCCTTCAGCCACTTGCAAGAATTGGGTTTGAAACCCCAAAACTAGCTTTCTTTAACATGTTGGTTCGGTTACCTGCTCGCTTTCTGTCTCTTTCCCAGTTGACATGGAAGAAGTAGTAGTTTTCCAGGGGTGTCTTGCCTGGTATTTCCATCACAGATCTGAGGGACCCCGTGGGATCTCTTTGGAGGTGGGGGTTTGGTCAAGATATCGCAGTGGGACTTTGGGTGAAGGGCAGCCCTAAAGGCAGCCTCATTTTCCCAACCACCTTCGTGTGGTATTGCTGTCAAACAACTCGCATGGTGAAGCTAGGATCTCTTTAAACAAGCTTTTACAAGCTTTGTTTTTAATGTCTTAACCAATGAACATCCTGGTACCTGGATGAGGTGGCACTGGATTTTTTTGTTGTTGTTTTTGATAAATACATCTGAAATCTGACTAGTGAGGTTGTCACTGTTTCAAAATAGCTTCACTCCTAAGTGAAAGCTGTCATTGCAGATGTGTTTTAGCTCAGTGGAAACATCAGGACTGTGTTTGGGACTGCAGGATCATGACATCTTTTTAAGCACAGTGGGAGACAGATGGGTGAGCTGCCAACTTGATGCAAAAACAATAAGAACAAATGAGCTTTTTAAAAATAGAACAATTGCATTTGGAAATAGGGTCGGAGGGGGGTGAAGTTGAGAGGGAAATAATTCTCCCATGATCCTATCCTGGTTTTTATATTAAACAAAACACGTTGCAACATTGTCTTTGTTAGCAATGAAGTGACAAACTGGAGCGCTTCCAAAATGGCTGGCTCCAAACTGCTTTCATATTGACCTGAAATGTCAGCTGCTATTATGTTCTGCTGACCACTGATTGCTTCCAGAGTAGCATTTTCTTCTGTGAAATGAAAGAAGTTTCATCTTGGTGATCTCAGCTTCTCCTGGTGTTTGTGAAGTATGATAGTCATGGGAAATGATAGTGCCTTTATTTCAATCCACTTCTTGGTTCAAGTGAAATGAATTGTTCATCTTGAAGTTATTTATACTGTGAGAGTGTGTTTTGTGCAAGAACGTTGTATTTGCTCATCTAGAAGATCCTCCACTTCACCTTATAGCCAGCAAACCAAGGTGGTAAGTACTTCTAATTTATTTCCCTACCTTCACACACACGTACACAGAGTTGGGCTTTGACATAGCAACATTGGTATCATGCTCTGCAGGCAAACTTTTAATTTTTTCTATGGAGCTATGCAAAAGACATGAATATGGAGAAATGGTACTTCTGCTAGCAGTAGTTGAAGTTCTGTGATGAGGTCTCTAATGATATGATGTTTTGTTTTATTTTTGTGTGTTTTGTTTTATTTTTTAATCCTCTTTACAAGACAGGAGAATGTTCAGGTAATATTTTATTTCACATAGTGCAGGCTAAATGTTATGTTAAAACGTTATGAAAACCTCTTGGTCTTTAATTGTCAGGGAAACGAACTAGGTGACTGTAAGGTCTTTTCACTCTTTCTCTTCTGAAAACATGCATAATATAACCTATTCATATTCCTATACTCTATTTTTCTGTAGTTATCACAGGAAAAGGACTCTTCTAAGCAAAAGTGAAGGAAGTAGGTCTTTTTGGAAAAGATAAACAGGTCTGTTATCTGCTAAAGACCAGAATGAAATACACTGACCAAATAAACCTACTGCATCTACTCTTGTAAAGTAACAGCAACTAAATGATCTGTAACATGTAGGAAAACTCTTAGGGTTTGGTTTTTTCAGAGACAGAAATTCCCCCTGTTGGAAATATCCCAACTGTTGGGTTGGGCAGAATTTGATTGCCTTACTTGGTTTCTGTGACAACTGGGGTCCAAGAGGAAATGTGTTTGAAAGCGGTGGAAGTGTGTATTGCTCGGGCAAAGGAGAAACTAGCCCTTACATCTCTACTAATCATTACCCCTGGGGTTTTTCCATGTCTTTTCTGAGAACTTTTCTTCTAAGGGAGTAACCGTTAACTAAGTGCAGCCAAGTCAGTCTGCAGGCTTTCCCAATATCTAGGTGGCAGATGGACTCTGAGGAGATGGCCTTGGGCCACTGCCAGTACCTATTCATGTACCATTTTCCTCCTTCTTGTTAAGGTCTTAATCAACCCTTGTATTTCCTTCATTTGTGAAAGAACTAGAAACAATGAGTTTCCTAAAAGGAGAAAGAAGAGAAGTGTAAAGAAGAATGGTCATGTTTTTGTAAGAGGCTTTGACTTTCCTCTGTTTTGGGTGTCTTAAGAATTAAAAGATGAAACTGCACCACTTTGGCTACTATTTTGTACAGTGAAGTCTCTGACAGCTTCATCCATTCGGGCCCATTCTCTCTTTCCCTATTACCTCCCAATTAAAATTAAACTTGGCTTGTGGAAGGACTAAAAGCTTTTATGGGCATCAGGCTATTGCTTTATTTATTTATTTATTTTATAGGGAGCTAGCTCCATTCTAGCCAATCAATTATTAAGAAGAAAATAAAAATCACTTGTTATTTTCTGCAGCATTTCTATCATTTGCTAAAGGAATGCTGAAGTATCCCAAATAAAGATAAAACCAGATCCTTGCTGGAGGAGTAGATGAGGAGTTGAACATTGGCAGAACAAGAAAAAAATGTTTCCTATTTGCTGTGCTTGATCTTTCTGAATGCTTAGTGGGGATTAGGTAAATAGTTGAGGTGAAATGCTTTAAAGATGAAATCCATAACATGAAACACAAAAGCAAATAGTCCCCTAATAGCTGTGACAGTGATCTGTACGGAGAAAATAAACAACGCCTCAGCCGTGAGAGGCTTCAGCCGAAGGACAGCCATTCAAAGGGTCTTGTGACTGGGACACCCAAACAACAACTCGGGATGTTTTACTTGCATACAGACAATGAGTTACGTGACTTGATTAATGGCGGTTTCAATGCCTGAATTCGTCACCTTTCCCAAGCGCTCGAATGACTGTCATCGCATTTATTAAGCGAGGCAGCCGCGACCCGGGACCTGCGCAGCCAGCCTGGCTTTCAGGCAGGGTGCAGTGCCATCTGCGCACCCGGCCCGGGTCCCCGCCTGGCTTCCCCGTCTGGCTGCTGTCCCCAGCCACGGCGGAGGCTGAATTCCCCGTTCTGATTAATGCTGGGAAAGATGCTCTTGGCAGCTGGCTTCCCAGTCCTGAGCGGAGAGGGATCTGGGCCCCATTTCCTAACTGGAAGATCGTATACCCTTATAAAGCCTTTTTATTTTGTACATTATGCATATATTAGTCTGGTAAGCAAATTCTTCCTTCTCCTAAGCTTTCCTACCCCTGGCAGTTCTCTGTTCAATTTTAGCCATAACTTTTGATGATTGCATTCTTCAGGTCTGGGAGCCCATCTATACCACATCCCAGAAGTATGTTCTTCGTAACGCAGACAAATCAAATGATTAACGGCTGTCCCTAGTACGAGCCAGGCAACCTCCCTGGTCTCAGGGAGAGCCTGGGATCCTGCTCTGCGCTTGCAAAGTGAACGGTTTGGATTGGGACTTTCATTACTTGCAATGTTACCTTGGGGGCCTCCTGTAATACCAGATACGGTAACAGATTGTTGCAGCTTCAAGCTATTTGTGGTAGTCAGGGAAAAGATAGAGAATTTTTAGAGGTCGTCTTCAGTTTTTCACTTAATTTTTTCCCTGGCAGTGGGTTAAAGGTGCACCTACGTTAGTACTAATACTGTTTTGGGTCAGAAGCAGCGTTTGAGGGTTTTGTTTTTTTTTTTTAATTTCAAATCACTTTATTGGAACATAATGGGTGCAGCTTTTCTTGTCACTTGCCAAGCTAGGATGGCAGAGAAGGCTCGGCTATTTTTCACCGCTCTGCTGAGAAGAAATCTGTTTCAGGCAGCTGCTGCTTTTATGATTGTAATAATCTGTGGAGAGCGCAAACAGAACGGCACTGGGGGCTGGATCCCGCGTGCCGGGTTTCAGGAGATGTCGTGCTCTTGGCGGTACGGGGAGCGTGGAGGAGTAGCTGCGGCACGGCCGAGAGCAGCGGCACAAAGGGCTGTGCAGAGCGAGCTGGGAGCGCGCCTAGGTGAGACGCTTCCCAGGATGAAGGGGCTCCTGATGAATGAAGCCATGACGAACTGGTGGCCTTCGGAGAAGGAGATTGGTGCTTCCAAAGGATCTCGGAATAGCTTTGTTTACAAAACTTGCAAGTAATTGAAATATTAGCAGCGCGGTTGAGTCATAGAGAGATGAAACGGTTTTACAGCTGCTGTGATGATTCTTGTGAATCTGCAGGGGTCTGCCCATCGGGAATTTCATTCCTAGCAGTAGAAATAGCAACTCTTACTACAAGTCAGGGCTCACGCTTAGCAGAAGGCAATTAGGGCGTTGGTAGCTTTAGTAAATGTGAGTCAGCGCACCAGCAGGAGCAGACCACAGGGCTCCTGCCGCAGCCCAGGTCACTGCCCAGCGGCGAGCGCGCCTGTTTTCCTGAAATCCCACGGACCCTTGCTTGGAGTCCACCTCCTGTTTTCCTCCAGTCTGGTCACTTACGAGCATGCTCTTTCCCTTCCAAATGGACCGAAGTCCTCCAGAGAACTCCAAAACAAACAAAGAGCCCTCCCAAAGCTCTTCCCGGGAAAAGGTCGTTGCTCAGCTGCCTTTACTGATGCTCTCCTGAAATGTATGTCCTACAACCAGGCGTGAAGGGCACCAGGAGAAATGATTCTTACCTTCTGGGAACAAGGGATGTCTGTACAGCAAAGCAAGGCTTTAGGGATGTATTTCTGCTCCCTCTCTGGTTCAAGATAGTGGCCCTTTTGTTTAAATGCAATACAGGTGAATAGATTCCCTGAGGTGAGTCTGTCCCATCCTGGGTTTTATCACAGGATGCCAGCAGGAATTTTGTTGGATCCCCTTGTTAAAATATTAGCTACACTTCACTGAAAAGCCTAATGCTTTAAATTCTGCTGTAATGGCCTCCCACCTCCTGCAACTGTAGGGGGAAAAATTCCAGCCAAATAAAGGATCTGTAAAAAGAAACATCTCTTTATATGACACCTTGTTAGCCCTAATGACAGTTTTCTCTCTGTAAGTGCAGTAAAGTATGGAAATATTGCTGTGCTCCATGGTGCAATTTTCTGACTGTGATTTTCGTTGCTAAAAGCCTTCAGAGAGCGCATTTCCCTTCCCACTTATCTGTCATCAAAAGACAGCAAATACAGGAAAAATTCAGCTGTCACTCTAAACAAAAGATACAATTACTCTGGGTTGATGTTTTAAGCAGAAATAATTACCATGGCAAAAAATCTGCAGCTATTTCCTAAACACTGTGGTGTTTGCTTCTAGCTTTTTGCATTATGCATATATCACCTGCTTTAGATATTTGAATGCAAAGATGAGATATCACAAGTTAAAACTTAGCACTTGCCAAATTAAATATTTGCTGGGCTGAGCCCTAAGTTCATTACTTGACTGCTATTTTGCACCGGGGAATGAAAAATCTTTTTTAACCTGCCAAAGGCAGTTATTTTAGGAAGCTGACAAAGAGGGCAGATGTTATTCAAGTGGTTGGAGAAGAAAAGGAAATAGTACATGTTAACTCTTCTGGAATAACCAGATAGATGAAAGAAAGTGGAAATGTTCCTGAAATGTGCTAATTTGTTTGGACAAATCTAAGCAGAAAAGCTAGGATGGAAATTTGATACTTCATCTTTCACAACTTGAAATATTAAATGGGGGTTCCTTATGTCTCATGTTGCTTGGAATGAATTTCTTTTGGGCATCTCTGAACTTTGAAAGCACCCAAAATCCAGACCAGTGTTCCTGTGGTTTGGTTCCACTTTTTTTTTTCATACAATTGATATTAGAGATCAAGAAGACTGTAACCTTAATGTAACTGTATTTAGAAACAGAGATGGAAATCTTTCTTATTTTGTTTCAAGGACTGAATCTAAAAATAATAGTAAAAAGCAACTTATCTTACCAAAATGAACAAAACTTTTTATTTTTGACTCAAATGGAAAGATGTCTTTTCTTTTGTAAGTCGCTTAGGCTTTACTCTCTTTCTCTTCCCCCCCCTCCCCGCCCTCTTTAAAAAAATATACTACGTCTGTGTCATTCTGAAATGCGAACTCAAAACTCAGTTTAAAACTTCAGAAAGTATTTTAGCACTCCTAAACTAGAATCATTGAGTTTGGAAGAGAAATCTGCCCCCCTGCTCAGAGCAGAAACACCGGAACACTTTGAAAACATGAAGAAAAAAAATATTTTGATACTTTGTGTCACAGAATCACAAAATCGTTTAGGTTGGAAGGGACCTCTGGATATCATCTAGTCCACCTGCCCTGCTCAAGCAGGGTCAGCTACAGCAGGTTGCCCATGTCCAGGGGGGCTTTGACTGTCTCCACAAATGGAGATGTCTTCTCATTTTTTTTCCTGAAAGTATTAGCTAACTTGAATGTTAATGCACTAATAGTTTTTGTCTCCTCCCAAATTCCATCTCTGCAAATTTATCGTTCTTCAAAAAGAATAAGAAAAAAAATCTCCCACCTCACCATGTTACTCATTTCCCAGAAAATACCGTCATTTGCACAAGTTTGGTTTTTGTTATTGTTGATTACGTATGTAACATTCTCTGGAGAGCACTACAGCATCTTCTGGTTTCATACAAAGCAGTCTGATTCACTCTCCTTGTGGAAATTTTCATATTATAATTAAACTTGGCTTTAGTTCAGAGGGTCTTTGCAGTGAAGCTTCATATGTGCTGGTGAGGTCACGTCACCATTTAAAGTTCCTGCAATGAAAGGAAGTTCAGAATGCAGATACGTGGCATCCAGTTAAATTATGTTAATTCAGTTTGAGAAAATGAGTATTTAGCATTCTGTGGTGTGTAATGATATAATTTCATAGTGGCAGAAAAAGTCATTGACCTTCATACGCAGGTGGCATAGCTAGTTATCCTGACCTGAACTAGTCCTGCTCTCGAAATGGTAATGGGTCTGCTGTGCCGGACTCTCACTGCTGAAAGGTTCGTGGATTTTGGCTCCTCTCAAGCTCAGGTCTAAGCTGTAGCACCTCATCAGTGTTTCCAGGTCTAGTCACCCATACCTGTTCCTAGGGAAAGACCATTTGCCTGCTCCTTCTCCTCAAGCCGTTGGAGCTTGTTCCAGCCTTAGAGAAATCCAATGCACAGCAGGACTCAGCCTACAGAAGCAGGATTTTAAGCAGAGGAAAAAAGCAAGCCTCTTGGTGAGACTTAGTCAAGTCAGCTGCTCTGCTGTTCATATTTATACAGCGATGGTGCTCAACTCTACAATTAAAATCATCTAACATGCTTGCATAAAGGTCAGGCAGCAGATGCTGCCACTAGACCTGACAGATTCACTGATAAGCTTCACTTCCAGGCAAAGCTTATAAGAAGAAAACGAAGTATCAACATTTAATATTTCCAACAACACGTGCGCATACACAAGCGTACATCTTAGCAGTGAGTTTATTCTTCATTTTTTTAGTAGAAATATGCTCAACCTTTTGAAAACCATGCCACACACACTAAATGAAATGGATATTTTAAATGAGATATGCGACGCAACTGTGACTAGCAATTCTTTAAGTACAGTCAAGTGTTTGTGTAGCTAACGGCAAATGAGATGTGTTCTGAAGAATGAATGGATATTGCAGTAATACACGGAATATCTTTGCATAGTAATAATGGAAGAAAAATAAAATTATTCCAGAGTCTGACTAGGCATTGAGTGGAGTTATATGAGAATGTAAATTGGAGAGAGAAAGGGCCATATCTCTGTATTCTCACCAATCTTTTATAGGTAATGAATTGTTTAGAAAATTTAGCTAAGGAAAAGCTTTTGAGTTGGAGTCTGACAGTCCTTCAGGGTATTCTTAGAGGTTATCTCTGCAAGGCAGGTGGATGAGGAAAGAGACAAGCTTAACCCTATAAAAATAATTACAATATATTATTAGCAACTAATGGCAATCTAATGGAGTCTTTTCAGCAAAGACACCACTGGCTGCAATTTCTCTCTGTCATATGCATAAAAAAGCAACTCGGGAAAAGAAAACCTACATGCTGGTAATTGTTCAAACTCAGTGAAGTTAGCAAGAAACTTTCTGCGCTTGAAACTTCACAGGTTTCAGCATATTTCCATCCTACTGTTAATGGGAACAGCCACCCAGGCAGCATGCAGCAAGGTTCAACGCTTAAATCAGCATTAGAAATCTGTTGAGACCACGTGATCTAGTAGATCGAGTGTGTACCTGGGGTTTTTCCTTTCTTACCTAAATTTTTCCTTTCTGAGATTTATTTTTTACATGAAACAAACTGGCATGACCTTATGGTGGTTAACATATCAGAACCTGTTGGATGGTTTTACTTCACAAAGGCATAAAAAGTGCTCCTGATAATTGTGTCCCTACAGGCTTTGTGAAAAGAGACAGCTGGATAGAGGGCAGAGACCCTATGGATACCCCCATAAAATCAACAAGGGGGGGAAAAATTACTGGAAGAATGGAATTTGAGAAACTGTGATCAGCAAACAAAACCCCTCACACATGAAGTCTCACTCCACAGTCCATTGCCTAAAAAGACTTAGCTAACGGCTGGAGAAGGGGCAAAGGAGGGGGAGAAGAGGACAAGGACAACATTAGCAAAAACCAGGGCACATTACATAGTCAATCAGTAATTGCTGCAATTGGAGCTCATCATCTGCTTAGCACTTAATGTCTTGGCCTTTTCAGAATGAATTTTATTAATACTAATGTCTTAAGAAAACTGTAGCAGTCATTATCTTTGTTGATTCTTGTAATGTTTGAAAGTGAAGCTCTTCTCCTCTTGCTGTTGATTACTTGTCTCTACCAAATTCTTCATGTTGCCAAGGGCTGTCAGACACTTAAAACATGCTCCTGGGGTCTCTGAGGAGTGTCAGGACTACTCCCGATCACCTTCTTGTCCTTCAGATGTTTGGAAATAGAGCAAAAAATGCTGGAAACCATCACCTTCCCAAGGATCAAGGTGGGGCCAACCAGCCTGTAGTTTCCTGGATTCTCCTCCTTGTCCTTCTTGAAGACAGGAGAGACACTTGCTTTCTTCCAGTGCGCAGGAACCTCTCCTGATCACCATGACCTTACAAAGACAATCAAGAATGGCCTTGCAATGACATCAGCCAGCTCCCTCAGCACCTCATGATCAGCTGTCATGGATTTCTGTACGTCCACTTTGTTTACATGTTCCCTGACCTGAATCCAGGTGCCTCTTCCACCAAAGTAGGTCTGCCTTGCTTCAGACTCCCACTGGTCTGAGGGACCGGGGACTGCTGAAGGTTGGTCTTACCAGTAATGACTGAGACAAAGGCGGCATTGAGTATCTTGGCCTTTTCTGTGTCCTTGGGTAGGCGCTTTCAGCTACGTTTGAGTGATGGTGGCTGCTTTCTGATGAACTGTGCTGCTAAGGGTGACCCCCTGGTGCCACCAAAATTGTCCTGCAAGACTTACCAGAGGAAATGCACCAAACGCAGAGGGCTGAAAGGCTTGTTGCTTTCAGCATCCCCAATTCCACGTGCTGCATTTGTTCCAGGTCTCGGGATATGGAGCTGCCATTATCTCTGGTCTCAGGGAAGGTTTATTATAACCCATCATCTCTCCAGCAGAGCTCTCGCAGGTGATGCTGAGAATGCCTCGCTGGTGAAGGATGGCTTTTACTCATACACTTTTCTTTAGGAAGCAGAGTGCGAGTTTCTTGTATGAATTCTGCTGATCTCTTGCTTTTATTTCCCTTCTGATTCTCTGTTTCCTTCCATCAGTTTCCCCAATTAAGTGTAACAATTTCAGCTGCTCTGGGCCCTTGCAGCAGGAGCAGAAACATTTGCAATCCTGCAGAAAGATGTTTTTTGTGCATTTCCTCTGAAATTGCTAGGCAAAAATGATTTGCGTGCTCTAAAAGTGAGAGTAGAGCAGAGACCTTGGAATGATAACGCTGCAAAGACCTTATTCTCTGTCTTTTTCAAAACATTGATTTCTTGAGGAAGGGAGATCATCAACAAAAGAAAAAAAAAAGAACTCACATGCTGGGGTGGGCCCATTAGAGCAATGCAGACTCATTAGTCCTGCTAAATATGATACTGTGTGTAAAGTCAAAAAAGCAAAGTGAGGTCTGGAAAACTTGGCAGGAAATCAGCCAAGAGCCATTATATTATCTTTCACATGGCTTGTTAGTGGTGACACTAATTGAAGGCTGGGCCTTCTTTTTTGCTGACTGTCTAACACAGGGCCATTTTAATTTCACCTGATTATGTTGCCCTATTGTAAGAAGTCTGACAAACAAGATTTGTGGAAACTTCTACCAATGAGTCCTTGGCTGCCCGAAAGCTCTCTTGGCAGCTAGACGGTTTCTGTTAATAAGTGGACTGACCCATTTTTCATTTCTAAATATCCCAGATAAATTGGCTACTGTACTGCTGCATTTCAGTTAAAGCTGACCAGGTTTCTGTAGCTTATCAATCTGTATTTACTACGTGTGTGAAACTTGTGGAAATATTAAACATGCTACAATTCCTACCCACCCCCGTAAGAAAATGACTTGAGCAAGACTGCCCACCTGAGGGTTGCCAAAGAGTGGGAGTAGATGAAATAAGTGCTGTTGGAGGAAAAGACCATACAATACCGGAATTGTTTTGGGAGAACTTTTTGCAGCACACTTGGATGAGAACTGTGATTCTTTTGCTGCTTTTATCGACATGATTTGTAATTTCCTCTTACAGTTCCCTTGCTTTTTCTTTGCACTTCCTCAGCAGACAAGCTCAGCTGTATAATAAGGAGTGGAGTTTTACCTCCCTTGTATCAGTGTAAATCTAAAGTGGCTCTGTGGAAGTAAAAAAGATCTGATGTTGGGTAGGGGAGAAATGGTCTCACTAAAGAGCTTGTTAAAGAGAAAAATCCCCTCTCCAATTTTGGAACAAATTAACTATTAGAAGCAGCCAGTTGGATGCACCTCTCTGGGGCTGATGACCAGAGAGACTTAAAAGTCCATTAAGCTAATGCCTAAATTCATTCTTTGCACATAGCGTGCACAGAGGAACTGTCCTCGCAAGCTGGGCTGTGGCAAGGTCCTGGGTTTCCATTGGGGAAGGGATTTACATCAGCGAGAAAACATTTGGTGATTATGACTACCAACTGCGTTAATCATCGGATTGAATTAAAAGTCACTGACAAGTTGCTTTGGGATTCGTGTGGCTATGCAAGGGAAAAAAGCCAGAATGAGCGTTTCTGAGCAAACTAGATGTGCCAGTGAGGGATCACGCTTTTCCTCTGTTGACTGCTGACGCATCGCACAGAAATGGGGCTCCGTCAGAACAAGACGGGCCCTTTACGAGGCAAAACCTGCCCTTTTGCTTCATGAGGCATGGGGTACAACTGAGGGGAAGCTGGTTTTGGTTGAGGAGGGGTGTCAGTGCATGGTGCCACAGGGACCTCGCTGCTGGACGGCTGCCCCAAACAGGGCAAAGCTGGGTCCTGCCTTCTGCTGCCTGAACGGCTCCTCCGTGGCCAAGGGAGGCTGGGTTTGGAGGACCACGCTTCCTGGGGGCCATCACCAAGCACCCTGTCTAGAGATCTCCGTGAAGCAGAAGCAGCCTACTAGTCCCTTGAGCCATCTAGTGGTGCCTTCCTTGACTATTGAATATAAAATCTCTCTGAAAAATATAAACAGCATCTGATTAATCTGAAAAGAGTGATTAGTGCCAGAAGCAGGCCAGCTACAATGGAAATGAGACCGTCAGTGTTTTGGTAGGTTACCAAAGCAACAAAAATTCTGGCATGGAAATAGCAGACAAGATAAAGAGGTGGATGCCAACGTAGGATGCTAAAGGCTGAGGAGATTGGTTTGGTATGGTCTATCTTGTGCTTTGTCTTGGTGTTTGCAGCACTTCATGGATGCTCATTGAACAGGGCTGGGATTTTAAAAGAAAAGCTGAACTTTCTAACCTGAAACCTCAAATCCTTTTCTGATGGGTTTTGTAACTGAAAAGCGGAAATAGAGTCTTGAGTAATTCAAAAAAGGTTTAATGATCAAAGCTGCAATTAAAAGTGTGGTGAGTCATCTTACAATTGTCCATGTGCTAAAAAGTACAGGCTGTGTGAGAGATCATGTTGTCATGACTGGTTTTGCTCAACAAGGATATAGGAGCTGCTATTACTTCCAGCTACAGAAGCAATCTAAGTTCTGCAGACCTATGTTTATAGAGCAGAAGAAAAGGCAATAGCCCTGGCTCCCCCACTTGTGTATTTTATTTAGTAGTTCTGTCTGCAGCATCTGAATTCATTATAGTGCTTTATTACTTTTCGCCTTCTTCCAGAGTGTCTGCTCTCAGTAGGAATCTTGATTTTTTTTCAGTTTACACTAACAAATTACCCACCAAAACAAATATGTAAGAACTGATCTTTAGAGTATTTATATCTTTTTTTTTTTTGCTTTCTGCAGCATGCACTAACAATGAAATATTTAACTGAACATTTCACAGTGTATGCATTTTCCCAAATTAAAATTGCAAAAGACAAGGAAATGAAGATAAAAATATCCAACCATGCTGTTTCTCAGAAACCCTCACAAGTAATCTAATATTTCCCTTTAAATCCTGTTGTTTTATTCTGCCTGATAAAAAAATTAGTGCTAAATACAATTTGGTTTAAGTATAGGAGAAACTCCTTGTTCCTAAAAATGTTTAGCCTGTCACACAGAAAAAAAACTAAAAGGAAGCAGGAGAATTTGTAACTCTCTACTGGAAAAATATATTAAAAGATTTGGATATTCTGCTACAAGTCTTGCTTTCTCAGTACCTCAATTCCCTTTCTAGTGGCAGTGAGGTATCTTCATGTTTTATTTTCAAGTTCTCATAAAAGCTACAATATTCAAACTCTAACACACTAGAATGTGATTGCCTACTTTACAAAAATCATTGCTGTAGCTCTGCTCTTAAAGATTTATTTGTAAAACAAGCTTTTTTGTCTTGCCATTTTTGACATCAAGTGCCTCGAGTCAATGACAGATAGCTATAAATCAATGGCAGCTTTTACAAGAATCCCAAAAGGAACATCTAATGTAAAATATAATGCAATCGAATCAATTGGTACTTTTTTCCCAGCTTTATCTGAAAAGAGACCTGCTCTGTATGCCGAGAGACAAATCAGGTTATCTGATCTAGTAAGTCTTGCAGACAAGCAAATTCAAATATCTTATCATGGATCAAGTCCGTTGTGGTCACTTAATTCATTCAGTTGACATAATGCACCTATAGAAAATGCTCTTAAATTCTTACATTACTTTACAAATAGAGTCGTTTAGCAAATGAGAAGTAGTATTGCTATCTCTACATTTGCAGTGTATTAGAATGGCCTTTATCTAGTGCAGTCAAAGAGCTGCCGCAGTTTAATGGGGAAATAGAAGAAAGCCCTGTTTAGAAAACATGGATCTTGAATGGAAGGATTTTATGGGCTTTTTTACAGGTGGTCCAGGCTCGGACAAACAGTTTATGTCCTTTAAATTGGGAGAGAGAAGCTGCCCATCTGCAAAACCTAAGAATCAGGCAATAGCTTTAGCATAGCTCAGCCTTGCCTTGCAATGGGGGAATGCTTAGTAGAAGCGGTGAGAACTTCTCCAGAACTTGGATACAGCTTTCCAGCAGGTTTTGACAAAATCTGTGAAAGTCCTGATGTGGTGTGAAATGGTTTGTGCCTGTCCATAGGGTGAAAGAGCTGCAATTGCCCTCCTGGGTCAGAGGAACGTCCTGGTCTTGATAGTAAGAGCTGGAGCAAAACCCTTGCGAGGGAAGTGCTAGGCTGTGCAATTATGGAATTCCCACGGGAGAGTTTTCTCCCCACCTGTCAGTCACCGGTTGGCTGATGGTCTGGGCCAGCAATGCTTTTATTTCTTATAGATCATTTATCCTCACCAATGACATGGTGAAATTCTCATTATCCATGCCAATAGGGAATATTTTGAAGTGGGATGATAGGGAACCTCCATATCTCATAGCAATGAGTCTCCCAAGTTCATTATATGCTTAATAAAAAAAAAATTGTTTCATTAATTTGAAACTTTTCTCCTTTTGCCCTTTCAAGTTTCGCTGTGTACCCCCTGCTCTTCTAATATAAAAGAGAAGGCTATAGTGATTGACTGACATTAAAGGAGTTGATGAGATCTCAGAATCCTCTTTGTGTGCCTTTATTTTTTCATGAATCTCTGCCCTGTTCCACGCTGTTGGTCTCTTCTCTAAATTCAGCCACCTCAGACGTTCCAAAATCTTGTCATATATTTCCTGTGATAGCTGTGTCTCAACCACTCATCCATGCAAGTGGGGATTGCCTTGCTACCAGGTATAATCATGAGTGGATAACTTTAATGTTGATGAGAACTAAAAGCTTGACAATGAGGAGGAGGACCTTTCAAGGCTCAGGCACTGAAAGCAGTGACAAAATTTGGCTCCATTGTATTTGCTTTTTATGTGTGTTCAAAAGAGGAAAAATACTTGCATTTTAATATCAATCCAGCAATCTAAACTGAGAGGGAAGTCATTATACATGAAAGAAATGTAGTCTTTTGTAATAAGGTTTTTAAAGTATCAGTTTCATTCTATCATAATATTTTCATGATTAGATTTACCTTCTAATATTTTAATAACTTTAGAATGAAGTAAGGAAGTCCTTTGTAGCTTATCTCACAAGCCTGTCTAGGACATCACACTTAATGAGGTTTATAATTCAATATAACCACATCTGCATCTTTAATAATGCCTAACATTTAATCTTCATTGCACCACTTGAATCAAAAGATCTAAAATTAAACCTACTGCAGCTTAATCTAATAATAAACATGCGTGACATTTTGTGCAAAATGTGTGCCTGATCAGCACGGTGCACCCTTACAATTGTATCAGATGTAGAAAAACATAGTTTAATCAGCCAAAGGTAGATGGTGACATTTAACTCCCACTGATACATCTACTTTGGGGAAACTCTAAGATCCTGCCCCTGGAAGAAAGGACCAGTTGCCAGATCATTAGCAAACTTAGGTCCAAATCCCACTAGTTAGAGCAGCATTAACACAGACCCTTACTAGTAACAAGTGGTCTTCAGACCTCTTAGCTTTGGACAGGTAATTTTGATACCTTCAACAGGAGCCTTGACTTTGTATGTGCTCAGTGGTAAGGTGCTCCTAATTTCCCTGGTAATTAACTGGAGCAACGGAGCTCCTGAGGCACCTGAATGTTGTTTGGCTTGTCAATACTTTCCCACCTCATGTCTCCATGGCCCTTGTAGGCTGTTACAAGCCTGCTGAGACCATGCTATCGAGTTCTCAAGTGGGAAAGTAAATCAGTCTGGATCACAAGAGTAGTCTTTCAGCCATGGGTAGCCACAGCCATGACATTTGGTGGGATCTGGGCGGCCATGGTAGTAGGGTTGAGCATCTCCACTGAAGAATGATGGGACTGCGCATGAGACATAGACTTTATCTGTGTGCCCAGAAGGAACTTTGCATGAGAAAGTCGCCCTGAATTAATGGGACTTTGCACAAGCAGCCAAAGGGGCCAATTCCTGCAGAGCTCTTTGTGGACTCAGGGCTTTACATGGGACCTATGGGTTGGTGTTTCTTTGCAAAGATGTAAATATGGCCTTGTAATCAGGTGTTATGCTTTGTGGGCTACAACAGTTCTGTTACTGTGACACCAACATTTATCTCTGATGAAAGTGAGACAAACAAGCAGGACAGAAGACATAACACGTAGAGATAACATTTTGGAGAACAGGCAGCGTTAGAATCATCTACAACATGTTCAGGTGAAATGATGAATTTATGAAAGCTGAGGCAAATTATTTAGTGAGAAGCTACAGCTTCTCATTTATCCTCTCATTTATCCTCAGGCCAGCTACGCTCAGAACCACTGTTTTGATTCCTTACAGGTGCAAAAATTAGCAACAAGTCAGTGAAAGATTGGAACCTATATTAGACCTTGATCCAAGATGTATGCTATTCTCCCTGTATTTAAGGGCTCTGGCTGTGGTCCTTACTGGATTGTAGAGCAGTCAAAGTCTGTTTTCTTTTAAATGTATTTTGAAGCTAGTATGGTAAACAACAGTGTAGCTTCTCCATGATAGCCTTTGTGATATTCACAGGAAGTCCCCATCACAAATAAAAAGATGGTTCTTCATCAGGATCTGATCAGAATAATTTGACATCAGCTGGGTCAGGATAGGGAGCTTTGATCGGAGGAGATGAAAGACTGGTGAAAACTCTGCTGGGCCAGAGTCCCCTGCTGAAGCTGAAACGTCACATTTCAACTGGGCTCCATCTGACTTTAATTAAATAAGGGAAGATCAAAGTCTACAAATCTCCCTGATCTATATCAGCACAACAAACTAAAGGTAAAAATTCTCAGTATCTTTCTGCTCCTTTGAAGTCAATAGTGAACTTTGTGCTGTACATGAGGACACAACGAGTGCCATTTGGGTAGCTGCAGGTTTACGATACTTTTGATGTAATGTTTACGCGAGGGGAAGGAGAAAAGCTGCATCTTGAAGTGATGCTTTCGCAGCTGTGGGTCCCCACTCCTCCCCCAGATTGATTTTATCTTTAGGATTTGCTTTGTCTTATGATGATGCTAGAGGCACAATTACATCTAATAAATCAGGGAAACCATTGTCTTAGTTTTCCTTCAGCTATAAATCGCAAACTATTCCATTTTTCTGCAACCACTTCCCCTCCTGCCTTCCTTGTATACTAGTGAGGCGAGCTGGAGACTCACTTGATAAAAACATCCTGAACTAAACCAGCTGGAAATAGATGGTATAATAATGCCAGCCTGCTGTCAGCCCTCATCTATTTTTGTTTGATTGGTATCTGATTGTGATTGAAAGGCTTACTCCCCGAGTTAGCTACCTTGAGGCCAACCTTGAAAACGTGTCACATTTGGCTACTTGATAGCATCTTAAGCATAATGTTAGATCCAGAGTGCACACGGTGCAAAAAATAGAAAACTGGCATCTTGCTACACTGCACAGCAAAGGAAAAGCAACATGGAAAGAATCTGGCAGACAGGCAAAGAAATAGAAATGCCGCAAGGCAGAGAGAGGAGCCAGTACACATGCATTAGCAGCGCTGGGCGGGACAAAACAGTGACTTCCCCAGGGTCCAGGCTGGCTTCATGTCTAGCTGTTGTTGCAAAATACGGTGTCCCTTCTCTGCGGTGAGGACCTATGTGAGGACAGTTTTGCCTGCGTATGGCTCAGGAGGGCTGAAATCAGAGTTAACAGGCTCTTATTTGTTGGGGTTGGGATTAAAGTTATGGAGGGGTATGTTGGTTTGTGATCCATCTCTGCTAGGGCTGTGTAGGATGCTTATATAAGACACGTGAGTAGGGAAAATAAAATAAATTTTGATTAGGTTGAATAAAAGTCAGGAAGAAGTGACAGTAACAGGTCTGTTACATGGGATAGCATTGGTTATTTCGATTTCAGTTTCTGTGGTCTGACTGACAGTCATAAATAATGGCCTTGAGGCCAAAAGATACAGATCTTCAAATCATACCTCCCTGCAAAGAAGGGAGGGGTGCTTTCAGAGGCTGAGTAACTGAGGCTAAGAGCAACAACCCATGGCAATGAGCTCTAGAAGAGAGAATTGGGGAAGTCAATACACCTGCTGAACAGGGTGATGCTCCAGCACAGAGAGCAGGGATGGCAACGGAAGAGTTGTGAGTAGATAGCCCTCTCTTTCATCTGCACTGGCAATGCAAATAGAAACTAGATTGTATTGCCGTAGGAGTAAGAGATGTCATTGGTATTACATAAAGCATGGCTTGACTTTGGGTCGATATACTGCATTTGATGCTGGTTTGCATCTGAGCTGCTCTCAAAACAGCAAGATAAAAAACAAGTAGTATGCTGCTACTTAAGGTATCACAACAAGATATATCAAAGAGGCCTAAGCACAGTCCTCACTAGCAAGAAAGGATTTTGTAAAACAGAAGTTGCAATTGATATTTAAATGGTTTGCTTTTTCAAAACATTTTAACATCACTCCTTTAGCAGCTTCTCTAGTGCGTGTGTCATAAAATGCTGAGGTGGGTCTCCTCTGGTATGGAACCTGTAACGTACCAGTGGTGCTTTCTAATGAACTTCCGAAAGGGAAGGATTTTCCCTTAAATGAAAAATCTATAGAAAACCATTGTGATCATTGATGAATACTTTCTATATGGGTAGCCCTTCTCTCTCGGTGTCCGCTTGAGATTTTCTTTTTCCGCTTAGGAAGCAAAGCTCCTTTCGGGTTCCTGACTTTATGAGCGTTTGTGTTTTCACCTGCATGGTTCATCACCAAAGCTCCCCTTTGGATGCGGGGTGAGAGCCTGCACCCAGCTGGGCAGGGCTTTCTGCCTGACCGTGCAGGCGGGGGTGAGTTCTGCCCCAGGAGATCCGTTTTTACCATTGGATACGCTGGTATGGTTGCACTGCTGCTGGGGGAGCAGGTGGAGCTGGAGGAAGGAGATCTTTATTAAGCAAGCGACGAGGGTAGGTTTTTTAAGGCAAGCGGGACTTGCCGTTCATCCTGTTTTGTCCCCAGAGTTCAATGCTACACTGAAGCAGCTAACGCCTCGGACATGACCTTCACTCTTTGGTGCTTCAGGCAGCCAGGGAGGTGATGGGAACGCCGAGTCTGGGAGGAAGCTCCGATGTATTTTTACTATTACTATAAAAGGTTAATGTCAATACAAAGCCCTGACAGCAAAGCGGGGTTGTCAGAAGCATTAGTTGCTTGCATTACTGGAGTGGCACAACAAGGCTGCTTCAGATTGCTCCCCAAACCCCACTTCTTTTCCAGGTGAGTATGAAAATGAAGCGTATTACTTTCTTGAACTATTTATTTGTGTTCTGGGTTAAGTAGTATTTATAACCTGGAGCAAATGGCTGTCTGCTAGTGTATGCCCATAACAAATGTCCCACCCCACAAAGCGCTGGCTGTTTATTCCCACCGAGGCTGTTTGTCATTTTTAGCTAATAGGTGCAGAAAAAGGAACAATGAACGAAAGGTTCCCAATGGCTGTCAGTAAATTTATTTTGCAGTTAACAGCCTTTGTAATGCACAGACTAACTTTATCTCATTTCACTGTGGGTGTGCTGGGATAATTGCTCGAGTACTTTGTTAAAAAGAAAAGCTCTCCACATTTCCATTAACTCCCGGCATGGTGTCCGTTTCACTTGACTGCACTAGGTACCATTTACAGTTCAATTTCACAGTCATGATGGACTGAAACATATAAACCTGCTTTCTCTCCACTCCACTAATCACATGCATTAATAAACAGGGAGATTCATAAGGTCTGTTACTCTTATTTTTCCTTTGTAAGTCTATTTTTATGAATTAAATCATGAGCTTTTTTCCTGTGAAATCCAAACTGCCAGCGGAATAAATACAGTGCTATCTTATTCAGCAGGGTGTAATAAGCTACTATTTTAGGGAAGCAAGCCAGGCATACAGAATTTGTTGCAAACTAAAAAGAAAAAAAAATCCAGCAACAAAGAATAGCATTGTATGATGTCAATCTACAGTATGCATGTGTTTGTATAATCACATTGGAATTTACTTTGAACTTTAGTCTGGAAAATTTACTTACTGGGGGGAAGGGGAAAGGATTTGAGTATCTAAGTACCAAAATAGCTAAGACAAAGTAGTAAAACTGTGTGGTTGGTTGTACAGCAGAACCACGTGAAAATGCAAAGAATCCCTTTTGTAACGGGTAGAGACAAGTAAGCCACTTGATCATTATGGTATGAGATAAGTATACAAGCCACAGGAAATGCTGTGTTATTCACATTCCTCTCTTATTGTTTTTCCAAGGGTGGCTAATTTTTGCCTTTTTAAGGAACTTTTTTGTACATGACTTGTTCTCACTCTGGTTTAATAATATCAGTTCTCTACAGAAAAAGAAAGAACAGTCCTAAGTACCATTACATGAGATAAAACATGGGTAAGAGGTCAGAACACCAAGGGCTGTCTTTTCTCCTGTGGCTTCTTTGGTGCAAGCAAGAAGAAAAAAACCATATTTGACCCACCACAGCATTTATTAGCCCTCATTCATAGTGACTGAGGACTCAGTTGACTAGTCCCAAGTTCAGTGCTGCTACCCACGAAACTCCTACTCTCTGTAGGGCCTGCCCCCTCTGGCCCTTTGTAAACTGGATGTTGTAGCCTTTCTCTGTTAAAAGCATATGAGAGAAGCATTCTGATCCCTTAACCACATTTTAAAAAGTGCTCAATACGCAGCAACTTATTTTGGGTTAATTTGGCCAGAATAACAAAAGATCTCAACACTCTGGTTGCTGAGCCATTTAGAAGATCATATTGCTTTTGCTGATCACGTGGAAGCAGAGCCTGCTTCAAAACCTCACCCAGAAATGTTTGTTAAAATGGAATGCGTAGTTTTGCATGATGCCTTTATTTTTTTGTCTGTCTTATGGCATATTAAGTGACAGTGGTGTGGCCACATCTTTGATCGTACACAACCCATTCTTCAGTTGTGCTCAAGGAAAACCTTACTGTGAACAACTCTAATTCAGTCTGCAAAAGATATCGGTAATGGGCTGCTCGTTTTTTCAGCTATTTTTGTAAAGCAAAACAGACTTAAATTCTTAGGATTTAATCACTAGTGTCAGAACAGCTTTGCAGTCTGTCTCTCCCCTTTAAATGTTGCCTTCTCACTCCATTTTTCTGAGAATGGACAACGGTTGGGATTGCATCTTCTGCTTAGCCATGTTAAAAAGCGTGTTTTTCTCTTAGTAAATGCCACTTGTCCTAAAAGGCAGTTGGGTGACTTCTGTGATAAACCACCTGTGGTGTATAATGGCGATGTGATTCATCTTCAGACCAAGCTATTGCAATAATAAAGCTTTTTCCAGTCAGTAGCTAAGGTAATTTAATTACAGTATTTGAGCTGGAAGACATAAGCCTGTAGAAACTTCCTCTAGTGACTCACATAGTGTTTGGAAATTCACCATAGCAGCGAGCCTTTGCTTTCAGTTTACTCTTTCCCCCTCTCCCCCCCTGTTTTATTTGGTTTTAGCAAGAGCTGTTAGGATGTGAGGGTCCAGGGCACCTTTTGCATCTTTTTGAGGTGGGGATCTAAGAGAAAGACAAAGCAGGATGACATTAGGTCCCTCATACCCCACAATGCTGTGCAGCCTGCAAGTACGTGATGGGGGGAAGGGGACGAGGAAACCATGCCGGCCTTGTCTGCACTTGCTTCCCTAGGAAGAAGATCTCCTGACCCTTTTGAATGCTCTCTGTGAAGACTGCAAAGACATATGGAGAAGAGGAAGCTGGTCTTAGAAAAACTGGATCCATGCTTCTAGCAGTCGCAGAGGTCAATACTCAATACCTCAGTCTTCTGCTCCTAGGGGAATTCACTGAAATTCTCCTGACCCACTACGTAAGATGATCAAATGTAAGATGGGAAGTGATGAAAAGAGTGTGTAAAGGCACAGCAGCTGTTTTTTCTGGGCAACGGTCTGAATCCATGAATGACTAATGTGGTCAGTTCTCCCAGAACAGCAGATTCGCTGTGCTGCTCTTGGATCTGGGGTTTGCAGAGACATGCAGGAGTGTGCTGAGCATTTCTGGCCCAAGGGGGCTTTGGCTCAAGTCCATGTTTCTGTGACACTGCATTTTATTTTATACACTGGAAAGCTTAAGCTACATGTTGCTTGCTGTTTGCTTACCTTTGTGCTCCACAAACTTGGACATGAAGCGTGTCCATTAACAGCAACAACGGAAATGAAATAAGACATCCTACCACTCTCTGTCATTAGACCTTGTTATTCCATGTAATTCACTACCATTTACCTAAAGTAATTTCTGCAGCCAATGACTTTTCTTCACTTGCTTCCCTCATATTCCAGCCTGCTGAGTTGCTTCAATTATGAATTTTGTAAAAAATAGCTTTAACCTCATAGATCTTGTAATACTTTTGATTCATTTGCAGTCAGTAGCAACAGGTATGATCCTTCTCTTTCCAGCATCTTCGTGATTCCCATTCTCCACTTGGACTCCTCGGAGCCTGCAGGGTTTTGGGATACCTGAACCTACAGCCATATTTTTTGTTGTCCTCTAATAAGTCCTAGATTGAGTTTTATGGTCTTCTCATCCACTGTTTAAGTTATTCTCTATAAAGTCCCTGTGATCCATGGCATGAGGTCAGTTTTACTTATGGATCAACAGCCTTTTCATACAGCTCAGTTTTTCCTGTTTCTTCTTTCCAAGCTAAAGCTGTTGTTAGGCTAAAGCCTCGTAGCTTCAGCTACCAGTAGAAATAAATCTGGACATAGCACGTATCCTTGTCTGACTTCTGTAGTCATCCTTAACCATTCCATCATCATCTTGTTCACTGTTGCCGCACGCAGTGACTTGCTGTAAATGTCTTCTGGCAGCTTGATCAATCTCTTGGAATGTCACAAGTTTGCAGAATTCACCATCTTTTGCTTTCTGTGAGATGCTGTCAGAGCCTGCTCAAATTTTATGAAATTATTATAGCAGGTTGAGTTGAGTCCTGCAGAATTTTCTGAGATTTGTCTTAAAATAGCATGTTGGTATGTTTTTCCTGAGTACTGCCCTAAGCCCAGCCTGTTTATCTGCAGGTATTTCTTTCACCTTTTCCCCAGTGCTTCTCTTTGTTTTCATTGTTTACTCTGCTTTTATTTACATTTACTGAGGAATTGGTTTGTACAGCACCTTAGCTTGTGGATTCCCTAATTGCTCGTAGCATGTGTTTCCAATGCCATTTTTTCTGCCTTTTTCTCTTTTGAACCTTTTTCCAAGACCTTGAGACCTAGACTCCTTTGTCTAACCCCACCCCAAAACCAAAAACACCCTGCCCCCAAACCAAACCAAACCAAACCAAACCAAACCAAACCAAACAACTTTGTACCTGCTCTCTCTTATTTGTGCCAGGAAGCTTCTCTAGGGCTCTTTCATCTGCTGTGCTCTGAGCTCTTCAGAACACTCTTTCCACCCCGTATTTCTGCTTGCTCGCCTTGAGCTGCTCTTTACAAACAGCCTTTTCACCTCAACTTCCATACCCCTCTCCTGTTCATCTGCGTAAGTTGATGTTGCTGGGGAGTCCCCCAAATACTAGCCTGACCTAGTGATTGATCAAAAACCATGTCAGAACAAATAAAAATAGTTTAAAAAAAATTAGAGTTGATACAAGAAAGGATTAGTAATGGACACAAAGTAAAGTTTCACTGTACCCTTCTGCTAAGAGTGCCTCTGAACATATCCTAAGAAAATGACTACTGGATCTCAAATGAATTTCCCCCCCCCCCCCTTTTTTATCAGACTGCCTGGGTTTTGCTGGCTTCTGCCTTTATGCTGATAAAGATGACTTTTGACAGGAAACAATAGGATCTGTGTGTAACAGTCTGTGTTTCTGGTCTAGATTCCTTGCCAAAATAGCTACGCTTAGCACTTGTACAGTTCTTTTCATCTTCAAAGCCGTTCACAGATCCGATGTAAACAGCTGGAGTTCCACTGATTTTGGTGGCAAAGAGCTTAGTAGCCTTCAAGAAAAGAATTATGCATTTGCATGGAAAGTAGGAATATCATCTGCTTCTCTGCTAGCTAAAATTTTATAAAGATATCAAGCTTCAAGCTAGAAAGCAATTATCAGCTGAATGGAGTTAAGTAACTTTCCTTGTGGTCAACATGCATATTCCTGGCTACAGTTTCATTGGATGAATTGAGGATCGATTATTGAATCGATCCTTAAATGTGTTTACAAGAAATGCAATTGCTGAGACAAACAGTATTTTTGAATGTAATTGATTTTGATGTTTTATGAAGCCATGTACCTGTATGTCCTAATATGTATGCCCAACATGTACAGAGATATTGTCTTGGTAGGTTTTTTTCAGTGTATTAATAGCTTTGAGATTTATTTTATGTTGTTTCACAGTATTTAACAAATAAGACACTTTATTTCTCTAGTACATTCTATGATATATGTTGCTATATTTAACCTTGGAGTGCACTTAAGAGGTCAAGAGCTAGTCCATCCCCCTGCTCCATGGCAGAAATAGGTCTGTCTAGCCTGGGAAGATGTTTATCTAGTCTTTTTATCAATTATTTTCTGCTTTTACCTATTTAGAGACTGATACCCTGTTTGCCTTGTAGTCAGGCAATGCCTGACTCTGCTTCTGTAGTGAAAATTAACCCAGTTGTTTCAAACTTTCCCTGTAAATCATGTTTGTCTATACTTATGATTCTTGTTGATCTTCTCTGAACCATCTCCAAATTATCCATGTTATGCTTAGTGTGATGCACAAACCTGGTTGCAGTATTCCAGCTGAGATCTCTCAACTGTGTGTAGAGCAGAATGCTCCTCTCCCATGTCTTGCATGTAACGTGTCTGCTAGGGCATCCCAGAGCAGGATCAACCTTGTGTGTACGGCATGCGGGTAGCGATTCAGATTCAGTTGGTCTGTAACAACCTCCATTTCTGCAGTGATTCTGCCAAACCAGTTATCCTTGACTCACGTTTTTGTGTTTGATTTCTTTTCGTGTCTTTACTGAATTTCATCTTGTTGATGTCAGACCATTACTTATGAACAGATGCCCATTTGTAATACAGGACGTGAATTTATTAGCAGCAGGCCCAGGCTTTCCCTATTGTAGGAATATGAGTTCTTCTTCAAAACCTGTTTGGGAAGGGATGGATGAGGAGGGGTGAAACTGTTTTAGTGGTTGGAATGGTGCTTCCAACTGCTCTATTGGAACTGCTCTTCCAACTCAGCACACTTTGTCAGGTACTCTAAAATCAAAAGCTTTGGCTTGGTCAGAAAGGTTTTTATGGTGTTGCCACTAAGACAAAAAATAATTCATTCCTGTAGCACCAACTCTGACCCACTCGAATAGGGCTTCTGCTTTTTACATCCATCCTTCCCTTGGCTTTCTGTCAATCTGGGCATCAGATTCTTGAGCCCAACCCTCCTGTAGTGTCCAGTCTCCTCCCAGAGCCCTGAAATGTAAATGTAGATGTGCGAGTGTTTTATTTTTGCATGTGGAAAATGAAGCATGGGTTGAGCTGAATTATGTTCACTGCTCTGGGAAAACCATGCAGCAAAGCCAGGATTTGAAACCACTGTTTCAGAGTTATGAGCTGGTGCTTCAGCACAAGCCTGTTCCTCTCATCTGGAGAGAAATAACCTCTGGAATATGAACGATGGTGAATTAAACCAAACACTCATCTCGTCCAGTGACTCATCTGCTTTTTTGTTTCAGTTGGTGGACAATTTTGTCCTTTCTCTTTCAAGAAGCAGTTTAGAGAAATTCCCTGTTAATTTGTCACCAGTGCATTCTGCCAGCTCTCTAACCACAGCCTTTTCTTCAGAGGCCAATTGCACAAACCTGTCCCAGCTCCAGTGTCCCCAGTGCAAGTCATGCTTCTCTGTCCCAGCTCCAGTGTCCCCAGTGCAAGTCATGCTTCTGGGGGAGCACTGGCATTGCTTCTGCTGTACCTTATCTGGAGCTCACTGGAGCAGACCTGGGCGAGACAGTGATAAAAATGTCTTCAGCTGTCTCCATAGGCAAGCATTCCTGCTGCTTCGAGAAGGAGGTAACCTGCCTGCATCAAAGGGGCACGTCCTGAAAAAGGTCACTGTAAACACAAGCCTGTTAGTGTCTTGCTTGTGAGCCATATTGTTTACAGTCAAGTATTTCACTGCTACCTTAAAAACGCAGATTGCAGAAGGATTCAGAACTAATCCCATCCCCTCCTCTGCAGTGCAGGTTCACCTACTTTCAGCTGTATATCCCCTTTCTGAAATAACATCAGAGGACTTCTTTCCTTTTGCATCCATCAGGAATCTTCTTCAATCCATCATTCTCTGCTCTAAAATATTTGACAGTGGCTTCCTTTGGGCTTGCTCTTTTCTCCTTCAGTGCTTCCTTCATAAAACCAGATTCCTGTCTCCCAATCCTTTAGTGGGGTTTTTGATTATTTCCCGCCCCCCACCCAGTGCTTTCTCTTCCCATCATTTCTTTATTGCTTTCTGGTATCCGTTCTCTACACAGGCAAATAGCTCTTACCTGAATTCTTAGATAGCTTTGTGAATATAATTTTTCCTCCCTTTCACTTTCATTTAAATGTATTTTGTTCCTAAATAGCTCCAAACTGCCACAACAATTATTTCCCAGTGAGACTGAAGGAGATGCTTGCAAATACTTTCAAATCGTCGCATTCATCATTCCTAGCTTCCCATATTACCTCCCTTCTCTGATGATTGTGGGCAGCCAGCAAGATGAACAAGGGCTGTGAATAACCCTGCTTTCTGCCCCGAACACCCCTCTGAAGTGAAATCCTTCCTCTTCTCTCAGCTTTAATTTTCACACAGTGCATTTGCTGCTATACTTCCCTCCAGGACACTGCCAAAAGAAGTTCTAACTCTATTTTACGGCAGCTATTCTGATGGGTGGGTTTTTTTCCCTGTATCCTAACGCAATACGCGGTTCTGCCGAGGCGGTGTCAGGGCTGTCGTTGGGCATGTCTCCAGCAGCAGCCCACCAGCTGGACCCCTCCTGCTCTCCCTGCCCAGGGCTACGCTGGTCCCGTGGGGCAGCGGGTTCTGCGGTGGCTCTCGCAGGCTGTAGATCATGTTGCCAAGCCCAGCGTATTCGTGCCCATCCTCTGCGACCGCGTTTTGTCTTTCCAGCTGTTATAGACCTTTCCTTGGGTGGCCAGTGAATCTGTCGTAGCAACAGGGACGCTTCCTACCGTGAGAGAGAGACTCATGGAAATACCATGAAAATATGGTAATGATATTTAAACCTGCAGTGCTTTTAGCTAAGAACTGTCTAGCTTTGCCGCTTCTGCAAAGCTCTACCTTTGTACAGTGGGGAAACCTGGTGTGAACCAATCCTGTAATCTGCAGTTAATGCCTATCTGTGAAATACAAACCTGATAAAAATAGCAGCCCTTCAGACTCTGCTTGATGTGTAACGAAATGCGCTGTGGTATATTTAGGATTAAATCCTTTAATAGCAGTAATTCTTCCATTACGGCACAAAGCATTTTATTTTATATTGGAATATGTCCAGAAAGACAGTTTAGTAGAATTGATTAAAGACTTGAATAATAGTTTAAATATTTAGGCTATCACCCAGTATCCCAGATCCAAGCTCATAAGGGAACAAAGGGAAAGAACTTTTTTCCAGATCCCGAGGACTAGGATATTGAATACAGAACTCCAGCTGCATGGAATTAATGCAATACACCAGAAATATGTCAGATGCTGTATCAGCTGGGTAATTTTTAACTGCTATTTTGAAAACGCATCTGTTTTGATGCAAATGTTGCTGTCCAATACAAGACCAAAATGAATAATATCTTTGTGCCTCCTGGTAGTAATATCTAAATACTGTAGATGATTTTTTTTTTGAGCATATTATATTTCATTCTGTCTGGAGCAGTATTATTTTGTGAATCTGTCACCGATAGTGATGTGCTAGGAGGAAGGGTGAGCATAATCATTTAGTTATGGGACACTGAATAAAATAAATGATCTTTTCATAGATTCATAGTATTTAAGTCCAGAAGGGATTGTTGCATTTAGCCTGACCTCCTCTATATCACATCTTTATAAAGCAGGAGCTGTCTCTACTGCACTAATCATTTTTTGAGGCCCATGTTGCATACAATTATCAGTCTCCTGGATAAATACCAGCTGTTGGGATCCTTCCAGCTATGCCTTTTCCTGAAGAGGCTTCTGTATAATAGAAGGGGACTGATGATGCTCTTTTTGAAAGAAAATTGTGCTACAGGAGCCAGGAATGTAGGAAAGAGCTTCAGGTCCAGGGAGAATGAGGGTTTCTGGCACAGCTCTGAAAACAGTAAGGGTGAGTGTTGAAATGAAAGGATTCCCCAGTCTGGCAGCCAATTTCTTTCATTTCATAGAGGAAGAATCATAGGGAGAACAGACAGCAGTGTCCCAGAATAGGAGACTTCTCCCTCAGTTTGCAGGAGCCGTTGGTAGTGTCCAAGAGGAAGGATGCTGTATGTAAACAAGCAGCAACATTTGTCCCTATGACAGCAAAAGGACGTACTTTTTTTTTTTTTTATTATTATTTCTTTTGCTTCTTGTTTTCTCAATAATGAGCAGATTGCCCATAACCCCAGCAATCAGCAACGATGTGACGGGTTTCTAATGGGCTAATCACAAAGGGTTATAAATGTCCTGCAGTGAAACTGTTTTCGTAGAGCTTCTACCTATTTGTGCCAATAATTGTTTGTCATATCAGTGCATAGGCTAGAGTGACTGCGTATGCGTGTGCACACGCAGCGAGTGGATGCAGTACGCTGGCTGCAGTGAGGAATTATATCTTGGTTATATTGGGTTTTACTAGGAGCCTTGTGTACTTGACAGAGATACTATAGCTCTCCAAATGTTCATGTCAGTGCATTTTTGATACCTGCCTGTGTAGATACGATTACGTTAGCACATCCGTATCAGACTGACACTATCAGTCAATACGAGTTATGGCTGCACTTCCAAAAGTGGGGTGACAGTAGGATGCCTGCAAAATGAACCTCCCTTTTTACACTGTATAGAGCTTGAACTGTGTCGGGGATTGGACTGCGGCTGTCTCTCGTTTCTGAATGCTCTGTTTTCCTAGAAAAATGACCATGAAGTGACCTTTATCCGACGCTCTTTGTACGTGCCTTGTGCTTGCAAGGCTGTAACAAGCTTTCTTAAGAAGATTGCCTCTCTCTCCCTTCCTTTTGTAGTGACTCCACACGTACCAGATGGGAGCCCCAGGTGTGGAGCCTGAACACGGCTGCCCCACCTTCTTTCAGGACAGCAACTGGGAGCTCTGCTGGTTTCTCTCCTCCAGTCTGTTTTTTTATAATGAATGCGGCATTTGGTTGGGGCTCTCATCTCTTCTGAGTGAAATGCTTTGAACCTAATCTTGAATCTCTCTCTGGGAAAAAGATACTTGGGAGAAAAATATCTTCCTTCTCATTTTGACACAGCCTTCTATATAGCCTGAATGTCAGGAAAGCCATTTATAGAGCATGTACAGTAATTGCATGCTTAATATTTCATCAGCTGCATTAACAGTAATGTCACTAAAACCAGGTATAGATTTAAAAGGATCTTTTTTGATTAAAAGTGGCTTTAGAGCTTCTTTTGTATAATAATAGCAGCAGTATATATTATCATAGATGTTGCTATGGGTTTCTGAATTTAATAATTCAACACATATATACACACGCAGGGAGATTTGCATTGAGATTTCGGACAAAGCATATGCTTTATACTTGGCAGCGATCCTCTAATTACACCAAGATTAGACTGGTGTGAAGTAGATTGCTTCAGCTTGAGCCACACTCTTCTTTCACAGCCAAGAGATTGCAATATTTCAGGATTGTGCAAAACCCCGTGCTTTCGTTACCATGCTACAGTTAGCAGCTGTAGGAAATAGCGGTTAGAATAACTGATTGGTTTTCTACCAGACTTACTTCAGTCTCTTGTGGCACAATGTCGTGCAATGTTTGGACACGAGGCAGAGATGTTTATTTTGAAACAGTGCTTCAATTCACTTGAATTCTACTGCAGTGTAGTAGTAGTAACTGAGAACAAAGATCTGCTGCCAGCTCTCGATGGGGCTGAAACCCTGTGAGCATGCTTGAATGGAAAATAAGAGAAGGAATTTATTGGCTGTGTCTTAATAATAAATCTTTTGAACTTCATTCTTGTCTTAGAAATGAGAAATAAACTTTGCAAGAAGATCTTGTGTTAAATGGTAATGAGGAATTCCTCAACAGCAACTGTCAGTTGCCTTCTTCAGAAACGCACTTGTTGGTTATAATTTCCTTTTATTATTGAGCTAATACTTGTGCTAAACTTTAGTAATGGATCCATTGTTTTTTTGGCCAGTGATGAGTAAAAAAGTTTTTTTTAATGCCTGTGCTTCACTGATGATAAATTTCACCCCTTTTTCAAGTTATAATCATGAGAGCACATTTCACAGATGTGCTCTTCCACTTTGAGCATGTGCGCATCTTGAGTTGCGCAGCCTGAATTTCCATCAGCAACCAGAACTCATCTCTATAGGCACAACTTGGGGCATGCCAAAATGCTGGAATTTGTACTGTTCCAAGGACTGCTGTGCCAAAAGGTGAAGGCGTCTTAAGAAATTTGGGTGGTGATGCCAAATTGTAAAGAACACCTATCACAGGAACACAAATGCTTTATTTTGCACCGTTGTAACTTAGGCCAGTCTGTGCTCTAAATTAAATATGTATATACATACATATATATATATATATAAAAAATATATGGTTCTTCCATGGTTAGGAATGGAGAAATTATTGTTCTACATTGCACGGATGGTATACTGCCTTCGAAATGCGCATACGCAGTATGGCAAACCATCGTTCATTTCCTATCTGGACCAACCACGTTTAATGATAGCATCAGCCGTGTACAGCCACTGTACATCTGCTCTAAGTTTTATAGGTGAGGAAAATTTATGCATCTGAGTAAAATGAAACTTGGCTTCAGTGCTTACTTATGATTCAAACTGTAATTAGCTGGTTTATAAATGTAGTCCTCCACCTAAGAGTAGTGGAGTGAGAAATATATCACTCTGATACTTCTGGTCATACTGTTTTCTATTCTGTTGGGGTGAAAGCAAATATATTGCAAGTTTCTTTCAAGCTTATGTTTTTTTCTTCACACTGCTTGTGGGATAGTAATTTCATGGGCGGCATCCACACAGCAACACCAGTGGGATACGGCAGAAGTTAATTCTCAGATTCTGGTAAGGTGACAGTTACATTTCTAGGTGTAGTATTGCCTTAAACCTGCCTTCTGCTTTCACGTAGGAATGAAAGCTCCTCGCCACCCCCTATACTGTGTCAGTAATATGCTCCTTTTCAGCTTTTCTTTTCCTGTTGTTTGCCTGTACTGGACTAACATCTTCAGTTGACTATGCCAGCCCTTTCCACTAGGTATTACACACACATGCAAAGATTCGAGGTTTTTGGGTTTTGTGTCAGACAGTTGATAACTCCAGATTTTTTGAATTAATATCTGCTTTCATAATATTTCAATATAATGGATATAAATGGAGAGATATATATACACTTATAATGAAATGAAAGTTGGGTCTTACGTTTGCTTTATAACTGTTGGGGTTTCTCATTTGATGATGGTCAGAAAACTTTGATTGAAAGACCAGTTAAAAAGAGACAAACAGTTGTGGCTAATTCCATTCTTGAGGAATATTTATTTAATGAAGAAGCTCTTACAGGAATTCTAGTTTTCGGTTCAATACGAGACATACTTACTTTGAAGCCAAATCATCATCGTAAGTTTAACTGATGTAGTTACTTAACTCAGTCTAATGCTGTCTTTACATTGTAAAACATCAGGATTAGTTCTTGGTTCTATGATTGAGTTTAATGAACACAAATCAATGCTATTAGTGCTCACCTGGAGACTGCAATTAAACAACTGGTCACTAAAAGGTCAGAAATGCTTACCATTGGAAAAAAGCAATCTCTATCTTGTCATCAGCCTTTTAGCACTAATTTTAATAGCCATATTTAAAAGAGAAATAAATCATAGGAACCCTCAATAATTAATAGCTTTGCCTTCTTCTGTGTAGGAATAGTGTGGTAGCTTCATCCTAGTCTTTCCTGGAATTTCAGCAAATGCTCCATTTAATGAGGGGACGAGTTTCTGTTTAAATGCTCTGAAGAATTTGGCTTCCAGTTCTGGGAGTTTTCCAAGCTGTAAACTGTTGATCACCCTTTCAGGCTCTGCTTGAGGTATTGGCTTCTCAAATCTAATTACATCTCTTTGTGATAGAACTGCCTGATGTACTCATTTAAATAGTTCGCATCTGCTCTGTAGGACTAGTGTATTTCTTCATGCCTAATTTGGTGAAGAAATCCTGAAATGTGGATTTAGTGGATCTAGGATCACTTTTGGTTCTTCTTTCCTTTAATAAACTGCTTTCTGATAAGCTTTGTGAACAGATGTGTCAGTGCTTTATCTGCTTTACTTCCCTTTTCATAAAGGATTGTTTCAACTAATTTTCTTGGTGTTTCTCTGTTTCTCCTTCAGTAGTATAATAATTTCTCCTCTAGTATTCCCTAGATTCCTTCTGCCTTCCTGAATTCACGAGAGGATTGTCCCATCCTTGTACTATTGAACAGAGATCTCTTCCCCCCCACCCCTCTTTTTTTTTCCCCAGCCATGCCATGCAACTTTCCTTGCCAACCTACATCTGCCGCTCCCCATGGGATGACGTTGCTTGCACCTCCTGCCTTGTTTGGTTTCTACCTTCAATCACCCCTTTGATTTTATTTTATTTATTTTTTTTCCTGAGAGTATCCTGAAGCTCTGTAAACTGGCTCAGTAAAACTGAATATGGATGCTATCTAGATGCTCCCATTGTGTCGAATGCTTATGTGCTTTGCCATGCAGGATTAGGCTCAGTCACATCCTCAGTGTTGACATGAATGTGGTAAGAGGGATGTTTCCGGGATTCTCAGGAGAGTACTCGATGCATAAGGAAAAAGAATAATCTAAATCCTGCTCACACAATGCCAGACTCAGAACTGGCACTAAGAGGTTAGGAAAGAGCCATTGCTGATGGCTCTTTGAAATCATGAGGTCCACGTGCAGTGGCAGCCACAGAATCCAACACAGTGCTGGGTGTCCTCAGGAAAGGCACTGAGAGCAAAGCATTGGGAATTGTTTTACTGCTGAGGGAGATATCATCAAAGTTAGTAAAATCATGAATGAGGTGAACGCAGAACTGTTTTTCACCAAATTCTGCACTACTACTGGGTGGAGGAACTCGCTGAAACTGGTAGGAGATGAGTGTAAGACAGGTGAAAGAAATTACTGTTTCTCATAGCAGGCAGCGAACTTCTGGGACGTGATGCCCCAGGAGGCTGCGGAGTCTCATGGGTGTCAGCAGGTTCAAAACGGAACAAAACACATTTCATTTCAGGCAGTGGGTCCGAAGTGGATATAAAGAGTGCAGGTAGAGCAGTGCTCTCTGCGTCCCTATTGCAGTCATTACAGGTGCTGGAGGGGCAACAGGCTGCAGAGTGGTCAGGCTCGCGTGCTCTCCCTAAACAGCATCTCCCATAGCTGTGCTCCATGGCAGTGGGATTTCTGGGCTGGACAGACCACAGCTCCAGCCCTCAAGACCGTTTCTTGTTCATCCAGGCTACGTCGCTCCCTTTGCTCTAGCCGGCTGTGTTTAAGCACTAGCCCGATGCTGTAATGTGCCGTGTAAGCCTCCCTCCCTTGGCTGCTGCTTGCTTGTTGAAATTAAACCTCTGAGAAGCAGGGATTTCTCCCTTCCCCTTGCATATTTTTTCCCATGTCTTGTACAATGCAGCCCATATTTTGGCTTGGGTCCTTAGGTGCCACTGTGATTAATACTACTAAAAAGGTTTATGCTCTACACAAATTTACCTACACAATGCACATTAGTGCATTGCTGTTATGCTGTCATTGAAATATCTGGGCACAGGTGACTAATTTGAGGCAAGCAATGAAATTCATGTGTTTCAATTATTAAAAGGGGAAAAAACCCAACCTAGCACTGTAAATGCCTTTCTGCTTACTTATGTCAGCCCACTTCCCTTTTGGCATTTCCCTGTCACGGTGTCATTAATATTTCCACCCCCCCTGTACCCTTAATGATCTACTTGATTGACCTGCATCATTTAAAATATTTTTTCATTATAGTGATTTTCTCATTTAGGTCCCCAGGAGATCCCGATATGTAATCAGTTTTCTCTAACAAATGACCTCCTTTAACTTCATTAGTTCAGAATTAATTTACTAGCATCCAAGATATTGAATGACTGATTAGTAAAATACAGTAAAAAAATTAAAGTTCTCTTTCATTTATGGTCAAGGCAAACATTAATTAAACCCCATATTTCTTTGCTAATTTTGTTCACAGTTGAATTTAATAAAGAGGGAACGTTTGATGGGCTGTCACTAGACATTAGATGACGGTGGGGATGGGATTACAGGCTTTCTGTGCATGTAACATCTTCAAGCGGCTGCGATTTGCCAAATGCTTCACTTATCTCGCAGCTTCCTTCACCTTTTAGGGAGCTTTTTAAACAAGCAAGCCAGGAAGCGTCACTGTCTTCAGTGAGCAGCGGAGAAGGAGCGCAATGAGGGCTTCGGGGAGGACGTGCTTTCTGCTGGCCGACACTTCTCAGCCCCGCACCCCTGCTGCCTGTGCACGTCAGCTTCAGCTCTTGGGCTGTCTGTCTTATCTCGCTATATCTCCTAAGAGATGTGCCTCCCTTTCGAGGCGTGCAAGTTATTTACAGAATTATCCGCGCTGGCAGCCCCTTACCCTTTAAGGCTTTGCAGGTTTCCATTTTGCAAATCTGCTGCAGGAGGCACTGGCCCGGTGATGGCATTTTTCTTCCTGTCACTTGACAGTAAGCACGCTTGCACTTTGCACTGCACGCGGGATGGCTGATGAGGCCGTATGGAATGTGTGCAATGAACGGCAGTAAGCCTTTGCTTAGGGAATGATCGTTATTCCTGGAAAAACCCAACCATGTAGGGGAGGGTACCCGCCTTGAGTTGATTTGTCCCCCCTCATCACTCCCCATGCTGCTGTATTTTTATTTTTGGAAATGCAGAATCAAAAGGTACAGATAGTTTTAGATAAGCTTCCTTTTTTTTTTTTTTTTTTTTTTTTTACTATGCTATTGGCCGGCTAAAGAATTTATTGTAGTCTCTATAATGTATTTTGAAACTGCACTAGCAGAAGCTTTGTGCTTGCTCTGATCTTTATACAAATAGGTAGTTTTGGTAAGGCTCCAGCCATGGCTTGGATCCCCACTGTGCTGGGGGCAGAAGAAAGCCTGACCTGCCACCCAAAAAACTCACTGAAACAAACTTCTGGTCTTGGTAATCTTAGCTGTGGAGGCATTTTCTGACTGTGCATGACTGAAAGCCTTTTTAGGTATAGATTTTGGATTTTCATCCAGGTTTGTTCCTCCAAACAGGTGTGCCAGCGTGGGCGCAGGAGAAGGGCCGGGGCATGCCTGTGGTCTTGATGAGCCGTGCCACTCAGCAGCGAGGTCTCCTGAGCCCAAAGGTGCCTGGCAGCTCGTGCCGGTGGCAAGCAGCAGCTCGTGCCGGTGGCAAGCAGCACGTCTATGGTGTCACCACCGATGCTGTGCGCCTGTTGCTCACCATGACCAGAGCCTACCACGAATAACCAGTAACATAGGCGAGATGGGCTTGGGTGCTCACGCTGCTCCCATCCTTCTCCCTGCCGCTGCTTTGGCCTCTGCCTCAGTCAGCCAGCCCAGCTTGCTGCTGGGTATGGCTGTGCAGACCTGCCTTCATGGTATTTTAAACTATGGCTTGAACCGACCAGGGAGACTGAGGCAGAGGCACAGGACAGGTCCTGTGAGGTTACCAGTGTGATGGAGGTGGTTACCTCTTGTAGATGAACATTGCAGATCTGTGACAGCACCTCAAAGCGCTGCAGCAAGGTTTACCAGAGACTGCTGCTCCCGAGGCTGGAGCCTGAAGTGGTCATGCTCTTGGCCTAAGCCCAAGTCTTCACTTTGCTGAACTGTGCCATTTAGCAACACCTGTCTCTTTAATTGGTCAAGTTACTTCATGCCTATTCTGTCGTTGATTTGTCACTCAGCCAGCCAGGAAGTTTGAAAACCAATCTGTCTGGTTAATACTCAACTGATTTGCTAGCCCAAGAAGAACTACTTTTCAGGCACATCCCAGGAGTGCCTCTGAGGAGCATCTTTTATCCTTTTGCCCCTCCAAGTCCAGTTGTATTTTCCATACCACTGAGCCGAAAGGGAGAACAGACCCCGCGCGTGGCCATCCCTCTCTTCCAGGCGGCGGGGCGGCACTGGCGTGGGGCTATGGGGGCTGCTGCTGCTCTCCTGTCTTGCTGGACATGAAGTGTTGTAGTGGTGGCCTCTGAGAAAGGAGACCCAGGCCTGAAGGGGAGTTAGATGGGGCAAATGGCCTCGTAAATTATTCTCCCCTATTCATAAGAATAAAGTTTGCGGAGGGATTCAGGCAATCAGTTTACGTGTCTTGAAGGAAAAGAAATTGAAAACACTAAAGCAATTTATTGCCTTTTAAATTTGGGGATGAGGGGGATGTAAGTAGCGCTTAAATTTAACTACCTGCAAAAGCAAATAAAGAAAACTGTAATATTTTACAAAGCCGTAATCCACTATACTGTAAGTGCATTTTCAATTTCAGTGTGGAGAATATAAGTTACTACTGTTTTCTGCCTAAGAACTTGCCCATAAAGCAACATCCAGTTGGTGGATTCAGTAGAGTTTCTGGTATGTTTTTTTTTATTCTTGCTTTCTTACAATTTGCGTAAAACAGTTAGACAGGATTTTTTCCCCTCTCTCATATTGCAGTATTGCAAGTTTTCAGCACAATAAGTGTTTTGCCTGCAAGGCCTATATCTAATATTGGTTCATTTTGAATGTCTTTTCCCATTTCAATGTTAGTCCAGGAAACCAAAGTGATTGTAATCAAATGAGTATGCTCAATATATAGCTTATATGACTACAGGGTGGCTTTCTCTGTCTAATTCAAATGCTCTTAGAAAACAGGAGAGATGATTCAGGACCTGTTGTAAGAAGAGTCTTGCTTCTGGCAATATTTACTCTTAGGTAGATTAGAAAAAATAAGAGCTGGCATCTGAGGAAAAAAATGAAAACCAAAATGAGCTAATATTTGCTCATTACGTGAAGGCAAAGCCACTGACACCAATGCAGCAGAAAGCTAAATTTGCTCACCATGCCTGTGAGAGCATTTCAGAAGAGCCCTGGAGAAGTTCATTGTATGAAGAGAGTATAGGAGATATAACCTGAGCTTCAGCCAGGCCACAAATCCTTACTGTTCATTTTTCCCTCCAGGAAAAGTCATTCTCATTCTGCAAGATGAATCATTGACGGCTTGTTTGTGTGGGCAGATTGATTGCCCGAGCTATTCTGGGACAGCTACTGCTCCACAGGTATTCTGGAGTATTTCTCGTGTTCAGAAGCTAACTTCTTCTGAGATAAAGCTAACCTCTTCCTGGCATAATTACTTAGAGAACGGCTTTGCTTCTATCTTAGAGCAGGTTCCCCGAGGCAGCTCTGGGGATGGCAGACCCTTCCCTCTGCCTGGAGAGCTGAGAGCTTGTCCATGTGAAAAATTGCTATCAGCTACGGCTAGACTACCAACCATCCACATATGGCCCCACGAGCGAAGCTGGGCAGTAGACTTTCCCTACCAACACCAGTCCTTCCACCCTCCTAGGCTGCCCAGGTGGGACCTCAACGCCTCTGCTGATCCTCACTCTCGCGGCAGAACACAAAGGGCAGAAGCTTGCCGTGGCTTAATCACAGCTAAGCGAGAAAGCTTTGTAGCAGTTTACATTGATTTAACAATCTTCATATCTTTTGTTCCTGCTTCATACACTTACAGGTTTCTCAATTTTATTAGCTATTTATAAATACCTGAATAAGTTATGCAGATAAGATTGATTATTATGTCTCTTGAGGCGCTGCTGGTATTCTAGACGCTTTTTGCTGGACCTATTGAGTCTTAGCATGGAGGGGAATCAGATATATTTTTCCTTTTAGAAATGCTAGAGCTGCTCTCTGTAATTGTCAATCTAAATTTAAGCAGAGGTATTGCACTGACCCTGTCATATCTGCAGAGATTTTGAATGCATGTTCACGATACAGTTCTGTGCATAGGGTTTTTAGCTCCAGGGCTGTACAAAGGATAATTCAGAGAGGATGGAGTTTTTCCCTTGTATAAATTCATTTGTATTCACTTCAAAGGCTGAAGTGAGCTTCGAACCAAGGTGTGCTCCATGCAGACTGTCTTCATAGGGGTGAATTTCGCCCACCGTGACAGTACGTACATAGCTTTGCTCAGATGATAACAGAAAATGACTATGCGGAGGACTGGGTTTCTCCAGAGATGCACTAAATGCCTGCTGCTCCAAGGACATGTGAATCCTTTTAGCCCATTGCAGGATAAAACCTTCAATATTTAAGACCCACTCTGGTGCTGCAAACTCTTAAATGTAATGGGCTCTGCTGCTGTAAAATGATGTAGCTCCACTGACACCAACCCTTTCCCTGGGGCTGGAGCCCAGGGGATTGAAATGGGACTACCCTGATTTACATGAGAATCTGGCTGTATATACTTACAAACCAGCCTTTTGTGATCTCTTATAAACATGCCTAGTTAGGACACAGTTAAACCTGAAATCAAACCAATGTTTAGAAATACTGCAACTGCAGCTTCCAGTCATCATCACTGTAATTAGGAGTTCGGCTGCCTTGCTTTGCTGCAAGGCCTTTAGAGTATTATGGCTGACTAGTGACATAAAAAGCAGATTTACTGCTATTAGCTATAAACATTGTAGCACAACAGAAAAAAACCCAAAATATTGATCTGTGCCATAGCATAAAACATACACACAAGTCATGACTATTAGCAATAATGTGTCATTCTGTGCTATATTTAATTTTAAAATGGCCAAACTGTTGGACTAAATACTACCAGCACACATACTGTGGTTGTTTTGCTACAATAGCTGTCCTCGGCTCTAAGCAGCAGCACCTCCTCCTCTCCCCAGACCAGCCTAGGATGCTCAGCATGAACAAACCTCATGTCTATGCACAAACTTGAGAAAGGAGAGGTCTCCCTGCAATAAAATCTTGTATTGGTGGAAATTTTTTGCTTTAGATTTAGCTTAATGATCTAGCCAGCCCCCTACCTCACCCAGGGACTTGCTTTCTGAAGAGCGGGGCAGGCAGACGTGGGGTTGGGCAGGTCGCAGCAGCGTGGCACGCAGCAGCACCTCTCTCGCACGCCGAGGCTCGTCCCAGAGTTGAAGCGAGCGTCGTCTTCTTTCTTGGCTGGCAGGGATTCCCTAGCACTGAATTGGGGAGAAATCAGAGCTGGCGTTGTTGTCTTGAGATAAATCACTTGAGATGGGTCTTGCTGTGAGCAGATCGTGATGCTGTCTTGACATAAATCACTTCAGGTGGTATTGCTTTGCAAATTTTGTCTTCAATCACAAAATATCTTTTTTTCCAGTACTAAATCTTAACCTTACTGGAAGTTTTTTTTCCAAGACCTTTCGTAACCATTCCTTTTTCCTTCCTACCCTGAAATATCAGTGTTTTGTAAAGATTTTATTTTAAAAAATGAAAATTTTGAAAATAACCTTACTTTGAGCCTATTTGTTTATTGCAAATTTATTTAGAATTAACTTATTTATTTTCGAACTGTTTCCTAGCTGTGATGAGCTGGAGGAGTGTAGTGATACGTTACATGGTATAGTTATGCACTGTCTGGAGCTTAATGGAAGATGTGATTCCTGGATTACAGAGCTTGTGGCAGCTTTGAAAGAGTCCAGCCTGAGCAGTGGCTTGCTCTGGCTTTTGAGAACTTCATTAGCTGGGACTGAAGTCAACGTAGATTTCTGGCACTGACGAAGGTCTGCACAGTTTGAAAGATTTCCTGTAGACTAGAAGACTGTCTAGCCTGTGGGCTTGGCTTAGATGCAGCCTTACTCCAATAAGTATTTATTTGATATAATATTTAGACCAGCTGAGGAAGGTCTGCTCCAGTTCAAAAATACTGGCTGAGCATAGGCAAAGGCTAGAATGATTCAGGAGGAGGGAGGGAGGGCAATTTTTTTTCAATCTGAGAATTGTATTAGCAGCAAGTCATCTGTGAATCTTTATTAAATTAGCCCAATTTCTATGGACCTAAGAATCCCAGCAAGCATATTTTCCCTGTGGTTTTTTTCAGTGCCCAAGGTGTCTTCCTTTCTCTCTTTACCCAATGATACTTGTGTCTGCAGCAGTGCTGTGTGCTTTTGTTCCAGGTCCTCATACACAGAATGAAGTGGGGTCTGATTTCCAGCCAACTGCTTTCCCTCATTATAGGAGCCTGGCACCTGGGACCTCCTAGTCATCTTCTGGGCCTGGCCTGCAACCCCCAGATTGGTGGATGGGAGATTACTGTGTTGAGTGGGCTTGAGGATGGCTTTAAACATATAAGGGTCTCTCTGTTGGAGAGGTGACTTGCACAGGGACAACCCAGGACCCCTGGTGAGATCAGGAAAATCTATCAGGCAGGAAGACAACATCCTCTGAGCTGGAAGGGTTAACAGCAGATTGCTGCTTCTCCTCCTTTGCCTTTACTGTTATCATGATTTATATATTTGAAAGTAGGGATGATTAATAATCCACAAACCCTCAGCCTGGAAGGAGAGCTAAAGCACTTAGCATACCAGAGCATACTACGATGCAAACAGTAAGAAATGATTAACAAGACTAACATTCCGCCTCCTCCCCAAAGAACTCAAGAGCAGCGTCAATGGTCCCTTGCACTTCATGGCTCCCAGCACTTGGGTGAGGGCTACCAAATGGCTTCTGTATCAAAAGGCTGTAGCTAAAAGTCTGTGCACTGCAGGTACCATGGTGATGAGTCTGGCACAATTGCCTGGAAAGATAAATATAGTTAGCATGCTGTTCCTGGAGCTGGATATAAATGTCTCCATTCCATATGTGTACTGTTACTCTCAAGATAAGGAAAAACTGGCCTATAAAGTCCTGATTGACCTAAGAAGTCAATTAAAGTACAGAAAGAGCTGCTGAGTACAGTGGTGGAATTCATCTGCTGTTTATCAGCTTGGACCTCGACGCTTTCCCTGCTCAGCCCTGGGATAAGCGTAGAGGGAGGACAATGAGGCCACAGAAGAGAGAAACAAAACCAGGAAAGTAAATTGGAGGGAATTCGTCTCTGGGGTAATGGCACATTGAATGCCGAGTTGCATCGGTTCCCAATATCTCTTCAGTTCATAAAGACTGATCACTACCAGCTTTGTTCTGCGGTCTCTAGTGAAAAAGAAAGGATCTACTTAATTCAGAAAATACTTTGGAGATCAGAAAGTGTTTTTCTTTCCCCTGGGTTTTCAATGCCAGCAGGGGGGCCAGATTTGGTTTCTTAAATACAAAGAGGCAACCTAACAAGGTCTTGTCTCTGTGCTGATACGAAAGGGACGAGGGGAAGTCCTGGTAACCCAGCGGAAAATATACAGAAGAAAATCAAACAGAGATGTGGGCAGCTCAGCTGCCCCTTTTTCTTGCAATGGAATTAAACATGAGAAGGTAATTTGCATCATCCTTACGTGAGAAAAGAATAATGTTACTTTTTTTGTGCTAATCCACATCAGTAGCAAAGTGGGTAGATGGGAACTGGTAAGGGTTATCTGTGACCTACTTCTGTCATAATGGTACAAACAGCCCTTTTAAACAAGATACAACAGCAAAGCGAGGGCCAGAGGAGATTCTCAATCCCCTCCCTTCCCACCAGGGTCAATAGGATCTGAAAGTCTTCAGCGTCTTGCCAGCTGTCACTGCAGCATCCATGGAGACAGCGTGTTCAATCCACCCACGTGTTCCTTGCGGTGGAGGGCAAAGGACCGCAGCGTGCACGTGCAGCGATGCAGTTACTGCAGCAACACCCATGTGCAGCGATGAGGTTACTACACGGTAGGCGTGAGCAGGGCCCTAAGCAATATTCCTTTGATTTTAATGAAATGTGCACCATACCCAAGTACAGGCAAGTTTTGGTATGGCATATTCTTTTATGATCCTTAAGAGGAAGTGGGATTTAATTTTTAAAGTGAGACTTCCTTAGCAAAAAAAGACAAATTCCCATTAAGCTTATTTCAGTAGACACCACAATTTGCAGAGCCGTTCAGGTGTACTCTTCGCTGGGTAAAAACCTGGCTGGATGGCCAGGCCCAGAGAGTTGTGGTGAATGGAGTTAAACCCAGTTGGTGGCCAGTCACAAGCGGTGTTCCCAGGGATCAGTACTGGGGCCAGTTCTGTTTAATATCTTTATCAATGATCTGGACGAAGGGATCGAGTGCACCCTCAGTAAGTTTGCAGATGACACCAAGCTGGGTGGGAGTGTTGATCTGCTTGAGGGTAGGAAGGCTCTGCAGAGGGACCTGGACAGGCTGGGTCGATGGGCTGAGGTCAATTGTATGAGGTTTAACAAGGCCAAGTGCAAGGTCCTGCACTTGGGTCACAACAACCCCATGCAACGCTACAGGCTTGGGGAAGAGTGGCTGGAAAGCTGCCTGGCAGAAAAGGACCTGGGGGTGTTGGTTGACAGCCGCCTGAATATGAGCCAGCAGTGTGCCCAGGTGGCCAAGAAGGCCAATGGCATCCTGGCTTGTATCAAAAATAGCGTGGCCAGCAGGACTAGGGCAGTGATCGTGCCCCTGTACTCGGCACTGGTGAGGCCACACCTCGAATGCTGTGTTCAGTGTTGGGCCCCTCACTCCAAGAGAGACATTGAGGGGCTGGAGCGTGTCCAGAGAAGGGCAACGGAGCTGGGGAAGGGTCTGGAGCAGAAGTCTGATGGGGAGCAGCTGAGGGACCTGGGGTTGTTTAGCCTGGAGAAAAGGAGGCTGAGGGGAGACCTTATTGCTCTCCACAACTACCTGAAAGGAGGGTGTAGAGAGGTGGGGGTTGGTCTCTTCTCCCAGGTAACAAGAGATAGGACAAGAGGAAATGTTGCGCCAGGGGAGGTTTAGACTGGATATTAGGAAATTTTTCTTCACTGAAAGGGCTGTCAAGCATTGGAACAGGCTGCCCAGAGAGGTGGTGGAGTCCCCACCCCTGGAGGTATTTAAAAGACATGTAGATGTGGTGCTTAGGGACATGGTTTAGTGGTGGACTTGGCAGTGTTAGGTTTACAGTTGGACTTGATGATCTTAAAGGTCTTTTCCAACCTAAACAATTCTGTGATTCCACTTTCTTGGCAGCAGCTCCTCCCCGAACACTGCCGTTGCTGCACTCCCCTGAGCAGCCTGTGGACCAGAGCACACTCCAGCACACTCAGCTGTGAGCCTTAAGAAATGCGTTAGATTTGGCTGAAAATATCCTCTGAAACTGCTTTTAACAGCAAACTGGACTTTCAGTGAAGTTAAACTTTTTGAGAAAAGCCCCTGCTTTGTCCTTTACTTCCCCCACTGTTGTTAAGTCAGATAAGTGAGAATAACATTTTATTTGGAAATATTGAAAAGATGTCTTGGGAATTTTATTTCTCAGATGGACTGCCTGCTCCCTCATGCACCACACACAGCTGTCTCCTCACCCTGGAGAGTATTTTGTGTTGTGGGATGGGGATATAATATGACAGGGTACGTGGCTTCTGGAGAAACTTGGAGTATAGGAACACTACTCCGAGGAGGTTCCATGGTAGTACTTCAGTAGCGATATTTAAGTTTTCACTTTCTTTCTTTTTCCACAATAAGCTTCAAGTTTTCTTTCACTGTAAAGCAGTCCAGTCTTATGTCAAATGTGCTGTACACATATTTGCTATCGCATGCCAGCAAAGCTGAGCAGAGAAGGCAATTATCTACTGTACAACCCTTGAGCTACACCACAGTTTTGGGAGAAGACATTCTACAGTGTAGGTAGAGCCAGACAGGGGTTATAAGCAAGGGAGGTGTGCATCACCACGATTTTGTTCCTTAAGATGGTTCCATTGAGCCCTCCCACCCCAAACAAAGTCCTTCCTACAGTTCTTTTAGCTGCATTTTTGCATTTTTCCAGTACACCAGAGGAACAGCATCATTTCTGCAAGGGTCTATGGGTAATACAGAAAACTCTGTTACTGAGACTAATCATAGACAGAGGTCAACAGGAAGGTTTTCTTTGGCTCCACAATTAGATTTCACTTAGTATCATATGATGGTCTAGTCCTTCCGTAAGGATGCTAATGAAAAGGCAGGACTGAGCCATGGCCAACACTGGACTAAATGTCTCTTAAGATGATGATGATGATTGGCAGAGGACAGAATGACCTGCTATCTCTCAACACCCTCCTCCTGCTCTACCTTGAAAGCACAGGGAGTTGGAAGTCTTGTCAAGACAATCAGCAAAATGTAAAGAGCTGAAAATGTTCTGCTGGAGAGTAACAGTGTTCAAGGTTAGGGCAAGGTCCTCCAAAGACTGGCTGAATGATTTTAGGACATGCATCTGTGTTTTCTGCAGGATGAAGGACAAGGCAACACTGATCACCCTTTGTAGGATAAAGGAAACAGCACAAACAAAAAGTAAGTGGCAGCATGTCAGGGTATTGGACAACTTCATCTTCTGAGAAATTTCATCACAGGGGACAATGATTGCTTTGAAGAGGTTGTAAAGAGAATACATCTGGTGCGTGAAGTTCTGCTGTCTTGAAATGAGTAAGGAGAGACAAAGGAGTCTCCTGAGGTTCAACAGGAAAGTTGCTTGAAAAATGCTTGTTCTTGATCCTGCTTTCTGCAGCAGAGACAGCGCCAGCATGCAAAACCTGCTGGTCCTTGAAATGAAGTGCCACAGATGGGATTTTATAGTTACCTGATGAAGCATTTCAGAAAATAAGATGGTCAGAAAAAAGATTAGTGTAAAGGAGACCCTGACAAAGAATGAGGGAGCTCCGGTTGTTTGGAAACATCCAGATTGCTTGCTAAAAGCCTTGGCCTTTGGTTGGGTAGAGGAAGGCAGCCCAGAAGGCAGACTGCTCACAGTACAGCCAGGCAACATAGCTCCGTGGTGCGGCAGGGACCGAGAGACTTTCTCTGCTGTATTGCAAGGTGTAGCGTGAGGAGGAGTTAGCACCTAGGGCTGCTCAAGTACAGGACTGAGGGAGGGAGTAACTGTGACAAAACTCTAACAAAAGCTACAGTCTGGGGCCCTTTTATCTCTCTGCTCTCTTCCTGTGGCACAATATGCAAACACAGACGTGTACCACGACATCGGGAAGCTTTTGGTGGCACGTCGCATCCAAGCTCTGGAGACTCTCCTGCCTGATGCTTCTAGCACAGCATTGCTCACAGCTGCAGGAAATCTGCAGCCTGCTAGGTCCTTTCGGTCCTGTGTCTTGTGCTGAAAACCAAACAGCGAAGGGTCAGCGCTGCTCTTCTAGGATCAGAAAAGCTTCCTGTGGAGTAGCTTATTACAGTCTCTGATGCACACTTGGGACGAGCACCGATCTAGGGTGTGTTAGTGGCTCAGGTCAGCAGGGAAAATCTTACGTAAGCCCAGTGTTATGTGGTGCTACAGAGACCAGCATTTGGCCAGCAGATCCACAGAAAGGAAATATTTCCATCAATCAGCTCTGTTCGCTTGCTCCCCTTCCCTGTTTCACTGATACTTTTCCCGCTTCTCTTTATTCTCCGCCATCTCCTCTCAGACCTGACTTCAGTCATTATAAGGTTGAAGGGCAGTGCTGAGTGAGTACATTAATCTCATACATTTTCATGAATATCAATTACAACTTGGGTGCCAGAAGATTTTTCTTACTTTCAGCAGAGTCAAGACCTAATTCTTTATACAGACCCTGTCTCAGGTAAAACCTGGGGGCGTTTTTCCAAAGTCAAGCCTGCCATCTCTTCTTCCCACTCCCTCCCACCATGCTGATAGCCCTTTGCTTTTTTCCTGTAGTATCTATATATACAATGGTTATCAGGAAAAGCCATTCCCCTTTCTGCCCTTGAAAGGCAATATCCACAGAAGCTCTCGGGCAGAATTTGGAGTGTAGAATCTCTGCTCTTCAATTACCATGGAGCTTAGCTCTTTCATGTGTGACTAGATATTGTATTTTTTTTTCCCCAGCAAGACTGAAGTTTAAAGGGACAGAAAAATTTCTAATGCCTGAGATGGAGGAAAACATCTGGTGTTGAAATGAGCAGAGATTATGGATTACTGGGAAATAGGACTATTTCTGAGGGAATAAATGTTTCTCTTATTTTGTAGTCTCTGTTGCACTGTTGGTTAGCATATTCAGATCATTATGACAAGAAAAAGGTCAAAAGCATATAGCCAACTTTACATCTGTTCTTTTCTACACATGAAACCATCTTTTGCTTTCATAGATTCCATTTTACCCACGGTAAAATAAGCTCTGACTGCATGGCAGCAGAAGTAAGGCCAGAGAGAGCTGGCAATAAGTCTAAGGTATTCTTTATTTGAATTACAAAAATGCCAGTGAACTTTACTTATGGGTTAGCATTCCACTTTGCTGGCTGCTCTGCAGAAATCAAGCAAAAAGGCAAATCCACCCAAAAGGGATTTCGGTTTAAGCCAGTGATTCCCACACCTCGTTTGCTCAGGTAGCGCTGCTGTAGGAGGACCGTGATTACCGAAGGCAGCAGCTATCCCTGCCATCTCCAGGGCTGTAGCTCGCCTCCTGGGAGGAGACCATGGGCTCAAGTCTTCCCTGGCAAACAGACAGCGAACCAGCGGTGCTGGTGGGTTCCCTGCTGTGGGAGCTTGCAGGCTCCTTGCTGGTGAAATCCCGGCCTGTGATTGATACCAACGATCACTACAGTTGTGTCTCCCAGAAACAGCGATCTGACCCTTTTGCAGTATCTTTCAGATACACTCCTAAAATGGCTGAGAGCTGGAGAGTGTCTATTATATGCACAGGGGCTAGGCAACCGAAGAAAGGGGAAATATATGATCTAAGATACATCTATTAATTTTGGGTCAAGATGTGGCAGCCTACCATGAAGTTTTATAGCTATACATAGTAACAGGAGCAGTGACCTTTAATTATAGCAAGATAATGGGCACTGCTCTAATACAGAAACAGCTAAAAATAAAAGCCAGTATAAAAATACGAAGTATCTCAGAATGTGATCACATTTTCCACTAATGGAAAACATAGCTCAACTCTCTGCATTACTGAAAAATGTTTTCTTTTACAGCTACTAAGGTTACATTGAGATGTTGAGTTGGTATGGTTTAATTCAAGGTATCATGTTAGACTGGTAAATTTAGAGTAACCAGAAAACTGTGTGGATATTCCCACTTTGGTTTAAGCTGGAGTTATTAAATTTTGGTTGAGTTTGATTTGATTTAGTTTGAATTTGAAGTAAATGAAAGCCCCCAGTGTAAAATTAAATTTACCACCCATAAATTAAAGCAAGAGAGATTCTTCAATGCATTTCCTTTAGCAAGTAATCCAGTGCTGTAGATGTGGGGGGTGAAATGGTGCTGAGGCCCTGATGTCCATACTGTGTATGTTTTGGGGGGGGTTCCTTCAGACAAATTCATGGACTGAGTGCCCATTAAGGACCGGGGCGTTACTGCTGCTCATCTGGTGGTTTAGTTTCACCCAAGAGGAATCCAGAGCGTGTGCTCCCAGGCTGCTTCATGGACGTCACCCAAAGCAAAGTGGGAAGGGTCAGGATGTTTGCTTCAAAAGCACACTTCTGACCTGGACAAAGATGTGGATGCCGTTGCTTCCTGGCTAACTAAACGGCCTTTAATAAGTTGGTGCACGTCTGTGTGTCAGAGGGACCTGTGAGAGCTCCTAATAGAATCATAGAACCATGGAGGTTGGAAAAGACCTTTAAGATCATCAAGTCCAACTGTAAACCTAACACTGCCAAGTCCACCACTACACCATGTCCCTAAGCACCACATCTATATGTCTTTTAAATACCTCCAGGGATGGGGACTCAACCACTTCCCTGGGCAGCCTGTTCCAATGCTTGACAACCCTTTCAGTGAAGACATTTTTCCTAATATCCAGTCTAAACCTCCCCTGGCACAACTTGAGGCCATTTCCTCTCGTCCTATCACTTGTTACCTGGGAGAAGAGACCGACCCCCACCTCTCTACAACCTCCTTTCAGGCAGTTGTAGAGAGCGATAAGGTCTCCCCTCAGCCTCCTTTTCTCCAGGCTAAACAACCCCAGGTCCCTCAGCCGCTCCTCATCAGACTTCTGCTCCAGACCCTTCCCCAGCTCCGTTGCCCTTCTCTGGACACGCTCCAGCACCTCAATGTCTCTCTTGGAGTGAGGGGCCCAAAACTGAACACAGCATTCGAGGTGCGGCCTCACCAGTGCCGAGTACAGGGGCACGATCACTGCCCTAGTCCTGCTGGCCACACACCTCACTTAGACCCAACTCTTTGAAATGGCCGGTACTGGGGCTCCCAGGTGAGCAGGCATTGAAATGCCTGGGAGCTCCCAGAGCAGCCCATTCAATTCCTTTGCCTGAGGAGAAACTTTCCACAGTTTCTGATATTTCTTCTGTGGATTGAAAATACTTTGCTTTGCTTTCCAAATATTAAATTTACCAATCTGTAGCCAAAGCTGCTATTAATGCATGGAAATTAGCTTCATTTTCCTCTTGAGGAAAGTTAAACTGGCCTGTTGGAATTAAAGCAGTGACCCAAGATAGGAAAGGACTGCTTACAACTCAAAATAATACAGCCTGTAAAAGCAGACGTGGTTCTCAACTTTGAAATGCACTTTTCACTTTTACAGAAATGTGGGCATCTAGGTTTTTGTTATCTGTCAGAGGCAAGGAAAAATTCCCACTTTCCAGGTTTTGCTGACAAACTTTCCTCACCTATTCAGATAAAGTGATCTGTGAACTGTCTTGAAATGCACCAACAATCGCAAACTGTGAATAGCAGCTCTATTAGTATGCTCGTCAGGAATACCATTAAGGTACAAATTATAGAGCGAGCTGAAAAAAGTTTGCAGAGCCGACTTCTGAGCATTGAGAAGCAATCAAACCCCACCCTTGCCCCAGCACATATCCTTCCACAATAGGATCTTCTCCATATCTGTTGACAAACTTTGGCTAATGTTTCTGCTCGCTAAAAGGTTTTCTGCCAATACAGCAACATATTGCAGATAAAACCTAATGAGCTGAATTTAACAAAAAAATGCCATGTGGCTTCCTTACAGTGATGCCCATCTGTCGGCTTAGTGAAGCAGCAGTGTGCTGCAGCTGTACTCCTTTGCTTTTTATCAAATCAGAATAAAGCTGTGCACCCCAGAGTCAGGTACGATAAACAGGCCAGCAAATTGCCTTACATGGGTATCATACAGCTCCTTATCTGTCTCACTTTTCAGAGCAGCATAACCAGATGGCTCCTAACGGTGGGTGAAATTTTCTCCGTTATGTTTTTGGCATTGAGCTAGAGGGACGTAGTCCAGAAGTCCACTACCAAAACAACAGATATTTAAATTGGACTGGGACTGAGATTACAGCCTGCAAACAGAACTTTTGAAATTGAAGCAGATTTCATTAATAGCAAAGGAAATGCCTATTTAGAGTGGGTCTGGTGGAACAAAAAGGACACAAAACAATAAAAATAAAAAAAGAGTCTTTGTGAGCAGCCTCACAGAACAATGAGGAGGTTGGCCTTCCTCCAACCTCCCGGCTGGCTGGTGCAAAGCAACTGGCCTTTCCACACCTCCCTTATTTATCACAGGGGCAGCGGGAACAGGGAAGACTTCCCTGGCCACTGGGTGGTGGCTGGAGGCATCAGCTCCCACTGGTCCTGTCTGTGGCCAAGGGTGCAGAGGAGAATAGCGTCTCTGCTGTGATTGGAAGTTGGGCCATTAAGACGTCTTGGGGATATGGAGCATCTGTCCGTGATAGAAATCCCTGCTGAGAGCAGGATGTCACAGGCTAAAGGCTTCAGTTTCTCCTGGCTCATCTTTTTCCTGGTTCATTTGTCAGACCAATCTGAAGTTTAAAATGTAAAAGGAGTTTGCTCTTCCTTTAACTGGCTACTAAACAAATATTGGTGCTTTTCTCTTATCTGTGGTTTTGGCATCAGTTCCAGATTTGGGGAACATTCAAAAAGGGTCTAGATTCAGCGTAGAGGCAGTTCTTGCTTGGTATGTTGGGAATGGAGACCTTGTTAAAGTGTGTGCCGTGCTTTTGAAGGTGGGTTTTAAGTTCAGTTGGTTCTAGCTCTCAAAGCCAAATGTGAACTTCATCATTTGCTTCCAACGTGTATGCAAGCCCCTTCTATTGCTGGGAACATGTAGCAGATTTGCATGAGGTTTTGCTGTCACCAAGAGAAACGTATGAAATAGAGCAGATTGAAATTGTTTAAAAATGTGACTGCTGATGAACTTTTTCAGCACATTACACTTATGCGAATTTAGACTTATCTGAACATTTGTGTTGTAAGCACGTGTATGTGCTGGTGTCTGCTTTGTGGGCTGTCACCCGCACAGTTGTACTAACATTTCAAAGGCTAAAACCTGGAGCTTCTCAGTTGTGCGTGCTCAGGCGAAACAGAAAATAAAAATGTCATATTTAGAAAACTGACTGAATAGAGGCAGAATTGGCAACTTTTGTCCCCAAGTCATTAAAAATTATCTGGATCTACCATCCTTCTGAATATCAGACTATTTATATTCACGTGCCTTTGCATGTAGGTAAGAGCCTCATTTTAGGCAGAGATATCTGAAAAAGCTGTCCTCTTTTCCCCCAATGCAAGCTCTATATGCCTGAGGAAAATATGCCTCTGCTAAAGATGAACAAAGCAGCATTAAAGAAACTGTAGAGATGTTGAAGATTGGTGCTCAGACAAAAACCAAACACACCTAATTCTTGTACATAAGACATTTCAGGATTGTCAATACTGTGAATTGTGGTCATTCCTTGCTGTCTGGATGAGATGGTGAAGGCTGTATTCACATCATATAGCTGAGGCAAGGCAACCATATGATCAATGTCAGAATCAGGCAGCCCTAATTCACGTTATTCCTCTTCGCTGTGTTGTGGCTGCATCCTGTGGATATAACAAAACGAGGGGGCACGTGCCCTGAAAAGGGTGTCAGAACTAACATGGAGAGTAATGAGTTATGTACAGTGTGGTGGCATCTGAATGTAGACGAATGGAGCTTTCTCATTTTGGAAGTGATGCCAAGTGCCACGTTGAACTGGTTTTGCTTGAGCAAGACTGTACAGTGGTGGCCAAAGTTTGCTCGAAAGTATTCTGTGAAATATATACCCTGGGAGCTACATCTGCCCATTGCATGTGCTGTCACCTGATTTGCAGAAGCAAGCCCTCAACTTAGGTCAGGAGTCTGAGGCAGCTCACTGTGACCAGAGTAATTTTATTGCTATCTGACCATTGTTTCAAATTCTGTCCCATTTGTTATGTTCCTAAGGTCGCACCTTTTTAACTCTTGCATTTCACCTCCAAGCAGTAAGCTCTATGGAAATCCTCCCTAAACAGAATGAAGAACGTTGTAGAAATCCAGCCCTTTTCCAGATGCTGCAATTTGCCTAAAAGCGTGTTGAACAAATTGACTTTCTTCCTGGTATTTTATTCATGACTGCAATTTCTTCCTTTTAGCCAAGCTGTAGATGAGAGGAAGAATGAACAAGATGGCTGAGTTAAATATAGCGCTGGGGTTGAAGCATAACAGACTGTCCAGGGCTCCAGTCGTAAAAGAAGAAAGAAATTACTTCAGAGAGGATTAAGCACTCTCTTGCTATAGAAGTTGTACATGATGTCAAAGAGTGGAGAGTATCGAACAGCGTGCTAGGAAAAGGAAAATCCTGGGATGCTGACCCAGAAAATTAACACACTGCTCAGTGGTTAGCTCAAAATGGAAGAGGAGTTTCACGACTCTTTTTCCTGAACTAGTGACAGCCGTGACAAAGCTATACGATGGAGTTACAGCTCCAGCTTCATCCTGAGTGTGCGTGTGTGCGTGCCTGTGGGTAAGGAAAAGTCATGTCTTTGTACAGCTACAGTGATGCTCTAGAGTGAGCGAGCTACTGGGTGAACACACCGTGGGCTGGACTAAAGCAAGAAATACAGCCAGTCTCCCCCCACCCCATAAATCTCTGCTCAAACTTCCAGGAGTAATTTTCTCATGCCAGCTCTGTACCTCCTAATATTAGGAGGCATGACAAAATTACTTCTGGAAGTATATATGAAACTATCGAATGGAGGGAGGGTGTTTAGATGCTGTCCCTGAGCCTTTGTGGAGGAAGAGGTCTGTAGTCCTGCTACGGACAACCTGTGTCTTAGCCTCAGGATCTGCATCGCTCGTTGAGCTGTGTGTACAGCTCCAAGACCTGGCTAGCAGCCCCCTACCCATGCCGGCAATATTGAACTTTCCAAATCCAAAGATAAGAGCTGGGCTGCACCCAGACAAGGAGCTTCTGCCAGGGCAAAGGGAGAGATGGGCAAAGGAGGGCAGAGATGGGTTTGAGAGCTGGCGGTTGGAGGCATAGGGGCTGTGTTGATGCTACATCTCCATCCCCTGAGCATCCCCTCACTTGCCACAGCAGCAGACACGCTGCCTTCAGGACTTTGGCACAGGATGCGGGACCGCTGCAGCTCTGCAAAAAGCTGTTCTTGCGGGGGTGCTTTGTCTCCTGAAATTGTGAGGTGCGTGGTTTGTCTGAGTAGAAAAATATACGAAACAGTGGCTGCAGTGCTTGTGCTGGGAGCTGTGTGGCCGGGAGGGAGATTGCGTGATGGGGACAGGAGGTGCTGGGGATTGCTGGGTTCGCTGTGCTGGAGGAGATCTTCCACTGCCAGTGACCAACTGCGAGAAAACATTGGAAATAGTTTCCAAACCCTTTCAAGCGAAGCAAGCACTGGGTTTTGAAGAGGTGAGAGGGACTCGGCCACCTTGTTTGGTTGAACAAAGAGTGTGGGTTGAAGCAGGAGGGGGGTGACTTCTCTCTTTTCCTACATGGTGAAAGCTTTACTTTGTTTTTAGTACCACTACTAATTGTGCTGTGATGGATGCAAGAGGGTCCCTGTGGTGAAAATCTGGGAATTTGAGTAGCTACAGAGAAGAAAATATTAGATCAGCAAGGGACACGCTCACACTGCTGCCTTCCCCTCTCTCTACATGAATGTAAATACCCCTTCTCTGAAGAGAGGAATGAAAGAAAATTGGACATTGAGAGCAAGACCATTCATCTGCTATCATCTATTTATTAAACTAACCTCATAATAGTGATGATTAGCAAAATGTTTCATTGAAATCCGTCCAATACCTTTCTCTGCACAGAAACCACTATGGTAAAATGCTACTTATGCTGAATGGATAGCAAAATAATCACAAAACCTATTGAACAATTTAACCCACACATTCACTAGCTTCTAGAAAACCATTCCCCTTCAATACCCATCTTTTGTGGAGGAAAGGGGATGCTGGATGCTAGTTTAATTTCAATTTGTATGTGCCCAGATCTACACGAAAGCCATTTGTCCACTGAGTTTCATGCCTTTTATTAGGAATGACTTACTGGAAAAGAATGTGTTTCACATTTAGTGACCCTGAGCATTAGAAACGGGTGAAGAATTGATTTTTTGCTTTGCTGACTGAACTAGGAATGTGTCAGGAAAATGCTTGTCAGTTGATCCCCCCAACTTTTTTCATCTTCCCGCAGAAGTGTAAAAAAAAAAAAGCTAAAAAGGATTGCATTGGCCCAAGCATTTCTTTGACATAGAACTGAATATGTTGTTCCGAAAATGTGAAAATGAATGGCCTAGCATGCTTTTACCAGAAAAACCCAGGATGTTTTCCAGTGAAAAACTGGAATTTGTGAACTATTTCAATTAACCAAGTCTGCACTGTGTTTTGGTATAAATATTCTCTCTTGCGTGCTCACCCCCAACAAATGTAGACAATTCGGCTAGGTGCCCTGGTAGGCTAAGCATGAATGACTGTACCTGTTATGCCTACCGGAGCCTGAACTGGAGCTGGTTTTGATTGTGCTAGGTGCTATATCACCACCACCCTGCTAAGTTGTGCTGTTCTTCATGTTATTTCATTATGAGGAGGTGAACACCTGCAGCTCCATCTGATCCTACTTGCTCTGTCATTCCCAAGCAGCAGACTCCTCCATGAGGCATCTCAGCTCTTACTTCTGGGAATGAGTAGGGTCCCATCCCCAGCTCTGGCGGGTCATCGATAGAGCCGGCTCACCCTGAAACCGGGACAACCTGTGCAGGAGCACTGCCTGGTTCTGCTGGGCTCACGTGGGCATCCCCTTGTCCTCAGTGGATAAGAAAGCTGTCACTGCTGCCTTGTCCTTGCTCACTTCACTCCTGAACCTCTTGTGTTGGTGCAAACCAGCAGCACCTTCAAAGAAAACAAGAAACTAATGTATAGTGCAATAAAGAGACCATTAGTTGCTTGTGCTTGTCTCTAGTGATTTACCTGATTTTTACAAATGAGCAGTAGCGCCAGCAACAACAAAATATCTTTGCCAGAATTTTCAGTGGCAAAAGCTTTGACAGAAATGGAAATTGCACCCAAAATACCATTTTGCAGATTGTTTCTAAGTTTTTATTTGAGAAAAAATGTGGAAAAGAACGTTTTCCAGCAACTAAAACCTAAGCTTTTGTGATTTTTAAATGACAAAAAGATAAATTTTTGAGTTTTTTAGTGCAACTTCAAAAATTCTCAAACTTAGTTAAACATAGAAAGGAAACTGGTTTGACTTGTTCACAAGAACTTCTCTGAAACCAAGTTACACCTCTGTAGATACTTAAACACACTGTGGTCAGAGCCCCTAGCTTCTCGTGGGTTTGTACTCATGGAATTAATCACAAGGCTTTTATTCGCTTTCAGCTCAGAAAGTGTGCTATAACTGTACATGAAGCTTTTGTGCTTGCTCTCAGATGAGCTGGAACATTTTATAACATTTTCTGGTCTATTTTCCAGTCCTGTATCAAGTAAATAAATTCTTTGATGTTACCAGCAGAAAGCCTAGTCATTCCTATAATGACTCGTTAAGTTACCTCTTTGCTTGTTGCCTGTGAAGATGTTTTCCATCACCTGAGTTCGAGACGTTCTCTCTGAAAAGCCATTATGTGATACGTTTTAGGAGACTTTCCATAAAAGACTTCGGAAACTTTGAGTCTTCGTTATTGAAAGAGGAGGTGTTTCAAACAAGTGTCTTGAAAGCCAAGAAAGATAATCTTGAGAGCTTTACAGAAATGAACCTGCTCTATTTTAAGAGCTCTCTTGCTTTCTCTTAACTGCTCTTGTGTACTGTCCATTCTGGTAATCTTGGGGAGGGGGTGCTATTAATTGGAGAGAAGGGAGAAGCATGAATAAGGAATGACCTTCTATCAGGCAAGAGCAAATCACTGAAAAGAAGGTGGCTTGTTTGTTGCAGGGCCGTGCTCTCTTACATACCCCAGCATGTTTCTGGCCGGCTCCAACCCGTGCACCACCCAGCTCCTGAACCTTGATCCTTCTTCCACAGCATCAAATGATGCTAAAAGTAGCTCTTGCTTGCTTAGAGGCGAGACACAAACTCTTCATGTTCACCTTCCCTCTGCAGAGCAGAGGAAGCATAACTTCCCACATCTATTTACAAGGACTGTCTAGTGAGTTCTACCATGTTATTCCAATAACAGTAAATTTGCCTTCTTGGCTCTTTCCAACAATTGAGTTTCTTTTTCTCAAGTCTTCCTTCTTCCGCAAAGCCGGTTCCCCAGCTGTGTTTGTTTAGCCCCATTAATACAGATCTAACACAGAAGTGGCCATTGTATGAGATTATTAATGCTGTTCCATTTGCGTGCGGCATGGAGAATCTTGTTTCTTTTCAAACTCATAGGTCCAGTTTTCTAGTCCCTCTTTGTTTATTTATTACGCAGAAAACTGCAAGATTCAGCTGTGGGCTATTCCCTACCTTTTTCCCCATCCCTTCATAATTGTTTAAAGCTGTATGATTCTTCCTGCTGCTCTGAATGTGTTCTCCTGTGTTTGCGCTTCCTTTTGTTAGTGTTGGAGCATGAAGGAACACAATGAAACACTGAATAATATGAGGTCAAGGAGTCAGTCAATGGAATTGCTAGGAGGTAAACAGAGAAAATGAGTATAAACCAGCTGCAAAATGTTCATTTTGAACAGAGGCTGGAAATTGGCAGAGAGCTTTTAGGCATTAGGGGAGTATGGCCTTGCAACAGATGCCACAGACTTAATTAGTTTAAGGACAGAGTTTGATCAATTTATGTGCAATTTTACATGGAAGAGCTATTTGTGATAGCAGGAGTGAATCTTAGCAACCTAGAAAGTCTCTTCTAGCACTAGTGTGTTGCTCTACGGTCACTCTACAGTCGCCCTACAGAGACACATGCAGTAAATGCCGCCATGTACAATTTTTCCTTAGGGAGGAAATATCCAGTTTCCTGTCTGACCCACTCCTGCTTGCTAATTTTTCATTGCCTCAATGGATTAGAAACATCTACTTCCATGCTGTGGGAGGACAGGGTCAGCAGGATAGATGGACAGGTCCCTCTGTGGTTGCACGTTTGGGGCAGCGGGAGGTGACTGCTTGGCAGCATGGTCCGTGGAGTTGCTTGAGGTACCAAGGGACTCCTATTTTGGTGGTATCTGCCAGAAAAGACTGGCTAGTCTGGACAAAAGTCCTTGAAACAGGAGACAGAGTGGGCAGGATGGGTTACATCTTTCAGGTTTAGGAGCCGTGATGAACAATAGACCAGGCTGCTAATGAAAATAAGCCATCCCCTACAGGTTAGTCTTTGCAAGCAAACATACGTGCTGCAAGTGATTTGTTAATAGCACGTAGTGCCTAAGAGTGCAGAGCAGCTTAGTTCTCTAAAGGGAACGAAGAACAGGATCGAGTACAGGAGATTTATCATCTAGGTTAGGTGTAAAGCATCATGAGTGAAAGGGAATAAATGCCAAGGGGTTAGTAAATTCTGTGTAGACGGTCCCCAGGCTGCCTCAGCTGCCTGAGGTGCATCAAATAAAGGCCTGGTAGCACTTGTTCCTTCTGAATACAGCAGCTCCTCTGGGTGTTGGCAGAGCTGAGCCAATTCCTTACTGTTGCCACAAGGGCTGTGCCTCTTCCCCCCTTTTGGCATCCTCGCTCACGTTCTTGTCCCTTGGCCTTGTACTGGCTGCGGCATAGGAAACTTCACTTGTTTTTGTCCCCCCAGTTTGTTATCTGCCTGCTTAGTGCATTGAATCAGCTTGAAGGAGGTTGGGGGTCAATATAAGGGCCAGCACCAAGAAAGGGGGCAGGAACGTACAGACCTAAACCGGGGGGGAGAGGATGGTCTGCCTGGTTTTGCCGGCAGCCAATTGCTAGATGGGCTCAGCCTGTCTTGTTGCTCCGACTGTGCCCTCAGCCTGTTTGCAATAATTGAACCTCAGGTTAGCGGGGAGCATGCTGGGGAGGAGCAGGTCTGCTGCTGAGCTGGCACGGGATGCCAGATGTCCCCAGCACTGACAAGCCGTACCTTTTGTTAGGAGTGCTAAAAGCACTTCAGCTGAAGTGGAAAAAGAAACTGATGAAGCAAGACAAAGATATAATCCATTGTGAAAAAAACCCCTGCCATCCCATAGAAAACACGTCGCATCACATGCTCTGGCAGAGACTTCAGGTTGGCCTAATTTAATCAAATATTCGTGTTGTGGTTTTCCCTCCTCCTATTGTGACGGCAGCTGACATCAATCACCAAAAGCCTTTGACAGAGATAATTGTCCTTGTTGAGTCTTGCTTCTATTTCAACATCCCCCTTAGCAGCATCTTTTCACACCTTTATAGATCTGCACATTTACTCCCATTACTTGATTTCAGGAGCCTTCAGCTTCTGAGGTTCTGGTGTTTTACAGTCAGGCTGTGCATGCACGTGTTGATTTGAACACAGAGCACATCCCCATGGAGCCAGCCTGCAGCCTCCTTTGGCAATTTTGATATGACATGTATTAACATGTCATGGCACCTTTTGTACAGCTGACAAGTGTGGCACTTTTTAAGAGCTAAAAAAAGACATTCATGAAATCCTGCATCATATTAGTGGCTCTCCGCTATCTTGTTGGTATTGTTCTCCCTCGTTATGCAGAATCAAATTGTGTGCCTGCAGAATTTGATAAACTGTAGCACTTCACACATCTGCAACGGACTAACTTGATTACAGTAGTTTAATTCTGCTTGATATCAATCAGCCCTGTACACAGTAAGATTAATTATTGCTGTCACTTTGTCAGCTCTGTAATAAGAAAACATAGATTCTGAATGGCAGATGCAAATTTGTTGGGAGCAAGAAGAGGAGGTTTGCCTCCCCTGCTCCCTGGGGAGGGAGGAAACCTGCAAAAGGTGAGCTGACCTGGGAAGGGATGTGCGGGCTGGAGCTGGGATTATCACCTGCTCTGTGCCGCAGGTGGGTGCTTGTTAGTGTCTGGGCTGACTCCTCTCTTCTGCCGGCACTCCAGAGCACCTCGCAATTACATTTACCCAGGCAGCCCAATTTTATTTGCGGGTATGCGATGGTGAGCATGGAAACTAGCTGCTGCCAAATGTTTGTCTTAAGAAGGCTGTTTGTGCTGTATGTTTGCCTCTCTTATATTGTACCTCTTCAGAGTGATTTCCCCTGATCCAGAGTGGGTGTAAAATGCCACCAGATCGGAACAGCAATGATTTCCACCTGCTCTGTGCTGCTATAAATGACTACGCAGGAAACTTGGACTGAAAAGCTGCCTGCTGTTGCAAAGGTGACAGACATAGCTGTTATTTTTGCTTTGTTATTGTGCACTGGCATTCTAGTGCAAAAAGCTATGTTGGGTTGTAGATTAGTATTTAATTCTCCTCATTTTCTGCTGGTATGAGGTACTTCAGTTATCTTACTGCAAGGGAGTGAGCTAGAGCATCCACAAGCTGCTCCAACCCGCGCAGGGGATGGAAGGCTCTGAATCAGGGAGTAGTGGCAACCTCTTTACTCTTCCAGCTTCATCCCTGGAATAAGGAATGGAGCAGAGCTTGGAGCAGGGGAAAAACGTGTGTGTTTCAGCGGGTGGCTGTTGGGAAGTCAGATGGAAGGTTTTCAGGCCTAAATCTCCCTTTCTGAGGCAAAGTTAGCCTTTAGGTAGCACGACTGGGAAAGGAACAGGCTGTTATTTCATGACACATAGTGTGGTTTTCTAAGCAGATCTTGTCTTTCTGGATTTGTGTCGTCTTGTTCGCTGGGTCCGTTGCAGCTGCATGAAGTGGTGCAAGATCCTTTCGTCGTGAGTCAGGGAGGATTTCTGTTCTACTGGTGTTTTACTGCCTAACGTGCAGGTTGAACAGTGTAGCCACCCAAAACAGAAGTCCACAAGCTTTGCTATTTTTTTTTTTTTCTTGAAAAGCTGGTGAGTACGTGTAATTGTCTGTAAATACGCCTACAAGGCAACCTTCTGATGATCTAAACCTTGCATGTTTTTATATTGAAACAAGATGGGGCTACCCTGTTCATGGCAGGTTGCCGAGGTGCCTCTCCATCCCCCTGGGCTAGGCTAACCAGGGCGTTTTCTTGGAAGCTGATCCAGCTTTGCCTTAGAGGTACCTGTGCTGTGGCCACGTTTCCAGGCTGCTTGGGCTGCGTGGGTGGGTAGGACTCTGAAGGGACACAGGCTTAAAAAACGTTGTATGAGGAGCGGAGTTGAGCTGAGATCCACTCTTCTCTCCCTTTTGCTGGAAGCCCTCTAGATCTTGAGTTAGAAAATTGAATCAAGCACAGCTAGAATTTTCATCATTAAATGTTGGATCAGTCATAGGAGAAAGGGTGCAGCAGTCTATAAAGTGCCTCCAAATCCTGAAGCCTTACACAGACTGCGGTACGCTCACCTTCCCCCAAAAAGAAGCGACCATGGACGGTATGGTCTGTAAGCTGCAGCATGCACTTAGGCACCTGCCAGGGAAGTCATTTGACTCCAAAGTCCATTTGAGTCAATGTCTCCTTTGTCCTGCATGGAGACTCCACAGTCCTAGGGTGTGTCTACACAAAGCCAGCAGCAGGACTGAGCTGCCGGTCTGTCCTCAGACAGAATTCTCATCCATCAGCAGGAAGCCTCGCCTGGATAAGCCTTCAGCGTCTGGCCTGCATCTGCACCTTGCTCGGGTAGTTTCCTCTACACTTAGAAATGCTGTGCTTCCCAGGTACGGTCTTTGAAATCAGCTGGGGTGGTTAGCTTTAAAAGCATCGCTTAGTGCAATTAAGGTGATGAACCATTATGTTGGGTAATGACTTTGTGTCCTAATCATCTGCTCAGGCGTTTGTGGCCAAAGTAGGCAACAAGATGGGGTTTTCTAATAGAGAAGAGGCTGAGGTGGAGGGAGTGGTCCCACGCCTTCCTCCAGGGAATGGACATGGCATAGGGTGGGTCTGACCTTTTGCTCAGAGGGATGCTTGGCTTCCCATGCCCTCCCATGACTACTCCACTCCTCTGGAGCCAAAAGTCAAAACACTCTTCCCTTTTCGCAGTCATTGACCTGGGTTACAGGTTCCCACTGCCATCACTGGCTAATGAACTATATGGTCTTGTTTCATTCCTATAAAAACAGTAAATTAGGACAGTAAATGTGTCCTGAGAAGAGATACAGTTTAAATGCTTCTTTGGGAAGTTCTTTTGCTTATTTGCAAATAGAACTGATATTTAAAATTACACAAGAATTTCCAGATTAAACATTTCTGTGTGTGGGAGAGTGTTCACAGGCTAGTTTTAGATATCTAACTTACTTCTCTCTGCTGGTCATATGGGGAGCTGAAGTGCTGTGAACAGTCCCCTGGAGAAGCTGAAGTCAGCTTTGCTGACTGTCAGAGGAACCCTGAAATCTAGTTTGGCTGCCTAAGGTCTTACAGCACCCTCAAACTTGTAATTTGTAGGAAGAGTTTCCATCGCAAACAATCCATAGGCCCACAAATGAAATCTATGATTAAAAGCTTGTTCTGTATCAGCCTGTGGCTGGCTAAGAGCTGGGGCTGTGCAAGCTGGGCTCCTCCATTTCACTGACCCATGGGGTGAATTTCAATCTCTGTTTTCCCCCAACGTAATAAATCCTTTATTCACAAATCACCCCCCTATTTGCTGATCTCTTCTCCCTGGTATCCACTGATACATGGGAATGGTTCAAGGCTGTGCCAGGGGAGGTTTAGAGTGGACTTTAGGAAGCATTTCTTTACCGAAAGGGTGGTCAAACACTGGAACAGGCTTCCTCGAAAGGTGGTCGATGCTCCAAGCCTGTCAGTGTTTAAGAGGCATTTGGACAATGCCCTTAATAAGATGCTTTAACTTTTGGTCAGCCCTGAAGCGGTCAGGCAGTTGGACTAGATGGTCCTTGTAGGTCCCTTTCAACCGAAATATTCTGTTCTGTATCAATAAAGGACTAAGAATCCTGTTTTATCCTGAAGAAACAGGGTGCTGCAGTCTTCCCTGCCCAATGACACTAGCAAGAGAAATGATGCATCGTGCATAATTCCTGTTTCATTTCCTTAATATACAGTTCATCTATCACCGCGGTGGCAGGTGGGCCATTATGGACTACCCGAGAGCTGCCTCCAATATATCACATATATGAAAGGATTATATTATGAGGACTTTAATGTCATATGATGATCCCCTGACATTGTTTGTCAGACTCCTGTTTTGAATTGGTTTGATGTTAAAGCCTGCTGCTGATGGTTATACCTGCCACACTGCGTAATTCACACTGTTCTTCTCCTCAATGTTTACTACCTGATGTCATGCATCTAGGGAAAGTGAATTATGATAAACTACAGGAATATATTTAACCTTAACTGTTATTAAATGATTGCTCTTCTTACTGCTTCAGCTGTCAGTGGTCAAATAGATACTTGCTAATGACTTCTGCTTTTAAAGTATGTGTTGAAACTCCTGAAATTCATCAGGGGCAGTTATTCATGCAGTCATACTAACATTTTTATAGCAGTAAAAAAGGACAACTAGCATAGGAGGAGGGGAATAAGCACTTGCAGATCATTTAGCAGAACAGCACCAGCTCATTAAAAACCCCACATTCCTCCCCAAGAACTATGCTACGGGCCATGAACCCTAGAGCTTAAGAAGGGGTTTTAGCCTGTGCCTTCAACCGGAGCAGGAAGGGCTGTCTTCTCACAAGGTGGGTGCCAGCTAGGGTAACCATTCCAACAGGCTGAGGTCAGCACAAACAATTCCTTACGTTTATAAGGCTTTTTTTCCCTTCCTGTATGTATGAAGTCGTTGAGCAGTGCCCTCAGGGTACAGGGATTGGATCAACAATGTCTCTTTGCTGCCTCCACTTGGAAGATGAATTCTCTTGTACTGGGGAGAGGCAAGACTTGAACTGGCAGCACTGCTCTGCGTCAAGAAGCCAGGGTATTAGGTATGCTGAAGGACAGGAGTTAAAGTTTTCTTGGTCCTCCTCAAATGCTTAACTTAATGTAGGCGTTAGATAGACTGAGAAGAGCTGGCATTGATGACTCTGATACAAACCTGTTTGTCTGAAGAAAGTTGTGCTTCCCTGGAGGTAGCTGGGAAACCTCCTCCTGGAAAGCAGGAGATGGCACTTCTGCTGGTAGCAGTCGAAACCCTCACCACAAGGTTTCGAAGGCTCACAGCCCTCAAGGTTTCGAAGGCTCACAGCCCTCGGACGCTGCCTGTACTGTGTTGCCTCCCTCTCCATTCGCGCATTTGCACATCTTTTCTGTGCTTTTATGGTTAGGTGGCAAAAATGTTCTTCTGGTAGTGGCATTTATTAAAAAAATGAGCATAATATTTTTTTTTACAAATATTTTGATTGAATTAGCAAAACGTACAACCTTGCATTGTCCTTTGCTAAAATTGACAGCAACTGTTTTTGTGATGGGGCTGTCTATCAAATGTAAACCCAGTAGAGAGACGTCTCGTCTCATTTCTCCAAAGCTACACAGGACTCATTTTCACTTTTGATTTAGGTTGGACTTGAATAGGTGACCTGTCTGAATGGGAAGGACTTTTCCAGTTGCTTCAGTTGCTCACTTTATAGTGATTTTGATCTTGCTTCCTTTCATGCATTTCTACTGCTAATCTTCTGTTAATGACACTTAATTCAGTGTTTTTCTCAAATGCCTTGCCTTTACTGAGAAGCACCTTGATACAAATCAGTCATCGTTGTATTAGGGAGATGTTCAAAGCAATGCCTGATACTGCAGGGCAAGCTAATGGCTCAAAACCAGAATCACTAAAAAGTGTAGGGGTGTCTTTTTTTAAATTTTTTTTTTTTCCCTCCCTGCTCAGAAAATCGCACAAAGTGTATGCTCAGTAGTCAAGAATACAGGAAGGGGAGGAGGTATTTATCACAGCAGCCTGAGTGCTAGAAAGGGACCATTTGAAAAGGACAGAGGATAAAGAGCCATGAATCAATATTTCTATGAGCCTTCTGCCGCTGTTTATTTGAATCCATTTGTTTTGCTGACATATTTCCCATGTGGCTGGAAATGCTATTTCCTTTGATAACATCAGCAATTGATGTGTTGCATTTGCTGTACAGCTAGGTGCATCCTAGGCAAAGGGATGTCACTCTGCCTCTGTAACTCTGCTTTAAAATAAAAAAGTGCACGTTCACTTTTATCTCCCAGCTGTGCACCCCGGTGTGATAGGGACTGGGTTCTGCCGCTGGGCGATGCCTCCCCCTTGCAGGGAATGAACTGACAGCCAGCGAACAAATTGCTGTTGACCAAGGGCATACCATTATTTTTGTTGCATGAGAGCTCTGGGATTTCATGTGATGCAAGGTCTCTTGGAATGAATGCCATCGAGGTCTAGCAGGTCTGTTGCTGATACTGTATACCAGATAGTGGCGGGGAGATGACATGATCAGCAGAGAGAACTTCTAGAAGTTTTTAAAGCTAGAAAGGACCACTGTATCGTGAGCCAGAATGCATCACTGATTTACTGAGTGATGATGCTTGTAACAGAGAGTCTGCTGCTTCCTTCACTGGCCACAACTCCTAATTACTTACCTTCACTATTGAAAAAGTATCCCTTAAGCCTAATATTCCTTTCCATTTGTTGATTGAAGTGGTGTAACTAATGGTATATATTTAGTCCAATATTGTTTAAATCTATATACTTAGAATGCAAAGAATTATAAAAGATTCAATATTTCACTAGGAACTGATTTAGTCACACTTGGAATAATGGAGAATTAATATTTTTAATATCATATATACATAGATAAATGTACATACCAGCTTTGGGCTGGTATTTTAACAAACCTGCAAATCCTATGAGAGCATATACAACAGGTTTTGTTAAGCTGCAAACTCGAGTTTGATGTATTGTGTAAAAGTGAGAGGAGGCAATTTCTATTTATCTGACTTCCTTTCAATACATGTTCTGAGAAGATGTCACTTCTGCTAGAAACCTCTCAAATCAGGCAGTAGTAATTTTAATGAATGACATATTGCTTCACGTAAAAAATGTATCTTGGTCTCTCTCATCATTACCTGTATATGGAAAAAGCAATTATCTTTTCTTTCAAGATTCAACAAGGAAAGAGCAGCTTTCCAAAGAATCACAGGACTATTTATGTTTTGGGGGAGCAGAGAGGAGAGTGGAGTGGCAGTAGAAAACATCTCCTGTGTTTTGCCTGCTTTCCGTGACCTAGAAAAACTATCCATTTTTCTTTTTTTGTTTTGTTCTCAAAGCCTGGCACCCGCAGGAGGTGATTTTTGTGCTCTTTGAGCATTGGATCAGTAAATGGAGAAGAGCACATCCTTTCTTTGTAAAAATGTGCAGACTCCTATAGTTTTTCCTATTCAGGAGCTGCTCAAAGAACATACCTTTCAAACGTAATTCTTGCTATTCAGGAGGTGGTGCTGAACAAAGCTGAGGCTGGATACTAACCTCTTAAAGGGAATTCTTCCCTTTTCAACATGAAGCTGGTTGCATTCCAGTTCAGACCAGCTGCTGCTTCTACTTTTTGAAAGATGAAGAAGCAGATACCGACATAAAGGGATTCAAACTGCCATGTGCCAATTGCCATTTACTTGAATCTTACTGTGCACGTTCATACAAGAATAGTGAATCTGTGGCTTCAGAGCAGTGAGGGTGTAGAAACAGATAAATAACCTGGTACGGTGAGGTTCAACTTCAGGAGACTTCTCCCATCGTCTGGATTGTTCTTTTTATCCTGCCCAACATCTGCTCATAAATTGTGCAGAGCAGAGATCTGTTGCTACATTACTCTGTTGGCTAGTACCTGGGGGGCCCTGGGACTGGGCATGTGTTTCCAGGTAGACTCTGACAACAGATAATAAATGGCAGGAGCATTGTGGTCCCTTCCGCCAGTGTTGTTCTGATTAGATCAGGCTAAATTTCATTTGGGCAATGTGAACAGCCAGAGAGACTTTCTGACAAGCTGCAGAGAAGAAAGAACTTGTGCAGAGCAGCCCGGGTACACTGGGATCTAGTAATCAGCTTTTATAACAGGAAGGATACTACATCTAGGCGGAATGGAAAGCACAAGCCATGGCACAATCCTACTCCTGATTGCCCAGAACAGGCACCTGCCCAAAGCGCATGCGCTTTTGACCCACGCACTCAAGTTTTTCTCCTGGTTAAAGCAGAGCATCAAGGTTAAGATGGAGAGGGACAAGGGCTTGCCATGCCCGAGTCTTATCTCCACAGAGCCAGCATGTGGAGGGGATTCACACCCCGACCTGGGAACTGGGAAAGGCTCTTGGAACTCATTTGAGGTAAGTGTCCCAGACTGGTCACAATACAGGGGGATTGGAAAAAGAGCAGGGAAGGTTTCGCCATTTTTTTGGACAGAAATTTGGAATGTTTGCGTCCAAGGGAACTGCTGATTTTAGAAACTGAAAAATTATCAGCCAACTTTTCTCTGTCATCCAACCCATAAATTAGCAGCATTAGTTCACTGCAATGTGTTGAAGGTCGATGAAGCTCTGTGAGCTTTTCAAGACAGCTCACGAACAGACTGAATTATAAGCGCAAGAGTAGTCCTGTGGATGTAGCATTTCTTAGCATTATCTGAAGCATGTTCTCTTAAACTATATCTGACAGGTGAATGCAATAGAGAAAATATGGTTCCAGTGTGTATATTGAAAGCAGATGCAGTAAACTGAGTTCAATGGCTCAGAAGGGGGCAGCTGTTGCAAAGCCTGACATGGAGGATAAATTATGAGGTGCTATTTCTGGCCTCTGGCAAAAAGAAAGGTGGACGATGGAAGACTGACTTGAAAACAATCACTTTAAATGATTTTGGAATTGTATGAGCTGGAGATGTGCTGCATTTACACTGATGGATGAGTCCAGAAGCTGACCTAATTCCCCTTATTTTTGTCATATGGGCTTTTCTTTACCTATTTCACTTACAGAACAAACATTTACAGGGAACTTAAAATAATTTCCTGTCTGTGAAGGTAACACACGTGACAGACTACTTGCTACCTTTTTTTATTTATTTTTATTTAAGTAAGAGATTACTAAGTATTTAATTTGTTTTGTCTAATTCAACCAGTTCCTCCATAGTGATTTATTTATTTCGGGTTTTTTTGCATAGAAGTTAACTTCTTTTATAAAGCAGCACGTAAAAGCTCACCTACAATATGGTAATTCTCACTGCACCTCAACAGAGAATGCTTGAAGAAAACTATATGAAGGGTGGTTAGATTCAGCTGAGATTTCTTGCTGTAACAGTAAGTAGTCCCTGTGCTTTTCTTATTTTTTTTTATGCATTGCAGCAGTGAGTTTTGTGGGAAAATTTCCACCTGCCTTAAGCCACACTAATGAATACACATAAAGAGAAGTGATTTGTTTGTTATTGTCCCATGTCCTTTTATTAACTGTAAATAAAGTTTATTTTGTTTACATTTGCTCCTGCATTGTTTTCCATTCTCTTTGTTGTTTTGTAGCATCTCCATTATGATTTTGATCCTGGGTGACATTTTCAGCTGATACATAGCAAAGAAATTGCACCACTGAATTAAGCTATTTAAAAGCTTAGTCCCTCTGTTCTAGACTTAGGCATATGTCAAACTGGTAGTGTTTGCGGTGTAAAGCATCAGGAATGCTATGCTAGCTCTGCTGCCACTATAATTCTGCCAGCAAAAGTTGCCCTAGAAAAGATTTATGGCTTAGAAATTGTTTTCTAACAGGAAAACACAATATTTTTGACCATATGAATATGAAAGAGTGTTTTCTTTGAATTCTGCTTGGACTTCAAGAGAGACGTCTATGAAGCCAAGTGGATAGGTCTCTAAATTAGGAATAAAATCTGTCCTGGTGAATCAGTGTTAAAGCAGGGAAGGAGCAGCTTGCAAGAAGGAGTGGCAAGAGCAGAGAAACTACTTGTCCTGAAGCATAATCTGTTAATGTTACTTATTACCATGGAACAACCACAAAACAGGATGGGATTTGGTATTTTTTGCACCATCAGAAGATGACATTTAAAGGGTGCTAGAGTTTCAGAATCCTTTAAAAGCCTCCTTCTCCTCCTATTCTCATTTCCTGATAAGGTCTACCAGTGGTTAGATACAAATACTTGACAGAAGCAAAGGTGTGAATTTAAAATATTGTACACATAAAAAACTCCCAGGAACGCTTTTACATGTTTTTATCACTTTTCTGCTGGTGCGCTGTCAGGAAATTCCATATTTATTTTTTCTTTCATTCTGATATGAAGTCAGAATTAGCCTTCAATAACGCTCGTCCATGTTCTCGCTGGTTCATCGCGTCCTTTTATTATGCAATGGTATATGCGTCGTTTGCACCTAAATTCCTGTGGTCCATGGTGAACTTGGGACAAGCATGCTATCAATTAGAAAAAAGATTGAAGCATAATTTTGATGGGAAAAGACTACGGATTGATTTAGTCCCCCACTGTTGTAATACAGCAGCCGGTCAGGATCAAGACCCCGATGTGGCGGGGGCTGTGAAAGAGAAAGGCAATGTCTGTCCTTCAAAGCCCAAGATCTCGCTATCAGACAAGAGCTAATGAATGGATATAGACAGGGAGGGAGGCAGAAGGAAATATGAGCCACTGTTAGTCAGAGGGTTTCAGCACACCGGCAGCCGAACACTTAAGGATTTTATTGACATAATGTCAAAGGAGAATTTTAAGGATAATGTGGATAGTTTCACAGATACTTATAGCTGCCTGGGAAAAAGCACAAAAGTGCCTGAGTGAGTGTGTTAACAAGTGGGAGATAAGGGCTTTTATCCTGAACAGACTGGAGGACAGAGTTGGTTTCCTGATACTTAATGAAAAAAGAACCTTGAAAGTGAAGCTTCTGTTTGCTGCGATGGAGAAGGGGGTCCAGAAACTCAAGAGGAGTCTGAGACGGCTTGGTAACATGGTCGGTTTGAGGGATAAGGGGGCAACATGATCGCATTTGTTGAGGGGAAGTGGAAAAAAAGGTCACTGTGACTGAGGAAAGAGGAGAGAATCTGCTCAGGAGACTCGCACTTTTGGGCGGGTAAGAGAGGGCTTATGCCAAAATGTCACTTGCACCAGTTTCCAAGAATGGCAGGATGTGGGACACGAAGACCCAAGCCAGGGCAGCACCCAGGTGGGATGACGGGACTGTGCCCAGGAGAAGACGTAAAGGAAAGAGATAAGATAGTGAGTCTGGAGGGAAATTAAAAGCTCTCTTTGAAGTTGAGCTTATGGGTTTTGATATGTTGAGATTGTATTACTGCCAGAAAGGAAGGGAGGAGGAGAGAAAGTAAAGCCAGGGACACAAACACAACCTGGGTGGGGGAAGAGAGGCTGAAGGGAAGAAATAACTGAAGAAGTAGGAAGAAAATTAGAGAGTACTGAGCAAAGAAGCCAGGCAAGACAAGATTGTAGGTGGTGAATGATGCCAAAGCTCTGGGCAGATTGAGGAGGATGAGGCTGGAGTGCTAATTGTGAAGTTTGATTAAGATAACACCACTTGCCGTGCTGGTAAGAACAGTAATCGTGAGGGCTAGAGGCCGGCGTCTGTGTGTCTTTGGTCCTTGACTAAGAACACTTAAAAATCTCTTGCATTTGTTATTTCTGTATTTAAGTTTCTCTGTAAAACCTCTCGCATTTGTGTAATTCCTTTCACCCTGAAGTATTTTACAAGTGGACATTAGTTTGGCCAGCTGAGATTCTGGAGCAGATCAGAGCAGGTGTCACCTTTTGAACCTGGAGAATGTAGAATGGAAAGCGGGAAGTGGCACCAGGTCCCACAGAATACATGGGTGGACCTTCCTTTAAGTACCAAATTGAAAGCAGACCAAGAAACCACGCGACAGCTATGATAACCACATTAAAGCCTTCCACACCGTGGCAGCTTATTGACAGAAAAAGTTTTAATGAACCAGTATTTCTTCTCTTATAGTTACAGAAAGATAGTGCCCCAGTTTAAAACTTAGACACGGTGGATTCATACATTATCTTCCAGCAGGAGGGACTATGGATGCTATTTTTCCATTTTCTGAGAAAATACTAAGAATGAGGAAGTTGATATCCAGTATCTAATACAAAACAAAGACTGGGCGCCAGTTCTTCTGTTGCTGCATGCTGGTGGTTCACGCCAGCCAGATATGTGGTGCACAAATTATTTTCCAGAACGTCTTAGATGTGAAAGCAAATGAAAGATGTTACGGAGAAAGCTTTCTTACTGTCTGATTAAACTGTCCTAGAAAGGCCTATTTTTGAAACAGCAAGAGAAGTGCTGCCTAATGCCTAAAAGCATTGTGCAAGACAGTAGTCATTAGTAGGGCTCTATATGGTACAGCAGCAAAGCATTACTCTGTAGGGGAGGTGCTACTTGTTCTCTTCCCCTTTATATATTGTTTTTGCTTGTGCAATGATTCTTCCTCCCCACCCCAGTCTCCCTTCTCCGATTTTCCCCTGAAAAATTCTCTTGCGGCTATCACAAATGTATTCTAAACCTTCCAGTAATCTGCTGCTCATTACTGGTGAGGATGTATCACACACATATAGCCATTATTCAAGCAAATACATGACTTTCCCCCCCGCCCCCCCCCCCAGTTTTCCGGCATTATTGCTCAGAAAATGTCGTTCCTCTGTGTTCAGCCCTGCAGATGACTGGCTCCACCTCTAGGCGAATGACAGTTGGCTTTACAGGGCGATCTGCCCATCACTGTTTATGCTGGGGTTTTTTATTTTCATTTTGGAAAAACCAAACCAGAATGCTTGGTTACATTGATGGCTCTTGGTAACCAGCGCAATGCTGCTGTTACACTTACCTGGGAAAGGCTAGGAGGAATGAAAGTTTTCACCCTATTCACTCTTACGAAAAACTCCCAAATATTTCCTAAATTTTACACCTAAATGTATTGGTAATGTCCCTTCTAAAAAAGTTTCTCACTACTGAAAAAATCCTATTGGCATCAGTTAATATAAAAATCCTTTTAACTTTTCTTTTTTTTTTTTTAAATTACTAAAATTGTTGTGCTTTTATACCCAACACATCTTTCTATTTGCATTCGCAGCTTAAGAAGTGGAAAGGGGGACCTGGATCGAAGACTGAAGCACAAAAGCTTTTGCAGATTCTCCGAAAATGTTACTTAATGTATTCTATTATTTATTCTTATTTTACTGGAACCAAAGTTTTCACAGACTCATGCATATTCTTTGAATACATTGTGAGAAAGAAATGAAATACTTAATGACACAATAAACAAAATCTGCTCAGAGAAGTCTAGAGTTTCCTTTTTGCTTTTAGTCAAGAAGCACTTGTTTGATAAATGGGGCGCTTTTCGAGAGCTTACAATACCCTGTGCACCCGAGCGGAGGCGGAGGATCGGTGGAAGATTACCAGGAGATAATGGAGCAAGTCAAATGAGAAAACATGATGAAACAGCAGAAAATTTACATGCTGTTTTGCTTCTTCCTTTTGCATTAATAAAGCCGGGGCTTTTGTGTTTATTGCCAAGTGCTACCCTATAAGCACGTGTCGCTGGATGCGCCTGTGCGGCTGATGACCTGCCCAGCACCGTGGTCCCAGGGGCGCGGGCTGACATCTAATGACGGGCTGTAAAAACAGCATCGGTGAAACATCCTCTGCAGTTTTTTACTGTGTTAAATGCACCAGGCCTCTTCCTGAAGAACCTAAATCCATTGGGGAGCCAGAACGATGTACCTATCCACTTTGGCCCCAGTGAGAACACACCAGTGCTGGCTGAACTGCTGAGTGCGTGTGGTGTGGGGCTGGAGCCAGCTCGTCTTGGTGGGGACCCTCGGTGGGAAACCTGCGTGAGCAACACCCAGCACAAGGGCTGACAGCCACGAGTTTGAAGAAAGCTGCGTGAAAGTGTCGTCATGTCCCCTGTGAGGACCACGCGGTGCCAGGGCCCTGTGCCAGGAGCGGCACGGCCGGACCCGGACCCGTGGCGATGGCTCAGCCTGGCTGGTGGGAGCGTTGCTTTCGGTGGTGTCGTGCAATGGCCAGACACGCGTGACCTTCCGGCATGGTATCAGCTGCCACGGGTAGCTCAGATATGGCCAAATCCTCACCTTTTGTGTAACTGCACACAAGAGGTAGTACACGCTCCAGGCAAGAGCTGTGGCCAGCTCCCTGCACGCATCCTGGACTTTCAGATGCTTGAAGCTTTCCCTTGTGGTAAGGAATTCTCTTTAATTGTCTTCATATTTTGTGGTGCGTAAGCACTGATAGATCGCACTCCAGATTTTTCATGTGTGCTGGAGGCAGGTGGCTGGTTTTGTAAAGTGCTGAACACAGTTTCAGAGACTGTGCTCGCACTAGCCCAGTGCCATCCAGACATATTAGACTGGCCGACCAAAGGCCCAAGAAACAACCAAAATATGGTTACTAATGAATACCAGCCAATACATTTTATTATTTAAACGTGAGTTCCTTTTGATATTGGTTTATGGGACAGAATAGTCTGGTCATGCCCGTAGTTAGAAGGATTAACCCATATCGCAAGCCACAAAAATGCTTGTAGTGTAATGATACTAAAAGAATTGTGCTTTGTATTGGTGCTGTAAAACCAAAACCAAACCCATATGAGCAAAATATATGTGCTGTAAAATTACAGGATACACATGCCATCCATCCTGCTATCCTCGGGGCTCAGGTGAGGGCATTGCTTTACGTGCCTGACTGACATAACACAGCATCCAGCCTACGTTCAGCCGAGGCTCTGGCCTAGGGAAGACGGCTGCGCAGGGCTGTCTCTTCTGCCTCTTCCCCTGGGCCAAATACTGAGTTATCCTCATATCCAGAAACTGAGTGACACAGACCTTGAAATAATCCTGTTTAATAATTTATGAGGGAGAGAGTAACATGCAAAGACCTGGTAGAGGAAGGTAACAGGATATGCACAACATAGCACAGGCAAGGAGTGAACCTCGAGCTCTGAGCCTAAATGGAGCTCCTGGACGAAAGGGCAGAAGGTTTATGGGTGGGGATCCTAGGTGCGGCTGGTCATGTTAATTATAGCCAAACAGTGCCCTGAAGGCTCTCACATCAGGCACAGATGATGCAGGGAACGTGACCACTAGTGGGGAAGTTGGAAAAATTTCAGTGGATATACTACTGTAGTCATTGTGCTCTTAATATCTTGCTGATGATGGCGTTCAGGCAGAGAAAAGGGAGCTGGTTTGAAAATATATTTGCATTATAAACAGCTTCACACAGCTCGGGGTCCTGTTCTCTTTGTAAGGCTGGAGAGGGGGAACACAGCCTTACTTGCTAAAGGACAGAAGCAAGTATGCACTTGAACCTAATGTAAAACTTTCCCATTTTCCCTAAATGCAAATTATCCAGCTGAGTTTTTGCATATGCACCCAGGGGTAACAGAGAGCAGACCGTGGCGTGAACTCCTACGACTCTTTTGTTAGTTTCAGGAGAATATGATGTGATTTGACTACGTGTTTTTGTTGTGCCCTGCACAGCAAGAGCATACCTATATGTCCAGCGCAGTACAGGAGAAAGGACAAACATCTCTGGAGCACTTGTGTTTGGTTTTGATCAGCAGCTTACATTTACTCCGCTGTTCCCTGGCTGCGTGGCGAGAGCGTGCTTCTCTTCTCCACCAAAGGCACCGTGCTGGCACCTGGCAAGAACATGCTCCTCCTGCCTTGGTGGGGGGTAGCTGGGATTTCCTTACGTTCAAAATACACTGTTTCTTTTCCTTTCTTCTGCCTGTGGAAGATGTCAGGGATTGTTCCTCTTCAGGCAGCTGATTTCTGCTTGTGCTCCGTTTCCTTCTTCTGAACTCTCAGAAATCCATACTGCTGATAAAACGTGTTAACAGCCTTTAGTTCTCAAGGACTTATCACATATGCTGGTTTTTTTTTTCCTAAGCAGAGACCAACTAGGAAATTGTAATACAGTGAGACAGACTGTATATAGTCTGTGTTCGCAAATTGTATATAGTCAAGAAACACTAAGGGTGGTCTCTCCGTACTGTAACTGGCAGATTTTCCTGAAAACTTTACACTAATCAGCTTACCCTAAGCAGTAGTTGCTGTTGGAAGGGGTATGCCACAGATTGCCAGACTGCAGAGGGACTATCGGTTCTCTGAGCTCGAGCAAGTCATCTCTCGGAGATTGTCAAAATATGTCTCAAAAATAACCAGCACTCAAACCTCCCTTTTGGTTTATCTGCTCTGCACCAGTGTTCTGCAAGGGGCTGTCTTATTTGCCATTGAAAGAGCTACGTTTCATGCTTCTCCTGACAGACTGCTATTTAAGGCTCTGCTTAGCATTCATATTTCTTTCTTGTCAGAATTATTTTCTTTTTTCATTTGGCTTTTAGAACCAGAGCTATAAATCTGGGAAGCAGTTTACATGCTGTGTTAGGGCTTGATTGAAATCCCATTGAAATCAGTGAAAGCTTTCCTATTGACTTCAGTGGATCGGGCGCTTGGGAAATAAGAAAAAATGGTCTGTTTTAAAATAAGAATTGTATCCATGTCATAATATTTATTACCAATAGCAGGAAATGAAACATATTATGCATGTCTTTTCTCAACAGGCCTCATATATCATTTAAGTGCTACCTATATACTCCCAGCTGTGACATGGAGTGCAGAAACAGCTGTTCTGGGGTACCTAATAATTCTCCTTTATAAACACAAATATCTGAGGAAAAAGAAAATACCCTTATCTGATTGATACAAATGTCCATATAAAATTGAAATTACACAAGAGAGAAACATCCAGCAGAAGCAAGTGTCACAGCCTGCTTCTGAGAGCCTAGAAGGAAAAGCTCCCTTGTAGCCTCATTTCTACAAATTTCTGTGTAGAAAGTATTTAATGACTCACACTTTCTGTGGGTACTTCCGTGTTAGGAAACCTTGATCTTCCCTTCTAATTTGTAGTAAAGGTTGCAGCTGTGACCTGGTTATCAAAAGTGCTGAGCCAAAAAAAAAAAAGGTAAATAATATATAAAGATGTAATGAACACTTCTGATACTCGTCTAGGTAATTAAATATGGATCCAGGAATCTAAAATGAAAGTGTGACATCTGCATGTTACTTTGTCGGCGAAAGTACTATAGTCTACTGATGAGCTAGTTACAATAAAGACAAATCTCAAGTTTCCAGGGATTTTATGGAGATGTGAGGATACTCAGGTCTTGTCAGAATTGCATTTGTACATTGTATTCTCAAGTAATATTAAAAATAACTATAGTTGTGGTACTGCAAAATGTAATTTTGCCAAGACAGTATTTAAAGCCTGAATCAAACTTTCACATGCTGACGAGGAAAAAAGGAAACGATGCGGAGAGGTCTCTGAAATGCATGCAAAAACAAGTGCTGCTTTAACGATGAAGTATTTGATAGTGCCTTTTTATCAAGATGCAGTCATGTGTTTAAATAGCATGAGCCATAGATGACTGCTGCAGCTAGTCATCTGCCTTATGGGAGGCAAGAAAGAGCTTCTTGTTTGATTTGGAAGATGGCTAGGTTGTTGCACAAGGCAACAGAGAAGACTGTAGAGAAGTCCATAGTGAAGTATTCCCTAAGCTTTTTTGGACTCCAGCCACAAGGAAGTGCAGTGAGAGTAGTCACAGTACAAGGAACATTGTGAAAGGGATTAGAAAGGAAACATACCTTTAAAGGTCATGGCAAAAAAACCCCAAAAGACCCCAGCTGGTCAGTAAATTACAGAGATGGTAACAAGAATAGGTCTGTGCAACAAGAGAGTACGAAACAGAAAATAAGAAATCCTAGAACTGAAAAATGCTGGGTTTGTCTTGCTTTTCCACTGCTCTTAGTTGTTAACATAAGCACTCTCAAAATTAATAAGACAGAGATAAAGCTATGCTGATAAGGGTAAGTTTCTGATTTCTCCTCAGGTCACAGTGTTTTTAAATACTGGCAAACAATCTGAGACCCGTTCCTGAGATCAGTGGAAGCAGATGAGTAGGAGGGTATGACAGAGTTGCTCTGCAGGTTGAGAACACAAACGTCTTTCTTGAAGCAGTGAAGATATGCAAACTTAATTTACGTTGTGATTACCAGAAAATTGCAAGACTTACCTAAGCTAAAAATGGTTTGCCGCTTTAGCTTTCCAAGTTTAATATCCATTATAAATGACTCTACTGATATTACATTCTATTACACATCCCACTCAGTAAATGCAAAGACGCAGCAGAAGTGAACAAAAATGTCCTTTCTGCCCTTTTTCCAGCTGTGGTTAAGGTGTAGATAGAAACAAATCAACAGCCAAAATGGGCGTGTGACTATGCCAAATCCATAATCTAAGATCTACGCATGATGCGCCAAATCAGCTTTTGGTCTCTGAGACAAACTGTGACTCGCTGGTGTTAAAGATCGAAAATGGAGAGGACTGTGTACTGGTTTGAACAAACCACCGATGTTCACAGTGTGATCTTTACATCTAAGAAAAACACTATTAGTTCAAAGACGTAAGAAAAAATGCAATAGGGACAAATTCTTTTCATCACTTGCCTTTATCAAAGCATCTCGAGATAGGCCCGTTCCAAAGTGCAGTGAAATCAGTGGCATCTTCTGCTTTTATGAAATAGGACAGTTTTGTCTCATGCTAAAATAGAAGTCGGTGTTTCTAGTTGGGAAACAAATGACACGCTTTTCGCTTTTCATGAGACATTTTGGAAAGAAGTCTAGACACCTCTGCTTTTATCTACGTTTTTCACTTCGTTTGCCAGCCAGAGCAAAACCCCCCACAGTGGAAATTTATTTTCAGTAAAAACCCGCTACACATTTCCGTTCTTCCATCGCAGTAGCCAGTTGCCAATGAAAATAAAACCTAAGGTAAGTATACTCGAAGGCAACTAGACAATATAAAAAAATTGTTTTTAACTGTTACATTGGTCATTGACAAACGGTTTTGGATGTTGTTTGTGCAGGCTTTTCCTCCATTAACAGGAGAAACACTGTAAAATGGCAACGTTGTGCAGGCACTTTACAGACCACGAAGTCAGAGCGGGCAGGGTGGTACAACACCCACGGCACGTTTAAGCTTTTCCAATGGGGATTTTCCCGTGGCCGCGGCCGTTTCCCCGCCTGGAGCCCTGCTGCTGCGGAGCGCGGTCCCGCTAGAGGGGGATGTAGCCACAGGGCCCGAGAGCGAGCGCAGGCCCCGGCCGCTGCGGGGGGCAGTGCCGCGGCTCTCGCCTCAGCGGGGGAAGGCAAGCCACCCGCGGGACCTGCCGGGGCCTCCCCTCTCAAGTTTAAAATTAATTACTGGGCTTGGGAGGAACTGGGAGAGGGGAACCCCGCCCCCGCTCCGTGCAGCCCCGGCCACGGCGCCCACCGCCTCACGGCACCGGCGGACCCCGCGCCCTCCCACAATGCACAGCGGGCGGGCCGCCGGCGCGCGGCCCCGCCTTCTTCCGCGCTCCAGCCAACCGCCGCTCCGCCCCGCCGGACTACACTCCCCAGCATGCCCCGCGGCGGGGGTCTCCCGGCCGGTCCGCCCGCCGTCTTCCTCCTGCCGCAAAGTGTCGCGCTGTGCGGCCGGAGCCTGGGCTGGCGGCCGCGGGCCGTGCCCGGAGCCGTGCCGCGGCGAGCCCCGCCGGGCGGAGAGCGGCCGCCATGGGCGGCGGGCGGTGATCCCCCGCCCTGCCCCGCCCCACCCCGCCTCGCTCCCCGCCGCGCCGGCAGGCAGGCAGCCGCCATGGAGGAGGAGAGCATGGAGGAGGAGGGCGGCGGCGGCTGCGAGGCCATGATGGACGACCAGAACCACAACAACTGGGGCGCCGGCGGCTACGGGCGGCACCTGCTGGGCCCTACCGCGGCGCCGCTCGGTGACCGTCTCCTGCGCGGCGCCGCCGCCGGGCCCCCGGCCGGGCCGGAGCTCCCCGCGGTGCCCGAGGCCAACGGCGTGCTGCGAGGCTGCGAGCCGGGGGGCGGCGCGGGCAAGGGGGGAGCCGGAGCCATCGCCGCCGCCATCAACATCAACGCTTCGACCTCCAAGTTCCGTGAGTGACCGCCCTGCCCTCCGCCCTGGCGGCCTCGGGCGCACGGGGGGGGACTTCGCTCCCGGGAGCGGCCCCGCGGCGCTGCCAGCCGCTTTCCCCCCCCCCCCCCTCCCCCCGGCCTGCGCTCCCCCGCCGCTCCCGCTGCCCCCTGCTCGCTGCTCCCGCGCCTGTGGCCAGGCTCAGGGCTGCCCCACGGCGGGTCCCTTGCGTGGGTCGTGGCCCGGGAGGCTTCTCGGAGCGAAGCCAAATGGGTTAAAGCGCCTCGGAAGGAGAAAATAACCTTTCTTGCACGCACCCCAACCTCTGCTGCTGCTTTCTTGTCACGGCAAGGTGACGTGGTAGGTCTGGCTGTAGAACTGGGCGAACGAGTGTAGGCAGGGTTTGCGGCTCTACAGGGGCACCGTCGCTTTTCCTGAAGCTTTTAGCTCAGGTCGTGTTTTCCTAAAGACGTTTTTTCCTGCCTGAAAAACCCAAAGATGGGTCTGAAACCTGTTTGTGATTGCTGATGCGGTGGGATGGTGGTGTGTGCCGGGCCCCTGCTATCCTGGAAGGGGTGTATGTCTGTAAAGGCCTCATGAGAATAACAGGAGGTGTATTTAGCTCTGAAACATCTTTTGCATGTAGTTTTTAATAAAAATGGCAACTTTTTCTGTTGTTTTGCTGAGCTAAGATTGAAGGAAGGGAAGATTTTTTTTGCTGTTCATTTCAATTCTATTTTTATTTCCAGAAGTCACGCCTCTGGGCAAAATATGTCCTTTTCTCTAATGGCTGTTGGAAAACTTGTATTGGCTAGTTAAAAGTATTCCTGGAAGTGTAACCATGTAACTGCCGTGATGAAATTTTGATGGGAAATGCACCTTTTTTTTTTTCTTTGTTTCCCCCCTTCTCCCAGTGCTAGCTCACCTGTCCAGCTCCAGAGCTGATCAGAAGCTCGAAGTTCAGGCTTCTGGATCCCTGCTTCTCTGGTAGCCTGGGTTTTGTGGCTCTAGGCACATTGCCAAGGCTGGCTGCTTTGAAGTTGAGGCTCCCAGACTGCATGAGCTCTCTGGCTCTCTGCCTGTCTTGCTTGTCAGGGCTCCAGGTACTTTGGGGTGGCTTATAAACACTTGGGACAGTTGAAATGAAATGTCGTTTGGCCTTGCTAAACTAAGCTCTTAAATTCCCAATCCAGAAACTTAGAGCCTTAGTTTTTCCTTCTATTTCAGAATGAAAATGGTTTTCAAGCTGGATCTTCACCAAATGGGAAGGTGACTTTCCAGCTAATCTACAATTTATGTCTGAGGGGGAGAAGCGACTGTGCATGATTTTGCTTAGGGTGTGGTTTTTGAGTTCTTGTTTTCACTTCGCCAGCATTGATATCCCAACACAATATCTGCCTTACTGATGTTAAGTATTGTTTTAAAGAAAATTAAAATTCCTGTAAAATACAAAATTCTCTGAGTTACGTTAATTAAAACTTTTCTATGCCTTTGTGTTTTGGATAGTTTTGCTGGTATGTGTATATGAACAGAACAAGTCTAGTGAAGTAGAAACAAGTCTAGTGAACAGAACAAGTCCAGTGAAGTGAGAAAGTACAGGAGCTGAGTTAGGATCCTGCGTGTTCTAATCCTGCCTCTGACAGAGGATCCCTTAATCTCCTCTGTTTAATTTTCATGTATAGAAAAAGGGAGAAAGGTCACTTTTGATGTTAATGTACAATGAAAAGGGGGACAGCGTGTGCTAGATCCCCTCCTGCCTGCTATGTCTTAGCAATGAACATGCGTAGAGCAGCTGATTGTCAGTCTTAAGCTTGATAGGAAAGTTGTCTGTTCTCTGCTGCGTGAAGAATTTCTTGCAGTTGAATGAGCTCATGGACTCATGCCTTGCTTGCTTCATGATGCAGAGGCTTAGTCTTAGACAGATTATCCTACACATGACCTTCAAAAATGTGGGTGACATATGGTTTCCAACAATCCTATGATAAATTGGAGCACCTCTGACATTCAGATAGGTCTCTCCCTCCTGATTCTTCCCTCCAAAACAAAAAAATCCAGTGCCTGTGTGACAGTACGTAATTACTTGCGGCGTGTTGGTTTTGCTTATGTTCATAGTTGCAAGCTAAAGCTGTCTGGTGGGCCTTTTTTGGTCTAATTTAGCTGGCAGAATAATGGAGGAAGAAGGTTAATGGAAACCCTTTAAAAATCTTTCAAAGCGGCCAAATCTAGTTCTCCTTCCTTGAGATTTTGGTGAGACTGAGAATTAAAATCAGGTATAATAATGCGTAGTTCATTTAACAGCTTTTCTTGTAGTTAAAGCAACTTAAGAAAGTTTTCCATGTTGTGGGAAACTTAAAACTAAGTATTTATTTACAGTTGATCAGCTTCGGTCATAGTTATGGATTGCAGTAGTGTTATGAAAAGTATTTTTCAAAGGCCATAAGGGAGAAAATAAGAGAGCATTTAATACTTTAAGTAAAACTCTTCTGTGCTAGTAATTGCAGCGTATCTGAATTGTGGAGAAAATGAAGAGTTTTCCTTCTTGTTTTTTTCATCCTTTTCAAGCAAGGATGATTATAAATGTATTTGATCCCAGTCCCATTTAGGATGGGGATGTGTGGCTGTGAGGGCTGGCATATCCATTAAATCTGTTGACTTCCCCGTTGCGTAACGTAGTTCAGCGTAGTGTATGTGCATTGCTGTGTAGGCAAAAGTCTGATGAAGAAAAAGTTTAATGTTACTTTTACTAACCAGTCTTAACACAGGCTGAGACATGTAATAAAAATAGAATAGAATTGAAAGCAACTACAGGGCAGACTCATAAACTTGCTAGTGTATGCTAGGATGTGTCAGGCAGGGGGTACAGCAAAATCTGTCGTGTGCACATGCGCGTGACGGCTGAGAAAAAGGAAAGCGTAGAGCCACAGTGGTAGCTACAAGTCTGTGGATGTCTCAGACATCTGCTGGAAGAGTTTGTACACTTCACCAAGATATCTTAGGATTATAGGGTGCATTGCTAATTAAGCAGTAAAGCTTCATATATGTCACTTTGTGAGATGAAATAAAGCTTCTGAAAGATGCCTAGCTGCTTTGATTTTTATTGTCGGAATAAATGACAGATAATTGTCAGACTGGTGTCTGCTTACTTGACAGTCGGTTGGATTACCCGTCCTGATCTGCCCCCTGCTTTTTTTAGCTATAGTTTTAAAAGAAGGATGTTTTTTATATGTGAACATAGTAAACGTTTTGAGTAGCTTTTCAGGTTAAGTTATCTCCTCTAAATAACAAAACCAACAGTATCATTGATTTTATTTTTTGTAATTATTATTCTATTCTTCACATCCCATGCCTGTTACTCTTCTAGCATCTTTTTTGAGCTACGTGTGTTTGTAAGTTCTTTTCTTAGCAATTTCATGGGAGATATATGCCTACTCTTGGACTTTTTCATTTTGTTTTTTTAAAATCTTAGTATTTTTTGTCATTCTTCTGATTTAAGTTGATATCAAAGAATTTGGTAGCTTGGATCAGGCTATGTTTCAATTATGGCTATGATACTGAAATATCTAGGTTATCATATGAAGCTCATGCATATTCTTTTTCACTTAAATGGTTTCACTGCTGCATTTGACTTAAACGGTTTTTCTTTTGAACTCTTCTGTATATGGAAAAGCAGCGGTTGCTTCTCAGGCTTTACTTGTGAAGTCTTTTATAATTTGCTGGAAAATACTGGCTTCCTTTCCATTTGATCAGAGTGATTTCTCTCCCAGCCCCACCCCAAACTTGCTGTAGTTGGATAAAATTGTGCATTCTAGCATGCTTTGTTACAAAATGTCTGTGTCACTTCCCAGAAACTTAATAAATGTCAAGGAAATTGAAGTAATCTTTTAGTATCACCCTTTCCTTGTGATGTGGAAAAGGAGGCTGTTGGACAAATAATTTTAAGTCTTGAATACCTAGTGTAGGGATAAACATTTAAGAATGACATCCTAAAAAGATGGAAAAGTAAAAAATTAAAGAAGTTTCTGAACGGGCAATCTGTCTTTTCTTTCTAAGGATTTGTGTGTGTGATTCCTTTCCTTCCTGGTCTTGAGTTTGTTCTTGCAGAGTTTGTAATTGGAGGGTGCTTCTTTAAGTCATCCTTTTGCTTTTTGTGCATGTGTGCAAGTACTGCCAGAAAAAAAGGACATTACTAACCTGTGACAGTTATTAAAATTTAAAATTAATTTGTTTTCCAGATTAGAAGAATAAAAATAGTGATTGTTCAGTGTGTAGTCTTTGGACTCTTAACTATATAAATATTATGGTTGGCTTAGTTTCAGAGCTGAAATGTGGAAATCAAATGAAATAATACTTGTAAGAGTTTTTTGAGTAAAAATGAAGCTTTTCTAGAATGTTACTTTGAACTCATCAGTGTTTCCTATGCAAGTCTCCTGGGGCTGTTTGTAAAAGCATTTTGTCCTTTACCTGTGCAGCACTTCTAATGGGCAGACCTTCCTATCTGCTACTTCTTTCTTTTTCCATATTGTAAAAAAAATAAATTGATACCTCAACAGCCTGTTAAAAAATTATTTTACAGTGTTCTCAATTCTTACTTGACTATTTTCTTCCAAATGAATAGAGCTCATTTAATATGTTAAACCAGATGTGGGTGTGATTATACATTGAAATCTAACATTTATGCTGACTTCAGTTTAATGTTTTCTGTGGAACAGAGCACTTCTGTGGAGACCCATCTTTTTTGGGGTAACAAAGTGAAATACAAATGCTCAATTTTTGCTACTAAGTGTAAGCATGAATAGTAAAGCTACTATGTGGAAGCTGCTCCTGAGACCATCTGCCCAGAACCCGGGCTCTGTAAGGGATGAGAACTCAAGCAAGTCATTGCAAGACAGATGAATAAGGGGTGAATTTACTGTCAGGCAGGTGCTGTGCTGTTCTGGCTGGCATGGATGCTTCTACATCGCGGAGCTGACTTGCTGGAGATGTTAACTTACCCCCTGGTAGTTGTGTACCCAGACCTGTAACCTTTATCAACTTGTTAGCAAACCGTGTCGTACTTTCAGATTGCAGGCTGGAGTGTTGGGACAGCATCCTGCAGCATTTGGTGGTAGTGACCCCTTCACTAGTCAGACACGTACTATGTTCACTAGCTCCGTTTCTGTAACAGGTATGAAGCAAAAGTGAACCAATGGCTAGTTGCGTGAAGAGGGGGCTAGGAGTACTGCCTTAATGTTCTTCACTAAGCAAGGTTTCTGGCTGAAATACCCTAAAAAGACACACAACAGGAATCTGTAATACCTGCTCTTACGGATAGCATTCAAACACTTTTTTGTCTCACACCTCTCTTTATTCCACGTTCTCTTTATACTCTTCTTTTTCTCATGATAGTTAACTGTGCTGACTGTATTTCCCTAGAATTGTTCTTCATAATGCTGCCAAAAGTGACTTACTCAGCTCCTTTCAGCCCCTTGTGAAAATAACATTTCAGAAACCTTGCTCCTCAAACCCAGCAGTGAATCTACCTTTACACATCTATTTAAAATGCAGCCCGATTCAAAATACTTCTTTTCAGTGTAGTGTCTAAATTGGATTGTTTGGGGTGGGAACTATCTTTATTCTCTGTTCTGTATAGCCCAGGCCCAGATGTGGATTTCCTGGACTGGATAGTTTTGCTATGAAGTGTACCCTGTGCTGTTGCTTACTGAGGGCTTTGTTTTGAGTCGCTGCTGTGAAGCTATGGTGGTGTGACAAGCCAACAAGGTAGTCCTGTGAGTACATCTCTGAAGGGAAGGTTCTAACCCTTCTACCGTGGCTGCTATTGGAACTGAGCCATGTGCGGTTAGTTCAGAAATCCTCCCTGAAAAGAGAGAGATTAAAACTCTTCTGTGTCTGTGAAGGCATACTGAGTGGCTTGCACAAGAGGGTGCAGTTGGGAAGCTCAGGGGGAAAATTGGGGAGTGATGGGGAATGCTAATTTAAATGCCTCCTATTCTTCCCTGTGTTGATTATTATCTGGAAAAGGAGTATTATTGTGCCTGCTAGAGGGGGAACTGTAATATGGATCCAAAAATGTTGCCTGAGAGCCTAACTGCAATTGAAGGCAGAGGGAATTGCATCAGCTTTTAGGCCAAGGAAGCTGCTGGTCCCACCTGAGACTTGTAAAATTCTGCTGGGAGGGAGTATTCCAAAAACTACCAGTCTTGGCCAAAGCTTATTCTCCTGCATGTGAGGACCCAGTGTTAATTATTGGTTCTGGACTCCCACAAAGTTGCATAATTCATTAATCTGAACTAACTGCTGAACTACTATTTTTTTTTTTTAATTATAATAATTATTATTATATTGTCACGCTAGAACTCCCAGGAGTATGTTTTTCCCTGCTACTTGGGCCCCTAAGAAATATCCAGGCACTGATTTGGCAGGTTTTCTGATTTTATTTTATTTTCCATAAATAAAAAGGTACAAATTCAAGTCTGAGCTTTAGTTTTATATGAGATTATCTTAGCAGAAGTGTACTGTTCCCAGTTTTTTTGGCCAGCTTATCGGTGTGATCTGAAATTGCAGAGCATTCACTTGCTTCTAATATTTTAGCTAAAGTTACTAAATGTGGTTTTGTCTTTTTCTTGTAGTAATGAATGTTATAACAATTGAAGACTATAAGAGCACATATTGGCCAAAGTTGGACAGTGCCATAGATCAGCTTTTAACTCAGAGTCCTGGTGACTACATCCCTATCTCCTATGAACAAATATACAGGTAAGGAATTCTTTTAAGTGCCATGTTACTTTTTTTTTTCTTTAAAGTTAAATGTTTGTTTTATCTTGCAGCCTATGCATATGTCATATTTTGTATTTATGAGGAGGAAAGTGGGGAGGTTATGTGAAGTACAATATTGTGTAAATGGTTGGAATGAGTGAACAATAGATGCATATCTTGACATCCCATGTTAACAGGAATAAATGGTAAAGAATTAAAATGCGTAAGTGCTGAAAATGTTAGCATTAAAGTAAGGTCCACCACAGTTGCTTAGTGTAATATATTAAGAAATGTATTAAAGTATCAACATCCCTTTCCTCAAAGGGGAAGAAGAGACTGGCATGGTAGGTGTTTGACTTAATGTTTCGAAAGGCTTCTTTGTTATGTCTAATAGGAACCAATTTTGTGCAGTAGAGGTGCAGAAGTAAATAGAAGCAACTGGTGCCGAGGTCCATCTATATGAACTGTCAGTTGTGTGTTTTGCATCAGGTAGATTTCGTCTGATTTCCCCCTCGCCCAGCCATCCTGCTGCATGTGCGGTTAGAGGCTGTCTGAAGGACTGACACAAGGTTCGGTCCATTATATCTCCATTCTTGTCTGCAGAACATTTGATTTGTACCTGGCCTGGAGCTGCAGTTTAGTTTGCTTTAAAAGGGATCTAGTCACACACCAGAACTGCCCTGCAGACTAAGCTAGTGCACAGTAGTGGGGATGGTAGGGGATTTGCTTCAAAACTACACTACTACTCCAAACCAAAATGCTAAGTGCTTTAGAGACCTGGCGGTTTCTTAGGAGATTGGCGAAAATGGAGATTTTTGTTCTGCAGGTGACAGGTATCCAGGGTGTTGGTAAATAGGATGGAAACTGGACAGCTGCTGCTGCAGTAAATGTACTGGCCAAGATGCTGTTGAAACTGCTGGCCTTTGCCAGCAACAGAACTAGTAGCACTGCTGTTGCGGTTTTCTTTACCATGGTGTTGCACTCTCTGAAATAACACTGGCAGCTCAGTCACTGGTTGCTGTTTTTAGAGGCTTTCAGCTCTATTGGGTCCTGCCCACTTACTCTTAGCCACTTTGTCTCTCCAATTGGAAACTTTGGATTAGGGAAGCAGATCCAAGAACAGCACGTGTTTAGTCTTCCCTCTTAACTCCAGTTAAAAACTTTAATAAACTTCCTCTTTCCTCTCCAAACTTTTGGAACTGTTGTTATCAGGATTCGAACATCATCATGTGTATGAATAATTGAGATGCTCAATTTGAATTGAGAGACATTTTGCAGCTTTAGCGTAAGTAATCAAAATCCTTTTCCTAGCTTGAAATCCCCAATGTGCAAACAGCTGTCAGTAAGTTAGGCCAACATCTCTCGATAGTCATCTCTGATAAAGAGTAGGTGTGCAAAATTAATGCTTTAATACCTAGAGTAGATCTGTACCTAGTTACGATTTTCAGATAACTGCAGTTTATCTTTGTCATCTTTTTACTCCTCAAAAGTTTTATTTATTAAAGGAATGATGGGTTTTAAGTTTCTCATAGATAACCCTTATACATCAGGGTGACGCTTGATGCAGTATTGTAATGATGCGCAGATGTCTGTTGCATGTATTTTACCAAAACAAAAGGTTGTCTGTAGTTTAGTGTTACTGATAAAGCTAGTGTGTCAGTTTTAAGTTTTCTTTTAAAAATTGTATCTGTGGATGTAATTACTCTGACACAGCCTTTTCCAACTAGGAGGTTTTTTTATTTATTTTAGAGAGTGTCCCTTTGCTTGTCTTGTAATCTAAACAACATAGATTGAGGATGGAAGAAAAACTGCTTTTTTGTTGAATTTAATGATGATGCTTGCTTGGAGTATTACAGAAAGTCTGTAGCAGATTTGAGGTTTAGATCCTCTCTGCTTCCCTAGGCTAGTTCTTTAGTCTGAAAATGGGGTGTTTTTTGAAGTGGTTCAAGCAGCTACGTATTTTTTATATTTTTTTTTTTTTACAGTGAAACTGAGCTGAAAATACAGTGATCTTTTTGACTGTCTTTGTGCTGACTAAAGGAATCAAGGTTTCCATAAAGCAAACTCAAAATGCATTGTTAGATACCCAAACTACTATATTTGACATGGTCAGTGATAACCGTAGGTGTCTACTCCACAGCAGTGAAAGCTAGGAGATAACTTCAGAGGTGTGTATGCAGATATTTACTACGTATCAGTTTACCCATAAGGTATCAAAGTGTGATTAGTGACTGTTTTCATCTTTGAGTCCAAAGCCTGCCTGTGTATAGTCACTTCCTCTTAAAAGGGTTACATCTTAAAAGGTTGACAGAGAGATGTGAAGGAAACTTTGAGGTGAGGAAAATGTGAACAGCTAAGTTGTTCTTCTGGCAACTGTTATGACTGCCTCCCAGGTACAATGCAATTAGATCACTGTTCTTCAAGACAACTTACATATCTCAGATCTTCATCTCTCTCAATAAATGCTTACCTTCTAATGTCCTGCTTGGGTCTTCCTTTTGCTGAGATGTTTGGTTATGCTAAAGGAGTAACAAGCTGGTGACTTCTTTTGGGTAATAGCAGGGCAAGGATGATTCACAGAATCAGCCCACAATCAGGAACTGAAAACAGGATCTGAAAATGGGGAAGGAACCTCTAAATAGAAGTGTTCAAATAAAATGTAAACACACTCTGTACGTACATAACGAAGATTGGTTTTTGACTACAGAATGCGTTGCAGAAGTAGGTACAGCAATTTTGTCTGTAACACTAAGCAGATGTGTACTTTAAAATTCAGTTTAGTTACATTGTTGCAAATGAAGTGGTCAACTTGTGGAAGTGGCTACATACTGGTTAGTTATGTAGTAAACAAACATACAGCCATTTGCTGTTATTACCTAGCTGGCTGGTTTGTAAGAGGTCACAAAAACCAGGCTGGCTTTTCTTATCACTGTTTCTCTGTTTGATCCAAATTAAATTGGTATTTTTGCTATTTACTTGCATCATACCAAAATGTCTTTTGCACTTTCTTGTTCCAAAATAGGATCTATTTGTAGACTTCATGTGAAAGAAACAGGGCTTCTTTGACTGTTAGTTAAATAATATCAAACTACAGATACTCAATTATTTTCAAAATATTATGGTAGGAGAGGTGTGGGATGTCTTTTGGTTTTTAAGAAATAGCGTGGTTTGCCAAATGAGAAGACTTTGCATAGGGATGAATGCTGTATTTTTTGGTGCTTTGGACATTGTCAAAGGATATAAATACAAACTTCTTAAAGGTAAAGGAATGTTAAATCTGTTACTGATAATTCACTTGTAAAACCTTCTTCCAGAAGACTTTGAGAGTGGCGGTTATTGAACTGGCCCCTGAAGGCTTGGAGTTGGTGCCTAACCTCTCTCTTGAATTAGAAAATTTCAATAGCCCACAGTCTACGGTTCTTTAATCCCATCTTTGCAGTTTGTTTGTCATTGTACCACCTTCTTGGTAGAGAATTGGAGTGTTGTAATTCCCTTACAGAGACACAGCGTTGCTGTACCATAGCTTTAGGCTTTTGGTGCTATTGAAAACTTGCGGAATTCAAGCCTGGGATCTGGACCTTGCTGGAAATAGTTTGTTTGCGCATGTCCTAAGGAGCAGTCTCTGGCCTAAATGGCTTGCTGTTGCAGTACTCCATACAAAGGGATGGAGGGAGAGGGGAGCAGAACAGAGGCATGGGGAGGAGATTTGGCTTGCCCAGGATATCAGGTGAAGTCTTCCTTGTGCCTCTTGATTTTTGGCAGCTAGCTTTCAAAATGCTGTCTTCAAAGAAGGAAAGCACTCGAGGAGTAAAAGCTGCTTGGTACAGATAATGTTGGTGTTAGTCCTGACAATGATGACTACCTTAATGTAACTTCTTGCTGAAAATAATATATGTATTTATTTTACAACTGTTGTAAATATGTTTTCAATACATAGCCTTATTTTGCAGATATGTTATATTGCAGTATGAGAGCAATAAAATGTTCTTAGAAAACAATGGTAACACTGAAGACCAGAGTTCATACAGCCAAGCCATGGAATGTAGAATTCACGTTTTGTTGCTCTTTCATTGCATCTTTGTTTATTATGAAAATGTTGGATTTTCTTAGAATTTAAGTAACAAAGGATGGAGTAACATGCTTGGGTCTGTAATTTTAGCACTTTTGCTGTTTCTTTTTAAAATGCTAGCACGGTTTTGGTGGAACTTCTATGACTGCTTGTCAGTGTTGCCCTTCTTTTAATAAGGGTTTTGCCCTAGAATATGCATATAATCATTAAACCTGCTTATTTTAATGGAGACTTCATTCACATAGGAGACACAAAAACCAGAATTAGGAGTGTGCTGTTGACAGAATTATCCTGGCTGTTCTGAAGTGCACTGTTAAGAGAACTCATTGTAAGTTAAAGTGAGGACGGGGAGGGGGAATGGGACGGACACACTGGGGCCTCCAGGGAAGACTTAAGAGCCTGCTGGAGCTCATTCTAAGCTTAAGGCTGTATTTAAAAGTTCAGCAGTCATTCAGTTAACTCTATTATCCTCTAAATTGAGACTTGAACAAAATATTTTTAAGTCTGTTACCCTTCATTGCAAACTGTTGTAAGTTCATTGTTTGTTCCTATATTTGTTTCTGCAGTTGTGTGTATAAGTGTGTATGCCAGCAGCATTCGGAACAGATGTATAGTGACCTAATAAAAAAGATAACTAACCACTTAGAGAGAGTCTCAAAGGAGCTGCAGGTAAGAAGCTGCACAATCTAATTCTGTCTTTCCTGGGATCTGTGATTATATCAGAGCAGCATGTAGATGGCCCATGGAGGGGATTGGTATTAAGACTGATTTACACTAGCTTACTAAGTTGTGGACCGCTTCATTCACTAACTGGCTGTCAGACAGAATACTAGCTACTAGATCCAATTGTATGGCAGTGATTAACCTTGGAGATCTGAACCACGTGGAGAGCAGTGGCTAAACTTGCATATGTAATGTAGAATCAAAGACTAGAGAATGGGAAGTCTACAGTATAATCTAGGATGTAAATGCTTCAGTCAAACATGATCTGCACACGTGACATGGATGTCTGCTGTTGCTGTGTTAATCTGTATAAATGGTTTATGGTCCTTGTGCATCACAAGCAGCACAAAAGGGAAAATCTAAAGGAAAAAATTGAAGTGAATTAAATATGAATTGTGAAGTATAAATTAGGAATTATTGCATATGAAAGTTTTGTGCTACAGTTTATTCTGCATTTTTCTTGCCTATCTCTAGATGTCAGTGGTTTACAGCAGTCCTAATACAGATTGTATATCCCTATCCTTCTCTGCATCCTATTTGTGCATCCATGTTTGTTTTCTTGTGTGTTCTTTGTTGAAAATTCGTTTTAGGCTAGAATCTCCAGACATGTTCTTGAAATTGTCATTGCTGTAGCAGCAACACTGTTTTACTTCCCTACAGCTTTTGTCACTTCCATAACTGATGTCTGAGTTCTGTACTGACTTGCAGTGTGTCAAATAGAGATGCCAAATACAAAGGAATCCTAAAGTACAGCAGCTCCTTCAGTGCTTCTAACAATTGATAACTAATTTGTCAGTCAAAAGCAGTCTTACTACTTTTAACTGCATCAGGTACTTCTGGCTAACGTGCATTCCCATCAAAATATATAACACTCTGATCGCTCTCATGTCCTTCTCATTTCACTCTTTTCCTCTTGTTGCTTTCCTTATAAAGGAAAATAACCACCCTGCATTTAATGGGCACAGTCTTTGGGGCAATCTTTGACTATAAAATAACTAGGTTGTCTTGAGCTAGGTTCTTTGCTTCTTTTCTCTTCTACAATTTCTTTATTCCTTGTGGAATGACAGCCTCACCGTTCTGTAAAAATTGGTTAGAGTAGATGGACATAGTTTTTAAAATAAAGCCTTCCCTTGGTTCTGATGAGCTGGTGCAGCCTGCACATTTTTCTTCTGATTGTGAGAACTATGAATCACTGCAGCTGTACAGGTTTGTCCAGTTCTTCTGATACATCCCATGGTAGTGTACTGCATTACTTTGCTTTGAATTTGGGAACACCCCAAAGTCTTTACTCAGTGGTAGTCCTTGACTGTTTCCTCTGAAGTTCCAAAACTGACTGAGGCAGCTGCTTTTAAAGTTTGCTTTAGCACATATGAGCATTAAATGCTTCTGCCTAAAAACAAGGCTGCCTTCTGAACATCAGCTGTTGAAAGAATAATTGAGACAACTATTTAATGCAATCTTTGTCTTGCAAAAGTTCCCTTATGTAGGTTAGACACACCTTGTGGCAGGTGGCAAGAAGACTGTAATATAACATGATATCATCTTTGAGAGTATTATGTGAGTTTTGTCTGATGTGAACATGACATTGGTTTTGGATGGTAAATCCATCTTTTTGAGCTGCTTGAAGTAAAACTCATGTGCCTTAGAAGATTGACCTGTAAAGAAACTGTTTTAACTGTGGGTTGTGAAATTTACTCTTAAGAAATTACTTTACTACAATATATTTTATTATCCTGATACCTCTTTGATCTTAATACATTTTGGTGACACTCAGTCACTTGGGTTTTATGTTGAAAATGTGGTGCTAGATCTTTACCCTAACAACAACAACAAATTACTTTGTAAATATTGGTCACTTGGAAGTTTCTAGTTCACACAGGCAAACAATAAAAAAAGCTATATATGCGAAGCCTTTTAATTCACAATATGTGGTGTTTTGTTTTCTCTGACATAAACTCATTCCACCTGCCAACAATATTTAATCTCTTTGCAGAGTTCTGTTTAACTGGCAAGGTGTGACTTGATGCAAGATAATTTTTTTTTTTTGTTTTTTTACATGCAGAGATGCAAATGTAGCCCAATATAAGTGGGAATGTTGGTTTGTGTGAGAAAGCAGATGATCATGAAAACTGAAATGGCAGGCAAATGCAATGTCTTATTCTGGACAAGCCGAGCAACTTCTTTGCATAGAAGTGCAACAGCTTAATGGCAGGTGGATTGCAGAATATCTGCACGTAACCAACATGCCAGAGCAAGCTGTTTCCTACAAGAACCACTCACCAACAGCAAAAGCAGTAAAACTGTCAGATACCGAGTAGTAAAAGTGAGAGCATCTCAGGGGTCCAGTCAGACTTGCTCTTGCATGGTTCGAGCCGTATTGGAATTTGTCATCTTTCTGCATGGCATTCACTGCAGAAACTCCTCTCTTTTTTTTTTATTTTTTATTCCCCCTTGCTGTGTGCTTACCTGACCAGCTGGCCTCAGCTGAAGTCAGCAGAGTGGTGGGCACTCGGGTGTCCTGAGCTGGGTGTCCCAGGCACTGCTGCTGGGGCCCCATGGTCGCACAGGGACATGCACACGCTCCCTGGTCATCCCCTGCGTGACTTCTGCTCTTCCAGACTGCAAGACACCTTGTATGACATTGGTGTTTGTTGCCACGTGCATTCCTGAAGGTCCGCTTCACAGATTTTCACCTCAAAAAAATCAGTTTTAAGTGGTGGCAGAGGCATTATGAAAATGTGGGTGGGCTGATGTATTCTCTGCATGTTAGACATTGGGTGAAAAGCAGTGAATGTTGCCTGCTGAGTAGTAGTACATTTAGATGAGATGAATTGCTTGTCAGACCATCAGCTCTTTGATATGGGGCCTCCTATATCCCAAGACTCCCTCCCTTTATCCCTATATATAAGCTATATCCCTAGCTCCCTCCTTACGATGTGTAATTAAATGATCCTCTCTTCAGGTTGTAGAGAGACTCTGAGCAAGGATTGCCTTCTGTTCTTGCAATTGATGTCTGACCAGCTTCTCTGCATTAGTAAGACTGAGTTTTGCCATGTGGAGCTTCCAGTAATTAAGAATTAAATTTCCCTAATTCTTGGAGTTGATCAGAATTTTGGATTTTGTGTGCTTAAAAAAAATAATGTGTGTCTGCAGAAAACACAAATGAAGATGTTTCCTGTTGTCTTGAGGTCTGTGAAGCCTGTAGTATACAGATGATTTTTCCAAGATGCTTTATTTGGAAACATTTTATTGGTAATGGACATAGCCCATTATGTTGTGGTTTAAAATAATGACAGCTGTTTTTGTGGGTAAGTGCTGAGTCATTCAGATGTATGAGGTAGGGTGGATACACAGGCATATGCTTTCAAATTAAATACATCTCTTTTTAAAATGAATAAAACTATATTTGCATTAGGCACTAGTGTTTCTGGCTTACCTTATTCTTATGCACTCTGATAGTAATTTAAAATCAAGTACTCTGCCCATTACATATCTCTTCAGCAAAAGACGCTGCAAAGTACTTTAAGCACTGACAATCAAAATGCACTGAGGCATTGAGCTGGCCCATGACAAAAGTAGCTTTTTTGTGCAAGTGCAGTGGAATATTTTCATTTTAGTTAGAATAATCTCAAAAATTCCTCTAGGAAATGACTGAGACCTGAAAAGCAGTTCTTTGTCATGTTGCACCCTCTTTTTATTTAGAGAAAAGAGAAAAAGGGATCTATTGGTTTTTTTGTTTGTGTATATTTGTTGGGGGTTTTTTTGTCTTGACCAGAAACAGTTGAATTCACTAACTTTATCTAATTTTTATGTTTGTTTGAAGTTAAGTGAGAATCAGTCTTTCTCTGAGTAAATAAACAGTGGTTTGCTTGTCTTGTTTCTATTTTAAATTAAACAGAAGTGGTAGAGCTAAAACACCAGAATTTGTTGTTTAAATTCCATCTGTCTAAAAGCATTGGATTAAATTTGGAGCCAATTGCTGATAGCGTACTTTGGCTCTTCAACGCTCCAGAGGGCTTGGGGTTTTTCTCCTCTATTATGTCTTGAGATATGTATGAATGTGTATGTGTGCGTGTTTTTTTTTTTTTTTTTTTTAATTATGAACAATATATTTTTTTTATAATGAACATGACTGAACTGAGCAGTCACTGGTGTTGGTAGATAATTTGCATGGCTGCTGTGTGGCCCCCAGGACCTGCAGATTTAGGGTCTTCGCTGTGCAATACCAGAAAGCTTTCCTGCCTCATATTAATCCTTACAACTTCTCAGCCTTTTGTCTTGACAGCTCTCAAACCAGTCAGTGCAGTGTATGAAAATATCTTCTCACCTATTGTTTCCTTGGAAGAACATGCATTGGAGTTAGGTTACTGTAAAAGCCATTCTGCTATTTTGAGGACTGCCAAATCTCTGGGAACTGAGTGCCTTGTATCACGTCACTGTCAGTTGCCATCTGTTCTTAAAAATGTCAGCAGTATCTGTTGTGGACAATCTGTTCCTTCCTTGCCTTTTCCTTTCTTTTCTGTCTCACGTTTACCTTCCGCTTGTCCCCTGTGATTATATGGAGTTTTGCCATCCAGTGATGAGGAGCCTGTCCTTTCCTGCTCCAACTCTTTCTGAAACATTAATCTGATAAATACAGATGCCTTACTCCAAACTTCAGATTAGGTTCTGAACTTCCTTATTTGTCTTTTAGAAACAGTTATGTAAGTTCCAGTATTTCTCTTGATTACAGGAGAAGCATGAAGCTTTAGTGGCTTGTCACGTTTACCTTGTGAGCTTTGCATATGGTTGGCTTGGTATAAAAATGCATCCAAGTAGTGCTTTGAGGGACTGGTAAAACTGAACTTCTTACTGTGGGCAGAGTTATGTACTGGGTACCACCTCGTAGCAGTTCTTGATATTTATACTTTAAGGTCATTTTACCCCAGATTGTTTTGTAGATATATTTTACTTTCCTTCCAAGGTACACTGATGATTACATTACCTTTATATAGTGCAATATTGTAATAGAACAGTTATGCCAGTCTGTAAAATAGAACTTTTGACAACATCATCTGTGGCTGTTTTTTGTGTAAACTTGATAAATCAGATTGCTAATGAAATTATGATTAGACTTTAGTAACGTACTTATGGGAGACCATGTTAAATATTCCATCCATGTGAAGAAGCCCATTCTTATTACGCTGTTTGTGTGGGCACTGTCTGACTTGCTAACTAAATGAGAAATAGTGAGCCTTCTTCATGATTCATATCTCATCTCTCGTAGCATAGAAATAACACTCAAATTAGCTCTTGTTAATTTGAAATTAGTTGATTCCCTGAAATAATTTCCATAGTTGCAGTAGTTTCTCAAACACTTAAGTAGAAAACAAATCTGCCTCCTCTATGTTCTGCCTATAGAAAAGATCAGAAGTAGAAGTGGAAAATGGAAATTGAGAACTTGTGTTTCCTTACTCTTTTCTAAGTATGTTAAATCACTAGTGTTTCTGAAAGTCCATTTGGGTCAACTGCATGATCTGTTAATATCGACAATCCATTTTTTAAAGAGGAGACTGGTACTGGCAGTTTATCTGGTCCATGATATTTAAAAGGAAAAAAAAAACCCCAAACATCCTGTGCCAGTGCCGTAGGCGTTTATCCATCGGTTTTGCTGGGGGAACATTGCTTAGTTGTGTGTGAAACAAGCCTTTCTTTACTGCTGTGAATCACACTGAATTGAATCAGATCAAATGAATGATCAGTATTAGAACTCAGACGGCAGAAACCAGAAGTGTTAAGAAATGAAGAAATGTGTGCATCTTCATGTGTGGACATCAAAAAGATGGCTTTTGACTTGAGGTAGAGGTAGGGGTCACCATATTGCCAGAATTGCCATTAAAAATGACATTGTCATGAGCAAGCTAACCTGAGAAAAGCATCCTTGCCTGTAGCCTTTTGAAAAGGCTTGTATTCCTGTGGTCATTTTTAGTTCCTTGCCACACTACACTGGGTGCTGCAGACCCTGATATAATTATAGAAAGATATAAGTAAATACGGCACAAATGAATATGTATTTACTAGATGGAAATGGTTCTGAAGATTTCTTACTATTAAACAGAGTTTTGATGGTCCCTGTCTTTTTGTTTTACAAACAGGTAGAGTGGCAATGGAAACATGGCCTACCTCTGCTACCCTGCTCTAAGACAATTATACGAGAGTATGCCACGATGCTGTACAGCTTTGAACAGCTTTGAGTGCAGACTTGAATAGGAAGACACAGTCTTTGAATGAATTGTACTTTAGCTTAATGTCTGTTTTTCATAAAAAGTTTTAATAGTACCCTTGCCTAGTGAGGTAGACCTGGGCATCACATAAATTGTCTGCAAGGCAAAGTAAACAAATTACATTTTCTTGAGAAAGAACAAAAACTGGTTTAAAAGATTCAGACCACTTACATGGATAGCAGGTTAATTTGTGTAGTCATAGCCATTTTCCCTTTTCACTTGGCAGGAGTGGGAGAGATGCTGCAGCATGTATGCTGGCATTTTGGCAGTGAGCATGTTCCCAGGAAAATGGAACTGCCCATTCAACATAGGAATGTAAGCTTTACTGAATATATTGCTGATTGTGCCAGACGACTATTCATAAACAAATTAACTTTTGTGTTCCTCAAGCAAAGAACTGTTGTCACTGTTTCTTTCTTGTGAGCCATTTCTGAGTTGTCTTGAGCCAGCAGCATGTCTTCTGGTTTCCTTCGTATGCTCGTTCAAAGAATGATTTTCAAACTGAAAAAACCCACATCTTTTTCGTGTATACAGTTTCTTGCTTACAAGTTCATTGAAATGTCTAGATATTAGATTTCAAATAAGGGAAGGGTAATTTAGTATACTGGGTCTCTAATTGCTTGTTTTGTTCGAAGATGTCTGTCTTACATGTCATCCTTTCTGAAATGTGTTTTCTTGTTACTTCTCATGTCTCTTGGTGCTGAGATGTCCACTATGGTGTGTAAGGAGACTAAATGAGGTCCTTAGCATCAGCTTTTAACAGCAGCCATAATATTTGATGCTAGGAAGTAGTCAACTCAAAACCAGGCTGAAGATGTTAAGCAAATGCCACTGCATCACAATTTGAGAAACCTGACCAAATGTTCAGTGCTCCCATGGACAGACGCACTATATAGTTGCTACTGGAAAACTGTTCTTAACCCTTTGAGTCATAGATGAGAGCAAATGTAGGAGAGGATTTAAGCTGTTTCCCCGTATAGGCTGTCTTAAAAAAAAAAACCCCAACAACAACAAAAAAACCCAAACCCCAAAAAACCCGAATTGACAGTTTGATAGGATTCAGGATGGGGAGTGAAGGAATGAAGGATCCTCTTCCTTCCTGGAAAACCTTAGGCTAGCAGTATATTTTTCTTTGACTAGCTTCTGTAATATATCCCTCGGGTAAGATAGGAGTGGTTTTTAAAGACTTAATATTTTCTGGGAGGTTGTAAGAAGTAAATGTCATGCTTAATTCCTCCCCTCCCCTGTAATTAAAATAGCCGAATGTACGTGTTATCTTTTCTGGACTAAGACCAAGAATGAAAAATGTCAGCCTAAGCAGTTTGTTTATTTTTTTAATACTAGTTATAGCTGAATAAATATAGATTTTAAATGCAAGTTCTACTCTAATGATGGCCATTTAATAGAAAAATCTTAGCAACATCTATTTACTCATGAATTTGGTGCCACACACTACTTTTTAGTTTATAAAATTCATGTAATTTATATAAAGCTAGTCCCACTCCCATCACTGTCCTATTAATGTGAATGTAAAGATGCAGAGAAAGTTCCTATGCTCAAACAAGTGATTGATTTCAGTCTAGCAGTTTTGAGCAGCCATACAGTAACACCCTAATGAACAGAAAACAGATGGTTCTGTTTTCCCCACACAGATTACGATAATTCATAGATGAGCTGTGAAAATACTATTATTGATTTCTCTTTGGCTTGGGTTTTTTGTTAGTTTACAAGCCAAGCAATAATTGAGGAGAGTTTTGGTGGTGGTTTTTTTTGTTTGTTTGTTTTGGGGGTTTTTTGTTTGTTTGAAACAAGCAGAGTCAGGTAGTATGTGCTTTCCTGTTAGTTTCTTGACTGTTGAGGCTTGACATGTCTATCAGGAGACTATCAGGAGATAGTCTCCAACTATCAGGAGAATAAAACTGAAAGATACCATCTCATGCTGATAAAGCAGTTAACACCATGATTTTGCATTCCAGAGGTTAAGACCGAGGCCTGATATTTGCCTGACACTACTGAGTGCTTCCCCTGAAGCTGTCAAGACTTTTCTTAGCTTTTTTGTCTTTATCTAGAGCAGTTGTTTTCCACTTGGTTGCAAGGTGGTGGTGATGAACAAGTACCCTTCCATTAAAGGACTCTTGAGGTCGTTCTCAGGAGCCAGCTGGGTGTGCAATGGTTGTTCCTTCTTAAAATGTCTCTCTTAACGTGACATAGGCTTTGTGAGGTGAGCTAGCACAGTTTTCATCTTCAGTGGAGGAAGAAGGTATCAATCCTTAATGTCCCATGTAAAAAGGGTGGCAGACTGGCTGTATACCATTGCCTAGAGTCTGTTCATGGGATTAAATCACATATTGTCCAGACAACTTCTGTCTGTTTTGTTTTTTGGTGGTGTGTGTTTGTGGTATGTGTGGTGTTTTGGGGATTTTTTTTTTGTGGTTTGTTTTTTTATTTTTTTTTTAATGAAAAGTGCAAACTGTCAGTGAGAGAAGAGGGGTGCCTTTTGTCAGGCTATGGTCTCCTTTTGTCTGACATGTTCTTTGAAGTAGAATTTTCCCTTTTCTTTAGTCTTGGAAGCTGTATACCAAGTCTTTACAAATCAGAGAGTATAACCATATTTAAAGTTGAGGTTAAAAAGGAGTGGAGCAGGAATACATACTGCTTAGAAATGCAGATTTTGTTGTGTGTTATTTGCAACAAATTATATATGTAACTATATATGGAAGGGAGTCCGTAGAGTTCATAGCCACTTTTATACGTTGTTGGCATTTTGAACTGAAATTTGTTTGGCCACCCCTGTTAGCTACATCTGCAATAAGATTAAAAACTTATGATCAAAATGAGGAATAACCATATATAACCTTTGGCAACAGCATATGGAATAACACTCTTTATTCCTTTGCCAGTTTTGCTTTCCTTTCTGAAATGTCTGCTCTGTATCGGTGTTTGCTGTGAAAATTACCCACATGTCCATTAAGCATATTAAGGAGGGAGGCCAAAGAAGCTAGTTTAAAGGAAAAAAACTTTTATAAATTTAGAATACTTAATAGAGCAAAAAGTCAACATAAATTCTAACTGTTCTCTTAGGGCCCCTGGTGAATGTCCATACAAAGGTTGAAAAATCTGCTTCGTAAAGATAAGAGCTTTAAGTTCCAATGAGGTGGTTGAGGCGCAGCTAGCCTTGAGCATTTCTCACGCCACAGATGCTTTGGCTTTAGAAAAAATCTTTGAGCTTGTTTTCTTGCAAGGTCCCAGTCACTGCTGCATTCTCCATCCTCTTCTGGCTTGGTGCTGTCAGAGAGGAAAATGGTGCAAGGGAAGAAAAGTTTTGCTTCTCATTAGCATGCAACACTGTCCTTGGGTGTGTATAGGTGTGTATATGTATATGAACAGTAGAAACTCAGGCAGCTACCCCCCGCCCTCCTCTGAAAACACCATAGCAGGGAAAGCAGGAGGAGTTTGGCCAGAGGCAGAGCACGGTATGTGGGTGGGTTGGGATGGAGAGGGGGATAGTGGAGGAACACGTTACCCCAGCTCCACTTCCATCCCTGGGTAAGTGCACTCCTGAATGCTCTAATGCAGCTCCCCTGCATCTCTCCAAATAAATATTTATAAAAGAAACAGTGGTTAGTGCTTCCCATTTTTCTGGTTCCCTTTTCAATTTAACTTAGCTTGCTGCGGAACAGATCTTTTTAGCTTCCTTATTTCCTTCTTTGGGAAAGATGGTATTGTACATAGAAAATAGCAGTGCTGTCACTGTGGGCTCTACAAGGCCTATCATAAAGTTGACACATTCAGGCTTTGTGTAGCAAAGTTTTGCTCGGGGCTACAGGGTAATGCTGTGTGTTGGAGCATTGCAGTAGGTTTTTGTGGGCCTGATCTGCAGTGCAGGACACCAAATGCGGAGCTCTGTCTGAAGACATTGCTTCATAGTCCCTCCAGCTCAACACCCTGAATATTTGCCTTGCCTTAGGTGACCCAGCAAAAACTTAAAAATGTTTTCTGTGAAGGACAGTGCTCCCTGGAGCTGGAGGATGTGCTGCTTGCCAGCTCAGATGCAAAGCAGCAGCTTAATGCCACCCTGCTGTCTTGGAGTAAAAGCCTGCAGGGGGGCCGGAGCACACACCGCAGCACTTGTTGAAATTTGGTTATGTATTCTAGGTGTGACAGATAGTTCTTTCAAAAAGAAGGTCTGGTCTTTAATAAAGCGTTTCTATTTGCATATGCTAAATGCTAGTTTGTTACAGGCATACTGTATTTCTTATTGAATGGACCTTTTCCTGAGCACTGACATTAGTCCTAGGCAAAAACCAGTTACTGAAGAAAACTGTTTTTGCTGGAGGGAGTTATAGCAGAAACTCTGGAATGATGTGTGGCTTGCTTTGTGTGGACTTAGTGTATCAAATGCTTTGTAGTTTTTTGAGTTTGCTTTGAAAGCATAGCCCATGCTGTTCCAGATCTTTCTCTTGTTCAAATTACAACCTGACTTTTACGGTTTCTTGCAGGCCAGCCCTCCAGATCTCTATATTGAAAGATTTAACGTAGCTCTTGGACAGTATATGGGAGCATTGCAGAGCATTGTGCCTCTTTTCATATATATGGTAAGTTTTAGAAAATTCTTTTCAAATAAAGTATGTTCATACACAAGATGCTGACTGAAAATGAAAAGAATAAAATGCAGCTACAATGATTTTTAACTTGTAGAACTTAACGATTCATACCTGATTTTGCTACCTGCATAACAGTACTGATCAAGTTGTGTGGGGAGAGGAAGGGGAAGCCGTGCTTTTAAATGTAGAGTTTTGCAACTGGTTTCTGCCCTAATATTTCTTTCCTGGGAGTGGAGGGGAATGGTTTTTATTTTGATTGTAAAAAAAAAAAAAAAAAAAAGCCTTCCCAAATAGTTAGGTCATTCTTTATATCTTTTTGAACAGAGATAGTTTATTGGCTTGTTATATGTTGGCTTGGTAGTTTGAGCAGGCTACAAAGATGATTGTTTCTTGCTTTTAAATTGCACAGACTCGGACAAGACAGAAAGAAATGTCTCTTGGAAATGTCTGTCACTTGCTAAAGCAATTTAGAGCATTGACTGGATGAAGACAAACTTACGTCCATAGCAGGACGCATGTCAGACATGCTTGCAGATGTTCAGAAACCATTGGCTATAAGTGGTTTTTGTCATGCTGATTTTGTAATTTATGAAGTCTTCTATACCTCTGAAGAAGTTTATAATTTGCATTGCTTTTGTCAAAGTGCCAAGACTTTTATTGGGGTTTTTTCTGGTAATGAATAACTTAAGCTTGAAATTTGCCCTTCTCCCAGAAACCGTCCTTGCACTGGCATAACTTCGAAATAAAAACAAAAGGAAGTATTTGTTGGGAAAGAAACTTTTTTTTTTTTTTAAGAAAAAAAGATTTAAACTGATTTAAATTAACTAAACCTCAAACTCTTTAAAATTATCCTCATTGGTGGCTTCCCAGAGTTTGGGAAGCAGTATCTTTTAGAAGGATCTCCTATGTTTCAGTGAATGCACCTCAAACCAGGTAATTTGCTATAGTCTTTCAGCATAGTGTCATCATATAGATTTGCTCCATTAAGAGAGGGATTTGCCTTTCTTGAACTGGGTGTCTTCTAATGTACTCTTCGTCTAGTTAATACAGAATGAAGTCTGTTGCTACAGCTTCACTTGTAAACTAAGGGATGTGTTCCTGGTCATGATTTTTATTTTTCTCTTGCTGCCTGTCGTGAAATGCTGGGGAGAAACTAGGAAGAGACTTTTCCCCCCCTATTGCATTCAGATATTTTTAGATGCTAGCCATTTTTTCACCTGTGTGTGCTTGACTTGTTTATTGCAGGCAAGTGATTAAGCAATCTCATAATTTAATATCCATTTACAAATGGAGATAAGCTGTTCAGGTGTACTTTGAGTGCTCAGATCTGTCACTGAGGTTCTTTCATCACAGAGGTCAAAATCTATCCTTAATGATTAAGACTGCGGTAACTAACATCTAAAAAATGTTCATGATAGGCATATAAACAGACAGCTATTATCATTATAAGCTTTGTCTGTATGACCAGACAAGGTATAATTGCTGAATAGATTTCCATATCTATCTTTGTACACAGTTGTGATGTGGTGTTTGTATCTTCAAATGAGGAGTGCTCTGTATCCCATTGTTTCTTTTTTTTAGAGTTTTAGTCTAGCTGATATCTGAACATAATAAAAATGGTTAGTCAGTAATAAACAGGCCTGTAAAATGAATAGACAGATAGTAATTTTTTTTTTTAATTTGAGAACAAAGAAAAGTGAAAGTACTCTATCATTTTAAAGGAGAAGCTTCTTTAAAGCGTGACTAGTGATTTGTTCAGGCAGTAAAACTCTGTTCCTGCAAACACTTTCTCATTTAAGTGACTTAATTCAAGTTAGGCCCGAGTTAGTGGCTTAGGTGGGTTCTTTTTGCTGCCAAATGTAATGCTGATTTGGCTCAGCTATATAGCTGGTTTTGAAGGCTAATGTCAAATTAAGTCTCATACTTTTAATGTATTTATTAATATTTATTAATCAGTGTTGTTCATGATGTGGAAAATAGAGAAGTCAGGATGAAAAATGTTTTCCTCTCAGTTTTTTCTGTATGCCTTTGGAAGTACTTTTATGTGCAGCCACTCCTGCAGTTTTACATTGTAGCATCTAATCAAGTTTTCTCTCATACAGCAGCAGCAGTTTCCTTTATTTAGAGAAGAAAATACAATTAAAAAACAATTGCAAGCGGTGAAAGCCTAATTATTCTACTGTATAAATTAGTGCTTTGCAGTTACCTTAATAGATACTTTAAATGTATTTTTAAGTGAAGAGGACTAAGTTGTTGAACTCTGCCTTTTTATCAGAGATGGCAAGGCTTTCCTTGTTTGGTAGTGATGTGGTTGCTTTAATCAGGAGTTTCCAAAGCTGTTGGAGTGGCACTGATAAACTTTGTCCTGAAAGGATAACTGTATTGCTGCTTAAGAAAACTTCTAATATACATTTAAATATTTTTAAAAAATCTATGAAGCCAAGGAAAACCTAAAGGTTTTTTGTACAGCTGGAACATGTGTTTGTCCCTTGGTGGCCAAAAAAGGCATAGTATTTTGCCTTAGGCTTAGTCCTGTGTGTTTTGATAAGAGCAGCACTTTTCTTCTTTCTCCATGTGCCAAACCATATTCTTGTGTGAATGGTGGGAATACGGGAAAGGGGTTTTCTTAACTTGCTTGTATATGGTGACCAAGGTGTGTTTCAAAGCTTATCTTGAGTGGTGGTCGAGAGGGCTGACTTTGCAATTGAGGGAGTTTTTCTTTTTCCTTCTTTTGCATGGAGCACTAGTGGTTTTCTTTTTCACATGGTGATGGATTTTTTTTCAGTTTTATGCTGCTACAGTGGACTTTTCAAGAAGCATGGAGGCCCAAAGCACTTTTGTCCCTCCAAAATTCTGTGGGTTTAAGGTCCTTCAAAAGTTCTGGGATGTAACCGCAGATAAAGTAAATTTAATTGGAAGTCAGCTTAGCACACAGTGCTTTATTCCTAAGAATAATTCCTAGTGAATAACTGTTTGCTTTGTAAATATAAATGAGGGTATTCTGTATGCTTACAGATTGTACATATCATAGTATGCTGCACACATGTATGAATAAAAATCATATACCCACTTCAAGAAAAATGAAAATCAGCGTTTAGATGATGTATTTTTTTATAATAGGTTCTCAATTGTTAATTATACTTAGAGATGTAGCTGAAAAGCTGTTACCTTGTGGCATGAAATGAGCCTAACATTTGTGAGCACTGTGGTTTTAGGATAGTTAGGAATTTTTTCACAGCCTCTAAAATATTACTATTCTTACTGGGTGGTATTGCATTTCCTTGCTTATCAGCTAGAGGGCATTTTGTGTATGTCTGTATACACAGATATATGTGAGTGTGTATATATATATATATGTGGATGAGATGATAAGCACTCATATACTGTTTTTTCTCTTTCAAGTATTTCTTGATCTCCTCTTAATATTAACACAATTATGTCTTTTAACATTTGCCAGATTGCTTTATGATACGGTGTTTTGTAGAAGAAATGCTTATATCATATCTGACTTTCTCAGTTATTGATATCTGCTTACCTTTTACCTGTCAGACCTTTAGGTGACTTGACACACTTTTCAAGAAATACTGGTACAGCCTGGGTAGTGGTATCTTATACAGAAAACCTTCCTGTTTTTCCACTAACAAGAATGGGGAAGGTGACAGCTCTTCTGCTATCTCCTTTCAGCACTGTAGACTAGAAATGAAGTACTTATTTTAGGGGATTTTTCACTGTTTATTTAAATGCGTGCAAGTGTAACATCTTTTTGGAAAGGTGTTTCCAAGTCAGCAAACGTGAAGAGTATTTTACAGTTGTTCTGTGTATAAGTACTGCATTGTAACTCTTCTCCTTGAAACTACTGGGGTTTTTTTGTTGCTTTTCTAGTTATGAAACTTAAGGTGTAGGCTTTCCAACTTTTAAACAAAAGAAAGCATCACAGTTTGCACATGTCATTGCCAGCTGCTTTTAATGTAAGAAGGTCTGGAGGCTGGGAAAGGAACAGAGTAAGTTATTTCCTTAGGTGGGTGCATCTCATCTGTCAACTTGTAAGAATCAGTAGTTTGATTTGTCAGGTTTGATTCAGGTCAGTAGACCTGTGCTGAGATGCTCTGATCACTCCTGTGTGCTGCACCGGTGGGTACATGGTAGTATGTGGTCAGGAAGCTCAAGGTGGAAATGGTTTAGGAAGTTAGGTCTGATGAAAGACTGTAGTATGGTGTGTAGCTTAGCACTTCCTAGAAGATGTAGATCTTCAGTTGCCGTGAATTTCTGTTGCAATGGCAATTCACCATTGACCAAAAATATTACAAATGAAGTTAGTCTGTTTCTTACAAGACAAGTTAATTCTGTCTGCAGAGCCTTTCTCTCAATCTCTGTTTGAAGAACAGGCCCAGGTGAGGGGGAAACAACTGACTAATAGCCCTTGATAAAACCTCTACAGGTAAGAGAGCTTCAGGGAGGGAACTGGCAGTAGGAAGTTACTAAATTTTTTTAAAAAAATCTCGAGATTGTTGTCTGGCACTGCAACAAACCTAAACTTCAATAGGGGCATGTATTCAGCCCTCAGATTGCCTTTGTTCTAACAGGTTCAGTTTTTAAAGGTAAATTACTGCTGCTGAATGCTTGCCTTGAAAATTTAAGTGGTTTCTGCATGGACAGTTTATTACGGTATGTGTATAGTTTTGGTAATGGCCAGGAGAATGGGTTTCACAAAAAAATGTAAAGATTGCTCTAATAGTGGTCTGAGGGTTTGCTCCAATTATGTTAAATGCTTTAGTGAATAGGAGAACAACTTGATTTAAAGTGTGGAAAAATCTTTCTCCCTTAAGATATCCCTGCCTCTAGTAAATCTCTCAGATAAGTGTTCCAGTACATTATTTTTGATTAAGTTGATTTTCTATTACAGTATCTGTTTAACTCTTTTACAGAAGTTGTCCAGATGAATTAAGTTGTTCTACTTCTGTGTTAGTGTTGTAATGATAAGACTTTTATCTTGAAACAGTTATTTTTTCCAGCATTTAAAACCCACCTATGAATAAAATACGGACAAGAAATCTTACTATTAATTGCAGGCTGGGAACTGAGGAATAACACCAAATAGTACATTAGGTATAGAGGCCCTCAAGGAACTCATGAACAGAATTTCCTTTGAGGGTTGAAGAGGTGAATTTATTATTAATGCTGAGTGGGTCAAGGTAATTGAATCCTCAAAATTTTAATGTAGTTCAGTTTTGTATAGATTTGTATATATCACTTATTTCCACAGTTGGTTAATTCTGAGTAGCTATCCTCTGAAATTATCAATGAACCACAGAAGTGGATAGCTGTACCGATGATTTATTATTGTAATATACCTGTTTTAATGGCTTAATCACGTTTAGACATAGGTAAAAATGTTTTCTTTTGTTATAAACATGATGTCCAGCCCTATTTTGGTGTTGGAGCATTTATAAAGTTCTAAAATGAAGTGTTTTTTCTACAAACTCCCCAGTCTGGATCGATATGGAGATGTATCTGTAGATACAGAAAAAAACCCCTAAACTATGCATGCCTGTATGTAAGTAGGTTTGTTACCAATAGTACCACATGCACTCTTAATTTTAAATACATGTTTTTTTGTTGTACAGGAATGTTCTATTTAGTATAAATGCAGTCACCAAGGAGGCACTTTACAGGTCAAATATTCTACAGCTTTAAAATTTTGAACTATTTTTATTCAGGGAAAAAGTAAGTTTATTTTATTTGCTGTTATGAAAAACAAACTTGAAAACTTCTGTCTTATCTTCCAGAATAAATTTTACATAGAAACCAAGCTTAACAGAGACTTAAAAGATGACCTTATAAAGCTGTTTACGGAACATGTTGCAGAAAAGCACATTTACAACCTAATGCGTAAGTAAACCTATTGAATTTTTCTTATAATGGGAGTCTGGAAAACCGCAGTGCTTTCAGATATTGCAGAAATCCACAGCAAATAGGGAGAAAATGGCAAATGATTAGTGAACTTAAATACAGTTTCCTTTTTAAGGCATCTGCATGAAGAAATGTGGCACACTTCAAGTGATTTTTTTTTTTTTTTTTTTTTTTTTCCAAAAATATGACTTTGTATGAAGTCATGGTTTTCTTGACTATCTGGGGGAACCAATATGTATTTTTCCTTAGGACTTGTGATTATGAGATAGTGAATGTTTTATTGTCCTGTTGCTTATGCTGTTACTCTTTCATTTCATTACCAAATATTGACAGGTATCATTAAGAATGTGATGTGGTCAAAAGAATTGTGATACCGCTGGGGTTATTGTCATGATGTACTTGAGTATTCCCTGCTAGTTAGTGAACTGCCTAATGCTGACGGCAGTTTCTCTGTTAAGATAATGGATTAATGCAAATAGAATACGCTTCAAGTGCTATGCTTCCTGTTAAGTGCTCCTGTGGGTAACTCCTGTGGCGAACTGCTGAGTTTGCCTGCAGCCTGCCACCCTCAGTGTGTGTTTGTATGAGCGTAGCGACTTTGCTGCTGGCCCCGTTAGCTCGAGAGGGCAATTAGCAAAGGCAGAGATAACCGGACTTGGAATTCAAATTGGAAAAGTTTGCATAGCGGTGAGCAGTTGACCAGCGTGCTCGGAGAATTACAATTGTAGGTGCTTTGTGCAACTGGATAGTTCCTGTGCCCCATGTTGAGTTCAGTATCTAGCCTGGTGTACCCCTTTCTGTGACCCAGCCCAACTGCAGTGTCTCTGTTTTCATTTAGCTGCTCCCCTCCTCTTTTCTCTGAAGCAATTGCTATCTCTGTGCTAAATGGGGACCAAATGATAGGTGATTAGAGTCGAATATATTTCTCTTTTTCCTTTTACTTGGGTAGTAATGGGTAGGAACCCTCTGGGTGAAGAACTGGCTGGATGGCCGGGCCCAAAGAGTGGTGGTGAATAGAGTTTACTCTGGTGGGCGGCCGGTCACGAGCGGTGTTCCCCAGGGCTCAGTGTTGGGGCCAGTTCTGTTTAACATCTTTATCAATGACCTGGACGAAGGGATTGAGTGCACCCTCAGTAAGTTTGCAGATGACACCAAGTTGTGCGGGAGTGTTGATCTGCTTGAGGGTAGGAAGGCTCTGCAGAGGGACCTGGACAGGCTGGGTCGATGGGCCGAGGTCAATTGTATGAGGTTTAACAAGGCTCAGTGCCAGGTCCTGCACTTGGGCCACAGCAACCCCATGCAATGCTACAGGCTTGGGGAAGAGTGGCTGGAAAGCTGCCTGGCAGAAAAGGACCTGGGGGTGTTGGTTGACAGCCGCCAGCAGTGTGCCCAGGTGGCCAAGAAAGCCAATGGCATCCTGGCTTGTATCAAAAATAGCGTGGCCAGCAGGACTAGGGCAGTGATCGTGCCCCTGTACTGGGCACTGGTGAGGCCGCACCTCGAATGCTGTGTTCAGTGTTGGGCCCCTCACTACAAGAGAGACATTGAGGGGCTGGAGCGTGTCCAGAGAAGGCAACAAAGCTGGGGAAGGGTCTGGAGCACAAGGCTGATGGGGAGCGGCTGAGGGAACTGGGGTTGTTCAGCCTGGAGAAAAGGAGGCTGAGGGGAGACCTTATTGCTCTCCACAACTACCTGAAAGGAGGTTGTAGAGAGGTGGGGGTTGGTCTCTTCTCCCAGGTAACAAGTGATAGGACAAGAGGAAATGGCCTCAAGTTGTGCCAGGGGAGGTTTAGACTGGATATTAGGAAATTTTACTTCACTGAAAGGGTCATTGAGGCTGCCCAGGGAAGTGGTTGAGTCGCCATCCTTGGAGGTATTTAAAGGACGTTTGGATGAGGTGCTTAGGGACATGGTGTAGTGGTGGTCTTGGTAGTGTTAGGTTTACAGTTGGACTCGATGATCTTAAAGGTCTTTTCCAACCTATACGATTCTGTGATTCTGTAATGCCTTTCTCTCTCCAGCGAGGGGCTGGGGGAAAGGAGCTTTGCTATGTTTTTTAGGGTCACTGTGAGTTGGTGTCCTGGGAGAAGGGTGGGTGAACAAGGTGACTACCCTGAGGTCAGGGAGCCTGGTACCCTAGAATGATGGGAGATCATCAGCTCTGATGCCATCTTGTTCTTGCTGTTTGGAAGAGTCTCCCTAAGAAGAGCTTTTAGCCATGTAGCAGATCAGATCACCTTGGAAATAGGACAATGAGGAATGCCCACCCATGGACCTGATGTTTTATTTTGTGCCAAAGAGGTTTAATGGTATCATGAAACCTGGTAAAATGATTGCTGCAACAGGATCACGGAAAATTCAGCTGATACTGCCTTAAAATTAGATACATTTAATTTTAATTCTATGCATTTTTTCAGGCAATGAAAACATTAATGTGATTTTTTTTTTTTCCCCCCCAATAACAAAGCAAAGGTAACACCAGTCAAATCTTTAGAACATAAGTAATGTCAGATGTGTGTTTCTATGTAATTCGTTTTCTGTGGATGATAATACGAGAATCAAATAGAAATTGCAGATGAACTATTAAAAGGAGAAGACCTGTGGCTGTGTGTGTGAAATCTGAAATACTTCTCCCCAGCTCTGTGTTACTTGCAGAAGTAAAATTAAAAGAAAACATTGAAAAATAAAAATAAGCTGTCACCGACTGTGTTGCTGTATATGGGGTCTATTGTTTAATGAGCAACTTCCTTGGATTTCATTTCAGTCTTACCATCAGTTTATTAAAACTAAGTTATTTAGTTTTTATCTTACTTAGAAGTAAGATAATGTATATAGACATGTATAAACTCCTAACTGTGATCTGACTTGGTTAAATCTTGGATAATAGGATCTTTAAATTGAGTTAATCAGCTGTTCTTTCTATCTTGCTGAAATTCAGACCATAATAGCTAAGAATATTACCTTCATTTTTGGAAGTGTGAGGGCCCTATGAAAGTAGGATATAAGTCAGTGTTTGTTAATTACTTTACTTCCTGATGTCATTGTCAGTGTGTGGTACTCTCCTGATATTTGATATAGATTTGGTTCAACCGAAAAGTGGTTTTGTATTATGAGGGGGGGAAAAAAATAAGGTTTTGAGTGGGTATGCGTAGGAAATTAAAGCCAATGAAATTGTGGTCTATATAGAGAAATGGAATCCTGGTGCTGTTTTTTAAAGAGATGCTGCAGCTGCCACTTCTGTGAGAAGAAGCATGCCTTCCCTCTATTTAAAAAAAAAAAAAAAAAAAAAAAAAACCAAAACCCCAACAAAATCAGTTTAATCAGTTTGTGATCTAGACTCAGAGGACAAGAATAACATCTGCTCTTGCTCTTGAAATTTGTTGCTATGTTTTTTTTGTACGAAGGGTTTTTTGTTAGTAGTATCTTGTCATTCTATCGGAGCCTGGAAGCTGGGATTTCTATTTGAAGTTGTGTTCAGGAAGGACTGTAAGTACGTTTCAGGTTCATTTGATTTAAGAAAAAGATCCCACTCCACTTCAAAAGATGGGAAGAAAAAAAAGTCAGAAAAGCAGTGCAGCACAGGCCTCTCCCTTCGTGTTTGATCTTGCTCAAACTCCCACTGGTTGAGTTGGCCCTAGTCCCTGTGCTGTGTGGTTGAAGGCAGGAAGATGCAAAATGAACTCCTGGTACAGTGGTCTCTGTGGTGGGAAGACTTATCTGAGCACTTAGTTGCAGAAAATGGAGTGGTTAAGGTGTGAATTCATTATTTACAGAAGAAATATTGCCTAAGTGAACTTGGACAAATTTTGCCTGCATAAACACCGATTTAGTTCCTTTTTTTTGATAGAGGAAATGTTTTGTTTTTAAAAAAACCAAACTCTACTATCTAGAGCACTTCTGAGCAGTTAAATACATAAAAATTATATGATATACAGATCCATGAACACAGTTGTGTTTGTGAAAAACTTTTACACTCACACATATTTATCAAGTCAATGCTCTTCAAATTAAAGTGGATACATTTGAACTAAGTGAATATAACCTGCTTATTTTCCTTACAAAGCCAAAGCTGGCTCTTGCTGATAAGACTGCTGTATTAAATGGCTTGGGAGAAGTTGCTATGTGCAGAACTACTTAACTGGATGTAACAAGCAAAGATATAGCATCTTATTTACAAGAAGCTTTGGAAGTGGGGAGGGGGGAAGTGCAGATAATATCCCTGTGTCACTAGGGAAGGGGTGTTGGAGAATGTTGTCTTTTTTTTCCTGCTAGAGTCCTGCATGAGATGACTTGTAAGCAGTAAAATTCAGAAATATGAGGTTTTTTTCTCCTTATGCAGCCACTGTCTTTTCTGGTAGGTTAGACCTGGGTTTCCCGGACTGTAATCTCAGTGCCCTGGAAACATCCTGCCTGTTTGTTCTTGTGTTTAGAAGAATGGCAATTATTGTAAACTTTAACTGTCTTCAGTGGTGAAAATGAGTAACAGCTCCTGAAACTCTATACTTTAAGTACTTGCAGTAGGTAAAATTCAATGACAGAGAGTATTTGCAAGTAACTGGTATTCTTCTCTTTTTTGATATTGGCAGCTTAGTGCCCAAAACAAGCTTGTTTTTAAATCTAACAAAAGAGAAAAGCTATTAAGAGGGTACTGTTGTTTCTGGTTGGTGGATAGATCACTTGGTTTCCAATTACAATTGTTTGCAATTATCCCGTTCTCTTTCCAGAAACGAAAGAAAGGAAGGTGAGCGCTAGGCTGGAATCCTGGTCTGGGAGGGTTGATGAGGTTCTCAACATCTCAATATTGAGAAGAAAAGTAACAATAACTTAAACTCATCATAAACTTTGTCGTGGTTTAACCTGGCAGGCAGCTAAGGAGCACACAGCCATTTGCTCCCCGCCCTCCCCCACAGTGGGATGGGGGAGAGACTTGGAAAAAAGGTAAAACTCGTGGGTTGAGATAAAGACAATTTAATAGGACAGAAAACGAAGGGAAATAATAATAATGAGAAAAGGATATACAAAACAAGTGATGCACAATGCAATTGCTAACCACCTGCTGACTGATGCCCAGCCAGTTCCCGAGCAGTGGCCATGCCCCCCGCCCCGGCCAACTGCCCCCAGTTTTTTGTTCAGCATGACGCCATATGGTATGGAATAGCCCTTTGGCCAGTTTGGGTCAGCTGTCCTAGCTGTGTCCCCTCCCAGCTTCTTGGGTACCTCCAGCCTCCTGTCCAGCAGGGCAGTACGAGAAGCTGAAACGTCCTTGACTTAGTGTAAGCACTGCTTAGCAACAACTAAAACATCAGTGTGCTATCAACATTATTCTTATCCCAAATCCAAAACACAGCACTATACCAGCTACTAGGAAGAAAATTAACCCTATCCCAGCTGAAACCAGGACAAGGTGAAAGTGGTTTTAGAAGGCAGTCTGAGGAAAAGAATACTCCTTATTCTTTGCTTACAACGGTGTTTGTGGTGGAAGTAGGATGTATCAGGTTGGTTACAGCACTTCCAAATAAGTAGTAGCCTTAGCATACCACTGTAGTACTTACGCCATTTCTATCTGTGTGTGTGTGAGCTGTTTCTTTCCTTCCATGTTAGTATTTTGAGTTCAGGAAGTGGTTTATACTCTTGCAGGAGCAATGTACTGGTAGGTATCATTCTGTATGAGCTGGTTCTTTCCAAAGAAGCATCTACCTGTACTACTGGATAGAAGTTACTCAACTTGGAAGTCAAGTGACCTCTGTCAGAGGGAAAACTGCTTTCTTCAACACTTCTGATTTTGTTCCTATTGACTGGGGTAAGCAATGGATGTTTGCGTGTTCCCATCTTTGATCTACTCTGTCAGGAATAGATCATAGAAACAGATCCTTTTTATCTAGAGGAAAGGAAACCTCTTGGACCATGGCAAAAATGCTATGGGATAAAAAGGGCCCAGGACTTCATGGGTCTTAAAACTGTTATCAGGATCCAAGGTGATAACGCACCTTGTGAATGAGTCAATTTCCTGAAATTTACTGATTTAGAACTAGATCATGGGCTTGAAAACATGTGAAATTTAGGCAAAATTATTACTGAGGATTAAAGCATTAGATCTCAACTTTTGGCTGTCTAGTTTTTTGTTCATTGTATATATCAAGATAATTACAGAATTAACTACTGAAACCTGGGGATACAGAGCAGTTATCTGTATGTAGATTCTAATAGCACGTAGGCAATTGTTGAATGTAGTTTTCCATGTCAGTGCTTGTGCCAGTTCAGACCTAAGACCCAGAGTAAAAATGTATCACATGTATTCACCAAAAGTAGCAGCTTTTCTCATGGTTTTCCAAGAAAAAAAAAATCTTTGTAAGAGGAGGGGGAGGAATCACAGCCTATTTCATTATGTTTGCAGTTTCTAATTAGTTACTGGGAAAAACTTTTCTCTGGAGACTCTTACATATGACAGCTTCATTTCTTCCCAGTTATGTTACTTGGATTCAGCTGAGGTGAAGAAATCTTGCTGCTCCATTTTCTTAATTTTTTTTTTTTTTTTCCTGGAGGTATATTATAGTTCAAGGGCCGTTTGGTGCAGCAGGAAAGCTATTTCCACTGCATTGGTGCTTTCTGAAAAGTACCAGAAAAGTTAACTTGAAAGTTGGAGAAGGTTGCTAACAGCTTTCTGATGATGAAGTTGTGCAACTGTCCTTTTTGGTTGCAGCAGGTACAAAAGGCTGAAGATGTTGTCTACCTGGACTTTAGTAAAACCTTTGACACCATTTCCCACAGTATTCTCCTAGAAAAACTGACGGCTCATGGCTTAGGCGAGTGTACTCTTCGCTGGGTAAAAACCTGGCTGGGTGGCGGAGCCCAGAGAGTTGTGGTGAATGGAGTTAAACCCAGTTGGTGGCCAGTCACAAGCGGTGTTCCCAGGGCTCAGTTATGGGGCCAGTTCTGTTTAATATCTTTATCAATGATCTGGACGAAGGGATCGAGTGCACCCTCAGTAAGTTTGCAGATGACACCAAGTTGGGTGGGAGCATTGATCTGCTTGAGGGTAGGAAGGCTCTAGAGAGGGATCTGGACAGGTTGGATCAATGGGCTGGGGCCAATTGTATGAGGTTCAACAAGGCCAAGTGCAAGGTCCTGCACTTGGGCCACAGCAACCCCATGCAACGCTACAGGCTTGGGGAAGAGTGGCTGGAAAGCTGTCTGGTGGAAAAGGACCTGGGAGTGTTGGTTGACAGCTGGCTGAATATGCGCTGGCAGTGTGCCCAGGTGGCCAAAAAAGCCAATGGCATCCTGGCTTGTATCAAAAATAGCGTGGCCAGCAGGAGTAGGGAAGTGATTGTCCCCCTGTACTCAGCACTGGTGAGGCCGCACCTCGAATGCTGTGTTCAGTGTTGGGCCCCTCACTCCAAGAGAGACATTGAGGTGCTGGAGCGTGTCCAGAGAAGGGCAACGAAGCTGGTGAAGGGTCTGGAGCACAAGTCTGATGGGGAGTGGCTGAGGGACCTGGGGTTGTTTAGCCTGGAGAAAAGGAGGCTGAGGGGAGACCTTATTGCTCTCCACAACTACCTGAAAGGAGGTTGTAGAGAGGTGGGGGTCGGTCTCTTCTCCCAAGTAACAAGCCATAGGACGAGAAGAAATGGCCTCAAGTTGCTCCAGGGGAGGTTTAGATTGGATATTAGGAAAAATGTCTTCACCAAAAGGGTGGTCAAGCATTGGAACAGGCTGCCCAGAGAGGTGGTGGAGTCACCATCCCTGGAGGAGTTCAAAAAACGTGTAGATGTGGCACTTTGGGACATGGTTTAGTAGGCATGGAGGTGTTGGGTTAATGGTTGGACTTGATGAGCTTAAAGGTCTTTTCCAACCTTAATGATTCTGTGATTCTATGAAATCTAATGCAAAATTACAGAGAATGAATCAAGTGTTGCTAAATATAGCAGGGAGCACATTTCCTTTGCAGACATTTGCCTCTTGTTTGTGCAGTGGGTAAGCAGGAGAGGGTGTGTTGCTCTGTGGGCACCCAGACCTACATACTTAGCAGATGTGTTTTGCTGTGTTGACTTCCAGAAGCCTGTTGATGTCAGTGAAGCAAGGGACCCTCATCTCTTTGGCTGCATACTGCTATGACATAATGCCTTTTGTTAATAAATTCCATAGCTAGCTTTTGTTTGTGCATACCCCAGGGGAAGAGGAGCAGTAAAAAAGGCTGAGAGAAGGACTGTGATTGATGCCAGGTTCATAGCCTGACTATACAGCTACGATAGAGAACACAGGGTTTATTTTGATGTGTTGGGTTTTTTTATTCACTCCTCACCCCTTGGCAGAGATAGATAAGGAAAAGATGGATTGGATTGACTTTTTCCCTGCTCTAGTTGGTATTTCTTTTTTCGCTCCTCCATTTTGACATCTGTCTTAAATGATCTGCATATGAGAAGCAAGCTGTCATTGCCTTGACCCACAAACTGCAGAGAAAATCCTCTGAAAAAGGGGGAAACACTCTTGTTAGTTTTCAGCTTCTTACTGAAAGCATTGCCCCCACCCTTTTTGTATGCTGCCCTTCTAGATTTACATTTAAGAAGTTGTTGTTCTTTGTGCTTCTCATTTCCATGTCAGATCTAATGCTTATGCTTCTTAAGGAGATAGCAGTTAGTTTCATAAATTATCTTGTTCTTGAATGGCTGTACTGAGTTGGATCAAAAGTTAGTGTAGCCCGTGCCCTGGTCTTGGCAAAAATGCATAGAGCATCATTATAGGTTTGGTGCAGCAGAAGTTCGATGACCATGGGTTTATATCTTGAAAGGTATGTGCCCTGTAGGAAGAGCTGAATGTTTCCTTGCATGGTTTAGGCTACATCTACATTAATAAGTGGTGTGATGTAAAGGGAGCAGATCTACAGAGTATGAAACACCTACATGTTGGTGTTGAGGACTCATTGTTCACCTTTACATGCGTTCTGCAGAGTTTTATTTCACACTTGCTAATGTCTGGTCCTGTGGACAAAATGCCAGTTAGTAGCTCGAGCACACCTGGTTTAATCTTGCCCAAAGGGAATTAAGTTAATACGCTCCAAGGCAGCTCTGTCATATGAACCAAGGAGCAGTAAGTGGGGATGATCAGTGAATTTGCTTCAAAAGCACATTTCTAATCTGAACCCAAGCATTAATATAGAATCTTCCCTTAAGCATTTGAAATCACTATTGTTTTTTTCTTTGAGAGACAGAGTGACTACTGTGATGGCAGAAGCATTATGTTGTTAGTCCCATGTTTTTAAATTTTAAATTTTTTATTTTTAATTTTTAAAAAAATCCCAAGATTGCTCAGGCTCTTTCCTTCTGAAATATTGGATGTTGCTCAGTCCCTAGACACTGCTTTGCTTACTGATTTTGCACACTAATGAAAAAAGTATGAGAAGAAAATCTGCACAACTTTACTCTGTCACCTTCATAAAGATATGTTTCTTGCTTTTTAAGTTTCAGATTGATACAGAAAAGAAATTGGTTGATTCCTTAAAAAAAAAAAAAAAAAAGCAGCATTACTTGCCTGTGGGGTAACTTGCTCTCTGTCTCTAGAATCAGCCTATGTGTCTGGATAGGTAAAATGAAATTAGAAGATTCCTTCCTGAGGGCCTTAAAAATGATGCAAGGTATCAGAGCACTAGGAGAAAATACTGATCTATTCCAGTGTATTTGTACCGGACTAAAACGGGGTGATTTCTGTTAGAATTCCTCTACATTAAGAAGCTAATTTACTTTTTTCCAGCTATAAAGCTTTTGAAATACTAGCTTTGGACAGCAAATGTTTTGGGGGGCAAGTGGATTCTATAGCATAAAAGGTCCTTTTTGAGATGTAGGGAAGGGATGCATTTATTATAAAGTTCTTCATTAAAAGTAATTTTTAAAGATTTTTGTGCACCTACAGGATTGTGCATCTGTTCAGTGTTTAATTTCTGGCTTATTCTACATAGGCAAATAGTTTAATCCCATTACCTCCACTTCAAATTCCCATTCTAACCTTAAAACAATGTTTTCCTTCTTTCCTTCCTTTCTGTCTTCATTCCAAATATTGGCAGACACAGATAACTGACAGTGAAAATCAACGGCAGTATGTTTCACTTTTTTCCCACTGCGGAGTGTGTGCTGGGATGCTGCTATTGCAGGATGATCGGCCATTCCTTCTTCAAAACACTGAATTGGCACGTTAATGTCGGTCTGTTCTTAGACCTCAGCAGGTATCCCTACACTCTCAAGGGCTGTATAGGATAGCTTTTGTAGCTATTAATCTTTCTTATACCATCTGTGCTTTGTAAGTCTGATGGAATAATCCAGAATAAAACACTCACCAGTTGAAGGGTGGTATCACTAATATTGAAGTGGTAGCTGTGATTTGACAGGGCTACGTAATTGTATTGTAACCATATTGAAACAGTACTGTTACCAAGTATTATAGAATATGCTCATATTCTTTAAAGAACACTTAATCTACACATGAATTTTGTCCCTCAACTAAACTTTTCATCAAAGAACTAAGTTATTTTAAAAAGTTGCAGCTGTGTTTCTTCTTTTTTTTGTTTCATGTTGATTAAGTTGCAGCACCTCAAAGTAAGGCAGTTTTTTAATTGGAAAATATAGTCTCAAATAACAACTGTCATGTTTAATCTGGCTCCTTGGTAAAGAAATAGGAATAATGTTCCCATTTCAGTAAGCCTTCATAAAATTGTAAACATGAAAATATCACCTTATTTTCCAGTTATAGAATTCCAAAAGTCTATATTTCTACATTTATAGCTTTGTTTTTCATATTTATTCTTGTTACAACACTGAATATTTTCCATGTGATTAAGACTTGGAAATTTTATTTTGTAGCATTTTTATTAGATACTTAATAAAACTTTTGAGCTATGTAATGAGTATTTTAAAAGTAATCTGTGGCTTTATTAAATGCCTAGTGGCAAACACTTAGTAATAAATACAACTTTTTATGTGTTTTTTTTCTAATCTACATTTTAATTCATTACAAACTTTTGAAGAATTTAAGTTGCTAAAAATTTATTTTTAGTTCTGTTTAAAGGAAAATAAAAATGCAGAATCATGAGGAGTTTGATGTAACTGCAAACGTGAGGGTTAAGCCAGAGGGAAGGTTGATTTTCATGCAAAAAGCTTTTGAAGTTCTAGATCGATAGTTAACATGTACAAATTGTACCCGGGTTAAAGTAATGAAAAGATAATATACGATCAAGCTTCATCAGTCAATTTAATAATAAAATAGGCAGCAGGTAAAAAAACCCCAGCAAACCCAAAACACCAAAGAACAAAAAACAAACAAACAAAACCCAAAAAACCAAGCAGCCTCCCAAAAAACCTCAGCTCACAACAACAACAAAAACCTGCAGCCACATCTTGGACGCCAGCTGTAGTGGTTCCCTTGCTATTTAATTGCTGTTGGCATGTGGGGTTCAATCAAGTGCTTTGCATGGACTGGATTGGGGAGTAAAGTTGGGATATGGGAACCACGTTCAAGGTGAATCTGATGTTATCACAGTGAAGTAGAAGGGTGTGTGTGGCCAGATGGACCTGATATAATTTAGCTGAGAGAAAGGTAATTTATTATACTATGGATTTGACTACATGTGATCTGATGATATTCCTAAAGGGCAGAACTGCCAGCTGAGCCTGTGCTATTAAGGTTTGCTTAGGCGGTGCACTGGTGATAGCTCCATCGTTACTGCTGTGCATCGCTGTGTATCTCACTTACAGTTGTGTAAGGGCTCAAGTTCTGTGGAAGTATTAGAGTTGTTATTCTGCAAAATAATGTAACTATTGCACGCGTATTGGAATTAAGTACTAAAGAGCACGGTTTGTACAATGGGATAAAGATCTCCAGAATACATTTGTTTTACTTTGCAGTTTCATTAAGCAATCAGTTCTGTTTCTGTTGAAGACTGGCGAGCAGCAGCTGACTAATGCCTTAGTTGTGGAAGCTGTTGGAATTGCTTTTAATAGGAATACACTTTATAATTTTTTTAAGTGCATTGTTGCATAATTACAACTTTGAACACATCTGCCTAAGCCATACTTATGTATGATTTGTTAAAATACCTTACTTTGAAGTTCTATTAGTTTACTGCAAAGGGAAGAGAAAATTCTTGTGCACTAACATGCAAAAGTTTCAGTGTTCTGCCAGAAAAATTACATCTTTGCCAAGCAAAAGAAATCTATTTTGAAAGGAATCTTGAAGAATAGAAAAAGATTTTTAGAATAGCTAACTCTTAGTTTTTGCAAGTGAATCTTGAGTTATGAACAAGTGAGTTTGAACTTGTTAAGATATCATCTGCTACTCCTGGAATTACTGGGGTCCCAGATCTTGCCCCAAGTACCCCACTGTAATTAGGACTAGCTTAAATCTTCATCGAGGGACAAGCTTCTTCAGTGTTACTGTGCAATAATGGAGTAAGTCGGTTACTGCAGAGTATCTGCAGGTTCATGCCTCACTTACTCCAATATAGTTCATCCACCGTTCCTCAAAAAAATCCTGAGGCCATTCTGGGTATTGTGTCTTACCTTGGTTCAACAGTATTTCAAAGCATCTTGTATCTTTCTGCAATTGAAGCATTTCATCATGGGAACCCACGCTTCTCTTCTTTGATTCTGCCATGAGTTATTTTTAAGACTATTTGCAGGTTAATTAACTTCTTTACATACTGGCTACTTAGTCTGTAAAATGCAGTATTAGTTCATAAACACTGTGGAGGTGGTCAGACAGTATCATAGTGTCATTACCGCTGTCATTCGTCTGAGGTTTAGTTTTATCCTGCCTCACCCTGCTCCATCTTTGTAAGTGCTGCAGGTGGAGTTTCTGGGGGTAGGTAGAAGGAGTCTGTGCAACTGCTGTGTTGCAGAGTCTCATTAATTATTCCAATAAAGCAAGAGCCAAAACCCTAATATTTGGAGGTCTTTTGTAAGATTGTAAAATAACAACAGAGGTAACTTCAGCATGTCTGGCACAGCTGTTTCTATTCCTTGAGTTTAAGTGACACTCTCTTAAGAAGTAATATAGGATTGATTGTTTAGGTAGGTTTCATTGCAAAACTGAAGATGAATTTGTGCGTGAAAATTTTACATCTTTTATCTATTTACATCTTTGTCTATAAACCTGCATTGAGATTTTTCGGATCTATCCAAAGAGAGGAGTCTTGTTCATTCTTATGGAAATCATTCTGAAAATACATATCCTACAGCAGTGCTATTCATTCTTCAGGTATTGATATCTAGCTTTTGGAAAAGGTGTAGGCTGGATTAGTTTATACTGTATGGTTTAATGAATAGTATATTCTTTTAGGTCTTTTTTATTGAGAAACAGGAAATATATGACATTACTTTGTTATATTGTTGTTGAATATAATACCATCATGCTTGTATTTATTGACCGTAAATCAAGAGTGAGCAATTTAAGTTTGCATTGTAGCAGGTGGTGTATGCAGTTGCAGAAACAAAGATAAGAAATGTTACTTTCTGAAGCTGCAATGAAGTGATGAAGATGATATTTCTGTAGGGTTGATCTCCAGGTGAATTCTTCCACTGATTTTATTCATGAAATCCCTTTCTAATGCCAGATGATATGGTCAGTAATCTAGAACAGAAACAAGTGGATGCTTATTATACTTGCTTTATGTTGCAAACACATCTGTTCATGTTATCTCAAAGGATCACAATTGAAATGAGCCTCATGGGTGAATATTACCTTAAAAAAGTGACAAATAGTATTGCATGTTTATAATGGTGAACTATACTCAAGGTGTGGACTATGCTCTTAAACTATTGCTTGTACAAATAATTCTGTTGGTCAGCACCTTGAACAGTGCTGGGAGTGCTGTGGGGGTTTCCATTAGCTGGAAGGGAAGAAGAAAGGGTGGAACATCTTGCACCCCCAGCATGTCTCCAGTACCACGGGCTAAGAGGAATGAGGTGGGCTGCCAGTCTGGTGAGCTCATCACTTCTTATCTTTGATCCATATATACCATAAAATAAAAGTTTTATTTCTCTGCCATCTACTTGTTCTCTTTTATTAAAAAAAAAAAAATATTGAACGAAGACAGTACATACGACTGCTCAGAGTATAGGCACTGTATTTCAGATTTTATCCATAGATGGAATAAGTGTGGCTTGCAATTTTCCGTTTACTCAGAGGTATTCTAGTCGTCAGACACCCTCTAGTTAGTTATGTAGTTGTGGGCAGCTTCCGTTAACACCTGTGTTTGTCCCCAAAGCAACTCTGAATAACTTCTTTCTCTCCCACAGTATGTCCTGTACATGTACAGTTATATAAAGTAGCTTCTGAAATATTTTTTAATTGCTTTTGCTAGTTATAACTTGGACACTGCTGAGAGCACAATTTTCAGTTTATCAGGAATAAATTCAAGAAGCTATGTTAATTTAATTTTCTTAACATCTTTCAAAATGGTCAAGTGACTTTTAACTGGACTTTGTGGTCTTTATGTCAGTATTAATTGCTAGGCTTATTTTGTTTTAAATTTGTTATACATAATTTTAGGAATATAATTTGATGTCTACATATGAAGAACAAATTTACAGTTCTCTGGACGCTTTGGAGATCTATTGGTGAAGCTTAGGCTGAAGTAGCTACAGTCTAATTAAATATATATATATGTATATACACACACTGTTTGGATTGGGCATTACTGTTGCATATCTTCCTTTAAAAAGGGCATAATGCTTTATATCTTATGATTTGCAACTTTCTTGGCTGCCAAGAGTCTGTTTGAAAAATCTTTAGGAAATAGGCTGTAAATATGTCATTACAAAACAAATCACAGGTTCTCACCCCCTCAAGGCTTCAGCTGAAAGGAGCATGCACTTTTAAGATGGTTCTTTGTAAAATAAATTCATCTGTAACAGTTAAATATAACAACTCTGATTACTTAGAGGTTAGAAAAAATACTTTCTTTTTTAATCTCCCTATTACATGAGTCACTTAAACAGTTTCAGAAAGAACATGCTACTGAAGATTTATCTTCTTATGGCAAGTGCTATAGTGGCAGATGCTGAAGCTAGAACTAGAGATGCTCTGAAGCTTAAAAAGCAGAGTCTCTGCAATGTAAGCACAAGAGATATGCCCTTTAGGTAGAATTGTAAGAGTAATTTCTCCTCTACATGGCGGGTACAAAAAGGTGTATATATTGCTCAACTCCTTTGTAGAGGAATAAAAAGTGAAGTGAGAGGCAGCAGTTGGTTTAAACCTTGATTTCTTCTTCTTTTTTTTTTTTTTTTTTTTTTTGGTGTTTCTGTAGTTCAGATGTGTGTACAAACCTCAAATAAATACAAGGCAGGATAAAGGCCTGGATATCGTAATATAAGCAGTAAATCTGCTACTGCCAGGTTTTTCCACAAGAGGAAGATGCAATTATTGCAATGTTTACTACAGAAGATACCGAGAATGAAATAAAAATGTTCATTTGTGTTTAAGAGAGCAACTTTTCTTATTTGATTTTTACTGGTTTTTTTTTTTTACACTACTTGTACTTCATTCATAGACTTTCAATCCATCCTTAGTTTTATATACAAGTTGCTAAATACTGTAAAGCAAGGATTTGTGGATCTCTAGGTGTTTAGCATACTCAGTGTGAGAGTGCTTCTAAAAATAAATTGTTTACTTCAGTTCTGCATCTGAATACTTAGAACCATCGCTTGCTTGGTTTTTCCTCACAACTCCTGCTGCCTGTCTGAAAATGGATGAAAAATAAGTTATTTCACATTTTCATCATACATAATTTGAACAGAATACTTCTATTTAAAGGTGATGTTTTATTACTCTTGAGAATTAAGTTGTCAGTCAGATGCCTGTCTATTTCCTTTGTGAGGACATCAGATAACAAAAAAAGCACAACTACTGTATTTCTTTGATTCAAAAATGTATGTGTAAGAGCCTATATTTCTTGATTAGAAAAATTGCTAATTCTATTAATTTTATTTCAGCTTTACTTTTGGAAGCTCAGTCAACACCGTTTCAAATAACTCCTTCAACCATGGCAAATATTGTGAAAGGCCTGTATACACTACGACCAGGTAAAAAAGAAAAAAGTTTCGGGGGGGGGGGGTCTCGTACTGTGGTTGTGTTATGTTTTCCTAAATACCTATGCGGTTGCCATCTGTCTAATGCACATTTAACAAACAAATGTGTGTTGTGTTCTGTCCATCATAATTCTTAGTTGTACTGTGCAAAGGCCCTGGTTCTTCTTCTTGCCCATCTCTGTGACCTGCACAAGGTACCATCTGAATACCAAGTTCATTTTAAAAAAACACAACCTTCTGCTCTGGAGACAAAGGGAAGACCTATTTCTTTTGCTCGCAGAAATAAAGAAAAAAGGCTGTTTAGTGAGTTAGTCATGGCAGAAGTTTAGAAGTATTGAAATGGTAAAAGTTATATTGTGAGTCACACTTGAAATGGCCAGATCTTTGACATGAGATGAAAGGACTGTTTCTTCTATGAAGCCATTATTTGGTTGGTATTATTTCATGGAACAGCTTAATTTAACTCAGGAGTACATCATGACTTCTTGTGCAACAACAATTATGTTGAAAGGAAAATGGTGTTGCAAATTTTAATCAATTTTGTACCAAAATCTTTGGTTCTGTAAGTTTTGGAGAACTGAGTAGAGCTCTAGCCTGTGTTTGAAAAGACTTTAGAAACAGGAAGTATTCAAAATATCCATAAATAAATGGTACCTGCTTTCCTTCCTTTTACAATACTGGTACTTTCTTCTTACTTTGTTGTGACTGAGAGAAGGACTGTGTCTAAGATTCAGTCTATTTTTGCTTTGCAATCACCATTTATAGAAATAGAAATGAGGATGGGAAAGCTTTACAAAAAGCTTTAGTGCAATGTTTAGCATGTATATAAGCCAGGAATGTGGTGGACCCTCCATTTACAAAATGTGTGGATAAAGCACTTTCAGTAAGGAAGGATTATTTTTACAACAGGAAAATTAACATCCTACCATCATTTTTAAGGCAATACTAATTTCATTTTTATAAACTGTTCAGTACCAGAGAAAGGAAGGTTGTATATATAAGCATAAAAATATAATTCTTTTGAAAGCAGCTCAGTATGGTTTTTGTGTACCACACTTAATATTGTAGGCGATGGACTTGTGATTTCCCAGTTTTCCACTTCAGATGATCCCTGTCTTGCTCTCTACTTCACAACACAACAGATTCTGGTTTGGGTTGGTATCATGGGCCTAATCAGATTTTTGAATAGTTGTCTTGTGTCTGTAAGATACTCAAGTATAAAAATTGTTCCTACGGTTTGTGATACATGCTTTCCACAGCCAGGCAGGAAGACCCAAGTGCTTGACTTCAAGCAATTGCTTAAACAGATACACATTTGCTCTAATTACCTGCTCCTCAAACTTCTCAGCCTGTGAGAAAATGAGGAACTTTAATGTCATTCCAACCAGAAGAGCACAGGATAGGCTTCTTGATGTAAAAGGCTGTTCTTTGGTGGTGCCGGTTCTTGAGGATGAATTCTGAAACAATCAGGGCAAGAGTTCCTCTGAGGTAGTGCTTCTCACTTATTGTGTGGGACGTGCTCCATTGGATGTATCATGGGGACGGGTGAGCAGATAACTGGGGAAGTAAAGCAGAAGATGTGGCTGGGGGAGGTGCTGGGGGATTAGAACAGCTCTGGGAAGTGTCTGTTTAGGCAGTGCAGAGAACAAAAGGAGAAGCAATGTTGATGTGGCTGGTGTCCATGAACTTTCTCTTCTTTTTCTCTTCTTTTACTTTCTTTTCAAGTTGAAAGTACTTGGCAGCTGTTAGACTTCAAATCTTGCCAGAAAAGACTGTCTTCTAATTCTAGCTCCAGTATGTGGTGGCTGCAGTAGAAAACACTGAAGTATGGGCAGGTGCTCAGGCTGCTAGTTGGCCCACTTGGATTTAATCTGAAATACTCTTTTCACCTCACCTGTAATGATCTGGCAGTGTCATGAAATAGCCTACCACAGTATTTCATGCTGTGAGTTCCAAGTTAGTTTATTAGCTTGGCTAAATTATTCAGTAGCAGTAGGTTTTTAGTAGGTAACACGTTCTACGTGGTACCTTTTTACTGTATTTCATAAGACAAAAAGTGCCGTTTCATGTCTGTAGAGGTCTGTGGTTTGGGGTGGTTTTTTTGTTTGTTTGTTTGTTTTTTTTTAATCAAGCGCTGCTATGATCTGGGGGATCTGGGGAACTACAGGCCTGTCCGTCTGACCTCTATGCTGGGGAAGGTTATGGAGCAGATCATCTTGAATGCCATCATAAGGCATGTAGAGGACAACCAGGTGATCAGGCCTAGCCAGCATGGGTTTATGAAAGGCAGGTCCTGCTTGACCAACCTGATCTCCTTCTGTGACAAGGTGACCCACTCAGTGGATGAGGGAAAGGCTGTAGATGTTGTCTACCTGGACTTTAGTAAAGGCTTTGACACCATTTCCCACAGCATTCTCCTGAAGAAACTAGCTGCTCATGGCTTGGACGGGTGTACTCTTCGCTGGGTAGAAACCTGGCTGGATGGCCAGGCCCAGAGAGTTGTGGTGAATGGAGTTAAACCCAGTTGGCCGCTGGTCACAAGCGGTGTTCCCCAGAGCTCAGTTTTGGGGCCAGTTCTGTTTAATATCTTTATCAATGATCTGGACAAGGGGATTGAGTGTACTCTCAGTGAGTTTGCAGACGACACCGAGTTGGGTGGGAGCATTGATCTGCTTGAGGGTGGGAAGGCTCTGCAGAGGGACCTGGACAGGCTGGGTCGATGGGCTGAGGTCAATTGTATGAGGTTTAACAAGGCCAAGTGCAAGGTCCTGCACTTGGGCCACAGCAACCCCATGCAAAGCTACAGGCTTGGGGAAGAGTGGCTGGAAAGCTGCCCAGCAGAAAAGGACCTGGGGGTGTTGGTTGACAGCTGGCTGAATATGAGCCAGCAGTGTGCTCAGGTGGCCAAGAAGGCCAGTGGCATCCTGGCTTGTATCAGAAACAGGGTGGCCAGCAGGAGTAGGGAAGTGATTGTCCCCCTGTACTTGGCACTGGTGAGGCTGCACCTCGAATGCTGTGTTCAGTTTTGGGCCCCTCACTACAAGAGAGACATTGAGGGGCTGGAGCGTGTCCAGAGAAGGCAACGAAGCTGGTGAAGGGTCTGGAGCAGAAGTCTGATGGGGAGCGGCTGAGGGACCTGGGGTTGTTTAGCCTGGAGAAAAGGAGGCTGAGGGGAGACCTTATTGCTCTCCACAACTACCTGAAAGGAGGGTGTAGAGAGGTGGGGGTCGGTCTCTTCTCCCAGGTAACAAGTGATAGGACAAGAGGAAACGGCCTCAAGTTGAGCCAGGGGAGGTTTAGACTGGATATTAGGAAAAAATTCTTTACTGAAAGGGTTATCAAGCGTTGGAACAGGCTGCCCAGGGAAGTGGTGGAGTCCCCACCCCTCGAGGTATTTAAAAGACATGTAGATGTGGTGCTTAGGGACATGGTTTAGTGGTGGACTTGGCAGTGTTAGGTTTACGGTTGGACTTGATGATCTTAAAGGTCTTTTCCTGCCTCAGTGGTTCTGTGATTCTATGATGAGGGAGGTTAGTGCATTGGGTTTTGTTTAAACCAACTATACACTAGTAATGATTATTTACTGAGTTTGCTGTTTAAAGACTGTTGAAGCTCGGCATCGACCAAGTAAACAAACATATGTGGGAATTGGATAAAAACTTGTTATGTGCCTTAGTGAATATATTTAAAAGCATCCCTTTTTTCCAAGTAAAGATTAAGTTTAAGAAAACTGCTACAACCTCTGGAAAGTCTAGCTTCAGAAATACTTGAAGAGTATTTATTTTTCTCAGAACTTCTTACACAGTTGCTATAAACCCAATTTTCATCCTTTGCTCAGTCTTCTGTTTCTTATAATGAGCCTTGAAGCAGCTTTAAGGTAAACTGTCTTGTTCCTGTAAGGCAATGTTCAGTGTACTGAAATTAAATCACATTTCTATCATGAAGCTGAACTAATACAGGTTAAAATTGTGTAATGAACATTAAAAAAGTGTTCGTCTAAGCTTTGGAAGATCAGTGAGAGAATTGCAGTAATTCATTTGAAATGGGGGATGGGGGAGCAGGGTTGTATGGTGATATTACTGTGCTTTCTAGAAGTAAGGCTCAGGGAAGAGAGGTGTAAATTTTGTGAATATGCTTCCTGGAGGAAAGTGTTACAAATGATCTGATTATCAAGGTCAGTTTGCTGATCATCAGTGCCTGTCCTTGAGAGTGTCCAGAGACTCAGCAAGGCCCTGTGAGATGCAGCAAGAACTGAATTTCAATTTGATGATGAGGTTGATGACCAAAAAAAATAGGAAGTCATTTATCTACGTGTAAACATCTGATTTTAACAGTCAGAATATTTGTTGTGCTTTAAGGCTTGTTTTCTGTGGATTTTGGGGATGGTTTTGTGGGTTTTGTTGTTGTTGTTGTTGTGGTTTTGGTTTTGTGTTTTTTAAATTCAAGCTCCTAAAATGTATTTAAAATAGAGCAAAGTTACATTTGTCAAAGAGTAACATTTTCACAAAAGATGTCTTCACGTGTTTTGTTATTGCTTTTCCTCTTCTTACAGAATGGGTACAGATGGCACCAGCTTTATTTTCTAAATTCATCCCAAATATTCTACCCCCTGCTGTGGAATCTGAGCTTCAGGAATATGCTGCTCAAGACCAGAAACTTCAAAGAGAGCTTATGCAGAATGGATTTACTAGGTAATAATTATTAGTCTTCAGTAGTAATTGTGCTGGACAGTGCTGAAATGGTAAAAATGGATACAGCTAAAAATGTTTAAGAAATAATTTACGAGTTAATAAATAACCTTCACAACTTAGTATCTGAAATATGGCCTTATTTTCCACACGTTTTGAGCACTACCAACCCTGCAGATGGTACCAAAGAGCAGATGATCAGAAGTCTTGAACTATTTTCATGAAGCAGATTGCTTACAGTTCATGCATCCCTGTGTTTTGATTGTGCTTCTAATGCATGATCATGCTCTTGTTCAGCCTTTACTTTGGCTGTTTACTTTCTATAAGCTGACTTTTTTTTATGATGCTTCTGAAAATGTCAGTTGATGACTTCTCCTTGTTCCACTTTCAGAGCTATTTATACAGTCAAGGTGTTCATTTTAAACAGGCATTTCTCTTCTGAATTTCCCTTCTGAGTATTGAATTGGGGGGAAAAAGAAGAACAAACAGTAAAAGAGACAGCGGAAAATGTTCGTAACCTATATTGTTCACTCTGGGCAGTGCCTGTTGCCCTATGCTCTTCTATTTAACTGTCTAGGCAGAAGCACAGCGCTTTCACCGCAGCAGTGTAGCACTTTTGCGGTAGTCTGACAGTCCAAGATCAGGCTGGGGAAGGTATCATGCTCTGTTCCCAAGAGGTTCGTTTATGCATGAAGAGAATACATCTTCATCTTTCCTGTTACCTGTGCAACACAGAGAATCTGGCCCTGTAGTTTGAACACCCACTAGATGTGGGTATGTTTGGTGTTATATGTACTCCTGGATTTCATACTCTCGTGTAGTTTTCTTCAAAGGCAATCTCTCTCTTCAAAGCTTGGTAAATTATTGAGCTTCAAAACTCTACTACTGAACCAAATGCAAATGGTATTGTAGACTCATTCCTTGTAAGGCTTTCTGTTGAGGGAAAGAATTTTTTAATAGATAAGCATGAGTTAAGACACTAAAAATAAAGTCGCTAACAGCTTGGCCTGAGAAAAGCAGTGCATTTGGCCCAAGAAATAGAAGTTTGAGACTGTTTGAAACTGAGTAGGCATATAATGCTGGCAGTAGAATAGAATAGACTATTTCAGTTGGAAGGGACCTACAGTGGTCATCTAGTCCAACTGCCTGACCATTTCAGGGCTGACCAAAAGTTAAAGCATGTTATTAGGGGCATTGTCCAAATGCCTCTTAAACACTGACAGGCTTGGGGCAGGGACCACCTCTCTAGGAAGCCTCTTCCAGTGTTTGACCACGCTCTTGGTAAAGAAATGCTTCCTAATGTCCAAAAGAATGTAATGCACAGAACAAAACAAAAAAAAGGAAAATGCATTTTGCCTTGAAATGTATTTCAAGATGTAATATGCTTCTTCCTGTGTTCAGGAACATAGGTTATATTTATTTACAACCTTTCAGAATTGTTTTGAGGTTATATTCCTGCATATATAAATGTATATGTATATACGTATAAAAAGGTTGCTTTTCTCTTTTACCAAGGAATGTGCTAAGTCTGTTCTCTTCTGGGTTAGCATGAAATGTCATCTGTTCTCCTATAATTGTGCCAAAAGATGGTGATATCTTTGCTGGTGCACTCCCTACAACAATAACCATGAGGAACACAGCAGAGTGAGGTGTCTTAATCAGCACTAATGGCATGTCAGCTTCTAGTTGAAACAGTCAGCTTAACACTATTAAATACTGTTGCTGCAGAAAGTGGGAACACAACAGTTGCTTGGCAGTATTTCTCTTGTGAAAGACCTTAATCAAGTCATACACAGCAGGTCCATCACGTTAAGAGTGGTTTCAGGGAAGAACACTTTGTATTATTAGAAAAACCCCTAATTTCTACCAAGTTCCAGGAGATGAATGTGAAATTGTAACCATTGTGATGAAAATATATTGGAATATCTCTTCCTTATATAAGTTTCAATAGCATATCTATCAACGCAAGACACTTTTGAAGCAGCAGGATTTTCCAGCTTTAAGAATTTGTGTGCACAAGAATAAAAGGAAAAAAACGTTTTCCAAATAGGTGGGAATTTGACTTTGGGTTTTCAGGAGCAATGATGTCAACCAGTGTTTATACAACTTTAATTATTTCTTTAAATCTTCTGCTTGAAGAGGGAGTGCTGTCAGCACAGACTTGCTTAGAGTCTGATTGTTGCGTTTTCAGGAGCATCTTACCTTTTTGGACTGATAGATGCAGAATTTTTCATGTAATTCTATAAAGTTTGCTTGAGACGTTTGAATTAAGGAAAACAATTTTATGCATGACTTAAGACCACGCTGCATAGGAGCAATTTTTCTTCATCTTCATTTTGTAAAAAATTATCCTATAAATTGGATAATATCTTTAACAAAAGGATGAGCTAATTAAATCTATAAAATATAGCTTATGCTTCTGTTTTAGTAAATTGACAACCCTTCAGTCATGTGTTTATTGCTACTGTGTTTGCATTTTGTTTCTAAAGTCTGTAAAAGTTGATGATTGTGCTGATGTATTTCACTATTGTTTTCCTTTTCTTAAAATCAAAATACCTTTCTTCCCCTTCTTTCCTAGAGGTGACCAGTCACGCAAGAGAGCTGGAGAAGAGTTAACTTACAGTAAGTATGCATCTAACCCTGCCCTCCAGTGTGCTGCAGTCCCTGATGGGTTGGGCATACAGGTATAGTGGGCTTCTGGGTTCTTGGGTGGGGGGTGGTGAGGTGTCAGAGGCTGCACCTCCACGTTGTAGCTAGCTGTCTGCCAGTGTAACCATTCTAAGTAATGATACAAACTTCTCAGGTCTAGAGCCTGGCTAACTGTGCTTAGTCTAGAGCCTGGCTAGAGTCAGGGTGTTCATCTAGTGGGTCTAGAACCTGGCTAACTGAGTCCCACAGCCACCTGTAAGGTGGTAGGATATCCTAGCTACCAAGGCCAAGATGCTTCCACTCCATTTAAGTACACAGTTGAGGTCTTAAGGAAAAAGAATGTAGTTGTCCCAAGTCTCTGCCTGGTCAGGATACACGTAACAGGCAATGCAATGATGAGACAGTCCACCTCTGGCATAAATCACCTGCTGGTGATGCGTGTTTCTGTCTGTTGACAGAACAGAGGGTTTGGAAGGGTTGTACTTTCCAACTTGGAACCCTCAATTACATGTCTAATACAACATGGGATCCACCTGCGTTGAGATACTAAAGGCAGTGTTTGGGAAGGTCTCTTCCATTTGTAGATGAAGTCTCTTGCTGCATGTTTAACTATGAGGTTCTTCACTTTGTAACTCCCTTAATTTCCCCCAATATAGATGGGGGGGGGGGGGGGGCAGAAGCACAGGGAGAAATGGTATTTTCATTCTCAGTTGGTTGCTCTACTCCAGACATCCTTAATTTGGGTGCAGTCAAAGGTCCCATCTTCTGTGCTGACTAAATATTTGGCCAGGAGAGAATCTAGTCCCATATGTTCTAGGTCAGGATTTAAGTACAGTGTCCTGATTGCTGGTCATTAAATAGCTTTGGGGATTGGGAAAATAGTATCTATTCTGGTGCTGTTAACTTCAGTTCATTTTATTGTATTCTTTCTGCCAAGCTTCTTCCTATGCTTTCAGCAGAGTATGTTTGCTTTATTTCCTACCATAAAATGTCGTGCAGTTTTATGATTAAGTCCTAGTACAACCTGAAATGAATGAATAGCTCTTTGCTTGGTATATCAGCTTCAGTTTACACCGTTAACGTTTTGCAGGCAATGCTGGTTTTCAGGTTGATGGGGGAAGGGGGGCAAAGGACGTAGGGTGAAAGTTTAATATGAGAGAATTTGTTGAACTTTTTATATAATTTCAGATGGCTCATCAGCTTGTGCAAGCTCCAAGGGGTACAGATAGTGAATATACTGGATCAGCTTCTATTCCTAGCCAGAACAGACACTGGAGGAGCACAGGTGGTATCCGGAGCCTCCTTTGGCAACTGCTGATACTTGAGCTCTGACACGAACTATGCCTCAAAGAAGAGTTTTGGACTTTCTTCTTTATATAATAAAATGTCAGTTGCTGCTACAATTGGGATGACTTTGAAAGACATGATTCCTTGGTCTGGCCTCTCAACAAGTTCATGTTCTGCGATTTTTGTGAGGAATGCACCTTGAAAAACTATCCTTTCAAAGTGGAAATGGGCAGCCGAAATCAGCAGCTTCCAAAAGCGTTAGAATGGAAGAATCTTTTTTGCACTCTTAATATTAAGGACATTCTTAAAACTAGTTAACACGTCAGTGTATTAGTTTTTAAACTTCAAGGTATTTTCTGGAGCTTTTACTTAAATAATAAGAATAAAGTTTCATTATTTTGCAGTATTTGTTCTTTAGTTTAAAAATTGTCACCTTTTAAGAGTTGGTCCCATATAAATGTATCTTCTGTCAGGGAGTTTTAAATTCCAGATTTTTCTTTTGTCTCTTTTCTTTGTTACTTGGTATTTTGAAATCTGTTTTCCTATGTGTTTTGTACTCTGTGCCTTCAGCTTGTGCACTTTGCAACTTTATAGACCATATTTTGTTACTGCAAAATGTGTTCTTGAGGAAAAACTTGATGTGAACAAACATGCTGCAAAGTTGCACTTTTCTCTTGCATTAATGGGAGGTGAATTTAAGAAGGAAGAAAAGTTGAACCTATCACCATCACTATTAGTGACTTGGAAGTTTGTCCCCTTTTATTTTTCATATGTATTAGTGTTTGATGCTGGGACCAACTCTTGTAGAACCCCTCTCATTGACTTTTCATTGCCTTCCATAATTGCAATAGATTGAGATGTGAATTCCAGACTGAATGAAATACTAAGATGTGTTTTATACTGTGCTATATAGAAACATTGTGGGCAAAATTCTCCAGTCTAGTAGGTCTGCAAAGTGTGCATCTGTCAGCACAAACCAGATTTGCACCTGATTGATCAGAGAATGATGGTACCTGTCCAAGATCACTTTGTGGCTCCTGTGCCATTTCTCCTGTTTTGGGATGTGATGGGGGTGTGATAGTGGATGTTGTCAGAATCAGGGAGTTGAGGAGTGGTGTAATGCGTGCATGTGTACCCATCAGCCTCCTGTTTCCAGTCTTGTGTAAACTCAGCTGGAGATCCAGCTGAGCCCAGTTCCAGGAGGTCTGGACTTATGGTCTGAATCCTAATGATTGTGACATGGGTTTTAATCAGTAGTATGCCTAATGCAATTCTTTCATGAGGGGAGGAACATACTTGAAAAAGCAGTTTGACTACAGGGGTTTTTATTACTATGGATTTATTTTTTATCACTTTTAGTTATGAAGAGAAATAAGTTGGTAATATAAAATCTTTCTGAAGTGAAACAAAAGTTTGTTCAGTTTTATCTTGCACAACTCTGATGCCTGTTTAAAAAACACACACAAAAAATCAACACAACCCCCTTTATGCTTGCATGAGTTCATTACAAAATGCAGGAAAAAGATAAAAAATAGATGCGGCAGGGACAAAGTTTCTTTTTCTTTTTGTTTTATAGCCAGACTTCATGTAAATGAATTTAATTCTCTCAGTTTCACATAAGCCACTTTGGCAATGCTGTTAGTTTGGAGGGTGGGGGGAGGAAGAATGAGGAGGACACTGCTGTGATTGACAGATTCAAATCTGATTTACCTATATATTTGTTTGCATATTTGCAAAGCCTATTTAATTTTGAGGAAGTTTTCCTTTAAAAATGAATGCTTCGGTGTTTTGTTTTCTGTGTAGAACAATGCCAGCAGTCTAATCTCATCCCCAAGAGTGGAAAACCAAACCAGTCTGAGTAGGGATTTTCAGGTCTTGATAGTGTTTGCTTCAGCTTTGCTACCAGCTACTTAAGTTGAAGCAGAATTAGACAGAAACAGGGATTTTGAAAATTTTGCTGAAGTACGCAATGGAGAAGTTAATGAAGGCTAATAGGGAACAAAAATGATTTGCCAGCTTCCAGATTTTTATCAGTTTTGGCTTTAAACAAAAATGAAACCTCTGATAGTGTCCTTAGCTTTAAAAATCACTGTTTGCTGAAATGACAATATTCTTGACTTAAGAATAGATGCATTGACCTAATTTGGTTAAAATTTGTTTACAACTTCGTTACCATTCTAATTCACGTAATACAGTAATCAAGCTCTGTCATCTTCGTCAAGTGATCACAATGTTTTTCTGTTCTTGAAGTGGTTTTACTGGTTCAAGTTTGTAAATAACATGTAGTCCTTTTGCTTCATGTTTGAGGCAAGGGTTCAGCATTCATTTTATGTTGCATTATGTTTTGGACACAAACTTCTAGAACAATAATTCCATCAAAAGGTAAAGCATTCCTGTCAGCGTGGTTCACTTCGTATGCACTGGGTAGTGCTTGGATGCTTCTCAGTCCTGTGTAGCATTCTCACTTGGCCACCATACCTGAGAAATCTGTTTGTTAAGCACTGTGTTATGTTGTAAATTTGGCATTAAAATTCCTGTATGTTTTGGCATTATTAACATAATGCTGAAATATTGTTTATTCGTCGAAGACGTTCTCATTGTGACTGAGCATGAAACAGAATACAGTGTACTATACTAAATTATTTTGTTTCTCTGTAAACTTGCATTTTACTTACAGTAAAACTAACTCAGCCAGCTTGAGCATTGGTACTGTAAAGCCACGATTACCAACAGCATGATCCTAACTGCAGTATTTAATTTAACCAAATAACTTGTGGTAAATCCGTTGCATCTGTAGCTGACTCAGTTAAGATTAAGCAGTAAAGTTGGTTATACAATGGGTGTCCTCTTTATGTTGCACTGGTTCTGTAGCCAAACTTGCTACATTAAAATATTTTTAGATTAATTTCATTTCTCAGTTTGGAAAGTTGAAATATTTAAATTCATCCTGCTGACTACTGTAATAGTAGGCAATTGTCAATATATGGTCAAGATGGTCTTTGATATAAATGATGAAGGGGGGGGTTCTAACTAGGTAAGTACTCAACTCTTCTACAGTTGGATCTCCTTGATGCCTTTCTGCAGTTGTTGAGGAAGTATTTGTGGATGAATACTTTGAAGCAAAAGTTTTTGACTCCTGTCATTTGATAGAAATATGATCAGCCAGATTCATCCCTTTTAATTTTTCCCTAATATGATTGTTTACATTCTACAGGTTTCTATGGTTTTTTTTAAACCAACCACAAAGGCCATGTTCTGAGTGACTGAAAAATGTTTTCCATGTATGCTATGACAACCCCAGTGAAAGGATTATTCTGTAGAACTACAGAATAAAAACCAACTGCTTGAATTTGACTCCTGTCTTCAACCCAGCTCCAGCTGAGAGAAAACAAAGATGTTTTAACAACTTGACATGCACCAGAGACCCAGAAGGCACTTAGTTCAGCTCACAATGTGCAAGTTATGGTATCTTAAGGATCAATATAGTTCTTGACCATAATGAAATGGTCCTGCTAGCGAGGAATGGGCACTGCTTGGGTTAGTGTACTTCCCTTTCTGCTCTGCTGGGACTGTGGGATAACATGGGGATAGTCACTGAGCTGATGCCACTCTAGTTAGATTCCTTTTTTTTGAGTGATGTCTTGTGTTGACCACTCTTGAGACTACTTTTCACAGCTGAATACTGTAAATAAGTCTGTTAATGATAGTATATGCTTTCATCTGTGGTGTTTGCTTCCCTGCTCTGAAGAGTTCCTTCACTGCTCTTAGAGCACCTCCACTAGAAGCCTTTAAATGCACATGAAAGATCCCTGCATCTTTGTGGAGGTGTTTGCGTGGTGTAATACTGAGCTGCAAACTGTGCTGCCAACATTGTCACTGGGCAGGAAAAATATAGATGGTCAGGCTTTGTGTGTCCCCCTTTCTCTGACCTGGGGGTCTGCCCGAAGAGATACATGTGCCTCGCTAGTATGAGGTGCAGCCTTCTCTGTGCTGTTCCTTTGGCCGAATGTAAGCAGGGGAAGGTGGAGCCCTGCAGCGCAGTTGCTTTGCTAGGCTGATGCGTGCAGGTCATGTCAGTGCTGTAGCACGTATTTGTGTCCCATCACGCACATTCTCAGCAGAGTCTGACCTCAGTCGATAATTACTACAACTTTTGTGAAAGGAAATGGAGTTCTCAGTCCTATTAAATCTTTTATTTCTAGGTAAGATAGAGGAGAATTTGCAGGTAGAGCCTGATCTTTCCTTCTGATGCTTTCTTGGGAAATATTCCATGGCTGGTAGAGGAGAGAGATCTTTCTTCCATGGAAGAGGACTATGGGTCATCTGTCTCTGATTTTTGTCTGCTGGTCTGCAAGGCAATGTGGTGCAAGGCAGTCAATCATATTGAGTGCACTATGCTTATAGCACTTAATTCTGCATTTAATCTAGGATAAACAAGGATCTTTTTGGTAGGCTTACAAACTTCAGGTAGTGGTAATCATGGAAGGGGGGCTTCAAGATGGAAGGTGGGCCCAAGCAAGGATGGGCTTACTCTGGCAGGTGTCATCCTAGTAATTACAGGACAGAGGAAGTTATTTTGTCTCAGAGGACATTACTTTTTATACTGTAAATTGCTGTGATACTGGCCCAACAAGATATTTTTATACCCATGGCACCTGTTAACAGAAAAAGGTCAGAGAATCTAAATTTTATCTTTATCAGTACTTAAATACACTGGCTTTGAATGGGGAGCAGAATCACATGTGAGGGGAAGCCTTACCTTCTGTCAGGAGGCAGAGAAGAGCAGGGTTACTGCATTAGCAAAACAGACAAACTTGCTAATTTGGCCTCAGTTGAAAGCTACCTGACAAAGTGCTTTGTACTTTGCTAGAGGGAGTGGAAGGATTAAACCCATATATCTTGACCTAACTTGAATGACTGGTTTAAGGGGGTTCCAAAATTTCATAGGCAATGAGTACTCAGAAATCCCTTCTGGCTGTCTCCATCTGTCCCTGGCACACTCCAGATACACTTTGGTTAATGTTCTTCTTTCTGAGCTTCTGCTAACTGATCTAATTAGCACAGAACAGGAAAGTTGACTCCCCTAATGATGGCAACAGAATGAATTTAGTAATAGCACTTACTGCCTCTTTAGTATTGTTTTTCAACTAATTGTTCCTTAAGAAAAATCGTTACAGTTTCTAAGATGACCTGGGCTATCATGGGTTTCTCTTAGCAAGCAGCAGGTAATTTATTTTTTAGCATCATTTGCCATCTATCAGCAAACGGAACGATTGTGTACAGAGAACAGTTCATAAATGAATGTCTCGGGATGGTCGGTAGATGTTACCCTGTGGATGAGGTGCATTGTCAGGATAAGAGCACCTGTCCAAGGGACAAGATAGATGGAGATCTGAACGTACTGCTGAAGAGCTGAGGTGGTGCACCTGATGAGGTTCATGCTGCTGTCCCATAGAAGCATGGAGCGACTGTGAAGTGAGTTGCACTGTGAGCATACACTCAAAAAGACTGCAGAGTCAATTACCATGGGATAGCTGATGGACTGCAAATTCATGTCTTATCTTCATAGTAACCTGTTCCCGTGGCAGGAATGGCTGAGCAGTGACATATGCCTCATATTTGAAACGAGTCAAGGCATGAAATCTTAAAATTACGTATTCATTAAGGTGCCTAACTTAAATTCCCTATAAGGTCAATGTGAAGCAAAAGATTTCTCCAGCAGATACCACACAGCACTAAATGGGTATACTTCAAGATTTCCATTTTTGGGTCTCTTACTAGCCATGGCCTGCTGGTACTTGAACACTTCTCATCAAAGGAGCTGGAAGCAGAACTTGCCAGACAGGACCTGTCCTACCTGTGCAAGAGCAGAAGGAAAACAGGCCTGCTTGGTTCTTTTTCTTAATGACTTTTGTATTAAATTTTTACTGAGCAGGCACCTGCTGTTCCCAGTTGCTTGGATAGCCTGAGTTGTTCAAGGTACGCGGTTTTCATGTTTTAGTCTGTTGGAATGAATGTTAGGCGGAATTTCATCCAAGCTATAGAACCATTTCCCTTAAAATACAGAGATGCATCATACCTGGTGATTATCTACTTGTAACCTAAATAATCTCATTATCCTATTTCTTCCCTTAGTTACAACTTCTGAAAGCACGTTCAAGTGATAATATGCTTTCCAGTTATGGCTCCAATCTTCTACTTCGGAGAATATCATATTTATTGAGTACAGAGACGCAGGAGAGGGACACCCATGGAGTAAAATGAAATTCTCCATGCATACTTCTGTTTCATGTTTCCCCCCAGGGATGTGTCATGAATTGAAAAACTGCACACACAATCGTTGATCTAAATCCTTCACCTCCTTCATGTTTTGGCATAATAATGTTTTGTTCTTTCTTTTCTAATAATTCCCAGTGCTGAGTTTGTCTTTTCTTAATAATCAGTGTATATCAAGCTAACACTTCTTAGAGCTATCTCTTATAATCCCAAGATGTCATTTGTGGGTAATAGTAGCTCCTCCTTGTGAAAGTAAAATTAGGATCATGTTTTCCCAATGCATCATTTTTTTCAGTCAATGTAAACGTAAGTAATCTGGATATCTCACCCCATTGCTTAGTGAAATGAAGTCCTGTAGCTCTTTATAGTCAATCTTCTTCTTTACTTCCCTGGATGATAGCATGTGAACTTTGTGTTTCACTGTTCCCCTCCTTTTCAACTTTTTATGAATACAGCAATTAGCATGATCCCAGCACTGTGGTATTCTGCTGGTGACCTCTCTCTGTTGTAAGAACTGTCGATTCCTGCTCCGTAGCTTTCCAGTGGCAATTTATTCACATGGAAAAGCTTCTCCATTATCTCACGGTAGCTTTGTAAAGTGCTTTCGTAAGAGAGCTTACCAAACACCCCGTGGAAATCAGTATCAAAGGATCTTCCTTGCTGCATGCTTGTGGAGTGATCCGTCCTACTTTAACTCAGCTACACTTGTTGTCCCATGAAGCCATGTATCCATGCCATAAACTGCTGAAACAAGCCCTCATCATTCATATCTTATAGCTCACCATTTTAGCACGTAGGTATTGCTGCACAGGCTCAAGTGTTCAACCTCTGACATCACAGATGACAAGAGTTCAAATGGGAATTTGTGCTGTCGTGCTCTGATCCTGCTGATGAATTGGGAATTATCAAGATGCTTTCCCTGGGTAAAAGGGAACAAGAAAGATTTTTAGCATGAGAATATTTCATTCATTTTATTTAGCAAAGAGTTTCTACAACTCTGTCTTTGCTGCAGGTTCTCCGAACTCAGACTAGCTGGTCATCAGCCACTTTGTGATTTGCTGCTATAGGACAAGCAAGCAAGCAAGCAAGCTTATAATTTGCCAGCTCCTTGTGTCTGCTTGCCAACACAGCTACTCATCTTCTAAGAACCTGCTTGCCTCTGAAGATCCAAACTGAGCAAAGGAGACTGAGCAGAGCAGTTCGGCAGCAATTCAGCTGCTGTGGCTGAGGTTTAACATCCGCAGTTGTTGCTGCAGAATGGTCTCTTTCATCTACAGGGCCCTTGAACACCTTGCTACTGAAATTGCCTATCACCACACTTGCTTCTTTGATTGTTATATTAAAATAAACCACAGTCAGTGATCTGCAAATTTCAGGAATCACCTTTGAGGCATATTTACCAAAGCCGCTGTGCCCCTCCTGAAGCATGTCATCTCTGGGCTCTTGTAAGAAAGCAAAATTGTGGCTTTCTGCTTCCAAAACCTGCGGGGGCTTGGCACGGCTGCTCCAAGGGTCTCAGCTCAGCTGTGCCTGGGCTGGGAGTGCAGCGGTACCCGAGGCCCTGATGCGTGTGCCGTGTACTGTCTGCATTGCAGTAAAGTTTTGATTAAAAGATGTAACGACAGTGTGCATATGGCCCATGGCTAACCTTTGGAGTTTGTACCTGGTTTGCCTCATAAATAGCGAAACAAACAATTGTCCTTTGCCCTGGGTTTAATTAAGTGAGCAGAAAAGACAGCTCTGCCCTGGACTTTGGGGAAGAATGGAGTAGAAAGCTGAATTACCCTGGGCAAACCACAAAACCGGGCTCCTGCCAGAGCAGCACTTTTCCACACGCTCTGAAGTGTAGAGCTACGTGCTGAAAAAAGGGTGCTGAGTAGAGCAGGATTCCCTGGTGTTTGTATAGGTACTGGTGGTGGGAAAACTGCTAGCCACATGCTTGGGCTGGACATCTGTGTCGGGCTGGGGAGGATGTTGTTATTTGTACCACCAAATGGTGCTTGTGTTTCTATTTAGCAATTCCCAGGGCAGAACAAACCTCCACTCTTAAATTGATTTAGCTACTTTGCAGCCAGTCTTTGGTTGTATTTAAAGTATTTCAAGAGCTTTATTGATTTTTAAAAGCATCCTGAAAAATAATGTGTATGAAGTTAGTTCCCACTGGAGCTAATTTAACTTTCTGTTGGTCTGCATCATCAGAGTGACTTAGTTCAAGCTTACTTTAGTCTGATTAATTCCTCCTGGGTTGAATACAGACAAATGCTTTGGCTATTATTAAATTATTCTCTTTATTTCTTCCATGGGCTACATATGCACAGAAAAAAACTCCAGCATATCTGGCTGCTTTTAGTTGAGCCATTGTGACTTACTTTATTTTTATGTCAACCAAAATAAGGCTAATAAACTGAATTTAAAGCAAAAGAGTGATATTCGTTCAGCAGAAGTAATTCTTCTCTTGGCTAGGTAAACTTCAGAAAACAACTGGCTCAGCCCTAGATACTAATCTCCAAGAATTTTCAGAATCATGAAGAGGTAGTAATACAACTCCCAGGTCATGTAGAACATGGCAACTCACAAATAGAAGGGAGGGAGCACGTCACCACTTGGCAGAGCTTGACTTTGATCACATGCTGAGATTGTGCAAAACTCGTGTGTGCCTTTATAGGCATGATTTTAACATCTTTCAGCTTCTCCAACGTATTCCCTGAATTGTGTCTGAAATGTGTAGTTTTCCATGTGGATGTCAAATATTGTCTCTATTTTGGCTCTCCAGTGTCTTCTGACTTGCAGATGCTGAACGCTTTCAAATCCCCCAGCTTCCTTCCTAGTCCTAGGGCATGGTCTGTGGGCTACTCTGTGCATCTCTATAAGCAGATGCTGTGAGCGGAAAGGGGAGGAGAAGAGATGAGACAGGACAAGACTACTCAGTTAAGGAAGGACCATAATGCAGGTAGGCGGTCTCTTTGTCCCTTTGTAAGGAGAAATGGCATGACCTGAATTCCCCTGGCTTTAGTAATTCTGTTTTAACCACTTGGCAATCTGTGTTTCTGGCTGTCCAAATGCGCTCTGAAGAGCCTTTACACTGTGTTAAAGCTGTCTGTACCCTTTCCCTTCTGAGCTGCTGCCCTTGAGTGCTGCTCAGGAGTAGGCTGTTTATCATAAGCAACGTTCTCCTGCAGCTGGATGAGGCTGCAGTTGTCAAAGCGGCTTTAATCTCTCTCTCCTGTATGGATGATGTACTGGCAATCATTTAGCAATGTTGCATTTTAATTCTCCTTAATGGTCGTATTGCAGAAAAGATGAAAATATTGGCAGCTTGATGTTTCAAAACAGATTGAAATCTTAGGTACTTCCAGTGCCAACATAATCGCTTTCTCGGGAATGGGGGAATTAATTTGAATGGATTTAAATGTTCTACCAACAATTCTAGTCTGTTATTCTGTAGGTGTTACTATGCTGTCAATCAAGTTCTCCTGATTTGTGGGTTCCTACAATGTACGATTTTCTTCTGCTGTCACTTTTTTATAGTCTACTGCAGTATGTATGAAGCTGATGTAATTTGCAGGTGTGTGCTCTCTGGTTTTATTCTCAAGCCGTCCAAATCTGTCACTTCTGCCTTTCACTCTGAGTCGGAGCTGTCAGAAAGGCTTATTCCTACTTTGTTTAAAATGCCTGGAAGCTGAAGAAATGAAAGCCTTCAGTAACCTGCCTGATTACTGAAAGATACTAAGAGGGATTCCTCGGGGACGTCTGTATGCTCGAGGATGGGTTGAATGTTTCTAGCTATCAGGCAGTGCCAGCCGTTACTTCAGTATGGCAAAGGTTTGTTTCACTGCAGAGTAACATTTTTCTTGTCGTATTTGAATAAGAAAATATACTTTAAGTTTCTTTAAATCATAGAGCTGCTAAAAAACCTCACGCCACAAAATGAAGTGGCGGTTGTAATGAAAACAGTGAAGCAAGGTGACACGCAAAATGAACGGTGAAGGACACTGATGTTACAAAGACAGATTGAAGTTCTGCCCCCGCTGAACTCGGCAAGGGTTTCCCTGCAAAATACCAAGGGCTGCAGTTTTGACCTGAGGTGTTTGTGCAGCAAAGTCCTCGGATGTGCAGCTACTTCCACTCTTGCATAAGGAAGGAAATGGCATTCAGTTGTTCCTTAAATTATGCGCAAACCGAATAGGGATGTTGCGTTAAACTGTGGCTTAAGTGAAGGATCCAGACATATAGAAAGTGGTTAGACAATAAATTAGGCAAGATATTAGAGTCTACTGGGGTCTTTGACCTCGGAGAGTTCATAGCAGATCATTTCCTTTACCAAGAAATGGTGAAGGAGATGATGTAGGCTCAGTTTGCTTGCAGTGTTTTCTGAGCATTGGTGGTGGAGGGGTGGAAAAGCTCATCCGAAACCAATGGCCCTGCTCACATCTCTTGAGGGATGGCAGGACCAAAAAGGCTAAAGAAAATACATCGTGTGGCAGTACAAGTGGTGAGTCTGCAATATCTGCCAAACGCAGCACGTTTGATTGCTAGGTGCTCTTTGGGCTATTCCCTCTCCCCCTGACAGCAAATACGATGCTGCTGAGGAGCAAATGGGGTAAAGGCCCGATTGCTTTGGGCAGAAGAGGCAAACTTTATCAGATCTTGTCAGGCCTCTAAGTGCATGGATAGATAGAGTTCTCCATCAGGTAACAGAGCTGCCTGGTCTCTGGGTAAATACAGGGAAATCCGTGGGTTTGAGTAGCAACATAATATTGCACAAAATGTTGTTCAAAGTAATCTGATCTAACATGGCCGTGTTAGATCCGACCTGAACTTGTGCAACGATTGCTGGGGAGAGCAAGGCTTCCTGGCACGCTTGTTAACAGTGAGAGGGTGCTGCTTTCTAACCTACCTGAGCTGTTGTCTAGTCTTAAAACAAAAATCCCAATCGTGTGCCCCATGGGAAACTTTGCTGCTCTCTTTCTAGCGAGCAGAAGCAGCGTGCAGACCTCCTACGTGTGCTGAGCGTGCGTTGTGCTCGGTGTGCCTTCGGAGAGGGGAAGGATGGAGGAGAGCAGGAAACGTCAGTTGTGTTTCTGATAGTGTTTGGATAGCAGGCAGCCAGAAAGGAGATTGTGGTCACCTAGCCTGACCCTGCTTGTCTTTCCTCTTGTCGAGTTTCTGTGCCATGTGAATGTGTGCTTATAGCGCCCGGAGAAAGAGACCAATGCTGTTTGGAAGAGCCTTATAGCGTGAGCTTAACGGCACCTTTGTGAGTTTTAGTAAGACTTCTTACTATTGCCCTTAATGTGGGCACGTCAGTCCCCCAGGAGTGGTGTGCTGTCTGCGGGAATGGAGTTAGTGAGCTGGGACGGCTGGAGGGGTCTTTATGTGTGGGAAGCGGCAGGTTTGGTATCTCTGGCTCTGCTTGTCTGAACCACCTCAAGAATCCGTCTGCTCCTCGCAAGCCTATGGTCCCGGGGTAGCCTTTGGGAGGACTACGTGGGTTCTTGTTATTAAGATTTTTCTGGAGTTCTCAGCATTTCAGGTAATTTTCTTCATGAACCTGGGAGGTGGTAGTATCTCCTGGGGAGAAACTGGCACTCTTGACTTCGTGGGTTCATGAAAGACTTCTGCTGGGGAGTGGACATCTGAACCCGCATCTCGAGTGTAAAGCTTGTGCCTTCAAGCACCTTTCTTCTCTGCAGGCTTCCCCCTCCTGCATGCTCTCAGGCCCTCCCTCCCGCCGCTGAAGTACTCTGGCTGGTCTTTCAAGATTATGTTCTTGAACATGATCATCATCGGTCCCTTCCCTGCCCCCATCTCTTCAAGTACAGCGACAGATACCTAGAACAGGTGAAGTTATAAATTGGATTGCCATAATGCCCTGGCCCTCAAAAGGACGTTGAACTCTGCAAATCACAGCTTCGGCTCTGCAGGAAGGGATCCTCTGGTCTCTGCCCGTGTCTTTGGGCTGTGCTCCAGCTGGAGGGGCTGCCTGTTCTCAGGGGTAGTTTGAGGGGCAATTCACTAACAGATGTTGCTTGTAGTCCCAGTGACCACATCAAGGTCAAAAGCTGGTTGTTACCTTCTATATCAGGAAATGTATACTTTTGTGGGAAAAACCCCAATGACTTTTGATAAATAACTTTATGGCTTTAGCATAAAGAGACTTTTTGTTCCAGTCACAAGATCTTTTCCTTTGCTTAAAATCAGATTTTGCTTGGTATAATTCATTGAACTCCACAAGTACAATTATTCACTACCAAAAAAATTAATGTTAATGTTAGAGTAATGCAATTTATGAACAATTTAAAAAAGCATTCAGCACTTACATTTACAACAGAATTATAAGTTTAAAAAAACCCAAAACCTAGCTCTGCTTTTCCTCACACAGATTACTGGTCTGACAGTCCCTTGCACAACAATTCCACAAATCCTTCCGGAATAAGGCAAGTAGGAAAGTCCTGGTTTTGCCATGATTGCTTACCTGCTGTGAAGCCAGCAGGAGTGCTCGAAGTGTGGGAGGAGCGCATGGATCCGGTGTTGTGGGCTTGGGTCCTGCTCTCTTCCCAGCTGCTGTGCACTGACATTTGCTTGTGTTTCCTGGGTGAAAGTCTGGACTGTTTCTGAGAGCTGAACCCACAAATCCTAGTGCTGCTCTTTTCTGCCTCCAGTTTTATTTGCAAGTTGGCTTTTCTGGGCCATCCTTGTTATCGTGATACCGATTTATGTTTTGCAATCTCTTGACTTGCTCTTTCTCTGCTGCCCCTTCTCCATCTCTTTGGCCATTGAGGGAGCCTGGGGGTGTGAGACCTCCCCATGCCCCAAACTGTTGAATTCGCACAGGCTATGGAGATTGGAATACAATTTTTGGAGAGAAATTGCAGTATGGTAAGGGGGCACGAGAGGGAGGATGCCAGTGATTTTGGAAACTTGTATTTCACTTCTTGTTGCACCTCAGCCATACCCAGTCGCTTCGATATCCACTTTAACTGCTAAAAAAAGCATCTGAGTATGGAAATGCTGCTGAAATCAGTGGAGCCCAGTGTCAGATACTTTTTAGCCCTCTTCTGTCTAGTACTCTAGATGCTTTCCCATGTGTTGAGGTACTTAACTTCTAAAATGTGACTTTCAGTCATGCTAAGCCTCCATTCCTCACCCATGAAGAGGACTTAATTGGTTTGGTACCTGTCTGTCTTCTTACCAGCCCTACTGGCTCTGTTTCCCCATAGATGATGCTGCACAGAGTACAAATGCAGGTGGTTCTTGCTTCATTAAATAATTTACAAGCTTGAGGTAGTCTTTGTTGGATTTTGACGCCCTCTCTGCCTTGCTGTCCATCGCATTGTCTGGTTTAGGCTGTGCATTCCCCGATGCACAGCAGGGTTTTGATGGAGATTGCACCTTCTAAATACTGCAGCAGATACAGCTGTGGCTGGTGCTTCTCGGTCTCAAGAAATGTTGATTTTCTTAATGAGGTATCTATTTCCTTCAAAAGAGTGGTTGCGTAGCGCAGCTGGCCACGTTCGATACAACATGTTCATTTGCTGGAATTGCCTTTCTCAGATCATGTTTCCTCTGCGTTTCTGCCTCATGGAGGGATGTGGAGGTGGTAACTGATGCCAGATGAACAGATCCTGTCCTGACTCTGATGTTCCTCTTGCTACTCCTGTGCTGCCCAGTTGATTTGGCGGCTGCCCGGAGGTTTCATACCAGTGCAATTACAAACAGTCACCTGGCAGCAGGAGGAGGTATTAAGCCATACAAGCTGCTCCTTCCTTGCTCTGTGCAATGCAGGAAATTAAGAGGATTCGATGTAATTTCCACTAGTAAAACTCCACAAAAGGATGTGCAATGTGTGGACAGGGGTACCAGAGAGGCTGATGGGCACATTGCCCACCCCTGGTCAGTTCACGGGCCAGACCAGCGCGGTCTTTTCAGAATCACACAGAATCACAGAATTGTATAGGTTGGAAAAGACCTTTAAGATCATCGAGTCCAACCATAAACCTAACACTACCAAGACCACCACTATACCATGTCCCTAAGCACCTCATCCAAATGTCCTTTAAATACCTCCAGGGATGGCGACTCAACCCCTTCCCTGGGCAGCCTGTTCCAATGCTTGACAACCCTTTTAGTGAAGTAAAATTTCCTAATATCCAGTCTAAACCTCCCCTGGCGCAACTTGAGGCCATTTCCTCTTGTCCTATGGCTTGTTACTTGGGAGAAGAGACCGACCCCCACCTCGCTACACCCTCCTTTCAGGCAGTTGTAGAGAGCAATAAGGTCTCCCCTCAGCCTCCTTTTCTCCAGGCTGAACAACCCCAGGTCCCTCAGCCGCTCCCCATAGGACTTGTGCTCCAGACCCTTCCCCAGCTCTGTTGCCCTTCTCTGGACACGCTCCAGCCCCTCAATGTCTCTCTTGTAGTGGGGGGCCCAAAACTGAACACAGGATTCGAGGTGCGGCCTCACCAGTGCCGAGCAGAACTAGTGCTCTTGCTCTGTAGCTGGAGGAAGGCACTGTATACTGTAAGCTCCTCCTTTCCCACCTGGTATGAGGAACATGGCAGGTCCTTGCAGTGACCTCCAACACCCAGTCAAAGGTTTTTTTGCTAGAGGTGTCACAACACTCGATGTTCAACCCCTGGTGGCTTGGCAGCCTTCCCGGCCCGTGTGCCTCATCTGAGCACTCCTGGAGTGTGGGTGGGAGCTCGAGGAGGCGGCAGTCTCCATCGCTCAGGTTTGGGGGGAGAAGCCGAAGGAAACAAAACTACATCTGTGCGCTCGGCTGTTGTGGCACTAGAACAAACACAAAGGTGTGGTAACCTTTGCATTTCTCTACCCCGAGGAGCTGGGAGTGGAGCCTCTGCTGTCAAAGGTGCCCTGGGAGTGCCCTGCTGCAGAAGCAGCACCACTGACGCACCCCTACCTTCCCCCATAGGCTCTTTTCTGCTGAAGCTGCCCAGAGGAGAAGGACGTCCATCTTCTGAGATGCGGACGCCAACGGAAGCTGGTCACCAAAGCCTGAACCAGCGCAGTTATCCCAGACGACGAGTGGTTTCCTGAGATGATCCCAGACAACGAGTGGTTTCGCAAGACAAAGCGCAGGCAGACCAAGAACCGAACCTGCGGCAGTCGGGGCTCTCGCTGCCCGTGGGGGCTGCTCTGGCGGCTGCTCTGGCAGCGCAGGCGCGGGGCAGCTCACCGCGGGGGCCTGCCGGTCGGCATCCCGCCATCAGACCTGGGTCGTGGGGTTGCTGCAGCACCTTCGGATGAAACAAGCTCTCTGAAGGCCGACTGAGCCTTTCACAAAGACTTTCTCACTGAATCCTCTCATTGCTGGATTTCTCATTGCCTGTGGTATAAAAGCAATAGCAGGCAGCAAGGCTTCCTCGCGTCACAGCTCTTTGTTCCTCTTTTGTATTAACTCCCTGTGTGAAATTCCTGTTTACTCTCTTGTACTGGTCTCGGGCCATCTTTAAAGGTCTCTCTGTGTGTATTAGCATCTTTAAGTGGTGCTTGTTATTCGCTGTCAACTCTGTAAGCACACGATTGACGTTCAAAGTGATGATATTGGTGCTTCTTTTATTTTTTCTTCTTTTGATCCTGAGGTGAACTGGTTCAGGGAACTAAACAAACAAAGAAACAGCCCAGCAAAACCAGGCAAGTGAGTGGTTTTCTGCTGGGTGCCCTGAACCAGCTGCCTGCAGAACTGGGTAGATACCAGCAGCTGTGCAGGAGAATGGCTCTTGGGACCACTAGTGCTGAAGTCAGCTTAATAAATAAGACCCCCTTAACTGCTGAAAAATCACATTTTCAGGCTCCCGAGGGATTTCTCCATTTTTGGTGGCCATGAGCATTGCTACTTTTCCTAAAAGTCACGTAACAGCTGCCGAGGGAGATCGGCGATGATCCATGCGGTGTGTAATTGCTGACTGCTGCTCCAAGGCATCGGTGCAGATACATCCTGTGCCAGCGTAAAACGATTCATGAGGGTAACAGCACAGTTTGCTCTCTGTGGTAGGTCATTGCGTTTTTTTGACTGAAAGGCAGTCTATATAAAGATTTGTTCTGCAGGCATCTTTTCACTACAGAAAAATTATAGTTAATCCATTATAACACCATCAACTTGAAGAGTTTCAATTCCCTTCCGTACAAGACTTTTCATATATGTCTGTGCCTTGGTGACTGCTTGCAAGAACTTTAAAACTGTCTAGTTGGATACCCAGAAATCAAGCCCAGAAGTGTCCTTTTTGTTAGTGATTTGGCTTTGCTGAAGCCATTTCAATATTTATTTTTAATGAGTTGATTTTTTGGAATTCATTTTACCAGCTCTCTGCTCACATTGTTTCTGTGCGGTGAAAAGATGATGTAAAATGACTTGCTTCAAAATCCTAGCCTCAGTAAACTTAATGTTCTTGATTGACAGAAGGTGAGCAATAGAGCCTAGAGGCCTTGCCTTCTTGATTTGCATTCAGAAATACTTAATTGATTGGCAGCTAGAGGATTGCCTGGCATGAGATGGCATCTATAGTCCAGTTTTGTTCATGGAATGGTCTGGCTTTTTCTCTAAATTCCTGAAATAAAAAGAAAAAATATTTGTAAACCACATTGCAGTTCTATTATTAATAAATTCACAACTATATCTTGGACCTGCAGCTATGATTTTGTACAAACAGAGGCAGATGAGAATCACTAGACAGACATTTGTTTGATGAAAGGCAAGTTGAACACTGCAGTGAAAATCCAGCATGATTTCACCTGCTATTGAGCAGTGCCCAAGTGTATACCTGAAGTGACAGCTTAAATAAACATAACGGGTAACCAAAGGCCATTAAGTTCTTCGTGATTCAGAAACGTGTTGGTCTGCTTTAGAGATTTACAATGAGCAGTCATTAGTAATTTCCATGAACTGTCTTTGGAGCAAACATCGTTCCAGTCCAGTGTTCCTGATTTGGTAGTGCTGACTACAAATTCTTCCTTTCTATTTTTGGCATTTATTTGGTATTAAAAAACTTCCTGGTCCCATGCCTCTTACTAAAGATGTTCTTAAAAAGAGTGACACAAATTACTGTTGGTTTCCCATTGGTTATGAATTCACTTTTCATTAGGAACTGCCACAAAAGCAGTGCTTGCTTTAATCAGCTCTAGTCTCATTGTTTGGAAAGGCTTGCAAGGTTGACTGGCTTTCTCAACTTGATCTGTGCTCACAGTAATGAGGCGTCAGGCTAATGAGACCATTGCCATTACAATTACCAGCTTATTAAATCCTAATTAGAGACCCAATTCTGCTAGGTGCTGAGTGCTGGTTGTAAGTAGCTGAATATTTTCATGTGCCCAGTTTTGATCTCTAGTTGAAAGCAGTACTTGAAGAGTATTGAAGCTCCCTGTTCACATAGAAGGTCTGTTTCAGTGCTAATAGGGTAATTGACCCTAATGATATTGGCTGGTGTGTAATGGTCAGGGCTGCCTTTCCTTCCTCTGAGAAGCCTAGCGTCAATGTCATTATTAAATGGGCTGTGATTCAAATGGCAGAAGGCTGCATGATGCTGAAGGACAATATTTCCTATATAATGTTCTGTGGCAGATTGTTTTCTGCACATTCATGCACTAGTGAAAGGAGTTTGCAACTTTATTGTTCATCAGTGCCAATTAAATGCAAACGCAATGTTAGCCAGACATGCTTCCTCCTGAATAAACAACTCAATTCTGTCCTCCCGAGGCTGGAAATTTTTAAATGTGTAGTGTCTCTGTTAGAATTTAATTTCCAAATGACCTTCCTACTGCCTGCTTTCTGTTCTGTACGAGTTATTGAGCTGAGCAGGTAGTGTCAGTACAATAGCAGGGCACTTTCCAGAAGTGCATTAAGGAGCATCTCTCATGTCTGCCGTGGGCTGGTTGTTTTGCTGTTGTTTCTGTCAGGGGAAGATTGTATGAACTCTTCTTGATCTTCATCTTGTGGAAATGAAGTTCTAGGCTCACCTTTGCCAGCCTGTGGAGTTCTGCTGTTCATGGCAAATGTGTCTTTGCAGGACCTGAGAAGCCTTTCAGCTCAGTCTGCCAGCGGCGGCTGCTCCCAGGTACAGAGAGGTGATGCTGCCTGGACTGTACTCCCTTCGCACCCACCAACCCCCAAAGTCTGAGCCTGGGGAGAGCCCTCTGGGGTAGGTCCCCTGTAGAAAAGGGACTGAGTTTTGTACATCAGTCCCTATGCATACCTATGTGCACACACGTGTATGTGAAGCAGATTCTTTCCCCTATCAACCGAGCAGGCAGGACTCCATGTGTTGGTGGGCAGATGTGACATGCTCCATAGATGCTAGGTTAACATTACAATTGACATTGCAGCAGTCTTGTCATGCCCCAGTCTTTCTCATACCTTTTTTTTTTTACACTGTGCCATTCCTATTTACCTCCCAGCAATCCCTGCTGAAGCAGCTTTCTGCTTTGCATATTGTACGGAGCCGACACTGTTTCCAGTGACGCTGCATGAGTCTACGATGCCAGCTGTCTTGTACTGCAAACAGCCACGTAAAAGCAATCTTGTCCTATTTGAACTTGGGCTGGATTTCATCATAGGTGCCTTTTAAGATAGATACCTTTAACTTTTAGTGCTCTGTCTTCTCACAGTGGGATCATCTGCATCTCTAAAATTGAGCTCAAATGGGGCTCCCATGAATCCATTGCTCCAAAATGCTGCCCTAATCACTTTTGAAAAGCTAGTGAAATGGAATGGGGTTTATTTTTCAGGCTTAGTTGAAGCCATAAATTTTTTGCGTTGCTATTGTGTTACAGATGAAAGCTAATTTCCTGAGTTTGATCTTGATACCTCTCACAGGGCTCTCTGTGGCTCTGAAGAAGCAGTCTCGAGTGCCCGAGGTGCCTGGAACCAATTCTGTTTTAGAGGGTTGTTAACATCGTATAACAGAACGTTCAAACACTTAGTATTAATCACTGGTTCTTTACTTGCCACGTTAATTGGAAGAATGATGTCTTGTCTTTGTTATGTGAGAGTGGTGAATTGAATGTTAAATGTAGCAGCCAAATTGCATTTCTGCTTCTTTCCCTCTCTGACTCCTCCCAGATTTAAAGATTCATTGCAACTTTTAGCAGTCCACATGGTTATTGGGATTTCCACTGCATATGCCTTGTGACCTTTAGGGCCTGAGGACTCTTCCTGCTGGTTGCTTATCAGCCTTTCCGTTTGCAGCTGGTCCTTCTGGATCTGAAGTCAGATATTTCACTTAGCAACCTTGCTAATGAGAAATGAGATCAAGACTAAGCATTTTGCCTCCTGAGGACAACAAATTGACCAAGAGTCACTATAAGAAGCAGTAAAAAGCAGGACTTCGGTTTCATGCCACCTGGGCGGTTTCCACGCAGAACATGTCTGGAGTCTTACCAGACCTGGAGGAAACCGCCTGGCTTCTAGTAAGAGAATATGTTGCAAGGGTTCATTTGAACCTTCATGTTTTAGCTAGTCCCTGAACTTGGCAGTAATGCAAAAGTGTATAAAGCAGGTAAAAAATCCCTATCTTAAAAGGCAATTCCAAAAGTTCATTTCTCAGCTCTTCAGTAATGGGAAAGGTCTATTTAGTTTCTTTTTCCCTCACAATGTGAAATTGGAACAAAGCACTTAGATGCTACCGTGGTAATTGGGCTTTAAAGCGTTTTGAAATAGGTAGAGTCCTAAAATGCTGGCACACAGGATGCCAAAGGAGAGGTTTTGAGCCATGAATATTCCTGAGAGAATCCAATTTATTTCGTGACTTACTTTGAAAATAGGCATGTTCCTGGCATGACACTAACCCTGCTTTCTGATTTCATTTTGAAAATTGAGCAAAGATCTGATTCCATCCAAGTGGAATGTCACTGGCCCAACAGTCATGCTTTTAATAGGATAGCAATGCTTCTTTCCTTCCCCTTCCCTTACATTCTTGGTTTCCTCCTATTTTAAATTAGCAAAGCTCTGATCTTACATCTGCTAGGGGAAAGACAGCAGGGGAAAAACTGGACTTGATGTACTCAAGCTTAGTCCAAGTGATCCTGTATGCTTGGCTAAGATCTTGTTCTTGTGTCTGCTTTGGGACATCTCTTTTTGCTCTTAAAATGGTCTTGGGCTTTGAAGAGAGCTGCTTTGAAAGAGACTGGACCAAGAAGCAATAAATTCTGGGTTTGGGATGCCAGCCCCACACATGAGCCTGTCCTTGCCCTGTTCAATGGGACTAAAACTGTCCCCAGGCAGGAGACTTTGAGCTGTGAGACACCAGTTGATTAAGAGAATATTTTCTAGGTTTACATACAGGTTATCTCAAGCAGGCGGATGATCTGCAGATGAACTGTTTTTTTTCTGCTTTGCTCCCAAACACTCTTTTCTCAGTGCTCCCCCGTACGAAATGGGCTGGATGCTAAATGAATGAGTTTATTCTGGCGGGACTAAGGCATGAAATTGTTATGCAGCTCTGTTTGGAAATGTCATGGCTATCGGGTTTGCAGCTGATATTACTGATGTGATTATCTGGGCAATGCTGGCCTTGCAAGACTCTACTCCCCACCAGGCTCTTGATACTCCCCTTCAATTATGTGAAATGTGGCCATTTCTCACATACCTCCTCTGCCACCACCCGTGAATCCAGCCATTCCTTACCATGCTGTTTGTAACGCTCGTCAGCTTCTTACATTCTTATCTATCACGTCCAGCAATTTCTCATGTCACATCCAGGAGTTTTCTACACCTTTCCCAGTTACCTTAATCTCAGGCAAGGACCTCAGCAGCAGCCAACCCAGGCAGTATGGAAACACAAAGATACAGGTAGGATGAAGTCTATTGCTGTCAGGAGTGACCAAGCCAGAGTCACGTCTGCTGTAGAGAGAAGCGACTCCCCATCCACGTAGCTTTTCATGGCATACCCTTTTGTGCATCACTGTGGGCCTTTGCCTTTGGTAGACTGAAGGAGAAGCAAAAGTAAAGCTCTTAACAAAATAGCCACAGGAAAGAAGATTCAAACGTGTATCTGGGGTGCTGTTATTCATCCAAGAGTTTTAAAGAAATGGCCTGAGTCTTCCAAAAATAGCCCTGGGTTTAGTAATTAGACCCAGCAGAAATGATCTATTGGATTTTTAAGCCCTCAGCCTCAAACAGACATGTATTTTTCGGTATTGTTTTGAATCCCAGAGAACAACTGAAGAGTCAGTGTTAGGCACTGTACAAAGCTCTGGGAGATGTGAATCTGATATCAGTCTCTTAATTATGGTAGTTTCATTTCCTGAAACCTTTATTCTCTGGCATAACTTCATTGAAAGATCTTGGTTGCAATTAACCTTTAAATGCTTAGACAGTTGTGAGGACTGCTGAATCCCTTAATGCATTAAGAGATTAAGGATGCCTTTTGATGGTGGGAATTCAGCTTCTGGGCTGTCTGGGATGGGTCATTTCCATTGTCTCTCCCCTATTTAGATTTTGTGCTGTATGCAGCTCCTTTGTACTTACTCATTTCCTCCAGGTCTCTGCTGTCACATCTTCATCCATGCCCTTGGGCTTGTTGCTGCAGCCAAGGTAAAACCATTTAAAGTCATGCATAAGTGGCTGCTGTCCAGGACAGGCTTCAAGAAAATCTGTGGGCTTTGTTTTTATTGTTAGCAAGTGTTTCTCTGCAAAGACAGACTCGTGGAGTCCCAGATAAGGCACTGAACCGGAGGCTCCTGAGCATGCTGCATCCTTTTCTATTTGCCCTGTGAACGACACATGCTGCAAACCACACCTTTACCATGGTCATAAATTCATAAAAGACTCTACTTATTGCTTAAAAGAAGACTGTTTACAGTCTGGCATGTTACACTGTTCAGGGATACAATTCACCAAAGTAAGTATTCTTAAACTTCTTCAGTTTTCCAGCAATTTGACTGCAGCAACTATTCATGTAACACGTTTCTTCCTGAGAGGAGCATAGCACAGCTGCTTGAGCCATTAATTGAAGACAGGAGTCCTTAGATATACCTGTTGCTCTGAGAATGGCATGTTCTGACTTTCACTCCTCTTTGTGCATCTATTAAAGTGGAAAACAATAACTTTCACTATCTTGCAAACAAGCTATGAGGCTTAATTTATTACTGGAAGTGCTTCTGTGGTGATTGATTCGGAGTCTATGAAAATGTGTGGTTTCGCTCTATGTGTCTGGTAAATAATGTAGCTCTGATATCCAGGTCTTGAGCAGGCTCTTTGAATAAAGGAACACTTTGCATGGTGGTGGTGGAGATGCCTGTGGCATGGCAGATCAGAAAGAGAAAAAGGTAATGAGAACTTGTAATGATTGATAACTACAGGAATTTTGATCAGATGGATTAAGGCAATTACTGATAGGATAACGGTCATTAGTACATACTTTTTTTTTTTAAATATGGAGGTGAATTGCTTAAAAGAAATGTGCTGAGATGAACAGGAATCTTTCATACAATGCTTATTTTTTTGCTGGTGTATTTTTTTTTTTTTTTCCTTGCTAACTGTGAGGCAAACTGGTTGGGAAAACAGACTGGCAAACCTGGGTGACTGAGCAGGGGAGCCACGTGTGGGAGCAGGGAGGGGATGTGGTGCCTGTGCATGCTGCTGGTGGGACCACCACTGGGAAGAGTGTCACCATCTGTGTGCTAAAAATAAAGTAGAAAAAGTCGAGAGTGGGTAGAAAAGAACCAGAGACAAGAAAACAGCCTGACAGCAAGAGAGTCAAGCAGACATGCCTGTTTAACTAATGGAAATACTGCAAGGGCACTTGATTAGAGCATGTTAATGCCTTCATGGAGATGGTTCTTGGTGTTAAAAGGGCTCTTTTATGTAGCAACAAAAGTAATAGTGAGAGGGACTGATTAGAAGCGAAGCTGGACAAATTAGGAGCAATTTCTAAGATATCAACTGCTGGAAGAAGCTGCTGGGAGGGTGGCAGGTTCTCTGCATCCAGATGCCTCCATCCATGTCTAGACTGGCTCATTGTTAAGAATTTAATCTTTTGACAAATATGTTCTGTGCTTCAGTCAGATGTGGGTTTTTCCATTTCCAACGCAGCAGGCTGGAGCTACGTGTAAGGGTGTTTCAGCAGAGACTGGGTGGTCATCATCCCTGCCTGGCTGCGGGTGCTGGGTGAGCCCTGCTTATGGACCAGCTCTGGGGAACAGCTTTGCTCTGCGGCAGACCCAGCCCTAAGGCTTTAGAGCATCTCCTTAGGAAAACATCCCCCCACCCCAATGGGCCAAAACCAGGTAAGGCAGAAATCACTTGTAGCGGAGCTTGGTCCTCCCTACAGATCCTACTGAAGAAAAACATTTCCAAGAGGAATTGTAGATGCTTTAGTGAAAAATTCCTGTGATAGCCCTTTAGTGTGCTTTAAATCATATAGCAAATTACAGGCTTCTGCATAGGTCCATGCGTTGACATATATAGTGAAATTCCTATAGTAATCATGAGAACTGTGATTAATGACCTGTGTCACATGGGTGAGGCGTCTAAGGCTGGTATCGAATCAGGTTGTTGATCCTTTAAGGTGAATTTCATGTTACTGATGTTGACGCTGATAATTTTTTTTTTTAAGGTAGGAGACAAGCATGAGATCAGCCTGTTGCAGCTGGCTGCCTCCGCTGGGAACGCAGACGTGTGCTGAGGGGGAGGATGGGTTGCACTGACATTTACATTAGCAGTGCCCAGTTTGGATGTGTACAAAACCAGGATGGTGGTACCGATGAAGTCTAGCTCTGGTACGATGGACTTCAAAATAAATAGCTTAAGGAATGAAGTCAGTTATGGCATGTCCCCTATGTTGGGGCGTGGGAGCCGATGCAGAAGTCCCTGTGCTGGGAATGGGGTAGTTGTGAAGAGTCCTGTGCTCTGGGCAGATTTGTCTCCTGCCCTGAGGAGTTTCTCCAGGGTGTGGGACTTGGAGACAAGCTGTAACATCTGACCTCCCTTCTTTAAGCAGGAAGCCCTCTGCACTCTGTAAAGTCTGCACAGCCTTCCTGAGATGAAGGAGAACCGGGGCTACTGCCCGCTCCCTGGGTGCAGCGCTGAGGAGGTGCTCACCGGCTCTGCGTGGCACTCGGCAGCTGGGGGTCCTGGTAGAAGTCAGGGTGGGTGCACGTGCAGATTCAGTGGCTTCAACAAGGGATGCGAGTGTCGGCAGCGAGTCTGTAACCAGTGCATGCCTTGGCTCTGCTTGGAGGAGTGGATTTATTCACCTTCATTTTAAAGGGGATTGATTCCTCAAGGGAGGGGATGACTCTCAAGGTGACAAAAGAGGAAACGGTGGACTACAGGTGAGGAGAGAAAGGAAAGACATCAGGTTTGATAGCTGTTTGCCTTGTGTTTTCCTTCCAGGCATCTAGTATAAACTACAAGGGGAAAAAGAAAGGGCAATGACTGCATCTGCCTGTTTCTCTCCCTCCCATCACCTAGGTCTGGCAGAGCGCCCGGGCCGTTCCAGTGAGCTCTTGAGCAACTGCAAAAAGCACACACAAGATGTGCTGTTTGCCAAGCTTGGGAATGCAACCAAGCTCAAAGCAAAGGCCCAAGTTAGCCCCCAGGTTTCATGAGCTTGTGCTTTGTATTTGAGAAGATAATCTACTCACCCTTAACATGAAAACATCAGCTTGAGCCAAATAGATGTAATGCCTCAAAAATCAAAGAGCAGCCTAATATCAATATCGTGTACTTCTCCCTGGCAAGGCAAGCCAAGAGAAATTGGAGGACCCCCTCAATGTCAAATCCAAGTAGCGGATTTGTCTGCTGCCCTTCAGGTGTGAGGGGATGCATTTTCAAGCAGGGAGACATTAGATACTGAGCTGCTCCCTGATTCTGAGGTGACAGGCCAAGTTCACAAAGTCTGGGGAAAATATCTCACTTAAACACTTCACATAAATGTATGCCTGGATATGTGTAGGTGCTGAAAAAAACCCTAGCCTTATTTAAACAGAAACAAATAAGAAAAAGCCACGGCCTTTGGCAGTAAGGAATATTTCAGAGTCTGAAAGCAAGATAAACCTGGTATTTCTATAAATCCCACAAGGAGAAGAAGTTGTGCAGGTTTATTCTTTTGCTTTGCATCTCATTTTAGTTTCTCATTCCTTCTGCATTTTCTGTGAAGTGTTCCAGTCGCTTGGCTGCCCTGGGTGCTCTCTTTTGCTTGCACACACAACCTGGGGAATCTTGTATGCAAAGAGCTGTTTTCCCTAATTTGACCCCACAGCCGTGATAAGCCTATGCAAATGAGGTGGTGCAATGGTGCATAAATAATCACCAAAGTTTTCCCTATAATGTGCAGGTGGATGATCTGACACTGCCCCAGCGCAGTGCTTGTTTGTGGATGTTGTCCCCATGCCCCTGCTGGGAGCATCTGATGGTGGCACCGAACTGTGGAGAGCTCAAGGAGGAACAGTTCCTTCTTGGGGCCATGGGGTGTGGGTGGGAGGTGGGGTGGGGTGAACGGTGCTCCCCACCCCTGCAGGGGCTCTTGCACAATCCCTCCCTATCAGTGTGCTCAGAGGAACCATGCCTGCACCATGAACGTCCTCTCCTTCTGCAGGAGGAATAACCCAACAGCTTGGAGGGAAGCTCCAAGGAACCATGTTCTGCTGCCTCTTCCTCTTGCGTGTTTTTAATCTGTTCAAAACAGACACCTCCTCCTCTTCTTGACTTGCCTAAGTGGCAGCACGGCATTGCATTGCTGGGCTTGGCTAACGCCGCCAGCCCACGTCCTTTTGGTCTGATCTGGGCTTTTGTTCCCTGGCTGTGGGCTGGCTTTTGCGGTGAAGCATGCAAGACCTCTTGGCAGCAGGTACAGAGGGCAGACCCACTCTGGCCCGTGCTGAAGACTGAAGTTAGTTCCCAAAAAGGGGATGAACAACAGAAGAGGGGGAGGTTCTTGTGCAGTTTGTTTGTGCCTGTGGGCTTACCCTCGTGGAGTCAGAAAGCAACTGACCCTTGTGGTGACAACAGCTCCTCCTGCACAGGGTGGATCTTGAGCACGTAGTCCTCGCTTTAGCATTAGGCAGCTTCGGCGTTCCTCTATTCAAAGGAGGAAGCCAGATGAATAACCCAAGGATGATTAATGGCCCACAGCTTTTGCATCCTAGCTGTGACTGGCCTCTGTTTCGGAGGTAGATAAGGCTTGTGGTTTGGAAATAGCCAGACATCTGAACGTTAGCAGGGAATGCTGATGAATAATGTCACTTTCCAGATATTGTTTTGCTTCTAATCCTGCATGGCTTTTGGATGGCACTGATGATGAGGCATCTTGTCTGAACTGGAATTTACAAGGAATCTTGCTTCTTGGAACAGGCTGAAAATCCCCAAACCCCAAACTTACGCAAATTCAGTGCAAGGTTTGCTTTAATTTTTATATTAAGTCATCGCTATTTGTAAATGATCTTCTCTGACCTTGAGTTGTCATAAGGACAAAATAGATTTTCGCCAGGCATGTGGATATGGAGTCAATTTTCACAACAGCAGGAAACTAGCCAGGGCTTGTCTAGCTGCTGGAAGCTTGCTTCATCGGGAAACAGGAGAGTGAGTATTTCTGATTGTCAGGCCTGAAGTCAGGCACAAACCAGTCCTTAGGATGCTGTACAGCTGCATTTAGTTTGAGATCTGCACTCTGTCTTATTCTTGGCTGATGAGATGATTGGGGATGACAAGTTTCCCCAAGGGACCTCAGCTCTGGTCCTGTCCAGTCTGGACTAAGAAGATAATAAATTTAAGTAGTAATCCATTTAGGCCAAAAATGTGATTCCAGAAGATGTTTTCTACGCACATTCCCATTCCATAAGAGCAGGTGCAGTGCATATTTCCCATATGTATTTGTAAAATAATTCTAAATACATTCATTTATTTTTATGAACGCTTGTCATTACATAAAGTATCGAGAGCCAACAGTGCACCCCTGCTAGACTATCTCTGTAGCAACCCTCCCGAGCAGTAAGCAGCATAACGCTTTTATAGTCTGATTAACGTCTGCAGGAGACTCCACTGGCTTCTTTCATCTGCAAAGAGCACCGGTGGAGAAAAGCCTTCTGGCTGAGAGCTGGGGCCAGGGTAGAGCCCTGGGGCTCTTGGCTCTTCCCTCTGCCTTCAGTTCCCTCACCTCTGCTGCAGGCAATGTCCCAGGAGATGTTCAGCCAAACCCAGGGTACCATTATTGAATGAGAAACGTGTTGTGTTTTGCTAGAGGTTTATAACCACCGTGCTCATCTGATCCATTCAGTTTGGAGGATATTCAAGCAATGCTTTTAGATAACTGGTGAGGAAACTCTTTAAAAGTGGTTTTAACTAGATCTGGGCAAAGGGTTTTCAACAGAGGAGTCGACCCAAAAAAAAATGGATGTGTGCTGTGAATTTAGAGAAAGGTTAGTGAATTGTTTCAGCTGAGGGGAAAAAATAATCACTTTCTTGTTTGGAAGCACTGACTTTCTTTTTATTTGAAATGTTGACTTTTTATTGAACAGCTTCCCTTATTTAAAATTTGATCCAACAGCAAATGTTAGTAAACGGATTTAAATGACCTTTCAAGTCAATTTTGTAGGCTGACTCCAAGCAGAGTGTTCTTGTTTGCTTGTCTCAGTGACAACTTGAAAAGAAAAATTTCAAGTTTGATTTATTTGGAGACAAACCGTTTTCCAAAGTTCATCCCAAAAACCTGAAAAATTCATTATTTACTAAGTTTTAGTCACTAGTTGGAAAACAACATTATTTTACTTTGGCTAAAGCAAATTTATTGGAAGTGCAATTTCAAAATAGAAGTATTTATTTTACAATTAACCCTAGGTAATTTTTACATTTCAAACTAATATACAGTGATACTTTGATAATGACATGCAGTTTTCTTTAAGGTTACTTTAATGTTGAAATTGGACCTATGTATTTTTTTTAGACTTTAATGCTAATTGATGAATTTGCCAACATCTTTCAATGACCTTTATGACTTGAAGCTTTCCAGAACTGACTTAATTAAAGATGAGATGGAATCAAAGTGAATTTTTAAAAAGTCTCGTTTATTATTCCCTATGAAAATTCTCCTGAATTACTCAGCTGTCAGAGATGGAATGGAATTTATCATTAAGTTATTCACTTAGATAATTAAATGAACCTGCAGCTTTATTTGAAATGAAAGTGAAAAAAGGCAGCGGGGTGCTACACGTGACAAGTTCGCTTCCTGGCAGACTTCTTGGGATTATTTAATTGTCCACCCGTAGTTTGAGGATGGTCCATTGAGTTTCTGCTTTTGATATTTTAAATCTATAATAGAGTCTGCAAATAGGAGAACTTCCAGCAGTGTTCAGCTCAGCTCTTCTTCTCTTTGTGTTGAGCCTGAAGGGGATTACAAGTAGGGATTACAAGATCTAGCCCCTAATGCATCAGTTATTCCAAGTGCACCCTAAAACACTCTTTCCTGCCCTCACCATTGTGTTGCAAACTAATTGCCGAGAAATAAAAGAATGGCTGGAAAGAACAACGCTGTGTGATACAGAGTCTTATACACGGATGCCTGCCTTGTTGTGCACCAAGGACGTTTTTGAGAAGGCTCTTACTCAGTTTCTGTTGCTGTGCCTCATAGTAACTGTGCTGGAGGAGGCTTTTCTATAGAGTGGGTACGATCAACATTTGGCTGTTAAGAGAGCCAAATTGGTTGAATGAAGCCATATGCTATTCATAATTATTTTCACAACACCTGCTAGATTAATTTTAAAATAAATATCCTGAAATGTGAGGAAAGCCTAACTATAGAAAATCCAGACTAATGGGAGAAAGAGAAGCTTGCAAAGCTAAGCCTGGACCTAGGGATGTTTTTGTCCATTAGTGATTTAGCAAATTCTGTAAGAAGAGGATGGAGATGGTAAAAAAGGTGGATGTAGGAGGGACCATTATGGTGAAAGCATTTGTTAAAACCCCAAACCTACAGCACTCTGTGCTTCCTAATCCTATGAGCCTGCTTGACTTGGCCTATGTGGAGACCAAGGGAAAGCATCATCCAGGAGGGAACGAAGATGACAAGGAGGCTGAAGCAGACCAAAGGATGCTGATGAGAAGCCCTGTGCAAGTTTTGTCTGGTGTGTTAAGTCAGTGCAGTGCTTTTGGAGAAGCTAGATTCAAACTTAGTTTTTAAGAGGAGGCATAAAGCCGTGCTCGCCCCACAACAGAGTGAGGTTTGAACCTGCAGGTAAGTCTCAGCTTGCTCTCTGTTTTCCCCCTTTTCCACAGGAAGAATGTTGCTTCATGCTGGTCTGTTCTGGGAACTGACTGCTTCCCTGCGTGCATTGGCTCAGCTCTGCTGCTTAATGTTTCCTGGCAGAGGGCAGGGCAGCGGTCACTTCATTATCCACCTTTAACCGCTGGTCCCAGAGAGGATGCAGCAGCATGCAGAGGTTGCTGTTCCCCTTGAACCGTGACACAGGCTGCGATGCTTTTCTTCCCAGCATCAGAAAACATGCAGTGCTTCAAAGCCGTTGTCACTGTGGCAGCTGTCTGGGGCTGGGCACCCATTCCCATTCACGTGAAGTTGGCCAGTTTGCTGCTGGGTTTTTGTGTAATCTGCGTTCTGCAGGCTCTAAAAACAGCCTGATCAGGGTCTGCGTGATGGTGCCACGCTGTGATACAGGGCAGCCCATTGAATGAGGTGGGAAAGGTCGAATCCCCAAGTTGTGTCTACACTGTACACACAGCTGTGAAAACACCTGCTATTTCAGGGGTTAAATTTATCTTCTGGCTGGAGGTGAGGGTGCTGGAGGTGGAGGACAGGAGGGTCCATGGGTGCAGTATGCTGTGCCGTGCAGAACGCGACTACAAAGAGAAGGCATTCCCTTCTGTTAAACCTCCACCATTTTGGCTTTCATACGTGGCTGCAAATTAGATACCATGTAATAAATCCTGATCTGTTTATCATAGAGCAATTTCCAAACTATGTAATCTTAATTTTAATTAACAGGTCTCATGAAAACAGAAGCTTGTAAATTCAGCGCTCTCTTGGGGCTCAAGTGATTGAATGCAGTACTAGTTTCAAACTTCAGTAGCTCTTCTATTGCACCTGCAACTCTTAGATACTGGTTTTCCTGACTGACTGTGTTATTAATCTGCCAGTGAGTACTGTCTGTACCAAGAGTACATAAAAGGAGACACATTATACCGCTGGCTGTTGCATTCAATAGACCTTTCCCATCTCTGGGACAACTCTGAAAGGTTTAATAGTCTTGCTGAAACATTTCCTAGCTACTTCCCCAAGTCTGGATTTTCCAAGCCCAAAAACTAGCCTCTGGATTTCTCCAAGGATTCCTACTACCTCCTCCCAGAAAAAAGTCTTAGTTCTTAATGATATGAAGGTAAAAATACATGTTCTCTTGCACAGTGTTTGCTGTCACAGGCTTCATTTCTAGGCGTCTCCATAACTGCTGGATCAAGCAAGGTTGATGCAACATCAGAAAGCAAAGTGTACTTCTACCTTCTGTGCTCTCTTCTCTGAATAGAGAGAAAACTGTTATTCAAGGTGTTGAAGGTTAATGAATTTCTTGCAGTCATATGTCAGATTTTGTTGCTATTGTTTTTCTAAAAGTGGACAACCCCTGTAGGACAACAATGCATTCCTAACCAAGAGGCAACATAGTTTTATGGGTCTCATCATATTCTTCCTTGAAGATATGAGTAGAAGAAAAATGCAAAGATTGAAATACATCGTTCTAGTGCTGGCTTCCACATGTATGCTCCCTGACGATGAACAAGCCTGGGTAATTGCTTCCTTGGCTCTTGGCCACCAGGACGGATGCACGCTCATATATACCTCATGCATCCTCATGAATGTGTCATGAAGCCCTCTGGCAGTCACCCCTTGTGACTTGCTCAGGGAAGGAAGGTAGCTTTGCATTTCTGATAGTGATGGAGTGGTGGATACGGTTGAAAGAGAAAAATAAGTCTTTAATCTCATAAGCATACTTTGGTTTGCATTTGATTTAGGTTTAATTTTTATTACAAGAAAATGCATGTTTACTAAAAAAAACCCCCATGTGACTGAAAAACTGATCTATCCACTTTAAACCCTCCAGGGAAGTTGATCAAAGGCAGGCAGGAGAGCTCATGCCTACGGGTGGCAGTCTTCCTCAGAAATCCCAGCCTACATGCTGAACTCAATCGTTACCTATACATAGTAAGTACATACGTGTGTGTGTGTGTGTGTATATATATGATTATTGATGCTATCTTAATTAGTTTTCCATTATTATTATGAATTTTTTCCCTTAAATATTTTATTCAACAGTGTTACTGTGAACCAAGGAAACTAAGAAATTTGTGCGAAGAGGTTTGCTGCGGTGTAATGTCTGAAATCAGCATAGGAATAGAAGAATTTTAATAAATAACAGCAAAGGAAATGAATTAATAAAGAGCATGAGTGTTTATGAAGAGTTAATGGGAAGCGGCTCAAGGGAGAATGGAAAGATGCTGATGGATCTTTTCTTATAGCCTGCACTAGGAAAGAGAAATGCATGTCTATACCTAGACAGCAGATGTCACAGGCTGCAGTGGCTAAAGAAAGATGTTTTTGTGGTTACAGCATTTGTGTTCATTTTTAACTCTTCGTCTTGGGAAAGGCAGTTTGAATCACGACTTAAACCTGCTTGTGTCTGTTCCTCTGTCCCCACCCTGCCCACTGCTCCTCATCTAAATGGGGAACATGCAGCAGTTTGCAACATGAGAGAGGTGTCTGGCTCTGCCGGTCCAGCAAGGCATGTCCCATCTCTCAGAGGGCTCTGCCCTCTCCCCTTGTGTACAATGGGGCCAGTGTTTCCCGGAGATGTCAGTTCCATATCCAGGCTGACAGACAGTCTGAACTCTTCATGACGTGACTATTACCTTAGCTCCAGGTAACGCTACCTGCTCTCTAATGAAAGATGTCTGCATTTGTGTAGCATTATTTGGCTTTGACAAATTTGGTGAACTTGTTTTGTACAAACTCTCTGGGGACTCTGAGGATTTAAAAAAAAACACCAAAACTCTGATTTGTTCAATTTTCTCTCCTACTTCTAAATTTGCGTTGTTAGTGAAGTGATTTTTAAAAATAAGTATTTCTAAATGGCAACAAATGACTCATTTGAGTTAATTTCAGCCTCACTTAAAGGGTTTGCAGATCTTAGTGGCTTTTTTAACAAACTTGAGTTAAACAAACTAAACCCCAGATAATTATCACATGGCTTGAAACGTGTTTTGTGAGTGCTGTGCACATCTCTAAGTGCCCTTGAAAAATGGAAAGCATCATATTTATTTACATAGCTACATACTTCCACAGCCAGCTCTCTCTGCTCTTTAGCATTCAGAAACTAGCAGTTACTGTGCGTTACTAGGCAAAAATGTGTCCTGGTGGCTGTAAAGGAATGCGATTCATTCCTATGAGGCAAATGATAGTAATACAACATAATATAGTGGCTCTCTTTGGTTATATCACAAAAGATTAGTCAAATTACAGACGTTTATGTACGAAATGTACATAACAAAATGTAACACAAGTAGAAGAATGGTTTATTGCCTAATCGAGGGAAAGTACGTGTCTCCATCAGCTTCCCTTTGTTCTCAAAATAGTGTGTGCTGCTATGTAATCTGCTGTGGTGTGCACATGCTCCACGGGAACTTCATGCTGATAAGTAAAAGCCGGGTTTAGGCACGTTTTCAAACTGCTACAATGTTATAGGACTCATAGATGCTCAAGTGAAGTGCTATGGGAGCGGTGAAATCACTGTTCCTTCACTGGTGTTATTCTAAGTGCTGAATTTCTCCCTTGAAATCACCCCAGGTCTTCAGCTTCGCCCCCAGTGTACGTCCTTCAGCCTGATTTACTCGTGGGAAGAAATTATGAAATTCCACTGAACTCTGGCGATGGCAAGCTATGCTGGGCTTGTTCTGCTACGCGCTGGGCTAATGGCCCCCTCTGGCTGCAGCGGTGCTGGCCGAGGACATTTCTGTCCCCAGCTGCTTGGTGTGCAGCCCCACCGGGGCAGCTGCCCCATCACCTCTGCTGGGGTAGCTCTCCCATGTTGGCTGAACGAGCTCGTAAAGGAAGACCAGCTAAGCTGGCTAAGCTATCCCAGCTTGTTAGAGGCCCAGGGAGTGGTTGTCTGGCCAGCTCAGGGCACCTGATGGGGCAGAGAGAAGCATCTGGGGCTGGAGGTGCAGAGTGAGTGTCACCACCGTGCTGAGGCTTGGCCAGACCCAAAGTCAAGGAGCTGCCTGGGGACAGAGCTGAATGCTGCACCATTGCTCCTTCCCCCTCGGTAGTGAAGAAGAGCCCAGACTTTATTTGTAAACAGTGATGCAGAGTTTTAATATATTTAATATTTTAAATCTTTTAAATATTTGTAATATTTTAAAACAGCTTTGCCGCAGAGGTGGGAACTGCCTCTCTTCTTCGCTTCTCCTCTGCAAGGTTTTGTGAAGGAACTGGTCTCTTTGCCACAGCATCAGCAGTGTGTGCATGTTCTTGTTTTCAAAGTAGCAAAAATATTTTAGGGTGTTAGTTGTCCTTCGTTCTCTGCAGGTAGAGATGTTTATTGCAAAACTATTACGATTATCACCCTTCTTAGCCAGAATTGTTGTTGATCTCTGCTGTCATCATCTGAGAAGTTCTCTGAGTGTTCATTACTTCCCTTGAGAGTGTTCTTGGCCCACTGATGCGTGGCAAGGCAAGTGTGTTACACCTACAACCTGTTAGGTACACATGAGCACACAGAAGACAAACTGCTCAGTTTGATAAAAAGAAGGCATCTGAAAAGACTCCAGTCCTCTCTGCATGCACCAAAAAAGACAAGGATCGCTACTTACATATAGCAGGTGATGAGTCTACAGAGTTGGCTACGTAGTATTTGTTTGGATAAATACCTCTGCCCTTTGAAGGCAGAAATGGCAATGTTAGCTGCTAGCAATCACTTAGGAAGATGATGTATTTAACAACTAAGTTTTATCCTCCCCTTGTATGTGTGCCGGAGCGACTTTTATTTTTTTAAATAGGTGCAAACTGGATGTTGTGAATATTGAGGGAGTTCTCCAGGTCTTACAAACAGTGAGGTATGTTGTAGAAGGCTGTGATCCAGCTAGCGGAGATGAGTGTAGCAGCGGTGTGATCTACTGTGTCTGGAGATCTGCAGATTCGGACCTACTGGAAAAATGTAGGCATATGGACTGAAACTATTATACTCTGCACAACCACGTTGCTGAATGGAACAGGCTGGAAACTGGATTTTCTCCTTAATGGGTAACTCACACTTTGATAAAATGTGGCAGTTTCTAGCAGAATGAAATTCTGAAAACAAATTTCAAACTAATGGAAATGTTTTGATAAAATTGAAAAGTTCAGTCAACTTTTAATGCTGGAAAACTTCTTGGAATTTCTGGATGAAAAATCTTTCAGGGGGAAAAATAAAAGTTCTCTGAGTGGGAAAAAGGATTCATAAGGTTGTGCCATTTTTCAAGTTAGCAAATTGAATCAGCCGTAAAATTCTCTTTTGGGGGATGAACTATGGATGTTTACATATGGAACATAGGCCAGATTAATCGCTAAGCTATGCCACCAGTTTACCATTTTATAGAGGAAAACATTCGTAATTTTTGTGAGGTTGGAGTGGGCTCCCAACTGTATTTTCTTTGACTTGCTCCTGTCAGGAAGAATAGAGCTTTTAATTAAAATGACAATGTTAGACTAGTCAGTCTTCTATCATCATGTTTAAGGAGTGCTTTGGGGAGCTATAAACATGACAGGGTTTGTATTACTGATGTGATTTAACAGAAAAGTACCTAACTTTCTAAGTGGTTCCTTTAGGTGTTTCAACATGCTTCTTGGGGTATTTAATAACTCTAGCACATCCCGTTTGCTGCAGGACCAAAGGACATACTTTGTTCTGATATTTGTACAGCCGTTTGTATCCTGAGTATTTAAAAATCAATTTTAATGCTTTCGAAATAACTAACTGTTCATTATCCTCTTTTAATTCCAGCCTCCCTTACCCTCCCCACTTCAATTTACATTCTTCGGTGCTCCCTAAACCTCAGCAAACCCCGATTTTTCTGAGCCACAGAGGAAAATGAATCCCAGAGTGGAGAGAGACCCTGGGGAGGGCATCCCCACAGGACAAACCTGTGCCACCTTGCCAGCCAGCAGCCGCTGAGCACCCCACAGCACCCCACTGTCCCTCCAGGGTGTTGCTGAGCATTACTGATGTACTGGAAGAGGCGAATCCAAACCCAAGCCTGCCACCTGCCAGGCGAGGCACGCATGCAAGGAGCAAGGAGGCTCAGCCTAGGTCTAGGACTTGAACTGGATCTGGGCTTGCAATAGAGTAAGCAACGATTTGGGAAGTGACAGAGAAGATGCTCTGCATCTAATAGCTTGCTTGATCATATCTGTGAGGCAACAGGATTTAAGTAACGCGCAATCTGGCTCTGGGCATGTTCCTTTCTGTGACTGAAGATGACCAGAGGAGCAGAGCTGGCCCTGGGCTTGTCCCCTGGGGATTCGATTGCCTGGAGACCTGAGCTTTGTTCAGGGCAGCACTGGTCCCTTGATGAGTCTTTCCGTCCTTTGTTTGGGTGTCTTCAAATGAACACAAAAAGACATACTTAAGCTCTTGAAATCGGACTATTTTCTTGCATTTGTGTATGTAAATCTAGATTAATCTGTTTACAAGTCCAAAATGACTCTTTTAGTTCATCGTATAACTAAGAGTTATAGTATAATCTCCACATTTGTTACAGGGGAGGTACAATTAACCTAAAAAGCTGGCAGAACAGCTAAATCACTGTTTCAACACATTGTCGGGGTCCTAATAGCTTTTTTCATTATTAGGATCACTGAAGAACAGCTGTCAGCTGAACTTTCAAATATGGGTCCAGTATGCTTATATAATTACCATCATGGTTTAGAACTGGATTGTGTCCAATATAATCTGAATAACCAGATACTAATGTCTATTTAGAGAGACCTATTTTAATTCTCCTTTGGTGACCTTACGCAGGCACTCAAGGAGGGTATAATGAAGCAGCTAACATATTTTAACTCCAAGTGTAGCAAAGTTTTGGGATAAGTTTAATTTTAGTATTTCCATTTTAGTGGTGTTGAAGGAATACTGAAAGCTAAAGCGTTTTTAGAAACGCAGCTAAATAGCAGCAAGACAAGTTTTTGAGAGTCCTGCAGTGAGGATTATGGTTGTTATGGTTACTAGATTACCTATATTGCTACCCCATCTGAATTCATCCAGAGTCTCGTCACCACTGGAGGATGTGGAGTTCCATCCTACAAGATGCACCTCAGCAAACCGGCCCACCCATTTGTCATCATGCAGAAATAAAAAGGGCCCACAATGATCTCTTTTGTCGCAATTGCTTCAGGCTCCCTAGCTGCGTCTATGGGCTCCAACTGTGTTACTGTTATAACAGTTGATTGAAATGACTCAGAAATGATACTTCTCAGAACAAAGCACTGTTTCTCAATAAATCCAAGAGCAGAATATGAAGGGTGAAGGTATAAACTACAAGTCCCACATAAATATTCCCTTAGGAAAATATTTTCTCATTATTTTATGAAGAAGTTCAGTGCATTTCTGACCTGCACTATTAGCACAGTTAAATGGGAGCCTTAGAAACAAACATATTTTAGCAAGAAATACCCCCACAGAAACATGCTTTTAGCAAAAGGATGCTGTTTAGCTTCAGCTGGGACTAAAAGAAGCTGGTTGCACAAGAACGGCCTGCAGAAAAGCTGTGTGGAGAACAGGAGACCTTGAATTGTAATGTAAGTCTCAAAATGCTTGAAACCAGTGAGGAATTTAGGCAGAGAAATGCATACAGGACTTCTATTGCTGTCTCTTTTCTCTTACTTACTTACCGAAGTTATGAAAATCCTCCTCCTCTCTGTAGGACTGATCTGTCAGAAGGATCAATGTCCTTTGATCTCTTCAAAGCTTTGTTAATACAGCCCTGATGTGCAAGGCTGGATTGGATTCCTCTACCTCCATGTACATTTTCTTCTTATCCAGGGTATTTTATCTTTGGAGTATTGTTTCTCATCTCTAGTGATTGCTTTGCCTGTGGTGATTAAACCCTGCCCCTGACACACAGCATTTCAGTGGTTTTGCTGCTTCACTGCTGCACAAGTATTGAATGCTCCAGACATGACTCCACTGCCTTGAACCCCTGCACCCAAAACTCGACCTTGCTGGTTCTGCAAGCTTCTCTAATACCCTCCTGTAGGTGTTAAATGAAGTCTTTACTCATTCAATGTCAAAATATGAACCGTATAGCACTTGTGATAGCTGTCCTCTGATTCGTTTTGGATCAGCCTCCTGCTTGTGTTGCTGTGTGTACCCACACCCCTGTACTAAAAGTTGCTGGTAGGAAACATAGGCTAACGACATTAGCTGAGGGACAACTGGGGCTACAACATTACAGGAGGTGCTACAAGTGGCCTGAGGAATTAACTGTTTGTGTCAAAATAACCTGTTGCAAATCAGGTAGCAATCAAACCTTGTCATTTGGTCATCTGTTTTGGCTTTCAGAGGATTCTGAGTCTCTTCCCGGCTGACACAAACATTTATGATAAAGCTGACTGCAGAACAGGTATGGTGAGAGGCTCAGTTAAAAGGCTTCCTCCTAATGTGCATGCTGGAGTTATTTACTCATAAACAGAAAGCCAGGATGCTGGCATGTTACTCTGCAGGTTGATAAGATCCATAGTGGGAAGGAATCTGAGAAACAACAGTGTTCAGCTAAAACAACAAGCAAAGTGAAGTCAGCAACCAGGAGTCTGTGTTCAGAAACACGACTGAATTGCCAATGATGCCAATGCTTCAGCTCTTAGTTTAAGAAGTACCGTCTTCAGAAGCACAGGCGCTCCCTGGCCATACAGTTATTAGAAAACAATAGCTTGTACCTGGAGAGGTGCAGGCCCTGCTGGCCATAAGCTCTTTGCTGCTGCAGAAATCATATTGGAGGTATTGACTGATAATTTTATTTTTGTAATCTATCTCCTTTGGGCAGCGGGATTAGGAAGATAGAGAATGAACAAATTAGAGAAAGGGGGCATTGAAGATGGCAGAGACTTTGCTTTTTCAGCTTCTTATTCTTTTTTCATTACTTGCCCTTCTGATATGGTGATGACTCCATTGCCAAATGGAAACTGAGGGGGGGGAAAACACGAACAAGGAGACTAAAAGGTGAGTCTTGCAAGGAATTATGCACCCCTGTGGACCATAGTGGAGCACGTGGGTGTTCCGTATATTGCAAATCAGGCCATAGAGTGTCCCAAACAAACATATAGCCTCATAAAGCCAAAGTTTGTGTTCCAAGATGGGTATAAAGTGCAGAAATGACACAGCAGATATTAATGAAATTATCTGGTTTTATCACTCCATTATAAATAAAGTTCAATGTCATTCGGACATTGTTATGATAGAACCACTAAGTCATTACAGCTGTTTATATGTGATTATTACAGTGTATAAAATACTGAAGATAGATGTGTTTCAATGATTTTTAATGTTTCTGCAATGTAAAAGATTCAAATTGTGTATAAAAGTTCATGTCTAGGACATCTTTTTATGTATTGTATTAGCTTTAAGAATCTACTTAAGTCTTAGTGATTTCTCTTGTTGATTTAATTTCTGAACTCCTGACAGCCTGTATTATATAATAGATCAGAATGATGCTCTTAAATCATCTGTGTAAAGCAGTGCTCCTTGGCTATACCCAGTGCTGTGGGAACCTGATTACCTGAGTTTCTGAGATTTACTTGGACAACAAACAAGCTCCAAATCCAGCATCAGATAGGTGAAGACTGGTAAAGTGTGATTTAAAAGTAGAAATAGGTAAATTACCCTGCTAGTTCAAATAAAATAAAAAGAGCACTACTGAATATTGGCTGATATTTAAAACAGCTCCACCCCCAAAACTGTAATTCTACCAACTATACTCTGTGAATAGAGCAATTAGTTAGAAAACAAAAGCTGCTAAAAGCTGGTGTCATCAGGCACAGGACTTTGTGCAACTCAAAATTGGATGAGGGAGCCAAATGTGTACATGATTGTTTGACCACAGCATGGAATCCCTAAGGATGGAAAATGCAGTAGGATGCACTTTCCATGAAAGCATGTTAAGGATTTGGGAATCCATAGTAAAACAACTGTAAAATCAAACTCTTGAAGCTGGTATTAGAAAAGGGTTTTGTTGAGTAAGTCCCCCCCCCCTCGTCCCCCTGTCCCGTCCCCCCCCCGAATCTGGAATGATATTTTGGAAAGAGTTGCTTTCTGTATCGAGGTACTTCTCCCACCCTGGATGTTTTCTAATCCTCCTTTGTAACAGCTATGCTTGTGCTGGTTTTGTTAATGACCATCCATATTTCCATTCCAAATGCTGTAATAACCTAGCTATGAAATATCACCGCAAACTGCTGCAGGTGTCAACTTAGAAATGCGTTCCCAATATGCAGAAGGAGCATTCTGCCTGTATGAGTTATGAATGCATACATAAATTGAAGGGCAAACTTTCTTTCTTGTTTTACTTGGATCACAGGTTGCTGGGCTTTGACATGAGTTACTCCCTTGAGTGAATATCAATAGAGTTGACTCTAAACTTCCACATGGCTGGCGCTGCACCAAGCACGTAATTTATTGGACTTGTGCTATCTTCTTCAATGCAAGGCAAACTCTTGGCATAAGAAAAGGCTAATCCCTTCCCTTCCCAACTGCAGGAGTACATGGTTGGCTCAAATATGTAGATTACAATTGATTTTGGAAAGAGTTATTTACGGTCTTGGTGTTCTGAGGCTACATAGTCTGTAATGAGCTGTCAGGTGATGCGAGAGGCTAGGCTTAGTTCAGGCAAACCCAAAGCTGATAAACTCTAACCTCAAGGAGGATTATTTTACAGATTTATGACATTCCATTGGCAGCCTTGATCGTTCAAATTGACTGAGCCACCTGATCCACAAGCACAGTTTTAACATCTCTGGCAGCAGACACAGAGGTTAACAGTCTCAGTGTGTCATCTCTGTTTCAAGGTGTGCTGGTGAGACAACTGAAAAAAACAAGTGTTTCTTGTATATAATGTGAAATTGTAAAACTTTTTGGTTTGCTGCTTGTTAAGGTGCCTTGATATTTAAGCAATCCAAGAGGCACAATCAGTTGCAATTCCTCCTCTCAAAGTCAGGGTCATGCTCATGGGAAGCTGTGTAATATCACTGAGTTTGGCTTTGGTGTACTTTGTAATAAAGCCACAAGTAAGGTGGCTTTATTAATGGCAAACTAATGGCAAAGCCATTACTACTGAGGAAAGTTCTCATCAAGAAGCTCAATATAGCAGTATAACTGTTGAATTCTTCCTGCTCAGCCGTGGCCAGTCTTTTATAGTTTTAAAGTCTAAAGAATTTCAGCAGCACCTCTTCGGCCTCTCAATCTCCTCGCAGGTGTATCTTCTCCCACCTCTTCAAAGAAGTGGGATCTTCTGGTCCCGCGATCCCTCACCCTCCAAACAAAGACTAACCCTGCTCTGTGGTGAGACCCTTGCAACTTAGGCACCCTGTCTCAGAGTTTGAACCCTGTGTGTTCATCATGGGTTTGTGCCAGTAGGAGCAACAGACCTCTGAGCTTTTTGCAAAGTGTTCCAAATCCAGCCATTGCTGGCTTAGTCAAAACAATAGAACAAATTTTTTTCTTGCTCAAGTTTTCTTCCTGTTCTGAAGGATTTTTGGCTGCAAGTCACAGTGCTCCAAGAAGTCAAAGATCACCCATCATCTATGTGACTTCTCCTCAGACGCCAGGAGTCCTTTCTGCTGTCGGCTTCTTTTTTCCTCTGCTGTTGATACAGAAAAAAGAGCTTCTTCCTCCTCTGAATTTCTTTTTTTCTCTGGGAATCCCTCCCAAGTGCCAATACTTCTGCACTTTTTAATAACTATTTTTACTCTAATGAGGGGGGGGAGAGTTTTCTCCCATAGAAGAGAGGTTAGAGAAAACAGAATTTTACATGAGCTGCACATAGTTGTTCTCCCAGGCAGGATTCATTGAGCTGCTAGCATTCCTTAATGCTGACCTCGACACGGGTAGACAGATTCATGAGTTGTGTGTAGGTTCCTGAGTCACACAGCAGCACATGCTCGTTATAATATAAGGATCCCGCAGTTTGGACTAGTGTCCTGGTTTCGGCTGGGATAGAGTTAATTTTCTTCCTAGTAGCTGGTATAGTGCTGTGCTTTGGATTTTAGTATGAGAATAATACTGATAACACGCTGATGTTTGGCTGTCGCTAAGCAGTGTTTACATTGGTCAAGGACTTTTTTTTCCTCCTTCAGCTTCCCCTGCTCTGCCAGGTGCCCAAGAAATGGGAGGGGGCACAGCCAGGAGAGTTGATCCAAGCTGACCAAAGGGCTATTCCATGCCATATGATGTCATGCCCAGTATATAAACTGGGGGAGTTGGCTGGGGGGTAGCGATCACTGCTCGGGGACTGGCTGGGCGTTGGTTGTTGGTGGTGAGTGGTTGTATCATTTTTTTTTTTTAATTATTTTTCTTTTTTTTCTCCTTTTTTCCCCTCCCTTGGGTTTTGTTCCTCTCTCTCTCTCTCTCTCGTTGTTTTCCTTCTCATTATAATTCATTATTATTATTACTATTATTTTGTTCCAATTATTAAACTGTTCTTATCTCAACCCACGAGTTTTCTTACTTTTGCTCTTCCGATTCTCTCCCCCATCCCACCGGGGAGGAAGTGAGCGAGCGGCTGCGTGGTGCTTAGCTGCCGGCTGGGGCTAAACAACGACAACTAGTTTGCTCAAATATCTGTTAATGTAATCCAAGTTCCATATTTAATGTCAACACTTCAATTAAAAGTGAATTAGCATGTCTTTTATACAAGGTTGCTCATTTGAATAAGGGTTCGGCCTTTCTTTAACGTATACAGCAGTTGCTTTCCAAACCAGGGTATCTTGCAGTGTATCTAAGGTGAGACAAGAGAGAAAGCCCTAAGGTTCCTGCCTCACTTGTATGATGAAAAACTGGTGGAAGGGGGAATACAGCAGAAGGGGCCGCTCCTGGTGTGTGTTCTGCTGGAGCTCACAGCAGTCTAATCTCTTGAAGAGACACAAGTCACCTTCAGTTACTAGGACTGCTGGTTTGGGTTGCTTCAGCTCAAAAGTAACTTATTTCGTGCTTTTTAACTTCAAATTTTTAAGCGATTAGTGATAATATAGGTGAGCTAATTTTGCTGGGATTCCTTTACTCTCATAGGTTTTCCTGGTTCTCCAGGTCTGGTTACAGCACAGGGACCACCTTCCTTTGATTGCGGGCTGTTCCAGGTCTAGCTGCTGCTTTTTCTGATAGGAGACTGGAAGCATAAAAAGCCAAGGTTCAATTCCCATGAAGCACCAAAGTAACATTTTTTAATTAAACTATTTCAGTTCTCTCCTGAAATCATTGTTCAAAAGAAGCCTACCGTCTGCAGAGCATTTTGATGAGACATTATTTTACTTCAGGTTTCAGGCAAAAGAGGGAAAAGAGAAGACATTTCCAGTTCTACAATTCTGGTTGGCTTTGAAATGCAGCCAAGGACAGCAAAGCTAACACAAAATCCTCCGGCTATTCAGAGGTCCAGAGATCATTTTTGCCTGTCTTTTCTCTCTTTGTGGTAATAACTTTACTTATTTTGTCTAGAAAAAAGTGTCTAGATACTTATGAGTGGCTGTTTACAGAAATATCGCGTGAACAGATGAAGGCAAGGGAAATGAAGTGCTTTGCTTGATGTTGGGAATTTTATGCAACATAGGAATAAGCTTGTGTGTGTGTGTGTGTGTCTCTAAACTTCAGAATTTGTTAAATATTTGACACTATATCCTCTAAGACTTGCAGTTTGCCATGTCATTTATGCCAGATCATTGTTCATTTTTTATATGATTATTAGTTGTTACAAAACTGAGCCACAGTAGCTGCAGATTTAAGAAGTACAGGTTAGAATGTAAGTCAATACTATGCAGAGTGGTAGAAATTTGCAGGAGTCACTTATTTTCAGCTCTGAATTTTGGTAGAAAAAGGTAATACTGGTTTTCTTTAAAAGTACTTCGGACTTTTCCACTTCATTCATGTATCTTTCCTGTTTAATCTGTTAGTTTTTAATGGGACTTGTATTTGTGAGTCCTCTTATGATTTTTTTTTTTTTAACATTAAAAGGTTAGTTTTCCCATTTCTCGCCAACCGATAATATGAAAATGTACCTCTCCTTCGGTGAATTAGCAAGTTCCATTGGGTAAAACCTGGCAAGTGCTGACACTCTGGACTTGTTTCTGGCAAGTGAACAGTTACCAGAACAACAAGAAAGTGAACAGCATGTGTGTTTCTGGAGCTGCTGAATATGAAACAGCTGAGAATCATTTGGGTCAGCAGTAATTGAATAAACACACCTAGTTTAGCAACCTAGAAGGTAGGTGTCTGATGGCCCAACATCCCATTATGGAAAGTGAGATGGAGAGAGAAAACACCGCTGTAAAGGGTGTCTACACTTATTGCAGCTGGAAATGAATCACCAGCTCTCTTCCACTGATTACAGGACACCTTGATAATGTACTGCGATTAGATAGCTACAGCTAAGGAGGATGAATCCCATTCTCTCTCTGTTGAGACATACTTGACTCAGCCATCCCAGAATTTATGTGAACTCCTATAAATGAAAGGTGATAATACACTGCTCCCCCTTGGTGTCCAATGATGTAGAATTTAAAGCCAGAAGGGACCATTTGATCTTACTGTACGCCATGGGCTGTTAAATTTCTGGAGCTTTTGCTATTCTGGACCCAATATCCTGGTCTCAACTAAAGTACAGTTCGTGTTTTGGGCTGAGGTGTGTGTTTCAGGAGGGCACGTCAAGGCTTGCTAAGATGATTGGAAGGAATGGAGACTGATGAGCATTTTGGAAGGAATAGAAATGGTCTTGAGCATTTTGCATGAATTAACTCTTTTTGTTTTCCTTTCATTTGAGTTTGTCTGGCATCAGTTTACTGCTGTAGGTCCTTTCACTGCTTGAAAAAGGAACCTTCAGCATACATTTCATACCCATGAAAGAATTCATTGCTCTTTGTTAGTTTGTTTGTTTTAAATTTGAATTAGCTCTATTTGCAATGTGGTTCTGATTGCTTTGTGTTACTGGCCTTATCCAATCAATGGCTGATACTCATTTCTGCTATTTTATACTTCCATGTTCTCATGGAAATGCTGACTCTAAATGCTTCCATTTAATGATTTACCTGTGGATAACATGTTTTTTAGGTCTCTCATGGCAGATTCTTTTAGTTGTTATGTCAATTAGGTCTTGATTCAGTTGCCTAAATGCAGGAATCTAATACCTTTTTGTGTAACTTTCTTGGCCACCAGCTATAGCTCCAAGAGGGTGTTGGTCTCCCCTAGGTCCTGCATCCTTTCTGCTAGCCCCATGTGAATGTCTTAAATGCCATAAAGTGTCTCAAACATGCTAGTTACCTATGTTTAGAGAGCTGAATTGACCCCTTACTGTCATATAGCACTAGCTTTTTAATTGTGATATCATACAGCCCTTAGGTATATACACAGCGATTGCATTTGCCCGTTCTGAGATGTTACCATCTGCCATTCGGTGAGGCAGGAAATGATGATGTACAAAGAAAAGGAGATTAGCTTAAATCACCTCATTCTGGCCTTCTGTTAGGAAGTTATCTGCAGTCTTTATAAAAAAATTATTTTCTTCTAGTACCTGAGACTTCTGATGTAAAAGTAGAAAAATCCTCTTTTACCAGAAAGGCAATTTCACTTTGCACATATTTGGGAAACATGCTGAAGGAATAACACTTCCTGCTTTCCAGGTTAATACAGTGGGCAGTAATAGCACCCCACCAGGGCTGTCCTGGCTCTTCCACACAGCCAAAAAAAAAAAAAAAATTAAAAAAACATTGTGCAGATGGAGGCAGGAAGGACTTTCGGCCACAGGTATAGCAAACTACTACCTACCTGGGGGAGAAGGCCATGCTCTGCATCAGCTTCCTTCCCTATGGTCAGCTGGGACCATCTGCTCTGCAACCCCACACTGGCTTAGTCAGAGTTTAGGAGGATAGGAGAGAAAAGGATCCAGATCTTGGCTGTTTGGTGTTTGCTTTCTCAGAGGAGCAAAGGCAATGTACATTGCTTGCTTGCAGCACCCCCAGGCACACAGTGGCTTGGGTAGCTGGAACCATGAAGGCTCAGGGTCTCCTCCTGTTGTATGGCCTGATATACTCATACAGACCAAGCCATGAGTTATGCTTAAAAAACCACTCCTTTTAGGAGAATTGCAATGCAGAGCATGTTTATTGTTTTAGCTATGGCCCCATGTGGTCTGGAAAAGGTGTGTTTATTGTTAGTGACATTTATATGCCTGATACACCATGTGCTGACTGGTTTACATTTTCTGACATGAAGGCAAATACCAGTCAAGATTTTTATTTCTTTTACTCTGGCTGGTTTGATGCTTCTGGTCAGTGCCAGTGAAGATGGCATAAAATTCAGTTGGTGTGGCTTGTCATTTCTTGGGAGTGAGTGTGAGTGTGCAGTGCATCTGAAGCAGAATAGGGAATATCCAGTTGAAATAATTGTCAGTGCCAAACTGGTATTTCAGAGTAAACTCTAATGACCATTGAAAAAAGCTGCTATATGGATAAGATTGGATTAGTCATTTATGTCTAAATCCAGGAGCATGTCAAGAGAAACTAATATAAGCCCTGAATTAACTCCTTTGCCTTTAGGTCCTGGCCCCATCACAGCTTTTCAGCATTTCCTGCTTGAGGAAGGCATTTACTAAGACGTTGTGTAGTAGTTCATGTTTGGCTCAGATTAATACAGCTTTACAGAAAGTTCTGTTGAATCTACACGCAGAAGTTTCTGTGGAAGAAATACATTTGTCAAGTGCTATGTAAATCTTGGTTTGAAAATTTGTGAGATATTCATTATGATGTTCATTAAAGGGGGCTTATAAGAAAGATGGGGACAGACTTTTTAGTAGGGCCTGTAGTGATAGGACAAGGGGTAATGGTTTTAAACTAAAGGAGGGTGGATTCAGGCTAGATATAAGGAAGAAATTTTTTACGATGAGGGTGGTGAAACACCGGAACAGGTTGCCCAGAGAGGTGGTAGATACCCCATCCCTGGAAACATTCAAGGTCAGACTGGATGGGGCTTTGAGCAACCTGATCTAGTTGAAGATGTCCCTGCTCATTGCAGGGGGGTTGGACTAGATGACCTGTAAAGGTTCCTTCCAACCCAAACCATTCTATGATTCCATGATTATGCTGCATAAGAAATATAGGCGGAAGAATTAAGAAATTTTTGTTGTTGTTGGACTTCAGTCTCATAGAGGTTACAGATGCATGAAAGGACTAACCATAATAAGCACATGCTGTATGAATAATTTAAGTCTGAGAAAGGATGGTTATTTTTTGGATAACCATGGATAATATCCTGTGGATACCAGGCATGATAGGGAAAAATCCTATTGATTAATGTGGGCTATATTTGTCAATTTTTCAAATGCTTCAATGCATGGTCTGTCATTGATAGACATGATCACAAAAGCATGAACGTATGGAGCTCTGCCTCTCTGTTCATGTACTGTAGCCTTAGCCTTAGAAGTTATGTATCTGGACAGTCTTCAGCTGTTTTTAGAAGTATTTTCTACTTGAGCCTATTGGTAGAAAAATAATTTTCCTCCCTAAGGACAATTGAATATTCTATATAATCTCTGGAATTCTAAACTTATTTCTGTGCCTCTAATACTTACTAATCAGATATTAAAGTCTAATGGACATGATTTTCTTATCCTTAACTTTTTTAATACGTGCAAAATCAGGGCTTGGATACTGATACTTTAACAAATACTGTACTCCAAAGATCTTATTTCTGTTCTTCTGTGAATAAAACTAGGATCTTGGTCCTAATTTTTTTTTGCAGTAATGTCCCCAGATTGAGGATCTGATTTAAGACCACTTGAAGTCAATAGATTGATTGTGATTCATTTCAATGGGCTTTGAGGCAGAGCCATAAAGACTAGCTGAAACAACTGCTAGCATTTCAGGAAAACCACAGGTTATACAGCTGAATTTGGCAGCATGTAATTAATTACTGAAATTCAATATCATGTTGCATAATATTTGGCTCTTCACATAAGAAAGCGGGGGTTTTTTAAATGTTTCTATACTCCATTGCAAGACACATTTTAAAAGTCATTGACATGAACCAGAAGAATGTCTTTCATTATGTTCAGAATTGACTGTGTTTGGTTTTTTATCCCCATCAGAGGATAATGGAAACAGCTGGAGTTAAATTATTATAACTCAAAAACATTCACTGGCATATTCCTCTCTCAATATGCTCTGTCTTGTGGAAATGAGTTGTACGGTGTTGAGAAGAGCAGTTGTGTAGCAATGCTCCTGAAGTTTGAGCTGGAAAATCCCTAACCTCTTCCAGTCACACAGTTCATCTCCAAACCAGTAGATGGTCCCCTATTTGATATGGTATTTAGACTCATCAAGTCACAAATATTTCCATAAAAAATGCCACATTCACTGTTAGACCGAAAATCTAAGCAGTCAGTAGATTGACAAGGTATCTATTGGATAATCAGTCTAATAAGCATGCAAAAGCCACAATAACTTCAAGTCCTTGACAAATTGTTGTCTGGTTGATTTAGCAATAGGAATGGTTGAAGGACAACACATGAGAAGAACAGCAAATCTGGTTTATGGTTTGCAGTTGCTCCAAAATACAAAGTCATAAAATACTTTGGAGATTGGCCTCCTGATCTGCTAAATCTCAGCTTAGTGACTCAGGCAGCAATGTTTTGAGGCTTATATAGTATATAACAGTCAATCTTCTCCCAAAAGTTTTCTTTGCTTCCCTTTTACATTTGTATTCTTACAGTTGTCTGAATTTCATTAAAAAAATTACTTTACTGTTCACTGTCATGATGCTTGTCTGCTGAAGACAGGATGATAAAAACATTTGTAATTTCTCTTTTAATGAGACTGAAAAGGAGGAAACGTAGGAAAACTATTGTGATTTTATATCTCCCTAGACATCTACTTTTATCTTTTAATTTTGTTCTTTAGGACAGACTCAGAACAATGCTTTTTATCTAATTGTAGTCAAGTATTGAATGAATCAGTTGCCCCTTATTGATCAGTTGTTTAATCATATAAAATGAATAGTAGTCCTTCCTCCTCAGTGTGAAATATTAATAAGTCTGAGAGAGGAAAGCAGGATATGGCCTGAAACCTTATTCCTATAGCAGCATACTGCCAGTCCTGTGGACTTGCACATCTCAGTCCTGTCTCTTGAGATCGAGCTCTAACACTTATATTTTCACCTTTGGGCTTGTTTGCTCTGTGGCAAACTACAGTGAACTTGAGAGGTGTGCTTTGGCATGACCCAAAACAAAGAAAAAAAGAATATTGTCTCCAAATGATAGGTGATATCTGCCTGGGATCAGTCTGGCTGTGCACAATATGGGGAAAGGCAATGACGGCATCCTGAACGCCTCTGCAGTAAGTTACACGTTTGCATTTCTGTGTCAGGTTTCCTCTGCATCAGGTCAGCTTCTTAGCACGCTAGAGGAGGTTAAGTGCTATATGCAGAATGGCTGCAGACGAGAAAAGTTTCTTCTTAGCATGTGTCTGACAGAGCACAGTAAACAAGGCATCTAATTAAAATCCTGTTTGAACTTTGATCTTCTGTTCTTGCTCTCTTACCAGCAGTGAATGTTTTAAAGGATGTTTTTACCAGTACTTTGCAGTATAATTAATGTTTTCCTGACCTGATTTTCGTGTGTACCAGTATCCCCTCTCACCTTCGGTCCAGCAGAGAATTACTGTCTGTCCTGAGAATTCAGAAATCTGGAGTGGTTCATCGAATAAATCACTGAATAAATCACAAAGGATATCTTTACGTTTGTCCTTAATGCAGTGCAATCTTTATTTGATCTGACATTTTCCCTATTATCTTATACCTTCCTCAACCTGTTTACCAACTTTTGAACCTCCTCATTAAATGTGAAGAATTGTGCAACTCTTGAGAAAAGGCTATGAATATCAACAAACGCTTGAAACAACAGATCTGTTTCAAAGAGGAACTGGAACTGGTTTACAGGGTCTGAGAATAGTGTGGGTTGGCAGTGTACATCCTATTCTCACTTTAGGCTCTCATGTCAAATTCCCAGGTAGTGAAATGTCATCACAAGGTGGTGGCTTGGAAAACATCATACAAGCTTTTCTCTCATCAAAGAGCAGGTGTTTTCTAGTTTTGTTTGCTTTATGTTCTTTCCCCTGAGAGATATAAAAGAATATACTGTTAGACTATACATGAAATGTGCATCTGTGAACCAGCTTAAAAGGAATCATGGAAGAAAACAGAAAAATTAAGGGTTAGGGAAAGAACAGGAGAAATCAGAGGGAAGCAAGTAAAACAAACGCAGGAGGTAAGTGCAAGAATCTTCCTTTCTGCCCATGTTCCTGTTAACAAACTTACTGGGCACTGACCAGGAATGGGCTAAAATAACCCTAAGAGAAATACCACTCGCGAAAGAAGACAGAGGGTTTTGGAAGCGCAGGTTTGCCAAGGCTGTACCACGATGTTAGGGCATCAGAAGACATTACAGTTCCTGCAAAGAGAAACACCACTGCACATGTGACTGGCAACGAACAGCCAAAATTCACAAAGAACACGAGGGTTAATACTGGATGCAAAAGTGTAAAGAGGAAAACAGCGTGGAGGAGAGAATAAAAGACTTAGTTATATGCTGGCTGTCTGATTCCAGAGATGCCCCAGCCATGCTGAACTGGAAGCTGAAGAGCCTGAACAAGATACACAAAGATTTAGATCTATTAAAAAATTGAGTCAAGCATGAGGAATGTAAGGTCTGTGAGCTGGATGTGTCCTGTGGTGCTGCTTTAAGTCACTTGCCATCACGCTATTATTAGCAATATGCAATAATACTACAAACATGTATATTAAAAAAATACTAAATGCATCTGAGAAAACGATTTAGATTTCAACAAAAAACTTTCCCAATGTGCATTAATACACCAGAAAAAGGGCAGAAAAGTACCACTTGATGGGAATGACATGGTGAACAGTTTAAAAGCCTCTAAATGGTTCTTTGAACAAGGAGACCTAGGCAACAAAGACATAGAAAGTCCATAAATATTTTATTCCAGAACACAATGTTCTTCTATTGACAGTAATAAATATATGGAAAATAATCTTATTAAAGGTTAGGTAGAAAACTATTCTGACAAGGCATTCTTTGCAAATGTCATCTAGCCTCATAGCATTTCCAATTTGGGTATAAGGTTTTTATGTCCTTTTGGCAACAGCATAAAAATACAGATGATTCATGTATCAAGATTTATTGAAGGCAAATGCAGATGGCATTTTATACTGAAAAAGTTATTGTGATTATTTGCAATTATGGGACATGGGACAAATTAAGTTAAAATGGACCCAATCTGAAAACAGCATCCAAACAAAAGGATTGGAGTCTAGATTTAAGTTTTGTGGCTCTGCTTGGAAATAAGACCTCATCTGATGAAAATGTGAAAAGCTCACCATTCTTGCCAAAATTAAACTATGAAACAGTCAATTCATAGCCGTTAATGAGAATCATTACATTTTATTGCTTGACTTTTCTCTCCCTCTTTTTGTCTCTTAAATCATTTAAAGGAAACATATTTGAAAACGGCACACTGAAATCAATTGATTAAATCTGATTGTCCTTTTGTTCCATTGGTTGCCAGTGGAAACAAGCACATTTAAAAAGGGCCTCCGCTTATTCTTTGTGGTCTATCTGACAAAGGCCAGTAGGGCTGATGTACATGCAAAAGCAAAATGTGTCCAGCTGTTAGGATTTTGCTGATGAACATCTTCTCCATTACACTCCTTTCTGTCCTAATCTTGGAAAACACCAGGGTATTCTAGCCAGCTTTTAAATTACCTCGGGGATTTATTTTGTAATTGTCATGCAGATTAGAAACCCAGGTGATGGGATGGACCCAGGTGCCTCTTTGCAAATGATTTATGGAACTGGATTGCAACTGAAACAATGAAGGATTATTCACAACTTTTCACAACTTTTCCTTTGAAACCTTGTCATGCTAGCCAAATATTGACAAAGTAACTCTCTTCCCAAATTCAGTATATTCTTTGTCTACTTTGTTATAAAATCATTAGAATCATCCTTTAGACAATAGAATACTTGCCATTGTGAATGGGATTCTGCAAGAGACAGCCTTGATTTGGGTTGAGTTTCAATGTGGCCCTGTGGTCAGCTATCAGAACAGAAAATTAATGAGTTTGAGGAGTGGAAGAGGAACAGGAGGACAACCAGTAAACCAGTCAGCTCTTATCTACCGTGCTGTTCACCTAATGCCACTGCGGCTTCCCTTTTTTGACTAATGTAAGGCCAGGACACACAGAACCTACCGAAGTGTACCCATTATTTCAGGTCCCATTGCTGAGCCTTTCCCTCTGCTGGAAGACAGGACCATGTTATCACTGAGCTATCACTGGGCTTGATTTATTTGCAAGTTGAAGAGTCTTCTGTGGCAGCAGTTGGATTTGGACCAGGCCCTCAGGAGCAGGTACATGGACAGAAAACATAGATGCCCTTCATGTTTAGCTGAATCTATTTATTAAAGGGATTATGTACTACAGGGTGGCTCTGCCAGCTGGAGGCAGTGCCTTAGGATTTCCTTCAAGTCCTGTTTCCTAAATTTAAATTACCAGGGAGTAGCATGATGGGATATCCTGGTAGAATATTTCAGATTGGTGTGGCTTTCATCTTTTGGTCAGAATAAAAGTTTTTATGAGCTACAGACACTACGTACTACAATTACCGTTTAGGTGAGAGCCGATTTTTGGCAAAACTTTTGATGAACAATGTCAACAAGCTCTTTTTACTTCTCTAGCAGTCTAAACCCTTTGCTAAGATCACTCAATTCCTTGCCGTGTTGAAGTCAGATGGATTTGCATGCAAATTTGATTTTGCCTCTTTTATGAAATACAACTATCAGTCAAAGATTAGAGGACAGCTGTGCTTTGCCACTCGTGTGTGCCACTTTGCATTGAACACGGTAAGTCCCAAGGTAGCCTAGAGGTCTGGGCAGCGTTGCCACTGTGCTTCTGAGAATAGCAGCAGCAGCCTTGACAGTGTGAATCAATTTAATTTCAGGACTTACTGTGCTTGTTGAATGAAAAGACCGATGTTTATGCACGTTGTTATATGGCATTTCTTGTTCTTGCTTGGTATTACTCATGTCATTTGCTTGTCCCTTTCAAAGACTTGTTGCGACCTGTTTGAGCTGAGGGTTCATGACAGGAGCAATCTGCTCACCAGTGAAGCATGTGGCAGCTTTCTGAGGGCACAGCTGTAAACTGCGGGCACAGGAGCTGCAACCAAGAGAGGAGATTCTCACCCCAGCTCTGCTGACGTCGGTGAGGCTTTGTCAGGTTGCATGGTGCAGTGACTGGCCTATAGCTTTGGTCATAAACAGGATGGAGGAGGTGCTGCTTAGAGGAACAGGGTCATTATCTGAATGATGCTTTGGCTCTGTAGGCATGACAACACTAGGGAAATCTAAAGTTAATTGAGGAATATGAACTTGGAGCACTAAACGCAGTGTCCTAACTCCTGTGTAAGCATGATTTACTCCTTGTGTACAGTAGATCTATCTATATGGATGGACACAGAGTATACCTTGCAAATGATGGCCATCATTTTAAGAGTGGAGCTTGCCAGACACAGGGTGGGCAGGTGTAGTTATCAGGGCACATGGCTTGTTACCCCCAAAGTTGATGTAAGCAAGCACGTCCAGGTAAAAATGTCCAAGTTCTGGGCTGCAGGAGCCACTTTCTTCCATAAACCCTTTTCTGATATTAAAGATGTCCTTTCTTTCATAACACTGAAAAAACTATAGAGAGGAAGAGAATAGGAAAAGAAAAGGGTACTCCGCCTCTATCCTTTGCTCCATGAGACCATCTAACCAAACATTGTTGGAAACCCTTGCTTGAGAGGGGTTCAAATCCCATCAGGAGGGTACTCAGGCTATAAGCTAGGTGATGTCATTGATGAAGAGATCCTAATCCTTCCATTGATGCTATTTCATCTTTGAACCAATACTAACTCCTATGCATTTTAAGTCTTTCCATGTCAGAATACTGAAAGCTGCAGTTAGATGAGACTCAGATAGTTAAATCCACTGTGGATCGAACTCCATATGATCACAGCTGGAAATTGCTGCTGGGAAAGCACAGGCTGGATGTTAGAAAAAAAAAATTAATGAGGAGGGTGCAGCACTGGGACAGGTTGTTCAGAGAGGTTATGAAATCCTTGGAGGTTTTCAAGCCTTTGTTTAAATGAAGCCATTGCTGAATGGCTGAATGTACTGTGGGCAGTAGTCTTGCTTCAGGGGGAGGTTTGATTAGGTGACCTTCAGAGGTCCCTTCCACCAACACTTCCGTGATGCTGTGAACAAAACCTGCCTGAAACTCAGGAAAGTTAGACATATTGTGTTGTTAATAGCTGCTAGTGTGGGGAAGAGGAGCAGAGGGGAAGGTATCAGATGGTACCAGGGAAGGGAACTAGCTGCACTGGGGATGGGCCCCCCAGGAGTGGTGGGTGCTTCAGTGCCTTTAGCAAAAGGCTGGGGTGGGTGATTTTTGAGTAGCAAATTCACCACAAGACTAGAGGGTTTCTTGAGAGCATGGGGAGGAGAGAAATTACTTGTGAATTTGAATTGAACTTAGGAAATAGATTCTGCTGGAGGGGAAGAAAAAGGAGGAAAAGGAATGTAAAAACATGTCTCTTCTCAGCATTTTGAAAAAGCTTCACTCCAGAATTGCCCAAATATTTAATTTTCATGTCGCTGTTTTTTTCCTCAAAAAGCAACTTTGACTTTTCATACTGATGTGGTATATTTCCATGATGGAAGAAAAGGTGAAGTAACCCCCAATGCGAAGAGTATTGCCCAGAATGAAATTTTGGTGGTTGTGGGTTTTTTTGTTTGTTTTACTCCAGTCATATCCCTCTTTTTTTAAAATGTTTATCCTAAGCCAAGATTTTGGAATAATTTTTTAATTCTTCCCTCAAACTGAAAAATCCATTCTTTATCCAGCGAGCAGGAACAGTGTGCTGGTTTTGGCTGGGATAGAGTTAATTTTCTTCACAGTAGCTAGTATGGGGCTATGGTTTGGATTTGTGCTGGAAACAGTGTTGATAACACAGGGATGTTTTTGTTATTGCTGAGCAGTGCTGACACAGAGTCAAGGCCTTTTCTGCTCCTCACCCCACCCCACCAGCGAGGAGGCTGGGGGGGCACAAGAAGCTGGGAGGGGACACGGCTGGGACAGCTGACCCCAGCTGACCAAAGGGCTGTTCCATACCATATGGTGTCATGCTCAGCATAGAAAGCTGGGGAAGGAGAAGGAAGGGGGGACATTTGGAGTGATGGCGTTTGTCTTCCCAAGTCACCGTTACACGTGATGGAGCCCTGCTTTCCCGGAGATGGCTGAACACCTGCCTGCCCATGGGAAGTGGTGAATGAATTCCTTGCTTTGCTTTGCTTGCATGTGCAGCTTTTGCTTTATCTATTAAACTGTCTTTATCTCAACCCATGAGTTTTCTCACTCTTACCCTTCTGAGTCTCTCCCCATCCCACCGGGGGGGAGTGAGCGAGTGGCTGTGTGGTGCTTAGTTGCCATCTGGGGTTAACCCATGACAGTCCTTTTTGACACCCAACGTGGGGCTCAAAGGGTTTGAGGAGCTGCAGCTGATCCATCAACAAAACCCATGAGACCAGTCCCTAAACTGGGCTTCGGCTCTGCTACTAATGAGGTTGGAACATTTGCCACCAAACATTCCTCTTCCTCGGGATGATATTCCTCTGCTTTTATATCCAAGGCTCATGTTGAACTCTAGCAGCTAGAAGCCACCATAGCCTTCTTTAGCTGCTCTGTAGTAACTATGTATGCATACAGCCTTACTTAATGGTGACTGTGAGACAACTCTCTCTCTCAGCTTCCTCCAAGCACTACTTATTTATAGGACAGATTAAAGCTGGTGCACAAGACAGTTGTGCATGTGACAAGTGGTAATTTGGGATCTGTGGCCATTTGTTCCCCTACACTCTTGGCCAAGGCTGTAGGAAGGCTGGCTGGCATGTGTGCAGGGATATCTGTTTTTCTGTCCCCCTGAGATACATGGCTGTTGTCTCATTCCCTGATTGCGTTTCTGCTGCTGCTCCGCTGGTGCTAACCTATCCCTTGTGACCTCTGCGAATTTTATAAAACACCCAAATAAACCTCTCCCCTGAGATGGTGTGATAACCTTTTACTTTCTCAGGTATGTCATCTACATTTGAGCTTGCCTTCTACAATACATTGGTTTTGTGTTTTTTAATCCAAATGCCATGTGCCAGTACATTAAATGCTTTACGAAGGCTTGTATACATTAGCGCAGATTCCTTCATCAGCCAACCTTTTAATTCATGAAAAGTATAAAATCTATTTGTGTGTGAATGTTCATAACTGCAAATATTTCTGTTCAAGACAAAGTATATGGGGCTGATTAGAAAAGCCTGACTCAAAGGCTGTTGGAAGGGGGGCAGATATAATGTGTTTGAAAGAGTGAACATGCTTTCTTAGAAAATACTCCCAGGCCTTGTGATTGCATTGGATCTACATTTGCATAACAATCACCTTGTCTAACTACTTTCCAATAATTTGTGTAGATGAAAGGGTAATTCTCATTTCATTGTTCTCCATGTTACTCAATTTGAATGGAAGTCAACAGGATTATATTTTTTTAAAGATTTTTCAATGTAATTCACTTTTTATTTATTTCTGTATTTATTTATATTAGTTTTACTCAAGGACACTTTAAATACTTAGTCATCTTTTTGCAAAAACAAACATCCCTTTTATACCTAATTATACCTATTATACCTAATTGTTATACAGAGCACCCAGGATATAAAATAAAAAGTGATGACAGGCTAACATGGGAAGTATCAAAGAAAAGCTTCCAGTGTAATCATTGACTCTTCAGATCCAACCCTTCAAAGGATTCCTATTGATTGTCCAGGGCAGTATATTGGTAAATCTGATTCCCAGCTTACCAGGCAGGGCTTTTTAATGGGACACTGCTATGTGGCCCTTGACATCTGCTCTGTACCGAGTCTCTGCAAGCTGTGGCTCTGTCCCATCAAGCTTTGTGAAGACACCTATTGCATGAATAAAGGTGGGTGCAGAGTCCGGTTGGTGTTGAGCACACTATGATACCAGTTGGAGGAAAGTGATTCTACATGGCTAGTTATTCGCATTGCAATTATAACTAGTACTTGTTGTCCTGCACAGCCTTAGTCTACATAATACCTTGAAGAAACAGAAAGGTTTCTTGTCTGACAAAAGGGTCTGAAAAACTTTCCTAAAAGGTCCACTTATTTCTGGATGCAGATGAGCTGGAAGCGAGGGGAAGAAAGGAGCATTAGAAGCTATTGTGTGTTACACACACACAAAAAAAAAAGATTTTCTCTTTCTTAGTTGTCTCATAGACAGGCAGAACTTTGTTCACTTGTAGACGTGGTAGTTCTGTATTGCCTGTATTATGCCAATTGCTTCCTTTGGGAAGCTTTTAAGACTACATTTGTTCACCTATACAGTGAATGGTCACATGGAGCCAGATTTCAAGGTAGTGAATATTGCCATGGCCCCACTGAATCTCTGCTGAAAAACTCAGAGATCGCATCAAGACTGTGCTGATTTTTAACACAGACCTCATCTCCCTCTCCGTGCCCATGTGTGGAGTGGGAAACAAGCAGTGTGTCAGCAAGCTCATCCAAGAGCCGGAGTCGCTCTGTGGTACAGTTCTTGTAGCCATGTTAATCTTTTCACAGCTGCGAATTGTGCATAAAAGGCTCTTTCTCCTTCATTAGTAAATGCCACATGTATGACTGAAGCAACCAGCAATGCCACTTACAGGACAGACTCAGTCAGCGGGGTTGGTTGTTATGAGATGGCTGGAATTTTGTACCCATTGGAGCTTTGTAGGAAAAGATAATTTCTGAGGATGACTCATGCGGATCTGGCTGCCACTTACTGAAAAATATGTGTGTATGTGGGATGTAGCAAAAATTAGCTGGATCTGTTGGGTAGCAACAGAATATGTACAGGGAAAAGGTTATGAATATGTGAATCTTTCTCTAGTGACACCCCGAAATGAGGACATTTCAGGGCAACATGGGCAAATGGTCTGGTCAAATAAGCTTTTCCCAGGAATCAGTGAGCTGTTAGTACAATATTCTGAATTTCAGTCTAGAGATCTCTATCAGAACTGTAGGCACCCCTTGTGTTGCTTTGCAAACTCCTGTGGGTTTTATGCCGCTATCAAAAAGGCACAAAGGACTGTGTCAGAGTCAGGGTCTGTCCACCTCCAGCCCCTGGGACTGCTGTAGTGAGTCAGAGATACAGTGGTTTGGGAACAGCCTGTGAACCAACTCCGCTTGTTAATTATTTTGCATTTTGCAGTGTTATTTTTAAGCTAAATCAGTTCCCCAATTCAGTTCCCTAGATCAGCTCGCCAGGCAGCTGCCCAAACACTTTCAGTGGCAGACCTGAGGGGCAGAAGCAAGTCAGCAGTAGGAGGCAGGGAGAGGAACTGAGAGCTACATCAGCTGGCTCTGCTATTTAAAGGAGTTCTGCATTTTGGAGCAAATCAACCTCTGAATAGCAGCCTTGATGTTACAACTTGGCTGGCTAGCTCAGCACAGGCTTGTGGAAATTTGGACCTGGGCATGTCCATAACGGCAAAAGAAGAAAAGTTTCTTCAGCTTCTGCAGAGTTGAGTATGTTCCCCAGAGCTGGGAGGCTTTGAAGGAAGTCATATGCTTGTCATGCAGCCACCAGTGCTCCTTGGCTGTCCTTGCCATGAGCTGATGAGGGAACTGAAACGGAAAAGAAAGCTGATTTTTTAAAAGATCTGGAACTCAAGTGCTTAATCAGTTAAATTCCTCACCACTGAAAGGTCTGGGAAGATGACAATATGTAACCTTTGTCAAGGTGCACATTTTTGAAAGGACTTCTACTGTTTTGGTAGGTTCATCAGAAGATCTGAAATCCCAGCTTCACAGGCAAAATCCTCACTCCTGTACATATTCAAAATAAAATACTAATAAATCCTTGCTCTTGTAGTACTTCAAAATAGAATATTCTGTGATTAATAGTTGCAGTAAGTTCTTGAAGTACTCTGTGTGTTTAAACTACCACTTAAACTCTTGAGGCTCAGGCAAAGGTAGACTAAGGACAACTCAGGAAATGCTGACTCCTAATGCTGCTCTCAATCTGATGTTTTAATAGGCTAATATCAAGAACAAATTCTCCCTAACAGAGAAGTTGGGGAATATCCCTCTGTCTTGGTTTGTGAATTTCACTAACACATATTTTAAAACAGTTATATTCAGGCTTTTAGAGTGTGATTATCATTCTGGGAACAGTTTAAGTTGGGAAATTCATTGTTGCAATATTAACTTTCCAGTCATCCAGTAAATAAAATAATCCAAGTGCTGTTATGAATAGTTTTAAATTACAAATGAGTTTAAATTCCATTAAATTGCCTAATCTGAAATCAGTGGCTCTGCTGGGAAATGTGTGAATCTCATGTAGATAGCACTTGAACAAAAAGGTCAATGATGCGATATGTTACTTGGAGAAGGAAGAATTTTTTTAAAACATATTTTGTGTTTCCTTCTACTAGTATTTATAGCTATTAGCACTAACTATGCAAACCAAATCAATATTGTTTCCAGATCATATGCATGGAGTTTTAAAAAATATTCAGTTTCTTTTCATCTGAGATTAAGCTGCTGATCCTGTTAAGATGAATAATAGATGCAAGATATTCTTAATTAATTCATAATTTAATAATGAAGTTACTACAGGACAAATGAGAAGTGATCACTGTATGGAGAAGTAAACACTGTTGTTGATTTTAGATGAGGCTTGTGGTAACTTATTGCAGTGCTAACGTTGGTGAATAACTGTCCAGCTCAACATGGTTTCATGGCTGCCTTCTACCGGTTTTTGTTGAGGGGGTGAAATTAGAAGTCAAAAATACTGAGCTTTTCACATCTTTGGTATCTCATTAGAGATGCTTAATTGTTTGGAGAAGCTCTGAATAGCTGGTTAATGTGTTTATTCCATGGCATCCAACTCCTGTGGAGAACTCTCTATAGCAACATGAGATTGAAGGTGTTTACAAGAAGTTCACCTGAAAGGACCTCAGCAACAGCATTTGAGACTCTCCTGTGGGAATTTATAGCAGGAATCTTCAAAGAGAAAAAAAAGGAAAGATTTGTAGGTTAAAATGAGCGAACAAATGATCAAAGCTTCTGAGGGTCTCTTGAGTTACTGATTTTCTGGTTTTTTCTTAAGCATCACAAGCTTACTGCTCCAGGCAGAACTAATTAACTAATGAAGACAGGAGAGAATTGCTGAGGAAGGGATGGAGAACAAACACTTATTAAAATTTAACAATAAGATATCTCTGTTTCATGTAATATCTGTTATGTTGATCACTTTTAGTGACAATATCCCAACAGTATTTTTTTCTGATTATGCAGAAGTGCCAGGTACTGTAGGCTATATAGTCTCCTGTTTTGAAGTTCAATCTGTGTCTTTAGCAGTACTAAAGAATTTCTTTTTGCTTGTTCTGTAGGTTAAAGAAGTCAGGCATTCAGACACAATCTCTGCCAAAAAGTGCCACATTTTAATTATGCAGCTTTGGGTTTTAAGTCTATTGCCTGATTGATAACTTTATGGGTTCAGTGTAGCAAGCAAAGTATGTGGTAGAACTTGAGGAAGCAGAAACTAGGAAGAAAACCATAAAGTTATCGATCAGGCAGTAGGCTTAAAACCCAAAGCTGCTTAATTAAAATGTGGCACTTTTTTGGCTGAGATTGTTTTCGATATGTGACGAAAGGAGATCAGAAAAAAATTAGACAAATTTGTAGAAGAAAAGTCCATGGAACAAGCCTCTCTGGATTAAACCACTGGCTTAAAAGAACCTAAAATGTTGATTGCTGGAAAGCCATCACAGGGAAAGCATCACTATATACTATTTCTGCTCCCCCTTTCCTTCTCCCAAGAGACACTACTAGAGATAGGCTGCTGGACTAGATTGGTTAGATAACCTAGTGCTGCTATTCTTCTGTTACGCAATTTAAATTCATGTAGTCATGGACTTAGCTTGTGACTCAGAAAGTCACAAGTACTATTCAAAGGCAAAGAACAGGAAGATTTGGTCATTGTTGACTTGTAGTTTCTTTTCCACACCTCATTCAATAGTCATAATTTGCTCCTTTCACCTCCCGTTATGGGAATGTTTCTCTATCCTTCCATAATAAAACCTTTCAGGTCTCATTTACATACCTGGATCATATTCCTAGTGAAAAGATTGGAAGCATGTATGATTCATGCTTTATATATAACATATATGTAATAATTCTATAATATATATAACATATATTCCATTAACTTCATGATTCTTCATATTCCTTCTCGAACACCTTTTGTCACACATCACTGTGCCTCATTGCCACCCAAAATTATCCCTGTACCTTATTTTTGGAGTTTCTTGTATTTTTTTCTTTTCAAAATATGTAGATACTCTGTAGATAACTGTGTATATGTAGATAGCATCTGTACAAAATAATTAGGCACCATAATGTTAGGCACAAAGACCAAGCTTTCAACACCAAACTTTTATTGACTTGTAAAATTTAACAGCTGTGATAGCACAGTACGTGTGTGTGTGGGAGGGGGCTCCTGTGAAAGATTACATTATTTTGGGATTAGAAAACCTGAGAAACATCTGGTTAACAAATGAATCCTGCAACAGAGTTAGTTCTTCAGCTTCTTTTTATCCCTAGCACTAGTGTTAACTTCACTACTAGATATTCCCGTGCCAGTAAGTCCTCACCAGTTGGTGGTTATAATGGGGAGCTGCGAGCAATGTGGTGAGGAGGTCATAATGGACATGAGTGTGGGACAGCTACTGTGGTATGGGAAATGTAAGATATATATCTTACGTTATATATGCTTTTCATGGAACAACTTATTAGATGTCTGGGATAACGAGGACCCTGAGTTGTTTACGTGGCAGTCAGTGACAGAAAGTCTGTTGACTTAAGAGGAAGACTCCAAATGCCTCATCATGTGTGGGGACAATGCAGACCACATTGTCCCCGCCTGGTGTCAATCAGACCCTACAAGTAGCATGAGTCTCCCTTTTGAGTCTTACAGCAGGATAATTCCTTCTTTGGCTGGAGTTAATGTCTTGTGCTTCCAGTTTAGTAATTTTAGACTCTCCAGTTGGATAATTAACACACATTTAAGCCCTGGGAGCCACGGGGCTACACCCATTTATGGTAGCTCACTTACACCATTTCCAGCTATGCTGTCAAGGGTGATGGTGACTACAGAGCAGCAAGGCTATGGCCATGTTACATGACTTGGAAGACTGTCAGGTTCATGCAGTGAACTGCAGGGGAATCTATGTGGCTTCTGTTGCCCTCCCCTTTGCACCAAATGCACACATCCACTGAGCCTTCCAGATCTCTTTCTTTGGTTTATGGACATGGTGTCTGATCTTTGATAACCTGATGCATACAAATTGCTCCAACAGCATAGATGTGTCTTTTCCCATGACAAGGATGTGTAGATATCCCAGTCTTTGCATTTCAGGCTCTCAGAGCTTTGTTTCTGTTTCACCTTTAACAAATGAGCAAATGCTTGTGATTGTCTCCTCTAAGCCCTATCAACATGAAGTATGTTTTTCAGCTGGTCACAGCTTCTGTGATCTCTTTGCTATCTTGTTTCTTCTTTGCTGCTTCTACAGCATTTTGGTAGCCTTCAAGCAGTGTGTAATTTCAGTCATGTGAAATAAGTCTGTGTATAGCAACCAACCAGCTAGACTGGATGGAGGCAACTCCTGCTGTACACAGCAGAAAATAGAGTAACTCTAAGTGCAAAAAGCATTTCAAGTGGCTTAAAAATTGCTTTATTATGAATTATAGACTACTTTTGCTGTCCTGATAATGGGAAACACCATCTACTGTGATTCATTGTAGTCAAGCAGCATTAACTTCAGAGAGAAATGGGACAAAGGGGAAACTGGTCCCTTGGTAATGGGGTATTTTGTGTGGGCAAGCACTGTAGCTATACTAAATTATTTTACTCTGCTCATTCAGATCTGTCCTTCTAGGCCCTTTTGATGTTGTAGTTTTATACTATATAGTAAAAAGTGAGTTAAAGAGTGTCTGAGTAATCGAAGCAAGGAGTAACAGGTGTTAATCAGAAAATATATTCCTGACACATATGAACAGCTCTTAAACCAATTAAGTTTAACAGAAGAGAAAAAAAAACAGGAATAGCAGAAAAATCTCATCTTTTCACAAATGGTGATGAAGGCTTTCTAAACTGTGAAACCAAAGATAGACTCCTTGGGTGCCATTTTATAAGGGACTGGTAAATTTGGGTACCCAACCATTCAGTAGATGAATTTAGCTGCTCTTTAATTACACTCCCTCAGTCTCTTGTGCCACTGACCTCACTGGAAGCCCAAGGAGATATATCTCACTAGGCTAAATTTAGTCCATGTGAATACCTACCTCTGCCACAGATTATCATACTGTATTAATTGAGAATCTATTTTAACAGGAAACTCTCTCATTATGAAGCACGAATGCTGAGAGGGCATTACAGCTTACCATTTTGTTTCGGATGTGTGTGTTCAAATTCAATCAGGTCGGTATGCCACATGGTGCCATTTAATTTAAATTGAATTAATCAATAGAGTACATTAGCCACATCATTTTAATATTGTCTGGGAAAGACCTTGGCCTGTGGAAGTCAAGGACAAAACTCCTGGACATGGTGGTGAGATGACACCATGACATTAGCTCTTTTGCAAAATTAATGCAGCAAAATAAATCGCTCCTTTCCTCCCTTGTCATTCTTCAAATTTTGAGCCACTGCCATTTGGACAAGCATTCTCCACCTTCTGCTTTCATTTATGCAGCAAAGGTATTGCAGGGGTTACTAATGGGGGTTTAAGACCTGCCTCTCTCTTATTATTTCTTTCTCCTGTTGAGAAAGTTGCTTAGTTACTTCATATTTTAGTTCCTCATTTGCAGAGTGAGTGGCAGCATTTCCTCCTTAGAGTGTGTTCTGAAGATTAAAATTCCAAATTTGAGGAACTCAGTTTCTCCACGAACCATGTCCAAGTATGGGGAAAAAAGGCTAAATTCTTGTATGTATAAACCAGATTAATTTTATTTTTTGGCCTCTATTTGTATACCTTCTCTCTTTATATACTTTGTTTTGCTTTTCCATGAGCAAACCAATACAGCTAGTTGTCATTAAAGTGTCCTGGAAATTGGTCCAGAAAGAATAACACCCCAGAGCCCACTGGTTTTGGCTTCCCTGAACAGAGGATTCTGTAAGAAATGGTGAGAGCTGTTAGTGGTTTGCAATGCCCAACTCTAGAGTATTGTGATTTTTCCTTGGCAATTTCATTTTGTTTCAAGGGAAAAGACGCTCTTTTCACTATATGGCCGGGAAATTTAAAGTTGTGGCCATCGCTCAAAGCTCTCTTTCCTGAGTCATGCATTTTTATTTTAAGTTAATTGATTAGTTATAATGATGGATGATGAGGACAGTCTTGGGTTCATGGAGGGCAATTCTAGCGTTGCTGGAGCTGGAGTTTATTGTTTATTGGTAAATAAATGGGCAGAACTTTGTCTAATGACTTGAACAAGTATATTAAGAGAATTGGGCAGTCACAAAGGATCTTGGGAAAACTGAACTCAGCTTCACTTATCTATATGAGTTAATTTCAGTCATGGAGAGCTCTGTGTTGAATGATTTAGACATCCCATGGTCTTTTATTTATGAGGTCTGTAGGGTCTATTATATTATCTTATAATTTCCATTCTGCCTCAGGTCAAATGCAGATTTCTATAGCACTCAGAGAACTAATAGTGGGAAAGATTTGTTTCCAGATTAACCAGAGGTGGTCCCACACTAGAGACTGTTCTGTTTTATATATGTGAAAGTAAGCCTGTAGAACTTCTCTGTTTTCATTTTCTCTTGTCAGTGTGCTTTAGTTATTTATGACTTTGTGCCTGAAATTTTGCTATACCCTTGTAAATCACAGAAGAAATATTTGGGGGATTATTTTTCCTGATGGGTAAAACCAGTCATAACTAAAAGGTTTACTTAGCTTGTTTATATCTGGATTTTTTTATAAGCCTTTTGTACAATTTTGATTTCATTATGGCAGCATGTGCTACATAGTATGGCAGTACGGATCCACAGGGTTATAGCTCGGCATTATGTAAATACTATATTTATTTTAATGGGAACATGTTATTTTTTTTAATATGCTTTTGGAGATAAAAGGAAAATTCTCTGAATGTAAATTTGGCTCTGCTGAATAGTCATTTAAAAAGAGTGACTGGAAAGTGAGATGTGTACCCTTTTAAACTTGTATAACAGTGAGAGCCTTAGAAATTTTAGCATCATTCATGTTAACACATCAAAGTATTGCTGGTTGAACTCAAATCTCTCTGAAATGCTAATCTGCACCCTTAACTGTAGTGGAATGAACATACAGATGGTTCTTCTAATTACTTGGAGAAAGAAAAGGGGATGATTTCTTTTAATGATTTTCCCTTCTTTCCAGACTGAAAGCAGTTCCAGCTCTTCCCTCCAGCTAATTTGACGATTAAAAGATGCCTTTGTCTTGCTTTCAGCTATTGAGGTTTCATCACAATTTGTTAAAACTTTCCATCATGAAGCGAGGTGTGAACCCAGGGCTATGTAGGTTTGGTTCAGAGGTCATGTGAGGGGGAATTATAACCTTGAGTATTTAAAACCAGGATGGGGGGAGTATTTTCATCATCCCATGTTATTGTGCCGATGGCAAAGTTGGGTTTTTAGGATTAAAATAGGAGCTTGAATCTTAGATGCAGAAGGTCATTGATCAGGGAATATACCGCAGGTATTCAGGCTCCAGACTCATGGTAGCTCCACTTTCCCAAGGATACAAATGAAGAGATTTGAAACACATTTCTAGAGCTTTGACTTCACTGCTGCTTTATGGGGTAACATGTGCTTCAGAGGAACTGGAGAAAAGTAGTCTGTGAATAATTTTAAAGCTTTTAATTTTCACTATGGACCAGAACAAAGGTTGAGATTTTACAAACTCTATCCTGAAAAATGAGATCTGCACACTGTAGAAAACAGCTGGCACGATCACTGGTCTATTGGCCCACTATCTCTCTGTACCTCTGGATAACGGTGGTGCAGCTATGTGAGAATCTCTTTTCATTGACAGGGATGGTCTCCAGCCAGGCAGGTCCATGCCAGCTGTTGAAATACGTGAGGGACAAACCTGCTGCTGTTAGGGTTCACGTGGAGCTACCTGAGGAGAGAGAAGGTCTTTGTTCTGCCTGGGAGCATAGCTAAGCTGACACAGGTGGCTGAGAAGGGGACTGGGGCTGTGGGGATGAACATCACCCTGTTTGTGGCCTCTGCCTGTCTTCAGACCTCAAAGGCGAGTTTCAAGTCTGCTGCTTTCTTTCAGCTCGGAACCCTGTCCTTGTGAGCTAGGGCTAGTTGGTGTAAACCAGGACAAGACTGGGGAGTAAAAAGGAATGGACTTGATTTCTTCTGGCTCATGATCTGGATGCAAGCAGAGTAGCCCTTTAGCTCTGTTTTGAAGGGTGTGACCCCATAGCCTTGCATAGAAAATGATATGTCAATGCCAGCGTCATCCCAGAACTCCTCCAAGTATTTCACTTCATTCAGCATGGCATCAAGCTGCTATTGTTATTTCAGGATTTAATAGAATTTTATAAATTACCATTTGATGGTGTATTTTCCTGAATATTCTAGAAGCTCTCATGGGTACTTTTCAATTAAAATACTCAGTGCGAACTTGTCCTGGTTTCGGCTGGGATAGAGTTAATTTTCTTCCTAGTAGCTGGTGTAGTGCTGTGTTTTGGATTTAGCATGAGAATAATGTGATAACACACTGATGTTTTAGTTGTTGCTAAGCAGTGTTTATACTAAGTCAAGGACTTTGCAGCTCCCCATGCTCTGCCAGGTGCACAAGAAGCCAGGACAGCTGACCCAAACTGGCCAAAGGGCTATTCCATACCATATGGCGTAATGCTCAGTATAGAAACTGGGGGGAGTTGGCCGGGAGGCAGCGATCGCTGCTCGGGGACGGGCTGGCTGGGCGTCGGTTGGCGGGTGGTGAGCGGTTGCATCACTTGGGGTTTTTTTCCCCTTAGTTTTGTTTCTCTCTCTCTCTTGTTGTTTTCCTTTTCATTACAATTTATTATTATTTATCATTATTTTTTATTATTATTATTATTATATTTTATTTCAATTCAATTATTAAATTGATCTTATCTCAACCCACGAGTTTTCTTACTTTTGCTCTTCAGATTCTCTCCCCCATCCTACCGGGGGGGAGAGGGTGAGCGAGTGGCTGCTTAGTGCTTGGTTGCCAGCTGGGGTTAAACCACAACAAAACAACAACATAAAAAGAAAAAAGAACAGCTTAAATAAATATAGCTACTCTATTTCTTCTGAACTTCTATGTATACATCTTACTTAATCACTCCCTGTCAACAATGTTTTCTGTTCTGTTTTTGAGGTGCACCACTTTTCTCCAAGCTATTCAAAAGAAGGGGATTTGGGTTCATGACTGTAAAAAGACTATTTCAGTGCTCAGAGAGACTAATTGTGAGGTCAGAATTCAGTGGATTTTTTCCCCCTTCATTTTCTGTTAACCAGAATGTTGTATAATGTTTTTGTGAAGTAAAACTGTAACCAGGCTTAAAAGCTTTTTTTTTTCCTACTAGAACCAAAATAGGAACCGTGACTGATACAGGATAGAGTTTTGGCTTTTTTTAAAATACAATAGTGTGGGCATCTTCAGAAAAGGCTTTGGAGGAGTTTGTTGCCTAGGGCTGTGTATTTTGATTTTTTGTCTGCTTGAATCTAGGCTTTTGCAATGTTGGAAAAGAAACAGGGAAAGAGAATGGTTAATTAGAAATTCTTGCCTTACCTTCTTGTTCCTCTGGAGTGATGACACCTCATATAGTAATAGGGAAAGGTGGTTTGCCTGTGTAGGATATCAGCAGATCTAGATGCCCTTGTCAATTCTACCAGCAATATCTGTCCTGCTCTGGGGTAAAAATTATCCAGTGTCAGCTTCATCCTCCCTAGTATGGAGATGACGGTGATCTTTGCTTGGTGTCAGAAAGACATGTTCATTATTGTGCATAAAATGCTGTGAGCTTCTTGGCTTGTTATGTTTGCAGTGATTAAGTTGTCTTCTGTTTGGGCAGGTCTTGTTCAATAACTAATGCTGATTGCAAGTCTGTCTGAACACCTGGAATACTACTAGAGCAATAGGGTTAAAATAATAAATTAGTCCTATGTAGCATATATCAGCTCACTTCTATGGAGCTTTTTCATTTTACTCTAATGAAGATACGGTTGTCATGATTCACTACTACTAGGAATGCAACATCTGAAACAATATTTATGTTTCTTGATAGGAAAGAATTATTTTGTTGCAACGATGAAACAAAATATATGTAAAGTGATGTAAGAAATGTAAACATCTGGGGAATGCTAGACCTCACAGATTTCAGCCAAGCTGTCATCATGTATTATATAATATCAGAAAGTACTGCACTTGAGCAATTAGTTATTTTGACATTGCAGTGTTCTACTGCAAGTTTTTAGCAAAGTCAACAGAACGTAAAATTCCAGGTTAAGGTCCCCACGTGCTTTGGTTAATGAATATGAAATCAACTCGTGAACTCCACTCATGAAACAGTGGAGTTCACTTGTTTAATGAAACCGTAGGGACTGGGTTGGTGGTAGAGTTGGCATTAGTCACCTAGAAAGGAGGAAAGAATCTGCTGTTTCAGAAAAAAAAAAAGGTGCAAATTTGTCTGCCTCAAGTAGCATATTTCAGAGCAGAGCAGTCACAACAGAGGAGCAGTCATGGGAACACCTTTTGCTATCATTCACCATCATCAGATGGTGGTTACATCCAGCCCTGAAGCTGGTGACCATGGATAACAGACATTTAGAAATCTTGCAAAGCAAAACAGATTTGTTCTATGGAATAAAAATGTCTGTGGAAAAATGGATAAATTCTGGGATAGATATTTGTTGTAGACATTGCATGTTCAAGTCTTCTAATTGATGGTAGTTCAATCAATGCATTCAGTTGAAAACAAGAGTGTTCATAAAATTAGAGCTAAACTGCGACTTTTGCTGCTGCTCATGTACTTGACAAAGCCCATACATAAAAACAATTCTCCCACCACAAATGAAGTCATAAAATGAACAAAACACTTCTTAAAGTGGAATGTTAGGGGAAAGCTACTGGGAGACTAAACTCTTAATCTAATAGCAATCAGGTAATGGGATAGTATGCATGGGGAATAATAGGACTGACTGGCATGAGCTGAGGGACCCCACAGATGGGGCTGGATTCCTGCTTGGTAAGTTTCATTGAACAGTCGAAGAGTATCCAAAGGAAGGACTGAAAGAGGTGAGCTGGAAAGAGTCACAGTAAAGGAAGGCTGATGGTCTTTGTGGTTTCAAACTTCTTGTATCGGATAAAAAGATGGGGAAAAGCTAACAGAGCTAGAAAGAAGAATTCTAAAGCAAACACGTTAAAGAAAAGAGCATGGAGGAGCCTGGGTGATATTGCAATCTGCAGCAAAATTAACTTTGATTTTCATGAGAAGAGACTCTCAAGTCAGGAGTATTGCCATTTATAACCAGTGCTACATATATCAGAATAACATGAATGACTAAGCAACAGAAGTGGTATGTGGGGGTAAGTTATGGCAATCATTAAATGATCATTCACCTTCTCTGTTCCTCTAATTTCTTCCACATTAAACCTTTTCTGCTTCATATTTTGCTCATCTAACAATGGATGCCTTTAATGGCTGCTGTGAGTGACACTGTGAAGCAGGGAAAAATAAGCAGCCAAAGAAGAAGAGAAGAGAAGAGAAGAGAAACGGAGACAGAGAAAGAGAATAAACCCAGATGTTGAAGCATAGCTAAAATGGATACAATGCACACGCACACACAGTGAGAGAATAGTTCTGATAGCAAATATAAATCTGTACATTTGGAGGGGGAGGGGACCATAGACCATGTGGATAGACTGGCTGTGAATATGCTGGAAAATATTTTATTTTCATTTTTTAAATATCACTTGCTCAGTCTAAATGGAACTGTGCTGAAAACATACAGAAGGCTTCATTAGAAGTTATGTTGTTTTTTTCTCCTGAAGATGTAGGTTATTAAAGTCCAATCTCTCTTCTCCCTTTTTTTTTTTCAGACATGAGTTTGCATGAGAGAGCAAAAAAATGCATTTCCAAATAGTGTTCTTATCTTTATATAATGTTATTATGCAAACTATAATCAAACTAGATGACAGTCCTCCAGACAAGCCTTTAGTATTACGAGCTTTCAAAGCTCCAGGGCAAATTGTTGTTAGAGGGATAGTTAATTAAATGGAAGTTGGATTTTATTACTTTATATAAACAACTAAGAACAGCTGGAATGATGTTGGTCCTCCGTGTTTTTTTTCCTTTCTGTTTGACAAATATTAATTGAACTAATTGCCCCATGAAAACTGCAATTTATGGCAATGCCGTTACTACAGAACATCAGGTAGCAGTTGCTGTCTTCTGCTTCTGCCCTCTACCCATCACCAGGGTAGTAGGGCACTTTGGGATACTGCAGGAAGCAGGAAATGCTTTTTCCTTCTTTAGCTCATGGAGAGAGATCCCCTTTGGGTTTAGGGTTCCGTATAATGGCTGGCCTGCCCGTTTTTCACGGCTCACCGCCAAACGTTTTTGTGCGCAAAGCACATTTTCCATGTGGCGCGAGAACTCCCAGCTGCGGGGGGATTTTTCTGAGCGTCCTGCCCTTGCCTTTCGGGGCACTCCGGGCTGACCTGCCTTGTCACGCCGGGGGGACAGAAGCTCATCCTCGGGTGAAGCCGTGACCCCCCGGACGGCTCCGAGGCGGGGCGGGGCGGGGCGCGGGCGCTGTCCGTGGTGCTGCGGGCGCTGTCCGTGGTGCTGCGGGCGCTGTCCGTGGTGCTGCGGGCGCCGCGCCCGGTCACCGCCCGGCAGGTGGAGAGCCCAGGGGGAGGGAGACTTCTGGTGGTGGGGAAACACCTCTTGGAAGGTGTCCAAACCCCACCAGCATGGGAGTGCAGAGGGACACTGTTTCTCCGTGGTGCTGTAGAGAAGTGTCACGGGCCAGGCAGCATTCTTCCCTGTTGCTGCAAGGACTCAAGCCTCAGCCGTCACGTTTTCTTGGCAGCCCTCTTCTACACCAGGGCTAAACTGCATGCATGACCCTGAGGGTATATAGTGACCCTGAGTCCTGGTTGTTGACATCGGTAGGGAACATTTCTAATACTAACTTTCTCCAGGGCTCAACATTCAATCTGCAGATGTTTCTGGGAGCTAATTCCCACAGTCTGTTTTAGCTTGGGGCATGTATTGGTATTGCACTCTACATCCCTTCAGGGCTTGTGAGCAGAGGAGAAATGCCAGTTTTTCTGAGGGGGTGGGAATTGTTGGATCTGGTGCATATGCAAATCTGCCTTCATACTTTTTCATTTTAATCCTTCCTTGTAAGAGGAACCTTTCAGCCTTTAGATCAAAGACATTCACATGCCTTTTCCCAGGTTAGTCCTGACTTAGCTATAAAAAAAATTCTAAGCACACTTTACCATGACATGTCAGCACTATTGCCTAAAATCATAACTGTAAATTAAGAAGGAAACGTCTAGCTCTGATATTTCTAAAGGTTTTGCCCCACTTTTTTTCTAGTGTTGTATATCCTGTCTAGAGGAACTCTGAAGAGAGTAACTGCCTCTTACTGTATTAAGGGTGCTAACGTGATAAGGCATTGTTTCAGTGGTTGTTTTACAGAAGGATCTGTAATACAAGTCTTGAATTCTATTGATGTCTGTCCAGACAACTGGGAGATGGTCAGACTTGTTTACCCAGTCCCTATTTTTCAGCTCAATCAACAAATTCAACATGAATACTTCTTGAATCATCATAGAGTTTAACCTACTTATCCTGTGCTTAAAAGTTTAAACCCCCTCCCCCCCCAAAAAAAACCCCACCTCAAACAAACAAAAAAACCAACACCAAAACCAAAACCCAACCCTACACCAAAACCTAACATTAAAAAAATCAGGTCAGCTTCTTTCTTGGTCATTCATTCCTGTGTGGGTTTGGCTGGCAAAGGAAATCTAAGGGGCGGGGGGGGGGGGAGGGGGAATGTGGGGGAATGAAGCCTGCTTGTATCAAGTCTCTGGGTAGCAATCTTGCAGGAAGGCAAAGAGAAAGAAGAATCAGTGATTCTACTGATTGAAGTGCCTTGGGACTGAAATGTTTTTACAGAGTGACTCTGCTGACCCTGCCTTTCTCCCTACTTTGTAGATCGGCTGCTCTGAGCAGGTGCCAAGATCAACAATAGTAAAAGTTCCTCTGGCAAATGTTCAAGTGCTGTTCTAGTTGATCTGCACAGGCACTAGTGCACAAGTCTTCACATAAAAGAACCACAAAGAACACTAGAAACACCTTAGGACTTAGTTTCAGCTCTGCCCATGTGTATGGGTGTGCACATATATAAATTTTAATTCTATCTTTTCAACATTATCAATGGGAATACTGTTGAAAAAGATGATAGTGGAGTTATTTTCAAGTAGGACTGAGTGAAGTCCAAAGTCTAAATCTGTGTTAATGTATGATGGAAAGAAACCTCCTGAAGCCCAAGCCCCATGCAAGCCATCATACCACATGCATATGATAAATGGATCAAGCTTTCTGTTAAAAACAAGTGTTTTATCCCCTGTAATACGTTGATTGTTCCAAAAGCCAGCACTTCCAAGGAGCAATTTGTTGCCCTCCCACTTAGAAGTGTTCTACTTTCCATCCTAAATTTACCCATGGTGAATTTGTTCTTTCATTAGTATTGTTCCTTAGCTTAAATACGACTTTACCTTCCCTGGAGTTTACTATCCTCCCCAGTGTTTTTAAAGAATACAGTGCAATTCTATTCCGGTGAATAGACACTTAGAGCAAGAAAATTGTCCAGAGATTGTAAGAAAGTAGAGACAAATTCACCCTGGAATCTGTCATAAAGTAGTAGATTTTCTTTTCCTTGCACTTTGAAATGCACTGCCTGCTCCTTTGTATAGACCTACAACAGAATTTACTCCATCCTAAGCCATAGTGAAAATGCTTATTATCAGGTGACCTTGACCCTGTCTTTTATGACAAGTTTTTCCTCTGTAATGGTATCAAACTTTCTCCCATTGTCCTTGATGTTTTCAAAGTTTCTCTGTGTAATTTTGCAGTCATCCTCCATATTGTCTCTGGTTCCAGACGTGGTGGTTCTATCAAATTCAGTCAGTGTGGTCTTGCTTTTTGTGCTAACACAAAATGAAAAGAGCTACCAAGGCTGGTCAATCCCAAGCAAGGTTCTTAAGGAACATGAATAGGTGCTGTCTTCTGGTCCAATTCCTTCATAAATGTTGCTGTTCTTTGCCTACCTCACAGTTCTTAGGATATTTCCTGTGGTGTAGATGATGGTTTCTCATATGCTAGCACATCACGTGTGTTATGCAAACCCAAACTGAGAAGAACTACTCCATCTCCTATGCTGAGAAAAATCAGTTTAATAACACATAGATGGAAGGTTAATTTGAGAAAAATCTTCCTTTGGTATCTTATTCTGTCTCCTCTCTCTCTCTGTCTTTCCTCTGTCCTTTAATCTGGTCTAAAACCTACTGTAAAACTACTGTCACACTAAAGGGCCTGCACTTTCTCATCACATCCCACCCTTCCTGTTCTTAAGGACAGGTGGCCCATTTGCTTTTCGTCAGTCACAGGGTTATGTTCCCATGCCATAAAGAGAGGAAAAGCCCTTACTTCTCGCCCAGCAGTTCATGTGCCAGTTCTTGCAGAACCCGGCAGTGGGGATTAGCTAGCTCCTGGCAGTATGAGTTTATTCGCTTCCACATTTGGCTTTTACCTTGCTGTGGTAACTGTGATCCAGCACCTTCATTCCCAGGAAACCACTTGTATTTTTCCTCAATTTTTATACTGTTATCTTTATTTTAGCACAAGATCTTTAACATCTAAGGCAGCTCACTTATCTCACTTTCCTCAGCAGACTAAGAATTCTGTGCATACAGATAAGAGTAGAGCCCCTATTCTATATTTAGCATGCAACCTCAAGCATGTTTTGGCTTAAATTCAAGTGTCCTCTTCATTCAAGTTGTTAAGCTCCTCTTCAGCTTAAATGAATTATTTTAAGCTGAATCCTGAGTTTATCAAAGTTTGATACCTTGAATTTGAGAAAAGCAGCAACAAAACCCAAAAAACTCCAAGCCAACCAAACAAAACCCTTAATTGTAAACATGGTTTTTAGAGTTTAGAGACTGTGATGTTTCAGTCCACAGCAGGGATGGACAGGATGCATTTATATGATTAAATGAGAGAAGGAAGGACAGGCTGCCCTGTCTTGAAATTGTTGTGTGATACACAACCTTGTTCCCTTGCTGGTTATAAGAAGAATTTGCTAAAGGAACCCCCAGCTCTACTTCATTCAAAATAGGCAAAGCATCTATTTTTATTATAGGCTCTGCAAGAACTACCTGATCTGCTCTGCACAGAACATTCCTGGAAGAATGTGAAAGACTTTTTAAAGGAGTTCTGTGATGCAAAAGAAGTTGTGTTTTACAGAAAAAGACACATATCAAATAAACAAGAACACAGAAAACTAACACCTGAAACAGTGAGACTTTAATGACTGAAGAAAATTTTTCGGTCTGTAAAGCCTAAATAATGGAAGAGAGGGCCTGCCAGCTTAAGAACTACTGTTGAGCTTTGCAAGTATAGCTGCTAGGGCCAGATCTCATTCCTGGATCATGCTGTTTTAGTTAGGAACTACAGGGAAGATTAGACACACACGTAAGGAACAGCGCTAGTGCTTTAAGAGGTTTACCACTTTCTGAAAGTCATACAGCAGCTTACAATGTTTGTGCTCAAAGTGTCTGTACAGAGTTGGACAGGTTAACATAAGAGATAGTGAAAACTCAGCTGTGGAATGTTTCTGTGAAGTCTTGGTTTGGCTCTAGATATAACATTTTCCATTGACTCAAGGAAGACCGGGGTTTCAATTAGACACTAATCAGCATTCCTATGTGTGATACCCTTATACACTTGGAATGTCAAAACAGTTCTAACATGACAGTAATGCAGTTTCTGTGACCTTTTCTCTTTTAATGAGAAAATTCTGTGTGTGAAATAGACTTATACTCAGTTCAGGAAGGACTTTGTCATCTAGCCTAGGAAATTCCAAACAAGATTAATATTTGCAATTTTTAAAAGGAGGAAAGGGGATTTCTTTGGGGTAAAATGCTGAAATACTTTTTCTATTCAAGCCCCTATTAAATATTATCTTGCTTTTGTTATTATCTTGTTTTGTTGCTGCTTTTATCTTAGCTTGGCCGTGGAGTACAGTTGAACTGAAGAAATTTTCTTCCTGAAGCCAAAACAAACAGAAAATCACTAACAGAAATAGGGTGGGAGCCTTCAAACAGAAGGTGTAGTGGTTTCTGATTTCAGAGGTGAAGAAAATACATTTAAAGGTAAGAGAAAATGCAGGAAGATTGCTTGGTACAGCTTGAAATAAAAGAACCTCTAAGGTTACTTGCAGGTTTTTGTGACCTGAGCATTAAGGTGCCCTTGAAGGCCACTTTAGATGATATTTTGTTTGATTTTTTTATTCTCAGATAATAAAGTATAAACCTTTTTCTCATAGGAATACAATAAGGGTATTTATTGGATCTATGCTGCAGCTCTTGGGAATGAAACAGAAAAATCACTTAGTTAAAAATGTGATTTTCAATTATCATGGGTGCATTGATATTATTGTGAGGCTTCTTTCCTAGCATAATAGCCTTGCAATTCCAGTAGGATATGGGCAGTGTGAAGGCCATTTACATATGCTCCCCGATCATTTTTCTATGTCTTGTGGCTTATACTAGAGACCACGTTCAAAGCCTTCTGAAATCCTGCTTCAATAGGATTTAAATCAGACCATACTTTTCTCCCATGTTAAATGAAACAATTGCATTTATGGGTTTTAGGAATTACTTTTGCAGCATGCTGCTTATCACCAAATAGCATGGTTGCACTGGGTGGTGAAAGCAGCAGGAATCCTCTTTTTCATTGCCTCTTTGCAACCTCTACCCTCAGGTCCCTCTCCTATTCTGGATTTGGGTATGTAGACATAAACAAGTACCATATTCCTCTGGGTCCCATCCAGCTCAGATAGGTGAGATTGGACTCCGAAGTGGGATATAACATCCCATTTTTTGTTTGGGTCATGGGTGGGTCATTTGGGTCATTACTACATCCATGAAGTGAAGGATGGCACTCCTGAGCAATGCGGCTACATATTTGTTCTCCCCTTGGGCTGGAATTATAGCCATATTCCAGTCCACAGCATAATCTAACCATAAATGCAGCAGCACAGAGTCAGCACTTACTAGGTTTGAAATGCCCATCCGTCATAAGAAGTTGTGGGAGAACGGCTCCGGTCCAAACAAGGGCTACACAAGATTAGCTTCTGTTTTAAGATTAGGGAAAGGATTATGACACAAATGAAATCTATTTAAACTTTTGGTTTATGTCAAATTACATCAAAGCAAAAGATGGATATGGGTCTGGCCATAGCCTCATAGAAAATAATGGGTTAATATTTCCTTAGATTAGGACATAAACTGTCCATTGAAGTTGTGTCTAAATCCCCTGAGTGCCTGGCAAAACCTAGCAATGTTCTCTGCTCTGAAGTATTCCGAAGCTGTTAGGTTGCTCCATTTATTTTTTCATTTCCCTAGCTGGTATAAATGGATGCAGTGGAGTTTCACTATTTTTCACCAGCTGAGGTCCTGGTCCCAGAAGTAGTTGAAATGGAGGAGAGTTAAGGGACAATTAGAGCAATAGGTAAGAGCTGGATGGGGACATCTGCTTAAACGTGTGTCCTCTAAGCACCTGTCCTGATTTTTTTTGCTTTCTAATGTCTGAACCAAACAAAATGAGTATAGACTGTTTTACAGACTGGTTAGCACTTGTTGCCTGGTACAGAAAAGGTTAACAAACCTCCTGCACAGAAAAGGTTAACAAACCTACTGCAGGAATGAAGAAATACCCCAAATATTTTGGGGCAGCTGCAATATGAGAAACAGTTTGCTGTAGTTCACTGCAGGTGAACCCTTACAGCTAAGCTATTCTGATGCTAATATTTCCTTTGAGATGCTCGCATGTATTTACTTTTAAAGACGTGCAAACCCCACTGAAAATACCCACAATGGGTGAGCAAACATTGTGCCACCATTAGAAAATAAATTTAAATAAAATAAGATCCTTTGTGCTACATGCTAAACGCACATTTCTAATCCTAACTTCATTCACCGGGTACGTAGCTGAGTCCCTCTAGTGGCATAAACATTTATTTGGCTTCAGCATGTAATTAAAATTCTATTTTACAGCCTCATTATAGCAGCAAATTCACAGGTAGCTTTTTTGGACACTCTGAGAACTGTGGTAAAGTGAATCTTGGATTAGATACTGTGCAGGCTAGTGTTAATGAATGTAAATTGATTTTTAGCTGTGAGGGGCAATTATAGATGCACTGGAAGGAAAAGGGAATTTTTGAAAGGATATTCAAGAACTAATTACTATCAGTAAGAAACACGCAAAGAGCAACGTAATACCCAGGACAGCCAATAGGGATAAAAGCTTATGCACAAATCTGTCATGACCTAGTAGTGAAGACTGTTTAAAAACACTGATCTCCACTTAGCTTGTAAATGCGCATCGCCCTCTTTCTCACTCATATATTCTCTCTCTCTCTCTGACACACACACACACGCTCCTGGATTTGCAGAAGACAGACATCTAGGGCACTTCTTGGCATCCACAGGAAAATCATATGGGATTAAAAAACCACAGCAGTAAGTACTCACTGCATTAAATGTTTATTAAGTGGCATGCTGTCAAAACCTAGACTTAATAGTAAATACAGAAGGACTTTAATGGAAATCGGTTGTATTTGATTTTTCTTAGGAATTGCTGAAAGCTGCCTCTCGAGGATTACAACTTCACCTTTTGCTTTTACGGATGCTTGTTTACTATCCATGTGGTAACCTCTGGACAGCCAGTAATCCATTCATTATCCACACTGATTGAGTGCGGGAGTAGTGCAGTGGTAACTACTTCACTCAGCTGACGGCAGACGACAAAAGGAGGGAAATGATGAATTCGGACAATTTAACCTCCCAAAGCTTCTTCTCTGTGATTCATAGCAATGCCAGCAATTTATTCTCAGGGCTCCAGTTTGTTCAGACCTTCAAGCCACTCATCATCCCCTGCTACTCGCTAGTGGTTTTTATTGGTGTCATTGGGAATTACCTTCTCATTTATGTTATCTGCAAGACAAAAAAAATGCACAATGTCACCAACTTTCTGGTAGGCAATCTGGCTTTCTCAGACATGCTCATGTGTGCAACCTGTGTACCCCTGACACTCGCATATGCCTTTGAGCCCAGAGGATGGGTGTACGGGCGTTTCATGTGCTACTTTGTTTTCCTGATGCAACCCGTCACTGTGTTTGTGTCTGTCTTTACCTTGACTGTTATAGCTGTGGATAGGTATTATGCCATGGTGTACCCGTTCCGCAGGAGGCTCACAATCCCTCTTTGTGCTTATATCCTGGCTGCTATTTGGCTGCTGAGCTGTACCTTGGCTGCCCCAGCCTTGGTCCACACTTACCATGCAGAGTTCCCAGAACTGGACTTCTCCATCTGTGAGGAGTTTTGGTTCCACATGAAAAGAGATCGCTTAGCTTACGCCTACAGCACTCTCATCATCACTTATGTACTGCCTTTGACTGTCATCTCCCTGTCCTACCTGAGAATCTCAGTCAAGCTGAAAAACCGTGTGGTCCCAGGCAATGTCACCCAGGGCCAAGCTGAGTGGGACCGAGCAAGGAGGAGAAAGACTTTTCGCTTGCTGGTCTTGGTGGTGGCAGCCTTTGGAGTCTGTTGGCTGCCTCTGCACATCTTCAACGTGATAAAGGACATAGACATCAGCTTGATTGATAAGCAGTACTTCAATTTCATCCAGCTGCTGTGCCACTGGTTTGCAATGATGTCTGCTTGTACCAATGCCTTCCTCTATGCCTGGCTCCATGACAGCTTCAGGGGGGAGCTGAAGAAAATGTTTGCCTGGAGAAAGAAGAAAATTGGACCCACTACAAATTGCATTATGGCCAGTGTGGTGCTGTAAACGAGAGCTGGTGGGAGTGCACTTTCTTTGTACGGTAACACAGTAAGTCTTTTCCACTATTAACTAGCCCTGATTCCTGACATTTGTCCTCAGGGCTCAATTATAACAACACAAGTCCCATGTGTAGCTTCCCCAGCACCTCCACTCCTACTGGAGAAGGAGAGGCAGACGTCAAGTCCCAGAAACGTCTTTACTTCTTTGACAGAAGTTAGAGGCCAAGGAGATGTTAGCACAATAAGATACACCTTATGTAAACTACAGGGATCCCTCCTATCTGTTTTGGATATTGCTGACAGTACAGACATGGGATTTGGGGACAGGAAGAAGCAAGGATGAATATGACACCTAAACATCTCAGCGAGGAAGTGCTTTGGACTGGGTAAAAATTAAATCTGCCTATCTACCCAGAGTCCAGTCCTTAGGACAGGATCCAGGGAGGAGAACTAACAATATTCCTGTAGTCCTCTTGGGTTAGGGCCATGCTGAAGAACAGCCTAAGGCTCTCTGAAATGCCCTTCCTGAGCAGCTGTCTCAGCTGTGGGCAGAAAACCAGGTTGGTAGGAGCTGCTCCAGCCCTCCCTCTGCCAGCTGAGTTGTGCTGGCAGCAGCAATGTGCAGGGGTCTCCCCACTCCTGATCGTGTGAGTAGCGTGTGGGGTGATGGCATCAGCTCACCCGCGCTCCCTCCAAGTGCCTCTGTACAATACAACTGGTTTGCTTGCATGCCTGGGGACCCACGCATGGATGAGGGCTCTGTGCTTTGGTGGGCTGTGCTGTGTCTGCCCTGCATGGTTTCCTCCCTCCCTGCCATTTTCTCCTTACCACTGGCCAAGTGGATGGAATAGCAGCCTTTGCAGCAGGGCTGCTCACCTGCCTGCCATGGCCAACCGCATCGGGCAGGGATCTGTGCTTTACGCTTTTTGAACCCAGCATCATCATGCAATCCCAAACCTCCTGTGTCTCGTGAACCTGCAGCACAGCATGTAGCAAGGTAAGATGCAGTATTGCCAGAAGGGAAATAAAACCAAGTGATGTTAATTCCGTGAGGTGCAACTGCGGTGCAGGGTGTGACAGCCTATTTGGTGAATTTGCTGATGCTGTCACCAAGGATGGACAGACTGAAAACATAAGGTGTGGTGGAAACTCATCCAAATAGGGGGACATTAAGACATACCACCACTTTACTGACATTGAATTGCGTTCCTGCCATTGTCTCATGTAACCCCGATTTGCTGACCCTACTGCAAGGCAGCTGCGTTCCCAGCCAGACGAGTGGACATCATCGTAGACTTGTTGGTGCCGAGATGCTTTCTGCTCTTTCCTTGAGGAACTGATTTTGACGTGTGGCAATGCTGCCATAGCTTTGATCTCCAGAGACAGCCAGAGACTTTGATACTGTCTTCAGGAGCACTTCTGGAGGTGTCTGTTAAGAGACAGTGGGTGGAAGGGGCTGTTGACATTGAGCCGTCTATAAGCATTGCGTGACCAGTCAAAGAAAGACCTGTCAAACAGAGCAGAGTGGCAAATGCTCTCTTTTGAAGGAGTTTTTTGGGAATAAACAATTTCCTTTGACATTCACCTTTCAATCAGATGAGGGAGTTAAAAGCTATAATCAACCCTAATGGTTTCTGGTTTCTTTCTCCCTCTGTCTGAACTGAAAATATCCGAGATAATAGATAAGCGTAAGGGAAGAAGTCCTGAAAGCAGACATTGTTTCTGAAGGGATTTCTTCCAGCCTGCTCAGCTAGAATCTGGGATGGCACGAGGAACTGACTGATACTAAGCTGAGATCAGCCAGAGAAGCAGCGCAATCCAGGGGCAGTTTTGGCCATGGTCAACAAGGGCACCTATCCAACCACAACTGCCCATGGCCAGAAACGTATGGGCTGCGAGGCAATGCAAATAGACGAGGGGGGGAGAGAGGGAAGAAAGAGAGGATGGTTTCTCTAGCTTGTAAATGTAGTCCTACAGTGAAACTGTGAATATCATTTTGCTCATCAGCATTCAGTAAGCTAATCTGGTTAAAAAAATACAGATGCATATGCACACACTGGGAAAAGCATTGTAAAAACATTTGAAATCCCTTCTCACAAATTTCCTTAGAAGCTGTTTGGTTGCTAGTAATGAGGAACTGGATATTAGAAGCTAATTACAGAGACACTGAATCAAGGAAAGTCCTTTTAAAGTATGTATTACTTGCATTCACTCTGTGATGAAGTGTATCTGCCTTGCTTACCTTGACTTAAAGATTTGAATAACTTATTAAAGGATGTTTTGCTTTTGCTGAACTTTAGGAAATTGTTTTTGCTTCAAGCTCAATATAGCAAGTTACTGGAAAACTGGTGATTTTGAAAAGGCAAAAAAACCTTCCAAACAAACCAACCAAATTTTATAAACTTTTCAGCTTCTGTTTCAGGGCTCTTTTGAAGAGAACAGAGAGTAGGACACAGAGAGCACTGAAACAACACTGCAAAAAGCAGCCTTAAATAACAACAAAATCCTGATTATTTTTTGAGATTTTTCTTCTATGGAATTATGTTGCTTCAAGCTGTTAATTTCTCAGTTTGTAAAGGCTAATTAGCATTGAGATGGCCCATAATGTTTACAACCTTGTGCACTAAATACAGACAGCACTGTAATCCAGAGTGAGCCAAAGCCCAGTGGAGTAACTGGGAAGACTCTTGTTAACACAGAAGGCCTGGGATCATTTCCTTCTTACACATCATGTTTTTACCGTCATTTGCCGGCACTGCAGTTTGGCTTATTAATGTTCTCTTGAATGTTAGCGACTGCAGATGGCTGCTGCAGAGAGCTGCACGAAGCAAACAAGAGATATTTCTCTCTCTGTTTTTCTTCTTTTTTTCCTTGAGACAGAAATGAACGGCTGGTCAGTGCATATGTTGTTCCCACAGTGACGGACACACTGGGAACATCTCGCTACCAGCAGCCCCTGGAGCTGCAGTTACAGCAGTGCCGAGGTCTGTCATCTCAAGGAGGTCCTCAGGAGCCCTCAGCACAGCAGGCACCCTTGTTTAAGTGCTGGTTTAACCTGTACATGCCTTGAATCTTTCAGGACTTGCATTTGCAGCAGAAAGCTCAGAGCCTGCCCCTTGCTTCAGGCCCTTCTCAGGACTAGGTTTTGCAGATGCACCCTGAAATGATCTGCGTTCCCCAGCCGTGGGTTCCTGAAGCTCCTTCTCTCTCCTCAGCAGCCCCCTTGGCCCACCTCAGTGGTCCTGCAAGGCCATTTTTCCAGGCTTTCCCTGCACAGTGCACAAAGGAGGTCCAGCCCCAAGCAGGAGGACTGGGGGTCCCGCAGCTGGTGGGGACCAAGGCACAGCCACATTCGCTCCGCCCAACCTCTGAATCGAGCCCCAGGAATCTCTGCTCAATGTAATTACTGTTTTCTCTGATAACCAGAGTAATAAACAATAATAAGATTTAGAGTCACGTTGGTGCGCTTCTTTAATCCAGTTATGCAAATAATTATATTAAAAGCTGTCATGTGAAAAGTGTTTGCTAATCTCCACCCCTCTCTGGGGAACTGCTGTGGTTCTCTGAGGGACCAGGGCTCATCACTACAGTATTTTTGGTGGTGTAATTTTTAATTACAATTTAAGAAATCATTGCATGCTTTGATTTTATAAAGTAGGCCGGTTCAAAACTTGGTGAACCTATTAACTTTCCCTGTAAGGGTTTTAATTGTTGTTTCTTGCTTACATTCGAATCCAAGCACTTCCACGCTGCAGGGCAGCTGCTCTGTAGGGACGGAGCAGGGTTTGTGTCTGAGCTGAGGTATGGCAGAATGCTATATGCTCCTCATCTGCTGGGATTTTATTATTCCAGTTGTTTACATGTACTGAGAGACTTTTAGCAGGTAGAGACCCAGGTGTTCTGCATTTTACAGCAGCAAATACATGCTATTTATGATGGCTCCTCAGACTGTTCCTAAAGGACAGTCTCTGATAAACACTTCTAGATGTACTATGGAGTTTGTATACATGCTCTGTGGTGGTGTTTTCAGGTAGATATCAGATGCATCAGCCAGCAAGTGCGTTATCAGAGCATGGTGAGTCTTGGGCTTTGGAAATGGAGGGCCCACTTAGGACCACACTTACTCATTGTAAAAATCATCGGAGATTTCACTGGGGCCAAGCCTCTCCAGCTCAGAAGGCTCTACATACCTTAAATGTGGAAGTTAGCAGAGATACAGAAGGAGATGATGGGGAGAGGCAGGGGAGGGTGAGATGTCTTCATTTTAAGTGAAGAGCACAGATTTAGATAGCAGGAATCACAGCTTCACAATTTGAAGCTATTCTGCATAGCTGTTGGAGGGACTCACAGAGCATAGTTCTAGCAAATACACTGTATTTCTAATGTCTATAGATGCAAAAACACTTGATCAAACATAAGCTACTCCCTATGGTCAAACATGGGATTGGTATTAAAAGTACTTATGAAACACATAAAAAAGTAAATCAGTATTTGATCAGGAATTGAAAAACAGATTAGATCGTGAATGAAGGTCACTAAATCTGAAATCAGGCAGCCAAAGTAAAACAACAGTTAATCAAACCTCAGTTAGGGTCAGGTAGAGTTGGTCTCTCCCTCACCTTGAAAATGGCAGCTCAGAGCAGTCAAAGACTAACTTGCTCGTGCAATGCATTGTTTTAAATAAATTTTCCTTATTCTTGGACAAAGAAAACTGCGAGAGATGTATTTGTATCATATTTGGGGAATGGCAGTTTATCTGGGATGGGCAAAAGCAGATCCTGCCATAAGGCCATTACTCACAGGAGCATGGTGAGTGCTTCCCAGCTGGTAGACAGACTGGGAAAAGCTGGTATTTTTCATACCAGCTGAACAACAGATGCTCTATGCAATTTTAATTGAGTGAATCGTGCTTGTTGAGGTGTCAATGGTGAGTTATAATTAGATGGCTAAGATTATGCAGGGTACAGATATAAGCTGAAAATGGTACACCTGCAGCTGGGAAAAAAAATGCCAAATTGGACAGAACTGTACAATGCATCCATCAAGCTGCCCACCAGAAGAGAAGAGGGCAGAGAGCAACAAAGTGCTGGTGGTAAAGCCACCGCTGTCTTTGCCACTTCTGCATGAAGAAATACAATACAATTTTTTACCTCCAGCCCTCCCCTCTCACTGCCCACTATCTTTTTCTTTTCTCAGAAAAAATAGTTGCATTTTTCCTGCTTCCCCTGGAGAAAAGGTTGCTCAAGGGTCAAAGCAAGCATTTCTGCCATAGAAAGCAGACAGAAATCAGGAAGGCTTTCTAAAGTGGAGATCGTCTTCTCTCAAACCTCTTTCTGCAAGCAGAAATACCCCGTTGTGCCTGACACACAGTCTCTGTATGCAACCATTTGCCACGCAGATCTGCAGCTGGCAGGAGCAAACCTGGCCTGTCTGCCACTTGGAGCACTGGCTTTTGTGGTTGCATCAAGTAAGTACCCCTCCCCATACTCAGTGACCTCATTCTGGGTCAAAACCATCGCTAACTCTGGTCCTTTGTACCTGATTTCCCTCCACATCAACAAGAATTTGCTTTACTGAAAGTCCCAGAGAGCAACTGCAAATGCATCAAAGGTACCCTGCCCATATTAATGGACCTTTCTTTCAGAAATCGTTATCATCGTCCCTCTTTCAAGAGCAAGTTTCAAGTACATTCTTACCATGTACTGATATAACCAGATGGGCAGGCTTTCCCCAGGCTTATTTCAATCAAATGTTGTACATGTTTCTCTGCTCCCTGCTCTCCCAGCCCTGCCCCGGACTTTTGAAACCAATGATCAGCTAGTCAGTAGAAGCAGGAGCCTCAAGGATGTTGAAATCCTAGTAGCTATCTGAGATTAGGAAGAATACTAGCATTTTCTTGGTGCTCCCCAGGGAAAGAAAAGACATTGAAGTGCTCTCTCCTTTAGGGACCCACCCAGGATTACATGGGGGATGGTGTAAATGGTTCAGAACTAGCTACAAGGAGGCCAGGCTGCCTCCCTACGGGGCAAAAAGTGAGGGGTTAAGGGCATGAAGATCAAATATATCTCATTGGGAGTTAAGTCCCTTTAGGATCTGAGGGATCTTACTAATCTCTTTGCCAAGAAGCTGATAGGGTTGACTTTCTGGCCCGTCATTGTTTACTTTCCCTTTCTACAGCCTGCTTTGTCAAACTAAGTTAATGAAGTTAGTAAATGATATAAATAATAAAACACGCACTCAGGAGCTCCCTGCTTTGTGTCTCCAGCCCATTGGAAATCAATCTGGGATCACTGCTATCTATGTGCAGCTGACTGGGCTCTCCGTTCTTTGCATCTTTTTTATGTTAATTATCACCATTACGTTGTAATTTCCTTGCGTTTTTTTCTCTGCAGGAACCATACAAAAGGAGATGATGGCTTTAATCCCTACATCTACTTTTCCTACAGTTCCTACATTCCCTACATTCCCATTAGGTGCTGGAGACATTGCTTCCACAGCTAGCAGGGCTGCAAAGAGAAGCTTGCTGCTTTCCAGCGTAGCAATGAGATCTGCCCCTCCTGCTGAGCACAGTTCTTGGTTTCCAGATAACATGCTGGAAAGGCAGCCTACGGCTCACAGCAGCAGGAGAGGTTTTAGCACGGTGGTCTGTGAGACCCTGGTGATGTGTGTGGTGCTGAGGATCACTCCTGCGCAGCTCAGGATCCCCCCAGCAACATCCCCAACAAAATGACGTGCTCAGCTGGAAGCAGCTGGTGCTCCCGTGAGGCCGGACAGCACGAGGTGTTGTTGCTCTGTCTACGGTTTGTTAGCCACAGGGAGTTGTGTTCAGCTACCCCATCACACCCACAACAAGACAGGCCAACGCTCTAGTGAAAATGTGACAGCCAAACAACACGGTAGCTGTGACGCACTGTCACAGGTTGCCATCAGTCACATCTCAAATTTGTGCAGCTGGCTGCATTTGGGAGTGGGAAGGCGAAGCGATGCACTGTATTGTAAAACAAGCCTGTCTTGGGCTTGTGGAGGCAAGGCAAGAAAAAATAAAAAGAATATTGTTGGACTTCAGGCAAACAATAACCATCCACAGGCTAAATCTACAACCACCCAGAGGATGTGTTTCTGTATGAACGTAGGAGTTACTCGAGTCTTCTTGTGAGTGTGCTCCCTCACTTGCAGCATGCCAGTTCAGTGTATTGATTTATTGCATCTTTCCTCCCGTCACTCCGCCATACAGTGAGCTTGAATAGGGGCAAGCCAGGTGTATGCACGAACCAGGAGTGTGAGGTCCGTGTATGCAGAGCCACTAGTGTATGGTCCAGACAGATGAGCTGAGGGCAGGTGCACTTGTGAAAGGGTTTTTTAATAAAAATAATTGTAAGGTTGGAGGTGGGGTTCTGAGGCAAGTGTTCAACCAACCCACTCCTCAGCGACAGGATGCAACTCTGGAGGAAGTAAGATGAAAATAATCCAAATATCATGTGAAAGAGTTAGCTATGACCTACATCACCAATTAGAAATTACTTTCTGAGTCACTATATCCAAAGTATTTTGAATCATTAAAAAAGACAAAACCTTCAAAACTCAGCTTTGGAATGATTTCCCCTCAATTATTGGATCCTTTTAAAATTCAACATCTGTTGTTAATATGCATAACTTAAAAAAATTAAAAATACATTTGAAACCATCTGAAGCACTAGACACAGCATATGGCAGACCTGTTTAATCTTAACAAGTCAGTAACTTTATCATTGTGAATTGCTTCTTCATTAAAACATGTATTCGTGTCTGCTATATAAAATAATATTTATTTGTAAAAGCCTTTTGTACCACCCATGCAATTGTCAGTTGTCACAGCTAATTCTAAATTGCTTTGATAGTACTTCCTCTTGGAAAATTGCCACAGACTGAGGACAGACAAAATGAAAATCATCACTGGTCAAACAAAGTTCTGACAACATCACCAGCAAAGTGCAGGGAAGCTTTTGGAGACCTATATTTTGTTGTAGTTACAAAAAGATGGGTTTATTTTTAAGGCATTGTGGAAAGCACTGTTCCAAACAATTCTCACCCCAAAAAAGTTGTATACAGGGTCTGACAAGATCTGCATGCTTTCATAATTCATAGCATTCCTCCTTTATTGCTAAATGAAGAAATATGTTTTCCCATGAAACAGTTTAAAATGGCACTACCCACCTGTAAATGCTGCTGACTAGGGATAGGGTGAGGACATAAAAGACAGGTGAAACTTCAGAAGTGGGGATTAAAAGCCAGATTGCCCAGACCTGAAGACATTAAATTATTGGATAAAGGCAACTGTGCATTGAAAAGTTGTCTTCAATCACTTACTGAGAAGAAGATTTACCTCCTCCCCCCACATATTTTAAGGAAAGGTGCTTGAATTTCAGGCTACTAATTTTCATGCAGAGACATCTCCCTTCAGCCCAGTACGAGGTACCCAATCTCAGAGATGCAGGGTTTAAAAATCACATCTTCACTTTGCATCCTCAGTGGTGGCTGTCAGCTTGTTCAGCTCAGACAGCAGCTTATTCTGCACAGTAGCATTCAACATTTTGGGTAAAACCTTCTCCCAGTGCATTGTACAAACAATCTGCTTGGGATGCTGTCAATGCTCCTATGCATTCACCCAGTTTTATGAAGTTTAAACCTGATTTGTGGGTTGAGTCCCAATCTGCTTTCCAAGGACTTAAACAGAAGTGATAAAGTAACCAGCAGTCCTAGGCTAAATATCTTTTCTATACATGTGAAATTTATTATCAAGCAAAACCCAACCAAACAACCCCAAAACCCCAACACGTTAAGGAATGGATTAACATAAAAAAAAAAGTTCTTAAAATGCCTCGATTCCTGGGGATTAGGTCACTTTTAAGAGGAGTAGAAGACATTTTAATGTTTGCCCACCACTGAAGAAGGTATATGCAAGTGAAATATTTGGTAGCTTTCTAAACCATTATAGGTTTGCTGAGTGATCAGAAAAGCACAGAAGATTTGAGGGCAAGAGGAAAATGCACAGGATTTTTAGTGCTAAATGAATTAGCTGGACAAGCTGAATCTGCAATATGATGTTCAACAAACAGCCTAATTTATAGTGCTAGCTATGCTAAAAATAGAGATAATTAGGCAAGCACTTTTACTTCCAGTTCTAACATGAGGTATTTGAAAACAGGGGTGGAAGGTGGGCTGGGAGAAGGCCAGACTGGTACAAGCATAGTCTTAAAATTTTTTACAGCAGTGAATGAAAACTGAATGGAGAGTGTCAGTACAGCTTTCTAAGCCTGAAGCTATTCACATGCAAATACTGAGACTGGAGGAGATGGATAAAGGTGACACAGAGCTACATTAAGTTTCGCAATTCACCTATTTAAAAATAGCTGTAAAAATAGCACGCGCTACGGATTACTCTAAATTGCAGATGTCTGAAACATGGATCTGCAGTTTGATTTCACCTTTTACTGCAGAAAGTCTAAGCTCTTTGAGACAGAGTTTCGAGCAGAGACAATTGTGTCTCTGTTGTCTCTTCTTAGATGGAGTCCAAACACTGAACCAAGCCGCTATGATTTTCTGCTGTAGAGAATAGTTCCAAAATGAGCTTTGAGGTGTCTCTCCACAAGATTTTAATTTAACATTCACAGCATAACCAGAGGAGAGAAAACAACAAATCATGTAAGTAAAAACTCTTTCTAATGCTCCATTTACAGTTACTAAACATTTTAAAAACCAGAAGAAATGACAGAGGACTATTGGAAGCTTTGAAGTACTCTGTTTAATCTTTGCACAGCTAGAGGTGTTTTCTATGAAACTACAACTCTTGTGACCAGGAATTTATGCCTTCTGCGTTTGGTCTCGGCAGCCCCAGAGCACTGATGTTTCCAGAGAGAGCAATACCCTTTTAGAAAATATTCTATCCCTGTGAGCTGGATACTGCCACTTTTAATCACTATGACATGTTTCGGTAACTGCTGAAACACAACAAGGAAGACATTGCTTGCAACAAAATATGGCAGAGTCTAGCTAGGCAGAAGTATGCTAACTTCTTTTATTAATGGCTAAGAGGCCAACAGACACCTATTATCCACTGAATCTCAGCCCTGCACATGTATTTCCCAATAAGCGCTAATTAGCCATTTGAGAATCCATCAGAGAGTAATAGTTTCATTTAGTTTAGAATAAGCAGCAGTGTGGATAAGCTGTCACTGAAAGCTGTGTCACATCTGAAAAGGAGAGAGAAGCCTAAAAGGAACCTATAATGCCTCTATGATTCAGAGCACTTAAGCACGTGATATGTCTGGTTTTAAATATTTCCTTCTTCTTCTGAAATATATTTGGACAAACTGAACAGAAGAGGAGCAAATACAAGTTACTCCTCAATGATTACATGGAGTACCAGCAGCAGCAGTCACACTTTGGGCTGCTCCCAGGTACCTGAGGAGCTTACTCCCACCTCCATCAATGTCAGCAGTAGTCTTGATTTCAGATTCAGGAGAACAGGAGTTTTACAAGGGCTCCCTCCCTGTTAGTTTCCTGTTTTATAATATTCCTGAATTGCCTTTTTTTTTTTTTTTTTTTTTTGCTACAGATAATCAGAAGCTCTCAGGATGCAGCAGTGCCCCCCTCCATGCACGCTGTTTAGGTTCTAATCAACGGAAGAGCTCAAGATCTGAGATATCTCCTCCTAATAGCTATGGCAGATAAAGGATTGGAGTCCTTGAGGCACAAACCATAAAACAGAGCATAAGTATACATCATTATCATCCTAATCCAGAGCTGAAACAAGAGCTCTGAATCAGAGCTAGTCAGTGTATCAAGTACCATCTCTTCACAAGAAACTAATACCAGCTTCCCTTCAACATTCAGTATTAATACATTTAATAAAATGGCTAGATCTTTGCCCACCAAAGTATCTTCAGAAGTTATTCTTTCTTTCCCTGCAACCTGCTAATCAGCTATTTTCTTACTACTTCTTTCTAAATTAGAGAAACAAATCCTGTTTTCCCTACCCCCAGCAAACCTTACATCCTCTTTCCTAAGAGAACTAATCTTGATGAACATGGTGTCCTCCCACTGCCATCAGTTGGCCCACCAGCACCTGCCCCAGCCAGGCAGGCAGAGCCTTTAAATAGGGCACACGGAAACCCCATGTAAAACGCTGGCAGTGTTGCTGGAGGCTGGGTTGAATGGAAGTGATTGATAGATAGTTCTGTCTTACTAAACACCAAGTTTTACAAGGTTGCATTATTAGTAGATACTACTACATGAAGTCAGGTAGAACCCACTTACGCAATAGGGTGATTAGTATAACTATCTGATACTAATAGAGAAGCCTATTAAAATAGAAAAAAAAAACCCTCCTAATCTGTTAAGAAAATAAATATTGAAGAGAATGAATGAAAATTTATTAAACAGATTCAGTGGGGCATGAAGGAATTGAGGTTCCACTTAATTGTAGACCTCCTCGTTCTACTGGAGTACTGAAATGCTATCCCCAAGTTGTTATATTCTTTCTGAGAAATTTTACCTTCTAATTTTAATTGCTGTCTATTCTTACAGGAGATACTGATAGCCAATATTTTCGGTGCCTGCTGATCCTGGGGCTGTCTGGAGGAAGGAGGAGGATGGATCAATATGATCATCCTGATCAGTACATTTGTACTGATCATTACAAAGCTAGACTTGTTCCTACTTAAAACTGGCTTTTGCTCTAGAGTCTGTGCTAGCAATAAGCAACAACTCAGTTTAACACTAGCGCTAACACTGGGTGTTAGCTTCCTTTTTATCCAGTACAGTAAATATAAGACCAATGACGTCTTGGTGGCAAGCAACAGTAGGACATAGCTGGTGAGCAGCAAAACGCCAGTGACCAGTGGTCACCAGCTCTCTGTACGCAATCTCTGCTCTGCAGCACTGTTAGGCTGGTCATCCACGCGGGGTTTTGTGTACTGCCAGCAGGCTTTGGCGCGTGTGTCTGTTCATACAACTGTTCTCACTATTTGGGGAACTGAAAATCTAGCTGGCTCAATTAAACATCAAGTACCCTGTTTCGATAGTTACTGGAGCCTGCTGGCCTGGTCTGAGCTGCATTCTCGGTGGTACCTTTTTGTCCAAGAACAGTGTGAGTTGCTTCACCTACTCATTGCCAGTCAGCCAGGGCTGAGCCTCCGTTGCTGGAGACCAGCCTTACTCCGAGGAGGCCTGCTACCACCATACATGCCATCTCTCCTGCCAGCATGATCACATGCTTGACACCAGGTGAGACCAGTTATCCCAAACAGCAGTAGGGTTTGTAGATACTTGGCCTTTCATGGTCTTTTAGCATGGGGCTAGGGAAGCTCTCCAGGAAGGCGGAGCAATCATGGTCTCAGTCAGGGTTGTTGAGGCAGCATCTACTTACGAAAATACAAAAAGACTTCCTGTCTGGTTTCCTTTACCTTGGGAGATGGACAGAGTTGTGACAACATATTCCCTGTGCATCCAGATTTTGTGATGGTCTTTTTTACAGACCATCCCCACAAACCAGGGCTGATACAGTGTTGACTTTCAGGTTTTAGCCTTGCACCTGTGCAAGGTGAATTCATAGGGATGTCTTACTCTGGAATACTGGGCTGGGGCATGAGCTTCTTCATGGACTTCAGATTTCATCCTCACTGTTTTATTAACCCGTTTTTTGTTCCAAATGGCTCTCTTGTTCCTATTGATATTATCTCATCTATTTCCTCTTTCATTAGCCACTTAGAATGGGCAATTTGAAGATCACCTTAACTTCAGACTATGTAGTACATCTTCTGTTTGCAAATCTTTTCAACTTGTGTAAGAAGCTGCAGGATAACAGACTCCTGATGCTGCACAAGCTGGCACGCAGCCTCCCATCTGTATGCCTGTGAACTGTCTGAGTAAGAAGACAAATCAATACTAATTAATGGTCCCCTGGAAAGTAAATGATTTGTTCACAGTGTGCAATGTAGCAAAGAATCCTGTAGGCTATTTTTGCCTTTGATTTATCACACTGTATAAACGAGGGTTTATACATGTAGCCTGGAAGCTAGAATCTATTGCTGATAAAGGTCACAGCTTCTGTTGAGATAAAAGGAGCCTACAAACCTGGGAGAAGAGCTAGGATATTTTACTTCCGTGGATGCAGCAGGTAAGAGTGACCGTTTCAGCTATCTGGTTGCTAATTTACAGCAGCTCCTGAGGTTTGGAAGATACAGAAAAATATTCAAGAGGTCAAGTGTTTAGTTTTGTGCAGTACCTACATCAGCCTCCCATTTTCTGCAGGAAGGATGCATTTCTGATAGTTGGCCTTTCTGTCTAGCAAACAGAGCTAGAACAAGACAGCTAGAATATGAGAATTTTGTTAATAGTTATTAATATTCTTATTAATAAGAACAATGTAAAAAATCAGAAATGTTGTCTAGCGAAGGTTGCCTCTCACATGCCATGGCAAAAATTTCTGGTTTCTTATTCCTGTGCTAAAAGGTTTATAAAAGTGCCAAAACAAATTGATATTGTATTGGCTTCATGTGCAACTCAGAGGGAAGGTTCACTAGTGGGCAGCTGTAGGAAAAGGTTTTTTAAAATGTGCCAAGCCTTTTAATTAGGGATGGTCACCTAGCAATTTCAGCTTTTGGGAATTGAGTTAGTACCATTAATGGAGGTGGATTGTTCCTTTATTGCAGTCCCTTCCAGCAAGGTTTGTTCTCATAGAACACGAGCAATTTTGTTTAATTGCTCTGTGAGAGTACATGACATTAGGAAATGGATCATCGTACACTGGCTTAAACATATGTTTGAGTGTTCTGCTGCACGAATGTCACTTCATTATAAGCATACATCATGAATTTTGTTCAGAAAACAGTATCCTGGGTTGCAGTGATGATTACCTTCATTTTGCAATGCCGTAGGAAAACATTGGCTCATGTTCTGCTCATGATTTCCTATAATCTTGGATCCCTGTAGTTTCTATTTGTACTCCATCTCTTACTTGTGCAGTTAATCACTCCTGGCAAAAGCACATCCTTCTGCTTGGTCTTGTAAGGTTTCATCCAGTGTTCTCACATAATTTCTCCAAATTGCCTAGCTGACTAGTTTCTAGTCCTGTCCTTAACATACTTGTGCCTCCTCCTACCTTAGTGTTTTCTAGAACTTTAACACTATAACTCTCTGTTGCATCTACCAGGTCATTAATAAAAACATTTTGAATACAGCCAACTCCATGACAGTTGTCTGAGGAGCCCGTTAGTTACATTCTTCTATTTTGACCATGAGCCACTGATAACTGCTACATTTTCATTAGTTCAGCATGTTTATTCTGTTTGGCCTGTGCCCTATCAGAATTTCGTGTAGAACATATTTTTCTACCTTTTGAATGGAAGGTCTTTAGAGAAGGTATCAAAGTCCATTCTGCATTTCCGGTGGTGTTTATTGTTTTCTCTCTATCCAGACCTGCAACCCATTCATAAAAAGAGATGAGTTTGCTCTGAGAGGATTTGCAGTTGACAAATCCATTTTGATTCTTACTCGTTTCCTTGTTTTCTTTCATGTGCTCACAAAGATTTTGTGCTTCCCAGAGTTTTTCTGGCATTTGAAAGTAAGCTGACTGATGGACAAATCCCCGATTAGTCTGTTCCTTCCATTCTTAGAAACTGAATATATTTGCCCCTTTCCAGTCTTCTGATGCTTATTTACACTCCCTGACTTCCCTAAGATAACCCCAAGTGGTTCTGACATTATTTCTGCCATATTCTTCTGCAGTTTCCTGGGATAAAATCCATCAGGCTCAGGCAGCATGAAAACTTTGTAGTTCTCCAAGTGTGCTGATGCCTCCTTGTGCATTTCTGTGGAGCGATCCTACCGCTCTGCTGCTGCTGCTTGCAGTAGTCAGCCTTTGCACTTGATCTTTCTCTTAGAAATGCAAAATAAGACAAGGAGCACTTTGGCCTTCTTGGCTTTTTGTGCTGATGACTTCCCTTTTTCATTTGTTAGGGAATCAATACTTTGCTTAGTCTCTGTCTCTCTCAATGTATATCTAGAGTTGTTTCTTGCTACTCTTGATATCACTTCTAAAATCCTGTTCTGTACCTTCACTTTTTAAAATTTTCTCTCTGCATACTCATGCTATTCTTTGATACTTGTCTCAGTAGCCTCATTTAGTCGCTACTTTCTGCAGGCATCTTCTCTGTGTTTAAGGTGAATGAAGAGCTCGTGACTTTTCCCCACATTTCCAAATCTCTTGCACCTTTGGTTGGCCCATCCAATTGTCCTTTTAATTCTGATGTGCTGAGAAGAGAAGGTGTCAATGTCACTGCTCTGCTCCATAAAAAGAGCTTAAGGCTGATGTAGGGTTCTGCCCTGCTTCACCTGACTCATTTGCCCATTAAAAGTCTTTTCCTTCTTTACTGCATCTTTGATAAAAAATTTAAAAAGCTAACACATTTGAATCAAAGGGGTTTGTAAGATTTTTCACAGTAACTATTCCCTGTTTTTTTCTTCCTTTTGAAGGGAATTTTTAGAAAGAAAAAAGATTTTCATTTCAGCAATACTGTAGAGAAAAGGAAAGCAAAATCAAATATCCTTCAAAAATATGAAATGGGAAGGATTTTTAGTGTTTCTTTTGTGTGTGGCCTGATCCTGCTCTCTTTAGTAGAAAATAAAGCAAACACTCAGCAGGGGACCTGTAAGAACAACTTGATTGCATTTCTCTCTCTGGTGCTGGCTTTTACCCGCAGCCTTGCTGTGGGAGAAATTCAGGCACAGCACGTGGTTAGATCCATCATGCCACGATCTGGCAAATATGTACAAACATCCACCGTCCCCCGTGGTGCTTGTAGCTGCCCCCTGGGCCTCGGCTGCCCAGCAGCGTGAAATGTGAAAAGGGAAAGACACATGGATGGAGAGGGCACATAGGAAAAGAGAGAGAGGATCCTCTTCCTCACATTTACTGCTCAGGATGTCATGAAAGGACTCAGCTCCTTTGACTCTGCCTGCCAAGGCACCAGTGGAAGGTCAGGAAGTCTGCCAGTGCTTTGGCAGATACAAAGCTCTACCCCTGCTCTCTCAAGCCTCTTAGTTGAGGACACCAAAGTGAGGCAAGATAGGAGAGCATGCTCCACTTTTTTTTCTTCAGATTATGTTTAACCCATCAACTTATTTCAGTTTCTTTACCCCATTCTTGTTTTATTACCCTATAGGTTTACAGTGCTTAGGTGGCCACTGATGGTTCCTGGGCCAGTGGAGGGCAATCCAGGTGGTACTGCAAGAATGGGCCACCCAGAGGGGTACAGGGACCTCAGTCTGAATTGATATTAGTAAGATATTAATATGAATTACAGCATGGCAGTAAATGCTTCCTAGAGAGTTAATTTACTTTTTCAAGCAAGATCCTTTAAAACTCTTCTTTTTGTAGACCCCAAAATACAAAACAGAAATACAGACACAAACACAAAACAATACAGACAGAAGAATGAGCAAGAGACCAGTTTCATTTTAAGGGATTGTGAACAGACTCTAGCAAGTCCCTCCACATGCAGCAGCTTGCAGGACTGTAATATTAGTCATGATAATGTAATTAAAATCAAAGTTAAAATAACATTGACCAAACCCACCACCTGCTTTCCCTCTGGAGGGTTTTTCTGGGTTATCCCAACAATAAGGGCAGTTAAAAAGGGGGCCACAGGCTCATTAACAAATATAGACTTAAAATGTGATGTCGGGACAATTCTGTTAAATTTGCTTACGCTGAGAATTCTTTATGTTGTTCAGGCAGTTGAAGTGGACCTGATATTCAGATGTTCAAATTTAATTACTCATTTGAGTAATTAAAACGATCAAAGCTGTCTTGAAATCCAGTGTTTTGCAATAACGCTTTAAGAAGAGTTTTTCTCCTCCTAGTTTTAGAGGGAACAAGTGGGTTTCCTTACACATTTCCAGCTTATTAACTCTGGGACCACACATTTTGGCACTTCGGGTATTGTAGATAGGAGATACCTCTTAAAATACCCTAAACTGCAGCTGTCTGCTGTCCTGCCATGTAAATCAGTCCTTCCTTCTGCCCTTGAAGTTAACCGTGACCTCGCAGACAAGCGGCGTTTGTCGAGCAATGGGTGCTCTTCCACTGCCACCTTCTGGCCATGACCAGCGGGACTTGAGCGAGATGGTCATGAAAGAATTAAATTAACTTGAAAATATAATAAACAAAAGAGTCAACTGTCCGTTCTGCCAGCAAAAAAACCCCCTCACCTTAAATGTCCCCTGTTGGCCAGAAGTCAAAATGTAATAATTTTATATAGACCTCTAATTTTTTTTGCAGTCTGAGGCTTTAACTAAAATCTAATGCTATGAGGTAGACACCTTGAGCTAGCTATGGAAAAGGCATTTTCAGTTATACACAGCTCAAGTCTGTCTGAGTTGTTAGAAATGTACAAACTACGATGTTAATCTGGAAGTGAAGGAAAGGTTTAGGTCCATCAGCGACTGGCTCTGTTTCCTGTCCAAGCAGAGCAGGGACACTTTACACCAACACAAAGGACCTACTGTTGAAATTGTGATACATTTTCTAGTTTTCAAAGCTTTAGGACTGTGCCTGTATTTTAGGGTATTTTTTAAATTTTTGTATTCTTGTAATTCCCTGTGTTGCTTCAGATCCCCATCAGGGACTTGGTGAAATTTCTAACATGAAAAGGAGGAGGCCTTCTCTCTAGGAAAGTAGACCACAGCTGTGCTGGAACATTGCACACCCCTGTGCTGTATTTACATGAACCACCTTCATTCACACACAGATTTAATTGTGCCTTTGTTCTTTCGCAGAGCTCTGTGTGTGCATCTGCTGGGAGGCAGTCTGAGCCATCAGGCTTTCTCTCTAAGGCAGCTAAGGACAAAGATCCTCCAGCGGTGCTGGAGTAAGTGAACCCAGCAAGGAAAACAACAGTGCTATTCCTCCAGCATCAGCTGCCAGCCAGCATACAAAAGGGACTGAGAGCTGGGCTCTTTGACTGAGCTGGTATCCCCACATCTCTGGTATCCCCCACATACCAGAAAGTATGACTACTACTGCCAGGTCCCGTTCTTTCTTTAGCTTGCTGGAGATTGCAGAGAGGACCTTCCTTCCTCCTTGTTTTCTCCAAACCTCCTCCATTTGGACCAGAACCGAGCTCTGATCACCTATCTGTTTAAGAAACATTGTTTTTTCTTTGGCTGGGAAATCTCTGTGTGTACAAGACTGTGAATTGGGTCTGGTTTTTAGAAAAAGCTGGGTTTATTTCATAAACTCAGAGATGGAAATAGGCAAGCATTCTTGATTCTGACCATATTTTACTGTATGGGCATGCAGTGTGCTTCACTGATTAAAAGGGGGAGAAGTGTATTTTGTGCCTAGCCCTCTTGCATTTTGGATACAGAATTTCAAATGATCAACCAAGAAATGCCTGTCTCCAGCAGGTGTCAGTGGAAGCTACAGAATGGAGAAACTCCACCAAAGCCAGGCTTTATTCCCCTCCCACTCTTACAAGGTGCTCCCTGGCCGGGGAGAGAGTGAATGTTCCATTCTACAAAGAAGTTTTATTGTAAGCCAGGTTACTTAATTATTTTTTTTCTTGCCTGAAGCAGAGCTCAAAAATTTGCAAAGTGGAATGCTGTGACTGTCAGAAGGGGACAGTGATAAATTAGGTGTTAAATTGTTTATTGAAGGGACAGTAGACATATTTGAAAAGTTCGAATTAGTGACCCAATTCACTTGTATTTCGACAGGGAGTTAAGGGTCTCTGACTTTACTCACCAGAGTAGTGCTTTACCCTGTACTGCACAAACACACAAAAAGGGAGAGATAAGGTTCTCTCAGTAGCTTAAATCCTGACATTTCCTAACCTTCGAGAGCTTTAGATGTAGCTGATTGAAACTCTAGAGACATGCCAGTATGATGTGTACCTACCTGATCTCAAAGTCCTGCATCTCAAAGGCAGGGGATTATCACTCCCCCCCGACCCAGCCTGCCATTCCCACAAATTGCTATCTGCTGTTTCCACAGCCCCCACCGATGCTGAGCACTACCATTACTTGCTGCTCACATCACACCTTTCTCCCGTGCATCTTCTTGATTCCTGGTGGCTGCCTGTAATGTTGGGTGGTCCCAGAGACACATTCCTTGAGCCAGCAAAGAGCTGGGGCCAAGGTAGATACAGTCATGGCTTGTGCTTTCCTGTGCAAACTGATGGCGTTAATTGGCTGGTGTCAAAAAATAGCTTGGATACGGGGGTTCCATGTGTGACCACTCCCTGTCAAGCTACTATGAATACAACTATGATCCAACATTTTAAAACAGGACTAGAATGTAGTTGAATGAAAGCGGATGAAGGTCAGAGTGATCTTCCCTGCTTTGGCTCTCACTAGAGCACTAATAAGGACTTAGTAAAATCAGAACTACCAAGATAGTTGTGCTGCCATACCCGGATAGCTTGGGTGGGGGGAGACTGGGAAAAAAGAGATGTCTATATATGTGATCACAACTGCACAAGGATAATTTTGTGGTTTGTTTTTTTTTTAGTGGCTCTCCAAGCAAACAATGATAGCTTCTCAGTAAGGCTGTTAGCAATTCCCTTGCTCTCCCCCTTAAACACACCATGCAGAATAGTGTTAGCCAACTTCCAGTGCCTGAACTCGCTCCGCACAATTTCAGGTGGACTGCTGCTGGTTATCTTTCAAAGTAGGGGCAGTTTTAACCTTACAAAAGGCAGGGTCCATTCTCGTCAAGACATTATGAACCTTTCTAAAGCCTTTCTTTGCTGTTCTATTTTAGTGGTGACATAGAGTGGCAGCATAACATAACAGAGTTTTAAGAAAACATTACTGTACAGTATTATCTTCATTATCAAGACAATATTCACAAGAGAAGAATACTTATTTGTCACACATGTGAAAATAGGAAAAATATTACCTCCACCTCATAAAGGACCTTGTAACTGGTCTGGGACTCTTGTGCTTGGCATGAGCTGCCACATGTGTACTCTGCGTGCTTGCAAAAGCCCTACTGAGGGCTGCTCCACAGGCACACGCATGCATAAGAACTCTGTTAATGGGTTTAAACTGCAGTAAAAATTAATATTTAGGACCACTTGTTGCAACATGTAAACATGTTTCCTTAGATATTTATTTCCACTAACACTTAAATGCATTACAGAGTTCTCAAGCATTCATGGCCCTGCAGAGTAGCTTGTGGTGAGGATTTCGCTGGCAGTCCCCAAGCTCTCAGAGACAGGCATGTGCCAACGTGGGTGGATTGTGAAGAAGGGCATATAGGAGAAACTTTACAAGGTCATTTGCAAGGTAACGGCCACTTTTTCTGTTTCCCAGTGTCCTGGTTTCAGCTGAGATAGAGTTAATTTTCTTTATAGTGGCTGGTATGGGGCTATGTTTTGGATTTGTGCTGAAGACAGTGTTGATAATACAGAGATGTTTTAGTTGTTGCTGCACCAGTCAAGGACTTTTCAGCTTCCCGTGCTCTGCCGGGTGCAGAAGAAGCTGGGAGGGGGCACAGCCAGGACAGTTGATCCAAACTGCCCAAAGGGCTATTCCATACCACATGATGTCATGCTCAGTATATAAAGCTGGGGAAGAAGAAGGAAGGGGGGACATCTGAAGTGATGGCATTTGTCTTCCCAAGTCACCGTTACACGTGATGGAGCCCTGCTTTCCTGGAGATGGCTGAACCCCTGCCTGCCCATGGGAAGCGGTGAATGAATTCCTTGCTTTGCTTTGCTTGTGTGCACGGCTTTTGCTTTCCCTATTAAACTGTCTTTATCTCAACCCTCAAGTTTTCTTACTTTTGCTCTTCCGATTCTCTCCCCCATCCCACCGAGGGGGAGTGAGCGAGTGGCTGGGGGGGCTGAGTTGCCGGCTGGGGCTAAACCACGACACCCAGTGTATAATAACTAAATAGTCTCATCTTCTTAGTATTATTTTGATAATGAGTAACGTATACATACTGTCCTTGTGCTCTGTGATGTTCTCTGAACCCTGAGTTGCCTATGTGCATGCATACACAATCACACATTACCAGTACAAAATCTTCTGTTGAGATCCCAAAAAGAATTAGAGCCTCCAGTGACTGAAAACAAAGGTGATGAATAATGGCTGAACAGACCTATAGTGACCAGCTATAGCATGGTGCAGAGCTGGAATTTCATGAGCTTTGGTATAGATGGAGGTAGCATTTCTAAAAATCTATGGCTCAGCTTCTTGACATTACTGAAATATCCAGCTCCTAGGCACCAGATGAAATTTGCACTGGATTCCAGCAGAGCCTGGGCTTCTGAATACTTTTTGAATATTGACGCCTGAATTCCTAACGCTGCTGGATGTATTTATTGCTACACAGCTCTGATACTCTAGCTTACTGGATCCCACAAGTGCAGTTGTTGGATCCAGTGCAAGTTGCTAGAAAGCATTAGCTGACTGACTTAGAGTTGTAGGTTAATCACCCTTTTGGAAAAAAAAAAGGTAATTGAATGCTCATTTAAGGAAGTAAGAGATGAGGAAATATCTTTGTCATCTTGCAAAGGACAAAAAGAGCTTTATATTCTCTAATTTCCATACTGAGAACCTTTCACTGTGTTTTTAAAGCATTTATTAAGAGGTACCTCACTTGTGAAGAGCTACTCTCACTTGGGGAGAAACGTTTAAAATGGCAGCAGCAGCATATCCATGAGGCAATTCAAATAACAGGTACCGCTCGACATAAATATGTGGTGATTTTAAACCACTGATGTGGTGTATTTCCCCAGAAGATTTTGTTAAAAGAAGTTCCCACCCCATACCACTTGAAGATCATGATGCCTCAATGCCACTTCAAAGGAACATTTTAACTTTGTTGAATATTAACAAGGGGTGAACCCACCTATCTTGTGTGAATAAAACATTTTGTGTGATGTTTTATTAACAAGTTCATCAACACACATTTGCAAAGCTTTTCATGATCCTCTATCAATTAATCCATTTACCTGTTCAGAAAAGCAAATTTATTAAAACATGCATCCATTATTGAATAACGACACTAAAAGTCTTTAAAGACACTTGGACTAATACACAAAATCAGTTTCTATCAAGTATTACAAAATAAAAAAAAAAGACTTAATCTTAATATCCATTATCTTAATTTTCAATTCTCTAGCAAGGGAATCTCATGTTCATTTATTCCTAAATCTATAATTAAAAACTGTGTCATAAATTCCCAGCATCTTCATCTCTATTGTATTTTATTCATTATGTTGCATCAGAATTCAGAGGAAGAAATTATAGATGATTCTTGATGTATTATGCAAAATTTTTTCTCAAAGTAGATTCAATGAGGGTTACAAAAATCTATCTTTAGGAAAGATTCAATAAAGTATATGAGGAAATAATTTGGAGTTGACTGTAAATAAGAACTATGCTTACTTTCATGCAGGAAATTACTGAAATCTATTGCTGTCACCAGTTTCCACAGAACTGAGGAGCTGGTCTGTTGGTATTTTGCATCTAACATCGTCTCTGTATATCCCATGCCAGCCTTTACTTTTAAAACAAGGCGGCTTGTTTGTTAAAAACAGCGATGTGCTACTTCCAAGGTACTAGAGATTTCTTATAGGCTCCTTTCCAGTGATAAAATTCGGGTGACATTTGCAGGGGCAAATGCTGTGGTTTTGGTGACCAAGGTCAGCAAAGGGCTGCTCCTTTCTTCAGGAGGGTTTCACACGAGAGGTCCTACACCTGCAAACACTGGATTGTGTTGCCAGGGCTTCTGGGCCTGAACTAAGGCGCTTGGACACCTCCATGGTACCAACACGTTGGGAAGCCTTAGAAGCTGAAAGCTTGACAACATTGCATATACCAGAGCTTTGCAGACACCCCCAAGCAGAGAAGCAATCCTGTAACAGCAGTCATGTGAATCACTTACTAAAGGCAGTATCATGAGTTTGAGAAAAGCTTTTCCCAACGCTATACTTACAAATCCCTCTTAGCCTCGATGGGATGGGGAAGAACGTGAGTCAGCCAAGGAGGAACTTTGCAGGTGTGCTGTGCATTCAGCTAAGAAGGACACTATAGCAGACAACGTTGAACAAATATGTTATACAAGATACCAGAGGTAGCTGCCTGTCTGGAGCTGCTTACCGAAATTTGCATGTGGCCAAGAGCCACAAAGCATGCGCCTCGGGGAAGAAGGCAACGGGAAACTCTGTAGGACACTTTGCAGGTGGGAGGGGAGGGTAATATCCCCAAGCTCTCCACGCTGTGATGTGGGCTGGAGCTGGGTTAGCGGGTGGCTGTATCTGAGATGTTTGATGGTGTCGGCCCCAGCAGTTCCCACTTTGTGACCCCAGCCAGGCATCTGAGTTAGCTGGTGGCTGTGGTGTTGGCCATCTGATGCAGCCCTGACCCGGGGAACCACACCAGAACTGCTCACAACCAAAAGCTGCAAGCTGGTACCCCAGCAGTGAGGAGAGAAAATAGACACAGGAAAAATCCCAGCTACTGGAGACAGTTTATTATGAGGTTGTACCACTTCGGGTTATGAATGTCACGTCCCAAAGTGATCTACTGCTCTCATTTTCTAGCATTCAGTTGTGCTTCCAACCACCTCAGTGAGGTAATCAAACCACACTGTGAGACTAAAATATAGCAAGGCACTGTGTGTATCCACATCTTTAAGGAAAACTATTTCTTTTTTTTTTTTTTTTTTAAACATGTGACGCTGATTATCTGCAGACACTTGATGTGCTTGTGATTTCAATCAGCATTTTGTACATTCATTGCCTCTTGGTTTATTGATTTATAAGCCCTTTAGTATGGTATGATTAGTGCTAGCGTTTTATTCTCAGTGGGGGTAAAATGATATTTCATTATTAGCGTGTTAGAAGCTATTTCAAACTGACAGTTTGTTTTGAACCTGGGCAAGAAAAGTGACATTTATATTTGGAAGCAGAAGATTGACATAGAAATTATTCTGAAACATAATTACAGTAAAGGCAAACGCAGAAGAAGATAGAAATTCCAGCTAGAGTTTCTGGGTGCTCCTCTGCCATCGGTAACTAACTCCTGCTCTTTTCTCAGCTCAGCGTAATGTGGCATAGCAGTGCTCACTGTAGGTATTTATAGTAGATTCAGGATCAAGATTTTTACCCATTAAGGCAACTCCGTGCAGGGCTGTGAGTGAGGACATAAGGCAAATGCTTGTTCTGCAGCCTGTCCTGGCTATCCCAGACAGCGGCAGTGCTCTGACAACACCGCTGGAGAAACTGAGGAGAGGGTTAGTGCCGGTGCAGCAGCTGATATCCCGGGGCATTCGTGCACCCTTGCATTTAGGCTGGTCCAGGTCAGTATTCGCCGGGGTACCTGGGTGCCCGTCTGCTCCCGCGGTGCGGGGGACGCGGGCCTCGCTGCGTCCCGGCTGGCCCTCCGTCGTGGCTCTGCACCTCCTGGGCCAGCTCCAGGCACTTCGTGAGTGCCCAGAGCTCAGCCTGGGATTTTCCGGGCGCCGGGCTGACTTCGTGTGCACTCCAGGGCCGTCAATACAAGCTCTTCCCATTTTTCCCAAGCTAAACATTTATCTTACATTACAAAAGTGTCTTTTCTTGCCAGTGTCCGTTCTGCCATACTATAAGAGGACTCAAGAAGATTTTACAGACCGAGTTGCTGGACTTTAAAAATAGATTGATGTAGGGTTTTTTTCCAAAGGATTTTGATTTTAGTGACTGACCCTCCATTACTGAGGGCTAAAGGAACTTTTCCATTGATGTCAGTGGGAGCAGAGGCCAGGGCTGTGCTGAAGTGCTGGGAGTTTCCATCTTGGCACTAGGGCTCATGAGGCGGAGACACTGCGAGTTTCATACAGGAGTTACGTGCAACCTGTTCGGCACGGTGTAAGGAATACACAGACCCAGAGAGCAGCAATGAGTCAACATACTACATGAAAACAGTTGCCAAACACGACCTTATTTGTTGCTATCTTCTCTGGAGTAGAATGAGAAAGAATACAAATTTGCCACTACTGAATTTTTTGTGTCTTGGGTGATTTTTACAGTTATTTCTCAGAGGTACGTAGAATCTATTACAATGTAGTTTTTAATATTTAATATGTTGTAAGTAGATTAAATAAATAAAACGTAGGGACTCAAAATTCTTTTACTTAAATGCATAGCCTTTTGTTTGTGTAAGACAGACAGCCTTAAACTATGCCAGCGAGTATGCGTTTCTGCTTGAACTTACTCGAAACTGCAGTATTATTAAATTCTTAGGATGAAATCCTAGCCTCACTGAAGTCAACCGGAGCGCTGCCTCTCATTCCAGTGGGACTGAGATTTCAGATTTCTGCAGGGTGCACTATTACTTTATCCTTCCTAAGCTGCTGTGTTCTGGTGGCCGATCTCATTACATTGCACTGTTTCATATTCTTTTCTAATGACTGAAGTAAAATGTGTACCCATTATCCATACATACTCCCTTCAAATAAAGGAAGGCAGCAAAAAACAATCATTAAAATAAATCTCCAGTTTTATCTGAATAACACAGAGAAGGCAGCTCAGTGACTAGACATATGGAAAAACATGAATATATTTGAGACTAGAGTTATTCAACTCCAGATAAAGAAGAGTTGAAGGAAGCACTATGCAATTAGATACAATTATGAAAGATAAACAGGAAATGAGAGCTGTTCATAGATATTTTTCCAGTTAACATTTGTCTTCCATTGGAGAAAAACCTTTAACTGGAAATAACCACCAGAATTTTGCCTTGTCAAGCAAAATGCTGATTTCTTCTTTATTGGAGGGGGAAACAAAAAAAAACCTCCCTAAAGTGTTTTTGGAGGGTGAAAGATTCAAAGACTGAAGAGTATTTCTTGTTTCAATGAGAAAAATCAAAATTTCCATGAATAAGTTCCTGGATGAAATAGTAGAACTTGTCTTTATCCTAACAATGACATCTGTTTGCAATAACACTCCATGCCAGTAAACGATGTTATTTTAACTAATCTATTGGCGTGGCGATGAAAGTGACAGTAAAATGTTGATATGGAAGCTAATTTCTGTGTTTGGCCTTGAGATCCATCTTCACAGACACAGAGTGAGTGCAGAAACTATTTTTGGCAACATCATAGCAATCCAAATTTAATTCTGACACTTCTCTGCCTTCCTGAAATCCAAGGAAGACATCTGGCTGCGTTTTCTGCGTATGTTTGTGAAGTGCCATTGAAATAATTTGCATCAGCAGTGAATTTGGAGATAGAAATGTGACGAGAAGGTGCATATGAGGAGGAAGGGACCAAAAGCTTGGGTTATGAAGAAAAAAACAATGGCAACTCTTCAACATATAATGTGCTTACTGAAAGCTGGGAATAAGATGTCATTCTGAATGTGTTTCTGTGAACTTTTAACTTTGTTTTGTGCTTCTATGTTGTTCAGACCCATGATTTATATGGAATTGTGCATATGCATGGCATGCAAGGAACGAGAAGATGGCTCTGCCTGATTCCCAGGGGAGTCCCTGCCGAAGGCGTTTGCAGTCCTTGCCATGGGTGTGCTTCCAGCAGCCCTTTAGAAGAAGGACTGACTCAAGTGTTCGTGAGTTATCAGTTAATTTAATACTATTTAGGGCGGCCACAGACCCCCCATCGTTTTTTTGGAAGCTAGAAATGTTTATTTAAGCAAAAATAGCTCTGCAGACTTTGCAGTCGTTCAGCTTAATACGCCACCATCTTACTGCCTCCTACCAGAAGCTGAGCTTTTCAGTTCCTCGCAGCGTGCTGAAGTTGCAGACTCCCTAAAAAAAAAAATCAAAAAAATAATAGCGCTCCTCATCTGCTGAGATAATTGCGTGTTAGTCTCCTGCAGCAGCAACCCGGCCAAGTGGATGCAGACATGCCTGCGCCGTCTGCGCGGGGCAGTCCAAGGGCCCGGGCGAATCGCGGCGCACGTCGCGAGGCCGCGAGGCATGGCACCCGGCGGAGCCGGCGCGCACACGCCGGCGCAGGCAGGCCCCTGCGTGTTCAGGCACACATGGCGCGGGAGCCTGCTGCCAGACACGCTCGCGGAGGCTGTCTGCAGCCTGCCCACAAGGCAGCCATGTGGGTGGAAGGCAGGCGAGCGGCGGAGCAAACTGGCTTATGGCTGTTTCGTTTTGGAGACCACTTTTTCCAAGCGTCCTAAACATGGGCCTTAATCATCAGCACTTCTGAAGCACTCATCATTCTTGTATCCAGGCAAGGAGCCTTGTTATTACCCTTTGAGAGATACCACATTCCCTCATTTCCTATGGAAGGGGGCCTGCCAGCAGTATCAATACCGGCACCACTCGGTTTGTTTCACATTAAAAATGTCCCCAGGGAAGATCTGTGTTCATCTTTGGTGGGGTCTCAACACGGTCACGGGAATAAACTCTTGCACTGGGCCACCGACGGTTACCTCCACGGGATGCACTGGTGGTCACCTTCACTGAATGCTCTGCTTTGCCTTTGCAAAGAGGAGAAAATACTCCGTGCCTGAATCGAGAAACCCTCCCTCTCAGGCTCCTTGTTGCTAAAATGGTGGCAGAAGAGGTTACTGTCCTTCACCGACTGCCCTGAACCTTCCTCTCTGCGGGGGTGGGTTGCAGTGACTCTGGCCCTTGGTGTGGGGCTGCCCCGGGTGGTACAAGCCTGGCTGGCTCAGCTCCAGTCCAGCGCTGGAAGAGGTGCTTGGAACAAAGGGAAATGCAAAATACCGTCTGCGAGGCCTTCAGTGCATGACTGCCCGCACCCCGACCTGCTCCGATCTACAGCTCCCAGCAACACAGAGTGCAGCAGGAACCGAAGGAAAAGCTGGGTTTTCAGCAAAATTTAAATTTGCCTCCTGTATTTCAGAGAGTTATGAGATGCATGTACCATAACTACGTGTACTCTTTAGAGGGGCCCATGAACACTACGCGCTATGGCTGTTTGCAGAGGGAGACCGAGGGATGTTGCAGTCCAGCTCGTGTATGAAAAGGCCGGTCATTGAGGGTGAAGAAAATACTGTATAGATGCGATATCACAAGTTATATAATATCATGGCTAAATCTCTGCAGCTGGATATCATCAAATCAAAATTAGAAACTCATTGGAAGCAAAGGACAGTCTTTGCACAGATTGCCTATAAATCTGCAATAACTAGTTCTCCCTGGGCGTAACATCAAAAACATTTTTTAGTGTCTCATTAGTAAGAAAATTTATTGCTCAACTATTGAACTATGTCGATTTTTGAAAACATTGTGTGAATAATTCCAGAAAGCATGTGTTTGATTTGTATTCGTTTTGTGCCGCTGGATAGAAAAAGTGACTTTTCCCCTATGATGAAATGACACTAATCATGAAATTAAAAGGTGAAGCATGTCTACTGTTTCAGAACAAGGTAAATTTTTATAAATATGCTAATGCCCTCCCTTTCCCATAAGTCAAACTAACATTAAGGAGTTCATACCCCAGCTGAGCTTAAAAAAACCTAATAAATAGAAGACCCAATTACAGTTCTGTAGAGGGGAAAAGAACTCCTCCCAGCCCTTATTATTTTTTTCTTTGTGCTGCAGTGTGTTTCCCAGCTGTGTTTGTTGGCCAGTTTTGTGGCTCAAATAGCCTGAAAAAAAAGATTGAGAAAGAGGGGAGAAGTTTAAATCAAACTCGGCGTTGTCTGCATAGGATGGATGGAAAGAGTTTACAAGTACCTGTTAGGCGGTGCGGATTTATTGACAGTAATGTGCGTGCATGAGTTGGGTTAACACCGCCAAGTGCAGGCGGAGTGCTGCACTTTTCTCACGTTTTAGCAATAAGGAGGGCAGAATAAATGGCTCCAGGGAGATTCACTAGCATGGGCCCATGTGTGGAAAATTCCTTTAAACGCTTGGGTGCTGAGGGAGGTGGTCCTGCGCCCAGGCATCTCCCTCAGCTTCAGCAGGACTGCACGGATGAGTATGGGTGAGCAAATAACACAAAGGCACCGTTACCCTGCACCAGCGTTTCCTTGCTAGGCTTTCCTCTGCAAAGAAATGCTTGTCAGCAGGCCTGTAAGATGAAGGAAAGCCTCTGAGCATGAGGATTTGTGATGCCGTGCTGGCCCTGCAGGTCCCCGGGGCCAGGGCGCAGGGGCAGCAGGGTCAGGCAGGGGCACCGCGGGGCTGCCACGAGGTCTGGAGCAGGTTTTGGGGCCAGCCTCCGGACCATCCAGAGGCTCAGCTGGCATTCAGGCTTGGGTTTAGCTGGTGAGCAAAGAGGACAGGCAAGTTGTGCAATTAAACCCCCCTGCCTTTGGAAATGTTGTTTCCAAACAACTGGTTGGTCGATTGCTTTTATCACACTGTTAGCAGCGTTTCTTCCGTGCCTTTGCTTTGGCCCTGCGCTCTCCCTTCTTGCACAACGTGCTCTGTAAATGCAAACTAACAACCAGCTCTTATATCAAGAAATTTATACTGCAGGAAAAAGAAAGAGAAAAGAAGAAACTGAGTCGGAGGGGCCAAGTGGTCTGGTCAGGGTTACTCACACCTCTGCGGCAGAGTCAGAAATAAACTCAGGCTGGGGAATCACAACCCGATGCCCACCAAGCTGTGGAAAACACAACTAAATTCCCAGCTGTCTCTGCAAAGAGACTTTTTTTTTTTTTCAGAATTGAAAAAGAAAATAAAAGAAATAACTGAATCTATGTAGCATTTGTAGTATATAATTCCTTCTCATGAAACAGTTTCAGCATTGTCCAGTCAGGGAACTGTGGAAACCACAAAAAAATAGGTACGGCTGTTGTAAAGCCCCTTTCAAATCTGTGAGCAGCGATTTCCAAGCCCTGCCCTGTAAACGCCTGTACCAGCATCACCGGTGTGGACGAAGCAGCTGGCGGTTAGGAAGGACCGGTGGGGCAAGCCGAGCCCTTCCTAAAGAGGTGTTAGAGGCCAGCGGCGCGGCTGTCCTGGCTCCGCTACCGGCACACCACAGGGTGGCTGGCAGGGGGTCTGCGGTGCGGGCGGGCTCCCTCCTGCCTTCAGGCGTTAATCGCCTCAAGCACAAGCAATCCCCCCGCTGCAGACGTTTCTCAGCCAACACTTCCCACTCGGCGCTGCTGTTTTGAACGGGGGGTGCCCTCCCCAGCTCCGGGGGACGCGGGGGAGAGGGTCCCTCCCGGAGGAGGTGAGCCTCTGGCTCCAGCAAACCTCCCCGGAGCACCTCTCTGGCGTGCCTACAAAGCCCTCCGAGCTGGGCTCCAGAGGACACCAGCAGCGCTCCCCCACTTTCTTCCAGCTGTGCTGGGAAATCTCTTTCCCGAACATTCATGGGAAATGAGAAAATACAGGCGCAGCCCCGGCCTTCACTGGAATGAAAGTGAGCCCCTCCGCGACCCTGCTCTCCCACGCCAGGCCCCTCGAGCTCAGCTTTACGGGTGAGAAGGATCAAAGGGCTCCAACTGCTCCCATATGGTAAATGGCCCTATACGTTGTATATAATTACACACAAGCATCCCCACATCCATGTTCGGTCTCTATTAAAGATTGCTGGGCGACAGCCAGAGCCGTTTTCCCAAGGCAAGAACATCTCCAGACGTCATGGCAGTGGCATCACGCGCTCTCACACGCACGTCCCCGCAGACATGGGGCCAGGACGCCCACCCGGCCATGGCACGGGATCCCCTCCGCTGCCCACCATCTTGCCCCGCAGAGCTGGGATGCGGCAATGCCGACGGGCAGTGGAGACCTTGCTTCGGACACCGGCCGGGAGAGGTATTTTTCAGCCACAGGGTGGCATCTGATGGATGCGTTCGTGGAAAGTTAACGCTGCTCGGGTGAATTCGAAGCTGGCCTTTTTAAAAATTAATTTCACTTTGTTAATATAACTCCTCAAAGGGAATGTTTGCTTTTTATTAAGACCATACAGAAACAGGAAGAAAATCAGCCCTTCAGGCACTTACTTTAGGCTGTTATGATTATTTTTTAACGCAGACAACTGTGCAATGGATGCACGGGTGCACGTGGCAGCCCTCGGGGCAGGGCTCTCGCCCCTCTCGGGTGTTGGCGCAGCACTGGCCGCAGCAGAAACATCATCCGCAGCTGGAGGCTCTGGGAATAGGAGTGCCAGGCCATGAGAAAGAGCAGATCTGTTTTAAAGACTGAACTCGCTCTCTGGAACGCAATCCTGCCTCACCAGCCGGGAAGATGCCCTGCAGCGTGTCGGCGGAAACAGCCATTCCCACCCTCCACTTCCCCTCCTTTAGGAAAAAGACCGCAAAACCCAGCCAGGCACTGGGGTTAACTGGGGACAGGGAAGACCTCTCGCGGTTTGAATCAGATGGGCTTTGGTCGGGCCGGGGAGCCGGGCAGCGCGGGACCGTGGCAGGGAGCAGGGCAGTGGCGACCGGAGCAGGCAGCTCCTTCCAGCCCAGCTCAGTGAGAGCCCATTGGGGATCCAGGTAGAAGGAGGCAGCTGTTTTCTGGCACTGATGTGGAGAGAAAGTGAGAGAGAAATCAATGAAGGAGAGGACTGAAGGAGGTCTAAGACTGAAACACATTCAATTTTTTTTCCTTGTGTTCAAACAGGAGAATTTGAAACAACTTGGAGATCCAGAGGGAAGCATCCTTTAGTGCCATAAATTACATTAGACTAAGCTGGAAGGGGCAGGAAATCCCAGTTCCCATTTTCAGCCTTACAGTGAGGCTGCGTGATGGCCCCTGGACGTGTGCCATAGGGTAGGGTCTGCAGTTCGGCCGGGCCACCCACCACCTCTGGATTGCTCCCTGCCGTTTCCCAGGCCAGCACTTACCAAACATAAGAAGAAAGCTTATTTTAGGAGAGCCATCTTACCTGGGCAGGTCTGCCCTGCCGCAGAAGGACGCTGCCCGCCGTCTTTGCAAACCTGCCAAGTTGCCATCCTTGATCATCCTTCTGGGCTGGAAACGGAGAAGTTCCATCACTAAAGGTGGGAGTGCTCAGCTCAGCCTGACTTCTTTTCAGGCAGAGCTTTGTGGCTGTCACTGCTGGACGTGTTTCTTGTTAACGTGCACCATTGCAAAAGTGGCATTGGAGAGTCCTAGGGTAAACTAGTTTCTGAGGTGAAGCTGCCAGAAGGATTCATGTGAACGCCCAGGCTGATATGACAGCCTCCTTTTCATAAACACAACCATTATGAAACTTGGGTGTTGGGGCTTTTTTAACTAAAGAAATTGCCCGCTCCTATCCCTTCCAGCTGTTGTTACCTTGGGTCACCTCCTGCAGAAGCTGGTAGCAGATCTGGTTGGGGATTTTTCTTCAACAAAATGTCTTCAAACGGAAAATACACTGACAAAGGAAAGCCGGTGTTTTGTGGTGGTCTGCCCAGCTAAGAAGAAAAAGCAACCAGGCTTTTCATCAGGAAGATTCCTCTGGTTCTCAGAGGGGCACCCTGGGGCCATGACTACCTCAGGGATTGGGTTGCTCACCCATTTCTGTGAAGGGCTTTCTTCACGTCGCCTTGATTCTCTACAGGGCAGCCGGTAAGGGACATTTTCCTTCTTTGCTCCCTACTTTCCCCTATTGTCTGTTTGCCGGCTGCTGTGGTTTGGAGTGACAGTGCTGAATGGCAATGTTGATACCTGGTTTGTGTCCAAGCAGTGTTTTTTTCAAGTAATTAGTTTGGGAAGTAAAAAGCCTGCATTGCTGTGCTTTTTCAGGGACTGGCGGGTTAGGTTACCTGCTTAGTTAGAGAGGTTACCTGTTTGGGGTTTTTTTTTCCCAATTCTAGACCTGTGATAGCCTGGGAAAAAAATTGCCTTTATAGAGGAAATAACCATGGGCATTCCCACCTTTCTCTGCTCAGGAGCCCAAGGGCACACTTAATTAAAAGTTCCTTCAAAATATACTCCCTACCGCTCTAAGCTACTGTGTTTCAAAAACTCTGGTGCTGTGCCAAAGTGGGAGCAGGCATATATTCAACTGACAGGTACAAAAGAGATTGTCATTCCTTCTGCTCCCTTCTCCTCTGATCCCTCTGCACTAAAGTCCCAATGTAAACTTTATTGAAAATAAAGAATAATAGCCCCTCTTCTCCCCTGCCCGTCTAATGAACAGATTATGGCTAATCGTTTGCCTTCTGCAAGCAGCCTCCTCGGGCACAGGTTCCCACTCCCTGTCGAGATTCAGCCCTGAAGACTCGGGAATGTTTTCCTGGAAATAGCCGCTTGGTCACACCATGTCTCTGCTGGCAGTGTGTCCCATGGAAGGCTGCCACGCTGCCTGCACAAGGAAAATCGGGCTAGAGCACCTTAATATCCACCAGCTTCTTGTTAGTAGCTGAGATAATCAAAGCCTCCTTCTTACTGGGGTACTTTGAATTTTCCGAGTGCATCGATACACATTGGCCTTTCCGCTAACAGCACGTCCCAGGCGCCAGTGACCGCAGCCTCCGTGGTAGCCAGCAACAACAGCCAATATTGGGTTGAGAGACAATGATTTCAGCGAGAAAGGGGGAATCATCACTTTTCCAGCCTATGATGGAAAACTAATGACAGCCATCGCTAGGCAGTAGGAAGAGATAAACATGCTTCCCTGAAGACTGAAGAGAGAGAAGGAGCACGAGTTGGAGCACATTAAGTTAATCTAACAGCTTGGCATGGACTAGCTTCCCATTTTCACAGTAAGTGGGAGCCTTATTCTGTCAATGTGCTGAGGATTTTATTTCTAGAGATTTATAGCCACAGGTTCTGGAGTGCTCTGTAATTACATGAGTTTACACTTGCAGGGACAAAGGCTGAGTAAATATTTTATTAGGCAATTTTTTATCTTATTGAAACTGAATACACATGTGATAATTTGCCTGGTGAATGGGGGAAGGATAGTGAAATAAAAAAGATAGTTTACACAGAGCCTTGTTTGTGGGCTGCATGCAGAATCAGCACCACACGCTGCATTAGTCCCAGTGCAGGTACAGCGAGTGACACCCGCAGCCAGCACGAGAGCCTGGGTGCAGCCACGCAGACGGGGCCGCTGCTGGGGGTGAAATGTGCCCATCCCACGGGATGAAAGGGACACGGAAAGCCTCCTTGTACAGAAACGTTGCCTTGGGACTGATGAATTTGCTTGGCCTGGTGGGTACCTGCCACCCACGCCAAGACAGGCTAAAAGCACCAGGAGCCCTTCTGTATGGACTGGTTGGTCTTCAGTTGTTTTGTGATCTTAACTCCACGTGTTTTGCTCAAATTACTCCTTGTTAGTAGCAGTAAGGAGTCTCCAGGACCACTCACAGGACACAGAGCAGTGAGGGTCCCTGAGGGGTGCCGGCGCTGCTGATACACAGCTCTCCATCAGACCCTCCCATTCATTATGATAGAAATAATAAATAATGTAGGCCACAGCTTTTAAACAGGACCTCCTGTTACTGCAATTTTTTCAAGGTTTCTCTGCTGTGGGATCATCCAGCTAGTGGAGCAGATGCGAACTGAACTCACGTGGGGAGTGCTGTACAATCGTCTGTGGCACTGATTCACAAGTGCAGCAGATTTATTTCACTGCAGTGGAGAAAGTGTGGCAAAACTGAGGCTCATATCTAAGAGCACACCAGCAAGGCTGCTCTGAAGTTCACTGTTGGCTTTCACAAAGAAGAGTGTGATGAAAGAGGGAGATTTTACAAGAGAAACACTTAATTTTGTGAAAGTTGTTGAAATGAAATGGTTGTCATTGTCAGGTAGGCAAGTGGCCCTGGGAGGCAGAAATGGATGGAGCCAGCTGGGCTCGCTGCTCTTGTCCTGGGCTGCCCAATGCTGCAACCCAGGGGAGGAAGGTGATTTTTTCACGCTGTCATTTTTGGCTCTCTGAAAGCAGGTCCCAGCCCTGTGGCTCTGCTGGCCATGAAACTGTGCTCGCGCTGCCACCGTACAGCCAGGGAGACATTGGCACGGGCTCCTTGGGGCCATGTGCACTCAAATGCAAACCCCAGGGTCTGCTTTGCTCCCCCAGCCCCAGTTTGTCAGTAGTGGTAGGGCAGAAATTTGTGCCATTCATCACTGGGCTTCTCAGGAGGCTGGACTCATGATGCTGGCTTATAGTGTGGGGGAAACATGGCCCATCCTTCCTATGGCGTTCATGTTGATCAATGTCAGAGCCAAGTGACAATGTTAAAAGTAATAAAAAAATATTTCTTAAGGGCAAGAAACCAGTGCAACCTGTCCTGTGCTCCTGGGGAGGGGGGTGCTTGGCTGCCTGGGGGCTGCAAGTCCTCCAGGGCAAGGGTAGGGAAGAGAGGATTCCCAGTTCAGCTGGGCATGAGACCCTTCTCAGACCCCTGAAGAACAGCAATGTGTTCACATGCCCTTTCCTCTTAGCCATGGGAGTCTTACATCAAAAGCAGCTGCAGTCACAGGGAGAGATTACCATGGGAGTCCTCAGCCTTTTCCTGGCTGGTTTCATCACTGGTTGGACTCGCTTCCCTCAAACAGCAGCACAGAGCTGCCTCCTCTTACAAAATCCACGCCAGTCCAAGAGTTAATGTGATGCCTCCTGGATACGGCCCCTCTTGCAGGCCTACTGCTTTACTGTTTAGTTTATTGGGATGATACAGGGCTGGCTGTCCACAGGAAAGTGACAACCTGCTAGTCTAACTTCCTTGACTTATCCAACCTCCACTTGCAGCCACGGGATCAAGTCTCATGCAATACTATGGATGTGATCCAAGTCTGTGACACCCCGCCCAACCTTTACCTCCCATAGCCCTGCTCAGGCGATAACCACCAGCAACAGTCGCAATGGAAGCATCTGGTCATGGTGGCTGCATCCCGCTCAAAGGGGATTCGGGAGACAGATAACAACACAATAGCCAAGGGCTATTGTGCAATGCACCCACCTAACTACAGTGAAGAAATGAAAATCTGTGGTCGGTATGCAAATATGAGCCAACCATCTCACCCCCATAAATCGTGAGCAGCCCAAGGGCCCTTTGAGCTCTCCTGCACGGCAGTGGAGATATCAATCCTGAGTGATATCAACTGGGAGAATGGTTACATCAAAACCTAGGCCACACAGGTAAAGAAGCACTTTACTTTGCTGCACAGAGTAAAGGTTGGCCTATAAACAGAAAAACTTGTGAAACTATTCTTACAGAATATCCCCAGTGTAGATTGAAACTATAAGCAGATCATCCTGCTAAAGCACCACCTTTACATATCAATGAAGGGAAAGCTTTATGGTCTACATGGCAAATTGATTATAGTGGACCATTCAAATCCTCTGTGGGATATCCATACATCCTCACAGGAGTGGAAGTAGTCTCCAGCTTGCTTTACGGCAACTAAATGTCAGAAAGCCGATGGGTGAAATACAGTGCGAGGGCTATCATTTTGATTCTCATAACTACCTACTCCTGATGTTATCCAAAGTGATAGTGGCTCACACTTTTCATGTAAGGAAGTGCAAGACTGGGCAAAACAAGAGGGAATTAAATGGGTATTCCACACCCCATACTACCCTCAATCAAATGGGATCGTAGAAAGAGCTAATGGCTTATTGAAAAGCAGTCTCAAACCACAGGAAGCTCAATGGGATATGAGACTTACCAAAGTACTCCATCAATTAAATAATCGATATGGGCCTACTGGAAGTCCTGTAAGCCAAGCATTCTTTGTAAAAACTGAGCTTAGCATTCCACCTACTAGGAAAAGAGAATATCTGATGACATTACAGGCAGGACAGCCTGTGATGGTCAATTTACCATCCATCAGTACTGTGCCTATGACTTTAATTAAACCTCGTGGCCCACTTGCCTGGAAAGCTACCGATAGCAGTGGTGCAAAACGTAGAATTAGTGCACGATGGATTTTTCCTTCTTCTTAACGGGGTAACCTGTTTGGACTCTCCCCACCAAAACAAGTCTTTATTTTCTCTTACAGCACCCCACCGGATGGCAGAAGGAAATGCTGTGTTCATGTTGCTAGTCCAAACCCTGACAATGCTGCGCCTCCTAACCTGTGGTCAGAGAACCCTAGAGTGGCCATGGTCCCAAGCCCGTGTTATGTATACCAGAAGTATGGGGCTAACTTCTAATAAAGACTTGGCCCTCTTAACCGTAGTAATGCATGGAACTGAAGAATAATTCGAAAATGAATGGAGCAGGGATCCTAAGGGTTTTGACTGACTCCCCTGACCCCAGGGAGTGACAGGCCAGGAAATAAAGGTAGGATGCCGGATGGCATCCGGTAGGATCAGTGGATCCACCTATGAGAAGGCATCTCAAATTGGTTTGTACAACATTACATCAAACCCAATAGCAAAAGATATGAAACTTTGTGCCTCTGAAAGATTGAACTGTTGGTACAATTTTACATTAGTACAACCTGTTTTTGTAGTTTGCTTTTGGGACCACCGTAATGAGATGACCCACCTTATCCTTTAAATTTAAAATAGACATTACTGAGCCTAGTACAACAACATCTGCCCCGATTGTAAAGGATAAGAAAATTCTATCCCCACAGATTTCTGAAATTGGACCACATGTAATCAAAAATATAGGCCAACAACAAGTGTTATTTAACATGGTCCCTTAAACGAGTAGAATATTAATAACACATCATGGTCCCTTAAATGAGTATAACTATTGATACAAATTAAAATCTCTGCAATCAAACCGACCTGTTCACCGTTCCTCAGTATGTCCTATGCAGAATGGTTAGCATGGTTACATGGGTGAACCCTCACCTCTCCAAGATGAACAAGGAGAGATGTGACCGGTATCACAGGGACAGGATTACGAGTCTTAAATAGTATAGATGCTGAAGTACTCGCAAATTAACTGACCGCAACAACAAGTGATTTAAACAAATTAGAACACCCATTGTGGTCTTCTCTATCAGCATTGGGAACTAACCAATGGCTCTTATCTGATATATTACCTCAGAGGGAAAGAATTAATGAAAGGGACCACCAACGGATTGTGGATGCACTTGGTGTAGCCCAATATAATGTTTCTCTAGCTCTTAGCTGCATCCAAGCTCAACTGTGGATGCAATCTATGGTAGCAGCAATTATAAGGGAAGGTGAAGAAGGCACCTTACCCACTGAAATTTGAAAGGTAGTTTGGGATAATGCAACTAAATTTGAGAAAGAATTCCAATCCTGGTGGTATTGAGTCAGTTTCACTTATGACCCCATCAACAATAAGGCCACAGCTTTTGTCTTAACAATACACAATGCTTCGGTATACACCATATACCAAATCATTGCATTAGGATTAAATCACAATGGAACTATACTCTATCCATTAAAACATAGAATGTGGGCCCAACGAAACTGAAACACACGGCAAACTGTTGATGTTAATGCATGTGTTGTACAGGAACAACAAGGATTTATTTGTGAGAGTAACACCATCAAAGCCCAAGACATTTGTCTTGACACTGAACAAAATGTTTGTCATTTTGAAATACATCCCAATGAAATCCCTGAAACTGTACTTGTATATATTGGAAAAGGATGTGTTTGTATGAGAACCCTTTGTGATTTTATATTCGTAGATAACATTACTGTAGATATAAGCAATCACTCAAGTATTTGTGTTTGTAACTTTACTAACATTATGGGATGCAACTTTATTCAGCTCCTGTTACGTCTTGTCAACTGTTACAATCTAATTATACATTGAGTCGAGATTTACTGCCCACCCCTATTGGAATGAATCTTACATTGGTGAAGAAACTACTAGAACACAATGAGCTGTGTCAACTGCTACCGAAACGATGGACACAAAACTCTGATCACCGTTCATCATCATACAGAAGAGATACACCATGTCTTGGAAAGAGTCACGAAGGATGGAGAACACCATTGGTTGGAAGCTCTTCTTGCATGATCACTGACAGCAATGGGAGTTTTTAATTTCATGCTTCACCCAGTTGTGATTTTACTAACTCTAACATTAATGTGTCTATTGCTTATAATCATATTGTATATAAAGGTTTGGTACATGACAAAACAAATAACCTGACTCCAACCACCCAAAATATACAAACTAATATATAAGGAATAGCGATACTTCACTATCTACTTACCGTGGATCTGTAAGCTCATAAATTATCAATATACTATTTGTGGCACAGAAGCAAGAGGCAAGCGTACCACCACTCTGTGAGAATAAGATGAATTGACTATAGTCACGGGGTGGAGTGTGACGGTGTGCTTCCCATGCCCCAGACCTTTATCTCCTGTAACCCTGCTCAGGCGATAACCACCAGCAACAGTCGGAATGGAAGCATCTGGTCATGGTGGCTGCATCCCGATCAACGTGGATTCGGGAGACAGATAACAACACAATAGCCAAGGGCTATTGTGCAATGCACCCACCTAACTACAGTGAAGAAAAGAAAATCTGTGGTCGGTATGCAAATATGAGCCAACCATCTCACCCCCATAAATCATGAGCAGCCCAAGGGCCCTTTGAGCTCTCCTGCACGGCAGTGGGCTGCAGGCCAGGATCTCCCCTTGAGTAGGGACGCATCTCAAGGTTACTTCTCGAGGTTGAGAGATTCCTTGCTGCAACAGATCCTCAGTAAGTGACTAATAGCATGCTAAACTTTGGAATCTTAGCTAAGTGATATAAAGGATTGATTGTGCATAAATAATCCTTTAGACATAAACCGTTGACCAAGTCTGGGACTAGGACTGGATCCAGCCACACCTAGACTCCTCTCTGAGAAGGAGTTTAGAAAGCAAGGGGGTCCCTTCTGAATCTTATGAACAAGAGGGTCTCCCTGACCATTTTGTCCTGTCCTCTATGCAGTAAATAACCAAGTGTACTTTGCCGTGCAATCTTGTTAAGCCACTGTTGCATTTACCAGTGAACTTTGTTACCTCACTCTTTTACATCAATAAAGTATATTTTTTGCTTCTCTCTTATGAATGAAGTGCATCACTCCATCTGTGACAAAGTCCCACTGCAGCCAACAGCCAGCTGCTGTTTGCATTTACTCTGTATTTACATGAATGTAGCATGGGCAGAATGTGGCCTGCTTGGGAAGATGCCCAGTGGTTTTAAGACGACTTACAATGAAGAGTGAAATCCCAACAGCTTGCTGATGTGCAGGCAATAAACTGTTGGATATGGCAGTTGTATGTGAAACTCAGCTTTGAAATTAAGATCTTGGTGAAGAAGCATCAGTATAACATTTTTTAGCAGCAAGACATTTAATAAACATATTCACAGACACATGTATAATTGATAAAAAGCAAAGCTTCCTATAGCATTTCAGAGATTTGTATTATTATTCTGCTCACTAACAACTGCAGCCTAAGTCCCTTGGCACAAAATTTTCTAAGAATAGTCAAGGAACCTTAGAATTAATTTGTAAAATTTGGTAATCATTTGCAACTTCATTAAATACTCAGATGCCTAATAATACATTATTCTTATCTTGATTTTAAATTTTAATTGCATGAAGTTTGGTCCCTCAATAATTAACACATTGTATATCCCACCTAATTCACAAACTAATTGTCATTTCCTAGTTCTTAATGTTACTTGCTAATTCTGCCAATGATAAAGAATTTTATGTCAAAACTCCAGAGTAAGTGACGTTCTGCATGCACAATAATGACAAAACAAGTTAATTTACTGCAAAGTTGCTGAAAGACAGAGCTTTTTTAATTGCATATTTGTTACCTTCATTAAAAGGTAAGTGGCTCTTCAGTTATGTATTTGCCCATTTCTTACACATTAAAAAAGTGCTAATGAACCTGATTAAAATTAATTGAAAAGGTCCAAGATCTGCAAAGAGATCCTAACATCAACAGACTTCTAATTGCTGCTGAAAGATGGACTTAAATAGGGTTTAGCAGTAGATAGAAATTCATTTTCTAGCTCTGTTGTAAGGAGCGATATGGGGAATGCAAAAGCGATCCAGAACCCAAACACCTGGTTATGGATGCAGAAAATGCTGAGTGTCTGGACACTATTTCCTCTCACTCCTCTCTGCTGATAACTGTTCTTCCTGCCCTCCGTCCCCTGTGCTGGGCAGGCTGTCTTACAGCTGTACAGAGAAGAACAGGCGCTCGCATGAAAAGCAGCGGGGGGGAAACTCCAGACTCCCCCAGCCTGAGCGTTTGCTTAGCAGACAAGGCGGCGAGGTATCGGAGAAAGGATGAATTTAAGGCAGGCCAAGGGAAACGCCCAGCAGAAGTGGGGATATACGAGAGGAGGAGTGAGAAGGGGAACCCGAAACTGATGCACTACAAAGAGAAGGGGGGAAAGATGCAGGAGAGGGCTGGCTGCTCGGCGCTGGGGACGGACTAGGGAACGTTACTAGTGGGAGCTCTGAACCCTGCAGAAAAGGGGCTGTGATGAAAATCTTGCTTTATCTCACCCTCGGCTTTCCTGGAAGTTGTCCTGGTGCTTACGGTCATCCAGGATGCTGGGAGCGGACAATCTCTGCCGCAGTCCCTGACGCTGCCAAGGTGGAAACTATGGTTGCCTCCCAGGGGGCTTGAAGAGAGGCACCGTTCAGAAAGCGTTCTGGCTATCAGGCACATTTTGTCCCTGCTATTTGTGTGTTTTCAGCAGTCACAAACCCCACAGACCCAGTAAAAGGAGCTCATTCCTCCTCTCGTTACGCTCAGCAGCAGCAGCGTATCTGTCTGAGCTGGGGAGAGGGTGTGTTTATGTATTTATGGCAAGAATAGAGAGTTGCCTTAGACGACAGTCTCTCTCAAACTTAACAGACCACTTTATTACTTTAACTGCACCATTTATAGTTGCCCTTTTCTTCTGTGCTCCCCCACTATCCATTCCCATTACTCCCGGATATTCTAATCTTATTAGAACTATTTTCTTCATCTCTGTTAATAGCACACACCACTTATCTTGCTACCACTATATAAATGTGAAAGAAGAGAGAAACATATGAGCTATTTTAATTTTTTTGTTTTGATTTAATTTAAATTGCTGAATGAAAAAATAGCTTCTTCTAGTAATTCTGCTGTAACTAACTCAGTTTGATATTGGTTCTATTAGCCTTCTAATAGCATGAAAGCTAAAAAATTAAATCGTTCCACTTCCACATTCATAATTATGTGCAATTAAAATCTTTACATACCCAAAAGTCTTATATGAAGCCCTGAACCCTTCAACTGTCACTCTTCATTATCTCCAAGCCTAACAATTTTACAGTGACACATTGTACACAATGAGATGTGCTAAAGAGGAAATATTATATTTTACTGATGTATGTGTTCTTTAATTTCTCTGAATTAGCTTTTTGATATGGATGCTAATTGTTTTCTTTGAAAGGACTCGCCACAGATATGTGATTTCTCTATGCCTGTTGCGCTTCAAAAAAAATACAGTTAATTGCAGGAAACAGGAATTTCTCTCTTTTTTATATGTAAAAAAATAATCAGCTGCATATCAAAGGAGGGAATCTTAATCCAACTTTCTGATTGTACATTAAAAAGAAACCTTCAGTGTTTGTGACCAGCACCGAGTATTTGGCAACTTTTGATGTTTCCCCTTTTCATTTATGCATGAGGAGAGATGAATAATTAAAACAGGACGTTTGGCAAAACCAGCGCACACGCAAAAAGTATTTCCATATGAACTTCCAGCTTCAGCCCACGATAGTCTACAAGACACATTACTGCAGGATTGTCCATATGGCAAGTGCACATGTAGCTCTGAAACCATAGACCTGGTTGAGACTTGGGATCGTGCCATCAGTGGCTGACAGCTGTTTCTGCTGTATAAATGCAAATGCTAAGTGTGGATGAGACAAGTGTGGCAGCTAAGAAAGGCTGAATTCAGCCCCAGTCCCGGGTGTGATGAAGGCCATGGATAACGCGTGCTCACAGGGTGAGTGGCAGATCCTCTCTGGGTCGCCAGGGGAAGGTGGAGTGAGTCACCACACTCCCACACGGTTATGCAGGAGAAACCTGAGCTGCAGCACAGAAACATCCTTCTGGACGGAACAGCAGGTTGCTCCACACGCGTTAGAGAGAAGGTCCTTGTGATGGAGAGGGAGGGTTTGGTCTGTAGTTTCCAGCAGACTACTCACTAACTAATTTTAACATTTCGTCTCGGCTGCGATGCTGCAGAAAGTGCTATTTTTCATCCTAAATCTCATAAAAGGCTAATTTGACTTACCTCTCGTTCATTAGAAGGAAATATTACAGAGAAGTGACAATATACCAGGCATATCAAAAGGTCTCAATCAGTCTGAGCTGGTCTCCTTTGTCTTGCAAATCTTCAAAGGAGCTCATGGGTTTTAATCATCACATCCTGCTCTATTTCACAGCTTGGAGGATCCTGCTGTTGAAAGACATCTTCTCTCCATATCTAGCTCGGAAATTCCCCACTGACTCTAATGAAGGTCTACATTCCTGTTTGCAACATTACTAAATTTATTCTTCAAAATTTTTAATGCAACTTCTGACCTCCTGTGAACTTGTGCACTGATGTTGGAATGACAAGTAAAAAGGGCTCCATTCATGCTCAATATAATATTCAGTCACTGTATATAGCTGGCTCTTTAACATTTCCTACAAATCCTTCTCATCTGTGCAAATTACATATATTTTGTTTATCCTTTGATACCTGCAGTCCCATTTTAGCTTGTTACACAGACAAAAAGGCTTCCAAAAGGTGGCTGGTTTGTGCTTGTCTGCGTAAACCTTCAGGATGCCTCTTGAAAACTCACTCTAGTTTTGCTCCGTCTCCTCTTGGAGTTTCACCTTTGCCTCTGCATTTCCTGAAGTGGAGTCTGTGGTTTATGAATCGTTTTACTGTGACTTCGTCTTGTTTTCCCTCCAGAGCTGTGGTCTTCGTTTACATTCTCCGAACGGCAAAGCCCATTTGTTTCTTTTTAAACTTCTGTCAGCTTAAACTTCCATCAGCCCTCTTCTCTGCTTGGGGTCTCTGATCCCCGCTCAGACCTTAGCTCAAATTAGGGATGCCACAAGCTTCTGTAAAATGAGGATCAACTTAAATGCTCAGATTAAGTAAAATGAATAATTAAAATTAAAATTCTGCCTCTATTTTGCTATTCCTCACCTAATGTGAGGATCATCTCCTATTTCTGATCTGAAAATATAATTTTAAAAGCTAGCTTTGTTCACTGACATTTTTGGTAGCTCCACCTGCACAGATTTCTTTCTTGAACATTTTCCTGAGGTCTGTGGGCACTTTGGACGGTGTAAACTGCATACAGAGCTTGGTTCCATATTCTCCATATGCTCTCAGGGCATATTTAACAGTGTGGCAGAAGGACAGAGGGACACACACAGTGTTTCCCAGAGGCAACCTTCTCAGAAATTAATAAAACCTTAATAAAATTTATTAAATGAATAAAGGTTGTTTTATTTTTTCCCAGACTCCCCTTTCTCATCCTCCCAGAAAATGACAGCCAATAGCTTTGAGCAGATGAATCTTCTCCTGAAATGGCTAGGACAAATTCAGCAGAGCCCTACCGAGTCATGGCATGGGGCGAGGGCTGGGGAGTGTCAGAGCTCATGCACCAGCGATGCCAGACCTTCAGAGGGTGCCACTGACATCTAAAGGGGTCAAACTGGGCCACCAAGTGTGAACTCCCCAGCCACGAGCTCTGTCCTACCAACATGCCCTGACTGCCCATTCTGAGCCCAGGGGACACAGAGCCGCCGCCCAGCAGAGAAACGCTTCGAGGGTGTCTGCACAAGGAGGGATCTTGCAGTGTTTTCTGTTCCACAGAGGCTTCCTGAGGGCTTCTGTGTGGAAGACTCACTTGCTCTGCTTATATTGTTATCTAGTATAAATAAGCTGATTAAGTGGTTTGTTTAAATTGCATTTATCACATTCCATCCTTGTTGAAAAACCCTCTTCAAAAATCTAAGTGGCTGGAGCATTTGCAGAGAAGTGTTATACTCACAAGAGTGATAATGAGTTAGGTGCAGCTGTGAATCAGGTATATGAGAATCACTGAACACTTGGCAAAGGCTGTTATTTCCTTTCTCCCCCTCTTTTCCTTCTTGCAATTAAAAATAAATCAGGAAAGATATTTGTACACCACCAACAGAAGTTTGTTTGGTTTGTTTAGGTTTTTTTACAGAGTTGTACAGCTTGTAGGTCCTTATTAATTTATTTTTCTGCCTCTTTAAATCACTGAGAAGTATCTGTTAATACTTCTTGCTATCCCTTTTGGGGAAGTTGGTTGTGTCTTTGACCCTGTGCCTCCACACAGAAACCTAAAGCACTGCTCTGAAAGGCTTTCCTTAGATCTGCTCTATATTTTTTCTATATTTTGACCTACATACATTTTTTTTTCCCACTTTCTGATCACTGTAGTAGCCTAAAGCAAGTGGAAAACAACACAGTGTCCTCGTACAGCATTTCCCAGGACAAGTTAGTTTCCTGGGAAACAAGGGGGTAGCTTCAGTGCCATCTCCCAGCTCTCCTCCCTCGTAGTCCCAGATGGGTGGAGGCAGGAGGCATCAAGAGAATTGAACACTCAGGCTCCTCTGGGCTGAAGGGACATCCTCCAGGTCATTGTTCAGTTTGAAAAATAAATGAGAACAGATTCTGGTAGTGTTCTGAAATGCTTTTGCCCAAAGAAGGGGATAAATTTGTTTCCAGCAGCCCTAGAATCCCTGAAATAACGTAACCAAGAATCACGATTCCTCTTGCAGATCCACTGATTCACATGTGTGGTCAGAAAGATGAGGGATGACTTCCTTGTAAACCTGTCCTTGCTGAGTTTTAACCACCTGGTGCAGGAATAGCTGTTTCATGAGTCATGCCCACTATGCACAAAACCTCACAGCAACTACAGTCACTGGATTACACAAGTGCCATTCAGTACCACATCTTTTCACGTGGGTTCTTTCTTTCTTTTCTGCATATTCATTTTGAAAAGGTTAACATAAAGATGAAAATACAAGAAAGAAAAATAACGGCATAAAAATCTGCTTTGTGCTTCCTATTTGTTGTTACAGCTAGTCACTCTGATCATATCATCAGCTAAGTAAAGTCTAATTGAACGGCAGATCGGCTTGGACGGCAGATCTGTTTGCCATACCACCAATTCAACAAATACCATTTTCCTTCTAGCAAGGTGCTGTATCAGATTGGTAGCAAGACATCATACAAATTTCTGGTATGAAAAAGACTACTCATTAGTAAAAAATATTCCAGTCAAAAGCAATATATTTAGACAACATTTCTGCTTGAGTGACACATAAATGCTATTGCAGGCTTAAGAAATAAGCTCAAGAGTTTCTAGAAATGTTTTAGGCTTTCACAGCATTAGCCTAAAACCTGTCAAGCACATTTGCTTGCAGTTGCATCGTTGCCATGCCACTGTGTTGAAGCACATAAGACTTGGTGGGACAGTCATCCAGGATTCATTACCACAAACAACTAAACCATCGGAGAGACCTGGGCGGTCCACCTGATTACCGACGACTTAGAGCATAAGCAAAAGCGCTGGGTACAGCAGCAGTCCTGGGCCCACACCTGCCGTAGGCTGAGCAAACGGAGGCGAGACCGGCCGCAGCAGGCTGGGGAGGCTCGCCTTTAGGAATCACAGTCCTCCCCTGCGCTCTGCCAGCAAGCCCAGCTGTATGCTTCATGCACTGCTGCTACACGCTGGGGCAGTTTGTTGCTGCTTTGCTGTGGAGATATTTCAGGCAATTAGGTCCCAAACTATCCCATGGTTTACAGGTTACTTTCGGTTCTGTCCAAAAGTTTCAAGTCTGTGCATCTCAAAAAACCTCACTCAGTGTTTTCCTCTAATCATCCTTCCGATGTGGGATGTGCACTCGGTGCAAGTGCCCGAGTCTCAACATGTTGAGCACACGAGAAGTATCTGATGCTGGATCACAAGGAGTGGACAGCTATGGCCAGCTCTGCATCAGAGAGGAAAGTTCAAACTTGTCTCAACAGGCCTGCTTGGAAAAATAGGGCTCTTAGAAACAGCTCCTAACCACAGTGCTGCAGGACCTAACACTGCTACGGATGGCTGGGATATTCCCTCCTGGAACAATAATGGCAACCAAGAAGAAAAATCTTGGAGAATAGTACAAACTCGCGTCAAACTGGATCAGACTGTCCTAACCTCAGGGAAACTGAATTTCTGCATTTGGTGGTTGAGCTGAGACACTTCTGTTAGACCCAAAAAGAAAAGATGCATTTCACTCCTTAGCTTTAAAGAAATGAGATTTATTTTTCTACACAAATTGCCATTTTGAAAGAAAAGATTTTAAAAAGATTCCAAAATTTTTTTAACAAATTGCAGCTTCTTTTTTTTTTTCTGAAACTTCACTGAATCTAATGCAAAATGATCACTATTTTGTGTTTTCTCAGAACTTCCAATTTACTCTCCATTGAAAAAAACTGAAGGGTCCTGATAGAAGTTGCAATGGACAGTTCCTGTTGTTTTTCTGTAAGAAAAGAGTGAGTAGCTCAGGTGGAAACCCCTGGCAGGAGGAAGAGATGGTTCCTGCCCTGGGGAGGTACTGAGTCTGCTCCAAGAAGAAGTTTCCAAAACACAGTGAAGCAGGCAAGGAAATGAATCGAGAGTCTGCAGCACAGCAGATGCTGTGTAGGAGAAAGTGCGAGTCAGCAGACAGGTGAAGCAGGACTTCTGACAAATTTCACAATCAATTTTTTTCTTCCCCTGATATTAAAAGTCAGAAGAGAGCTCTGTGTAGCTGCAGTAAGGCTCCAACCTTTAGATTTTGAAATGAAGTGTTTGTAGATCGCTGAAGATCCAAATTAAGCCAAAATTATGTTATTATAGTGTAATCATCTTGTTAGCTGCTTAGAACATTTTCTTCATTATCACTTCATTCATACTTATGATGATGAGCAGATGGTACCAGTGTCATAACGCAGCATAAATCACTCCCAAATGTTGTTTGAAAACACAGTCGGAAGGTGGTAGGGACATCCTCGCCTGCTGATGAGCCTGGTTCACTCCCTTTACTGTAAGAGGAATTACAGAAACCTGGTTTGCCACTTAACATATGTGCTGGCTGCTGGCACCAAAACATTGCAAATCCTGTACCAGCAGAGGTTATATGATCATTTATACTGAGAACAAAGTACACATTCTTTTCAGCAAAGACTGGTGAACTTAAGGCATTTCAAGGTCGATTATGGCCCGTTTCAATCAACACAAGAAAGTCATAAAGAAGCCCCACATGTCCAGCAGATCCTGTTCTTACTGAAGGAGAAGTCATTGCTGTAGGTATCTGTACCTACGCCGTCCTCTTAGAGCAGGAGTCTGCAAGGGAAAAGCAGTGTAAAGCAGACTTTCTCTGCTGTGGTAGTCCTGCCCTGGAGTAAAGTCCCCAGTAGCCAAGGAAATGGTGCAACTGGAAGTTGCACATTGCAGTTTTAGTTGCCACCAGTGCTGGAGCTGGCCCTGAGAACAGGGCGGTGGGAGTACGTCCCAGGTGCTCCCCGCACCTACAGCCCAGCTCACGGTTCATGTGTGTCAGGGCAAATCCAGAGTAAAGTTCTAATCCAGATACCAGTGCCCTTTCAAAAAGATCAGTGATTCCTGAAGTATCCTACAGAGCTTTATGGGCACGTTGGCCCTCTCTCCAGCAAGCAGACGGAGAGCCATGGAGCTCAGTTTGTTTGTGACTTCTCCCTCTGATTGTTCCTCTCCCCGGTTCGGGCAGGCGCACCACAGCAATCAACAAAAGGTCTGAGTGTGCTCAGAGCAAACACACTCTAATTTTACTCAGAATCAGAACAAACACACTCCAGACCCCAATCCCCAAATCCAAGAGACACAGATGGAGTTGAAACCCAGAGCACCTAAGCAAGCAAAGATGCACACACACAAAACTCCCATGAAAGCAAAACAACAGCTACCATAAGGCTACTTTTTAAAGTAGCCTTATGTTAAAAAAAAATAAAAAAAGAGGAAAAAAGAGGAAAAAAGAGGAAAAAAGAGGAAAAAAGAGGAAAAAAGAGGAAAAAAGAGGAAAAAAGAGGAAAAAAGAGGAAAAAAGAGGAAAAAAGAGGAAAAGAAAAAAGAAAAAAGAAAAAAGAAAAAAGAAAAAAGAAAAAAGAAAAAAGAAAAAAGAAAAAAGAAAAAAGAAAAAAGAAAAAAGAAAAAAGAAAAAAGAAAAAAGAAAAAAGAAAAAAGAAAAAAGAGAAAAAGAAAAAAAGAAAAAAGAAAAAAAGAAAAAAGAAAAAAGAAAAAAAGAAAAAAGAGGTAGGACAAATAAGGACAGAAAAAAAAGTGGTAAACACTTTTCAAACTTGTACAAAACATATTTTTCAGACTTCTTCTCAACCCTAACTCCATCCCCCAGCCTCAAGCTGTACCCAGCATGCTGCTCAGCCTTTGATTTCTAGATGTAATCGACCTTAGTCAGGCCAAAAGAGTGATTTGATCTCTACCTGCAGCACAAGGAGGGTGAGTTTTGCCCCTGCACGATGCAAGGACCTCCGGCTTAGATTGTTAAACGTATTTACATGCCTAATTCCCCTCGATTCCCTTTTGCAAATTTGGTTCTAGCTCTCAGAAGAAATGCCTTCCATAAATCTTTTACTAGCCACTAGAGGGGAATGTATAACACAGTGAGAAAGGAGAGAGTGACACCGCATTAAAGTTGCAGCTAGTTTGCTCGCTCAGATGAAGAAAGCATTTAGTGTCATGTTGGATACTTACAGTTTTTAGGAGTTAATTTAGTGTTTATCAGGTGCTTTGTTATTTTAGTCTTTTCTGTCATATTGATCTCTCTCACCTTCTGCCAGTTTAGGGTAGTTTATGTTAAAGTCATAGACTCTTCAGGTGAAAAAAGATCCTTACAGACACTTAATTTGATGCTTAATACCCCTGTAAGCCCATAAATCATGCATTTGAGAATGTGATCTCCACTGAAACAGTCTCCTATTCAAAGCTGTTTACAGAGCACAGCAAGTACAGCATTTCTATCCCAGGAGAAATGTTGACATTTCAGCCTTTCTTTCCATTTAAAACAGGATTAAAAAGCAAGATTCAGATTTTTTTTGTGTGGGATGGAAATTCCACATTAATTCCAGTTAGGAAATGACAAACAGATTTATTTGGATGTTCTTCTAACAGAATGAAACTTTCAGCAATTTTGAAATTGATGGGTTTTTTACTTCAGTCGCTGATAAAACAACCCTAAACGTCCTGCATCAAAAATGTATTTCTCTGAAGCGTATGGGAGCCAGGCACTGCCTCGCTGGAGCTGGGATCTGCTCTTCCCTATAGCCCAGACTTCCTAGCCAGGCCACAGCTGGTATCGTACCCTGAAGTCCCATGATCGCTTGACGTTACGTCAATCCAGGTCAGGAAAAAAATCAGCACATTGACTTACAGTCCTCTTGGGAAACAGGACAATGAGGTCCTGCGTGGGTTTATGCAGCGTATGAGAGTCTGCCATTCTCCTTCCCTTACTAACAACTCCGTGTGAAACCTGTGTCCTGGGTCGTGTGGTGGGCAAGTGGCTATGAACATCAGGGCTGGGCATGCAAGCAGGCTGTAACACTGGAGCCTGAACTCCATACTGCCACTGGAGCCATACTGCCATATGGCAAAGGTTCATAGGGAAATTCACTCCAGGACAAAAAAAAAAATAAAAAAAAAAATCACTAAGTGATTTAAAATGCATTTCAAGCCAAATGAAACAGTTAATTCCATTTTTCTGTGGAAATTGCAAATATTCAGTGAAACAAAATCTTTCCAATAGAAAATTTGGAACAGGCAGTAACTGCATTTTTATTGGGAAAAAAAAAAGTCTTTTTTAAAAAATTGTATTTATCGTCCTGATAAAAGATTCCCAATCAGCTCTGGATATTTGCATCGGAGATTTACATTTTAAATATATCTTGTTCATGAGCCAAATTTTTGGCAGATAGGAATTAGCAGAGTCAATAGAGCCACAGAGATTGGCAAAAAAAGGAAAATGCGTCTCTACATTTTCAAATGCTCCCTCCTGATATCATATAGATGGATGCAGAATTAAACTATTTGTACTGCAAAGAGGCATTCATCAGAACACCAGAAGGTCGTACTACCCCTTCAGTCTTCTCTCTCCAATTCTCCAAATCCTCATGCATGTCCTCTAGAAGATGTGGAGCTCCCATGCGTTGCTGAAGTTGACTCCCACCCACAACCCTCCTAGACATAAACCTTAGACTTACCCAAGGCAGCCACTAAATCCTTCAGCCAAGTCACTGTGGGCATGATGCTGAAGAGAACTGGCTCATTTGTGGCTGGAAAGCTGCCTGGCAGAAAAGGACCTGGGGGTGTTGGTCGACAGCCGCCTGAATAGGAGCCAGCAGTGTGCCCAGGTGGCCAAGAAGGCCAACAGCATCCTGGCTTGTACAGGAATAGCAGGACTAGGGAAGTGATCGTGCCCTTGTCCTCAGCACTGGTGAGGCTGCACCTTGAATGCTGTGTTCAGTTTTGGGCCGCTCACTACAGGAGAGACATTGAGGGGCTGGAGGCATCCAAAGAAGGCAACGAAGCTGGGGAAGGGTCTAGAGCAGAAGTCTGATGGGGAGCGGCTGAGGGAACTGGGGTTGTTTAGCCTGAAGAAACGGAGGCTGAGGGGAGACCTTATTGCTCTCCACAACTGCCTGAAAGGAGGGTGTAGAGAGGTGGGGTCGGTCTCTTCTCCCAAGTAACAAGCGATAGGATGAGAGGAAATGGCTTCAAGTTGCACCAGAGGAGGTTTAGATTGGATATTAGGAAAAATTTCTTCACCAAAAGGGCTGTCAAGCATTGGAACAGGCTGCCCAGGGGAGTGGTGGAGTCCCCATCCCTGGAGGTATTTAAAAGACGTGTAGATGTGGTGCTTAGGGACACGGCTTAGTGGTGGACTTCGCAGTGTTAGGTTTACGGTTGGACTCAATGATCTTTTGATGATCTCAATGAAAGGTCTTTTCCAAGCTAAATGATTCTATGATTTTCACCAGTGGTACTTTTGGCACAACAGAAACTTTGCAATGCAAATAAAGGCAGATGGTTGTCTTTGGACCCACAGCTTTTGTATTCAGAGCACAATTTGTGAGGAGATAAGGCAGAAGTTTCAGATGATTCTCTCACTACAAGCAGTTGAAAACTACTCATTGCAATTTGCCACATCGTAGATCTATCTTCTGCTGGGGGGCTGATGAGACCGTTCCTGTGTTTGGTGACTAGCCTCAAAGGTAGACCGATGTTCTTATTTTGTATTCTGCTGATGCCAAGGAAGCACAATTAGAAGCTGACGCAACAGCAAACACACATTTCGCTAAAATTATCACATTTAGTGTGATTCTCATAATAAAAGCATGAGCCAGCATGGGGAGCCTCTTTCAATTTACACAGAGAGACTTGGGGTCTCCTGACAGTCAGAACAGAGCCAATGTTTCTGAGTAAACTTTGTTAGGAAAACAGATTAAAAACTCCAGAGGTTTAGCTAAATCTTATACAGGAAAACACCTTGTTACCCTTCTGATTTAGAATCATAATTTAGTGCCAGTGAATAATACATATTAAGTGGTGGTAAATACGTCTTTGTAACAAAGTTTGTGATGAATTTTTTTCTTTTATCTGAAATATGCAAAATTAGCTGTTCTCTTCTGATTATTATTATTATTGTGACTAGTTGCACAATAGTTACTAGAATCAAGTCTTGATGGCTCATTAATGAGGAGTCATTTACTGAAAACAGTCAAGTCTCAACACGTAAATTCTTTTGGTTGGACATATTAGCCTTGTCATATCGATGTGCCTCTGAAATTTTGTCACATCTAGAAGTAGGATTCAGGTTTTAAAATAGTAGAATAAGCCCTCCTGCATTTCAACTGCTTTCTAAGAAAGCAGGAAGATATTTCTTTAAAAATCTACTTTTTCTTTAAAATCTGCTCTAAAATCTGCTCATTCTGTTGGTGATTATTTATAGAAGATGAATATAAAAGGAGAAAAAAGTCTCCTATCTGAGATGAACTTGCAACCTCACATTCTTTTTCTAGCATTGCCCAAGTATTTACCTACTTTTTTATTTGCAAGTCCCAGCAGTAACATTGCAGTGAGCCCCTTTGCGTTGATGCTATGGAGTAGGGCCATTCAGCTCAGGAGCAGATGGACACATGGACTGATGCTTTAAAGACTGTCCTGAGAGGTGGCTACCCCTTAAGTTCAGCCCCGTGGCTGCTGTCACTTCATGGTTTCCTTGACCTGTGACCAGGATCAGCTGGATCAGGGAAGGATAACGCTGGGATACAAGACCAGGAGTTCAGTTCTTATAATCCCTTGGAAATGTCAGTACTGATAAAATAACCCTAAAGGCACTCTGAAACTCTTACCTAGATGTGATGCGTTGCTGTTATCCTGAAGATCAATTATCTCTACGTCCACTTTCTGTAGCCAAAAGAGAAAGCCATTTTTCTTTATATTACCACCTACACTTGCTGCTGAATTTTCTGCCTTGTCGTACCTTCCCCTAAACCCTGTCGTCCCCTCCATCCCAGCAGCCCCCCCTTTCTGATCCAAAAAAGGGTTAGCCTCCTGACCATGCTGCTGGGAGTGTACGTTCATCCAGGCAACCTGTGCATCCCCACATCCCTCACCTGAAGTGAATTACTATGTGTGAATTCTATGTGGGCTGAAAGTGAAAATCTAAGCCACATTGCCTTTCTCCTCACTCTAGGAAAAAAGACCCACCCAGATTCTTACAAATTGCTCTGCAGGGATTATTTTACCTTTTTAGAACTTAATTCGATTTTACCCCTGACATAATGTTACTGTTTTTGACAGTTAAACTTTCCAGTCTGCTTGTTCCATGTACTTTAATATCCTGTTACCTTTGGTAGGGAAGAGCTAAAATTTCATGCCAGATACTGATGGTGATGGGGGAAGAGATTTTTTTAAAATTTGCTTAAAAAAAATCAAAATAATTACCTCTATCAGCAGCAACACAACTTCCTAAGTGACTACTGGTAATAGCTAGCTAAGCAAAAATTTGGAAAATCAAAGTGTACAGCCCACTACCATGCACTCCCTGCCCCTTCTCTACCCAGAAAAATGCAGATTTCTTGTGAGGAGCTCTGTCCTCCTTCCACTCCAAGGCAATGTGTCAGCAATGGGTGACAAAGCCTGATTACTGTGAAGCACTTGTCCCCCACAGCACGCCCAGTTGTTATGTGGTGAGTTGCCTTCAAAGTTTCCACCCTCCAAAAGACAGGGTTAAATGCAGGTTTTGAGACAGTTGTATCAAGAGGGTCGGGAAAAGAGTAGATCTTAATGTACAGCTAATGACAATCTTGGCTCATTCTTTGGAAGTAACGTGATCTGGACAGGCTGAGGTCATTATTGTACAGGCAGGTAGTGAGCGATTTACCACACTTAAGTCAAATTCATAATGCTCAGTATATCATACGTAGCAACAGAAAAATATCCGCACAATTTCCCGAATAAGTTGTTAGGATGTTTCACAGATGGTGTTAGAAAGCAGACACTGAAATAATTTGCCTAATGCCATTTCATTACTAGAAATTTTAAGAACATCCCATCTCAATTTCCTCCTGCCTCTCAGATACAACTCCTCATTTAGTTATTTGAAACTAGTTTATTCAAGTATGCAGTGACTCTGAGACATTTGCACAGCAATGTCAGATGCTATCTGGGAAATAAGTAGTACATTTTCAGGCTCTGAAAGTAATTTTTGATGACACCCTTAAATCAACTTCATGGTCAGTTTTCTCATTTTGAGCAAGAACTGGGATTCCATTGTGATAACTGAAGGCTGCATGTTACTTGATCTACAGTAATGTAGAATAATTACTAGTCCATTGCACTTCATTACACTACTGTAATAGGCAGCAGGTCAGTGTTTGAGCTACAGCTGCTCTGAAAATCGAGCTGACACTGATACTGATATGATAGAAGTGATAGCAAAAGGCTTTCATGCAAATTGTTGAAATTAGCTTCCACTCAATGGGTTTTGAAATGCAATACCTGACTCTGATCAGGACACCTGGTTTTGACTAACATTTTTTTTTTCTTGGATACAATGGGATGGTCATGAAATAAATTAATTGTTCAATGCAATACGCCTTATAAAAGGTCACTGAAATGCCAGAGGATTCCAAATACCACAGGACTATTGGACTCCGGCTAATAACATTCTCTAACACGTCATTGAAGGCTATCTGACAGTGGTTTTATTTAGATGATTCTCACAATCATTTGCAAGCGTTCTGCTCCTATGTTCACAGGACATTTCATTGCATAAGACACCCCTACTTTTCACCAATGCACTTAATTTATCAAGCCTTCAGACGAGGGCGGTAGGCAGAGGCTATGAATAACAAGGTGTTTTCCTTTAACAGCTAGCTGGAATCTCTGAATTCAGCTAGCTGCTGCACTGGAGGAGCCCCCAGGCAGTCAGTCTTTTAGAGAGGCATGGGATGATCCTCACTTCAAGTCAGAACCTCGCTATGAGGTCTCCAGTGAGCGCTCAGGCTAACATGCCAACGGTATGTTTGAAACACTTCTTGCTGCTATTCAAAAATAGATGTGGGTGCTTAAGGAAAATGGAATATTTTTCCTCCGAAACATTCATTTAATCAAACTACCCGTTTCAATAAATTGAAGTCTGCTGGAAAACAATTGTCCGAGCTGACATACCACCTCTCCGTTCTAGGGAATGCTTATCAATACTTACAAAAAAAGAGAAACTTGACACACGTGGAGAAAGAAATCTTGTCATACCTCCAGAGTAAAGCAAAGTGTTTTATAGAAACACCCATATACGTTGCCCTCATTATTCCTCTGTAGATGTTTTCTGCACTGAAGCCTGCCTAGCCACAGACGGCGTTTCCAACAGACACTGTTCAGTACCTCCACCTACTCTGCAACGCAGTGAACTCCACTCCGGTGTTCGTTCCTCTCTGTGCCTGAACAGCCTTGAATCAAGCCAGGGACAGCCTTCAATCAAGTCAGGGGATCCCCAGCAGGCACCTTCCTCGCTTCTGAGCTGAAACACTACGTTAACTGTTCTGTTTCTGCCTCTGGCATTTGGTGTTTAGTGCGATTTCGGCAGGACTTTTTTTCCTCAAAAGATGCCTAAGTTCAGAAGGAATCCTTTGACACCTGCCAATGCATATTTAACAAATAACCATGCTGCTTTTTATACGATTTGGAATCATTTTAAATGATGCCTTTGCCGAAAATATTCTCTTGACATTTGTATTTACTAGCTTCAATACGTACACAAAGGGATTTCGTGAAAGTATGCACAGACAACGGAAGTCTTAGCCCATTAATGCACTGTACACTGCCTATAGATTGTGCAGTTTTGTCTGCATCTTTCCGAGCCTCTTGGGGGATTATTGCTAGAATTGACTACCACTATTTGTTTGAACTCTTTATAAATTAATAAAAAAATCAATATGTGTTTGTAAATGCTGGCTAATCACAAGTAGCTTTGTACAAATTAGAGCAGGGATATAAGAAGAAAGTAAATGGACAATGCCTGTGAGGGTGCAAAAGTCAACACTCAAAGTTCATCTGCTACCTGAATGATTCCAGATACATTCAGCCTGTTCCTATGGTTTTGTTATTCATGAGAGGTGGAGGAGGAGGAGGAGAGCAAAGCAAACATAGCCCATGCTGTATGGGCAATGAATACAAAGAGCCACTAACCCATGAGAGTACGAACTCTATCAGAGAGAATTGGAATGCTGGAAAATTCATCATCTGGATTTCAAACTGGAAGCAAAAAAAAGAAATATTTAAAAAAACAGGTTTCTAGATTAATATCTGGGAAGGAATTATCTGTCAGATCCAGACTCATTGCTTTTCTACCTCAGGAAACACTTTTCTGGTTTACCTATGGTAGCTATGGTTTAGCTATGTTAGCCAACAGCAGCCATGAGCTGGGATTCACAGTTACTATACTGTGGAGTTATTAGAAGACTGACGTATTGCCCCCAAAAGGTACATAGGTATCCGTGATGCAGGAAAACATTTCTTTTCCTATGTACAAAGCAATTCTTTGTGAAGGGATATTCCCTAGTGTTATCATGTTCAAAGAACGATAACCAAACAGAAAATGGAAATGTATCACGTCATCAGCTGGTAATCGTCAGCTTTGCCTCATCTAATTCAATGAGATCCCACAGAGCTGTCAGTACCTTCGCTGCCAAGTGTCAATCCCTTGCAAGAAAGGTTAAGTTGTATGTAGCCAAATTGGCAGAGCTCAGGGTGAGGAAGCAACCTGGGACCTATGCATCATATAGACTTACCTTCATGCAGGTGGGAACGATTGGCCTCCTGGAATAGCAGATCAACTGGGAAGTGAGGGGTCTTCCTAAGGGATCCTACACCTTTTGTGCTTCAGCCTGCTTAGCTGTTCTCCTCTTCAACCTCTTTTGCTATTTAGCAACGATACCGCCAGCAATTCGGTGCAGTAAGTAGTAGTGGGGACTTGCTGGCTAAAATACCAATGTGTATTTATTCAGGGTGTTGAAGGACCAGGAGACATAAAGCAAAGCAGCTCTGTGTCTGGAAAAAAAAAATTCCTGCTTTGAGTTTTGTGAGGTTTCCGTTTGGCGAAAGCATTTTTTTCCCAGTATAATTCCCAGCTGAAACTGTGCTCAATTTTTTTCTTTTCCATTTCCCCAGACAAGAGTTGTACCTTTCTATTATTTTTTCTGATTGATGCAGATGTATACTCTAAAAATCCTTCAAAGAGGTTTTTGTGGGGCTTTTTTGGTGTGTTTTTTGTTTTCTGCTGTTTCCATAATGGTAAAATACTGTCTGAACTGCTCTAAGAGCTGTTATGCAAGACTTGCATGAAACTTCAGTTCACCTGCTTTAGCTGTGAAAAGCAGTTGCAAGAGTGGTTTCCAGCATCCACAGATGACCCCGTAAGCACATCCAGAAAACTTGCTGTTTTGGATAAATTGCCGTTTTCATGCACTCCTTTTTCTCACAGTAGCCATCCTTTCAGTGTGTTTGTTCTCATTTCAAATTACCAACTGAGCCTTTCATCTAAAATACGAGTGACATTACCAAGGTATTAGTAGTTAAGCTGCTTTGTTAATTACAGCCAGGCTCCTCTTTTTCCTGCCTGTCAGTTCAGCAGCAACAATGGTGCCAAATGGCTCTCTACCCGCTCTGCGTCAGCGGCTTGCGTTCACACAAGAATATCTGCTGTCTGAGATTTCCAGGTGCTCTTCTGACTACCAGACAGGTGGAAGACCTGCCCAGGTCACCAACACATGGCCACACAAGGTCACACAACAGAGCAGCCTCTCCGGGCTGAACTCAGCATCCGTTCAAGTGGAAATCACTGAAGAGTTGTGACCGTCCATGTCACTGTTCTCGTGCCTTCTCCAGGTCTACACACGTCCCTTGACATAAGGGGACTCTTAACTTTACACCATTCTCAAGATTTGTGTACATGCTGAATCTATAAAGGGGAATGATTACATTTCCTGTGCTGTTCTCTATTTCTTTCCTCATAATATGCAGCTTTCTATTTGTTTTGACTGTGGTCTGGCATTAAGCTGATATTTCCGCAAAACTACTCATTATAACCCTAACACTGTTTCTCATGCTTGCAGACAACCAGGACTTCATTTAAGTACATGCAAAATTAAGTATTTTTCCCTTTTCATCATGTTGCATTTACCTACATTGAATTTCAACATCCATTTTCTTGCCCTATCGCTTTACTCTCGATAAGGTCCTTCTGCAGCTTTTCACAATCAACCTGCATCTTTACTATCCTGAATAATCTAAGTATCCTCAGCAGATTTCACCGACAGAATTACTTATTTGTAGCTAATGCTGACTGCAAGGTCACCTCTAGAAACTCTGGGAACCAAGGAGCTCCCTGGATTATGATCCAGCAGCCCTGAAGACACTTGTGGCTGCTCCATCAGTCCTGAAGTTTGTCCAGATGAGAAGTTTGCCAAAGCTTAGGACAGCACATTCACTAGAGTATCCTCATTTAAAAGGATGGGAATTTTGCATGGTACTGCCATCTCCAGTATTTAGAAAACTTGAGTCAAGACATAGCTTTCACCTGTGTAATGAGTATTTTAGGCTATTGCTTTTATAAACTGCAAATATTTATTATGCAAGTAACGACGCAATTGTCTGCAGACTACATCTGGACTTTCAAAAGAGATTCACTTAGTGATTTCAATATCATTATATGCAATTGTGTTTCCTTATTTTTGTTTAAAGAAAGCTCACACACATAAATGAAAAAAAATGAACAAACTCTAATCTTTCAGGGCCAAAAGATAGCTAAGGAAAAAAACAAAGCCAATGTGTTTTTCCCTTCTGTAATTCTGTTTGTGAATAGAATGTAAATCAAGTTAGCTGGATAATTTGCTAAAACCCATGGATGCAATAATTCTTGTGTTGTTCTAACAGAGAAAGAAAGTAGAAAATGTTACAGGGAGAGACAATATGCAATTATGTATGAATACTAACACCCTAAGGGACAAATTACCAACAATGACAGTAAAATACTGCAGATTTCTTTTTGTGCTACAGTATAATTGACTTATACTCTGACGAGAAGAAACAGCTTAGCTTTGGAGAAAAATTTAGAAACACAAGCTATGTATTTGCTGGAAAGTATATAGTCATTTTGTTTTTCCACTTTGTTTTACCTGTGATATTGATTGCATTCCTTTATTTTTAACTTATATATGTAAGTTGATTTGAGAAGACTTTTTTTATCTTTTCAAGAAATCACTAATCATTCTTAATGGTATTAATTGTGTGACTTCAATTATTTAATCAAACTTAGTCAATACATTCAATGCAAACACTTTTAAAATTGCATGTGGGAAACCTCTTTGTTGTTTAAGTGAAGGAGAAATAAATCTTTCTCTAATGACTCACATGAGCTGAGCCTCAAGGGGCCGTTCCCGTCCATCAACACTACACCTTGTAGAATCTGCTGCATGGCACAGGACAGCAGCAGGTGATGTAACCTGATAAGCAGCAATCTGCAAAACCCAATCTTGGGGTAGAATCATGACCTTAATTTGAATTTTATTGTTAACCTCAAGGAATATTAAAGAAACACAGTCAAGGTTGGCTGCTCAGCATCCAGGGTACTTTTTGAGTTATATTTGCAAGGTCCACATGATTAGTTTTCAGATTCCCCCCTACATAAATGCTCTGATTATTCTGGGTTTTGTAAGGTCATTAAGAAGTTGAGACAGTTGCTTGCAAACAACCTTATATTTTACATCTATAGACGTGATGTTTTTCTAGACACAGGATACCTGGATGCGACTACAAGTAAGGCCTCCAAAGACTACTTAAGAAAACAGGAAACACTGGCAAAGACAGAGTAGTTTTGCTTGCAAATCAGTTTTCATAGGATCATAGAATATCTTGAGTTGGAAGGGACCCATAAGGATCAAGTCCAACTCCCTGCTCCTTGCAGGACTACCTACAACTAAACCATATGACTAAGAGCGTCATGCAGATGCTCCCTGAACTCTGACAGGCTTGGTGCCATGACCACTTCCCTAGGGAGCCTGTTCCTGTGACCAACCACCCTCTTCTCAGTGAAGAACCTTCTCCTCATGTCCAGTCTGAACTTCTCCTGACCCAGCTTCATTCCATTTCCTCGTGTCCTATCGCTGGTCTCAATAGAGAGGAGATCAGCACCTCTCCCTCCACTGCCCCCCTTGAGGAAGGTGTAGACCACCATGAGGTCCCTCCTCAGCCTTCTTTCTCCAAGCTGAACAAACCAAGTGACCTCAGCCATGCCTCGTAAGTCTTGCCCTCGAGACCTTTCACCATCTCGGTTGCCCTCCTCTGGACATACTCTAATAGTTTAATGTCCTTCTTATATTGAGGTGCCCAAAACTGCACACAGTACTCAAATGGGGCTGCACCAGTGCAATGCAGAGAGGGACAACCACCTCCCTTGGCCAGCTATCTGTGCTGTGCTTGATGCACCCCAGGACACGGTTGGCCCTTTTGGCTGCCAGGGCACACTGTTGACTCATGTTGAGCTTGCCATCAACCCAAACCCCCAGATCTCTTTCCGTGGGGCTGCTCTCCAGCTTCTTGTCCCTCAATTTGTATGTATAACCAGGATTGCCCTGTCCCAGGTGGAGAATATGGCACTTGCTCTTGTTAAATTTAATATGGTTGGTGATTGCCCGGCTCTCTCGTCTGTGCAGGTCTCTCTGCAAGGCCTTTCTACCCTCGAGGGAGTCCACAGCTCCTCCTAGTTTAGTATCATTGACAAACTTACTTGACGTACATTTGGCTCCTGCATCCAGATCATGCATAAAAACATTAAAGAGCACCAGCCCTAAAACTGAGCCTTGGGGAACCCCACTGGTGACTGGCCACCAGCCTGAAGTAACCCCATTTACTGTAACTCTTTGAGCCTGACCCGTCAGCCAATTGTTCACCCCTGGTATTATGGACTTGTCTAGCTGTATGCCGGACATTTTGTCCGGAAGGATACTGTGAGAGACAGTATCAAACTTTGCTTAAATCAAAAAACCCCAAATCTACTGGCTTGAAAGAATCAAGCCATGCTGGAGAATTACAGCTATGCTCTTGGAGAACAGAACAGCAGATTCATAGCAGGGTAGAGCCAGGTTTGCCTTTTCCGTCTCCTTGATATTTTCAAGGACATTATCTTTCTAAAGGATGGAAGAAGAAAGGCAAACATATTTTACACCATTAAAGACAATTAAGTTCAAATTAACTAGAAAGGTTTTGAACTGCAAAATTGGGAACTACATTAGGTAACATCTATTGGAAGGTGCAAATTAGCAGGGCTTAGTCTAACCTAGGGAGGTACAAATCATTGAATGTAGCACTATGCTGCATAACCAGGCACACTACCTCAGAGGAGTCCTTGCATTAATTAAGTCTGTTTCCTGGCTCATCATCCATCATTATGGTGGAGAAAAATGACAGTTTGCACAAAATATCCCTCTCAATCATATTCTGTCAGCAAAATTTACAGAAGAAAGTTATTGATGGTAACTCATACACCATCTGGAGCTAAGTCATACTACTTAATTCAGCCATTGTAAAACTATTCAAGTCAGAACTGAAAAACATACAATCATCTGGGAGAAAAATGAATGGATGCAAAGAATTCTCTTAATACTCCTTTGTAGTAAGGTGTAACAACATGATTAACAGTCTCATCACCTTTTTAAAATATGATTTGACAGCCTCATTACTTTTTAAAAATTACTAGTGAACTAATGCAGACATTACATCTTCTCAAGCCTGCTTCCAGCAACATCAGTGGGTAAACTAGAGGGAGTACATGGATTGATCTACCTACAGGAAAGAGACTGAAAAGTGACTTTGGGTTAGTGGAAAATGTGAGGCAGCAATATGTTTAATGTTCCTCTTTGAGAGGTAGAAGAGAAGGGGTGTCACTGAACAAATATAATGTCTGATCACATTGAGAAGACATATATTGCTCTAAAAAGACAGAGATGCTGCAGACACAGTCCCTATGGAGGAATGATTCTGGAAAGCACTGAACCTCACAATACAATGAACACGAAGTCCTGTGTTAAAAGCCATGCAAGTTGGGCAGCATAACAGAGGAGATCAATGATCTCTCAAAGCTACTCTTCCATGTCTGTGAGCACTGGCCTTTAGACTTGTTCAGGGGACGGTGAACTTCATTTTGCTACATCTCACACAGGTAACAGTTCATTCTGAATAGTCCATATTTCCTTTTTTCTGTACAGCCTGCTAATGAGTGGTTGGTACTTTCTAGTCTACTGCAGCTGAGAAATATTTACAGGCAGTATAGCTTCAGTTAGAGTTAAAAATAAAGTACATGAAGGCAATGACCAAATGTATGTGAGACCTGTGAGACTCTGTTCAACTTGACCTAAACCGTCAATCACATCTGACCCTGGACCTCACAGTATTATCCTTAATAGGTTCTCAGGTGTTGCTCTACTGAATTCCACAGCCAGAGCAACTGGGAAAGCTTTTCAGATCTCAGGATGTCTGTCAGTTGTAGAGCATCCCATGCTGCAACTACTTCTGTTAGTAACCAAATACTTCTGTTAGTACCTTGCACAAATAGAAGGTACTTTGCCCTGCTCCCAGTTATGCCATTACTCTACTGTGTAATGTACACCCAGTATGGCTAGAGAGTAACAAAGCTTTGAAATTATGTTGGCAATTTGGTTGCACATCTATACCTATCAGTAGCCTGAACGCTAAAACAGCTTACCTGCCCTCTGAAGAACGTTAGAGTTTGGCCAGGCGAATTGATCTCATTTCTCCCCTTTCTTCCACCACTGATTGGACTTCTAGTGGGTTAAGGAGGCTAGAAGAGGTTTTACAGAAACAAGAAATAAGCAAACTTATAGCTGCTCTTGCCTATGAAGACACTAAGCATTTTCTCACTTGGCTTGCCTATCCAGTTTTAGTCAATATGCTCCCTTCCTCAGACATGGAGAAAGATACAGATTTTAGCCTGATCGTAGCAGACACAGCATCTGAGAGCAGATTAGAGTCAAGGAGAAAGTAATACAGGTGACTTCTTCAGAACATAAGTAGTTCTCATGTAACACTTAAGCCCTTATCAGATGCAGGTGCCTTCTCTTTGCCTTTGACCTTGAGCCCCAATGAGATAAGATTTGATGACCGTCTCCACGGCTAAGCAAGATGTTTACCTGTTACATTACATATGTTCTGCATGTGCATTCTCTTGAGTTCAAAATGGTTATACAAATGCCAATAATCAATTAAAGTCTCACAAGTTCTGAGATTAGGAAGTGTTATTATCTTCATTTTACAGATAGGAAAAGAAAGGCTTTGAAAGGTTACACAATTTTTTCCAGAGGTCACTTAGGTTGTGACATACAAAGGGCTCCCCAGTATCAAGGCTGTTCATAAGGTCTCCTACACTTCAGTGTTAAGGCCTGGGACAAACTCTGATCAGGAGGTGAACTGAACTTTTAATATGCTGCGCGCCTAGCTGTAAGTCAGAAGATTAATGCTGACTTAGTTATATCCAACATGCTTAGTATCACTTCATAGTCTAACGCTGATGATGAGTACCTGAAACTTCTGTTTTTCCATCCTCTTACTTTTGGGAGACATTAAAATCTCCTTACCACCTGGTTAAACTGGCAAATATCAGCTTAAACACCTGTGTTCCTGATACATCTATTAATATCACAGCATGCAGCACATGCCAGGTGCATTACTTTGAGAGGCTTGGGACAGGGATTCAGTCTAAAATGATGCTGGTCTCATTAAGAACCATGTTTTCCTCTTTCTCACTGTGTTCCTCTAATCTTCTTACAAGGCAAACAAGCCAGGTGTTTTCCGAGTACTTGTGAGAATACTGTACTTTGAATTCAGCTTCAGATGTTTATAGACTGAGTTTTGTGCAATTTTTGTATTGTTTGTCTGATGCATAGTTTAAGAGGGCCAGCTGAGAACAAAATACTTCCCTTTCCTTCTTTCACATACCCCAGAGAGTAATAAAGATTTTGTGAAGGTTAATAAGTCATTTCAAATACTCTCTGAGACTAGCAGTGTAGCCATTTAGTAACTCTCGGTTTCATCTTAAGAAATACTTTCCAATATATACAGGCTGTGCTTTCATAGAAAGACTATTTAATTTTAAGAAGAATATGCAAAGAATGCGAGGTGGGAAGGAGTTACGTGGAAAACAAAGCTTATGTGAATGACTTGTCACTCCAGAATGAAGTTAAAGGCTGTCCAAAAGTTGTGTGAATACTGTGCTAAGTCTCTCATTTTAGAAACATTGTTGGATAACACGGACAGATTCCAGACTAATACAGCTGCATACCCCTCTATCACACAGCCGCCAATTCCTAGCGAATTCTGCAATATAGTGACAGTAATGGAAAGCAAAATGATCTCTAAATAATAGTTTAAGATGGTTACTTGATAAAGGGCACTGCAATAATTATGATCAATGGAGCATGGATTCAATATATATTGCCCATTTAGATGCACCAGATTAGTTTAACAGCTTTCTTTAATGTTCTGAGTATTTTGTGTGTGTGTGTGTGTATGTGTGTGTGTGTGTGTGCATGGTTGTGCATGTGTATATGAGAGGGACAGCACTGCACATTTTGGTGTATTCCTCATTACTTAGTATTTATCAATGCAGATGAGCACCTTGCTGTACGGCAAAGTGAAATGTGAAAAGTTAGACTACCAGTTGCAAAGACAAAGCATAAAGAGTTGTGGGGTTTTTTTCTGGAGATAACTCTTTTATGCTCTTAGTGCCAATAATTGCAGAAATAGTATTTATATCTTTAAAAAATAACACACACACAAAGAAGGACATAGAAAAATTGTGCAGCTGGACTGAGTACTTCTTGGTTTCTCCAGACATGCTGAAACACAATGAAGGCTTGAGGAGAAACAGAGGCAGTGGTGGGTTCTGACTCACACGAGGAGGGTCTAGGGGTGCCTTGCAGATTCCCAAGTTTCTGGTTTGCTTCACAGGATGAAAATACAAGTTTCTGAGATAAAACTCTGTGCTAATTTTCAAAGCTCAGAAGAAGCGATTAAATAATCACCCCTAGGAGAGTTTCACTGCCTAAATATTTTAGCCACTGAATTTCCATGGAAGGCCATCCCTCGGCTCCAGCGTTACATGGAGCTGACAGTCGGGCTGTATCATGAGGTTGTATAATATGCTTTGGTCAAGCAAGTGACCTTATTTACATAAATGTAGTGCATTAACTCTTTCTGCTCCTCCCTGGCCATGTTAGTGCAGTATGAATGCCTCTCGGGTTCTAAAAAGATGCAGAACATCGTTATTCCTAATTTTGCCTGAGAAACTGAGGCATAAGTGGGATGAAATTTATCCGGAGACATGCAGGCACTGGTCGAGCTGAGAACAGATGGCTGAGTTCCCACTTTCAGCCTCGTGCCTAACCACTGGCATATGCTGCCTCTTATTATGCAATGAAATAACTAGCAGTTGAGGTTTTGTTTCAAACTGAGGGAGGACATAATTTTTGTGTCATAGCTTTGACAAATTTAGGACTATGTTTTGACAGGGCACAGAAGTGTAATGGCAATTGTCACAGACAGTATTGGACCTCAGCAAGTAACGAAGCAAGGCTATTTTTAAATTGTAGAGTGAACGCAAAATCTAACTACGAAGGCCCCTAAGCGTATGTATATAAAAAAAAAAACCCAAACCAAAACCAACCCAAAACACCACACTAAGGTTTTGGAGATTTTCCTTGGTTTTGTTTTCTCTGTGGAGGTTTTTGTTTGCTCGTTTAGGCTATATTAAAAAAATGCTGCATCAAACTTCGATGGGCTCCCTAAGATATCACGCTTGGTGAGAATTTTTAGAAAGTGTATTTTTCCATATACTGTAACGTATACGAAGGACAGCCCCGTCAGCTGTCGCCTAGCAGGCGAGCCTCCCTGCTGGAATGCACTGCAGTGCTGTGCACCGCCACTGAAATCATCCGCCCGCTTCTCGGCTCAAGATGAAAAGCAATTCTGCAGGGGTGATAAAACGCAGCGAGTCCTGTCCTGAAGGTGTCGTAATTCTTCATGTAGATCAGTTCAAGAATCATGACAGAGGACCGACATAATGATTTCATTTCAAAGCTACCACAGGATGGGGTCTGGATGAAACCTGCCGCTATATTTAGGGAATGTAGTTAGGCACAAGCCTCTTACGGCATTCACTCCAAAATAATGGGCAAAGTAAAGGAATATTAAATGCAACGTAGCACCACGCTCTGCCTCTGCTTTGTGAAAAATGATGGTGATTGGTGAAATGATAGTAATGTGTGATATACAAATATTTTGGGTGAAATATATAATCAGTTAATTGGTTTATTAAATTATAAAACCTTTGTTTGCTTGAAAGAGCAATAAAACTAACTGACTAAATGAATATTCGCCCCTTTGAAGACTTCTTACATTAATTATGTTTATGCATCACTTGCAGCAGTAATGTTAGACAAAGGAAGCTTTATCTTTATATGCCATAGCTACATTGTATTGTGGCACAAATGATGGCACCGACTTTGTGTCTACATAATTACTGAAATCTTATCCCTTTTGTGTTTGCACATCATTTTCAGTTTTTTGGAATAGTTAAACTCCATTTTACTTTTTAATAACATTTTAGAAATCATTCTGATTCAGGTAAACAGAATTTGATTGCTTTGATGGATTGAAAATGGTTAGCTCAGCCAGAGCTTATTTGATTTGTTTCTTCAGGGATTACAAAGAATAGGATTTTATCTATGAACTGACAAAAGAGGCAATCTCTGCATTTTTGCCTATGAAATAGCAGATCCACTAAGCCATTGCTCCTTCACATAGTGAATGTATTAGTCACAGCGTTGCTTTTTATTCATTTTCAAAGTTTTTATTCCACATTGTATGGGGTGTCAAGCTCCTTTGTTCTTAAAAAAATTAATCTGGAAAAATAATACTGTCAAAATGGAGTTTGGGGAGATTCAGTAGCCCATTAGTTTTAAAGCAGATTTTAAAAACAAACAAACTCTTTCTCACCAGTAACGGACATCTTAGACAAATGCTCTTCAACTAATGCAATGGGTTTAAAAGCCTGAAGTACCTGAATGCCAATTACCTGCCAAAGTTCAGGCTGAGAGTTCTCCTGTGGGTTTCCTGAGAGCTCAGTCCCTGACCCAGTCAGATTACGTGGTTTTCCTGGTACCGCTCTTCATTTTATCCTGTGTGACATGACATTTGCAAAGCAGACAGCGTCAAGAAAATGTCAATATACGGTACAGAGATGATACAAGACACCCTGAATAATGTGTTTGCAATTGTTCTTACACTGGCCGGCGCATTCGCTGAGTCCTCTTCAGAGATGCTGCTGACGGACTGGGGGCTTGTGCCTGCTGGGTTTAGTTCACGGGTGAACAGAGTAGCATGAGACTCAGACAAGCACCAAACAATTTTTCAGGGAATTTGTAATTTACACGCTCAGAGTTTGTCCCACGCTGTCTCGGGGGAGAAAAACAGAAATGTAAAGTAAGTTGGTGCTTACTCTGAGATTCTGCAGCCAGGTATTGGACGATGGACACTAAACACATTTCTATCCAATAACCCTCCATTTTTTGGAGGTTTTTTCCCCTTTATTTCTGTTTGGGGTAGTGAATAGAGAGAAGTTTAGTCATTCAATGTGCACAATGTTTAAGTGCACATTCAATCTTCAATAAGAACTATCCACTTGCTTAAAACAAAAGTTTTCGCAGGCTGGGACCTCGTGTCCTGTTTCCAGATTTCGTCCCTATGCTCCGACTATTGGAACGCAGCAGGATGTCCTGTGTGCGCTTTAAAGCTCAATTAAACTTGCCATCATATACAGCCTACTCTCAAAAAAGTCCCTTAGCAGGAATAATGGGATGTTCTTCCTCAAAATTTCCATTTATGGTCAGACATGATGGGAAATGTACGGTGTGCTACTTATGTATCATCCCCGTTAAGTATGAGGTTTTAGATTTGCTCTGTGAAATTTAACAGGCAGTTTGCAAGTGCCTCAGGTTAGAAGACCAGCTAGCGGAATCAGGGTTGGCCCATTTTCTTCTTTGATTTGCGCCATCTGAAGATTTGGCCCAGCATCAGGTTGTTTCTCCTCCCTTTAATACACAGATATAGAAAAAGCTACTGATCCTGGAAACTCCGGTTCTGGAGACAGCTTTGGGGAATATGCATACAGCTGCTCTAGGGAAGGTCAGCTATACTGAACGCAAGCCGCTGCACCCACGGCTCTAACCTGACCTACTGCATCCCAATACAACCAGCGATGACACAGGATGGTGTGTCGTTCAGAAACGAACACGGGGAGTCCTGGCACGCCCAGGGCTCTCGTTCTGCTGCTTCTGCTTTATGTCAGATAAACAGGAATGCTCTCTTTCCAAGGTTAAACATAAATATTTTTTTTTAATTTTTTTTTTTTTTGAGGATACTACTCATTCTTTTGGTTACAGAAGAGAGAAGTGTTTCGCATACCTCATTTTTATAATTAGGTGCCTTCTTATGCTGATTTATGACTTATTTTAGCTTTAACTGGTCTGTGTTTCTGATGGCAAAATGATAATCCATACTCCCATGTAAACTTCAAAGAAATGCTGATAATCCGCTGTGCCTGATCCCGAGACCTGGCAGCAGAAAACTGGAGGAGAAAACAATGTGCTGAGTAACACTGTCGAAAACCTCCCCAGATCCCTGGGGTAGCACTCAGACCCCTAACAGCATCTCTGATTTGAACTCTCTCGAAACTGTTGATGAGACTTTGTCTTCCCCACTGTTACCAGGATTCAGCGGAGGCTGCTGCTCTTGTCAGCGGGAGGAGTGAACCCTTACCGTCCCGTTGGACAGCCCCGCTCCCGCGTGACTCCGTTCACAGGCAGTGAAAAGGTTCCCCACGAAAGAGTTAAAGCAATTGCCTTTTCAAAAGCAACAGGCTTGATCACGCACTTTATGCTGTTTTACAAGGCCAGGTGAGCTCATTCACGAACATTAGTCAGTTCATTGCCAGCGCTCTGAACTCCCTCTGCTTTAACCTGAGATTTGAGTTGCATACTTCTCGGGCTTAATCCTGTATTTAATTAAGTGAAGGTCAGGATGAGGGTCAACTAGACTAGTGAACTTAATCCAAGACCCACAGGTTATACAATAGCTGCTTTGGGGAGGTATAATTGTAGATAGGAATCGAGAGAAGAAAAGACAATATAATTGAACAAGTTATACGATAAAGGAGGAGGGGAAAAGCAGGATATGTTTTTTTCAGACTGTATGGTACTGGATGCATTTTACAAGAGTAGCCACTAGATAGCAGAACGGGCATGATGCTCTGATACTTTGTTGGGCCAAACGCAAGACAAACAATGCCTCGGTCCAGCAAATGCAGTGTGTGTAACTGTGTTCAGCTGGTACCACTGTTTCACAGGAGAGAGATATTTTTAAGATGCTATTCCATATGTTGCTTCCTGCTGCTCTGGTCTCAGCCTGAGCATTTTTCCCCCAGCACGCTGAGAGAGGAGATTATTTCCTGAACAAGCGATCAACCCTGACTTTTGTTCCAGGGAAGACTTTCTTAGTGAGTGAGCTGAACATTAGCCCAGGTCAGGGGAGCACCAGGCCACCGACAGCCAGCCCTGCCTGCCTGGTGCCCCAGCAGAGTCCCCACCAGCTGGCCACAGCAGGCTCGAGACAGGGACGGGACATTACCGTTGCACCCTGGCACTCACCCAGGGTTTTGACTGGAAACTTCTGACATCTCAGACATTGAAGAAAGAAAACTCTTTTCTGCCTTTCTCCCCCTGCACCCCACTGCACTGCAGTCGGTGCCCTTTAGAGGCTACAGGGGCTTGTGCCTTTTTAGAGGCTCCAGGGAGGCAATCTGTGCCTCTCAGGGGCTGGCACAAGGGCCCCTCGCAGCACAGCATCCCGTCGTGTGCTCTGGTTTCTGTTACCCAGTACTGACCAGTTAACGCCAAACACTGGACTGAGCAGATCTCTGCTGCTGGGCTTGGCTCCAGGTGATACCTGGGCAAGCCACGAAGGGTCACAACTTTAAGGTGACTCTTCTTCAGAGGAAAGGGGGTAGCTCACCACAATTAAACTTCATGTGGCTCTTTTTCTGCTGGCCCAGAGAGGTGCTCTGGAAGCAATCCCTCTCTGTGCATCTAACAGCCCAGGATCCTGCCACAGGCAGCTTCTATAGCACAAATTATCTGAGTGTAATATTGATTAATCAAAAATTGACAGTAAAAACCTTTTACTTGATACCCCTGGGTTATGCTCCAGTTTAATTAGACAGTGATAACGTTTTTGAAAGGCTAATTTGGTTGTCCATAGGATGTCTTCTGAACGAAACCCAGAAAAGGAACGGTGTCCTGCATTCAAACTTAGAGAGAAAGCTTCTTCAAACTGTTGAGTAAGGAGAATTTCCGCAGGGTTCCCACCTAGCTGCATCTCTGATGAAGCAATAAAAAGCTGCAATAGCATTGCATGGGTACAGATATCTCACAGTCTTGATATGACAGTTTCATTCATGACCCTGCTGAGTCTGAAGTTATGTAGCCATACTTTTCCAAGACCTAAATTACAAATGTCTCTTTTACATACAGATACAAAATTTTCTGAGCATCAATTGAGGGACGCATCTAGTTCCCAGGACAAGGGTTTAGATCTTCGGGAGGGGGCTGGAGCACGTCTGTAAGTCAGAAGAGAAAAAAGGCACACAGAGCATTTACGGTGCTCCACGTTTTGCACCATACTCTGGCAGCCTCGTGTGACGACTCAAACCCTCATCTCTAATTCCTATGCAGCGAGACCTGCTTAGGAAAGTCTAGAACTTAATTATGTAAAAACATTCCAAGATACCGATAGTAATTGATCCTCATTACAGATTCAATTTGTCTGCAATTGTTTTAACTAAATAACAGAGCTGTTTTTCAGTTATAGCAGATGAGGGAAGGGCGGCTGGAGACTTAAACAAGGATACACTTTCTAACTCATCGCCTCAAGGGGAAAACAAGATTTTTCCAGGAAAAAAAAAATGTTTTAAAGTAATTAGCTCCTGGGCTAAGATATTTTCAGCCTGTTGTGAACTTTTATGACAGTGCTGTTAGACTGCTGAAAATACAGTTTCCTAATTTATGTTGCAGAATTTTAGCTATGACGTGCAAGTAATATTGCAGGAGTACTAATTATGTATCTGTAGCTATATATACACACACATATACATCCCCAGAAATTTTATCCTGTCTCTTGCAAGAACTGAACTGAACCTCTTGTGCTCAGTGAAAGAATGAACTAGATTGCACTGCCTGGTTCTTTACCATTTTCTGTTTAAAAATGAAAAAAGGAGGGGGGGAAGAAGCTATCCTTATTTCAAGTGTGTTGCTCAGTGAATAAGGGACCTGATGGATCTCAGAAAATTAGTTTTCAGTGCCACCTCATTGTTTGACTCTGGACTAGCTGTATTTCCTGTCTCAGCCGTAGCCTCCTGGTTTGCAAATTGGGGATAATGATGCTGAACTCATTTGCAAAATGCTTGAAAGTGGAGCCAGAATAAGACCAAATGCTCTTCTTTGATATGAATCGTGTAATCCTATCTGACAAGAAAAAAATGATGTGTTGGACCTTCTCAAGTACCCAGTCCAGTCAGTACTGAGCCGCTGCCATTTTGCCACGAAGCTCCTGTCATCCCCAACGTGACCCCTTTCTGATATCCTCTGCCACAAGCTCACCTCGGTCTCTACAGAGGTCAGTGATAAGACTCAGCCATCCTCCGTCCTCAGCCCCTGTTTCCTTCCATGTTTTGAATCCCGAATCAGTCATTCTGCATACAGAGTAGGGGCGACTCAGCTTTACCTGTGTCCCATCAGCAACAGTTCAAGGTCAGGAGCTGTGTCAAAGGCAGCTACAGCTGGCTGGAGTTACGCTGGTGGCCCCGGGGCTGCATTTGCCCATGCAGCCCCACTTTGCAAGCATTTCACATTAGGCTGAAATCTTTAAAGGAGTAAGAAGAGTAAATACAACAATTACATTTTTTTTTTTTACAATAAGCCAATAAGCAGAGTCTAATTAAGGAAACAAATAGGTGGATCAGTCACAGCAGAGCCTTTCTCCTAGGAAAACAGCTTTCACACTATCCATACTCTCCAGTTCATATGAAGTACAAGCCTGCAGGTGACACCAAGCATCTCCAGCCTAAATGAGAGAACTGTAAGGAGGAAATAATACTGTCCTGCCTGTGTAATTAGAGAAGCTGACACGTGAATCATTGTTATAACGAGTTTAATTATAAACATGATTAAATAGGCAATTAGTGCATATTCTGCCCCGGATAAACAAAATTAAGTTCCTGCAATATTAACATCTTCCACAAGGTTTATTATTAGATTACTGTAAGTCATTGTATTGGGCTTGCATGGCAAGGTTTTGGTAGCGGGGGGCTACAGGGGTGGCTTCTGTGAGAAGCTGCTAGAAGCTTCCCCTATGCCCAACAGAGCCAATGCCAGCCAGCTCCAAGATGGACCCACCGCTGGCCAAGGCCAAGCCCACCAGTGACAGTGGCAGAGCCTCTGGAATAACTTATTTAAGAAGGGGGGAAAAAAAACCTACGCAACACCAGCAGCAGTCAGAAGCGAGGACTGACAATATGTGAGAGAAACAACTCTGCAGACACCAACGTCAGTGAAGAAGGAGGGCAGGAGGTGCTCCAGGCGCCGGAGCACAGATTCCCCTGCAGCCCCTGGTGAAGACCATGGTGAGGCAGGCTGTCCCCCTCCAGCCCATGGAGGTTGACGGTGGAGCAGATATCCACCTGCAGCCCGTTGAGGAGCCCACACTAGAGCAGGTGGATGCCTGAAGGAGGCTGTGACCCCGTGGGAAGTCTGCACTGGAGCAGGCTCCTGGCAAGACCTGAGGAGAGAGGAGCCCACGCTGGAGCAGGTTTGCCAGCAAGACTTGTGACCCCGTGGGGAAGCCATGCTGGAGCAGTCTGGTCCCGAAGGACTGCACCCCGTGGAAGGGACCCACGCTGGAGCAGTTGGTGAAGGACTGCAGCCTGTGGGAAGGACTCACGTTGGAGAAGTTTGTAGAGAACTGTCTCCCGTGGGAGGGACCCCACGCTGGAGCAGGGAAGAGCATGATGAGTCCTCCCCTGAGGAGGAAGGAGCAGCAGAGACAACGTGTGATGAACTGACCACAACCCCCATTCCCCGTCCCCCTGCACTGCTGGGGAGGAGCAGGTAGAGAATTTGGGAGTGAAGTTAAGCCCAGGAAGAAGGGAGGGGTGCGGGGAAGGTGTTTTAAGATTTAGTTTATTTCTCATTACCCTACTCTGATTTGATTGGCAATAAATTAAACTAATTTCCCCAAGCTGAGTCTGTTTTGCCCATGATGGTAATTGGTGAGTGATCTCCCCCTGTCCTTATCTCAACCCATGAGCCTTTCATTATATTTTCTCTCCCCTGCCCAGCTGAGGAGGGCAGTGACAGAGCAGCTTTGGTGGGCACCTGGTGTCCAGCCAGGGACAACCCACCACAGTCATGTGGTACAAGAACATTTTCATGTTCTATATTTGTTGTGAACAAACACCAGTTTTTATTTCCACTTGACCAGATGTCAAGGACAAGATTTGCTGCTCCTCTAAACCACCAGGATCTCTTGAAAAGCAGCATCCTGTGCATTTTCAAAAATGCATCTTATACAGCAAGCCACAGACAGTGCAGGCTTTCCAGGTTTACCTAATGACAACTCACCACAGCTACGACTGGTGATCGACAGAAATACAAGGATCCAAGAGTCCTAGGCAGGCAGCTCTCATTGCGCTCTCCTGTGCCTGCCGGAGCTGCTGGTATGCTCCTAGAGTATCAAAACAAGGGCATGGCAGGGTCAAAGCTCTGGGGAAAAAGTGCTTTGGATCCGGGGATGGAACAACTCAATTACAAGTAAAACACACGGGATTTTCTACTGAAAAATCAAAAGGCTTTTTAGTGGGTATATTTTACTTCCTGGCATGTCTATCTCCAGTGACAGCCTACCAAGAAAGGTAGTAATACCTTCAACATATAGGCAGTCTTTTATCCATGTAGCTCCAGAAAATTGTATAAATATTAAATACATACAAACAGCCTTTTCTGTTTAGTGACTAGTAATTTGAGGGTGTTCTGTAAGGAGACAGAGAAAATGCTGAATGTCCATCTCTCTGGAAATCAGGTCCCTGTGAGAAGCCTCCAGCTAGGAATGTAAAATCATGAACAGGTTTTAGGAAACCCTGTAGCTCTGGTTTTCAGATGAAGAAACCGGTAACAAGAAACTGGTTGAAACTGGTTATCAACTTCAAAAGGGCTTACGCTTTTGTTTGCAGCACAGTCCCTGTCCATTTTTACTTTGGCTTTCCTTGAGGATATCATTTATGTTTTCCCAAATGTCTAAGGAATTTAAAATTCCATACGTTTTCCCATGCTTCCTAGCCAACTGGGATGGGATTTCTCACCAGTCACTGATTTAAAGGTCTGAAATAAATGTGTAAGGGGGCTACACATATTCTTGATTTGTCCTCTCCCAAGCCTACAACCTCCTTATGTGCGAAGCTTTTGGGGCAATTGATAAAAAAGAGGTAGCTGCTACAGTAACATTTAGCTGTAGTATCACATCCAGTGTTATTGTACAGACACATCCAGTATCACATCCTGACTGTTGAGATAACCTAGATTCTGTCTCCGTATCTCTTATTATTGCTCTGTGAATCCAGAAAGGATCCAAAATAAATTGATATACCAGCCATATGCATAAATCTGTCTCAGCAGAAATTGATTCAGCAAATTTTCTGCAATAGTGAAGTCTACCTCACCGCCCCTGTACATTGTTCATTGTATACTCAGCTTTTGGAAAATAAGCAGCATTGATATAAGGCAGACTGTTATGCTGTGCAGTTAACATCTTCAGCAGTGATGGAATAAGCAAGCAGCTGGGTCATGGAGTCCAGGGAAAATCTCAATTTGGATAAGAAATTGCCACAAATAATTTTAGCTCTACACTGCCACAGTCCCTTACTCTTTCATGAACGAGGCAATCTTCATCTAATATAGCATGGCATTCACATCTCATAGGATACAAAATGATGTTCATACCATAAAAAATTTTGTGTCTCTATCTACAGCTGTTAGTGATGCTGCAGCATGTAAATTCTCAGGTGGATGCTATAGGCAAATTCCAGCTTTCCCCCAAATAAAAGTGAGGGCCTGATGCAACTTTGCTGATCAATGGACTCTGCCAGCTGCTGGGGAGCAACACAGCAGTGTTGGGCTTGACTGGAGTGTCCATACCAGCAGCGAGTTTTGTGCTGGGCAGTTGAAATGAAGGTACGTAATATCCTCACCTGTGCTGATCAATGCAACGTATCAGAAGTCAGACAAGAAGGACAGTGTCCCTGCTTTAGGCACAGCATACACTAATGTCTGTGCTGAGCACCAGCACTGTGCGACTTGAGCTGAAGACGATGTAGGTATTAGCACCAGGCCTAATGCTGGCCTGCTGTACAGGGATGAGTTTCAGGATGAACTAGCAGCCTTGCTGGCCACTACTGGGATTCAGGCAAAGAGCATTTACTGATTGAATGGTCCTGCATTAGAGCATGTATACAAATTTATACCAGTAATGGTTGCAAGATCAGGCACATATTATTTCGTGAAAAGAAGTAGGTGACATGGTGCGATATGCCTCCCAGATGTAGAAGACAGACAAGCATAGCCCTAACACATGAGAAAACCTGCCTCCCCTACAAACCACTTACGCTTAGCGAGCCGTTTATCACGTTGTCAAAATCAGCACCAGCTTGAGCTTTCTGATATCAATATAACATTAACTTGTCTTGGGTCAACATTACCTATTAAAGAGCGGAGAGGAATTTCAGAATTCCCCAAGACATAAGCACTCTGAAAAGCCAATTGAATCCCCAAATATGCTTTTCCTCATAACTAACAGGTGTACTTTTCTTTCTCTTACTTCTAATTGAACTTCTTGGCATTCTAGTCAATGCTCCGTAGTATATTTTGGAAAACAATAAATCCTGGTAACATGAGACCTTGCTACAGTATTTCACTGTTAAATCTTTGCTGAGATTTGGGAAGAGTGTAGCAGGGTTGGTGTGCTGAATTATGGGGTGTGCGGATGAATGATTTTTCCCCCTTCACTTTTTCTATCACAGAATCAGCACATAGTGAAAAATCTCTGATGAGTCAGATTCCCACTGTGTCTGTATTTGAATGCTCTAGGACACAGTGTATTTCAAATATATTTTAATCTTTCTTTGAAAGTAAATGATTATTTGCAAGTAGAGAACATTGATGTTTTATTTTATAGGGCTAATCAATGTTTGATTTTCTTCAAAATGTAATTTTGACGATAGTGTGTTTTCTCCTTAAAAGCAAATATTTTCATAGAAAAATAATTTCTGTTCAATTCCCAAAAAAAACCTGAAGTTTTTCTTGTAAAAAAGTTCTGTTTATAATTTAAAACTATTTTCCTAATTTCATACACAATTCTTGAAAAGCAAAAATATTCTCTGAAGCGTTTTTTCATTGAAAAAATGCCCTCCATTTTCACTGGAAAAGTTTTGGAATAAAACCCATTCCTGAAAATTTCATTAAAATCTTTGTGTTTAACATTACTTGTTTGTTTTACACCCAAATACTTTTCTGTTTAATTATTATATCATTGCTACTGTGACTTCTTGGAAAGCAATCAGGATATTTCTGATATAATAAAAAATTCGGTATTCAGGAACTCCCTGAAATTGTCTGAAATGACAGGTTAATCAGAAACATTTAGAAAAAAAACCCCAAAACTTCGGAAGTTTCAAAATCTCATAAATATTCTTAAAGACCTATTGAGGCATTTTTAGATGATAGTGGGTTAAACATCATTGAGGTCTTAATCTCACAAAGGCATAATGAGACAGCAAAGAGTTATCCAAGACTCTGCATTAACAATGATTAAAAACTGTGAAATTGTATTTAATAGTTTATAGTCTAAATTTTAACTATAAGATCATGAACAATAATTCTTTTTGATTATTTTTTCCAATTTAACATCACTATTCTTCAAGGACCAGAGAAGCATAACTCTCTAATGATTTTCCTCTCTATTTCTGAGAATACTGTTACGCTGCTTTAACAGAATGTCCTAAATGAACGTAACTCTTTCTGTCACAGCCTTTAAGCACTGCCCAAACTTTTTACCCCAAGCTGACCTGCAAGATCAACTGTAAGCTTTTATTCCTCTAAAAGGCTTTATGATGTCAAGAACAGCACTAATAATAATATGTTGGGTTTGTTTTACCCTAAGCATTTTTGGCCATTTACAGGGTCCTTCAACTCCAGTCATTAATACTGGAGCTTGATCATAGCATGGCTGTTAAAATGTAACATTACTGGGAAAATAGCACACAATCTTTCCAAACCTGTACCCCATACCTTAGTTTCACCTATTCACTGACATTTGATGTAAAAATTAGGATATATAGAAGGGCTTCAATTTTGTCTTTATTCTTGAAAGCGATGCAAAAAGTGCATGGCCCAGAAGACTAGTTGCCAGGTGTAATATAAAGAAGGACACTATGGAAACTGGCAACTGGTTATGGCAGATACCCTGTCAAAGGAATGATTTATAACCTGGAAATACAAGCAGTAAGAGAGGTCCACCAGCTAGACCTGTATCATCTGAAGCAATCAAATCCTGCAAATATAAAGCAATTTAGTATTACCATTTCCAAGTGCTCCCCACAATAAGGACTCTTGTATGCCAAAGTTTAATATTCAGAGCAGAAACCACAAACTCTAACAGCCACTTCTGGTCAAGATAGCTAATAACAGTTCCCAGGCAATGGCACAGTTGTAATAGTATTGCACAAAGCAGCTGGGGATTTACTTGTATGTCAGCTTCTACATCTCAGAACTAGAAAACGATGGTGGGTCAGACATCCATTTGCTTTATATATTGATATAATTTCATCAGAATTTATGATGTGGGAATTATTGCACTGGCAAGAAATGTAATCTAACCTTCATCTTGCACAATGTAGTACCGTTATTATGTTTTCGAGAGAAATATACTGACTTGTTGAATCAGATTACTCCAAGTGCATTCCTAATGGATTTCAATATTCCCCTGGATAAACCAATGCTATTTGCTTTGTATTTATTACATTTTTTAAAAAATATATACAGAAGATAAAACCTCTTCTGACACCATATATTCTTTCATTTTGCAAACTACAAACATACATTTGTTCATTAATTTTAATGTCTAAACTTTTCCCTGGGTAACAGCCACTGCATTTACTCAACTACCTATATTTCAACTACACACTTTAAATGTATAAAGGATTTTAAGTCTAAGTATTGACAATTGTATGCTTTTCTCCTTCCTCTCCTGGATTAGACAGCTTGTCCTTGCATATCTGTGAGGATCACATGGTATAATTATTAGTGCTAGGATATTCCCAAATGCCAGGGTATGCCACTGGTAATAGGTGATATATTTGGGATATTCTTTATTATGACACTTGTAATGTAACAGCACTCCAGGGAATTTTATCAAGACATAAAACTTGGATAGTCCTGAGGCTGCTTTATATCATGAGTCAAGAATGGGGAAAATAATAAAAGTAACAAAGATTTATATAAAAAGAGAGGGAGGGATCTTGAGAGCTAGTCCCCCAAACAGCTCTGAAAAGACCTTAAAAAACCCATGAACTCCAGTCCCTGCCCTATAGTTGGATTATCCCCAAGAAGGGTAATAACTTTCAAAGCCATCCATATCATGAACGTGCTCCCTGCTAAGCCATCTTCTCCCAAGCTCTCATGGGCCAATAAAAAATACTGGCAAAGCCCCAAAGGAGATTCATCTCTGCTGGTGCAGCATCCAGCTTGGAGAACATCATATGCTGGAGCTCTTGAGAGCCCTGAAATCCCTCCTGGGCAGGAAGGGCTCTGAGCAAGTCAGGCCAGCTGGAAACGGATGTGCAAGAATAGAGTGGACTATGCCTGTCAGCTCACTTCAGCACCACGCTCGTTCCTGTGTAAGTCTCAAAAAAGGCAGGGATGCTCCATTAAAGTAAAGGGTGAAGCACTGGGTTGCGAAACTGGAAACAAAGCTTCAAAGAAGTAAAGCAAGAAAACCATCTCTTTTTGGGGCTGGAGCTTTATCCTCAGCTGTTACTCCATAATTCCCGTGCAGACAGTGAGGGAACAGTGAACAGTGAACGAACACTGAAGGTGAAGGGCAGCAAATGTTCTCCCAGACAGGATGCTATCTCAAAGAATTACCTTTCTCCTCCCTCACAGTACATCACTTACACTCTGTCTTAATCAGTAGCTACTGAGTGGAAATGGTTCCTCTCCTACCGCAATTAGAGAGCTCCTCAGTCTTCTGGCTCTTCAGCTAGCAGATTGTTTTATATTCATGCTTCATTTTATTGTCCTTCCCTCCTGCTGTGGTGATCAGACAAGACAGAATAGGTTAGTATATCAATAAAAACGCAAACCACTGTGCATAGTACGTAAATATTGATATTAGGAATGGGGAGACTGAATTAATACCTCCACACACTATTAGTTCCAGGGTAATCGGTCATGTCCAGGCAGTTCTATAAACAAATCTATGAAGAAGAAACAAGACATTCAGATAAAGATCCTGTTCCTTACTGTTATTTATCCTTGAGCAGAATTAGAATCAGAAGACAAAAACTAGACAATCCACCCACACTTACTGGTGCACAGTGCTGTAAAGTGCTTTTTAGTTCCAGGTCCCCCTCTTTGTAAAGAGCGTCATATTTTTATGGTCTATTTAAGCCAAAGTTGTTTTAGCATTGGCACTGGGTTATTCTTTAAGTGCCAGACAATATAAAACATTGTAATGTGAGAGTATTCATTAGAGTGTGTAAAAAAATCTCCTTTTGAGATCAGAAGACTGCAGCCCTCCTTGTTATTCTCCAGTTCCACTGCATTCACCCAGCTGATAGTGCCAGGGCTGATTTGGTGATTCATGATCTCCACATTGAGGAACTTCATGAGATGTAATGCTTACCAGAGTGCAGAACTGAAACAGAAATCAGGTCACAGAGATGCTTACCTTGCTTGGTTTTTTGGAAAAAAAAAAAACAACAAAAAAACCCCCCAACCTTCAATAATGAAGATTCAACAATCTCCCCAAGCAGTCTAATGTATTGCTATTGTAGTTTTCCTGATGAATATAACTATATAGGACATACAGCTATACACTGAGTCCATTATTTCTGGAACAATCTAACATAGCCATGGAGAACATATGCTCCTTATACAGCATAATTCCTTTTGCTGTACAGATTGTACTTGATCGCAACTAGGTATGCAAAAGGTAAGAGTAAGTTAGTGTCACTTTTCATTGAGATTGCTGACTTGCCCAGAAATGATTGCTGTTTTGAAACAGGTGTTTGGAAGAAACAGTTTTTCACTGTAATGTTTAGGAAAGACATATACCAGCAATTTCTTCCGGATAGACTCATACTACATGACCTCTCTGTAGTCATTGCAGAACAACCACCCTAACGCCAGCTCTGGCTCTGTACAGAACAACCCTTTTTCCTAACTCCTAAAAAGAGCATATAGGAGATACGTGTGAGCACCCCAGGCCGAGGGCTTCTATTGAACAGACATGCTATACTAATGGATGAGATGAATGTGTTCAGTTAGTGCCTTACCATTACTAAGTGGCAACGCCATTATTACAGAGGCAGAAGCTGTGAATGAGGTGGGAGATGCTTGTATGTACAGCTTTCCCTGGGCACAGGTGGCAGTGCTTTCAGAATAAATGTATGATGTCTCCTGAGATGGTCATCACTGTTTCACTCACCTATTCGTTTATCATCCTTTGATGTTCATTAAATAATGCTTCTGCAGCATTATTTAATGATGCAGAAACAATTGTAACACACTAAACTCTCCTAATGTTTGGTTGGGTAATTTCCTGCTTGCTTCACCACACACAGCCTCCTCCTCTTTGCACCTGAACTACACATACATAGCAAATATCACCATCCAGTACTAAGCAGGATTTTCCCTGGGAGGAAAAGCTCTGTGTTATGAAGCCCACTTGCCTAAATCATGGCTAGTATTAAATACTGTACAAAGAAAAGGTTTCAGCCCAAAATGAAGGGAAAAAAATAATGGTAGGGTTTGAGCATGCAGTCCCATGAGTGCATCTGTCTGTGTTTTACAGAGGCAAGGTTGAGGTATTACCTAAAAGCATTCATTTCAAAGCAGTGTAGTGAAGACTGAAGGAGCACTATTTTAAAACAAATCAGTCAGCATTTTATTGGTGTCGGCCCAGCTTTGTACTAAACACTCAGATTAATGTTAAATCACAGCTCAGGAATTATTCATGAGATCTCATACAATGTAATTGCTGATTTTGGCATCAATAGTCTGTATCCCTTTATTTCCTAGATTAGCTTCCCTTCCTGAACTACTGTATGTCATGCCAGAGACAATGATTTTATATGACATATTTAGGAAAGAGGGACCCACCTATTTTACATAAAACAATGTCTGAGGAATGTTCCCTTATTGCCGAGATGCCAGCCTGTGCTGACACATTCCTGTGAGAGGCAGAGCCTGCTGGGAGAGCAGCACTAGACGTCTCCTTTCAAACTGTTGACTGAATGGTTAGTTTTATTCCAAACCTTTATAAAAACTAATGAAATTACCCTTCACCTATCTTTGAGGATTAGCATTAATGCTCAGAACAAACTGCATGACTACTAATCTCTTAATGTCCCTAAAGATATGTACAAAATGAAATTTATAAATAATAAATGAAACCCAACTTTTTCTAGAAATACTAAGTCATCCTGCTCTTTCCCTCTCTGAGAGTTGTGTACTCTTGTGTGAGGCTAGGCTGATACAGGGAGTTGGAGAAAGGTGCTTTTGAGCACAGAAGTCAATGAGCTCCAGACTTTGGCTGTTCACCATTTTTTTCCCTCTAAAAATACTGCCTTTTCTTTCTACGGCAGCATGTTTAGATCTAAATATCTTCAACCTCTCCCCCTTCTCATTCCTTCATGCTCCAAATACCTGTATCACATGGGTGAGCAATGAGAACAGAAATCCCTGAAGACAGAGTATTTCATGCTCAGGTGGCTACGTCCTGTAGCTGCCAGAAAAGGAACACTACCACGCATGCCACTTCCTCACATCCAAATTTTCATGCAAACAAAAACCAGACTTAAATTCTCTGAGTTGATGAGAAGAAATTGTTAAAATTTATCAGAATTCATTGCATGTACTACAAGCAAAAGAGTTTCCCAAGTGAGAAACCCAACTGTTGTTCTCTTAGTTGGAAAGCAAAACCAGTATTTTTCTAAATTATGATACTGGAAGGATTAGTCACTCCAGTACCTTCATTCCACCCACTGCACTTCCACCCTTATTTAGAGACTCACACTTGCATACTGGAAGATTTTGATATCCACTTTTAAAGATGTACTTTTTAGGCTGTAGAAAATTACAAATTTTGAATTTAATAGTTAAAGATTTCCCAGGAGAGCTGGTCTCTGACCTCCTTCACACCTGAAGTCTATTTATCGCACTTGCACATATTTTAGAGTATAGCAGACACAGAAAATACATAAATAACTATTTCTGAAAGACTGCAGCAGCACCACCTTGAACTGATTGTAATGATCCATTTTGAAACAGACCTGGATCTGCAGAAACTTGCTCACATTTTCAAGCCCCTGTCATTGCAGGCCTGATGCAGTTTGCCCAAGAGTTCTTCCCAGGTCATTATTTGATTTACATTTTCTCTACTTCTAAGAAATCTCCACTCAAGGAATGTTTCAGGCCAAAGATTTTGTCTTCTTCAACGACTAACTCACAGAAGACTAAGATTCAAGTCCAAAAAGATCCTTAGTTACCAAATTGCCTAAGATTCATGCACTTACTTTTTAATCACTAAGCCCTCCCAGCAAAATTTGGAAATTTAAACTAGGCATTTAGGCTTCACATCCAAAGCAGAAGCAGAATTACATGCCTTGCAGAGGGAAAGCACAAAAACAGTAAGCCAAGTGGTGAGCTTCTGGAGTTGGCAAAAGAGGCATGAGTTTATCCTAAATCCTTCCCTGTGCCACGGAGGAAGGACACTTTGCCATGACTCTCAAAGAAAGTGATCCGTCGCCTTATTTTGGAGAGGCTGCTCTAAGTAGGTAAGAGTAGGGTGTCATCATCATCTTGCTCCCTCTAAAATCATCAGCCCCCACTAAATTTTTATGGATCTGGCTTGATATTTAGGTCTACTGGGTCAATTCTCTCAGATGACAAATGTAGAGAAACACCTAACCTATGGATCCCAGTTGAGCCTGGACATTAGCTGAGGACTGGCAAAAATCAGTATTCTGTGCATCTAGTAAAGCAGATTTTCTTTAACACTGGCAACTGATATCACATAGACACCCACAGCAGTTGACACTACTTGAAAGTTAGGCAATTGTGGTATGAGGATACAAGATTGTTTCACTCCTCAAGAAAATCTGGTTCCTTTGATTCTGCAAACGTAACCGTGGCATGAGAAAACACTAGTGCTGCTGGTTCAGACTTAGGTTACCAACAGAGCCTGTCCCAAAATCTCATTTGCTTTCAGCTGTATTTGGACACTTAATTTAAGGCCTCAGAAGCCTAAAACCCTGTTGAGTAGGGTTTGTATGAACTGTTATAAGAAAATTATATTTATTCATGATAGAAGAGCATACTTTGTGGATAACATTGTACGCTCATACAAAGTATGTATATCAGAAAGTCATGAAACGTTTTTTAAAAATACTTCCCAAGCGATCATTGCTGCTTGAAAGCCAAATAGTGATTTTGTTAAAATAAAACAGACCTATTTCTGAAAGTCATAAGACTCCCAAAGGCGTCGACTGGAGCTTAAGGACTCAGAACCTAGAAAAGCAACAGCACTTATTTCTATGTTCATAATTTTACAGTGGCCAAATGTACAGTTTTCTAACTTTACAAAAATGCATAAATTAATAATACAAAATAAAAATAGTATGATCCAAATTACCTCAAGGCTGAGATACCATGTGCCTAATTTCAGCCCAATTTTCATGGCTGTGTTATCTGAGCCTCCATATTTATAATGGAATTACTGACAACCCTTTTTTCATAAGGAGACCCTCCTGCTTTAAGACCAATATAAACATAGTAGGACTAATTTGGTATGCAGGAAAACAAACATCAATAAAGATTTTGATACACAGAATAATATAGAAATGACAACATATTTTTGACTCTGTACAAAGACATGCATTCATCTGTAGATGATTACATTTCTATCTGTGGCAGAATGGTAGCGTGGGGCATATGAATCTCACCTTCAGAAGATATTCTTTCGTTCTACAAAAAAACCCCGGCAAGCACAGGAAACTTCAATCAATGTCTTATATTCAAAAACTATGACACTGTCAAACTGGTGTCATTAAAGCTAACTAACCATATTAAACGAATATTAAAATATAGGTTTCTTTGCATAACATAATGAGTAAAACTGCTTTTAAGTTTTTCCCTGTGCTTTGAGGTGTAGGTGGCATTTTCATTCCAAAACTTTGAAGTCAGAACAAAATGTACAGGTAGAGGGTACTAGATCAAATAATAATCAACTTCAAAAAGCATTTTGGCTGTTAGATGTCCCAAGGCTAATTTCCTCTAGACATTTTAAATGTAAATGTCTAAACTCATTTAAAAATTGTAAATTGGTCTAGGTTCAATCAAAAACCATCCTGACACAGAACAGGGAGACTGGGCTAATTGTCATTTGTTTGTCAAATGAATTCCATTTGGAAAGCAATGAAACCTCCAAGCTAATTCTTTTAAGGTGAGCTGGTAGTTGTATTATCAGTTAAATGCAGTAAAATGGATAATCACATGATGATAATGAAAACTGAACCTATGTTAGCACTCAGGCTTAGTCTGCCACAGGGCATATAGTGATGGAACTTAAGTACTGTAATGTTCCATTGGGCACAATGGCACCAAGTCTGCTCTTTAGCCTTACAGACACTTTCTTTGCATTTTAAAAAACTTTATCAAAGCACCGTGGCAATGTAGAAAATGTCAAAGTGAAATGCACTGTAGGCAAATTGAGATTTCATTAAGTTTAAATTTATTGCTTTTGACTGATGTATTACCATGCTTGTTAAGAACCAGTAATTTGGAATATCTGCCTGCCTGGTAAAATAGCTTTGTCTCCTTGCGTAATACTTTATATGGACTTTGAAAGACCACAGTAATTCAAAAAAAGTGTGGGTTATTTTATTTTTCTAAAGAACAATTTCAAATATTTTAAGGTCCCTCACCTAGTGGATCAATAGACTTATGCATGGGTCCCAAGTGTGTTGGTGGTGCACTCGGTAGAAAATTACAGCACTAATATGTTATTTTTTTGCCTTGGTATAACATTGCACTCGCTGACAACAGAACCTTGGGAAGTGCTTAACAATTCTACTTGTTCTGCCGCTCTCTGAACATTTATATTGGAAATAAATGAAAGTGTTTGTGAGAGATAAGGAATCCAACAAACTGGTGGTAGACTGTGTGCAGATACATACTTTTTTATATAAATATATATACAGACACATAAATTGTGTGTATACGTGAGTTTGTGCATAGGTATATAAACAGACAAAGCAGAGATACAGCTGTATCTGTATCACAGCAGAACACGTACAGGTATTCTCTTCGTTGCACAGTATATATGTTGTTTAGTTTGCAGGCTTCAGCTATGGCAAAAGCTACTTTTGAGATGTTGACATAAAATCTCTTAATGCACTCTGGTGCTTTTCTCACCTTCAGGAAAGGATTGAATCAATAGTGTAGGACTAGCACAATTTCTGACTGATGAGGAAGGTTAGGCCTTCAGGAACAGATTACTGCCCTTGGAGAGAGACCTGGATTGAATTTACTATATTCCAGATATATTTATTTACACTAGGTGCCAGCATTTTATGGCAGAAGTGACAAAGTTTGTGAAACCCAGGAATGCATTATCATGTTATCTGGTATCTTAGATGGACAGTCAATATGAACAGACTGTAGACACACCTGTCCCAGTATCCAGTTCACCCAGTAATGAAATGGAAACAATAAAAGTCTTTGAACAAACAACAGACATTTGAGTCTTTGGGTTTAAACAAGAGGATTGTAGAATTCAAATGGGTTTCCCCTAGTGCTGCCAAGGTAGCCATATCTGTATTGGTGCCAACGCCGACAGTCACACAACAAAGCTCGACTTGTGTCTGCCCATGTGCTTTCATCCCACAGAGTATGGAGATATGTACTTCTTCCTGGGGGGGGGAAGCAGGGGGGGAAGAAGAGAGTTTTAATTTATACCTATTTTCCCTACACTTTCAATAAAACTTCCAGTTGAAAACCGAGGAGAAAGTGATGTGTGGGATTCTGTGAATTTAAACTGCATTTTGTTTTTACCATTTAAAATTAACATTCTGAAGATTAGGGCAGTCTGTGTGAATTAACTGAATTAAGACTCAATCACCTGTCACTGGAAAAACTTATTTGTCTCCTCATAGGGAAACAACCTGCTTCCCTCCACTCCAGTATTCAGATTCTCTCAAACACTCCCTGCCTGTAGCTGCAGATTTACCAAAGCAGGACACGGCTGCATCTGCAGCACCACAGCCCGAATTCACCTCAGAGAGATTTTCAGCAGGGGCACTCACCCCTCTTTCCAGTGGAACCTCCAAAAGCTTCCTTCTTGTGCTTCTCCAGGGGACAGTTTGCCAAGCGGGTCACACAAGAGGGTCTTCTGTCACCAGCGGTGTCCAGCCTGAGCAGGGGGCTCCCAGACCTAGAAGAGATCCACGTGCACTACAAAGTCCCGAGAGAAAAGGGATCCCACCAAAGGTGGGTGCAAATCTCAAGCCCTACTTAAAAGTAAAGGCTTTCTAGTTTTGTTTTTGCACATTGTACAGAGGCTACACCAACTCTCAATAAGAAGGGTACAGAGTCAAAGTAGAAGCTAAGGTAAAGCTTTTTATTTGATAAAACATCTGTTTTTTTGCTTTAAGACACATATGTGCAGCTCCCTTTGAAGTCCAGAAGAGCTATACAAGTCTACACTTGAGGGCAGAATTTGGCCCAATGTGATAACACAGGAGCTTGTAATCTGAAAAAGGAGTGTATTTATTACATTTTAAAGAATTTGTGGGTTAACTCAAATTAGCCAGGAAGGACTAACGCCCTGAATAATTCTCCCTCTCAACACACACTTCAGAACACGGTAAGAATTACAACTAAACCCCACCTTCCTGCTTTCTTTTAAGGCATTGGACAAAATTTGCATTTTGGAGTAAGCCACTAGCTGGAGCTAAAGACCTGTAGAGCAAATTCAAAGGAAAAAAGAAAGGAAGGGGGGAAATCCACAAGCCTGAGGAGAAATCCAGACTTCTGAAGGCAGGCCTGGAACAGGGTTTTGATTGAGTTGTGGATACTGTCACAGGCTGTCATCTGTTACAAGGACAGAAAGACCAGCCTAAAAAATGAAATGTATGCTTGAGTTGATGGCTAGCTGAACTAAACTGGAGCAAAGTCTGATATTTAACAGCAGAATGAATCAAAACTAACATATTGAAAAGAGCTTTTTAAAAGCACCCAAAGGTGTAGTGAAACAATGAAAGAGAGGAAAAGCTGAGATACTAAAGAAGTAATTAAAGGCAGAAATTAATTGTTAGGTAGTGTTTGGAATTGAAAGGGAATCACTTAGAAATACAGAAAGCACCTAACAAACCCTCTGACACATTTACTTTTAATTACTGATACTGCAAAGGCTCTTCAATATGCAGTTTAAACGTCACCTGGGAAGATGCTTTCATGCGAGCAAAAGAAAAGATACCTTTTTGTAGATAAAGATCAATTTATCTGTGGCAATCAGATACAATATATCAGGTGGGAACTGAGCACTCCCTGGTTTTGAAGGGTCAAAGTAAAACAGAGAAACACAAAGAATGTTCTGCACGTTCTCCTAGTTCAGTGGCACATACACAGGATTTGATCTTCCCATGTAACGCGTGGCACTGAGATGTCTTTGGTGAAAATGACAATCACTCTGAACCATACAGCTGCAAGCAAAATGTATCGCAGTCTTTCAAAACTTTTCCAAACATTACCAAATAAATTCCTAATGTGCCAAAGAGGATGAAAAGGGCAAGCTTTCCCTGTAGGCTTCCACAGAGGAAAAACAGGAGTAAAACGCTACTAGGGAGTCAGTAAACATTTCTAAAGTTTCTATTTGTGCCTTTTGTACACTCAGTTGCAGCCGATACTGAGGCTGGCAAGCAGGGCTTTACATCTAGGGTAAGCACGTATACGCATAAGTTGAATGCTTCCACAAGGGTTACACATGTCATGCTAATAACATGCTTCTCTTGCCATGATTCAACAAAACACTAAAATATGAAAGCAGATTTAAATACTTGCTTCAAAGCTGTCCTGGAGTTGGCTGATAACTGCTTGTTAGTCTCAAGCCAGTTATTGAAAGTATGGCTTAGTTAGTATGTGGAAGCATTTGTGTGCTACAGTAAACTTAGCTTCCGGAGGGTCACATACGTGTCACAGAAATGGCCGTGTTAATTTCCCCATCATGATTATTTTCCTAATTGAAATAAAACCTGTTCTTTGGCCAACTGGTATTTACTGGATTCCTAGACCCAGTTTGCACAGGCAGCATCCACATCAGCAGCGAACGCAGCTCCCAGCTTTCAGCAGGTGCTAGTAAGTCATTCTGCTCTCTGAGCAGTGGCGGCACGTTGTTTTGAACCAGCCATGTATGACTAGCTATTGTCATCCATCTGCTTTAAGGGATCAGTTTTGTTGCTGTCCCACCATAGAACTGACCTCAATAGTTTTTCTCTGTGTGCGATCCAGCCAGAGACAACTCTCAGCTTTCCTGGGGATATATTTTATACGACATTCTCCTAAGGTTATTCTGAAATTCTTAGTAGTAGATTGTTTTTTCCTTTTCTCCAAGGATAATTAAAAAAATCCCCAAAGCTGCAAAAGCACACCTTGAAATTAATGATCTTGGTGGGTTTTACGTACACAAGTATACCATACCTATTTATTTCAGACACTGCATTCATAATATCTAATTATATTGAATGTGACATATTCTTTTAATAAATTTAATACGCAATTTAATAATTTTTTAATATATGCTCTGTCTTGATTCACAGCACTAACTCCATTAAGCACAGATAGCTACTATACCTTGAACTGGACCTTTCGTTTCACTCTTTAAATTTAAACAGAGCTGCTTTCACATGTGAACATGAGACTTTCTTTCTTTCCTGACTCAGGATAGGAATTTTTTTTTAAAAGCAACTTCCACTCAACTACTTTCCTAAACCAATAGCCTGCAGACATTGTAAACAACTACATTTTCTCAACAATACCACAATTCTGACCATTTATCCTTTTCTTTGAATTGTACAAAAAACGTTTGAGTCAACCCCACCTTCAGAACTCATTTACAGCACTATGCCAAGTGTATTTACATGCTGCTCCATAGGATCCAGAGAGAAATTGCATTGTTTCACTGCTCTAGGCAGCATTGCAAATGAAGCTTTTATATTGGTACTTAATGATTCAGAAAAGTTTCTTTCTGGGTCACTTTGTGGTGTCTGTCATTAAGTTCTGAAAATCAAGATAGAGTAAGACATAAGAAACATAAAGAACTCTGTGCGTACTTATGTGTGTTCTACTTGGACGAGTATTTGAAAAATTCAGCCAGGAAAAAGTACAATATTCTTGAAGTAATGACTGCCTTTATTCTATTGCACACACACTTTAAAAAGTCCTGTATTAGCCAGAATTTAGAATGGAGCAGGGCAGACTCAGGCTTACCTGAGGCCAAAACCTTCTCTAGTAATGAGATTTAAAGAGCTGAGCTGCAAGCTGAGAAATTTATAAAGCAGGTAAGCTGAGAGGAAGGAGCCTTGCCTGCAAGACCAAGGAAAACATACGGTGACTCCATTTCCCTATGCCACCCTATGCACCCTTGCGTGAATTCTGAGTCCATGGGCAGTCATGGTATACCTGATCCTAACTATCTTGTATATTACCCTATATACTTTCCTGGAAAGGAGAGGTACAATTCTTTTAAGCTCTCCCCTTGTGAATCTTGTCACACCAATACCACAGCCTCGGGACTCTTTGGAGTATGGATGGGAGATGACACAACAGAAGAAGAGAGTTGTGCTGCACAGAAAAGCAGCATATCATGCAAGAAAAGCAGGTCAGGAGCAAACCCGTAAGCATGATGTTTGTTTTGGAGTGGAGAAGCAGCAGAGGATTCAAAGGCATTAGGCACAGCATGTAAACGAACACTGAGGGCTGACTGGCCAGGGAGTGCCTCTCGGTAATACGGTATTGCGTGTATCCGTAAGAAATCGCACCTATCGTACAAAGACATTTGAGTCATTTACATAGCCTCATCAGCAGTGCGAAATGGCTCCTTGTGGAGTCAGACATTTGGAAACAGATAAAGCCCGTAAAGAATGCTTCTTTTCTCCCTAAGAGATTAATGTAGATGTGAATACATTAGTGCTGTTTAAGGGAGAGTATTCTCTTTGACAGATAACTGGGATTGGGAATATTAGATTACCAAATAATGGACCTTTTAAATTCTGTCATCATTACTTATCAGGTACATTAGTTTAAAACCTGCAATTTTGAACTTAGCATTATTGAGCTTTTGAAAGATTAAATTACTGGGCTTTTGTTTGTGAATGGCTCTGTGAAATTTCCTGAAAAGGATAGTCCTCGTCCTTCATTGTGTGAATGTGAATGCCAAATAACATACTTTATTGATATTTACAGACATACAAATGATAGGACTAATGCACCTTAATGTCTGTCTCCCTGAGTGAAAAGGCAGAGCGTTGTTAGATAATATGGTGCACTGTATCGCTTTTGTTAACCTGTTTGGAAGAGTTAGTCTTTATCCCCCCCCTTCCCTTCCTGAAAACCTTATTCTCACAAGTAGCTTCTCATAGGCAGGCCTGCAGTACAGGCTTACTTCTAAGGGTTGCTTTCTTACTTCTAAGGGTTGCTTTCTTTTACTCCTTAGGTAGATCAAAAAATACATAACTTCAAGTTACAGAGACAGCTTGGATGTATAGGTTGGCAAGAGAGCCATCCATGTCCAATACATTAAAAAATTAGCTATTTATAAGCATACCCACAGCTGCATTAGATAGGGAGGATGAAGCCCCACGTTCATTAGATGATCAGTCTCAGTCAAGAGTTTAGGAACAAAATATGTTGCTGTGCTGTTAAGTCTCCCAGCTGCCTGCTAAGCATTTTTCTCAGTGGCTTCAGCAACAGGGCGATTCTGCAAGATCTGTTCTAACAGCCATCTCAGGGTACTTGACCACTGTAATGATATAGGTACCATCCATACCTGGACATGGCAATCTGACCGTCTTCCTCTTCCTCATACTGAATTGTGAGACTGAGTCTTCAAGGCAGGATTCTCAAAGCTGAATAAGGAAGTTAATCTCACAAATCCCTTAGACATATAATGTAAATTGGGCATTTTCCTTATACCAACACCTTTGAAAACTCCCACTGAGTTTCTCAAAGTTGTTTGGTGAGAGCAAGACTTTTTATTTTTTCAAACTTTTCCAACTTTTTAAGAAGTCAATAGAGTAGTGAGCCAACAAATATGAAGAATGATAAGCTACAGCCATGAAATGCAAAAGGAACATGTTTGTGAGAATATATGTTTGTTTAATGAGGTAGGTACAAATTATGCTCATAAAACAAAATCAGAGAAAAAGCAAAGATATACTCTAAATATCCCTGACTCTCCATTAGACCCCAAATGTAGGTACCGCCTATGCCTAAACAACTGAAAACACTTGGAAACAGTTTAAAATATATTTTGTTTTGGTTGTTCAGTTTTTATGTTTTTTTTTTTTTTTTAATTACCATGGTTTTTCTTGCCTCTGAGATAAAACCTGTTATATTTGGGAGCCAGACTTCAAATAGATGAATGTTCTGTATTTGTTAAAAGAAAGAAAATTATTTAAAAACCAAAGTCTCTTCTTCTGAATGATGCTTTCTTCCCTCTTCCCCCACAAATGAAGTTTACTTTCAATTCAGATGCATAAAACTGGACATCTATTCAACATATCAGTTCAGCTAACAGTGAGGAGCATACTCTAGCTACAATATTCATGAATTGCTTATCAGGCCAAGCTTAAAAGCCTTCCAAACTGTTATATGTTCTTAGGTGTCTTTGACACAGAGAGAAGCTTCATTGTTACACTTGGATACTTGTAAGACTTGCAAAGTGTCACACAATCATCAAAAAAAGCAATCGGGTTACTCATAAAAAATGAGTTTCATTCTCTCCTTAAAATGCTATTACTCTTGTTAGCATTCATTGAGAGAAGGAAAGATCAAAATAATGTACTTGCACTTATTTTTAATTTAGAGAAATTATGTTGAATTTCACCTAAATTGCTCCAAGTATAATTTGAGTCATATAAAAAAGACATTCTTTTCTACAGATTTAAACTGCATTAGCTATTTATGGGGCTCCTAAATCCTTGACTGTACATCATTCTGTATTGGTACATTTTAATAGATATTAAACACGTGCAAAGGGAAAAATAATCAAGCCAAAATGAGTATACTGATTTATCGGCCCCAAATTAACAAAGCTATTGATAAGAACACTAGGTTATGAGGTTGGAGACATGACTGCATCACCTTTCTGTATGACATAAGGGTTATGGGTGCTTTAACAGATTTGTGCAAAATGAAATGAGTCGATATGGCTCATTTCAGCCAAGGTTAACATCTACTTTCGTATTTGGGGAGCAATGTGACTCGGAGACCCACAAATGCTTTTTATTGCCTTTACAAGCTCTTTTCATTATGCTAAAAGCTCATTACCATTTTAATTTCTACATCACAATTCTCATTAATTGCTACTAAAAAAAAGGCTTAAGGTTTGAGCTTTGTGTAGAGCTAGAGAGCTTGCATGAGCATCAAGACGGGTTCTTTCCACAGAGTATGGGAAAGTACTCAGTGGCTCAGCTGATTAGGATACTGGACTATACAGAACCCCAAGATAAGGGTGACAAAACTGCTTCCTCTCTAAGCAGCTGTTCATGAGGGTTTTTGCACCTTCCTCTAAAGACACAGTTAGAAATGGATCCTAAGATCCACCACAAGATCATAAGATCAGTTAGCTGAAACCAGTTTTCTCTGGTATCCTCCTTAGAGGGATAAGGTCTCAGTCCCACTGGTGGTGAATGTCTTCAACTTACAAGCAAGCAGAACTGTTTGAAATGAAACCTCTTCTATTCCAGATGAATGGGAAAATATGCAAACTCCTCAACGTGGGCTTATTTGAACTTAAGAAACCTGTTTAAAGAACACATGCTAGTAAGCATCCTACTTCTACCATCCCAGAACAGTTTTTTAAGCATTTCAAGCAATATTCTGTTGACATGTACAATGCCACAAACACCCAGTACCGTTTACACAGGCTAAAAGACAAGATCATCTCCTACCCAATGGAATTTCACAATACTCCAGTGAAAACAATGTGAAAGTAAGGAAAGCCAGCTTTTCATTGCTGTCCCTCCTTCAACCTCCTCCTCTTTCACTCCTACAAGTCTTTACATACAGAACTGATAAAATGAAGTCTTTAACCTGAGATCAGCTGCACATTGGCTTTGCAATGCCCAGCAGTAAAAGCCTTTGGCTACAGCCAGAATGTGTTATGTTGCATGGTGGGCACCTCATATGAACAATACTGATACTATAGCTACGTGTAAGGCACTAGCAATGTTATTTATGTCTATCAATAAAGAGTCTTTCAGATAATGAATGACAAATGTGCTTTAGTTTAGGACACAGAATAGAAAGATTATATACTAATAGCAACAGCGAGGAAAGAAACATGATAGGCAGGGACAAAGAAGAGTAAACAAGAGAGACAGAATTTGAAAATGGCAAAGAATGCAAGCAAATATTTGTGCAGGCTAGCTAATGTCAACTTACCTCTGCAGTGCCTGGGGCGTGTGGCCCCTTAAGAAGGACCCTAAGCCCCCTCCTGTCTGTCTCTCAAGGGGAACAGGCTTAGCCAGCTAGAAAATGGCCTAGCACTTTGGGGAAGAGGAGATATTTCTCAGAAATGCGGTTAGAGTGGAGTCCTCAAAGAGACACGAGGCACTTCAGATTGTTAAATACAAAAACTTAAATGCATAGCTGCTAGGGTGCTACACCAGCCAGAAGCCTCTGCGATGAATTTTGCGGGAGCAGAAATGTTGATACACTTTCCCTGAAGTGTTTGTAGTTTGTTCGATGTAGAACTAAAATTCAGCCAAACAGAAATATCCCACTTGAAACAATAAAGTTCATATAAGTTCAGGCCTCAAATGCCTGCATTTAAAGCTCAGGTAAATGTGAAGGCAAAAATGGAGCAAACGTTATTGGAAGACAAGATGCAAATTACAGAGTCTAATCTCTCTGCAGTGATCGGCACACTCACTTTATCTGGTTTCCATCTGTCATCTGAGCTTCAAGTTTACAGGCAATGTACTGTCTGTCCTGAAATCTACATCGGCGATGAGGCATTCAGTTTTCTGTAGTGGAGAGTCTCCTCCACAGAGATAACCAGTCTTTTTATTTGGGGAAAAAGCTAAGGGAATTTATTCACAAACATACTGGAAAACTGACAGCTTTTCTGTCTGTCTGCGCTTTTCAAAAAATATCACATTTGCAAAGTTTTCTCCTAGAATGGTCTGGGAATACAATTTCCAAGTTCAGAAAAAATGTTTTCGACAAAACAGAGTTTGTTTCAGATGATGGTGAAAAGAGTGCTGTGAATGGACCTCCATTAGATCAACAATATTTTCCAACCAGTTTTCCTGTAAGTTTTTTTCCTGGTAGCTCATAAAACTCACTTTTAAAGAGTCTACTGTATTGTTAAATAAAAAAATTAAAAGCATAGCTGCTATGGTGCTGTGCTAGACAGAATTCTCTGTGGTGAATTTTGAGGGAGCAGGAATGTTGACATTTCTGAGTACTGAGCACTGTTCATATAGTGAATTTCAAAGGCTTTTCCTCATTTTACATGGGATTTAATTTCAACACAAAAATTGTTCTATGCTTGCAAAAAGCACAAGGAGTAGCAAATCTGGAACCAGTCAGTACATGACATGAGACACAAAGACATAAACCCGTGCTGCCTACACTGTGGATTTCTACCTAACTGTGGATTTCTACCTACCCAATCAGGCATTTCTACCTAACTTCACCTACCGGGTCATCCCATAGACAGGGGAAAGGCAGAAGTGTTTAAAATCAAACCTATTTAACCCCTAAAATCAATTCTCTGTGGAATCCATGTTGGCTTTGTGATTGTAAGGTAAGAAAAGCCATAGCCGACTTGGCTATTAGCTCTAACATAAAAAAGATGAATTTATACATCCGTAAAATGTGCGAACCTTTTTATTTGTGCTTATATACGTTTGCAAAAAGAAACAATCACTTCTGAAACACAACCCCTCTGTGAGCAGGCCCCTGATGACAAATCTGAACCACCTCTAAATAAATCTGCTGCTGCTTTTTGTCCACTTATTGAACTGCTTTAAAAAAAAAAAGTAAAAAACCAAAGTGCCAAAAACTTGAATAAAACAGATTAAAACTCATAACCCCTTTGTGCAACAGGTGTTAAATCTAGATGCAATGTGCATTATGTTACCACCTGTGCTCATCTTATTCTGGCCAAAACAATATCCTCTGCAGGTGTGCAGGAGAAGTAGGAATGTAACAGTCTTTAGAGCAAGGGGAAATAGTGGCAGCTTTGGCTGAGTCTTTCACATCAAGTCTGCAGTCAAAGAACACTTAGCTGCATGCCAGAGGATGACCAGGTCTGTATGGAGAAGTATCTGGGAACCACATGCAGGCATGAACACTGAGAAATACCTTTTGCTAGCTAGATTTCTCTATGTACTGCTGCTGATCCATCTGGAAATGATGGCACATGCCAGCTGCAATATTTCCTGGGATTAATAAAAGGATCAATTAGACAAACAGAGTCTTTCATATTTATCATATTCATCATATTTATGAGCTGATTCTGACATTTCTTTTTATTTTCACTTTTTTCCTTTCTGCTTCAGCAGTGGCTGAAGAATGCTGATGAGATACTAATTACAGTAATTCAACCCTTAGCTGCTCCCAGTGGGTAAAGTTCAAACCCAAATGAGAGGGGTTTGGACAGAGAAGTAATAAATTTCACTGGTGATCCTGGTTTCTTAGCTTCTGTGGAGCACCAGGTCCATCAGGAAAGTGCTCCTTGCTCCATGAATACATAGTATTCCTTCTTCATCAGTCCAATGTTCATTAAAACTATGAGTGAGACCCTGGAAGACTTTTCTTAAACCTGCTGCATTATTTCCTGTATAGGGAACATGCCATTTATATGCCTCTCATTCAGCTGAGACACGTTCTCAGCAACACTTCTCCACAGTGACCTGCATAACTTCTCCACAGCTATTTGGAAGGTAGGGCATCCAAGTCAGGGGGAGAGATATACTTGGAGCATTTGCAAGACTTTGTTATTCAAAACACAGTTTGAAAATGGCTGTAGGAATTTAATTAGAAACTTCCATTAGGAGATTAGATGACTAGAACAAAGAAAACCAGTGAAAAGGCTTCTTATTAAAACCAGTAGCACTGCAGAGTATTGATAATATAACAAAGGAATGAGTGGATATGCATAGCAAATTATTAAAGGTTACAGATAAATGTCCAAAAGTTGCTTAGTTTCTGGTTATCCCAGTATATACAGAAGCCACTGAGACAAGATGACACAGTCCCTGCCCCTGCAGAATAGAATGGCTGAGGACAGCCAGACGTATTAGAGTGCAAAGCTCAGCAGCGCTGTGCATCCGTTGTTTGCATCTTTTCAGCCCTAGTGCATAAATGAAGCATGAACAAACCCATACAAGTCCACAGGTTGCAGCACGGATTCTAGCCACAAAGATTAGTAAATGTAAACTCTTCTGATAAATAATCACGCCTGGAAAAGGACTGGAGCAAGAAGAGTTTCAGGGTTCTGTGACACTGCAGAATCCCTAAATATCCTCACTGGGCAATGTCAGCTCAGGTGAGCCTAAGTCTTAGGAAATTCTGTCCAGAAAACAGTCTTGATGGAGTCAGCAACTTTCACAGAGAATCGAAAAATCAATGATTTAAGATCAAACTTGGACACAATTTGAGTAAGTTCACCTTCCTGGAAATCAGATGAGCTGTTGCCACTTGTGGTCAGATCTTAGTATCTACTTACTCAAAACAGTGCTACTGTTTCCATCCAAGACTGGTCCATATTCACAGCAGCCATCAACCCCAACTTCTTGTGGTTCTGCCCTTTACAAAAATCTGACCAGTGCCTACTTTTATAGTTTATACAACTAGGACTCCAGTCTTATTTGAATCATTCTTTCTGATACAGTCTGGCCCACTTTTGAATCTACACTTCAATTTTTCAAGACTCAGCCAAGAGCAGTCAATGGGTTTGTAGTATGTATGGGACAAATAACTGAGGCACAAAGTATCTTTCTTTTCAAAACAAAAATGGTAGACTTGCCCAACCATCAAGTGTAAGAGTGTTGGTTATGTCTATACAACATTGCAATATTGAGCTAGCCCAGGGCGAATTAGCCAGCAAAGCACTGTGTTGACGTAGGTATGTTGCTGCTAGTATCTGAGTTAGGTCATGCAGACTTTGATCAGATATCTTTGCATGATACTTCAGAAAATATAGAATGATTAATTGTAATTTTTAAAAATGCCTCACTTACCAGGGATATACAGTCCATTTCTATGAATACAGATGAATTTGCAGTCTGTTATTGCTTGAGAAAGACCTCTTAAGTAACCAAGACAAAACCAGTACGTGAGTAGGCATGCACTGCCTACCTCAGCCCTTAGCCTTCTCACAACCAAAGATCCTCCCATCTTTTTCACATTCCAGTGGAGTCCAGTGAGCCAGCACAAACTGCCTTGTGTCTCCTTGCACTGCTGTAACAGGCTGGGGCAGCTGAATAGTCTCACTTTTCAATTCCAGACCCTTCTTAATGAGACTAATGTGACTTCAAACAAAGAGCCAGCTTTACTGGAGATTAATAGATCTACAGTTACCCCAGTATTAGCTATACTGTAAACCAGGTAATACCTACCATCCTGCCAACGTGGAAGCCAAAGTAGTACAGCTGGCAACTGGCAATGGCAACAGTTTGACAACTTTTGTCTACAGAAAGGGAAGTAAACCAATAAATTAGCACACAAAGATTTACAGAGACAAGTTTCCTCTTTGTTAATACAAGACAGCATTTTAATGGTTACCAGTTACTAAAAGGTTAATAAATTTGAATATTTCCAAGAAAAAGTAAGGGTATTACAAGATTAATAGATAGCTAGATGGATGACTGTAAAATACTAGAAAATTGCTGATTGCTTTGCTAAAGGGCAGAGGCAAATTACAATCATTGTCTTTTGTTCTTGTGAACCCAAGGCATTTTTTTTTTTTTTGTAGTCATTTTAAAATGAACCATACAAGAAACTGTGATGTCCCAGGAAAAAGTGAATATAACCCAGGACATTTAAATGGGTCATGAAACCATCCTTAAGCAATACTGAAAGACCCCAATATATTTGTCCATTTCACAGGCTTCACACAGCCTGAAAAAGGCTGGAAAACCTGTGTCTTTTTAACAATACTACAGTATCTTAAGGTCAATGTTATGGTAGCACAAGCTTCCTCCCTTTCATCACAGAAAGAAAATTGTACGGCTACTGCAAGATAAAATCCCATCCAGTTCAGTAGTACAAAAATTAAAAAATCCATTCTTCTACACTCCTTGCTGATGAAACTAGATGGGGTTACCTGCTTAGAAAAGCAAGGAATAAGGAGGAGAAGCATGTAATGGTGGCAGAACAGCTCCAAACCAGACCTTGTTTGGTACTTATAAGTTTCCATAATAATTTTTACTATCCTGCTAAAACAAACAAACCCCCTCAAATCCAAACATCACAACTTCTTCACTTTTTCAAAAGCCTGTGATGGTTCCTAAAAAATTCTTTTGATAATACTGTGACCATTCCTTTCAGAAACTCGGAAGAAGAAACAAACTTTCCCTCTGAAGAAAAATTAAACCATCTCCAGTCTGTGAGGTTGTTACACAGAAAGAGTGCGGTTGCCTTAGCTGGATTCCCATAGTAGCTACAAGCTTCTCATCCTAGCGGCAATCTGGACTAGAATGCCGTTCTATTTTATTACATCCTTGTTTTGTCATGAAGAAGTACAATGATTTCATGCAAGAGTATAATAATTGCTGGGACCACCAACCCATTCTGGCCATGGTTGAGAGCTCCCTTGATCTGCAGCTCAGCAAAAGAAGGCTTGCTTTATCCCGTGGTCTCCTTAAACCCCTGCTCCAGCAGGAGCCTGACAACACTGGGGAGAGCCAGGGCGGCAGCCCGGGAAGGTTCTCCTGGCACCATTCCCGAAGATGACAATCAGGCTGAGAAGGAGCCTGGCAGCCTGGTCCAGAATCAAGGGATCACCCTGGGGACAACTGGGATCTTTGGAAGCCAGCAGCTTTGGGGGCCTCTGGGACCCCTTTCTTCTTTAGGGAAGAGCTCCTTGAACATCCACTCAAAATAACTCTGGTATTCCCCCAGCCACACAGTATCTGCTTTAAACTTATGTTTATATGGTAATATTTAAATTATAAAACACTAGCCTTTCACCTTTAGGTTCCTGACTGGATTCAAACCCTCGTCCTATGGGAAATGAGTTTGGTGGCCTAAGCTGAGTGTTGAGTAGACAAAAGTCCTTATCTCCAAACTCCAAACATAATTCAGCACAACATGGCATGATTGGAAGTCCCTGCTCAGGAAAAGACAAGGAATGAGCTTGTGTCAAAAGTAAATTACCTAAGTAATCAAATCAATACTGAATTCAAAACTGAAATATCAAAATTATCAGGTGGTGCTGCGGCGGCTACAAAATTGCTGTTTAGCACAATGTTTTCCAGCTATATTCAAAATGAGAAATGTCATTTAGAGCAGATAAACTACAAAAAATGAGGTCAAAGCTGCAAAGAAGCATAAGCTGAGAACCTTAATAAATTAAAAAATTTCCTTGAATAGCACCTTATCTCCCTTGGAAGAATCCATACAGTCTGGAACTGTGTATCTTCCTTCCTCCCAAGTATGAGGCAAAGAACGACCATGATCTGCATCTCAGATACCTTTGAAGATGGCTGAGCACGTGGCAGAAATAGCAGAGATGAGTCTTTACGCAAATTTGACAAGTTTAAAATTGGACATTGTACGTTGTCGCAAAATACCTACAGATGAACTAATATCTCTGTAAGTTAAAAGAGATTCAAGAAAATACAGAAAAGTAGAGTTCTCCTTTCAGGTTGGAGGGGATAAAAAGACGTAACAGGCTGTGAACCTCTTCACCTGATGATGAAAAAAGAAAAAAAAACTGGCTCTGACTGAAAAAAAAATTGTTATGTTGTGATCCTTAAACCACCTCCTGGTCAAGTTAATGTGACATTAGATATTCACTTCTTCCCTGCCTGCTTGCTTTATAGTCTCTACCCTTTACTCACAACAAAATGGATGACAGTTTCATTACAGAATGGCATCACTTGTCAAACTTTGAATTACTGATCATAAAAATATCAGTTATTCTTTGAAGGATTGTTTGAGCACTCTTTTTTTTTTTATCAGCATTACTGTTTAGTGCAACGTACACAAGGGGTTGAGGGGGGAAGTGATGGTGGAAAGAAATCAAACCTGGCTGAAGAGCTATGAGTTTGCAATACCCTACCCATACAAACAAGCTTCTATCGCAGTTATAGACAGCAGAAATAAAAGGGAGCTTTTTGGCTCACAGCTATAAAAAAAAAATTATCATAGTGATGAAGTTCCTCAGCCATCAACAGAGCTGTGATAACGCTGTTTGATGATGATTTTCCCATGAATGTTAAACAGCCGCCACTGCGGAGGAAAAGGAGCTTATCTGCACCTAATACTGATCTCTAATTCCTGCCCTTCTTGAACCATCCATTTTCTAACAGCATTAACTGGCAAATTTACATCCCATCTTAATGCTGCTAAAGAGGACAGGAGATGAAGAGTAAATGACAGCAGTGTAATGAGGATGGCTTTTTTCTCCTTTCTCTTTAATGGCTGAAGATTTACACAATTGTCTGTAAGCTTATATAGAGAGCTTACCTGAACCTTTTGCCAGCATGGATTCAACTTACAGGAGCTTTTGTTAACTAAATACACATAAATATTTTTAAGGAGGTTTAATATTGTGACTTCAAAGAAAGCTAAAAGACAGGATGAGAAAAAATATTTTTTAGCATTTTGATTATGGATAAAAATTGCTAATATTTCTTTCTTAAACAGGTACAGTTGTATTTCCAAAATACAAAAATCAGATTTTAACAAAAATTATTTTTCTGTGAAAAAATACTTTTTTTTTATCATGTAGAAGAATCTTTTTTCAGGTTACAGAATTTTAGTGAAGAATTATCTCCAAAACTCAGAAATCAATGGTTATCCAAATACATTATGTAGAGCTATGTTTCACTTGTCACCCACAATATGGATTTGTAGCTGATCATGTAGCTTCCGTCAGAATAGAAGGCACTACACTGCATGGCAGAAAGGAGAGTAAGAATGGAATGTTCTAATATAGGAAACCACAGCAACAATACTTGGCCAGATTCAGTCAAAGCGTTTCTATACATCCAGATGATAATTTCAATGGAAATTAGAACCAGTTCAAGATGTGCTGTTGATATTCAAAAGGCTCTTGGTCTGGCTCGGGCTTTTGCTCAGATACGAAAGACTAAATTTAATTAGCAAGAATTTTTTTTAAGATAGCTTTTTTTTTTCCCAATTCTTAATTTATTTCATATATATTATTTCTCCAGGGTGTGCAAGAAAGGCTGTAGTTGAAAGGAAAACAAAAAATATTGTTTAGAAATGCAAGAGTGGAGGCTTCAACTCCCGCTCCATGAGTATAACCTCTGTCTGAAAGAAATGCAAGACAGGGGACTTGCTGTTTTTCAAAGACTTTTGTTATAATCTATTAAATTTACTCTTCAGAATTTTCAGTGTTTGTTTAATACACATTGCCACTATTTCTACATCAAGCATGCCACAAGTGTTTAATACATACAAGATAAATATGTATCTCTTAATGTATGCGTATCTATGCACACATACACATATGTAAGTAGAATATTTTATCAAATGTATATGACAAACATAAACATCTAGCATAATAAAATATTCAAAAATAATTTTTATTCTTCTTTCAGCAACATTGGTACACACTTCCCCTCCCTTTCTCAATGGGAAAACTGTAAATGTGCTTTGAGAAGAGCTTCTCAGCAGTGTACTGCATGTCTGCCCATACACCTATCATTGCTCATCTAATGAAGGTTCAAGAGCCCTGAACCATTGCTGTTTTAGAAATGAGAAAAGACAGCAGTCCCAGGCCAACTACTATCACTATGCTGACCGTGGCGACATATGTTCCTGGAAGCACACGTATCTCAGAATACAAACTTTCTTTATGCTTAAGATAATATTTGGCATTTATATTTTGAGGACACTAGGACATGCTGTAGGTAGAACCCAAGACATCCAACACACAATGTACAGGATGGATTACTGAATGATATACTTTGCCATTAGGTATAAATGGAAATTTGGGTGGCTGTCTTCTGTTCCTCTACATTAATCTCTTGGTTCTAAGAGGCTGATAAAATAAAGTAAGAAAATTTGTAATCTGTCATTACTGTCCAAAACAATGTAAACACTTTGTGCTTCAATTCAATCTAGTCAGCCCTCAACCCCAGCAAACTGGCCATAACTTTCTTCTAACCTCTTAAAGACACCTTAATTACTTGCTATAACTAGATCTCAGAGAGTGAAATAAAAGGAATACATGCCCAGAATAAATAACAAGTTCATCTGAGTGCTTCTGTTTATTGATCAATTCTGACCACAAAACAGATTTTTTTGAAAATTATAACCAGTTTTAAGTAGTATTTTGCCATGATCCAACACTATGTAAATTCCAAAATCACTAATGAAGTTGTCACATAGAAGTCTCCACAGAAGAAACAGAGAAGCCTGCATTTTGTGATGTATAGATCAAACCAATTTCAGAGACTGGGAAGGTCTGTATAATCCTGGTTTGGTTTTGATTTTCCTTTGAGCGTCATCCAAGCCTTCACTACAGTTGGATTTTTGGCAGACAGAAGAGTCCTGTCACAGACTAGTTTGCCTCTTCCAAACAGGTCCCAAATTGAATCACTTTGCCCACCTTTCAGATCTGAAATAACCACATGCTTATTAATCCAGCTCTCTGCATGACATATTAGCAGTCTCCAATCTAGCTTTCCTGGCAGCCCATCCTCCTACATTGCATGCAACTTCCTGAAAGAACAAGGACACAAAGGAAGAGGCCGGAGCTCAGAAGAAACCAAGCATCTTAATACACAGCAGGACATAGATGTAGAGGACACTGGAAAAGAATCTAGGAAAAACAACTGACATTCATGTCTCACTATCTCTCCAGGGCTGTAATCCTGAAAGTATCTCATTACAGCTAGGTGAGAATTTTTTACAAAATGCTATCTCCAGGAAAAAAAGTGCTCTTTTCATGAGAATCAAAACATTATCATTTTCTTATAAAAATAGAATTAAATATATCCATCAGGCGGAAACTCCCTTTTAAATAATTGAAGACGTTTAGGGTTTGTTTTTTGTTTTGTTTTTTTTTTAAATGAAATTGAAATTGATGCATTTAAAACATCTGAATTACACTTCCCATGAATTACTGCAGTATATTATGAAGGAAAACACAGTTCAGTGTTAAACTACGCCATCAAAAACATCTGTTTGGTCTAACAAACTAAAATGAAATATTTAAATAATTTTAATTGTTTATATAACTACCTATTACACTGAAAAATCAGTCTGATATAATGAATCTAGAAACATCAAAACTTCGGCACAGTAGATATTTCTGGTTTTAGCCAATTCTTCCATATGTGCACTCAAACTTAGATCTACATTTAAAATTGGTTTACAGTTGGCTGCATGGCAAGAAGGCAAAAAACAAGGTCAACACGCAGTGTTCCCAACAACCATGCAACGAATACCCAATTTTTATTTTGCTGCCCACCATAAATAAATATAACAGTACAAAAGAAAGAAAACTAGTGAAGCAATAGTAGAGGTCCACCTGCATTGCACACTTGAAATGAGATTAAAAGATGAAATATAATTAAAATATCATCACAAAATTTCATCGTCTCCTCATGTTGCAGCATGTTCCGTCAGAATCGCTGTTGGCAATGCAGCACGCCAAGTGTACCAAAACTGTACCTTACTATAAATGGCAGATTTTTTGTGTGCATATAGCAAACATTTTAGCATAACCGGACATAGTAAAGATGCACCTTCAACTGTACTTCACAAAATATTTTCTCCTGGGCTGCATATTTGGGAAGAGAGGGGACAAGGAAATAATGGAGGAAAAAATACAGACAGAAATTAGGGGTTTATAAAGAAAGTGCAGACACAGCCTTAAAACAAACAAACAAACAAACAAACAAAGCCTTAAATGCCATCCAAATTGCTTGAATACATCATGATGTCCCAGATTCTGTTAACACTAAGCCTTACAAAGAGAGATGGGAAATATGATGTGGCATAACTCTGCATTTAATCAAGGTGAATCCCTCTCTGCTGATTATCAAGTGAGGATAGATTTCCTGCTCCACTCTCTATCCTCATACATGAAGAAAGATACTGTGACCGATAACATCTAAAACCATAATAAGAAAAAGAGATTATGTTAACTGTTGGTTAAGAAGTTTCTTTGTACCAGAGAAACAAACAAATTGAAGGCTTTAAGAATCAAAGGGCAATTTAATGTTGAAGTTCTACACAAACACAAAAGGACTAATAAAGAGCTGCCTCCTCTTGTTGCAGGTAGATCACAGAACTCTCACTGTTTCGAGCATGTCAGCAGTGGCTTCCTACTACCACCACCTTACACCAGCCCTAGGAATACATGGCTAGCTAGCTTTATCTTCAAAACTGGATTATAGGCTGTCTACGCTAGCTTTGTTATTGTACCTGAGAGAAGAAAAAATGCAAGGTGGCTATGCTTCTGGGAAGAAAACATTCAACATACCTGAATATGTGAGGTCTGGTTTTCATATGTGATGTGGCTTTTTGTGCCCCACCACCTATCTGGAATGCTGAGCCAGAGTTCCCTCCCAGACTACAGTGGTACTAGAATGTATAATGGAAATGGATTTTATTTGGCAGAAAAAATAAGCTAAATACAGAAGAACAGTCTGCATCAGAGACCCCTAAATCAGGACCCAGAACAATAAAAATCCCAATATGTTTCACTGAACTGAAAATCACTCCTCACATAGAGGCTGTTCTGGGGAATGTCTGAAGCTATAATATTGCACGCTTGAGAAAGCCAATGACCAACTGGATCCCACTGCAGTAAGAAACGTTTCTGACTACAATGAAGCAAGGAAGTGATTTGCAGGTGAGAGATAACAGTGACCGTCCTGCAGTCCCACAAGACACTGCAAGGACTTTGCAAGATTACCCGGAGCAAAGTGTGCAGTTCATCTCAGGTGATCTCCCTGATCTTTGTCTCTCTTTCTCTCCCACACATTGGCTCACAGATGAGGATGTGGATGTCCAGAAAGTTTAGTACCATCAGCTTTACTGTTTGTCATTCGATACAGCCCTAGTATGCCCTAGAACTCTTCATGATCCCTGTGTGGCCACCCTTACTTCTACGGTGTGTTACGATATATGCCTGGCCTTGATTTGCAAACCAGTATATTAATTTCAGTCAATGTGATTAGGAAATAAAAGAAAAAAGAAGAAAGAGGCAGTCATACCAAGGAGCGACTTTATATCTAACCACTCAATACTGGGCATCCAGACGATCAAATAGATGGAAGCTGTAAGCAGTAAGTACAACAAAAGATAGGAGTAAATATTAACCAGCCTCGGTTAACTTTTTATACACAAAAATTATACTGTTTTGCTTGTAGCTGCAGACTTAGATTCATTTTTGTGAATGTGTCAAATTATGATGCTTATAATGCAGTATTGTGAATTCAGCCTGTGCAAAATATCACCAATGACATTTTTAAGTGGTCCAGTTTGAAAATGTGACCCTTAGAGACTTGATGAATAAAATTAGTCAACTCTGTAACTTTAAAATAGCTCTTTTCTAATTAAAGTGTGATGAAGCTTTCAGCCTATCTAGCTTGGGATGCAGAGTGCACGAGCAAGCCAATTAGAGATAGTAGCAAAAACAAAATGGTGTCACAAAAAGATTTACCACATCAGTCCCTCCAGTAGCTGTACCATTTCTGCTGATAAAGGTGAAACAACAGCTACTGCTGCAGCTAAGGCTGAAGCTAATGTTAAGCTGACAAATCAACTTTTAGAGTCTTGGGAGATTCAGCAGAGCTATCAAGAGGCACAAAGGCTACTAATGCTTATGTCATACTTCTCAACTCTCACATTTTACCCAGGAGACGCCAGATTTTTTTGGCTTAAAAATTTTCTGATTTTTGTATTCTCCTGGGCAAAAAATCAAAGAGGCCCATTAATTCAATGAGAATTTCACATATCTCGCTGCTTGATTTTTTTTCTCCACAAGACTCACGCTGTTTGAGGTTGAGAAGTATGCTCTACTTTGATAATGACACCCTGAAGGATAGCACTGGTAGAAAGATGAACATACAACAAAATCCCAGCTGCTGCTATTCAATGCAAACATTCAGTACATGTCGATGCTTGAATTCAGGTGGAGAGACCACCATATATCATTACATTGCCATTCAGGGAAGCCTACATAATAAGGCACAAAGAACAATTCATCTAGTATTTGAACCTACATAGCACAGAAAAGAGAACAGATTGGTCTGACTCTTGTAAGCAAGCATACAGCTAGTAATAATCTGTCAAACATTTGCACGCCTTGTGGTAATCTGGTTCACCACTTCTTAGAGGACATGATTACATGCTTACTTGAACAAATCTCCCTGGCTGTCTAGTGGTGAGCATTAGTAGAAATGGGAAGAGACAAACAGATATGATGCTACAAAAAGAAAAAGCAATGATTTTTATGACAGCCTTTCCTCATGTTGTTCCAGTCTTTCATATCTCAAAATGCTGTGGGAAAAAATTAAAATTTTTCAAAAACTTAAAGTTCTATACAAAAGCTAAAAGCAAAGCAAGTGTTAGAGGACAGACCAAGCTCTTGCAAGTAAAGTACTTCTCATGTTAGGTTCAAATCATGTTCCAAAAAACCAAGAATACAGCTCCTTTGGGGTTAAAAGCACATGTGTTTGGGCACCTGAGGGCAGAATTACTAGGTATTCTGCATACTGTGTGTTACCAAAACAACCCAGTGTATTCTGTATTTACATTCAATCATACTCCATGTGGCAGAATCTTAGTAGCATAAGATGAGTGGTAAAGATCTAGGAAAAGTATGTAGCTCAGATTTTAAAAATCTATATCCAGCTTCAAACAAATCTGTTGTCCTTTGCTTCAGTTGCAGATAATTTTGTAAAGAAACAATACGTGCCTAATACGTATGTCATTCAGAAATTAAGGTGAGCTATAAAATAGAAATACAGGTGCAAAGTTTCAGGACTCAGTATCCCAATGTAGTTCACCTGTAAAGTTCAGATCTGAAACTGAACTCAAATTGTACGTGTGTGGCTCTTCAAAGCCATAGATTTAATACAAGCTTAGCTGCGACATTATTGTTATGAAGAAATAGTAATTAAAAGACTAAGTTAGCCAGAGGAATTGGGAAAAAATGTAAGGGAAAGCATAATTTTAAGAAGTAGGTAAACACAGACGAATGATGTCTAGTTAATTACATGCAGGAAAATGGAAATCATATGAGTCAGGAGCATGACATTATTGAAGGTAATAACATCCAGTAATATATCATAGATTATATGAGATAAACTGAAGAAGGGTAGACTCTTTACAGGTGCAATCAGAAAAGGTTACAAGTAAGTAACCACCGTATAGTCTACCATCTATGGATGTGATATGAAAACTGGTCTTACTTTAGGAAATAGTATATAGGGATGGTGGTTGAAATCCTGCATAATTACCACTCAGTTTTTCAGAGGAGGAAGAACAAAAGCTGACAGAAGATTTTCTGACTCATTGGATTAGCAATACTTGCAAAACATAGTGAAAACATCTGCATTTGACATAAGATGATGTAATCAGAGTGGAGGAGACCTTTGGAAACAGGTTCCGGACTTGGTGCTGGAAACAGGAACTAGAGGGGGAGAGTTCCTAAACTCTTAAAAACTCAGAAAAAATGATAAATTCCCCAAATTAAGATTTGATTTTCAGCCTGCAAATAACAGAGGAAAGATGTTAGAAGAAATATTACTAAATGTCCAACAGAAATACATTTCCAATTGACCAAGGACATTCTGCCTTTATAATGCTGATACCTGTATTTCTGATTTTGTCTTACCAAAGACGTTTTCCAAAACTGTCAGTTTAAGCAGCACGCGCAAAATACAATCTGTTTTTTCCTGAGGCCAGCATTTTTTTCCGTGCTCTGAAAGCATAGCTCTGATACAAATCTACATCTATGTGTGCCTGCTGCATTAGTGATCATACGCAATGGCCTGTCTGCTGTGCGAGATTATGGGGATACTGCAGGCAGGGGGCAAAGGATCAGCCAGGATGTGTACAAACTTCAAATTGCTGGCTACACCCCTGACTGAAGTCTACATAAATTATGTCCACCACGTTCCCATCATTTATTTCTTTTGTCATTCCTTCAAAGAACTCGGTCGTATTCTGTCTGACAGGATTTATTCTTGGTAAAACCATTGCTGATCTTCTTTTAATAACCCTTTCTCCTATAAATACCCAGTGCTTTCATCCCTAATGATTGATTCTCATATCTTAACTTTCAGCAATATATCTGAGGATAGCTATTGAAAAGCAAGTTTCATCTGCCAAGGCAAGTATAAAGATGAACTCAGGTGGCTCTATGCTTAAATGTCTATGTATCTATTTATCATCTGGCTAAGGTACAAACAGCTCATCATTACAACAACAACCACTGAAGATGAAAATGGTATCCTTCACTCAGACAATTCTAAAGCAGAGATCCAGTGTCTGGAAATACCAGTTTAACTTTTTTGAACATGAAAAGGAAAAAACAACCCTTTATCACAGACATTTTTCTGTCAGAAAACCATTTCCCACCCTCTCCATCAATACATGTCTACTACAGCTAACATATATGTACTAAAAAATGTGACCAGTTTGTTCTAATACAGACTCCCAACTTCTATAGTTTCAAGTTCCAAAATATACTGGTTTACCATATTTGATTGGTGAAATTTTATGACAAAATTGCAGGTAATAATTGAGGCTGTCATATATTCTAGTATTCATATTCAGTTAGTTACTGAGTGTTTTATTTCCTCCTGTTTTAAAACGTAGAGAAAAAAACCATAGTATCTGCTCTTGCTAATACACGTTTGCATGCCTGTGTCCACTCTAGAACTAGCTAATGCAATTCCATGTCAGCATTTTGTAGGTTTTACTATTGCACTGATGAAGAAACTTCAGTTAGTCTGGAACTCAGCTGCTGAAATTTTGACTGACACCATGCATGAAAATCACATTACCCTGGTTGTAAAAAACCTTCTCTGGCTACCTGTAAAGTACAGGATTATGTGTAAAGTCCTAGTTATTAACTTACAAGTCCTTAAATTGACTTGGGTTTGAATACCTCAGAGACATTCTGGAACCATACATCCCCAGTCGTTTTCTTTGGTCTCAGTCAATTGGATTAGTTCTTTTTGGCTGAAGACATTGAGCTACAGGGCATTTTTAGTGTTTGCTCGCTCCTCATGGAATTCATTAACCACGGAGGTCAGACTAGCTGACTCTCTAACATGCTCTAAATCTGAACTTAAGGTATACATTTTCAGATTGCTTATTAGGATGTATAAAAGTTATGATTCTCTCTATTAGGTTTCTATAGTCTTTTCACATATGTACATCTCAGTGAGTGTGAGTATTTCAGAGCTAGAATTAGTCTTGTCTCAGGGTTATTTTCCCCTTATCTACTGCAAGAAAAAAACACTTTGTCTTATTGCAACTTTTCCCGATAACTTTGCAAGGCCCACAGAGAAGAGACTTGGCAGATGGAAATGCAATGCTTAGACAAGACATTCCTATTTTTAAAGCACGTTTGACAACAGGCACAGCAGGCAAAATAGAAAGCAACTCCTTTTTAAGTTTTTGAAGTCTTTCATTCAAATATTACGAGTATTTGCTTTTAAGATATTTATAACTGTCTTCCTTTTTCTCACCAGTACACACCCAAAGAAGCTCCCTTGGTTTTAGCTGGTCTGCACCACAGTAAACGAGCACTGAATTCAGACATTAGATCAAATTAAGCTCTGATCTAAATAATTAATAGGACTAGATCAGATCATGGTTTTACTGTACTAACAAGCATTCTTATGAACCCGTGTGGTGTGATGATACTTACGTTCCACAGTGGTACTGCAGGTGGACATATTCTAAATTATAAAAGCATAACAAACTTAAACGGTTGACTAATGAGATGCACAGTCTCACGCTATTTGATTTGTCCCTCCCCCTGTGTCCTAGGCAAAAGTCTTAACTAGCTATAGAGAGGCTGATGCAATCAAAAGAGGGAGGCATGGATGCATCTAATCCATGAACGTGCTCCCTATATTGGTATATCATATAAAGAACAATTCCCTATCAGCAGTGTATGAATAACTGTGTCTTGAGCTTGCATGCCAACAGTTATGGGTAGATGTCATCACTTTAAAAAATAAAAGCTGTTTCTATAGACATGCAAGACAGATTGGTGAATTTGCCTGGTTTAAATTAGGCTGAGTGGTTCATGATGGTGTAAGGAGGGGAAAGATATTTTAATAAAACCAGCCAAATCAAACCGTCCCTGCCCAATCGACTTTTCACAGAACAGGTTGACAGGGTATTAAAAGCTGTTCCATTGCATTCTGCATGTGAAAAGGGTGCCTAGCATCTAGATTTAATAGAGCCCTAAATAGCTATAGATAATTTATTCTAGTTATAGCTTTAAGTTCTGTTTTTCAGAGAATATGAGTCTTGCAAAAATGGTTTCCATGCAAATCAAAACCAGCTGAAAGCTTGCCAAGGCCAAGATGTAATTTAAGATGGCATTTAAGCTGCTCCGTCTTTTCTGTCTCTAGAGATATCATCATAAAATAAAAGAATTCATCAGGTAATGTTTTCTTCATTATTCAACCGCACAATTCTGAAGTGAAAAAGATAATTAGACATACAGTGCTGTCGACACAGTTTATGAGGAGATTCTGATTAATTAGCTATGGTAAAAGGTTTTTATATAGTCATAATTAATTTATATTTCAAGAAAAAAGGCAAACAGACAGTACACAGATTTTACTATTCCTTTCCTCTGACAGATTTATCAAAGTAATTCTGAAGTTCTGTTGAACCTATTGCACTTCATTGTTACTTTATAAAGCGGGAAACAGACATCTAACAGCACAACTAATATTGACTTTCCTGGGCGTCAGACAGCTTAACACTCTCACACTACTTTGAAAAATGCATTTTTTCTCTGCTGAACCAGCAGATGAAACCACTGTGAACTGCTCACCAAGACACACCTTGGCCTGGAATACATTGAATCAGCAATGCAAAATTTGGATGTAACACACAGGTTGCCTTCTAAGTTCTATCATGCTTCCTTCTACCGAATTGACCTGATTTATAGTAGGACTGAGGTCAAAGGCGATTATTCCATATTTCCTTTACTTTTGCATATTGAATATTAGCTAAAAGTGTTAAGATATATTGTCTTCATATATTGTCATGTTGGCTCTAGACTTGTGCTCACACTCAAATCCAGACTCCCCTAACTGACCTCACAGGCTACGCGTTGATTTATGCTTTGGTTAACACCGGAGCGAGCCAACCAGCACAGCAGGCAAAGAGAAGGATGACGCAAACTCAAGCAAATTCAACTGCATGGAAGAAATGCAACTTGTTCAAACCATATGGGACAGAAAAAGTGAGCCTATACTCAGGCACAGATAACAAAGACGAAGCCACAGAGACTAACTGGTGTATCTTTAGTAAATTACTAGCAGAGATTAATTTAATCCAAATAAGAGAGATGAAAACTTCAGTGACCTTTGAGAAAATCTTTAAACTGCATCACTGTTTTCAGGTATATTAGCCAGAGCACCTATGATATAAAGTTTCATTTTTTCTGAAACAAAGGGCTCTGTGGGCTCCCCAGGGCTCTGTGTTGGGGCCAGTTCGGTTTAATATCTTTATCAATGATCTGGACGAAGGGATTGAGTGCACCCTCAGTAAGTTTGCAGATGACACCAAGTTGGGCGGGAGTGTTGATCTGCTTGAGGGTAGGAAGGCTCTGCAGAGGGACCTGGACAGGCTGGGTCGATGGGCTGAGGTCAATTGTATGAGGTTTAACAAGGCCAAGTGCAAGGTCCTGCACTTGGGCCACAGCAACCCCATGCAATGCTACAGGCTTGGGGAAGAGTGGCTGGAAAGCTGCCTGGTGGAAAAGGACCTGGGGGTGTTGGTTGACAGCTGCCTGAATATGAGCCAGCAGTGTGCCCAGGTGGCCAAGAAAGCCAATGGCATCCTGGCTTGTATCAAAAATAGCGTGGCCAGCAGGACTAGGGCAGTGATCGTGCCCCTGTACTCAGCACTGGTGAGGCCGCACCTCGAATGCTGTATTCAGTTTTGGGCCCCCCACTAAAAGAGAGACATTGAGGGGCTGGAGCGTGTCCAGAGAAGGGCAACGAAGCTGGGGAAGGGTCTGGAGCAAAAGTCTTATGAGGAGCAGCTGAGGGAACTGGGGTTGTTTAGCCTGGAGAAAAGGAGGCTGAGGGGAGACCTTATCGCTCTCTACAACTACCTGAAAGGAGGGTGTAGAGAGGTGGGGGTTGGTCTCTTCTCCCAGGTAACAAGTGATAGGACAAGAGGAAATGGCCTCAAGTTGCGCCAGGGGAGGTTTAGACTGGATATTAGGAAATTTTACTTCACTGAAAAGGTTGTCAAGCATTGCAACAGGCTGCCCAGGGAAGTGGTTGAGTCGCCATCCCTGGAGGTATTTAAAGGACGTTTGGATGAGGTGCTTAGGGACATGGTGTAGTGGTGGTCTTGGCAGTGTTAGGTTTACGGTTGGACTCGATGATCTTAAAGGTCTTTTCCAACCTATACGATTCTGTGATTCTGTTAAATGCATTATGAATTCATGTTTGGATATGAGGCTAAAGGTACAAGCACACATGCAATCACCAGATACTGATCAGGGATTGCTATTCACTTCTTTTAGTCACTTATTCTGAGAGAGACTTAGAGGTAAAGTCTCCTCTTGGGACCTTCATCAACAACCACTGGAGATAGCAGGAGTCTTTCCAATATAATTTGGCTCAGCCCTTTGAATATGTTCAGGTGGCACATCAGCTACGGGCAGAATTAGAAAGACTGCCAAAGAACCTGTTTCTTTTCTTGTTTCAGCAAGAACCTTAGTGATAAAAAGTAGCTTAAAAATCCTAAACTGCAAGATCCCAAGGAATGTCCATTCAATTTCCGGGTAAGCTTATTTGATGCAGTATATTACTTCAGAATGATTTGGAGCTATAAAAAATGTTACAATAGTGAAGATTCTTGAATAAATAATTCTCAATTAAGTGTTAGCACCTAATTATATTAACTTATAGTAATTACTGATTCAATTATGAAATTGAAGATTAACCTGAAAATGCAGACTGGCTAATTTATTTTTATGATAGCTATACACGAATAGCACATGTAGTTGGGCTTCTCTAGGCACAAGCAAGGTAAGGGTTATTTTAACACTCATTTAGGAAGCTAGATTATCGTGCAACACTTGAAGAATATCTGACTAGAATACCTACTGAATTGTGTCTGACACAATGTTGCATTTTATTATTCCATAGTCTTATGTGTCCTGCACAGAAATAAGGGAAGAAATAGACATTCATATTTATCATCTCTGTTTATGGTTTTTATTTTTTTCCAGTTAAAATTTGCATGGGGTGTTTCATGTCAGAATCTGACTTTTATAGTCAGCAAAAGAAGCAAACCTATTTCCTAATACACTTGTGTTTGGATTTTGTCTCAGCAACGGGAAAGTTAGAGGATGCTTTATGGTACAAATTTGGGTAGAGGGGAGAACAGGTTCAACTGTCAGTCCAAATGATTTTAGTTAAGTATTCAGGGAAAGCTTTTGACTATTAAGAACAGGGAGATAGTGGAATAGGTTGTCTGAGTTGGCTGTGAAGCCTCCAACTTTGAAGGTCTTTAAAAGCAGCATAGAAAAGAGTAAGGTGAAGATGACACACCTAAAGCTTCCTTTGGATCAGGGAAGATGGACTAGATGAACTCCTGAAGTTCCTTTCAGACCCCAGATTTTATGAAGGTGTCTAAAATAAGACTTTCGGTGTTTTGATCTCTCATGTAATCTCATGATTATAATATTTCAAAAAGGCAGTAAAATAAAAGAAATTGAAAGAAAATTCTCATTTTAGTATATTTAGCATAGCAGAATAACTCTGCTAACTTTCCATATTGTGTGCGACTACGGAGAGAGTTTTGCCACAGATTTGTACTTTAAAATCACATGACTAAAAAAATAACAGCATGCCTTGGAATCTTAAACAGGTAATTTCTCCCAAGTCAATTTTCAGTGATGATTTACTTATTGTGCTACTTACAATAAATATCATGATTCTCAACTACAAAGATAACAAGCTGTATTTGTGAGCAGTGCATGTCACATATTTAAGAAGTAACAAAGCAGTAAAGATTACTTCACGTGTACAGATTATGTATTATTTGTTAGTGTGTCACTTCCAGTACCCTTTCTTTTCCAAGTGAAAGTATAAAAAACCTGTGATTAGCTATGACACTTTATGTGTTAGCTTTTACCCAGATAAATGTCAGATTTAGATAATCCTGCAGGATCTATGCTTCAAATGCTTAGAAACATGACTCTGGAAGTTTAAGAAAATATATACATACATATTATTAAGATTAGTATACCAAATAGTACAGTCCTGCAATAATAATGTATGGGGCAGGATTGAGTTTAGCAACCATCTCCAAACATTTCCTATGTGAATTAGTAGAAACCAAGTATATGGTAAAGGGGAGTGGATTATTCAGTAAAGATGACTGTTAAATATATCGTTTCTCCCTAATCCATCTCGGTCCTAGCATGTTTTTTAAAATTTCAATCTCAAGTATATTTGTAACTTTCAGGAAGATAAAATATAGTATATATGGCTTCCAAAAGTGACTGCTGTGGATAATTCTTTTTATTCTAATGCATGGGCTTTTGCACAGGTAACACAGTTTTCCTCTACCATTCCTTTTTGTTTATATTTTTCCCATTTTAAATATCAAATATCTATAGCGTGCTCAGACAAATAAGCATCAGTATGAATACCACTGCTGTAAAGGCAAAACATTTTTCTGTTGTAAGAGGAGTTCCTACAACTGATCAACTTTTTTGGCCCGTCATGGGCTAAATATCTGTTAATAGTCTGCAAGCCTTATGAAGTATCATATTTATTAGACACACCGTTCTTGGGAACTGAACCTTGCAGGAAAACTTTGTCATTAATTCTCAGGCATTCAAATCCTTTTCCCAAATTAATTTTGCCTTTGAATTTTGTCTTTTAAGACACAGTCAAAGTCAAGTGCACTATGATACTACCTTAAAGGGAGAATTTATGTCTTGCAGAGCATCTCAGAGATACAAATAGTTTCAAGCGCATACTTACTGAGAGGGCTGCTGTACACCTAGGTCTTACTTCTTTGTCACATACCATGTTGCTATACAAGAAAGTGGAAAATTCCAGGCCCTGGAAATTTGTTTGTTTGACTTGCTTTCCTCATCAGAGTCTCAAACTGGAAAAATATAAAGAATTTAAAGATAATGAAAAAAAAGAAGTTAAATTCTTTGTACAACCTCATTTGAGTTTTGGAGAAAGTCAGATTGTTTGACATTTAAACAGAAACCTGCCATTACCCAACATAACATAAACAAGCTATATAGTTCACTGACCACTTTCATCTCGCTCTTTCCGCTTCACGACTTGTTTACTGCATGTTTCAGTTATTTCCAAGACACACTGGATTGCTCTACATTCTCATAAACACTAAATATTTTAAGAATTCTTTACTATTAAGAGGTTGGTAATTTGAGTGCATGAAAGGACCATAGGAGAGCATTCGAGCTTTCCAATATGAAACGGAATTTGACACTGCATGTGTAGAAAAAGAAGTGTGAACAGCAAGGTTAACCTTGTACTTGAGTCCTACCTTTACCATTGCTGTTAAAATCTATTTCTTGCTGATGCGCAAATGCAAAAATTACACACCTGTCTGCCAACTACCCACAGCTGCATAGATCTTGCTGCTGATCCAACCATCTGCAAAATGCAGCAGCCAGTTAATGAAGAAATCCATAGCTCTCTTAGGAAACAATACTTAATTTGCCAAGCGCTGCCTGCAACTCAAAAGAGGCATCCACTCTCTGGGATTCTTGATTAACAGCACTGGATTCAATTTGGGACCCTAAATGGACAGGCCAGTCAGTTTTAGTATTTCTGAGTTTCATCAAGGGCCTGATACAAACCAGACTGATTTTGATTCATACACCAAAACCGGCTTGAAGAATCAATCTCTCTGATATCTATCCATAAGAAAACAGTGGGCAGCATGGAAAGTGCAAACCTTAAAAAAACCCACCCAGAAATCCACATCAGATAGACTTCTGCTGTGCACACACAGTTTAATATAAAATAGAATAATAGAATTTAATAGAAAATATGCAACTGGGGCTTTCTGACACTTTGAAATATATGTAACTAGATATACTAAGAGTTTAGAGTGGGAACACTAAATTTAGAATTTAGAGTACTCAGCACTGATTTAACTGGGCCCTTATCAAAACATTAATTTCCTCAGCAAAAGAAGAAACAGACCAATGTTGCCCAGTTATGAAGAAAAAAAGGGTGAAGAAAATATACTGGGTACTTACAATACAAATGATTGGCTGTTAAGAGAGAAGGGATGATACAGATGATGTCTCCATCTCTTAAACTATATCCTTCTCTTGGAAACCAGCTCTGTGTAAACTGCAAATAGGCAAAACAACTTTAATGAGAAAAGAATAGGATTCTGTGTATTGTAAGTATCACATCTAATTTTTTAACAACATTCCAAACCCAAAGCTTTTGGAAAATTACTGTTGAAAAACAATGAGATACAATAAAACTATGGTTAAAGTGTGCTAAATTATGATGATCTGCCTGACATTCTCTATGTAGAATTAAGAAGAAACATTTTCCAAAATGCTTGTTGATTTACAACCATTAATTCCTCTTTTATTTAAATTAATAATTTCTCCCGAAGTGTTTATTTCTAATCAAAGGCCAGTTAAGATATTTTTAAAAAATTAAATAGCACCCACTTAACAATGTGTGTTCGGTAGACTCTCTCATCCCCCAGAATATACACACCAGTTACCTTACCTTTTGCATAGACTATGCTATCCCAGAGAATCCCAACGTGCTTTGCAAATATAATTAACAACATGGCATGTCAGCTTCCACTGCTGATATGCAACCGTTATTTCTGAAACTGTCAGCACTTGGCAATACTGTGTAAATGTTTAAAACAAAAGTGAAGAATCGGTTATCTGTCTAGGGGGTAAATATAATCACTTAACTTGGAATTTGATCGGGATTAAGCATTGGGGTTTACAACCCAGCTCTTATTATTGCATTCCCATGGTATCTTGATGGTTAGCATCCTTTAGCTGCATAATGGATGATAATGCTGGATTGGGTGACTGCATCGGAATGAAGGGTGCTACACAATGAATAAGCCTGGGGTTTGTTTTGGTTTTTTATAAGAGAGTTCAAACCTTCTTCTCCAAAATATGCATTTGGAATAGTTAAAAGGAAAACAATTTTGGGGTAGAGGCAGGTAGGCTGGTTGCAGCAACTATAGCATCTAGAAGCTGCTCACACTATGTCCTTTCTGATTTTAGCTTTCAAGGGATTATCAGGCAGCTAGCTACAGGCAGTCCTCTGGGTATCACCTGGCATATTGCTGACATACTGCCTACAGTAAAATGAGTTGACTATTGTAGCTACAGAGACCCAACACACTGGAAGAATCTCAAGCTGGTCACTTTTCAGGCTATCCACATGGCCTGATACCATGGTAGCCCAACAAAGACTATCACAGGATATACTGGCGCTCTTAAACACAGCACAAGGCATTACAGCTAGAATAATGATATTACGGCTCACGAATTTTGTTTTACGAAACAATAAATTGTGTTTACTTTCCCTGGTTATAAAGGAGGATGTGAGAATTCCTGGGTTGTTCCAAAAATGTAAAGCAGGATCAGCAGTAAAAGATGTTGAAGCAGCAGCGTTTCCCTGAGAAGCAGCCAACTTAGAAGTGGAATATGGATTAGTGTCATCAGGAGCAGCAGCAAGAGCTGCACAGGCAGTCTGATGGGGCACTTTCCTCGCACATCATTCTGCGGCTGTACAGCTGAGCCACTCAGAAAATCACAGCTGAAAAATTTTGTCCAGAACTATCAAGCAGATTTGCACCCTCTCTACAGTCTGAATTTTACAGGTTACTGAATAAAGATGAATGAATATCTTATGTAGCAGGTGTAATTTTGATCTCCGGAAAAGAAAAAAGTAGCTCCACTACTGTACACAGTAATGGCATGAACTAGAGTTTGATGTGCCATACAGGATCTTTGCAGAAGTCCATAATCTCTTGTTGGATGAGGAAAATAAATGCTCTTTTTAAACAATTCCATCAATCTCTTCTTCAAATTCTGTTTTATTTGTGAAAACTGTAGCTGGGAAATCTCTAAACATGTACAGATAGATCAAGGAAACATTCAATGAATTTTCTTCTTTGACATGTCATTTTGAGATTACCTAAATACTCTTATTAATTGTAAACTAATGCAAAATATGCTAGAAATCAGTCTTCCACATTAATTCAGTGGTAACATTAACTTCTTTAACTGGCTATAGTCAACAGATCTGCAGGGAGTTTGTGTATCTACCTCTCTCAGTTGAAACTGGCTAGCAAGTTAAAAAATTATGAAGGCGTTGATTACTGAATGACTGAAAGTCTGACCGCAAACACCATTTTTCTTCGGGAATACAAAAGACCAGCCAATATTTATACTGTAAAGTTTTTCAAGTGGCAAAAGATATTTAAATTTAAGCTGCACATGTTCAATAATGTACTTTGTCAATTTTAAAACATTTTGAGTTACCAAAGAGCAAATACATCACTCTACTAGGCTCAGTTAAAAAAATAATATTCTGGAAGTCTGGGTTTACCTTCTAAGATGTCTCAAGGCAGGCACCTGAAATTGCAAGTACCAAAAGTGACAGCACACTTTTGAAAACATAAGCTTATATTTCCAAAGCACAGAATGTTATTATTCTTACTGACTTTCAGACATGAAAAAGCCTTAGTTATTCACCACACATGCTCAGAACCACATGTCTAGTTTCTTTGCTCTTGTCTGGATTGAGTTGGTTTCTCACAGTGTCTTTATTTCTGTCACTTGAGTTTGCTCCTATTTATCTTTTTGTGTTCTTATTAACATTCTAAAAAAGTTGCAGAATTCAAAATGAGAAGTGAGTTTTCCAATATGACTATCTATAGTATTTACCAGTAGCTTCAAAAGACCTTCATGCCACCTAAGGAGTTGGTAATTCCTTGTTTTGCAAAGACTTCTGAACATTGAAGACTTTCTTGTGTTCTCCTGCTTAAAGTGAAATAGCTTTGACCATGAAGAACATAGCTCTGCAAGATTTTAAGGTAAAGATACAGTATGAAATACACCCTTATTCATAGACTGTCCATTCCACAGTATAACGTAATCACATGGCTTTTCCTACCTAGCACATCCTGGGAGTAGGTGAAAAATAGGACAATTCCTAATTTTAATACTAACGAACACCTCTGACCAGAAAGTTCCTTTACCCCAATGGGTTATTCCTTTGTGCCACCAGGAGACAAGTCAAACTTTTTATCCCCATCCTACAGATGGGAACACTGAGGGAACAATACCAAATGACCTATCAAATCTGGGGGTGGTATCAATATCACAAGCAGGAGCTCACAACTTCCAACTCAGTTCTTAGGCTACTGGCCAGTAGCCTCAAATTCTGATCACAGGCCCTTGCAAATAGTCAAATTGACCGTACAGTCATAATAACTATGCATTTAAATTAGCCAATTTGTTATTATAATTACAAGTTTAATCTGAATTCTGTGTGTGTAATAAAATTTAGAACTACCCCAAATATGTTTCTTGTAGTAGATTGCAATTTTTAATTTGCTGACACTCTGCAGATGTCAGAGGAGGGTTACTGCGATCCCTATGTCTTTTAATATGCCCTAAAGATAAGTTAATCAAGATGAAAAAATCCATGAACCATAGGCAACCTCATTATCCATACTCTCTGTGCTGTTCATTTCCTAAGGACTGTTCTATATGAGGGAAATTATCTATATTCAATGTATACTGTAGCAGGAGAGATCTATTTTCCATCTGCTACTTTTTCCCCCCTCTAAACTGTACTCCCCCTGTTGGTATAATCAAAAGATGGCCACTCGGCCTCAAAGAGAAAAGTCTAATAAACATCTAAATTTATACATTTCATCCTATATTTTTAGCAAAATACACAAAAATTCAACATAATTGTTATATACTCTTAAAAATGAATTAGGCCTTAACAGTTAGCTACCCCATTTTGTTCTAAAATTCAACAAACAGAGAAAATCTCTTTTTATACAATCTTTTGGATATGTCATTTGCCATTTATATTTGATGGCCTTAAGGAAAAAAAAGTTACAAAAAGGTATTAATGCAAGTAGATAATAAAGCTGCATTCTATAAATCTATAGCAGCTTACAGTAATCATTAAAGCATGCAAAACTCTTTCATCTATTCAAAAATATGCAGTGCACAGAATGCCTGCTAAGGTGCATGACAAGTCAGAGTTAAATATATATTAATAAATGAATTAGCTTCATAAATAATAGCCATAATGACATTTTAGGAGACAATAAGTCTGAGGATTGTCAGAAAATGGTTGATGTATGAGCTTCACGTCTCAGTGATTCTTCAAAATGAATAGGCTTTGCGAGATAGTTCAGACCCACGACCAGCCTATTTCCTTGAATAATTTACTTGTTGTCAATTTGTACAGCCACATTACACATGCAAATTGTGCTGCCTGTGCAAACACCACTTGGAGATGATAAAAACAAATTTACGAAGGCTATAGAGGAAGGATTTATTTCACTTTCTCGCCCAGGTCAAGCAATACATGTATCTGACGATTGTGTGTACCCAATTTTGTTGTAATTATATCAGCAAATTATTCTTTATAATCTTATTATTTTTAGCAGTCTCCTTGTGCTTGGGATAATTAGCTTTCTTCACTCAGTGTAAAAACAATTCAACTTGCCAGCTAGGCAGGGCACAGCTCCATTATCTGTTTTGGGTTTAAATTTATTCCCTATATTCTTGGACACTTTGTGTAAATTAAAAATTTCATAGTCCCTAATACTGTACACGCTGTTCATTCAGTGATGAATTAAGGTCCCTAAACCTCTACGTTTGCTATTAGATATCTCACCCACTTTATATGTTAATCTGTGCTAATGAATTCCACAACCCCTAGCCACAGCGAGATGACTAAAATTATTACCACTTACAGAGATATGCCTTTTTCATTTAAAGTTCAATTCAAATTGCTCCCATAAACAGTCTGCCACACAAAGATACCTCCTTTAAAGAAGAGTTACTTACCTGTAAGTAGAGTTCTCTGAAGGTAGCATTATCTTTGGATACACATTCCTCAGCCACATGACCTCTGGTTTGTGGCAGGGGGGAGTGGATCCATCCCTTGATAGTTAAGACTTTTTCCTCAAGGCACTTCATTACCTTTGCGGCTCCTGTGCCTCAAGGGTTATTTATACCACAGCCTGTCAACACAACCGCCCCTCGCCTTCTAAGGTAGGCCCTGGACCAGGCTGAAGAGCGGAGAGGCTCCTTAGAGAGGTGGCCATTGTGTTGACAGAACATCTACACAGGAGCTTTGTACTGAACGAGTCTCAGGTAAGTGTCTTCTTCCCTCTCAAGACAGCTACCTATGAGCCTGTCATTCACAGCAAGAATAGCAAATCCAGTAAAACAAAAACACGCAGAAGGTAACAAAAAAGCTGGCACAGTATTACACGTGTAGCACAACAACAGTCACCCAGATGTCAGCTCGCCTGTGGTGCAGCTACTTGCACTTCACAGAGAGCCTAGATACACAACCAAAATTCTACCACTCTCAGAGGGAAATAATTTAAATATTACAGTTTCCTTAATAAAGGAGAACCGCAATACCCTCTGCTGAGCAATTGTGTTTCAAACCAGTAGAGGGCATTGGTATACATAGAGACTAAATAGGACCATGACAGTAGCTTGAAAAATCAGCTGTTATTTATATAAATGAAACAATAGCACTTTTCAAATACGGTACGGAGTATCAAAAACAGCCTTTCAAAGTTAAATGAACACAAAATAAAACTAAAAAGATCAAGATTCTTATACGACTTTCTAATTACATAGACCTTTATTGCAGTACAAATACTAAACTAATTAATTTTATCTAATATCCTTGAAAAGTACTGAAAATAGTGTTGTTTGTTTCACGAACTAAACCAAGGAGAGGTCAAGTGCCTTGCCTTGGCTCCATATCTGAGTGCCACGTGAAGGAACTCCTAGCTGTAGGGCTCACTATTGCGCTTCTAAATAATGCCAATTAATACACAAAGAAAAACTCTCGGAGATGTTAAGAAAACTGCTTTCTGACTCTTCTTGTGTAAAACAGTCAGATGATATTTCATTTAGTGATATGGCAGAAGGGTGTTTCTCTTCTATTGCCAGAGCAGAGGAAATGTATGCGAGATCCCAATCCAGTATATGGACTTTGTGTTCATTACAACAAAATTTGGACTGATGTATTTGGATCCCTGAAATTTGTCCTATACTAGGTGAAGACCCTCAGATAGGGGTGATGTCTACATTGCAGTGAATTATATGGCTGCAGGTCCCATAAAACATATCCTATACTCAAAGTAACAAACATAGTTGTAGTAACACAGGGGTCAGGTCAGCAAGCACAACAGTCATCAGGTCCCAAGTAGCTGAATAAATGCTATGGCATTTAATGAGAAATGAACCTCATACCCCCATTGCCCTACCATTGCTGGTATCCAAACAAGTCAGGTTAAAGTTGGTATGGGTACATCTACAACAGCTCAGTTATGCTTTTGCCTTCTGCAAAAACTTATTCTAAGAACCCAGATCACTGGCACCTTTAAGTGCTTACACTTTTTTTGCAGATCTACCCCACAAGATTAATTAGTCTAATTGTTATTTGTTTCTTGGCTTGACATAATATCTAAAATGTCACAGACCTTCAGTGGCAATTTAAAATGAGTTGGCTAAAATTTCTCTGCCTGTTTGTGCTCCATCCCCTCTTCCCTATCCACACCCACAGTACCACCACCCTTAAAGTAAAATCTGATCTGCTTTTGAATCAGTTCCTAAACTGCCCTAATATTCAATGGTTGTAATCAGAATTAATCCACACAAAATACAGGACTGAAAGCTGTAGTGGCTTAATAATTTGACCAGCTATCCCTAACTGAGGGGAAGGTAACATCTGTTATGAAGGCTGACCCTTTGAAAGCTGGCCTGACAGTTTTAGCTTTCCAATGTAGCCTACTGCCAGTGTCTGTCAATGCCCTGAACAGTCCAAATGGGATCAAAACCTGCAGAGTTTATGCTTGCAATAGACAAGGATGATGAAAACTCTTTCTACCTGTGAGATACTAAAGTTGAAAATATCTTGCTCGTTCCTCACAGGAAGCCTGTAGTAAGAATGATAACTGAGTGCAGATCTTCCAAGTTTCAATCAGGAATTTTGAACAAAAGGTTTTACATCCTTCCTGAATATTACGGTGTGCTAATACTTTAGAGATGCCTTTTTTAAAAACGTAGACAAAGCAACTTGCTCATGTGCTGCTGATGCTTAAAACCACAGACATTTCTTTCTGTATCTACGGACAGAATTTTCATCAAAATGCAAACCTCAGAGGAACAAGGACGTAGTAAATGATGGTATGACAATCTTCTCAGTAAAAGCTCCAGGCTTGATCCTATGTTGTTCAGCTATGTAGTGCTCTGAAACAAGCAAATTTAGAAGCATCTGAGCAGACCTGCTCTGATGCTGCATAACAAAGAGCCCTGCGGACTGACCGTGGAGGTCTTCCTGCCTAGCGGCAGTACAAGGACTAAGAAGGGAGCACATAGCAAAACTTCTCAACTGTACACAGGGCATTATACTCAAGCCCATTTTTCTTCATAATAGTATTCTTTGTTACATCCCTTTCCATTTTTTTGCTTAGTGTCCTTGAGAACATGGGAACAAGAACACAAGGGGACTTGAGACTTAGCTCAATTGACAGAAGACAACATCTGGTATATAAACCAACTGTATGCACATGCAGCCCACTTGTGTTGCAGTGCAACAGCTCTGTGCTCTCTGCTGCATGCTCTTGGCCTAATGCAAACCTAAATGAAGCCAATGGAAATCTTTCCACCGACTTTAACAGGCTTTCGATCAAGCAAGGGCCTGCCTGGATTAAAGTTTTACTTTGAATGAGGTAAAGAGAGCTCAAATTACAAAACATCATTACTAATTACAATATGTACTATAGAATATTTACTAATATACTTTAATGTACGGTGTTAGATAATGTTCTTTGGAGATTTCCATTAATTGTCTCTATGATGGTTCTTGTAATGTTTGTTTAGCAAGAATTAATTTGGTTCTTATATGGCACAGTACATGGAAAAAAAACCCTCTGTAATCCTTTTAACTGACTTTAAATGCTCATTTGAATATAATTATTTTAAAGGATTAATAAAAAGTATTTTTTAAGTTAGCAACAAATTAAAAGTTTAGGAAAAAAACAGAGGTTATTTTATTGTCTTTACATCTCTCTTTAAAATCATATTAATTTTCCTTTCCAACGCTATTTTATTGTATTAAAATATAATCATGCTAGAAAAATTTCTCATTATGTTAGCAAAAATGAATACAAGGTAGATAGTATACTAACACAATGACTGTAATCTGCTAATACAATAAGGTCTTCCTAGTATGTTTAAACAAGAATTCAGTTCTTGATTGTTTCGACATATTTCCAAAACACTGTCTCAAAAGTATAAAATGTAGCACATTTCCATGCTTAAGGAAAAGCTCTGATGCCCTCATTTACTGCTAAAAAACAAGAAACAGCTAATAATGCATAATTTATGTTGTAGCAGATTCCATTTCTGTACTAGGAAACTGTGTATATTTTGTGGAAATAAGCATGTACTTGACTACTTATGATTAGCTAAACACAGCTTCAAGCATATGTCTGAGAAAATAGTTCCGGCGTCTACTGTGTCCTGAAGCCCAACAATCTAACCTCCAGCTGGTCTGAAGAAGAGAATTCCACTGTGAGAACCTGCCGTGGGGACCAGGCATGTACACAGCCATTAGCTTTTCTGATACCTGACAAGTTTGACCACTTCTGTTACAGTTACTCATTAAGAGTGTTTCAAAAAGAACCCAAGCAACGCTGAGTTTTGTAGATCATAATCAATACTTTTTACCCAGAAACTAGCAGCACACTCTCTTTCAGTGCTGCTACACGAAAACAAACAAAGTTGTGGAAAAATGTTCCGTTCAGGCTTGATACCATGCACACTGCCAAATGTGGTGGTGGTATGAAAAGTCCATCCTAAACAGCACCAGGAGCAAAACCAGCACCAGCAGCACAGATTGGTTACCCAAATGAATACAGGATATCCTCTTCCCAAGCAAACTTGCTTAAGACTACCTCAGGACAGCATGAACTAGAAGTACCATAGTGCTATACATTAATACTTGGTTACTCTACAGTAACAATAGAAAGACCAACCCTCAGAGCTGCTGTTTTCAATTCCTGAGCAGACTGTGTGCTTTGCTGTACAGAGATTCCCGTAGCAGGAATCTCGTATTCTTGTTGCCACAAGACAATACATCTGACAAAGTAAACTATAACAACAGGGACTCAAAGTAGTATCTGTAAATATCCAACAACAGAAGGTAAAGGTAGGGAACAGAGATATAAAGAAAATCACCTAGAACCTGAAAACTCAAAGAGATCCTGAAAGATTCAAGTTAAGCTTGATATTACATCTAATTGCAGTAGGCCTTCCCTCTAAAGTTCAAGTAGTTTTTAATAATAGCATCAAAAATATATAACCTGTAATTACTGTGTTGCACTAGTTTGATGTTCCATGGGAATCTCAGATCATGATGCGTTTCATTCATAAGAGTCATTGTTTGGCAGGTCTCCAGGACAGGAATTCAAGGGAGAAAGGAAGTTAGATCAGTTGACCAAAAGGAAATAAATCAGATTATTTGAATATTTGCTCGATGGGGAACAGAAAATTGGCATGAGAAGAATTTGACACTGAATCAAGTTTTGGACACAATAGCAGCCTTCACAAATTTGATGTAGGGACATCAGTGTTGGTCACAAGGGTGTGCTGCCTTCTCCCTTCTACCCAGATAAAAAGACTCTACACATTGTTTCAACAAAAAAACAGTAAGTTGCAAATTCTGTAAGTAGCCAACAATCTCTTTTGTAGCGTCAGCAATACTGACCTTCTGAATACAAATGCTTCTGGATTGCTGAAAGCCAGGGAGGAGCTCTTTCCACCTTTTTTTTCATGGAAGAACCTGTGACAAGTCAGAATTTGTTGCAGGAGAACTGGAGATTATCCTGAAATTTGGCTTTTAAAATTACAAATACAATTAATTTGCAATTATAAAATGAAATGCAGGTGAACATTTGAGTACTTCATTTGTGTGCATTACCAGTGCCAATTTGTGCCACAAATTGGCTTGTGGATACTAAATAAGGAGCACAATGTTTGGATACAAATTGTGTCATGAAATTAAACTTGACTTCTGAAAATGTATCCCTACCGAACATATACATTTACAGGTCATAAAGATGTCACACATCTTTCAATTTTTGGAGTGTTCTCAAATTAGCTCACATTAAGAAAATATCATGCAGCCTAATGGTCTAACATCTTGCTAGAACAAATGGCAATGAACATCCAATATCAATACATTTATCAATTACCATTTATCTGTATACCAAATACAGTCAATTATTAAATGTAAATAAAATAAATCTCTTAAAAATTGATTTCCCAGATGAGAGGAAAATCTAGTTAGCAAGCTAAGTGTGAAATTTACATGTAGTTCATGAAAAAGTGATTACTTACGGAATTAATTGATTTTAGAAATGAATCTGAGGATATAAAACTATGGCATAAAAAGGAAATTAATCTGAAGATCTGTTTTATGTCCATGAGAAAGGTGTTTATTTTTTCCTTCCATGCACAGCCAATCCCAGAAGCTGTGATCCACCAAGAAATCCCTGCTCAAAGCCATATTCCCTATTATCCATCTTCATAACACTTAAACTCTTGCCTCCTTCTCATTCCCCTTATAGCTGAACTGTTTGTCCACAACTGGGTTGTGTCCTGATTTGGTGTCAGCTATTCCTTTCTCAGAAGTCTTGATACTGAGATTTAGTTTCCAACCTGTCAAACCGTCACTCAAAAATGCATCTTCTTACAAATTATTTCAATCACGAAACCTCCCATCTTTCACATTTCAGTGCTAGTGATGTCAGCCTTATCCCTTCATCTTTTTCTTGCTGTTTCTCTGTGCCTCCCTTCCTGTTGCTCCTTACACGCAAGATGTTCTTGCTGAATCATATTCAGGCTGCTCCTAAATACTTGTTTCATCTGTCTCACCTATGAAAGCTGAAAGGACAAGAACGTGTAAGATAATCTTCCAAATAGGCAAGTCCTTTACTGAATGCTCTGCATGCAGTTACCATTCACCTTTGAAGCACCTAGCACAGTGCTATTTGGCTCAGAATTCCTGATGAGTTTCTAAGAGCTTTTCACAATCTTGGAACAGCTTAAGGAAAATGCGAGCTCTGATGCTGGAAGACAATCCACAACAAACAACCTTGCAAGATCCAGGACTAGCATTTTTGACGTTTTCACTTTACCACATGAATCCAAGACACTAGTGGGAACTTTAAAAGGATATTTCCCTCCTTGAAGAGTAAGGTTGCTGACCCTAAGTCATCCTGTCCCAGCATAAACACTTAGGTATTGTATACATTACAAGGTTTACTTTTGGAATGGACGCCATAATCCTTTACGGCAACTAGGGTTGCTGTAAAACTTGTCACCTGTCTTTCTTCCAGAGCACTGCTGTTAATTCTGACAAAGCCACCTCGCTTGCACATGTTGGGCCGTCAGACTCTTCTGGAGCGCTCCTGGGTGCGAGGAAGTTGCTCTGTTCCCCCAGAGCGGCCTCACTGCGAGGAGGGGGCCTATGCCCCCACTGCCTCCAGGGGAGCTCCCCTGCCCGGGAAGGCAACCCCTCTTCCCCCGGGCCGGGGCCGGGGCCGGCTCTGGCTCTCCCGGCTCCCTCGCCCCTCGCCCCGGCACAGCCCGCCCTGCCTAGTTGTCAAGGAGACCAGAGAGGCCGGGCCCAAGGCAGCAAAGCGCCCGTTGATTGGCTGCGGGGCAGAGTCCAATCGGCGGGCGGGGTGTTCCGGCGGTGCCAAGATGGCGGCCAGGTAAACACGGCCGGGAGGATGCCGGCGTCGGGGCTGTGGTGAGGGGAGGTGGGGGGTGCGTGGGCTGCTGGGCAGCGCTGTCGGGCTTGCGGGGGGCCGGAGGGGCGGGAGGTGCCGTCTGCGTTCCCACGCCTGGCTTGGAGGGGCATTTCGCTTCGCCCGGAGCGGGCTGCCCTCGCCTCGCCGGCCTGCCTCCTTCCGCGAGCGGGCTGTTCTCTCCGTCCTCTCCCCGGGGGCCGGCGGAGCTCTCCCGTACCCGGCCTTGCCCACCAGGCGGGAGGCGGCGAGGGGAGGCGTTTGCGCTGCCCTGGGGAGGGCTGGATGTGCTCCCTCGCTGCCCGTGGAGAGGGACGGGAGGCGTTTGCTGCAATGTCGCGCTTAAACCGAAAGCAGCTACGAACAAATGCGAAGTGACAAAACTTTAAAGAACGAGGAAGAAAAAAGAGAGCTAATAGCTTCAACCTGTGTACCTAAATTCTCTACTCAACTCCACTCTGAAATAGTAAGTATTAGAAGCTTTATAACATGCTTGTTTAAAACATCTAATGATAGTTACTTTTCTCAAGAGAAACTTAAATATTTCTGATTATGTGTTCTGCTATTTCCGCTTCTCTCTTCTGCAGGCTAATTATGTTTTTATGTTGGAGTGGGTAAGTTCATATAACTCTGGTGCCTTTGCAGTGACTTGAAGTGGCTTGGACTTGTTTAAACTGGAAGATGTGGAGTGGACTGTTACCTCCAGGACTGCATGAAAGTGATGTTGACTTAAATTCTGATGAGGGAGATGAAATGCATGGTTCCTTTTCAAAGGAAGATGCAAAAGAAGATATTGAAAGAGTTCAGCTTTCTGAATTCCAGGAGAATGGACCTGAAAGTAATGCCAGCAGTGAACCCATTTTGCTATCGGTGACAGATGGAGAAAACAAATCTCAAACGTGCCCTTCTGGAGTTTCTTTAAATATGTGGAATGTGGGTATTGTTACAATTTTCCAAATGTCCAGAGCATAAATGCAACATACTCAAAGTCGAATGGCTAATTTTTAAATTGAAATAACTCAGTGTTGAATATTCAGTATATAAACCTGAAAGGAAATAAAATATGATCAAAGTGCAGTCATCGTAACATACCTTAGATTGTTTCAAGCAGGGTGGACAGGAATTTAGATAGGAAATTAATGTAACTTTTTTTCCCTAGTGCAGTGGTGGTTGGAAGCACAGCAGGGAGATGGTTGGATAACTAGACAGTTGCATAAAGACTTGTGGTTTTGGTAGTTTATGGGCGCTGAGCTTCTTCGTAACTGCTGTCTGCATTAGTAAGGATTTACAGCTAAGTATATCAGCCACTGTACTGGTGATGCATATTTGCGAAGTAGAGGTGTACCCTTTTGCTTTCTGTAGGGGTTAGTTGCAGGCATTCAGACTCATAGTTGCTTATAACCTCTTGATTTTCCTGTTACAGGTAAAGACAGAAAAAAAATAAATAAAGCAATCTGTGTTTTAGGCTTTTGAGCCAACATAAGAATTGGCAAAAACTAGCTACTCTCCTCCATCCATCCGTCCATGTAGGCAGCCTGCTGAGCAAGGACTATGCTGTCAGTAATACTTGGATTACAAACTACCAGATAGGCAATAACTACATTGAATAGCTCAGGAGCGCACAGCCAGCATAAGCGTATTCAGTGTCATGTCCCATGAGAAAACTATCGGGTTTGACTGGTTGTGGGACTTAGGGAGGGCAGAAAGTCAGAGAGAGGTGATGAAAGATTAGAGCCAGTTCCAGTTTAACACCATCAGAGTTGGATGGTCTCAATGCATAGATTTTAATGTGATAGATATAACAAGGTACTGTGGATAAGATAGTGGGACAACATTTCTCAGCACATTATGTAATTTAAAAAAAAAATGGGGAAAAATTTAAAAATACTGACTTGCCTTTTCTTAATCTTGTAGAAATTTTTGGAGCTTCAGAAGAAAAACCGTGAAATGAAAGCCCAAGCAAATCAGGGAAACAAAAGCCGAAAAAGAAAGCGCCATAGAAAAGGTGTTTTATATAACTACAGAATTTATTTTCTCAAAATGGAATTAGTATCAAATACATTGAAAGTGGGATTTGCTGGTTTTGGGTGGGGTGTTTTGTTTTGGGTTTTTTTTGTTGTTGGGTTTTTTTAACCAGGAATTGAATGCCTGAGTAAATGTATTGTAGTTATTATCTAGGATTTTAGTTTTCCAGTTGTATACATCACTTGTAGGACTAGGTTGTAAATTGCTACTGAAAGTTCAAGTACTGCATTTGTCCTCTTTAAAAAGGAGGTAGAACTTACTCGGTTAATACTGATTTATAGCAGCTAAGTGTATTTCAGTAATTCTGTAAAACATACTTTTGTGTATTCTGGTTAAAACTTCTTCACAGATATTGTAGGAGGTTCTTTGTATGAAAAGTCTTACAGCTGAGTGGTTTAAATTCACATGATCATTGGGTAAAAATCCTAGTGTGTCAATCTTTCAAAGGAAATGTGACCAGTTAGAGTTCTGGTTACTTCATTGGATGCTGTAGGGTATTACTGTGTAATGTTGGGTGTTTTTTTTTCCCCCCCTCTAGAAAAACGGAAAAAGAACGATGAAGTGACTAAGAGGTATAACCAGGTCAATGTGATTATCTGAGGTCTGTTTTTAGTATCAGGCAAAACTTGTAAAAAGCTTGACCACATGCATGGCCAAAGCCTAGCTTTGAACATCATGTAAAATATCTGCTGAAGTTGTTCAGTGTCTCTGTTGGGCAGGCTGAATTTGATAACAGTGATTGTTTGATAGAGTTTATTGCTTGATTTTAAAAATCTACACAAATGTGTTATTTAATGTAACTTAAAATGGACTTAATGTTATTCCTAATGATGTTTTGCATGTAATTGCATACAAGCTCCTGTTCAGCCTGCTGCTCCTCCTCTTCTTTTTCCTCCTTGGCAGTGTTAGGTTAATGGATGGACTCGATCTAAAAGGTCTTTTCCAACCTAAATGATTCTATGATTCTATAAGCTTGCTTTCAAGATTGTGGAATTATACTTACAGAGGGGAAGGAATAATTAATTTCACTTCTATTAAAAAATGAGTGGGTGAAAAGAGCATGTCTGCCAAATGGAAGAATTTCTCTTAGCGTTGAAAAGAATATTACAAGTTGTGGAAAGGGAACTGGTTATATTAATGACTTTTTTGTTGTTTTTAGTAGTCAACAGTTGGCAAATGAAGACAAATGGAAAGAACTTACGCAATACTTTGGAATCAATGATAGATTTGAATCACCTGTGGATAGCAGGGCTCCACAAAAGGTGACTGTTGATACAAAAACAATGTCAGCTTGTACTTGGCAGTAAAAGAACTCAGCCTTAACTGAGATAGGAATAAAACTGAGACTATTTGAAAGTGAGTAAACAATCAAGTCACTCTGAAGAAGGATAATTTTGTGCACATTTTTAATGAATTTCCTTTTAGATACCACATGAATTGTACTTGGATTGAAAGGTTGCTGTGCTTTCTCTTAAGACAGTATCCATGCTTGTTTCCTGTCTGGTTTTCTTTTCCATTAACATGAGACAGAGAAGACTTCATATGCATTGTTTGACTTTTTTGTTTGTTTGTTTTTTAGTTGTGTTTTAACTTTAAAATGTGCCAAGTAAATCCTTTAGTTGACACCAGTGGCTATAGGAATTAGAGGGCCAAACCTCCCATATGGTTTTACTGGATTTATAACACATTCTGTTCATAAATATTATTGTGTAACTAGGCATATTTGAAATAACTGGTACAACATCATGGACAAGTTAAGAAACTCATTATATTGTGAGTTCCTTGTAGCGCTGTTTGTTCTATAATTTTTCTAGTAAAGGTCTGTATAAACTCTGTGACATTAAGTGTTCAGTTAGCCTCCTTTGTGATAAACTTTGTATTTTTCAATTGCCTAAAGTAAGTTTCTGCGTGCAGGTCATGAGCTATTGTTCGCTTCTGTCTGAGTTCTTACTTTTGGTGGGTATTTAGTTGTCATTAAACTGCTCAGGATAGATCTGGAATGAGGCCCAAAGTGTTAAAATGAGATGCTTTCCACGTAAGTTCAGAGATTTAGTCACTAACGGAACGTATGTCTCAATTTCAGAAAAGACATCTAACAGAATTGGCTATCACTGCAACTTCCAGTTATGCACTTTTTTTAACTTCCACCTGAATAATTCAAGTGCAGTATTTGCAGATGACAGTTTCTCAAATTCTGTTTGGTTTTTTACTTTTATCTTTTAAAAAGGTATATGTTATGAAACTGTCAAATGTGGTTTTTTTTAGCATCGCTAATATTTAAAACCAGTGAGGCTGTATATTGTCTTTTGCTATGAGAGAGTGAGTTTTTTGTGAAATTTCAAAGTGAGTGCCTACTGCTGTGCTACCCTTCTGTATTCCTTCAGAAGTTTCCAACTATAATTTCCAGTAAATATTTACTTTTTATTGTTACATTATTTGTAAATGCTGTCATTAAACAAGTTACGTTACATTCATCATAAAGGTTATTTTCTTATTTTCAGAGGTTTAATTCTGAAGTTTTTTCATTGTTTTCCATAGGACTGCTAGAATTTTTAATTTATTAGCACAGTGGAGTGGCACAATGCCAGAACTCAGTTTTTGGATAAAGATAAGATCTTAGAACTGTAACGATACAGTGGTAATTGCCATTCTTCATGTTACCTGACACATATATTTCACATTTTGTTTAGAAAGCTCCAGGGATGGAAGAGATAAGCCAGATCTTCAGATGAAATTTTATTGTGACAGGCATAAACTAGTCCGTGTAATTTTTTTAACCTACAGTATTATCCTGCACATAAGGTGGAACTAATGCAATGATTTGTGCTCAGGCAGCCTTTCAGTGAATACTTAATTATACTGTCCATTACAATACATAGACAAAGTGATTTGTGTTACATAGAAATTACAGGTTTATGCAGTGTCTTAAAATAAAGAATTTTATGAAAGAAATATTTTTAGAAAGGAGATGCTCCCTTTAAACATGTTATTTCTTTATTTGTCCTAAAGATATTTGCTTTTCTTTTTCTAGTCTGGCCTTGAACTTAGCATAGAGAAGTCTGTGGCTGAAGGTGACATTGATAAGGCTGAGGAGCTGAGTGATAGACTAGCCATTCGTGAGGTAAGTGGGCTATTAACAAAAGCTCTGAGGAAACATTTAGTTTGGTACATCTGTACAAAAAGTGTCATAACTAAAATAGCATTGAAGATTGTTTGGGGCATCTTTCCTATTTCCTAAGCAGATTTCTGTCAGTGATTGAAGGATTTTACTGCTCATCTAGTAATGCTTGGACAGTTGTAGCTATGTATAAGAATTGAAAATACAACCATGAACGATCCCAAGTAACCTTGCTTTAAAGCCTTCATGCCAGCTCTGCAAGTCAGAGGAGTCACTAACTAGTCTATATTGAGCTTTTGATTTTTCTGCATGTTGCAAGCCAAGAAAACAGGAGCAGGATGTTCCCGTCCTGTCATTTCCCTGTGCCTTGGATTTTTCTTTGCATTCCCTCCCCAGTAAGCTTGGGAAGCCTGAAGAAAGGTAGAGATTTAGCAAGCTTAGAGCAAGACATGCCCAAATAAGGACAGACATACCCAAACTTGTGCACCAGTGCTTTTTTTTCCTCTGTATTCATGTGATCAGAGGTTGATGGCTAGAAGAATTCTGAAGAATGGGAGTAGATGGATGTCATACATATTGCTGTAGGCTTAGAATGATCTTTATAGAATGAATGGATATTTTTTTCTCCTTGTCATAATTTTTTAGTATATAAATATGTATCTTAAAAAAAAAAATCCAGGTGAGAGAAACTCAATTTTTTCAAGATGTTGTCTTGTTAGTTGGTGTATCTGAGTAATTTATGAAGGCTATGCTGTTCTTTGCTACAAAAATTGGACCTTTTAAATTTGTATGTAGTGCTGAGTGAATACTTAAACTAGTGAGGAATCTGTCAGATACTTTTGGCAATTGCAATTTCATATAAGAAATAGTTAAATTGGTGCAGGTATGGTAGGTGGTAGCAGCTGAAGTATGTAACTGAAATCCATGAAGGCTGTTGTCCCCACTGCTATTTGTGCATGGGGAAGAAAATGCAAAGGAAGAAAATTAGGATAAAAACAGTTGGAATAGTTTTGAAGCCAGGTAAATAAGTACTAAATAAGTACTATTTGAGGTGAGTGGAGAAGCTATCATTTTTAAGTCATCTGATTTATGTAACTTAAACTATAAATATTCTAGATTTGTATTAGAAATTAATTATATAATTTTTGCTTTCATTCCTCTGTCTTGCATATTATTCCATCTTCACAGAGGTAATGGGAATTTTGTGTCCACTGTATATACTAGCAAAATTCAGAGGTGTTAGAAAAGGATTAAAGACAAATTCCGAATACTTCTCATTCTCATACAAATATTTAAAATGTTTCCTAAGTACAGGGTTTGAAGCTAAGCTTTAATGTAAAAATTGCAGATTTAAATCTGGTTAATGCAATATAATACGATATTGTGATGGCTTTAGAAACAGATGGTTTTTGAATGGGAAATATAGTTCTTAAGGTTCTCTTAAGGTTAAGTAAAACTAACTGTTCCTCAGTGTGTGTTCTTACATAATCGTTAAACTCCTCCATTTAGTCACTCAGGGCAGTTTCTAATGACTAGACTCTTATCTGCCGTTTCACCGGTGATCACAAAACTTCAATCTGCAAAGATAACGGCTATTGACAGTGATAGGAATGTGTCCTAATGTTCCCTTTAAGTCTGACCAGCTCCCTGTGATACTGTTACGTTACCTTTCATGTGTACAACATGAAAAACACTTGCTGTTCTCCTTCACAAATGTCATTATCCCATCTACTCTAAAGCGGTTAGAGTATCATAATCAATAAAACATACTGAGGTTCTAGTGCAAATTGTTTGACTATAAAAACAAATTAATGTAAGAAGTTTTAAGGTTTTGTAATATTTATGATAAACTGTTATCTGATTTCAGTAGCCATGGGATTGTACAACATCTAGCATATCCCAGGTGCTACAGCAATGTATTATTATTTGTGGAACATTAGCTCCAAATTGTTGACTTTCAAATATTAGCATGTTGTAATTCTGAAAACAAAATGCTTGAAACATTATTAGTATTCACAGCCTTGACTTGGTTTTGGTTAAGTGGGTTTATCTGAATAAATAGTGTGTTGAAAGAAGGAAAACTCAAATGACTGGCTTGATCTCATGAGGAGTTCTGTCAAGGCAGAATCCGTGTGAATTCACTGGGGTTCTCTACTGTTGTAAAGATGTGCTATATTACCCACTGCAAGATTCATTTTTCTTTGTGATTTTAAGAAGCTGTATTTTTTTTTTAAATTGATCTTTTAAAATACTTTTTGTTCTAAGGAAATAATTCTAACTGACTAATTCTGATTCAGTGAAGAGCTATAGCAAAGGATTTGACTATGGAAGAGGTTGATTCAAAAATCATTGTTTTGTATACAAGTACAATTATAAAATGCTGCCTTCATATTGTGTAGTATTGATTCAGTCACTACTTTCCTTCTCTTTGCAATTTCAAGAAGTGTCCCTTTAAAAACTCATTTTACATAATACTTCTTAGAAGTGAGTTAATTTTTAAAGTATGTGGCTATTTGTATCCCTCTAACTTCCAAATGCAACACAACACTGTGAGCAAGTCAGGCATGGAACTATACTATGACTGTATTGAAGTACACCACTTCTGAAGTCTAGAGAAAGAAATGGATGAATTATTGTTCTTTTATCTTAACTTCATCTTTTTATGTATAGTTTTCATTTTTCTTGAGCAATGTTGCGGGGTTGGGGGCAGGGAGTGTATGAGAAACAGCTGCCTTCTGTTTGGGGTACAGCCCCCCTTGCAGCCATGTGAAAAATGTTCAGTGGGTAGGTGTTCTTTTTGAAATCAGGTGTATGGGGTTTTAATCGGCACCATTTTCTTTTGCAAGAAGCAGTGACTGGAACCTGCTGATAAAGCTTTTGCTTTGAGGCACAGATCCCAGAGTTCTTAAAGCCGTTTCCTGCCTTAATAAGTGAAACTAATTTTTGATGTATAACATTTATAAGCCTGTGAAACTGATAGGGCAGCTTCAGTATTTAGAAAAATGAAGCCAAAAATAAACAGATGATGAGAATAGGCAGTAAAAACATGTCCTAAAAAGCAAAGGAATGCCAAAATGATACTGTCAATGTGCTATCATTATGACACAGTGAGAAAAGGTTTTTAAAAATCAGATTCCTTTAAAATCAGTGATGATTTAGGCAATATGCATAATCTAGCTGCTGTGAGTGGATCACTGAAATTTACATCCTAAAAGCCTAAATGATACTGCTTCAAGGTTTTGAGTCTTGGTTTCCGTGTGGTACTTGTTGCAGGTTCTTTAAGGAAAATGTTATTGTACTGCTATAAATGAGGCTTTGGGCAATATTATTCGTTGCTTTCTTCTGCTTTGACGAATAAGCACAAATGCTGATTTTAAAACAAAACTACTTAATCTAGTAGCATTCGAGGTTTTAGACTGAGAGAAGTTAGAACTTGGATACCGTATGCATGAGGCTCTGTATTTACTAGTGACTGCATGTGTGGATTCATATGTAGCTTTTGAGACTAGCTAGAAATGTTTTACCCCTTTTTTTATTGGCAGTTGCACTTCTGTTAAAAAAATGAATTGTACTTATGTGGTGATGATGATGATATTCAGTCTAATCTCTTGGCAAACCTCACTACAAAGTATTACCCCTTGTCTCCTGTTGTCATCCTAGTTTGTGGACTAGGAGAGTGATTGCAGTTAGTTTGGGAGTTATCAGGGTGGCAGGTCTCTATCTAACTTGTAGCATCTGTGGCCTTTCCCACACCATGTTCTCTTGTGGGGTGTTCTGCTTCACTAAGAGTTCTAGTAATCCTGAAATTCTTGATGTCTTTATTTTATATAAGAGTGAAATTCTTCCTGAAGGAATACAGGCATGTCTGCATGATGTTGTAGAGAATAATCTAAGCCATCAGTAAGTCTGCTTCTTCAGCTAGATTGCTTCTAGAACCCAGCCTAGCTTGAGCATCTCAGTGCTGTGGTGCAGTTACAGTATATAAGATCAGCACTCCTTTGATAAATTTTTGTTGAGCATCAATCTAATGCAGGTGGATCATACTGCTTAATCTTAATTCACTGTGGATTTTTAAGCACACTGTTAGACTGAACTATTTCTGTAATACCTACTGCATAGTACCATTAGTATTAGATAACTAGCAATTCATTGCAGTGTGCTGGTATAATAGGAACAGTTAAGGTTTATTATTGTAATCCAGTTGCTGTCTTTGTTATAACATTCCAGGGCTTTCAGCATTGGCAGAGAGTTCTTCATGTTTTAAAGTTCTTCTTTCAAATGTAGAATGGCATACTTAAAGCTCTTGTTCAAACACTGCATTTAATGGTGACTTGTTTACATTGAGAGATACCAACAGAAGTGTTAATATTAGCGTAGGAGTTACCCAAAATATTCTGAACCTTTTAGAATGAAAATTGTTGAGAGAATGAAATGTTATGTGGACACATAGCTGGGCTGAGATAAAATGGTTTTCTTGGTGACGCTCTAGAGTAGGATAGTTCAGATTTAATGGTAGCAAGGTACTTGGATATGTAGCTGGGAACAGACGCTTGGAATTATGTCTACTTTTCTAACGCTTTCGAAAAACCTTTTTGGAATAATATCTTGAAATGTACTTTAATTGTTTCTGCTGTGTTTGTGGGAATCTACCTAGATTTTTTTGAAGAGTAAACGTTGATAAATTAGAGCACTGTGACTGTGCATAGTTGGAGGTGTTTATCCTTTTGAGTAAGGATGGTATGTGGAGATACCTGGTAATTTCACTTTGCTGTAAATCAGTTTCAATTTGGAGTCATAGTTGTAAAAGTTCATTTTCTAATTAAACCAAATAATTTTAAAAGATTCCTCCCACACACCCCTAATGTATAAACCAGAAAATATTTTCCAAGCTTTTTTTACCCTAGAGAAAGAATTTTTCATAGTGCTCTTGTACTCAAATCATTGTGCCATGTCTCAAGAAGCAGAATGCAGATTTCTGATGGCTCTAATATTCTGAGAACTAATCTGGCTAAACCTCAAACTTTGCATTTGCTTGCGGTTTTTGTGTTAACTGCCTGGTAGGTAGGTGCCACATTGTCTAAGAGTGCATTAGCCTGAGGACTGTAACTTGAACACGATAAACCAATCTTGACCATATTAGACTTACCTGTCAAAAGGAACTTTTAAAATATTTTGTAATTTAGTGTGCTAAATTACTGGAGTAGTTGTCAGTCTCTAAATGGCTCGGGCTTTTTGACAGCACTGTTCCTGAGTGCTTAGCTTAGTGGCTTCTGGGATATTGGTGAAACATTTATAAAAAGCTGCAATTTATAGGGAAACTATGGTATTGTAATCAAGCTTAAATGAAAGATCTACATCGTAATTAGCAAAATTAATTGGCTATTGACTGGGATATCATTCTCATGTTACAGCAAGATCAGTCCTGCTGTTGTCTTCAAAATTTGTTGCATCAGTTTTGATCATTTTCTAATGATCAAATTAGTATCTGTTGTCTGTAAGTAACTTCTAGTCATATAATTTAGAATGGGGAGTACACAAGCAAGGTTGTGTGTCATAACCATTGAGAACCATTCTGGAAACTGTTTTCTATTTGAAAATCTGGGTAGGATATGATTGATCATGAGGTCACACACAAATTACTGTTTCAGATGGACAGGTTATAGTGCTTGATGCTCTTCTATTGGTAAAATAGAGTTTCATTTCTAAATTCTGTGCAACATTAGCAATTTATCATAGTGCTTTTAGGTACCTGAAGAGATTGATGCAATTTTGTATGGAATGTCACCAAGCACCAATTAACTTGGAAGTCTTGCCCATTGAAGGACCCGGGGAAAAAAAAAAGTTTATTTTTTATCTCTGAAGGATTTTCTTTCTAACACTTAGCGGAGGTGCTTCCACATATCTCTCTTCATTGAGGTTGTTTTCTTTTAACCTTTGGAACATGGCAGGGTTATCACCTAGAATTACATTCTTATGCTCCCTTAATTATGTATATCTTTTCCTTAACAAACCTTAAAAAAAGATTTCAGATGTTACAAGTCTAATTAAAGAGACAGACAAAGCACAGTTTATACTGTAGATTTTTTCTGCAGTTCAATTAATCAGCATGTTTTCTCTTTTAATTAAAACCATTTTAGTAAATTAAAGCCCACAGCAAAACACATATATAATTTGTTTGTAATTAGCTCTTAATTGGTGGTAGTTGAAGCTTAGCACCCTTGGTTTCTTTCTTCATGATTGCCATTTTATTAGCAGCCAGTCATTAATTAATCTTTTTTTCTAATTAGCTTATAAAACTGTTGATGGCACATTATTGTAAATGTGATTTTAAGTTCAAAGCTTGTTAATAAGCTTTCTTACTTAGAAGAACAGAGATAAAGAAATTGCTGAAAACAGTACTACAGTTCTTTTTTTAAAACTGCCTTTCTTATAAGGGGGCTGTGTAAAGCATCTAACAGCTTATAGTTAATTTTTTAATGCTGTGTTTTCTCATGAATGGAAGAAGTTACTTGCATTTAAATGTTTAAATCTAGCAAAGAGCTTAATATTAGAAGAGTTTTCTGTCCTTGCTCCATTACTGTGTCATCCAAATATAATTTGATGTTGTAATACACAGCATAAAAATACAACAAAGGTATTACAAAGTATTTTACAGTGGAAGTTGAGCACATCATTCAAAGGGGACAATTTTCACTGCAAAATCCACTCTGTATTCTTGTTTGCTTTATATATTTTATATACGTCAGCAATGGATAACATTCCATAACATAAAAGGAGAAAATCATTGCTAAAGGCAAGCCTGAAATAACTAGATTCATATTTGATGAGAAACTGTAACACTGTATTAAAAGGCTGTTTGGCTTCTCTGGTATGATCCTAGGATATTTCAGGACCTGTTTGAATATAGATGTTTTGTTAGAGCTTCTGTAGGTTTAGCATTTTGTATGTCATACCTAAATATTTCTGGAGCAGTTCTTGAATCTGTTGTCTCATTACTTGTATCATTCAGCATTTACATTGCACAGTGCTATCTTAATGAAAAGTCTTTGCTTTATGGTATTTAATGTTAAATGTCTAGATTTTCAAGGAAGTTTTCTGGAAGTTACAGTAGATTCTGTTGCAACTTAATAAAAATGTTTACTCTTCTGCCTGAACTTCACATACTATTTCAACTTCAGCCATTTCTTTGCTTGTTTTAGAAGTGTTTTATGATGCTGTGCAAGAAACACTAGAAAGGGATAGCTGACAAGGAAAAAATTAAAAATTGGATAAAAAGTAAATGAATAATGTCATATTACTAAAAAGATGAGAGGCTAATTTGTGCCGACTTTTTGCTAATTTTGTTCAAGCCTCAAAATGAGGAGCTGTCACCCGTTCTGTGTAGCACTGATGACAGTGCCAATGATCCATGAAATAAGCTGCCGCTGGCTTTGTTCTGATAAGAATGAACAAATCTGCACAATGTACGGCTCCCAGAATCTCATTTTCATACTTGCATGCAGGCTAAAAGAAATAAGCTGTTTGCAGGCTTGATTAATCAGACATTTGAGGGTTTTTTGTCTCTTTGATCTCTTTCGTCTCCTAGGTAACTTGCTTGACATTAATGTTGAGCTTGAGTAAAGACAATCAGGAATTGTAGACCAAACTGATATAAAAATTAAAGACCTTAACACTTTAAGTACTCCAGTAATGGTTCCGCTTTACTTCAGAAAACATCTGTTTTCATTTAATTAAAGAACAAAAGAGAATGGCATAAATATTTTTCATAGAGACCTGTTATTCCATAAAAAGTTAAAGTATGATAATAGGTATTTTTAAATAAATGCCTTGAAACTGTTCAAAAAGAAGCAAAGCTTCAGAAATTTGTTACAAGGTAACAATTTCAGATGAGTAGAAAATTTATGAAAAATAACGGAAAAGGAATTTTCATTTATGCTACATTAAACATCTAGAGTAAGATATTTGACATGATTATTGGTCAACTTCAAAATGGAAAGGTCTTTGCCCTGTAGAAACTAAGTTGTTTTTTAAGTTTGTCTTAAAAATATATATATTGTGTTACAAGGATGAACCATTATATCAGCTTTACTACCCAATATGATTTACACACTTTAAACCTGTAAAATTGAAAGGAATTTAAAAAAAAAAATGTCGCAGTGCGTTTGCTTGAGGTTATGCAGACGCTTTTACAAATCTTCCAAGTGGCTGTAAAGATGAATGCCTCAAGGGTCTAGCCAGGGCCCTGCTTTTCCAACCAGCTAAAGCCCTTATCTTAAATCCAAGCAAAGTACCATTAATCTTTTTGAAAGACCTTTTATGGCTTTTAATATATCCCAAATTAGAACATTTTACACCCTTGGTTCCTGAAATATGGTGATAAAAAGCCTTTAGAGCTTAATTTTCCTTACTGCATGCTCTGACCAATTTGCAGTTCTTTGTGATAATGTTTAGACACCTTAATTAAAATGCAGCAAAATATTGGATGTTCTATATGGAAAATGCTGATACTTTGACTACACAAGAAATTGTTGTATATATTTTTATTCATGCTTTCTTACTTCTTTTAAGATTGTATTATATTGAGTTATCTGATGACCTGAAATGTTTGGTTTTTTAAATGTAAAACCCATTGACCAAGCTTTTGCAGATTTCTTGGGGGGAAAGGGGAGGAGGTGGAGTTAAGATGTATGTCTGGGTGTGGGTGGGAGCAGAAGATGTTTAATCTGACTAAAATGTTTGTGTGCGTTTCTGTGCGACACATTTGTTTTCATGTCTTGAAAATTTGACTCTCTGTAGCCTAGAAATTATAAGATTAATGCTGCAAAATGTTGCTCCTTTTACTTGCACATACACTACAGAGGATCTTATTATCCCATTTTTTCCGTACTTTTCAAAGACAGAAGAACTCAATCTGTCTTCCAAGAAACACAGATCAAAAGATTTTTCTGTAGCACTTGTGTAGACCTCACTTGTATATATTTGTATGTGAATAAGTATTCAGTAGGCCACTAGAATATATTTTAAGGAGATGCTGTTATTCATCACACAGTAAGAGTTAATTTTCAAGTATGTTATGAGGTAAAATACAGTTCAAAAATAAAGGCGTGGTTCTGCTGATGGACTGACTTCAGCCATCACATTGGTCTATTTAAGCTAATAATTAGTCCTGTTTCAATTAACAAGTAAACATTTTTTGAATATTTTAGGTGAGTTCTTAAGCATTTTTATACTGTAAGTATATTAAAGTTAATAGCTGCCCTTAAATAGTAAGTGACAATGCAAATAAGAATGTTATGTTCTAGTCTTCGACTGAGATTTGGCAGTTCAGATGTTGGCATTGAATTACTGATAATACGAAGTGTTATGCTCAGGGGAAAAATGATGTACCTAATAATATAAAAGTTTTGAAATGTCTGGTCACATGAATTATTTTGTGCACCAAGATGAATCCATAGTTACATATTTATGATCTTATAACACACGCAAATAGTAGATGAAAAACTTGTTTAGCTTTATTTATTTTGCACCTTTTCCTTTTAAAATATTGCGCTTACCTTGCAACTGTTTGTGTTGCCAGTGTTTAGAGCCTCAAACAAAGCACAAACTGATGCTGTGCTTACTGCCTACATGCATGTAGACTCTCAGTCTTCTGCAGAAAGGCTACTTTCTTGATTCTTAAACCCTGAAAGGACCATAAGGTAGAATAGCTGTTAGTGATGCTGTTTTGTTTTGCTTTGTTAACAAACTGATCAGGGTGTCAACCTACCTACAGGGTGGGTGTTTGATGGGAGAGTTGTAGAAGATGTGTCAGTGCATCTACACCTGAAGATGTGTTCTCCCGTTCTCTCTCATCTTATCTGGATAAAATGTCTGTCAGAGTAAATACGAATTGCCTGTATAGATGCCACAGATTATTGAAGTGTATTGCCATTAATAATGGAACTTTAACCAAAGTGTTAAGGAGTGTTCTTTCACTTGGGTCTCCCATGCCTCTCTTGTTTGATGCTCCCATGACATTTTGGGGACATCTAGAATATCCAGTCAGAAACATGTTAGCTAACTTCAGTAGGTTTGGGCTGGATAGAAAGAAAACCTCTTTGTCCACGTCACAGTTTGTAGCAGTTTTGGCTAAATGAATTGCTTGTTTGTCTTGGAGAAAAGTGGTAACTTCTGAGACCAAATCCTCCCATAATTCGTAATTTAGTTGCAGATGATGTCAAGTCATGACAGCAATCACAAAATGTAACTACAATGAACAAGTTATGAATGCTGATTAAGGAAAATAATCTGGTCCTAGTTCACAGTACCTTCTTCTATCTTTTTTTGCTTTATTCTTTTTTTCCCCTCCCCTTGACTTTCACTAAAGTGAACTTAATTCTCACAGTGTGAATAAGTTTATGAAAGTAAAGTAGTATTCACCTACAGCCTATTACGACCTTATTTGAAAAGCATGCATATTATCGTACTAATCATCTAAAAGCTGGTAGTGTGAAGGCTAAATGCCAGATGGACTCTTAAGGACACTGCTTCATTTACTTTCTGGACAGACTGATTAAAACGTCATGACTACTGGTACTACTGGAAAATGTGTGGTAGTAGCAGTTCTTCCTATATAAAACTGTCTTTTTGGGTGGCTTTCGTATTGGTAAGACCTGATGCTATTGTGTTAGCACAGCTGAGGTCACAGACTGGTCTTAATAATGGAGACTGTGTGTGTATCTGTCTATACATTTATTTAAAAAACAAACAAAAGGATCTAGTGGGCTCTTGCCCTTTGCTTTTATTCTTGAAAAGGAAGGATTTGGTGAAAAGGATTACTTGCCCCAGGATCCTGCTCCTCTGTATTTCTCCCAAGAGATATTCTTGCTTGTCTGATCAGACATCCTGTTTTCAGCATCAGCCTAATGTTTGAAAGATATTTTAATATCTATTGACTTTTAAGAAACAATATCAGACCAAGTAATTTGTAAGGCTTAAATTTCATATGAGCCATTTGCATCTATTCAGTTTTCCTTTGTTCCTTTTTATGTCTTAGCTTGGTGTGAAAATTGCCAAAGCTGCTGCTTGTCGCAACTTTGTAAAAGCCAAGCAAGAAGCAGAGGCTGCCCAAGAAGCTCGAAAGAAAAAGAAGCTTGCTTGGGGGTAAGTCATTTGAGTATGGAATTAAACATTTGTGGTTTCATTGGCACTAAGTGTATACAATACAATCTCAGTTAAATGTTTTCTTAGTTGAAATAGGCTTGTGCTAATCTTGTTTGTTAGTTTAACCTTGTTGGGGTTTGGGGTTTTTTTTGTGGGTTTTTTTAGCAGTGTATCAGACTTAAGTACAGAAGCTTTACCAGAATTAATGCATTGGTCATATGGCTACGTTTGCCTTCATGTCTTTATTACAGTATTAAAAATAAGTTTTTATTTTTGTTGTTATTAAGAATAGTATGGTTGAATACCTGAAACACATACGCTCATGACTCCTAACATGTTTGGGGGTTTTTTTGCTCTGTTTCAGATTTGAAGCCAAGAAAAGATGGGAAACAAAAAGCAACATGGGATACATGTAATCCATCCTGTTTTCCTCAGGCATCAAATACCTGTTTTTACTTGAAGAATCTTTGTGGGTGACTTCTTAAATCTAAACATAAAAAAACCTCAAAACAACACCGAACACATCAAATGCCTTGTGTTTCTCTTAATGCTGTTAGACTGCAGTATCTTTGTTTTGGCTCTCTCTTGTAATGTAGCAAAAATACTATCTAAACATCAATACTATGTTAAATATAGTATTTTTCTCCAAAATATGAAAATCTAAGATAATGCATTGTAGAATGCGTTTGGACTTTGGTAGAGAACTCTCTAAATTTGGAATAAAATACTTGGTCCAAATGTGTTCTGTGCTGCACTGCAGTTACAATGCATGGGTACAAGGAGAGGGATAAGTTTTCCTGCTAAGGTTATACAGACTTAATGCAGTAAGTACTACTTTTCTGATTGCTTGAAAGTTTGGGGGGACACTAAATAAAGAAAAGCAAAACCACCGTACTTGTTTAAAACTATTATTATTTATGCATTTATGGGCATGTAAACAGAAAAAAATTAGCTGAAAATCAGGGAGGATCTGGTACTATTCGTCATGTCCTGGTGCTGTGTTCTTCCAAATATTTCAAATTCCCATTTTCCTTTCCTTCCCAAGAACTCAAGTTTTAAAAGCCCCAGTTTCTTTGAGCAGATAAAGTATAGAAATATGTATCTTGAAATATATCTGATATGTTCTGTTGTGCAGTTAGCTGCACCCAAGAAACAAATGCAGATTTTACTCCAAGTCAAATGTTTTACAGATCAATTAGGATGTGAATGTTTATGTTATAAGATTATAACAAGAATTGATGATAATGTTTCTTCAAAATTGTTCTCAGTGAAAAGTAAGGACACATTCAGAACTAATAACTTTTCTCCCTGAAGCTCTTGCATATATGTTTAGTCACCACAATGCCTGAATTGAATTGGCAATGTAAATGTCAGTTATTGTTAACCAAGATTAATATGTTTCAGGCCAAAGGTATGGTATTAGCGTAATGGTGATTTACTACGTAAGTACTTGAGGCTAAAACAACTTGCCAACAAATAGCAATTTGAAGTTTTATGGCACCAATTCGAAGAGTTTAGGTTTGCAGTCCAACATGGGATAGTGCATTTTTGTTCATTAGCCCTCAGGATGTTTGATTCTTTTTCTTTTTTAGCAGAACATCATATTTCTTTCACAAAGATGAGAGTTTGCAATATGGTAATCTGCAGTTAGCTGTAATTAGTTATGATGACAGAGTTGAATACAATTGCCAAGATTGTAAATCAGGGGCTAAACAGGTTTCTGCAGTATAACATCATAAATCTCACAGTATGGTTTACAAACTACGTTAGGTTTAGAAACTTTGCTGTGGAAGGAAGCAAGTGATATCTCTTTGTAAAGTGATGATAAAGGTAAATTGCATGTTTACTTGTATAAACAAACATTACACCATGAACATTCATCAAGATTTTTCTCAGTTCCAAATGTTCCTGTCCAAAACTTACAGACACTCTGTCTATAATTTGTTATTTTTTTAAACAGCTGGCAGATGAGTGTTAGTTAGTTGACCTTTCTGCTTGTTACATACTGAAAAGCAGAATGATACTGTTGTTTTCAGCACAAAATTATCAGTATTCCATTAAATATTTAAAAGTAGTATATATTAAACAGATGCTATATGTTTTCTTGTAATAGTTGCTCTTAATAGTAACAGTGTTTATTAGTCAAATAAAGATCTTGATCTAATTGTAAAGCTCAGTGCTGTTTGATATGAAAATGTGCTTTAAAAGAAATCCAAAGTATTGTCTGAGAACTTACCACATTGTATTTGTCGCAGCAGTGCATACCCAGCCACCTGCAATATTTTGCACTTAAAATAACCAATTAGGTTTATGTTAGGCCATTAATAATATAACTGTTTAGGAAGTATACAGCATACTTGCATTGGGTTACTTGTGTGATGAATTTAAAAATGATCACATTTCAAGTATTTTGATCTACCTAAAGTATTTGCTTAGAATATTAGTTAATTCCCAGAATTATACTGTGTTCAAAAAAAAAACCTGATTAACAGGGAAAATACAAAAGCTTAATACAGCTTTAGAGAGAGATCATCTGAATACATAATAAATGAACACATAACTGTACCTTTAATAAACAGCCTCCTGAATTGCTGATCTGATTCTAAGATGTCTTGCATTCCTGACACTTTTTTTGTAGTTTTGCTCTGTGCTGTGAATTTTGTCCAAACAAGTAAAACTGCATTCTGAGATTTAACTTTTCCTGTTTTCTTTTAACAGTGTTAAAACAATCCAAATGCTTGTTTCGGTTAACTGAAACCTTTTTAATCTGCTTAAATATATAATCTCTTATACTGAACTAAATTTGAGATGTAATAATAATTCTTTTCATGCAGACTTTTCATTTGCTGTCTCCTCGTCTGACTGAAATTACGTATCTAGAGGAATGTACTTAAATTATTTCAGTACAAATCTGTTGTGAAGCCAAATATTTATTAGGAGCTCGTTTGATGATATCTTGAGTTGGACAACAGTTAAAAGGCAGCCTTGCCTAAGCTCCTTCCTACCCCTCGGAAGCCTTGAAAAACTTAAATGCATGCACTAGTTTTGCCCCAATTTTTTCTCCACCACAGTTTCATATTTCTTCCAACTATAGTAATGGTACCCTCCTGGATATCCTGAGTAGTCTTAAGTCATTTGAGGAAAAATCTTGTAGCTTCCCAAGTGCAGTTCTCCAGAGTAAACAGGAAAAACTAACTTTGAAAAGGGGAATGTCCTCTCACAATTATCCATCCTTCTTTGAACAAGGGTTGTATCTTGAGCTGCCTGGCCGGCTCAGAGCTAGCTCTGTTACGTGCTAGTAAGGCCTCTTAACGAAGTGTATTACTCAGGTAGTGTAACACAGTGAGGTGGTTAGATTGCTTTTGCTTTTACAATAGCCTTGGTCAATGTCAAGTTGATGGCTCTGTGCACTGTTTCACGAAGCGGTGTAGATGCTCCTCATTGTACACCTCCCACTCACGTTGGTGTCATACTTTTTCATTTCTGCTCCCATCTGAGGATAGTCCAGACTCGTGTTCTCGCAATTCTATTGCGTTCCAAGGCCTACACAATCAAGAAATAAATTGTTTATCAACTCCTATGATAAAATACAGCCAGTTTGAAGTTTGACAACAGCATACTAATACAATTACTAGTATTTCTTAATACTGCATTCCTGAGCTCCTAAACCAAAGAGTGGCTGCAGGGACAGTTTGACAGATAAAAACGTATATATAGTTGTTAGAGTTTTAATAGTTTTTTTGCCTGCAACCATAATCTGTATCATTATTTTTTTCGTTTAATTCTGTTGGACAAGTTTCAAAGATAAATATGGCGTGTAATAAGCCTTTGCAACCTCTAATTTGTGAAGGAGTGTCTGTCCAGTTAATACTTGCTCGTTGAAGCAAGGGGTTTTGAAATAGCTGAAGTACAAACTGTAATTACTGATGTCTGTTTCCTCTTCACCTATGGCTTCTGGCATTGGATCAAAAAATGTAATGTATTGCTTAATCTCAGAGCATTCCCCGCTTTCAAAAATACTTACTTCATGAGAATTGTACAGCGCTAAATGACCTCAGCAAAACCAGAGTAGATTTTTATTTGGCATTGATCATATGTAGTTAATCCACCAACAGGTATTTTTCCTGTTATTTTTGAATGTTGGTAATTTAGATATGCATGTATTTATAATGTACCTCTACTGTAAGCTCAAAGCATTTTAAAAAGTACTAAATATATTAATAATAGCGGGGGGGGGTTTATTTCACAAATGGGGTGGCTAAAATGAGGAATACAAAGCTTGAGCAATTTATGTGAGGGCAAACTGCAAGCTGGCAGCAAAGTGGCAAATGGAATCTCCTGGTTTGTGTGCAGTTTGTCATAGTTGAAAATAACAGGGAGAAAGAAGTCTTGAACAAAGGTGAGGCAGGTGCCTAAATCTCTTTGAAAGCCATGGGGAACTGGGTACCTCATTACCATCTGTCCTGCTGAGAGGGTAAAAAACCAGGATATTGAATGCAGATGTTTCAAGCATCACAAGAATCAGTAGAAACCCTAATGTTATTTGAGAAAAGTTGCCATCTTTCTTGTTGAAAAATGCCTGCATTGCTTTGATATGCCTCCAGCTGTGTTTATTATACCATCAAATCTTGTCTTCCCAGTTTCCTTGGGACTTTGTGTAACAGTTGAGAGTTTTTCTATTTCTTTGCTTAGAATCAGACCTGTAATGTAACATTTTCTCCTCAAAAAGCATATGAGTTAAATGGATGCTAAGAAACACAAACAGCCAACTTACATATAAAAATGAGCTCTGTAGGTTTTGTATATATGTCATGGTTCTTATCCTGCTTTTTCTTTGATTATGCTTATAAATATGATGGGCATCATCTGAGGAGGGAGAAGGCTATTTGCAGTGAAAAGACAGCATTATGCCAAGATATTGGTTGAGTTCCAAAGCGGAGAAGCATGTCAGTTATTGAGTCGTCATCCTAACATCAATAGTACATTCATTTCTCTTGGAGGTTCCCAGGTATGCTGACTGCTGGGCTCATACAGATGAAGTGACTCCAGGTCAACATAAAGTGACCACAGATGGAAATGACCAGTTGTATTTGTGTCCTATGTCTCAATGAACGAGCCTTTTGCAACTTTTGCTGTAACTGAGTGCAATTCATGTGATGTAAGAGAAAAGATAGATATGAAAATAAGGATTTCTACACAAAGGAGAACCGACTGCTTTCTGATAGCCAAAGAGGGAGTCTTGTTCATCCTTTTTGGCAACCTATCTGAAAGGGCCAATATATTCATATACCCCAAACAGCAAATCTAGATATAAAGTGTAATGCTGCCTGTGGAATCTCTTAGCTAAATGGTATTTATAGTATTTTAAGGCTTTCTATGTAGATAACTGGTTACTGATCTTGTGGGATCTTTCATAATACTGAAATGCTAGGTGGCCTCTACTGGTAGAAACCATTAATTCCGAACTCATAGCCCCCTAAATTGACCAGAACTGCTCAATGAGACAAGGAAAAATCTGCATCATCTTTGATGACTGTGATGATTCTGTGAAAAATCATCTGCATCTTCTGCATCTTTGATGAAAAATCACCACATTCTTTTGTGAACTGAAATGATTCCCAACATAATCAGGGGGCATTGAGATTATTTTTTTAACATTGATTCCTCTTATGTAGAATTTATAAAAATACCTTTTCCACATTACATTCTAAGTATGTCACCAGCTCCCCCAACTACATTGCCTGTAATAGCATAAGTTTCTAAGAAAGCCCTAAATAAAAGTAGGTGTAATACACTAGTATAAATGGTAAACACCCACAGAACAGTGGAGGCTTGACGTGTTGCATGATTCAGCTTCTAATTACCATCAAAGAACGTAGCATGGAGCTTTTATTTTTCCTAGAGTTAATGAAGAGAATGTTGAGAGCAGCCTGCTAGCAAGAGCTGTCCTCTCTGTTATCTGCTGGAGGAGTACACAAGCTGCAAAGGGGGAAGAGTCAGCCAAACGGGCATTTCCAATTTGAATACTTTTCTCTTTATAGAAATATGTTTATAAAATGTCCTCCACTCTCACCATAGCAGTGCCAAGGGCCTTTCCCGTAGAAATACAGACATCACAGAATACTCTTTGTTAAGAATTATTTCCTTTGGTTCTCTTGCTATGGTTTTTTTTTCGTTTATTCTAACAAACAACATTTTAAAATAAGCTTTGCTTTAGGTCACTTTAATTTTTAAAGAACAGCTCAGAGAAGGGATTTAGGTGCACTTTGTCAAGCAACAGCACATTTTTCCAAGCTCCACGGGGCTGCCGTTTCATGTCTTACCTTTAGCAGGCTTTTTAAAGGTCTGAGTCCCATCTCATACCCTGGAGTGGACTGCCTGCCATGGGGGTCAGGACCTCAGGTTACCCATCTTTGGTGGGTTTGAGCAGTTGCTCCTTCCCTTCCAATCTCTTCTTCCTAAAGGAAAAAGTGTCTTATTTTTAAAGGAGTTCCTTTCAATCATCCAGTTTAGAGTGCGACTCCACGAATAGTTCTATGGGGCTAATTGGGGGAGTGACAGAATGGGGCAGGGAGGTGGGAGCAAAAGGAGGGATGAGGTTCCTATAGAAGAGGAAAGATGGAGGGAATAAACCTCTTATACTGACATTATCTCAGCTCATACTGTACTGAGGGCTCCGTGCTCAGTTTTAGTCTGACAGCACTCCCATTGGAATCAACCTGCATTGATTTTGATAGCTGATGATAATATTGGATGTTGTTGTTGTTAAATATAATTATGGATTCGAAGCATAGAATTATTTGATGTAATTAATTGTCTTTTTTCTGATTCATTCAAAAAGCCCATGCTCTACGAATATATTGCCAGGCTCTTTCATTATGAAAGTGGCACAGTTTAGCTACAGACTAATCTCTGGGGATCATATTCTGCTGCCCTCAATCAAGAAGAGCCTTTACTCCAAAACTGATCACACTGGAACAAATAAGGGTGACAAAATTAGTATGAAAACAAACTAGACTGGAGATGTGGACCTGCATTTGCTAACGGGAATGGATATTAGCTCCTATTTCAATGCTGAGTGTAGAAGGGTGTATAAATCTTTAAACTCTGAAGGCAACTGTTAGGTGGAGAAAATGAAGCAGTCACTGCTGTGTTTGGTGCTGCTAAACATAATCTAGCACTTAAATGCTGACGCAGCCTGTAGAGAAGGAGTTCTCCTACATGTTAACTGCCTTGCAGGTGCCTGAGCTCTGTTCTTCTGCATTACTATTCTTTGGTCCTAGCACCTGCACGTTGCCGGAGTTCTATCAGATATTTACAGATCCTCAAAATGTGATTCCCAGTGGATTTAATGGGCTGCATCCAAAGATCTGGGCCTTAGCTCTGAGGTTTCTGGAATATCGGCTTTCTCACAGTCTTGAGTAAGGTGAAGTGGAACAGGTTGTGGAGGAGTTTTAACTAATAGCCACAAGGGAGTGTTGCGAGATGTCCAGGCTTCAGACTCTACTTCTTTGATGCAAGGAAAAGGGTATATTGAAGCTGGGGAAAAAAGAAACCTTAGAAAGGCTGGAGGACCGGAGATAAAGGAAGGCAAATGGTTGGTGGAAACTCTTCCAGCTCCACTGATGTCAATGGTGAGATGGTTTCTGTCTATTAAAGCCAGATGCTTGGTTTACACAAGCCGAGAGTGCATGACTTGCTGTTATTTAGGTACAGGGAGGTGCGAAACAACTCACTCAAGGCTGCCTGGATGTTGTTTATATTTCAGTATGTGAACTCTGTAAAATTCAACACAACTACTGCTGTTAACAACAAAAAAAGACCTTCCCAGAAATGTTTTTGTATTGTTCAGTGAGAGCTTATCACAGCTGGCATGTCCCTTTCATTACCCTCACGTAAGACAGCCAGATGACCGCTACCAGAGGTGTACCAATCACCATAGCTAATGCTGTAGACAGACTGGCAAGAGCTGGATAACCACCAAATAGACCATGTGCGACACATTTTCGGTGTCGGTTGGGAGTGCGCACACCTTCATCAACAGAGTTCCTTAGTTTAGAAGGAGGAAGTTCATGTATTATACAAACTGATCAGCTCATCAATTCGTGTAATCTAGTGAGAATGTTTCTGTAATCCTGAATGTCTTCTGAAAGTGTCTCCCTGTGGTCGTGCGATGGGGACAATAAAGCTATAGCGTAACCTCTGCTTGTTGTATCTGAGCTTTCTCTGGTGTAGACAGAACATGTACTACTTGCACAGATGTGAACAAAATACTACTTGCATAGTAATTTTACTCTTGTTGTCCTTTAGTCAAATGTTCATTTCTATCGCACTGACCATGCACGCAGCTCACAGTTAGGACTGCTGACTCACAAAGACCCAAGTATTAAGGTAAATACACTTGGGTTTTTTTCCCAAAAAGAGCACAGGCAGGTTAGGAAAGTTGGCCAAGACCGTGGAGAATATGACTCACAGGATACAGAGACCTGATCTCACATTAATCATAACCAAGCACAGGCAACCCGACATTTGACTTTTATACAGTAAGAACCTGGCAGCAACCCTTGTGATTCACAAGTAATCTGTTACAAGCACCTATTTTCCACTGCTCATAACCCTGAGGTCTTACATATTTTGCCTTTGTACCACATTGAATATTTTCAGTTGACTTCATTATTGTCATAAGTAAATGTTAACTAGAAATTTATGAGCCATAACCACATCTAGGATGCAAATTTTTGTTGAAATAGGTTTTGGGGAATAATTGCTAGAAATCCACGGTTCTTCCCGTGTTAGTTATTTGTTGTGAAATTCATCCATTTTTATGACGTATCAAGAGCTGTATGATCCTCGCGGCACTGATTTGCTAGTGCGATATGCCACAGACAAAAGATTTTCTGTACCAAGACTGAACAGAAGCTTTGTTTGAAATCCTTTATATAGCCCAGTATTTCAGATTTAGCATAATGGCATTGCAAATGTTAATGTACCTCAGTTGATATTTAGAGCACTGCTCAGCAATGCAATTCATCAGAGAAGCATAGAATTTTACTTGTAGAAAAAATATGTGGAAGTGCTTAGATCACATACATAGACTCCATTAGAAATAGGACGTCCATCTAATAATAGAAAAAATGTGTGAATTCATCCCGAGGATAAATGGGTACAGCATTATTGAAGCAAGTGGTCTTTTTATATAAGTGGAGTTGCACATGTTTTCTCCAGGGATCAGTTCAGCCCCCTTTGCCTTTGTAGTCTACACTGAAACTCTTCAAGATAGGAAAAACTTGCAGCGTATTTGCAGGTACTAAGTGCCTGGCATAGATCAGAGTCTTTATTTTTCACTTTTGCTAGCAGTACAATCATTTAAAATTAAAGAAAAAATAAAACAAGTAATTAATCCTGTATGAATGTTCAAACATTCTGTTACTAAGAGTTATTTTCTCCCCCTAGACCTTGGACTTCCTCTGTGTATGATCCAAGAAGGCAAGTAAAAGTCCTTTCCAGGAAAATACAATTTTCAAGTACCCTGATTGTGCTATGATACTTGCTCTACCTGAATCTTTTTAGATAACAAGCATCATGCTGTCTTTGGTTTATTTATCTCTGATCGAAGAGCAGGGGAACATAGAAGTGGCAGTCAAGGAATATATTAGGGGTGTATACACAGTTTGTGATAGAGAGATCAAGCAGAACTTGTGAGAAGGAGAATTTTCTTCATCTAGAAATTCAGCTGTGCTCATAATAAGATCCACCATCACAAAGGAAAAAGAACAATCTAGAAAAAACTCTCTCCCCCACCCCACTCCCTTGAAAGGACAGTCTGATCTTGTTTTTAAGGTATGGATTGGGACTCTGGATATTTTTCCATGGTCTTCTGCAGGCCAGACTAAGATCATCCTGTCCTCAATCCAAGCTGGCTAGCAACCAGCCAGCTCCAATCCCAGATCTGTGCAGCTCTGGTAGTGTGGTGCTGTGTCCACTGTATTAAATCTTCCGAGAGTCCCTAAGCCTTGTTTGCAAAAATCTGGATAGACATTCCTCAGAAGATCACAGTTCAATATCCAGCACTGGCACCATTTCACTGTGAGACCCTGGAAAAAGTGCTCCGAGCCAGATTTTTAAACATGCAGAGCCATCCCAGAGCCCACTGTTAAAATGCTACTGATCTCTTAAAAGACAGTGCTCAGTTGCAATCTCTGGTTTTGCCAGAGGGTATATATAAAGCCACTGAAACTTTGACACTGCCTCACAGGGAGGCTGTGAATGAACTTGTGCATTAACCCCTAAGTACAGGCACTCTCTTTTTGATCCAGTGGAAATTTAATTATTTATACAAACCGACATGACACTTTTAGGGAGGATCAGTCAACCCCCGGATACCCGCTGCCTCAGTGGCTGGGATATTTCCTCAGCTGTAAGAAGGGTGTCCTCCAGACTTTAGTCCAAATTTGATAGAAATAATCAGATTAAAATCTTTAACTGCCCTGATGAATACTTTGGTGAAAAGCTAAACCGTGGTGAAAGGCTGGTTGCTTTCCGTCCATCTTACCACAGATGGGATGCGCAAAGTTCAACTGCTACCTTAGGGAGAACCCTGATGAGGGAGGACATCTCGCCTGGTCTGAGGGAAGAGCCTGGTTTTAGGCTTATTTGTATAACGTCAAGCTGCTGCCTCCACAGTTCAGCTGTTCAGGTCCTCCTTAATCCATGGTGGGTGGGGAGCATGGGCACTACCACAGGGAGAGCGTGTCCCTGTGCAGAGGGACCTCATGCTTCCAGGCTCAACCTCTCAGCACTGCAATACCCAAATTCTTTAGGGGATACAGCCGTGATGTTCTCGCTCTTGTTTTCTAATCAGGAAAAAAAGACTATTTTTCATTCCCTAACCTCGTTTGTGTTATCTGCTTACAGCGAAGATCTTTGCTGTGTTGCTACTACATTCAGGTCAGAAGATAAATAGAAAACTGATCTTTGACAGTGCCCTGTGCTGCAGAGGGGAACAGCTTTCCTTTGTCATTGCTGAAGGGGAGAGAAAGGGAATGACACTCCATGCAGGCGTGCAGGTGGTGGTTGATCCCATGAAAGACTCTATGGAGGAGCCTCCATGGGCTGCAGGATATCTTTGAGAATACTCCGGCTCTAACCAATGCCTAAGCTCTCAACTCTTTCTGACTGAAAATACTCCTGGACAGAGCTCCATGTTGTTAGAAGAATAAAGGCTTTCACCATCCAACCATAGTTGCTTCTACCTCCTCCCACTGTACAATTCTCTTCTCAGAGAATTTTTTTTTTTTTTTTTTTTCAGAATGGCTCCCTAAACGTGGTGCTTTAAATCCAAACCATGCAGCCCGGTTCCTTTGGCTAACTGTTTTTGTTGTATTGGTGCTTGCTACTGCTTTCTTTTCCCAGGACAGTAAGTGTTCCTCATCTTCTTTCTTCCAGGCTTCTCAAATGGTGGGTCAGCCTGACTTGTGTTTAGCATTCTGAAAGCAGCTGTAAGGGGTTTTAAGGCCAAAAGGGATAAAGAAACATGGTGAATTCTGCCATGATTTATATAAAAATCTGTGTAAGAAAGAAGGACAGAATCTGTTTTACATAGGCAGGTAAGTAATGCTACATGGAACCCCCAACTTCCAAAGTCTTTTTAAATGAGATCTAAGAAGACTACTTCTAAAAATCTGACTTTTTTTACCCCAACTTGTTAATTAGCATGAATTAAATTTTGGCTTTCCTCATGTGGGAAGAATGAAGGTAAAGGTACAAGAGCAATTCAGTTAACTTCCTGTGGTGGGTTGACCCTGGCTGGACGTCAGGTGCCCACCAAGCCGCTCTATCACCCCCCTCCTCAGCAGGATGGGGCGGGGAGAAAAGAAGATGGAAAAAACTCATGGGTCAAGATAAAGGCAGTTTAATAAAAGCAAAAGCAAAGGCCGTGGACAGAAGTGAAGGAAAACAAAATATTTATTCTCTACTTCCCATCAGCAGGCAACGTCCAGCCACTTCCTGGGAAGTAGGGCTTCAGTACGCGTAGCGGTTGCCCCGGAAAACAAACATCATCATAACGAACGCCCCCCCCCCTCCTTTCTCTTAGCTTTTATTGCTGAGCAGACGTCATATGGTACAGAATATCCCTTTGGTCAGTTTGGGCCAGCTGTCCTGGCTATGTCCCCCCAGCCTACTGGTGAGGGGGGAACGTTGGAGAGACAGCCTTGATGCTGTGCAAGCACTGCTCTGCAGTAGCCAAAACACTGGTGTGGTATCATCTCCTTTCTAGCTACCAATACAAAGCACAGCACTACGAGGGCTGCTGTGGGGAAAATTAACTCCATCTCAGCCAGACCCAATACACTTCTTGCATATCATCAGGCAAGAAGTACCTCTGAAGAGGGCTGCAGTCAGTCCAAAAAAGGCATGCACGTGAGAGCTCATAGGGCATGCTTCCAAATTGTGTTACAAGCTGGGTTTGAATTCTGTCCTGATTCTAAGACAGGAAGAGCAACAAGACAGAGTCATGTGCAGGAGATATTGGACACAGAATCTCATTTAAAAATATTTATCTGATCTCTTTATGCTTCTTTACCAATAGATACGGATGGGGCTTGAGGGGTTGAAGAAGCCTGTGAAATGACCTGGTTTTGTGGGAGAAAGGAAATGCTACAATTTGACTTTTCTTCCCCAGGGTGGCTGTTGTCCTTTCTAAAGAACTAGGTATGGCACAGTGAATAGCAGGGAGGCTATATGTATTACAGGGAGGGTGGCTGGGATGCAGAAGAAGCCAAATTTTTGCTTCGGCATAGCCTGGAAAGCAGCTATGAAATGAGAAACAAAGACTGTGGCTGGCCACACCTTGAGAGGATGGCAGCACCCACAGAAGCCGTGGCAAGCTCCAGCTCTCCCTCCTCCCTGCCCCCGAACCAGTGCAGAGAACCGCTTGCCTGGCTTCCCCCGGCTCGCTGCAGCTCCGATATTGTAATTCTGCTGCAGTCGTGCATGCCATCTGAATTCATTTGTCATATTCTATGAACTCGAATCCATCAAAGCATATTCACTGGCCTTTTAATTAGTGTTAGATTAGCATTTTAAGATATGGGTAAATTCCCAAGTCTAACTTTGTTTAAAGGTGCATATTCAATACAGTAGCCAGGAAATCATGTATTCTCATGTACTTATTACCTTAGTAATGTAATGCTGTGAGGGAAAAAGGCAGATAATACTTCCGACAAATATTAAATGTTATTTGTATAGCTACTGTCTGTGAATTTAAACAGAAAATCATTCCTCACGCCTTGCCATGAAACACACACAAATTTCTTTTGTGGCTTTCATGTTTCATTAAAGCTTTGTATGTGGAGGAGGGGAAAATCTAAATTGCTACTTAATTAAAGGGATACTGTCAGTTTAAATATATTTTGAAGAAAGGAACTTTGCTTTTTACCTGGGTTGTCAGTAACACCTAGGATTATTAAAAATGAAATATTTTTTAGCATCTAATATACTTCTCACCATTTATCAAGCTGGGTCTTTTCTTCTTGTCTGGTCAAACTAAAACAGTCTCGTGCTTTTCCCTGTAGTCAGCTTCATTGTCTGGATCCTATTAACTAACCCAATATTGGAGGGCTTTAGGTTGTAAATACCAGGAGGTGAAGCTTACATCTAAACCAAAAAAAGAAAATGTATGGCTCTTTCTTTCTTCCATTAAAATATTTCTCTAAAGCTGGACATAATGTAATATATGCTCCTTTAATCATGTTTTCATCGCCACACAGCATGTGCAGCACGGGTTAAATCCTGGAAAGTGCTGAGCAGTGCTGCGTGTGCACCTTTCCCTCTTACTGAAGGCTGAAGATGCTAACAGCAGGGAAAGGGGTCAGACAGCTACGCTGCAGTGCGCAGAAAGGGAAGGGCCCAGTCCCACCCAGAGAGCTCCTTGCTGTTGTCCTCACAGGGAGCAGTAAAGACTTAAGTTAGGACCAGGGCAGGGTTTGAAAGAACATGGGTACATCTGACAAGTGAACGTGAGAATTGTTTTGGAGCCCCTCCAGCACCTTCACGTTCCCACGACGGCTGCGTGGTCCTGTCCAGAAGGGCGGACAGCATCTTGCTGAGGCAGCTGCCAGGTGCAGCTGTAGAGAAGACTGGATTCTGCACGAGTGGTTTTGTTGTTGATTTTACAGGAGCTGCAGAAAGAGGATAGAGAGGGTGTGTATAATGGGTTAATATTATTATACTTGGAAATAATATGTTCAGCAATCCCAGAACTCTGCAATATCAGAAAGGGCATTATTTACAAAATGGCCCTATCTACGTATTCCACTGCAAGCTGGTTTTGGAGTTTCATGTTAATGCACATTAGCATCCTCATGAACCTATCTGATAATACTTAACATGGAGACTTAAGCTCCTTAAGCAATGTTCACACCTCCATGAAAAATAATACAGTCAAGTTCTTTCTTTAAATAAACTTTCTAAGCAAGTCTATTAACAGTTATCTGCTATCTGCCACAAGGGGAAACATGTAGACAGTTCTGTAGTGTCTTATAAATCTTGGGCTGCTGAGTATTAGGTAGTAAATTAAATGAGAAGTGAGAGCTCCTTTCACTGGATCCTCCTACTTCATTTTACCACATGGGAACGTTTAAGTTGAGTCCTAAGGAAACAATCTGCATCCCCAAGGGATATGTTCCTGTGTTCTGCAAAATAAGCCTGCTATGTAAAAGGCATTTTAGAGTGCTTTTGTGGTAAAGATTTACCATGGCCTAGAAGTATAAAAGCCTGCCTTGGTGTCGTACAGTGTTGTATCATTTTAACATGGGTATGTGCATAGCGAGACCACTCATAAAATCTGACTTCAAATATCTGGAGATGTCCACAGGCTTCAATAGCAAACAATAGCCTGTGGTTTGGCTCCTGCTAGAGAGTTGAGCAACTGGAACTCAATTCCCAGGTCGGCTATTTCCTCTGTGAGCAATTCACTTCATCATTCCCTGCTTCACAGTCCCCTCACGCAAGGGATGGCAAGCGGAGTGAAGGAATACGTTCCCACCCTTGCGATGGCAGGGGTGGCCAGGGATCTCCGCGGTGGAAACCATACGAGTCACCTGGTGGGCAGACGTTCTGGACAGAGCCGTAGAAGCTGATGGGAAATTGTGTCTGCTATGAAATACTATCAGATCATTAAAAAAAAAAAGAAACTCGAAAGAAGGGATGTCATTGTAAATTAAATTCCATAGACGTTTTGTTTTGCGTTAGATACATTTGTATGAAAACTTACTGTTTTCATCCCATTTGTTGCTGCATGAATTTTCCACAATGGCAGTGGAATTTCATTTGAATAAAAAAACACCCTCAAAAACTGGAGGATTTGGATTCTAACCATAAAAGTTAAGCTAGGTGGATTTATAATATGCCATAATCAAGTAAAAATACATAAACAGGGAATCAGACATGTACAGGCAACACAGAGCATAGATAATTCCTTTTAGGATTAAGCATATGGCCAGCAGCTGGCAGATCTCTGCAGATCTCTGTGAAACTAAATGATAACGTAGACATCCTTTGCTGCATGTTCCTGGGTGACAATAACTGGTAGGAAGGAAAAGACTGGCCATTCATAATCTTTATTTTATTTAGTGAGACTTTTATTTCTGTTTTGAAAAGGTGAAGGAAGACACGTAAAGGCAGAAGCTTCCTGGAAAGTATAAGGCTGTATAAATGGCAGCAATGGGAAAAATAGGCTTTTATTTTCTTTCAAAGACATTAAATTAAACAGAACTTTCCAGCATATGTTAGTATTCATAGCTCTTGCAGATCATGCATCAGAACAGAAGACTTGTGATGATTATTCGTTCTTTGTATTGCGGTAGGTCCTAGAGATCAGGGTGCTATTATGCTAGTTGTTCATAATTAGAGATTGTGTACTCCCTGGAGTAGTGACTATCTCAATAAACAAGACAAAGGATGAGAAAAAGGAAATAGTATTGTTCTCATTGTACAAACAGCGCACTGAGAAACTGGCAAATTAAATAATTTGCCCAAGTTCATACAAGAAGTCTTTGGGAGAATTTGGTAGAAAAAGCTTCTTGTTTTGTTTGCCTTCTAGGAAAATGACTACAATGTAGGTATTTAGTAGATTGACCCCCCTCCGAAAAAGACAGAAAATATTGTTTTAAATGTCAAAATGATTTCAGGTTTTAAAAATAAATTATTTTGTTACCTTCTAAATCTATTACAGGCACATGGATGTCAGGTTTTTATTTTTGAAAATTTTGGTTTTCTTTTCAATTTCCCCAGTTTATTTCCATCCATCTTTCTATTTAAAAAGAGGCTAGTAGGAAAACTAGGAAAGAGTTGAGAGACCTGGTGAGGAAAAACAATAAGCCAAAATTTTGATAAAAAAACCCGTACTCTCCCCGTACTTTCCAACTTCACTAAAAAAATCTGAAAATTTGTCAATATGGGAAAAAAGGGCTCCTTTTCACGAGGGACATGATTAATTTACTGTCTTATTTTCCCCTCTTTTACCACACACATTCAAGCCCCCAAACCCAGACTGAGATGAAGCCAGCAGAGATATCTGGCCATACACCCGCGAGGCTGCCCGGGGAAGTCAGCCCAGGACACTCTGCTCAGTTTGCATGACTGACTGGTCCTGCTCATTTGGGCTGAGCTCCAGTGCTCCCCTGCCCAAACTGGCAAGGTGGGACAAGCTCTGGAGTCAGGATGAAGCCATAGCTCACAGTGCATCTGGAGATGGGAGAGGCTGTGCTGTAGAGTAGGGTTAGGGTCAGGGGTAGGGCTAGGGAACTGAGGGCCTTCAGAGCTGGAACTTGCAGCATTGGGGACATTTCAGGAGGGCTGTTGCGAATGGCTTGGAACAACCTGTGATGCTGAGCTCTTGTCCTTTATGGGTTTTTAAGGCCATAATTCTGTCTCTCCCCTACCTGCAGCACAGGACCTAAAATGGGCTTCTTGCAACAATTTCCTGCCATGTCTGCACCAGTCAAAACGTGCCCTTTGGTTGCAGAGCTCTCAGGAGCTTATTTCACTCTGCCAGTTCTTCATGTGGTGTCAAGAGTCCAGAATACCAACAAGAATCCTATTCTTGATGCTTTTCAACATGAACACATGAAAGAGAGATGCTGCATGCACAACAGAAAGGTCCCTTCTTCCATCCCTTGATCCATCCTGTCTCTCCTTTAGTACCTTGGAGGTAAATATGTAGTTTGCTTCTTTTTGTCCTTGTTTCTTAGTGCTAGGAACACTGTGGAATGAGTCCTGTGCTCATACTGAGGTCCTAAAGGCAGGGATGGGGGTCCTTGGACATCATCCTGGAATGTCTTGCAACATAAACAAGTTTTAAGTATGTTCTGAGACCTTCCGCCATTTGAATGATAATGATGTAACATTTTTATAACACTTAACAACTTCAAAACTTGAAGGAAAAGCAACCAAATTAACAAAACAAAACCCGTTGCTAAAACTTAATACTTTTTAGAACACTAAGTTGCCATAACAACTTGATGCAAAAGTCTTTGGTGGCAACTTTGTACTCGGTCCTATTGAGGCTAAAATAACCTTACTCTTGTGTTAATACTTAGCCAGCATAGTAAATACTATTGGTTACAGAAAATTAAAACTTTTAAATAGTGAAACTACTTTTACTGAAGTAAAAGAAACCTCTTAAATCTAAGTGTTTTTCTTCTTTTAAAAAAGCATAATTTGTCAGACATTAAAATAACAAAAGGTCTTTGAAAAAGGATTATGGTTTCTGATGTTTCACTACTAGAATGGATTTACTTTATATCCTACTGATGTTGTAATCTTGAATTCTGAGGTAATGTTTTAGCCCTTTCTTTTCACATAAATAAAGATTTCAATGATAGCACTTCATTTCTTCTGTAGAACTTTCCTTTATTTTTCAAACTACTCATTTTCTCTCGCTTAAACCATTTCATCAGAATAACATACAAATTGGACGCAGTGCTTATTAGGAGGAGGGGAACAGTTAGAAAGGCAAGGCATTTCAAATCAACACACTGCTGACTGCGAGGTAGATTTTAAATGGAGAATTTCCATATTGCTTATATGTTTTCCTCCACAACATACTTTTAAAAAAAGTCTTAAGATTTCCCTGTAAAACATGAATGTGTATTTTTTAGTATATCGTGGGGTTTTTTTGCATTTTAAAGTCACTTAAACCTTCACTGCTATACGGAGCTCAAACAATTGTTTTCCATCAGTACTAAGTATTGAATTTTAAAAATCAACATATTTTAACATGGTAATAAATCACTTGGTAATCAGACTGACTTCATCCCTCTTTGAAAGACAGTGCCATACATCTCTTTGGGTTGCATAGATTTTAATTAACACTAAGTGTCTTTAAAAAGTCACAAATTCCCACCCTCTCTGAAATTAAATCCACTCTTTACACTCAATTGGGCTGTTTTTTGGGTTTTCTTAATGTCCTAGAGGAGAGTGAGCGGTGGGGACAGCGGAGTATCTTTAAAGGTTTATTGTTTACTACCAAGGGAACAAAGAGTGCTCTGCGTCCTTCCAGCCCAGGGAGACTCAACAAGAGATTTCCCTCCAGCAACTTCGCCGTTATTAGCTTGCTTGCCAAATAGGGACCATTCTCCTGACTCTCACCCTACAACCTGCCTTTGAAAGTATAGAAAAAGTGGTGTTTATAAACCAGATTTTTTTTTCTTTATTATGTATAGTGAAGTGAAGGCCAAAGCCTTTTCTGCTTCAGCAGCACCAGCAGGGAGGAAATACATGTAGTAATTACCTTAAACAAGCAGGCAATAAAGACTGCCGCCTCTCAAGCCATGCGGTTTAAGGACACGGTGAGAGGTGGAGGTGTCAGCACTCACAGCCCAGAACAACTGGCTGGAAACCCGGCATCCCCACGCTCCTCTGGCCTTCTCCTGTGGGCAGGGGTCCTGGCTGGCCGGGCGAGGCTGCTGGGGAGCCGAGCCGGTCCCCGGAGCCAGGGGACGGCTGTGTTCAGGTGAACGGTCCCACCGATGGAAAGGGCGTCCTCAAGGGAGAGAAATTGCTTATGAGAGGGACTCAGAGATATCCAAAGCATCGAGGAGGTTTCCCATTTGAAAACCAGCGACAGAAAGGGCAGGGTTTGGTTCAATCCTGTCAGAATTACTCTCTGGAGAAGGAATTTTTCAGTCACCCCCTCTTTTGGCATTTTTTTTCTTTTTAATAAGGATCAAATTGACTTTTACTTTGTATTTCAGCACAAAATACTCTTTTTTTTTTTTTTTCCCTGCGCTCCTAGAGCCAGCTCCTCCGCTGTGCTAAATCAGGGAAACGTTGCTGACAAGAGCAAAGCCACCACGAAGGACCTGGGCATGAGGAACAGGCCGGGAGGTACGACATGGAGTATGTGGCGCTTGTAGGCTTACTGCAGGACATAATATGTGCCTTAAAAAAAGGTGACGAGGCCAGCCGGGCCCCACTCGTGGCCTTGCGTGCCTCCTGCCGCCCCCCGCCACGGGCCCTTCTGGACAGGCACCTTCTGGTGTCTCATGAGGACTCTCAGGGCCGCTGTGCTGAGGCCGCTGCAGGTGAGATGGGGCGGCTGGAGGGGACGGGGCGGGAGGCGCCTGGGCCCGCAGCCGCTCCCCGGGGTCTCGCGTGGGCCGGCCGGCAAGACGGGCCCGTTGGGGGCGGCCCTGAGAGCGGCCGTTGCGATTCCCGCCGCGGGCCGGAGAGGGCGCACGCCCGCGGGCGCTGAGGCGGCGGCGGCCCCGGCCCCGGCCCCGGCCCCGGGCCCTCCCTGCAGGCGGCCGGCCGGGGGCCCCGGGTCCGGCCCAGGCCGGTGCCCTGCTGCGGCCCGGCGTGGCAGGGCTGTGCCGCAAACGGGATTCGCTTTCGAGGCTCCCACCCCGCGCAGCCAGATCTTCGTTGCCCTCTTGAGATGTGTGGCAGATTTATTTCTACTAATTTTTTAAGTACCAAGTGTATCTAGTGTACTTATTACTCGTAATTAATGTGAGAATAAAGAATCAAAGAGGGTATTCCTCCAATGAGTTGTTTTTGAAGAGTGACAAATTAATCCCCTTGGATATGGCTGAAGCCAGGGAAGATCTTTTTGTTCCTCTAACAAACTGCAGCAATTAGACGTTCAAAACTCTGCTCGTGATAAATAGATTTTAATAGCTATTTATTCTCTTTGTGCATGCCAAAATCCCGGGGCTTACGTCCTGCAGCCAAACGTTCTCCCAGGTAACCGGAGGTGTAGGAATGTGTTTCCAGTCGTCGGGATCTGTGTGCACGCACATGCGTGTGTGTGTGTGCGTGAGCGCACCCGTAAGAAGTGGGCGTTCAGGGTTGCATGCATCCATTCACCCGCTAAATTCGTTAGACTTTTTCTTATGCTCTTGTGAGCTTTGGACCAAATCCTCAAGGGCCCGCTTCGCTTGCACGGTTACCTGCATTCACTTGCCCTGACAATACCTTTTGAGTACGATAAGGAAAAATTTTATGGCTGAATTTTTTTGTATGGTTCTCCCTGTAACTGCATCGTGACATTTCAAGGGGATACTTGTAATCTGCTTTAATAGGGATCAGGTGGCGTTTACTAGAAGTCCTTCAGACTTCACGGGTACCACTTTAAATCTTCACCTGCTCACGGAGTCGGAGGGCTTTGACAGCACTTGGAGGCGATAAGCCAGAGATGAGATTTTTGACAGGCCCCTTTTCTGATGGGGTCTGGAGATAAGTGACTGGGAGATTTCCAGTCCGAATTGTTTCTCCAGGTCCTGATGCTGGGCGAGGAACAAGGGCGATGGGGAAGGCGTGGAAGCCACCTTTGTGCTGAAGTGATCAAAGCGGGGGGCTGAAGGCTGCTTCAATGCTATCAGCCTGCAACAGGCCCCCGCGGGACTCCTGCACCTGCCGGCCGCCGCTCCCTTTTGCTTGTGCCGCATCCTGCCCTACGCTCCCTTACCCCGGGGTGACAGAACCGACTGCGCCAGAGGGTGTTCTCTCACAAGAAGGTAATCCTCAGCTGTTTATTCAGGCGGCTCAGAAGGGGCAGCAGCTGCCGGTCTGCTGGGAGGTGGGGTGGTGGCCACAGGAAAGGATGTGCAGCCGTAGGCAGCCAGGCTCCAGCGGAGCGAGGGTGGAAGGTGGGTTTTCCCCTGCGCGCTGCCTCTGCTGTGGGCCTCATGCAAAGCTCCTTCGCTGGATGAGGTATACGGAGCAAGTGGAGCTTTCCATGTTTAAAAGTCTTTTCTGTGGTGCTGTAGATTACCCCTGTGTTGCCCTAAAATTTGCAGCTAGCTAAATATAGTAACCTCACAAAGCGTACTTTCCAAGGGAATGTAGGGCTCTCTTGTGCACTCAAGGCAAGGAAGGCTCCACTTCTATTTCACTGCAGCCATTCAAGACAAAATATAGTAAAATCCTTCTGCAGTGTTCAACTTCAGAAAAAGTGATGTTTTCACAAGCTTTTTTTTCTTGGATATCAGACCTTTTTCAAATGGAAGCAGGCTGTAAATAGCTGTGAAAATCATGGAGAAGGCGAATTTTTATGAACCAGAGTTTATGCCACAGGATGCCACATGAATGCAAAGATATATAAGATTTTTTCTCTCATATAATACACTTGAAATGTCTTTTTTGGTACCCTTAATTAACAAGAAGTTTTTAAACTGAATTCTATAATGAAACTCTAGAGCTAGAACAGTCATGATAGCTTAAGTTGAGAGTATATCATATTCAGGACTGTTTGAAAGCTATTGGGCCAAATCCAAGCTATTCAGCCCTGGAAACCAACATAAATTTTGAGGCTAGGCTGGTGTGGTCATGATTCTTTGAGTGTGAGGCTCAAAAGCGATGTACTGCACAAATGGGAACTTGAGAGGCCAGAGGGGAAGAAAACTGGTTTTCAAACCCAAAGAATTTGGTGAGGCACAGATGGAAGGTCTCGTGGTGTGTGTTATTGGGGGAGGAGTGAGAGAGACAGTGGCTACAGCCAGATGGTGAGAGACACGCTGGAGAGACACACATAAGCCCTTGTTCTTGTTCCATATTTAATGGAAATAATTTGCAAGACTTCTGCAAGCAGATTTTTAAGTGAAACACCAAAATATCCAAACGTGCCATGCAGTCCTGGAAGCAGAGAATGCTCTGGTCCCCGGATCCAAGGCCAAACGGAGCCAACTGCAATCTCCTCTTTGATTTCTCACTCTCCATATCCTAGGCCCACATTGATTTTCACCCAGACATATAGAGAGGGTTGCACAAACCAAGATATTTCTTTGCTTCTTTCTACTTCTTCCCACCTGTGGCTGCTGTAGTTCACACTGGCCTTGCCTTTCCCTCAGCACAAAATCTCGCTGCTGAAGAACATGGCTAGACTGCAGCGCAGACACTTATCACTTTATTTTCTCCTATGAGCAAGGAGTGGGAATGTCTCATCTGGCGTGTTGAACTCAGATCTAAGTGCTAAAATGTTTGCTGCTTTCAATCCGCCCAGCAGGATACTCCAAGCAAAAGTGATGGTTGGCAGCCTGCTGCTGATGGTACCCTCCAACTCACAGGGCTTACAGCAAAACTCGTGCGGAATCTCAAACGTTAGGCTTTTAATTATTTTAGGGGACTTGTTCCACAAGTACTTCAGATGGTTTTCTATTAACATTTGACAACATCTCAGCAATTGAAATACGTTTAGTGAGATTAGAGCGTTTAGATTGTGGTCTAAGAACTTCTGATCAAATTCTGCTTTCCCTAATTAATGCATTCCTGCACCTACTTAATGGCATTCATAGCAACAAATAATTTCTGTTCTTCTCTAATGACATGCACCATACCTTGGCACTAGAGTGCGGATAAATACATATATGTTTTTGTTATTTTAGAAGAAAAATCCATGTGCTCTGGGTAATGAATTGAAGGTTAAGTGACAATTTTTCTTTACAACCACTCATGTCTTACAGTCTGTGAACTGAAAACTGGATTAACCTTTAATTACCCCCCGTGATCTCTCAACTCTGAAACAACATTACCACTCCTCCTAGTGTTATTTGCATACAGCATTTAATGAGAGAAACATCTCTTTGCATATTTGATATCATTAATATTATGCAGATGAGCTGAGTTTTCATGTTGCAATGGGCAATTGTGCGGAAATCTCCTTTTCTCTCATTTTTGTCTATTTCCCTCCTCCTAACAATTTGCTCTGACTTGTATTAATTAGAAAAAGAGCTGCCTGGTGCCACTAGCCTTGCATATATAATGCATAGCTGCTATGTGATCTGAATGGCAGCAATATCCTGATGAATTTACAAAATACGCAATATCTGGCTTGATGCTATTAGGCAAACCTGTTGATATTTTCTGAGGCAAACGTACTCTTTTAAGAAAATATGTTCCTATGGCTGAAAATTAAATTAATACAAGTAAGATCGCTAACAGATTTTTTCTCATGACTTTATTTATAAAAAATATTTCTGTCTAATAAGATCAAACATGTTCATTAGATCCCTGATCTGGAAGCCATTTGATTGCCTGGAATTTAGGTTAGAGCTTGATATCTGTATTTGTTCTCGCCAGCAACCTGAAATGTTTCATATGGCTCTGTGATGAAATCTTTACTCTGTACTGAGCACGGCCATTGAAAACTGATGGGCCACTGCTTTTAGTGAGTGCATAAAAACCAGAGGTCTGGGAGAAGCTGCTTGTTTTTCTTGAGAAATAAGGAGAATTTTCCCTTTTGTTTAGCTTGAACCCTGTTTTCTTGAAGGTGCTCCTCAGAAGAGTCTAAGCCATTGCTGACATTAAAAAAAAAAAAAAAGAGGCGAGGGGGATTGGACTATGGAGAAGAATTGTAGGGGGAAACAGAATATTGATTTCTAGTTTGCTAGTTAAAATTCCCTAAGTCCCATATGTCACCATTTGCTGAATGTTCAGTCAGCTCGAGATGTGTATAATGTCCTAGATGGGTTCCCAGTAAACAAGGTCCGGTAGCTTTAATATCGGTCTTTTAGGAGAGAAGCTGGGGATTTGGTTGGACATCATTCCTGTGCTATTTTTGCCATTTTCTGAGGGAACTTCCACTAGTTCAAAGGTAGAAAATATTTCGTACAAAGAGATCTGCAGCACGCTTTCCACAGATCCTAAATTCTTCTAACTCATCACAAATTGCTTCAGTTTGCTCTTTTGTGCTTGAGTTGAACCACTGAGCCAATGTCAGTGACTATGGAAAGTTTGCAAAACTTCAAATGATTCTTTTTCTAGACTTCCCTCTGGATAAAGATGAGGCTGGAGCAGCATGCAATTTATTTCATTGCCTAAAATGACACCTGAGCTATATTTATTTCTTAAACCATTCCTTTGTTGATGAGAATTGAGTAGGTTTCTGAGAGACACAAAGTTCCTACTAATTGCTTGGACTAAACTGCAGAAGCAAAACAGTCTGCCATACAGTAAGATTTTCAGACAAGAACAGTATTTACATTCTCTGCTTCAGTGTGTTTCTTCCCAGTTGGACTTCAACTAAAATTGAAACTGCTGTGTGCTGCTGCTGCCCATCCGAGTCCCTGCTTCTGAGCTGCCACCCATCAGCATCACCCATCCTTCCTCCTTCCTCCCAGCCATCGCGGACTTGGCTAGCTTAGCAAAGGGAAATCAGGTTGACTTTTTCACATTTGGAAGTAACTTCTGTATGGAGACAACTGATGGTCCAAATTGTCAAAGGCTGGCTAACTTTCAGTGAAGCATAAAATAAAAATTTGAAAAACCGATAGTTTATCTGCATATCAAAAAGTCAGTGTGTTATGACTTTGCCAGTGTGCTATGGATAGATGGGATTATTCTGTAAGATGGGTGTTTATATCAGGAGGGCTTCTTTCCAAAGAATTTGTGGTGATCCAGGCCTCAGTAGTCCAGGATTAACGGTGCTCACCTATTCCTAAAATAAGAGATACCATAGATAATACATAGCCTGTGACTAAATGAAGATTAAATACGACTGCTCAGATGAATGCTGAAGTGTCATTTTTTTCCCAATTCTGGTGCAAAATAGTAATATGCCTCACTTCTAATTCATGACATACATTTTATAGGAGAACTTTCTGGGTTGTTGTGTTTTGTGATGTGAATCATTTTCATGATCAGTTACACGTTTTGTGAGAACATATGTTCCTCTAAAGCAGATTTTCATAGTTTAAGAGTTGCTTTTTATAAGTCAAGCTTGTTTATCTAAAGATCTGACTTGCAGGTATGATTACTGTGGTTTTGTACACAAGTCATTGCTTTGGCATCTACCAGGGCTTTTATAAAAAAAAAATCCTTAATGTGTGTAAACTGTTGTGCATGCAAATTATAGTCCTGTGTGTGGAATTTAGGCATGCGAGTGAGCACAATGCTTTCCACATGTAATTGCCCAACTCCTCTGCAAATCATCTGACTCCTGAGTACCTGCAGTAGATTGGCCAGTTTATGAAGCCAAGCCATTCCTCTGGAATTTAGATTTCTTTGAGTAAACAGATTGTGTTAGTGGTGATCAAGATATATGTTGGCATAACACTTTATTTTGTAAGTCCTTTCATTTCAGGAACTACTATGTATAAGGAAGGATATCTCCAGTGGTCAGACAGAGACCTGGAGAGGTAAATGAAATTTGGGGCAAGGTCATATGAAATCTTGACAGAGTTTGGGAATGAGAGTATTGCTATTCCGAAGCTGTGTTTTGTATTTCAGCTACACAAACAAATTCTAGGTTGCCAAAAATTTTCGGATAAAAAAGATTTGAGCCTATCATGACAAGCTTTGTTTATGTGATGTTATTTAGATTTCTCAGATATAAAGCAGATGGTCTTAATTCACGACAGTGTACATTTCATGGGCGAGGACTCTATCTTTGGAACCTTGTAGAGGACTTAGGAAAGCAAAGGAGCCTTTTTTTCATTTGCCACAAACTCCTTATGCATCCCAAGACTCTGACACTTCCAAGGCAGGGTTTCCTCTTAGCACTGAATGCAATCTGGTGGCTTCTCGAGTGAAGTAAAAGTTGTTGGTTGAGCTGGTTAAGAAATAATCCCTTTGATTGTTCAAAGGCTTTTGTCAACACAAGGTCAAATAAATTTTTGTTGGCATGGCTGTATTTTTACGCATGGCGACCAAGAAAAACAAAACCTATAAGAGGCGGGGTGCTCAGCACTGGCCAAACTATTCTCGCTAAAATAAGTGGCTTTTGTGCCAGAATTTAACTGAATACTGGGTACTTTTAGTGGATTTTTGTTTGTCAGCATTTGATACACGGGTGCATTTCATGCCAGTATATGAATGCATTTTCCCCGTTTGTCCTCGGAGCAGTGATATCACACGAATATCTGTGCTTTAATGCCAATGAGATTATTTTAGAATCAGTGAAACAATTCACCAGTGAAACACTTTTTCCACTTTGCCATTCAGCTGTTTGTCTGAAAAGCTTGCCTCCACGAAGTAGCTCTGCGTGCTGTTTGCATGTGCATTGAGAAAATCACTAAACAAGAAAAACAAGAATAATATCAGTGTTGTAACTGAGTTTAAATGCAGTGCAATTTGTGTTAATGGTGGCTTTTATAGGCACTATTATATAGTAAATTAAATTATATCTTTATTCTTGTATCTAAGATAAACAGTAAGTATGTCATATATCAGTAATAGAAAACCCTTGGCATTTAAGAAAGAATTGTGCTTTAATGTAAGGACGTTTTTATACCTCAGTAATAAATTAACATTTCAAAAGTACTTTAGCCTGCTGAGATGGATCATTCTATGAGTATGGGTAACACCATGGACTCCAATAATTAGTGTAAATTGCCTTTGAATAATACAGAGCTGGGAACAACTTTCAGTGCTTAATGCCCCTTGCAGTACATGATGAAGAGTCCTTAATGGAGCTTGGAAAAACAAGTAATACCTATAAATCAAAGAAGAAAAGCCGTTTTTGATGCATTTGTCTGAGAGTGTGAGTTTTAAACCAAATTGTTAACACTCCTCCCTGCTGAGGGTCATGGATTAGCTAGGGTGGGAGTTTCTTATAGGATCTTTCACACTAACCAGCAGAGGTAGGGGGTTTCAAATACAAGTGTTTTCTTAACCCTAATCCCTGCCTCCCTGACCAGTAGAGCTCTGAATTTCTCTCTAATTAGGTGGAGAATTAGTAGGTGGATAAATGTGTTAGTGGATGAGGATGAAGTGATTAACTTGCCCCAGACTATGATAGTGAGTTCAAGGCGCTACTGAATTCATTTTGTTTCTAATAACTTTCTCCCGATATTCTAGCGGCACCACGGCAGAGTACTTGAATTTATATCTCTGTAATCTTACAGCAGTATATTCTGTTGCCTCGTTCCCATGGCTTTATCTGCTACATTTAAGCAGCAGTGCAGTATATTTCCCAGTGTGCCAGTTCACATTTATGTATACTATTTAATTATCTGAACAGCCTTGTAACCTAATTGAGATATATTGATGTTACAGTAAGACTGTATATATGAGGGAAATATGAATATTATTACAAGATAATGAGACTGGAATGCTTTCTCCAAGTATTTGCTAGCTGTCCTTTAAAACCAAACAAATATCTGCTGCTTTGCTGTTGCTGCCTGCTTGCTGCTCTTTGTTTGGTGTGTGGGGCTGTGCTGTCGTAGAGGAGACGCAGTTTCACAGTGCTGTAGCCAGATGTGACTTTGCTAACCTGGAGTGGTGACATTTTCTGTCTCTTTGCCTATGTGTCCCTGTTGACCAGGTAGGGAAGGGTTTGTCATGGGGGAGGGCAGGATCTGCTCCCTGCCATCTCTCCCTCGGCAGCCTCTGGCACAGGACAGGCTCTGACTTCACCTTGGGAACTTGGTGGGAACCTCTGCCCTTTCACAGCGAAGCTGAATCATCCCCAGTCACTGTGAGAACACTTTTTATTCTTACTCATGCCCACAGCAGTGTCTCAGCTCTCCCAGCACGTTCCTGTCCCCGTGGTCTCTCTGACTCACAGTGGCCTGCTCAGACCTGTGAATTCACTTGGCCCCAAAGAATGAAGTGTGCTATTTGCAAAACAGGCAGACCCAGCAGCAAAGGGACAAGTTTCCCAAGCTGGCTCAATGCTGTAACTCGGACAAGCTGGGATACTGAGAAGACCTTTCCTGCAATAAAAGTCAATGAGTTTTTCAGGTGTGTTCAGAACAAGGGAGGGTTCTAGAAGATGCCACAAGTAGGAGTAGATCATAAGCATGCATTTGCTGAGAAAACAGACTGACATCTACAACTCATGGCACTGGATACTGATCTTAACTAGTTACTAAAATTATTTAGTATCTTTCAGAAAATGATCTGGTGTTCCTCAGCTTACACATTGAAGGGAAGTAAAAATGCCTTGTGGAAATGCCAACCACTGTTGTTGGTTTACTAATCAGAAAAAGAGGCTGTAGGACACAAGAAGTAATCCTTCAGGTCTGTCCAGGGGGAATAAAGCCTCAGCTGAAGTAGCATGTTCAGAAGTACCACACTTTGAAAAAGGTGGTGAGGGGGAAAAGGAGCATGAGTGATCAGGAGTCCAGAAAAAATGACTAAAGAAGTAATATTGAAGAAAAGGGGAAGGTTCTGGTTGGCCTGTGTTAGAAGGCAGACGTGGCAACTTATGTGAGCGTGCATGTGAAATGCAGAGGTATGTGTGTGTAAGGAGATAGGTAGTAACTTACCCTCCAGGACCGTGGTGCATATGACAAGGATGTTTCAGCTGAAATGGGGAAGATTTAGTTAAGAGAGTAGGTTAAACTTGCTAATAATAGGAGGATAATGAAGTACTGGGCTAATAGGCCTAGCTAGGATGGAAAGACAAAAAAAAGAATTCCAAACTGGCAGCGGTTTAGAATCTCATGTGATGTTTTAGACGATGGTTATTCTCTTTGAAAGTGTGGAGTGAGCTCTACCATTGCAAACCACACTCGGTCGGAAGGCAGGTCAGGCTGCGGCGAGGGCTCTGCGGGTCAGCCTGGGTAGCTTGGCTTGCATGAGTGAGTCATTAGACCGGGTATTGTGTGTGTATCCAATAACTCAGGCAGGCAGGAAATTTAAAGGGAAGTATATTTTCTATGCAGTGCAATCAAAGTTGATTTTATCCTTATCTCAGTTGTTTGCTCCAGTGAGCACCAAATGCCTGAGGAGAACATGGTTGCTGAGAAATCTGGGGTCTAAAAGAGGACACAGGAGTGGTGCCAGCATTAGCAGAAACTAGCCCTGGTGACTGTCAGGCACAGCCCCGTCCCTGTGGCTAGTCGGTGCTTGTTCCTTGATAAATCAAAGAACCTGGGCCCGGCACAGGCACTTTAAGGTTGACCTTTAGTGTGAGAACCCAGTTATCTCAATCCCAGGTGCCTGCAGACTCCCCAGACTGCGTAACGTCCAGGGTATGTCAAAAGCAGCATTAGCTTCAGAGATCCTTAGCAACAAACTTTGTCTTGAAGGGGCTGCTCTTCTTTCATGCTTTTCTTTCCTCCTGTCCTTTTTGCCTGTAGAAGCCTCTGCCTAAGTGTCTGACTAATAAAACTCAAACTGACACATTCATCAAAAAAAAAGGGTTTTGTTTAATGTGTTCATGACAGTGCTTTGCAAATGGTGCTGTGAGAATTTTGAGTAGCGGATAACGATGGGAGCTGTAAGATGCCAATACACAGCTCCCTGGGACAGGGTAAAATGCCTCTTTTTAGGCAATGACTGGAAGGCTCAACATGCCTGGTAGCTGAAACCTGCATATGCCATTTAGGTGCAGGGTTAGCCCTCAAGAGGGTACTTCTCCTGCCCAAGCCTCCCCAGGTGGAAGGCTTGTCTTTCTAAGGTTCAGCTGCATCCCATACAGTACATAAAAAGTCACTCTGCATTAGCCAGGATTATGTTGTCTCTTGATCTTATCAGGCTTTGCTCTGCAAGCTACAAAAGAATGTAGCCTGATGTATGCAACAAGCCAGGTATCTCTGCTGGAAGCAAGCATTTCAGTGGCTAAAATCTCTCTGAAGTGACTATCTACAGAATTTATCTTCAGTTTTTAACAGAGGTACAGCTTCATTAAAGCATTGGGAGCCAGAATTTTGCTGGAAAGATAAGGTTTTCTTCATTAAAAAATGGAAGTGGAAGTCAGAGAATGATCTTGTTTTCTTTTCTAACTGGCTACCCTACCCCTTGAAATAGTTTTATATATTTAAATGGACAAGGATGTAAATTGTACTTCCAACTATTAAAGCCAATAGCACACATTATAATATGCTGTGAAAAGAAGATAGCTTCGGCCAGTAACTCTTAAGCCTAAATGAGTTTCTCCTAAGAGGAGAACAGCTGCTTAAAGTACATATATTTAAAATTAAATTTCTTTATTACAAGTTACTTAGCGTATTTTGGACTTATACGTTCTCTAGCTTAAATCTTTTTTTTAATTGCACAAAGCTGTGGAAAATAATCGGAAGCTCAGTTAGCATTACAAATTGAAAATCAGAAATTATATGAATGTTTTTTCAGGTTCTCAAGCTACATAGGTGTATTAACACTCATTAGTCATTTTGTGGCAGTGAGAGATTTGAAAACAGAATTCCATTACAGTATTTATGGTCAAAATCTGATATGATCAAATAATAGGTTTCCCAATAGAAATGTCTATGTGCCATGTAGTAAACTTGATAATTGTAAGAATACATTTAATGCAGTAGAACTGAATACCGAACCAGGAGATTAACATTTCTGTTATATAATTACAAGTTCAAGGAGTTCAGCTTCTTATCATACTACAGTAAGTATAGAAAGTAGAAGTGATCCTCTTTAATTTGTAATTATTTAACTGAAATAGAATGTCTCCAGTCTTATTCTTACTCTTCTACACTGAAGACATTGGTATGCAGAAACCATGCACCAAGGAATAGTACACTATCAGAGTAGGACATGTTTGAGTATTCTTTAAAACCAACTAAGAGAAGTTAATCTCATTGAACTTCTTTTTATTCAACAAAAGAGTTAGATGTTTCCAAGTCTAATGTGACTATAATGTTCATTAAATGGACTTCTTTACACCTTTAAATGGATTAACTGTACATCTTCACAGTCTAATTATTATACATGTCGCTCACAAATCACAGATCTAATTCAAAGCACTGTAAAAGCTCTGTTTATGAGCATTAGGAAAGGAGATACAGTGAGAATTGAGTGTGATTTTTATCTGGGTCATATAAAAGAATAAGTGTCGTCCACATTAAAGTACAGAAATGCATGTACCTTCACCTGTTGAGTTTTCCTTCAACTTTGGTCTTGTGATAGCCTTCTTTGAAAAGTTAAGCCACAGACTACTTTGGCATCTCCCCTCCCTCATTTGTCCGTAACCCAAGATGATCCCTGACTAAGATACCCTCCCTGCAGCTGAGCTGTTAATAATTTCCAGACAATAGTTGTCAGTCAGATAAAGGATGATACACAATTTTGCTAGTATAGTTTGGGTATCTGGGAATATCTGTGATTTAGTTTGTTGTCTCAAGTTAGGTTTGCTTATCAGAAGATATTAAGAGTGGTTCTAGTGGTCAGATTTTTAAAGGCAGCTAGGTGCTTAACTTCCCAGTGCAATCAATGTCTCAGTCCTTCAAAAAAAAGTGGTGCTCTATGTTTTTGCCATATGTGAATGGTTGTAAGTCCATAGAAGTCAGTGGAGCTACAGCAGGTTATATGGGCTTGGAGATCGGGGTGGCAAGTTAGCTGTAAAACAAGCTTCCTTCTCCCTGTGGGCAGCAGGAGCTTATCGAAGGGTTTGAGTACATGGTATGACAATACGATCCTCAGTGAAGGTACTACATCTGTAGTGTAAACCAAAAAAGTCAGATGCTTGCCGAAAATTTCTCATGCTTTCATCTGTAGAAGAAAAAGGACCTCAAGATAATACTGAAGATGTTTGCGGAATGACCTTAGGGCTTTTACTATGAGGGGCTACGATAACAAAAGCTACAGATACTATGCAAATGTGTTATGTATGAGATCTATTTCCACTGAATCCTGACAGGGCAAAAATATCCTCATTGCTTACAGAGATGTGTGCTGGCAGCAGTTGCAAGTCAGTTTGTCTTTTAAATGTAATACCAGAAATACTTCCCTTTTCTCTTAGTTAGAAAACCTTAGATATTCCTGTCACATTTCTCTTATAAAAGGTTACAGATTTCTTCAGTAGACGACAGTTCAGATAATTACAATTCTCAAGTTGAAAACCATCATGATAATGCCAGTTCCCTGGTGAGGCTCACAGATCCTTTCAGCCAGCAGTGGTCCAAGCATCCAAGCTCTCCGACCAGAAATGGTACACCTGCAAGAAGTACAATGTAGGGCTTTTTGCGAGGAAGGATATTACTGTGCAAAAAGTGCAGGCATGGTCCGGTATGACGAGACGGAAAGTGATGAACCTCTGTGTGTGTGTGGGTCTGACTTTTCTCGTGTGTTTGGACAACGCAGATCTGATCTCACTGGATCATCTAGAAGCTGCTGTGAAACAAACTATAGAAATCTATACTGCAGCCTCAGCAGCATGACTGCGCATTCCCAATGTATACCAATTCGCAGCTATGAACCACGGTATTTAGGTATTGGGACTTAAATGAGCGAAGACTTTGAAATGGGGGATTTTGGACATAGGGGGTAGTTGTTTATCCCTTATGCACGTACCTAGGATAGCTACAGCCAACTGACTGAAATGGATCATTATATTTCAGTCTGAAACTAATGATTGGAAAGAAGGCTTTTGGATTCTTGCTTTGCCAGACCACCTGCTTCTATTCTATTCTCTCCTGTGCAAAAGCATTTTAGTTCATAAAATAAATAGCTACCTTCAGGACTCCCTGCACCATAGGCTCCCCTGCCCTCAAATATTTTCATGTTTTCTGTAGTGATTTTAAATAAATGTTTGCTCTGCTTCCCACATGTGCCTCTGTGTCCTGAGCGCCGGTGGCAGGTATGTTAGGTGATATGAAAACCAGGTGTTCCCCCACAATTATTTACTTATTGGCAGACATGACGGCTGCAACATCCGCTGCAGCAATTTGACAGTGATTTACCTGCTGCTGCCAGCTGCTCTCTGCTTGTGGGGGCTGAGCTTCTCAGACTCCTGGGGGCCAGCACTAGAGTATCTTGATTTGATACCAGACCGTTTGGAGGCCCTGCTCCATGATTTCAGTGAGAACCAGCCAGCTGTAGGCTTCTTTCAGCAAACACCGTGTCTAAATCTATTGCAATGCTGGTGGGGTCTCCAAGAGGTTTGCTTGCCTGTGGTCTGAAGATGCAACTTCAAAAGCTTTCATGCTTCTGTAGACTTACGCTGTAAGGGTTCATCTCAGCATGAGACACTTGTCTCACCAAGGTACAGCAACATGGTTGTGTGGAGTTTTTTACTCCAGTAAAAAGGTGCTCCCACAGGTAAATTTTGTGAATTTGTGTAGCAGCATACTATCTCTTTGAAAGTTTTAGTGTTTTAATGGCATCAGGATAAAATACCACAAAAGCTTTGTGAGCTGGATCTTGGTGAAGGGCAGAAAGTATTTTTAATTTTACTACTGTATATCTGAGGAAATGGCTGGATACAATTCCAACCTGCTGGCTGTTTCCTTGACACCTTAACTGAGGGAAATCCATTTCTTGCTCACTATGCTCCTACAGATGCATGGTGTGTGGCTGGGGACTGGTGTAATTGCAGTGGATTGGATTTGAAATGCATGGGGTTTTGGCATAAGGCACAGAAAGCAGGGAAGCAAGCAGCACAAGGAATTAATTTCTTAGTGCTCCTGTTCTGTTTCACTCTGCCATGTTTTTTGACTGTACCCACTTGAGAGCAAGTGGGTTTAATTCAGTTTTGTTCATATTTTTTTAAGGATTTCCTTTTAAAAAACCCCCATGACACATACAGCAAAGTTTCCTATCAGGGTGATCCAATTTAGGTAAAAATTACCTATCTTTCTAAGTCTGCAGCCTGATTTTCTTACTTTTTTTAATGTGATACGCTTTTACTTACACAGCTAAGTAAGCAAACATTCTCAGGTGAATAAGTTTTCTCTCTGTGAATAAGAGAGGGTCCCAAGCAGTCCAGGAAGGCTGAACCTCAGCTGGCAGTGGAAGTCTCTTCCAGAGACAAGATGTAGGGCCAAAGAGCACAGGGCCTAGTGAAACCCAGGGCAGATAGAGGTTCTCAACATATTTGGTTAAAAATCTGGGTTAATCTAAGGGAAAGTATAGGGTGCTGGTGGGGTTTCCTATTGAAACTGGAATTTCCATGAGAAATGTGCAGGGTTGGTTTTTTATGTTTTACTAAGAGCATGGAGAGATTGTTCCCCTTTCAGAGAGGAATATTCAGTTCTCATTTTGTGCATGTGGCAAAATCCGGAAAGATTTGAGGCAACTCATTCTGGACAGAAACAAAATCCCTTTTCCAGTGAATCCTCAGTGATTCAGTCCCTGGAGCTTTGTACTCTAAGATAACTCAGACTGTCATCCTGATCTCTTTCCCCATCCAAAGACCTCCAACCTGCCCAGATCTGCCCAGGGTCCACGTCTCTTTCTGGCGGGGAAGATACAATTTGGTTAGCTGGTAGAAGATACTCAGAGATGTTTTATTGCTGTTCACGCTCCCTGGTCTTTTAACGAGTCAAATCAGGGTCAGTTTAAGATTAAATGTTGACTATGTAACATGCTTATCACTATAAAGCAATACCTGTTCTGGAACAGTGTATGTGAATAGTCTCTTTTCTCCCCTGTACAAAATCATGCCTTAAAAATATCAGTCCCAGGTCACTTCTGCTCTACATGATTCTGGCTCTGCCTCTGGCCCTGTTAACCCAGCATGTGTCTTTATGATCAAAATTCAAATACAGTTGTACAAACTGTTAAATAACTTGAATCCTACGTGTGTAACTGATCTCAACAGAGATGTCAATTCAATTAATATTACATTAGGCTACCCACAAGACTATGCTAGTACAGAGCTGATGCTCCAAGTCAAGTCTGGGCTTGTTGTCTGCTACCTGACAAAGCTGAAAAAGATGAATACTAAATGCAAGGTAACTCCATTAACTCTTTCTTTCCCTGAAGGCATATTCAAATAGTTTGAATGCCGGGAGGCCTGCTAGCAAGCTCAGTGAGTATTTCTTTCTGACTCATCATCCAATGCTTCAAAAATAGCTAGGAGTTTGGGGAGCAGTTAGAGACATCCAAAATCACTGCCATTTTGGGAAATTTTGATCTTAACTCACGCTGGATTTTTATATATTCCACCTGAAGTTTCCTACATCACTGAAAATGAGGGAAAAAAGGAAACCACTTTTCTACTGGGAACTTTAATACCGACTGAAAAAAATAAAGTTTCTTAGAAGTGCGGAGGTGGAGAACAGGCAGGGTGCCGAGGACAACTGGAGGGAGAAGAGCACTTCTTCCTCTGTGGGAGTTAAAGTAGGTCTCAAAGTATTTGGCATTCCAAAGCCACCTGCTCCTGGTGGGGCTTACTCCAGGAAGTTCTTTCACCCACTCTACCGATTGTATGGGAACAACCTAATGGAAGCAACTAAATACAGAACGCTTTCTTCTTCTGTTGTCTGACAAGCAAAAGAACAACCAGTTCTCCCTTTGTAAATACAGACTGTGGATCTCAAATTTTTCTTTCTTGATGACAAGCCCTGCAGTCTCTGGGTTTCTCTTACAGCTGCTAATCTCAGAGATATTTGACTATATGACGTCAGTTCTCATATTTGCCTGCATGGTAACAGAAAAAGCTGGGAAGGGGTGTGAATGTTTCTGGTTTAGAAGACGGGCAGCAAACAAGGAAATCTTGATTATTGTTTCCTTTAATTTGAAGTTATTGCCCACTGCTGTAATTTCTTGGGAGGGGCTTTGTTTAAGTGTTTGAAAGATGTGGATTGGCTTAAGTTATGAGTGGCATTAAATATGATAATGTTAAGGAATGGACAGAAATTGGGAACTGTTATCATGGTTTATATCCAAGATAATCTGGTTCCTGTCACCCTTGATTTTTGTTTTGCAACTCTGACTAAGGAGTGTCCAAAATCCCGAGGATCTTGGCCTCTGTGGTCTCTCTCCAACACAGTGACTGGCTGGATACAAGTTGTTGGGTTTTGTTTTGGTTTTTTTCTTCCATTTTCAGTATTATGATGAGCTGCCTTCTAGCTGTTTTGTCAACAGTGCATTTTTCAATAGGGATTTGCATATTGATATGCTAATTGTGTTGATAAAATGTTTTATCATTTGGACTCCATTCCAAAATGGCAGAAGAGGTGTCTCTCCTTCTGCCAGAGGAACTTCCCATGCAAGACAGAAAATTCTCTTCAGGTGAGAAGAGTTGATAAAGTCCCAGGACAACTCATTATAAAAAAGCATTTCATTTGGCTCCTGAATTTTTTGGAATAAAGCAGTACAAATTTCTACTGTCTGCTGGACCAATGCCATAATGATTTGAATAGCAGATGGGCAAGGGATCTGGGAATCAGTTAGTTAATTTTTGTGTGATTCTTTGAAAAGCCCCATACAACTGACAGGCACAGTTACAAGGGACTCCAATTTTAAAGTGATTTAAAATGTCTGGGTGAAGACTTTGATTTACTTGTTAATTACTTTCCTGGTTTGTACTGAGCATGAAACAAGAGTCAGTGCAAATCTAGTGACTCACAGATGCCTTAAAAAAGCTTCAGGCTTAGTTTCAGTGTTGCATAGCAGCTTCCCCTGAGTCTGTGCTTGCTGGCTTGTTAGAGTTTCATGAGTTTTTGGAAATGACTCAGAATATTTCATATTCCCCATAGGCGTGTAGTATATTTTTCTAAAGAACCTATTTGTACCTGTAGGTTTTCAAAGACCTTTGCAAACCTGCCTTCTAAGCTCCCTCTGCCAGGACATCAAGAAGCTGTATCAGGTCTGTCTGTAACATGTCCAGCTACTGTCTAACCATAATGGAGAGCCAGGGCTAGAGGTTGTATCCTAAGGAATAAAATCAAGGTTTTGTCGGTGTACCATGTGATGTTACACCTGCTGGTAGCACTTTGAGCTTTAAAAGCAAGAAAAATATTCTGGTCCTTTTCCTTATTCTGTGCAACACATGCCAATTTTTAAAAGGTAGGATTGGTGGGATATGGTAGCATTTAGAAGCTCTAGAGATTATAGCCCATTTAGCAGATGCTGAGTATACAATCTACGCTCTGACGATGCTAATCTAATAAAAAAAAAGAAAGTTTTATCTCCATTCTAGTAACTGAGGCACAAAGAGATGAAGTAGTATGGCCAAGATCTGCAGCAGAACTGGTGTTCCTCAAGTCTGCCACTTTAACCAAAAGAGCATCTTTCTTACTGCAGACTAACGTTGCTCTGAGAGTCTTATATGAGCTGGCTAACCCACATGGGTATCTGTTGTCCATGTTCAGAGTAAACACACAGTGATATTGTATAAAGGGATGCACAGCAGCACTCCGTGATGAAAAAGAAAAACCTTCAGCCATTGCTAAATGGCAGGTCCAAATGGTGCACAGGAGATTATGGAGTACATTCACTTGCAGCCAGGAAATTGGTCTTGCTGGGGGCTCACGGTTTGATTTATGGTGCCCCTAACTGAGTCAGGATTCCTAACTGTTATTGAAATGGGCTCCTGAGATGGACTGGGGGTGGGGGAACCGCGGTTGAGAGCGAGAGGTGCAGGAGAATGGCAGTGGGGCACTTGGGGGGGGCCCGAAACAGCGCAGACAGCCCCAGAGCATCCCCTCTCTCCTCTAGAGCCGCTGGGCAGACAGCAAGCACAGTACGTCCTGCTGCGACCCAGGGGAATGAATGGCACAAGAAAGGATACAGCACTAGAAGGACTAAAAAGAAACTTGATGTCTCTCAAGTTTTGGTCCATTAAGGTAATCCTACACTCTGCAACTGAAGCTATGGGTCAATGAAAACAAATTACAGTTCATTCCCCAAACAGAAAGATTAAGACACAGGAAGCTGCTGAAGGCTGTAGGCACTGGCCTTGACTTCACAACCTAGCCAATTTGTGCTGCCTGTGGGGGCCGTACAGCTGTCAGTGAGAAAACAAATCTTCTCCTACAGAACCTCCTCTTTTATATCATGTTCCTTTCTTTTTTTTCCCAGACACCAGCCTTTGTTTCTAGAGAAAAGCCAAAAAGTATTTTGCATATCCAAAATGCAAAGAGAATACAGGCATTGAAACTGTTTCAGTTACGAACAGTTACAAACAAATGAATTTGTGAATGCTGAAGAAAATCCAGGGCAAAACCATCTGAAACAGGGAGGTTAGAAAAATACTGAATATTTCTGATGGCAGGAGGTAAAACCAAATAAGCTCACTACAGACTAGACCACCTAACGTCAGCCTTTCTCCTTTGGCAGAGAAAGCACCCTCTCTTTATCGATGAGTGACACTAGCAGGCTGATAGGTGCAGGGTTTTCAAAGGGAAAATCTAATTTGTAAACAATCAACATCTTAACAAGCTATAAACAGCTGTCTGGACTTCTAGCAGATTTGCTGATGCTTGACGGGCTAAAAATCACAATGTTTTCCTAAAACCTCCTTCATTAATTTGTGGCCTGGTATTCATTAGGACAACAAGCCTCGGGGGGGGCTACTTACAGCTTAGCTCCCTCCTTCCCATCAGGTTGCAAGCCCAGGTTCTGCTGGTTTTGAGGATGGGTGCGCAGCTTTGGAAATTCGGTTTTTAGATATGTCCCCATCACATGGAGGTGGGTATGAGGACCTAAAAGGAAAACAAACAGAAATAAGGGCACCAAAAATACGTGGTTGGTTCCTCCTACCCCAAATGACAGGTCATTTATCACTAGTGCTTCTAGGAGCTCTTGTCATTAAGCAGATTCCACAGTGATGCTTCTGCCCCATCCATGTGGGAAATCAAGGAAGACAAGACAAGACAAGACTTGTCCTAACCTAGAGAGAATTTATGGAATGGCCAGACTGATCCCAGTAAGTGAGAGCAATAGCTACACCCGGTACAGGAAATACAGACTGGTCCTTGGAGTGGAAGAAGATAATGAAGTAATCGGGTGGATAGCAGTAAGCACCTGTGATCCTGATTAGCACAAGCCCATTTCAGGCATGATTTTGAGAGCGGTGGCACGTATCTTGAAGTTGTGATAGTACAAGGTTGGTTACAAAGTGCTGTGAGAGAGGTTCGGCATGCTTTAAACCTCCCCCAAAAGGTTGATTTAGTAAATTATGGAGTAAGAGGAGGCAATTTTGTGTGTGCATGCTAAGAGAAAGAAAAAAACCTCCAGGCTGAAGAGAAATATGGGATGGTTTGTGTTTCCAGCGTGCCGTAGGTAAACAGAAGTTTTTGCAATTAGATTTCTTCTTTCCAATCCATTAGGGTTAATGCAGTTTCAATTAGCACTTGATTTGCAGGCTGTGAGATATGGTTTAATGTGCCTTTTAGAGATTCCAAACCGAAGTACTGCAAGGAATTGAACACAAATGAGCAAATTAAAGTTTTTTTCATACCCATTTTTGTTTGTAGATGATTTTCCCACCAGCTTTCCTTTGTATAATGGTGATCCTAAAATAGAGATCTTGGTTTCTTTGTGGAAGAGACATTCAATACAAAATACTCCATAAAAACCTTGGTTTTGTCTGTTCTCATATACTAGCCCTGTCTTCAGCTCCTGTTAGCAGGTGCACTGCTTGGTCTTATTGCTAAGGCCACTTATCTTGCCCTGTTGGCATTGAAGATAGCCAGATCTGCAGCAGTGACCTTGCACTTGTGTTGAATAATTCCTTTCCCTAACTATGCCATAATTATCAACTTTGCAGCTGAATACTGGATTACAGCCCAAGAGTTCCTTCTGAATGCAAAACACAAGGAATTAAGCGTTTGCAATGAGTAAGTCTGAAGTAATCTACACAGGTGGTTCTTATATTGCACCTGTCATCGTGGTATCTGAGCTCCCGCAAAGGTCTGTGATCGCACCAGTGTTTCATATAAACAGAGTCTGACTCCTGCATTCCTTTTGTACTTCTGAAATGTGTGGAAATAACAATATGCGGGGGGAGCATTTAAAATAAAGCCAAAACAAAAGCAGCTAAGGAGCAAGGACACTTTGTCCGGAGCGGTTTTATCTAACTTATTTTGAACAGAAGCGGTTTCTTAGACCAAAATTATCATAGTAAAAATAACATAAAAACTAAAATGGGGAATTCTGGCCCAAACTCGGAAAACCACTGCCCTCAGGGCAAAAGGCAAGTTGAATGCTGAACGTTGAAGTGTCAACATTAAGTCTCAAGTTCTACAGTCTCTATCACCACATGGGATTTGTAGGTAGCTAAGATCTTTGAAACCTCAGTGCATGCCATAGGCTCTGTTCTGCTGATCTACGCTTGTAACCCCTGTTCACATCCACAGGTTACGCCTCCCGTTGGAAGGAGACTCTCTCCCCCCGGTACATTCTTGGCACGGGAGCACATCATGCAGGTGGATGACTGAACGCTTCACTCTGGCCAGATGGCCGCTCAGCTTTAATGTTGATTAGACTTTATTATGGATTATTGATGCAATGCTGCTACTAGCTCTGCACAGCAGGACCTCATTAACGTCAGTGGAGCTCTGCAGAGGCCCAGGGGTCTATCCACAGGGGTCCAGCTAGCTGCAAGATCAGGGCCTATATTTGTAAATAGTGGGATGAGATGAATGAGACTAAATGTGATGGGGGATGGCTTCAGGCAAGTGGTTTAGCTGAGTACTTGGCTGGATGTGTCTTCGTCTAACAGGAAAACAATGTGTTAGTTTAGGAGAGAGTCCTAGTGGGTTGAAAAATATATTGAATAATTCTGAAAATGCGGCATACTTGTGTTCCCAGCAGGTACATGAGTCTTGAGGTCTACATGAGTATAGTGACTAGCCCAAGTCAGCCCTCTGAGTTGGTGTATTACAGCTGAGTGTTGCCATCGGTCATCAGACAGGAGCTGCTCGTGACCACCCAGTCCAGCTTTCTCTGGTTGTCCCTGTTGCACCGGACCTATGGATGCATCTTGACTCTGGGTTTGGGCTCTAGGAAGGTTGATTCACATGCAGAGTGAGACAGAATTTGGGAGCCTCCTTGTCAAATTATTGCTCAAGTTTAACTTAGATGCAATAGCAATTTAGCTAACTGGCTAGCATTGTTTCTCATGTCACTCCCTCCTTTCCCAATGTAAAAAGATTTGCAGCAAAAACAAAAGAAGAGTGTTGGCTTAATAAATCTTCAGGCTTTCTGCATAAACTGCTGCATGGAGACACCGAAGGCCCTACAGCCGCCCTTAGGAGTGAGCTCTTCCTTGCCACATGCAAGACAGACGCTTTGGTCTGTGCGTTCAGGTCTCGTTACTTATCCCTGTGCTTATAAAGGAGCGGCTCTGGGGAGTCGCTTCACACGTACCTAGATGTGAGGAGCCGAGGCAGCCTTCGGTGCTGCCACTTTTAAGCAGGGCTTTCCTCCGAGCCACGCGGTCCAGCCTGCAGCGGGACAAGGAGAAGGAGAGGCGGGCGCAGGACCCGCACCCGCGGGCTCAGGCTGCTGGCATTTGGCCCGGAGGCAAGGCTGGAGCCGGGCAGGAGGTCGGGGCTGCGCTGGCGCCCAGCGGGGCTCGGGGCGGCCGGTGGCGGCGGGGCCGGGCGGCGGCGGCCGATGGCGGGGCTCGGGGCGGCCGGGGCCGGGAGCGGGGCCGGAGCCGCGCAGGCTGCGCGCTGCCGCACTTGCACTCTGCCTCACCACCACTAGATGGTATTTGACAACCACTTCTGTTCACCGCCCTTAAAAAGCCTTTTCCTGGCTAAAAACCAAGGCCGATGATTTCTCCCTGCTTCTAATAAAACTCTTTCAATAATTTTTTATTATATTTTTACAGTGATAACATGCAGGTGAACAAAGCTGCTGTTGTACTAACCAGCTAAAACAAAGCAAAGGCTTTTGGAGGATTGGATGCTACAGTTCTCGACCTTGTGAGCTGGCACTGCTCGCTCCCAGAAAACCACCAAGCGCCCTCCCCTCAGCATTGCTGGTACCGTGCCATATTTTCCCACCAAGATATCTGTGGGGTGTTCTTTCCTTTCCAAGATGGAAAGCCTGGTCATACCATCTTTTGCTGGTGTAAGGCTTCCAGCACTTCTGAATATTCAATGCCTCGATTTTTTAAAAAGCTGCTGTGGCTGGGAGCATAGCTCAGCATTGAGGAGCACATGCAGGAGAACAGGCGGTGCTGCCCCACCGAGAGGAGGTCGGTGGGGATTTAGTGGGTAGCCCAAATGGGACAGCCCTGACACTGTGAGCAAAATGAGAAATGATCCAGGTCAGGCCACCTCTGGGAACAGTTGTAGATGTTGCAGACTACAGCTTTTAGGATCTAGCTCTCCATACTTAGTACTTCAGTTTCAAACAAGCATTTTGCCTTTTTTTTTTTTGGTTGTTGTCACTATAAAAGATGGACAGGATTCTGCCTCGAGTGGTCAGACTCTGATCTTTCCCGCTTTAATTGGGTGGTTAGTTGTATCTTTTCTTTCCCAAATTATTTGCAAGAAATTGCGATTTAATCCATTCTGCACTTAAGAAATTTAATCAATCATTAGAAATAACTGCCAATGATAGGAAAATATGGTAATTCGTGTTATTTTTGCAGACAAAGCACTGATATAAACAAAACATAATTAAACATGCCCTCTTTATACACTTCATAAAAAGCCACAGTCCTTGGGTATTATAAATCTAAACTTATTTCTCTGATCTCAGGGCATAAAATGTGTTCTGTGAATTGTGTTACTTCTTGTAGGAAAACACTGATAATATTTGCCTTGCAGGCAGCATAAAACACAAAATGTAAAATAAAAATAAGTTATTAATCAGACTAACGGGCAACTTAAATGGAAAGCTGTCTTCTATGTCACATTAAAAATGATAATGAGCAACATTTCACAAGGCAATATTATTAACAAAAAAAAAAAAAAGCCATGTTACGCACAGACTTCTCAATCCATATCTATGCTGTAGTCTCCAGGAAGCAAACAAGAAGGACAAGTTTTGTAGTTGGTTACCATGGGTATGTTGCCTGAGGAATACCTGCATTTCAACATGGCCATACCTAAAACAGGTGTTGCTTTTTTATCTTCAGCTAACCTAGCCTGAGGCAACAGTGATCTTGTTTTTCCAAATTTGCATCTTAGTAGAAACAAAGTTTTAGCTCAATTAAATACCTGTCACAGAGGGGAGGAAAGAGTAGGAATATGTTGTGACGCATAAGAATAGGTTGTGGTTTGGAAAATGGTCTGGTAAGAGCTATTTTTTTAATGATCTGTGACAAAAACAATGCAAAAAGAAAAACCGTGCCCTAAGGGCCAGTATGTTGCTCTTTGCTTCCCACTTGGAAAGGAAGAAACAGAGTTTTTCAATGAAGTCCATTGTATAAAAATATAGCCTGTTCCCTATCTCATCTCATAGGCACCTGCAGGTTGCTTTTGCTGTTTTCTGAAAGACATGGGCCAAATTCTTCATCCCTTTCCAGCATAATCTGAGTTGAAGGTTGGCTTATGGGCAATATTCTTATTCTAGGAAAGTTATTAAGGCTTGTGCTTTTGTTCCCCAGTAAAAATAGGTTGACTCAGAGCGACCCTCTATGTCTGTGTGCATCGCAGGAGCAGTCCCATGCCTGAAGGCTGCGTTTGCCATATGTTGTTTGCTCACAGCAACATCCTTGGGGCTGCTTTTGGTAGCAGCAATTGGTATTTCCAAAGGGTGGATAATTTGTGTGCTTTCAACTATTGTTAAGTGTAGTATGTAGGACAGACTAGCCCCAGCATTTTCCATCTATCCCAGAAATTTTTGTCTGCCTCACCTGCCCTTGTCGTGACATCAAAGAGACTATGCTGGGCAGACAAAACCACCAACCTTCTCCTTATGAAGACACCAGCATCACCCGTGCAGGGGCAGACGGGATCTGTAGGGCAGACTGACCTGAAACAAGGGTTCGAAGACCACATGGATACTGCTGCTGACTCTCAGGTGACCCTACACTTGGGGCTGCCCTCTGGACAAGGTAGCTGGTGTATAGTGTAGATCTGGCAATTTATTTTCTGATGTATTTTTAGCCTTTTGAGACTTTTGTCACACATCTAATGAGCAGTCGCTGTGAGGCTGCACCGGTACCGCACACAGGTATCTTTCTGACAGTGGCAATACATCACGTCTGCACGGCCTCTGTATTTCTACTGACTGGCTTATTGTCTGCGTGTCCGTCATAGTCTGGTTTCAGGGCTGTGACTGGAAGGATGTAAGAGGTCTCTCTTTATAAGAAATCTTAGCAAATATGCTTGTAGGTATATTCAGAGGCTTACCCACTACTGGAGGTGTGCTTCTGCTTCCCATATGTAAACCAGATAGCAAGGCTCTTTTTTTCTGTCTTGTGTGTTTTTGCAAGGAGTTTTGCAAGACAGGTGTTGCGTGTTGGTGTGTAGTTCCTAGCCTGAGAGAGGATCCAGCTGTCAGGTGAGCTTTACAGAAGTAATAATTACTTGATCGCTCAAACAACGCTTAGAGACATAGTATTTTTCTCTAGCCAGACAAGAATCCTCTCTTCCCAGCTCACCCTGGAGATCTCAGTAAAATCCTAAAGCTGATACTTTCTGGAGTGTTCTCCAAATCTCTCTGTGTGACAGCCCAACTATTTAGGTGCTTTTTCAGTTGTAACTGTACTTGTGTTCAAAGCCGGTGAAGATCAACAGGGCTTATTGCTTCAGACTGAATGTTCGTGCTGAATGCTAGATCTCTGCAGCAGGGGCTAGAACTCAGTTCTCTGACATACCTCACTCTCCCCATTTAGCTCTGTGTTTAATTTTTATTTATTTACATTCTCATCCCATTTCTTTCCAAGCTCAGCTCGTCATATATAACAGTTTATGTATATATCCCCACTGGAGGGAATGAATAGCATCTCCAGCAGTGGAATTCTGGGGGCATGTCTGCTGCACACCGGCACATAGCTGAGATGCGGTGCCGAAAATTCAGGCTGAGTGCCAGGAAGCATGCTAATATCAATGTACCAGGCTGTGGAAAATGATGCAAGTCCCATACAAGAAAATCAAGAGTATTTCTGTGCTACTGGACAAACGACTGGAAATGTGTCAGGAGAACACTCTTACACATGGATTCTGAAACGCCTCTCACCACTGCTGTGTTACCGCTGTAGCCCCCTGCTATCTTAGTATTGCCATATGGTTATTTGAGGTTTCTTGGACAACAGTGAATACATCCAACCCAAAGGTGGCCTGTGCATAGCAAGGGGTGCCGTTCTTAGTATGGGGGGTTTATTGAGCATACATGACTAGCTGTGGTAGGGACATGGAAAAGGTACTCCGTGTCCGGGGAGGAGCAGGACTGCAGAGTGAGCAGAAGCCGTCTGTGCAGGCATCCTGGGTAAGCTGGACATGAATATTAGCTAGGAACAGATCTGTATGTGTGCAATGGCCCTAGATCTTCCAGGTACCTGCAGCTTAGTCACAACTGCTACTCTTCCCAGGCTGCCCTGAGGTCCAGAAATTTGAGGAAATCTTATTTTTACCAGGGGGAAAAAAAAAATCTGAGTGAAAACAGAAAGGAAAAATAAAAATCGTTTGGAGGAAACCTGAGTATATTTTAGTTCTGTCATGGAGTTCAATGGGTTGATATTTTGTCTCTGCCTCACGGCTAAGATAACGGGCATAAAGGGGTATCCCTTTTCATGCAAGGCAATGAGTTTGTCTAGAAGCTTCAAGGTATGTAACAGGAGAGCTGTGCTTACCGGGTCCTACCCTTCTAGGAAGGGGGTGGCAGTGAGGAGGAGGCAGCATTGCTCCAGCCCTGGCAGCAGAGGAACCTGCCCCACACAACTTGTGGCAGCTCTTCCTCTGCAAGCAGTGCCGTATGCGACTGTCTCCCACAACTGCTTCCGTTAATGACTTACAGAAGAGGAGGGGGTCCCTGGCTGGTCCTTAAAATCTCTAGGCAGGCAGAGCTTGGTCATGGGGCTGCAAGGCAGAGACTGCAGGTTTCTTGGGTGATGATGTTGGGGGCTGGTAAATGTGGAGTCTTTAATGCTTGTGAAATGACCCGTTATATTACAGTGCCCGGGAGGGAGACCGGATCCGTCTCTGCCTCCGCTCATCAACTAAACAGCTTCTTGCCTCCACCAGTACATTGCAGTGGATATTATATATCACACAAGCCACTGAAAGAGCTAGTTATCTTTTGGAGGAAAGTATGTGTAGAGGATGAGAGTAGCTATTTGGGTGCTAGGTCTGTAAGTGAATGTTATGGCAGGTATAAATTAAGGGTCTCAGGGTGAGTGTTGATTTACACAGTCCTTGAAGGGAATCACTCTGGACCCAGCTTGTAAGAGACATGCCACAAATCTACATGCTATTTTGTGTTTCAGAGAGAAGGAGAAATTCTTTGTTTTGTCTGGTTAAATAGCCAGGTGGGACTAGGATTGACAAAAATGCGTCCACTGAAATGTTCTTTTTAACTAGAATATAGCTTAATGATCCTCATTTTTTATTGGATTAAAATTATGCATATTTTAATGAAAAAACAGGGCTGCCTAATTCCCCTGCCCCTTTTAAAATGTGGTTTTAGTTGGGAGATTTGAACCATGTACTTTCTATATATATACATATATGCATGGCACAGAACATTGTGAACTAAAAATATATTGAGGGATGAGGTGCTGAAAGTGTTCAGTTTGCTTTTTTGATAGTCCCTCCCCAAACAGCAGTCGTTTTGGGGGGAATGTCCTCCCTGTATCTTTTTCACGAGTTTTCTTGAAGAACAACTTGTATTGTCCAAGCAAATGTAGTAGAACCTGGTTCTGATACTGGCTTTCATCTAGAGAAACTCTGAAATCAGCTTAGCCCTTTGGTATAAAAGAGAAGAAACTGGCCCACAATGTGAGTTTTCAAGGATGATATAATTCAAATACTTCCTTCAATTTTAGTGGGTAGTCCTTTCATATGTATAATGTTGTCAAGTGTGATAAAACACAGAGGAAAGTGATAGCTCCCAGTCCCATTAAGACTAAGTCAGCAGGAGCTAGACAGACAGAATATTCATGTTTTGCTCAAAATAAGTAAAATTAGCAGTGTGGTCTGCACCAGAGCAGAAGGCTTATATATAGGACTGTAAATTCAAAGTATTTTCCATCATGTATTGCTGTATCTTTCTCCTCACTTAACAAACGCCCCTTATTACAGGTTCTAAACGCTCCTTGGATCACGTCATGTTTTGCTTTTATTTGTAGTTTTTGTTTTTCTCAATGGTGAAGTTACAGCACTGTCTAGGGGTTTTTTTAAATGGTTTTTGTTCCAAGTCAGGAAAAGCAAATTAAAAATAGCTAAAGAGAAATAAGTAAAGATGGTCTGACTTTAAAAGGAAAAGGGAAAAGGAAAAGAAGAATGTGAGGTATAATTGAAATGTAGACTCAACAAGTGATGTACCTAATAAAAGGCTCAGGCCTGACTGATCCACAGCTACAGAAATATGCTTCTTGAGGATGGAAGACCTGAAGAAATGGGAAGGACTTAAGTCCTCAACTAGTTTAGTGATTAAGATGTTCAACTAAGTCAAAAGAACTCTGTGGCAATGTAACATCAATAATTTTGAAGCAGTATTTAGAATTAATGTAATTCATGTTTTACTGCATCTCCTCCCAGGCACTGAATATATGGGGGCCCTCTTCTTTACTGCTTATGCGTGAAAATAGCTTGTACTCCTAAGAATAATCTTTTGTGTTTAATAAAAAGCAAAACAGGATCATCTAAACCCAGGAAAAGCAGGAAATCTGAACAATGTGCTTCCTATTCTTGGGGCTGTTTATGGAAAGCTGCATTTGTATGACAAAAAGCATAATTTTTTATTCTATCAAACTTTTCACATCAACTGCTCCTAATGCATTTCAGTTCCTCCTTCTTTTCTGTCTAACTATTACCAGCTCACTTACCACTTGCTGAAGTGGAGGACGGGCCAAAACTTTTATCTATGGTTTCTTTTTTCCATTACTAGAGGTTTGGCATGGAGAGGAAGTGATCACAGCGAGAGCTCCATCCTGTGCAGACCCTGGTACCCCACTCTGGCTGCTCAGGCGGTCGTCTCTGTTACTGAGATCTTGTTGCAATTTATCAGCTACGTAAATTGGTTTTATTCCTTCTGGAGTGTTAGTAAGCTTTTTACTGCCAGACCGGGTATCTGTTTTTCAACTAAGGACTTAGAGATCCATTTTGTCTCTCAGATTAAAGAATCCTGAAGGGTTTTTCCTGAAGGAAAAAGGTTTCTATAGAAATGTGTCACTTGTCTTGGGTGCTGCTTCGTCCCAAGTGTGATTTATGGATCATGTGTACTGTAAGGAGTTTTTTGCTGGAGATGTGAGACTAACTGGTGTGTCATGAGACATAAGACTAAAGAATAGATTTTGAGAAGAAATGGAGGAAAAAAAAGAATAAGGAAATGAAATTTATTTCTGAAAATGAAGTTATCCATGTACCAGTCAGAACCTAGTGAAACATGATAGTCATTTTCGTGTCTCCCGCTATAAAAGAGAGTACGGGTCCCCTAGTGCAATGTGTGTCCCCTAGAGCAGCACTCTGTGAGCGCTGCTTTCACACATCAATATTCTGCACAGTTGTGCTGACATATAGTAGTTAGCTCCTGCATGAATGAATTCTTCAGCATTAGTGGGAAAATTTATTCTTACATCTTGTTATCCTCTTGAAAAGCTTTGTCTTTCCTCAGACAGCTCAGGTGTCCTGGGTAGTCATGACTTCCAGAAGGTCTCGCCAGCTGGAGTGCTTTCTGCGTACCCTGCCCTTGTGGAGGGAACTGTCCTTCTCCATATTGATACTGGAGCTTTCCCCTGGGTGAAACACAACAGCATCTGTAGTAGCTACAGAACAGTAACATATAGCATTTAATCCCACGGTAAAGAGGAGTGGGACTGGAGGCAGTGGTAAAAGAAGAAATTAGGTAAATCAGATGTAATCCTTCAGGACAGAATTTTGCCAGGAATCACTATTTCCTATAGTTCTTGACCTTGCAAAAAGTACAAGAGTATCTCAGAGACCACAATTATCTATAAATTTGGGGACGTATCCTGCTGTAATCCAACAGAAGTCTAGAGATATTAGAAAGAGTTTATTACCATCCACACCGCAATTTCATGGCCTTCTTTTGGATAGTTAGTGTATTTTCCAAGCCCTGTACATCTACAGCTGAAAAAAGAACAAGACATTTCAAACTCAGATGTTGTGGTTGATGAAATTCAACCACAGTGATGAAAACAGCTGAAATTTCATGGTTCTTTGCAAAGGCTTTGAATTTTCTACTTTTGGAATCTCAGTCAATTAAGAACAAAGCAGGTTTATGACAGTAAAATGGTAGCAGTTTTCAATTTTAGAGCATGAGTTTTCTGGCTAGCTGTTTCTGAACAGTGGAGAAAGTTGTGGCAAACCTTTACAAGAGTTTGGAGGGAAAACCCCCAAATTTATAAAGGTTCCTGTCTTACAGGAGGCAGCTCATCTAGCTCCGAAAGGCATTCTGAGAAAAGTAATTGTCCGAGTTGCTGCAATTAAGCAAATCACCAGTGTTGGCTCTGTACTGAATAAATGCTCCTGCAATGGGCATGCTTGCTCAGGGTTTACTGGTGTAATCCCCATTTTCCCTCTGGGAAACCAGAAGGATTTTTGAAAACACAGAAGAAATCTTTCAAGTAAAGCCACTTCACATCATATTGCAATAAAAAGCTCTCTTATCATACAAAAGGTAATATTGTTGTATTGTGCTTTGGAGAGTTGGATAGCTTAAGGATATAGGACTTCTTTCTTCTTCCCTCGCTGGTGTAATTCTATTGACGTGTGTACTTTCTTCTGCTTTCCACCAGATTTGTTTGCACTGAGTCCTTTCTGCCTCTCCTGTTTGTCAGTATGGGGCTGAGGAAAAGACCTTCGTTGTGTAGTTAACAGTTGCAGGCAGGAGCTGTCTGCAGCTTCGCACAGGTCCACTGGAGCTGGACGCAAAGGAGGGGGGACCCATCCCTTGCACACAGCTCTGCTGATATGCCGCGGTCCCCACCGTCAGTCCTCTCCCGGGCCTCTCCTGGGCAAGGCTGCAGCAGTCGTACTTTTTTGGGATATGCTGGATGGGAAAGGGCTGGCACCCCTATGGTAAGTCCACAGCAGCGCACAGCCACCACCTCCCTTGTCCTCCTAGTGCAAGTCCTAGAGACAGGCGCGGTTTCACAGCCAACAGTTCCCACAGCTACGTGCCATTGAACAATAAAGGGCTGCATACTCTAATGATGATTAATTACATTTTCTCATATCTTTCTATCAATTAACTGGAAATGTTTCTTTGTTTAAATAATTGTCTTTTGGTAAATAAATGCGTAAACACTACTTAAAGCATTTTGGGGTCTAATTATACTTATCTGAAAGTTAACAGATTCAAGATGTGATTTGTGTTTTAATTGTTTTAATTTATGGTAAAACATCGTGTTGGGTACTGATTTTCTGAACAGGCTGATCTCTATTGTAAGAAAATGAGGAGCTGCAAATGGTTCTCTCTCAAACCGAGCTACTTGTTGAGCAAAGTTCTGTCCCGAGCCTGCATTCCTACTGGGGTTTGTTTGCTTTTCAACGTGGTCAAACCAACAACACATTGAGCTAAACCACTCAGCCAAATTTTAAAAACAACTTAAAGACACCGGGGCCTGGCTGCAGTGCTCGGCGAAGTACGGCATCACAGCCCCGGCGTCCCTGCGCTGTGATTCGGGTGCCAAGGGTGCGGAGCCAGACGGGCAGGGCTGGACGTGGCTTCTAGTATGGTTCAGTCCCATTTGCAATGACAGAGATCACGGATAACTCACGCGCCGTACCTGACCCTAGGGCAAGAGAGATCACAGCTAAATCCCCATGATCTAAATGTATCAGGCTTTTGGACTCACTTACCTTATACTCTTTCATCTCTCTGCCCTCTCTAATAGCAGAGGAGCACCATGTCACTGTGGTTTGTTATTCTCATTAGCTTCCATTAGCTGTAACACTGGGGGCCCCTGTCGGGTTCAGAGAGAGGCTGTGTCCAGCCCTAACAAAGATAAGGTCCGCCCTGAGGCTACGGTGAGGGGCAGTAGGTAGAACAACCACCGGAGGAAAGGGAGATAACGGGAGGAGAACCAGTGTCAGCGGCAGAGCCTGCAGCACCCCAGCAACTTCCCCGGTGGCTGGGAATTGCCATGCCATAAGGGACTGGCGAAGAAGGAGCTGCTGGAGGAGCACGTGCCGGTGCCGTGATGCTTTCCTAGCACTCCTTCTGTGCTGCCACCGAGCCGGCGTGGATCCTCGCGCGAGGAATGATGGAGCCTGTTTGTTCACGCAGCCGCTGTGCTCGTGCCCTTCTGGGGCTCCGCAGATTGAAGATCACTTCTGATCCAAACACACAGTGTGTCCGTGGCCACGGAGCTCTTACATTATCGGCCCTCTGTCTTAATTTCCCTCTCTCTAAAACAAGGGTAATATTTCCGCAGTTCAGAATGGTGTTAGAAGGTTAAAATCGCAAATCTTGAGAGGGGATCAGGCAAGACAGAGTAAGGACAGCAATATAAATAAAGAGAACAGTTCTCTGCTATATTTTCCTTACCCAAAACTTATTTGTGGGCTTTTCTCAGTTAGACTTCTTTTTCAAGATAAGGGAAAAAGAAGGAAAGGAAGAAAAATCCTCCCACCCAGTCAAACAGAATTTGCATTTGACTGTATTAAAATTTTTCTTAAATTGCAATTAAGCAATAAATCTTCACCAGTTACAAAAATAAAGAGAGTGGGGTGGGGGAAATTTATTAGATAATGTAATCTTTCAGGCATTTTTTAATTTCCTTCTAAGATCTAGAATATCAGTTGGAGTCCCAGGTAAAATAGGATTCGAGGTTCAGCCGCGAGTTGTGACTCAAAGTGCTTAGCTAAATTAAACAGAACAGATGTGAAAAATAAGATGAGAGCTATGTATGTAGCTCTCAAACAGCTCTCCCCCCACCCTCCATTGAAAAGCCTGGACTAATTCCCCTTTGTTGACTAAAGTCTGCAATTCGATCCTAAAAGCTTGTCAGAATTAAGTACAATGCTTAATATAAGTTTACATTTTAACTGTTTTTCTTTGATATTTGACAAGGACATGGGAAGTAGCTCCAGAACTTTCTCCTGGGCCAATTTGCTCAAGGTTGCTGTGAATCACGCTTCCCCCTGGGCTGCTTGCCCCAGGGACTGCACTTGAGACCTGGCACCTGTTAGCTGCTAGAGCAATTAATAATTAATTAAACAAATAACCCCTTTACGTTGCACTGTGAAATCAAAGCTTCAGCATAAAAAAGAATTTTACCTTTTAGGTTTCCAGAACTAACCTCTGCCCCAACATTTGTGCAGTATGTGGAGGAGCAGATATTTTCTTTTTCCTCAGAGAGCAGTGACTTTTTGCAACAGATTTGGGGGGGAAAAAAAAAAGGAAAGGAAGGAAAGGTCAGCCTTGTTACATCCTTTCTAGTAAACACCACTCCACTGCAACAATGTCAGCCAGTGTCAGAACATTTAACAGCTAAAGAGAAAAAGAATTCCTAGATGTTCTTCTGGAAAGGGGGATCAGTGGAGCCTTTCAGCCTACATTGCTCTGTGCACCTTCTGAGGTGGAGTACAATTTGTCTTACTGCTGGTATTTTGGTTTCGGAGATGACAAGTGTATCATGGCCTTTTTTTCCTTTTTTCTTCTTTTTTTTTTCTTTTTTTTTTTTTTTCCCAAAAAGTAGCTACACATTAAGGAGATAAGTGAACTTCAAAGGGCTAAATACCAATCAGAAGATGGAAGATGGCCACACATAAAGCTATGCTGCTTCTGCAAACCCCTTTAGTAGCCAGACAAGGTCACTGATCAGGGTAATTTGCAGGAAAAGTCAATTTCTCAAGTACCCAAGGCAGGTGTTGTGCCATTCTGTGACAATTTACTGAAACTAAATTGAGGAAGTTGAAAAAAGCAAAGGTCATGAACCGTGGGAGAAACGAGGGAAGCAAAGTCTCTTTGACTGTATTTTTAACTCCTTTTCAACCAAAGCATATTTACAAATTACTGAGCCTGTTTCCACTTAAAAAAAAATCCCACTTGTGTAACGCAGACCTGCTTATGAAAAACTGGGCTAAAACCTGGTTGCACAATGAGGAACCATGAAGGGTGGTTAAGGAAAACAGAGTGATTCATAGGGAACTCTTAGCAGAGTAAAGGGGAAAAGAAGAAGCTAACCTTCTCACATTGAAACATTTCTCAGAGTCTTTGTGACCACAAAAAGCCGGATGAAAGTAAACAGGATGGAAGTGAAAAGATAAAAAATCTGAGAAATTTGAAGCAAGTCACTGAAATGACTGCAGGAGAGAAAGGGAGTTGATGTCTCAAAAGGTATCTGGCTGTGTCTCTTCTTCAATTGCACTCCAAAATGCACTTCTTAGACTTGGGGACTTTTCGGAGCACATCACCCTTCTTGCTCAGCCTGGGTTCCCTTTCAGCCCCAGATCTTGCCTTGGCCTTTGGTTGGGATGTGGCCGGAGCATGTCTGCCCTGGGAGGTGGACACCGTTCCTGGGATGTCATACTTCCTTGGGCCCTTCCAGCCCCTGTGACCCTCTTTGCTTAGCTCTGCTGTTCAACGACATGGTCCTTGAGGAAAGGGCCTGGGATGGTCTCAGTGCCAACAGGAGTTACTGTTAGTGACCAAGGCTGTGAAACGGGGGGCACAAATAGGAGTGAAGGAAGTATAGACCCTGCCTCAGCAAACTTTCATGCCAAAACAGAGCTCCACAAGTGTTATTGACCTGGTATGTGGAAGAGAAATCCAAGACCCGGCAGGCTGAGTGAGCTTCAGATGACAAATGGGTAGATGCCAGTCTTATTTCCATCTCCTGTCACCACAGCTTATGAGCTGTTGAGCCCTTACAACGCAGGAGATGTTTGAGTACAAACAGCAGTCCAGTGTTTGTACTAGTTGGCAGTGGTGTGGAACACCCAGTCAATCCAAAATCGCTATGTCCACCAAGAAGGAGCAAAACTAAACCAAACCAAGCCAAACCAAGCCAAACCAAGCCAAATCAAACCAAACCAAACCAAACCAAACCAACCCAACCCAACCCAACCCAACACTTTATCACTTCCACTCACATGCTCCTAACTGAACAAATAGTCTTAACAGTTGTGTTGGTGACACAAACACACATGTAGCTTTCCTTCCTATTCCCTGTTACAAGATTATTTATTTTATGCTACATTTTCACAGGTCATTGGTGATGTTTAGCCATGCCTCTGGCCGTGAAGCCTGGGAAGTTTATGGGGCAGCAAAAGACCATTCTCTCTACTTGTTTTCTGTGGGCTTGCATCCAAATTTAATCACAATAAACTTCCCCAAATCCTTCCTTGAAGGGAATATTTCAAAAGAGAATAACCTTTTCATTATCAGGTCCTGCTTTGAATAGGTAGACAAGGAGGAAATAGTTGCTGACATATTCCTGTTAGAGCTATGCAGATTGAAAAGAGTGAAATCGGTTGATAGAGTTTGTATGTGTACATTTGGCAGAACAGACGGACTTTCATGTGAACGTGAATAATTAGAAGATGTTTTTGACTGGGACTTCAGTCCTGGCTACTTTTGATGTTTCAGAGCACAAAGGAGAGCACCAAGTCTCTGTCTGGGGCCACTGGCTCACAGTGCCCAGGCTGCAAAAGTTCGGACTCTGGAGCTTACATTTAGCCAACCTTAAGTCTGTGGTGTGTGGATGAAAGATGCGGTAACATCCTTCTGGCACGTGGGGTTGGAGTAAGCTGTGGGCATAGGCACTGCCTTGCGGTCTGGAGTGCAGGTATGAACTCAGCTGTTCACTCTCCTTAACATGGGAAAGAGAAAGCAGAAGCATTTATACAACAATGCATTTGTGGGATGTGCACAGCCCAGGAAAACTGTAACAGGGGAGAAAATTAATTCCACCAGAAACAACCCACACAGGTGGACCTCCAATGCCAAAGCAAAAATCAACATTTCAGGAAATACTTCAATATTTCAGGAAATCGACATTTTATTTGAATGGATGTATCCAGTTCTCTATAGTAGGGGATAGCAGCAACTCTGCCCTGTGGATACGTGGTGAAAATGTGAATTTGTAACAGCCGTGGTAATGGCCATGGAATTTTGGGAGATGCCTGTGTCCCACCAGACCCATAGTCAGGGATGGACAGAGAGCTAAGAAAGGGCTTTGAAATATATTGGCGCTAGCTGATATATGTGAAATATAGTGGCGCTAGCAACACTTTGGAAATAAAAACCCTTGAGCAAGCAAAGATGTAGCAATCACAGTACAGCAGCTCCTGAAAGGGAACTTGTTTGTTCCAGCTTCTCTTTTTCTGAGGGCTTTGCCTCCTTTCCACCAAGCTCCAGCTGCGCTGTTGCTCTTGCGCACACAATGAAGTCCCGCAAAAGCCAACTTCTCTTTGTCTGCAGGTCTTCTCAGAAACAGTCTGTAGTTTGGGACTTACTGAGCCGGGAGTGACTAGCCCATTTCCTGACTTTGTTTCTCTCCCACAGTAGAGAAGGCTCAGTAGAAAGATTCATTTAAATACAGAGAGGATATAATTAGCCTCCCAAATGACTCCAGCCCTGCTGCTGCATCACTTCAGCTGACTAAAGATCTCTTTATGACACCAGGAGGTAACTGTTTTATGTGTCGGGCTATTCCCAAGTGCTGCTGGTCATATCAGCTTTTCAGTCAGACCTTCTAGAAATACAATCTGTGAGTTCCTTGTAAGTGCAGGACTATTTTTATTTAGCTATTTCAGGGCCCCATTGCCTGAAAACCAATCCAGTTGTTTAACTTTGAGGAAAAGAGCCCTAATCTCTCTTGCTTCTATCCCATGTCTTTTACATCCTGAGACTGGAAACAATCTATATCCTAAACACTCAAAGTTTCAGGAATGTTAAATCAGAAGGCTCTATCTGCAGTGGGCGAGAGGACATGAGTTAGTTAGTCAGGCAAATAAACAAACACAGTAAAACACACAAATAAAGCCACCACACCTGCAAGAATGTTAGATATGTTAAAAGGGGTTGCATCCCTAGGCGAGCTACACCGGTTCACTTTTCATCACCAATGACCATGTTACACATGCAGCTGGTGACATTACTTAGCCTCCAGCAAGGTCAGAGCACGCCGTGGAGTGAACAGAGAAAGAACTGTTCCCCTGTTTGTAGCAAAAACGTGGTCAGAAGTGATTTGAACTCCAGCTGCAACTTGGTCTGCTTAATGATATCTAAGCAGTACCGCTACTAAGGGCTAGCTTCCCTTTCTTGTGGAAGCATCTCACTTCCACAAGGCCACCTTCAAAACAAAGATACGTTAAAAATACCTTTTTATCTCATGAAGCTTGTTTTTATACGTCTCCCTGAAGTGAATTATAGGGAAATGATTATTCGGTGATGGGTTACAATAGAGGTTTTTGTTGTACTTTGTAGGCATTCAAATAAAGTTATCCGGTTGTGTGGCAAACTGGATTTAGAGGGCCACATTTTGAAGATGCTTAGCAACACATGGTTCACTCAAGTTCTTACTGGGGCTCTCAGAAATGCCAATACAGCTACATCCAGCTCATATGAAGGACATGAGTCTGTTTGTTAAGGTGTCTGAGCACATTTAAAATCTGGACAAAGATCTTTAGAATGCTATGATGATAATCAAAGAAATTCCCCAAGAACGAGAGAACTAAAAGAGGAATTAAAACACAGACTGATGTCTTCTGAACTGTTTATGTGAAATGAAAAACACTATACACAGCATCTCTTTAATGCAGAACTTCTTATTTATTTGATTTCCATTAATGGGGATGCGTAGGAATTCTTAAGGAAGTTAGTCCTATTGCCTGGTTGGTAGATTTAATCAAAGGCACTACCTGAAAAACATGGTTCATTCTGAAAAACTTCAAGTTTTGCCAACTGCTAAAGGGGTTAATAGAGGCTGTGCATGAGGAAGATAACCTAGGTTTAAAAAAACTATAGTCATCATTGTTCATTTATTCTCTTTATTGAGGTAATTTAATTATCATATAGACACAAACATTTGCTCCCATGCTGGGCTCTTCACATCTGTTAGTAGAGATTTGATTAGGTCTACACAAATGTGCTAGATTATACCATCTAGTTGGTGAAATTCAAGCCACCTGGATATTTTAGCAACATCAATAAGAATAATTCTCTTTTTCCAAATCAGTAAATCCAAGATATATTAAAAAGAATTAATTAATGACTACCAGATAGGCAAAACAAACATTTGACAATGAATCATATTATCAAAGGTTTTGCGGGAGATCCCTCTCAGCTTATGTTTAGATGTCAAATTATATTACCAAAACTAAACAATCTGTTAAACCGATCTCTTAATGCAATAAGTCTCAGCACCATACTCTTTTTTTTTTCCCCGAAGTCCTTCATGAATGCAGTGCAGCATTTAAGGACAACAGTAGTTAAAGCACCAGCAATAATGTTACATTAAGAAGTCATTAGTATGAAATAGCTGACTCCTAATATTTTTAGTGCCATTAAGTGTTTTTTTTTTTTTATCATGTAGGACCTGATGATGAAAACTGCTAATCACCCGAGGAGCCATTATGCATGTGAGTCAAGCCCAGGTGACTGCATATGAGCATTAACGCCCCGAGTGTGCATTTCTGGGTTATGCTTTTAGAAAGTGAATGACCCAAAAAACTCACAGGCAATTTGTAGTAAATACAGCTGTTAAGATTACAGGCAATGATATTAAATATAAAAAGAGGGGAGAGAAAGCAGCTGTTGTCCGCTGGAGGACTTCTCTCAAAGTTAGTTGAGTAACTTACACAGATGTGCCATTCTTTTTTTTTTCTTTCTCCAGAAGGAAGCTACAGAAATTAATTTAGGTAGAGTCTTTTTTTAAGAAAGGAACTTTTAGCTGAAGTCAGAGAGAACAAGCCTTCAGTCTGGAAGTATTTATGAAAATACTTTATTTTAGTCACTTAAAGCTTTGTGCAGACATAGAACCGTTTGAATTAACTTTTAGCAAGTTCTTCAGGCTGGAAGAGGAGGAACACAGAGAGGTCAAAACGGCAAGGGAGAGCAGCTCCTAGACCCCAGTAAATGTGATAAGTGTGAGTGCCTGTGCAAGTTCCCCTTAATTCTGCTCCTGGTGAGCCTGTTACAAAACATCTAAAATGAGGACTATATTACTGATTTGTTTTGGTCTTTGCCTTATGAACCAAAGTTGAGCAGAGTTCAGCTTTTTGGATGAAGAGCTTTCTCTCTGGATGGAAGGCTCATGGCCATGACCAGCCTGGGGGGAGCAGCCCGCTCCCACGTCAGGCCAGGTGCTGTCTCCATCGTGCTTTCCAGAGGATTCTGCTCCGAAGGAGTTGTTTGATGTTGTTCTTTCGGATGTAGGACTGGAATCAATCTTTAGCCAGAGGAGAGGTGATGTTTCTGATACATCCATGCTCTCTGCTCATGTGTCCCACCAGGTTTCATGACAGTTCAGGTGGTGTGGTGGCACCACAGGTACAGACCGAAGGGATTGTGGTAACCAAAGAAAAGTGTTTGTCTAGGCGCAGTCTTGTCAGAAGTGGTGTTAAGGCTTATGTTCTAACTTGTCACTGCAAGAGCCAGTTAGAGTAAAAGCTTTCTAAATCCATATAATCGTACTTAATTGTTTACATAATGAAATTATTTTTAAAAGAGAACAATTGAATGATGATGATTCAGTCACAAGAATTTGCTTCTAAATCTCCAAACTAGCCTCCTCTGGGAAGATTCATTATCAGAAGGATATGTCTTCACTCTAAGGTAGTTAGCTGTCTATGGAATGTGCTCAGTACATAAACATACCTAAAGCAGAAAGCAACCGGATGGCAAACCCATCCCATCACAGCTTTGAGAATCCTGCAGAAAATTACCTGGCTTCCTTTGGCCTATTTATTCCAACTGAATATAAAAAAAATAGGAGTTATTGTTGTAAATCCACAAGTTATGGAGAGATGCTAGAGCGGCACTAGAGATGCGCACGGGGCTGAAACTTAGGTTGAAGCTATATTTTTGTTATTGATGAGGTTGAACTCAGAAAGGGGGGTAGATTTATGGACATTGATTTATGCTCTTGGTCTTCTGCTGAGAACAGGTTGGGACAGAGTCCAACCAGTTACCTGCTTTCTGCTGATTTTCTGTGAACTTCTTAGAAAGTGAGTGCTTCTTTAAAAAAAAAAAGAAAAAAAAGCAGCAGGATTTTTAAAAATGTTTTCAGTAATACAAAGGGAGATCTATATTTGGTGCATATTTCACATATTTTATTTCAAGTCACTACTAAAATTTTAATTAGTTTAATGCCTGTGACTGTGCTCAATACTTGTATCAAAACTGGCCTGAAGAATTATCAGTTTAATTAATTCATTGTATTCTGAGTTGCACTCCACAACACAACTAGCCACAGGGCTTAAGGTCCACAAAACCACTGGAGCTTTATGGCACTACTTCAAGTTCTTTCCCCACCTTCATTATAGCCTGGATATGACTTGAAATCATATCTTATTAGCCTGAGTGAGAATTACATGAGGAACAGTATTATAACAGGACTCAGCAATGAAAAGGCAGATCCTCCAGGGCACTTACAGCATCTTGTTTTACTATATATGATAGCAAAGTCTTTTTGTGTGGTGAGCACGTGGTTTTCCCATCCTGTTCAACACAGCAGTCTGCAGGTGTTGTGTATGATCACATGTACTTCCTTCCTAAGGTGTGTCCAGAACTGTAATTCCCGTAATTAATAATAATAATAATTAATAATAATAATAATAATAATAATAATAATAATAATAATAATGGGGAAGTCCACAGTTTAAGGCTTTTTTTTCAAGTAAGACTTTTAAAAAAATTTCTGCAGGACCTTTTATCTGTAGGATTCTTCTCTGTATTCTGACAACAAATACATCCCTATTCCTCCTCTCCCCACTTGAGCACATCCCAGGACAGTCAAGGTGTATCTTCCAAAGTGAAACATTGATACAAGCTGCTTTCGTGAGATTCTGGTTCTTGCTCATAGGGCAGGTTGCATTTGAATAACATATGCCAATATTTTATAGTGGCTGGAGATTACTTCATTTAATAAAGTAAAATAAGAAGCAATTGGAACTAGGGTATTGAGAGTAAAAGACACTGAGAAGTTGAAACGGTACACTTTACAACAGGGAAAAGATGACATGAATGGATTTGGAAGGGTACTGCTTTAAAGGATTGGATTGATTGCTAAACTCCTCCACAAAAAATATTACAAAAAGTGTTAATTGGAATTTCTCCAGTGCTTGAACCCAGAAATGTATGGATGTGATCTGCAGATGAATCAGATCCACGTTATGCTCCAGCAGGGAAAAATTAAACTGTGGACATGCAGAAGGTCAGACACGCAGCAGCCAGTTTGGTGTTTCTGGAGCTAGGCAGACCTCCTGCAAGTGCTCAGGGACCACCATAAGGCAGAAGCGATCATCGCGGCACCAGGGATGGGGCCCAGGGGTGATAAGTGACAGTGGAGACCGTGGCACGGGGAAGGCTCAGCATCTGTGCTTTAACAAAGTATTGCTAATCAGAGCTGCTGCAGGAATATTAAAATGCAAATGGCCCAATTAGAGTGCTTACTTTTCTAGATCCGTCTCAAAGAAACACTGCTGTGAGTTTGTCTTGCATGCTGATAAAGCATCCCATTAATAAAAAGTTTGCTGATTGTCTAAAGCAAATAGGTGGTTCATGGGAGCAGCAGAAAGTCTAGAATATCTTTAAATGGGCTACATATTGAATTCTATAAATGTTGGGCTCTCTGATTACTGAGGATCAAAGGCAAAAAGAGCTGATTGATACTGAGCCCTTAAAAATCAATTCTTTAGGAAAATGCCTGCCCTTATTTAGTCTTTTGGAATAATAAATGATGAAGTGATTTCAGCTGTAAGAGACACATTGTGGGCAGCTGCTGGTTGTGAGTTCAGGCTTGTGTTATTGTTAAGAGGTAGCAACAGCACAGATCTTAATAGAGGAATAACTGGACAGAAAAAAAAAGTTATACTTTTTTATGAGAAACTGTAGTCAGGCATAGACTATTCATCAAACAGGCCACACCTAACCAGTATCTTGGATTCACTCTCTATTCCAAATAGCTTGGATGGTTCACACAGCATATTTATCCACAGAACTGATTCATCTTAAACATCTTTTATTGTATTTTTAACTACTTTTAAAAGTAAGCTTGAGAAGGGCTTAGCTAACTTGATAGTAATCTAGAAAGACAGAAAATAGGCCTTTTTGCCAGTTTGTGGTTAATTATGGTAAACTGCTATCTGTAATTTACTCCTGCCCATAATGGAAAAGAGAGTTTTGCTCGAATGTGCATCACATTACATGGGGTTACATCCCATGTGGTGACATGGCATTGTGTAACTTCATACAACCAGATAAAATGCGACATGTTTTTTCAATGTATCTGAACAGAACGCAGGGGTATGTTCTGGTAGAAAAGACATTTACAGAGGACCCCGTTCTGTGAGCCTGGTTTATTCCAAATAGCAGTCTCTAATGGAAATGCTAATCGCCATGTTTTTCTGCAACTCTTGCAGAAGTAAATCCAGAGTATCTTTTAATTGAGAGCCTTTCTTTATGGTCTTCAGATGTTTATAAATACGCACAACCTAATCTGATTAGGGCCAGACTCTACATGCTGCCTGCTCTGACAAAAGGGAAGAAAGTTCTTGCCTGCAGCCCATGAATTCTGTTCCATTCTATGTCTCTTCTGGTATTACAGTATCTGAGCACTTTTAATAAAGTATTAAAGAACTGCCAGTTCTTTGTTCCTCCGTCTTCTGTTGGAGAAAGAAGCACGTGCACTAGTAAGTGGGTAAAGCTAATGGGAAAATCTTTGAGGGAGCAATTTTTTTGTTGCAAAATGCACTTTAGTTGAAATAAAAACATTTGATGCAATGGTATCAATTGTAAGGAGAATATGGATCAGAAGGAAACAGTAAGAAGGGATTCTTACAAAGCTTGCAATGTGTAAGCTTTCGTTTTTGAAGTGGAGATCTTTTAAATTTATGCTGCTTTCAGTATTGCAATAACCAAACTAAAATTTTTCAATGTAGGTGAATATAATATTTCAGTTGGTTAAAGGAGAGTCATGGGGAACTTCTAATTTTTCTGTCTTTCATCCCACATCTGAATTTAATCATATTTGAAAGTAGCATATTCCTTCATGAAACAGAATGTCTATCCTCCACACAGGTTCCGCTTGGGGAATTTCACTTACTGCTAAGCGGCTCTGGGCGATATTAAAATTGCCTAACTAACTTCCACATAGGTCTCGGGTCCATTGCTTGGCTCCGTGCCTTCCAAACTGGCTAGCCAGTAGGAAACAGTAGATTTGAAATACAAGTTTAAATTTGGGCTGTCTAAACACATCCTTCCATCCCTTTCATAAGATTCATTCTGTGGCTCACTTACATTGACTATTAAGTCCTGTAACAGCTTCCAAATGAAATTCTGGCTCATTTCGTTTAATGGCACCTTGTGAAACAAAAAAGGACAGATCTTTAGGTGTCTATATGTGGGTTGGGACCTCTTTCCACCTCCTCATTTCTCTTCCCCAAGAGGTACCTAATATGACCAATGGCTGGTGGTGAAATCATAAAAATTCATCACTTGTTCACAGTGTGGAAGTCAAGAAAGAATGAATGGTCAGGAAGACAATTTTTTAGTGTAAGGTAATGTTGACCTTAGCAGAATAATTTGTGCCCTTCAGCATCTGCAGCTGTGTAATAGTCACCAGGGAGTTCTCTGACTCTGAATATATATATATTTTTTAAAAAGTGTCAGCCAAGTTAGAACTCCAAATGCAAAATGTATTGCTCAGGAACACTGGGAAGATTTGTGTCTCTCTCTGAAGAACAATGGTGTAGAGAGCATCAAGAGATACAGATGCAATTGGAACATTTTCATATCCTGATGAGGACAGGCTCTTTGCAATGCTGCTCAAGTTAGGGAAGAGAAAATTGTTCCATTTCTCTCAGACCTGCATCTGCAATTTCACAAGAAGGAAAGTGTCTCTAAAGAGAAATACTCTGAGAAGCTTCTGTAGGAAATACTTGAGTTTTCATCCAAGACAAAGGAATTCTGCAGAAATAAATGATGCTATTGTATGATAAAAATGGATAATGGTATTGTCTGGTAAACCTTTATTAGGTAGATAAAATGGCCTTTACAGCATTATGAATAAACAGAAAAACCTGTCTATAAAATTCAATAGTGTTTCTACTGACCGAGGCATGTGCCAGTGGTGATGCTTCACTCACCTGTGGCTTTCAGCGTCCTCATCTGTGACTTTCAAAGCTGTAGCCCAAATTGAGTTTTGACATGGCTTCCATTGGTGTCCATTGCTGAGTTTGGCATCTGGATGCAAAGGAACCACTGAAACTATAGAACATACTGTAATTAGTAGAAGGGACATATAATGGGATGCATGTCTTTTCAGGCAGAGTTGTTTTCTCTCTTGCAACTCACCTGTCTGTGGAAAGCCGACGGAAGTCTATATGTGATTTAAATGTCCCTTAAGCCTTGTGATAGTACTAGTGAGACTTAAGCAGAGCTTAAAAATCATACACTGGCTGTCTGCACAAAGCTGTCTCTGTCTCAAGGACCGCAGTACAGTTTCAGAAAGACAAATGGGTAGAGAAGCACAGCAGAAGTGGTGGATGTTCATCGAGGGCAAAGCTACGCCTCTTCTGCTCTACCCAGAAAAATCCATGAGACAATAAAGTGTAATTTCTTTCTCACCTGTGTGATCCAGGTTTGTCAGACTTCCTATTGACTCAATACTGATAACTTCAGGGGGATTCCAGTTTGTGACTGGGACTTGCCGTTTCTGCAAACACCCAGTGTGTAATATTGCTCCTTTCTGAAATTTAGTGACTTTCTCATGGTCTGCCTTACTGCTTACTCACACTTGTGATCCCTTTGCTAAATATTTTCTGCCAATCCAAGGAAAATTAGTGGGTTATATTAGCACAATCATGAGTATTTTAAAAGCTGCAATGTTTCCTGTATGCAAATGTACGTGTTGGAAAAGTTAACAAGGCAGATAATTCTATATATCCTTGCAAAGGCACCATGATTATTCAAAATCATATATCAGGTCCCAGTCATGGCTTTGAATTAGTATCACTATATATTTACAGCAGATCCATAGCTGTTGTATGACTTCACTGCAATGAAGGAAGAATTATCTCCTCCTTTTTGTAGGCATTAAAATATCCATTTCCTTGTGCAGAGCAAAAAAGATCGCTGCATTAAGGGCAGAATACCTTCACGTGAAACCCAGTCTCCTGGGTTCACAGGAAGGGCTGTGCATCCATGTTAAGGGCAGAATTTGGCCACCCTCTATAAACACAATTCAATATAACTACGAAAGCACTGCTTTCTCTTCCCTTGATTGTTCCAGTGAGACAAAAAATTCATCAGAAGGTGAATCACTCTTGCAGCTGATACTTGCCAAGACATGAAAAAATGGGGACGGCCTGTGAAATAAGAGGCAATGGGAATAAGAGTGAAAACAAAGGAATTGTTCAAAAATGCTACATGCTATTGCATGATAATGGAAAATAATTACGAAAACCTATAAATGTTGCGTCTGGATTGCTGTCTGCCCTTATATGGAAATTCTTATATGTGTTTAAAGTGTCATGCTGGAAATTAATGAAGATAAATTTAAAACACTTGTAATATAAAATATTACATGTCTTCTCATAGGATTGAGACATACCACTCAAGAGGATTAGCTTATAAAAAGTCAGATAATCCTCACTGGTAGGATAAATAGAACTTATAGAATTTCCAGAAGCATTTCACTAAAATTAATTTAGCAATAAAATTAGAATTCCTTGAGACATATTTTTAAAAAGTTGTTAAAGATCCATCAAAGTCATACAAAGCATTATTTTCTAACGTACCCAAATTTCTTTTCTCCCTCAGTAACATTAGATACCTGCTTACAATTCTGCTCATCCCAGCAGTGACAAGAGGGGTGAACAAATTAGATTTTGTGCTAGAAGTCTTCTTGTGAACAATTCCATGGTAGAAGAGATAGATAAATATACATATTTCTCGTTTGGTGTGGGAAATGGGATTTACCTGCAGTTTGCAGTATGATGTCTCTCTGGGATGTCTCAGTAGTAAATGGGACAGAGATTCTCAGCTGGAGAAGGAGTGAGGATTCCTGCCTAGGACTGACAGCTTCTCACCTGTTGTCCGTTCAGGCTAAGTGAGTAGGCAGGCTGATTAGTTTAAAATCGAAGGAGCCCAAAGAGCTGAATAATTAAATGGGAAAACATCTGGGGACATTTATGAGAGGGAAAGGGAAAGGCTCTTATCTTCCTGAAAAGCACTCCTAGGAAGAACTGATGATAACAGTTACTGAGAGAGCAGTGAAGGTGAACCCCAAGAGTAGAGACCACAAGGGGCTTGGACACAGCAGCTGGGTGATATTATGCCTTGGGGTGGCTAAGGCTAGGAAAAACAATTTCTGCCTAAGTGTCACTTGATGGAACTTATTAAAGAGTGGTGGTGATGCAAGAAACAGTCCCAGAGTTCAGGTGAGTATTCAAAGTCATGACAGAGAAAGAAAAAAGAAGAAGATTCCTGTGCAGCTTAAAATTTGCAGACAACTATCAGAAGGTTGAAGGTACATAGAAGCATGTAAGCTAAAATTTAAGATGAAATTAAAATTGGCTGCTGATTGAGGGGTGTATTCAGGATCAGGTTTTCTTTACTAAAAAGAGGAAAGAGAAATGGACAGAAACAAAAGCAGGAGTAATGGAACCATGTCACAGGACAGGAGAAAGGAAAAAAGATAAGACCAGAGCCTAGAACTTGCGGACTGCTGAGGTGAGATAAGGCAACTGTGAGAGATAATAGAAGAAAGGGTTATTTTGTTGGAATAAGGGAAAAGAGATGGAAAAGACTGAGGGGGGAAAAAAGGATGTATTAAAAAAAAATGGGTCAAATTCAGTCCTTTGAATAAAGTCTTGGGTCATTTTATGTCTTTAGAGGGCACTTGCAGAAAGATGATCCAACCTCAGTACCTGCCTTGGAGTACTGGTCTTCAAGGACAAAGGCTGACCTAACTGATGTGAGCTTTAAATTGAAAGTTGGGGAAAGAAAACTTGGATAACTAAGCTACATAAGGGTATATGGATTGCTTTGGGCAGTCAGATGTGGATGTCTAGCACATACTGCTAAAGAACTAGGCTTGGACAGTAAGAAATAACTGTAATGCTGGCTTACTAGGAACAAACAAAATAGATCAGCTGGAGAAGCTGGAGCAGTTTGTAGAATGAAATAAAATACAGTCAGATCAGCAAGCTGTAGTGAAACACAAATCATGACTTGAACATAGGAGTTGAAGGGGTAGGGCTGCGCAGAAGAGAACACCAAAGATGAATGTGCTTCAGTTGTGATGTACATCAATGATGTGAGAGAGTGCAAAGAAATCAGGAGAAATATTGTGGATAGAATTGTACTGGGCTCAAATTACTTTCCAGATCAATAGTAGAAATGTTATATTGGCAATATATTGGAGGCTGACTCGAAATCTCATCTCTGTACTGGAGTATGGAGAAAATTCTGTATCATACTGAAAAGATATACACTATCAGAAGTGGCCACTGTGAGAACAATTATCTGCCCGAATACATGTTGAAGAAAAAACCACTCCTAATCGTGATACAGCTGTCATGGTTTATCTTCAGTCGGCAACTAAGCACCAGGCAGCTGCTCGCTCATCCACCCCTGGTGGGATGGGGGAGAGAATCTGAAGGGCACAAGTAAGAAAACTCGTGGGCTGAGATAAGAACAGTTTAATAATTGAAATAAAATCATAATAATAATAAATTGTAATGAAAAGGAAAATAACAAGAGAGGGAGAGAGGAACAAAACCCAGGGAAAAACAAAAAAACCCAAGTGATGCAACTGCTCACCACCCGCCAACTGACGCCCAGCCCATCCCCAGGCAGCGATCGCTGCTCCCCGGCCAACTCCCCCCCAGTTTCTATACTGCGCATGACGCCGTATGGTATGGAATAGCCTTTTGGGCAGTTGGGGTCAGCTGTCCTGGCTGTGCCCCCTCCCAGCTTCTTGTGCACCCGGCAGAGCATGGGGAGCTGAAAAGTCCTTGACCAGTGTAAGCAGTACCTAGCAACAACTAAACATCAGCGTGTTATCTCATTTTTCTCATACGAAAGCCAAAACACAGCACTATACCAGCTACTGGGAAGAAAATTAACCCTATCCCAGCCAAAACCAGGACAACAGCCCCAGTGTTCCCTCCTCACAGGGTCAATGAAAACAAACAAGGGATTCTATTTTACAGATGTTTTTGATAGGTGGAGAGGAATTTGAACAGACATTGTAAGATGTTCATAGGAAATAAATCCAAATTCAGTTATCATGAGTTTTTGCAGTTTCAATTCAATAGTAAGGTAAAACTAAGTAACTAGACTTCTCCATTTCAAAAATGCCAACTTCAATGTTTCTGCTTAATAAAGAGAACAGAATTGCAGAGCTGGGATGACTTGAATCCAGTGAAAGCTTGTGTTTGTTTAAATAAAAATAAAAAACTGTCTGGAATGTGTATTTTTAAGTCAAGGGGCAAAATGTTACAGGGAAGTGCTCTGGATTTACCTGGTTGGATGATGCATAGTCTGAAAAATATGATTTATATAAATCAATTTTAAAATACCATTCTACTCAATTTATCCAAAGGAGAATTAAGAGGCGATTTATGAAATGCCTGCATGGGGAGAAAAACCTGCTCTGGAAAACCAGTATTTAGCAGAAAAAGGTACAATGACATCTGATGCTTAGAACATGATGCTGGAAAAATTCATGCGAGAATGAATGTGAAACCTGTTAAGCAATGAAGTAAATAACTAATACGAACAAGTGTACTTACACATAAAATCCTTGTTTAGATGTATTATCAACCAAATTTTTATTTTTCTATTAAGCAGGGGTACAGGCATTCCTAATTTATTATTTGCAAACTTCTGATTTTAAAATATACTTTATAAAATAGTTTGGAATTATAACATACACAAAATTATCTTTTTTTTTTTAAACTTGCTCACAATTTTTTGGTAGAAATTATTTTCTTTTATGTGTCTTGAGAAATGGACTCTTTATAAGAGTGTGATAGGAATGCTTTAAACAGAATCAGGACAGAGCAACAGGGTAGATGTGAGGCTGTGACTGCACTAAACCCATGCATTAAGGTTATGCATTATTATTTTCTATGACACCAATTTTTGCAGCATGTTTATCACTGACATTCATATTCATTTATTTTTATCCCATGGCCCAGATTCCTCAGCTGTCAATTTAATACAGGTATTCCAAACAATGGCAAAATAAAATTATTTATAATGACTCCCAACAGTACCATGCAATTATTTTATGATTTGTCTGTTCACTTACATCATGACAACACTGCCTTTGTGGAGATTCAGTGGGTTGAAGGAAATCTCCTATGCAGTGAAGAATAATTTAATATAAGCAATGGATTCATATGTATTTCCCCTAGCTATAATGGCACTCTTCTAGGTCAGTAAAAAGCTCTCATTCTCTTTTTAGGCAAACCTCTTCCCGAAGCTGAGGAGTGAATCCCACAACTGAGTAAATATTTTATTTTCATATATCACCACTAGTACTGTAATACAAACTTTTCAAGGTAAATAGCTTCAGAAATTGCAATTGTGATATCCGAATGGCATGCCTATCCTTTGAAGTCAGACTTTGCAGTGCAGAATCGAAAGTAAATAGTGAAACCTAAAGTGCTTTGGGTTTTTCTAGTTACTGTAATTTTGGTTTGACAGCCCTGGGTAAGCAGAAACCAGAGATGACAAGAGGCAGCCTTCCCATGGCACAGAGCTGAGGTACTACAGCCTTAAGAGAGATGCTAGCCTCACAAGTACCAGTGTCACTTATTCGCCTATGAATAGTTCGATTTTGTGAAGCAGATGTTTGTCTGTGAGGAGCAGGACAGAGATTCACTCAGCAGTCACCTGAGCTGAAAGACTTTCAGATTAAATTAGACCCAGAACAAAACGTGATCTTGTGTTTAGTTTAAAAGAACAACAGTTTCTTCCTTTTGGAATCTGAAGGAATAAAATCTTGGATACGGTGTTTAAATGCATAACTCTCATGCAGAGTATTGTGGTATTAGTCACAAATCCATTTTTGGCACTTGGATAAATGACCTAATTTTCAGGGAGGCTGGAACGCCTAATTTTGATTACCCTTTTTTGCAACTTTTTCCCCTGTAACTTAAGCCCAGGTAAAACAACAGTGGGTGGCTGAAGACCTTGCAGCGTTTGGAAAAGCCATGCTGTAGCTCAGGGACATCTGCCTTTACACGAGGGACGGGAACGCAGAGCAGGTGGCACGTGGCAGCAGAGGGATGTCAAAGCCCGGCTTTGTGCAATGCCAGCCCGCACTGCAGCAGGCACGCGGTGATTCAGAAGTGCCAGTGCATTGTGCGCGTGGTGAAATGGGGTTTGAAGGAGGTGGGTTTTTAAGAGAAGGCACAGTAAATGGTGCCCTGCCGGCTTACGGGAAGTTCCGTGGTATTGCAACACCGTTAAGAGCAGAATCAGCCTGATTCTCAGAGACTCATTGCAGTTAATGAAACAGAAAAACACCCCAGTATGCAATGACTAAACCTTTAATTACCTCTCTGAATGATGGAGAGAGGCTAAAATCTGATAAACATGTTTAATTGCTGGCAATTACAAAAAAAAAAAAAAAGAAAGAAAATCTTTTTGAAACACACCAGGTATTTTGCAATATCGTTTCAACACTGTAATGACAATTACTTTACTCTTAGGAAGTGGGTGACAGGAAGTTTCTTCCATTAATTTTAATGGAACAGGATTAGGCCCAGTGTTGCAAGGAATGGACACCTTCAGCAAAAACCTAGTGTGGGATTGGTGAGAGTCTCATGCTTGGAGGTGTTTATTTCATCCATCTCTTTGTAAAGGAGATCCCTGTTTGTAAGAGTTGCTGTTCTTTGGAAATGACTGTGAGCTACGCCATAGACTCGTGGCTTGTATTTACGGATAAAAGCAGTCCCCTTCAGTGGGGTTTCTTGTAGGTGAGTAAATAGCCATGGCTGTCATACTGCTCCCAAAACTCTACAGTCCTCTGTTTATCTCTACTTAATTTCTTACAAGAAAATTCATGAAAGCCTGTTACAAAATAGTCTTTATAAATTTTTGGCAAAACTTGAAAGAGGGATAAGGTTTTCGCTGATTTCTGTGTTCAGTGAGAGTAATAGTAATAAAAAGGTGGCGTTTCCTGTAAAATTGGCAAAAGCAGAAAAAAATAATCCCCCAGCTGATTTAATACGTGCTGCTGAGCCATTGATTCAATGTCCCTAAAGTTTGATTGATAACATAACCTACCAAAATCTCATAGTATGCCATCTAAAAGTGCATCTAATCTTACTGAAACCAGATACAATGGATTTAGAACATGGCTGAAAAGTTCAGGGATTACTCAGGAGAGGGAATGAAGCATCAGCTAGTGCCGTGACTTCGGGCTGTACTCGAGAGGAATGGTTTGTTAGGGACTCAAGTCGTTCCATGCCTGATTACGTGAAAAATAAATTTTGTAATAGACACATAACTAGCCTGTGCTAGGTGTTTTCCACATCCCCATGCTCAAGCATCATCTGAGAACCTCATCAGCTTCTATACACTTAGTATTTCAATGAAGTGGGAAAGTACTGTTATCTCCAGATGAGGTTGGAGGAAAAGGTTCTCAAATGATGAATTTACAGATGGGGAGGAAAGGCACAGCAAGACTAAGTAATATACTGAAATCTGGGGCAGGGGAAAGAAGTGAATCCAGGTGTTCCCGCGCTCTCACTTGTCCTTCTTCTTGCAACTGACATTCAGCTGGGAGGTGAAATCCATCCTGCTGCAGAGACAGCACCAAGTGCCTGCACCCCTTGAGCTCTTTGGGAATTCAGAGTCTGATGGCTCTGGCACTGCTTCCTCCCCCTAGATCAAACCCACTTTCAGCAAAAATGTGACATGCAGCCATGGCAAGGGAAGATTTTTGCAGATACCTTGTCAGATGAAGGCTGGCATTTACAAAGACGTAAGACCCTGCTCTGCTATGCAATTAGCTGAAGCATCCTCACTGAAGCTAGGTGTGTCATCTGGTCTCTAAAGCCCTTCACCTGGTTGTCAGGTCTTTAAAAAAATAGCAGGACGCTATGGCTGGGTACAATTACAGGGAGAGTGGTATTGAAAGCTTGAGTAGGAGAGAATGCAGTTTGTCAGGTGTTACGCTGGAGGGTCTGCAAAGTCCTTGGCAAACAGAGGAAAGGGGATGTGGTTGATGAGGTGAATTTGGTTTAGGTATTTTGTTCTAGGAAGAAATAAAGCTGGAAGCCTGAAGAGAAAGGGGCTGAAAGCCTGCAGCTAGAGCGTGTTGCTGAGCGTGTGGCTGGGCGGGCTGGGGGGCTGCACCTGTTTGGAGGGAGCTCCCAGCCATCCGCCGGCCAGGGGAAAGCAGGCTGTGGCTGTGGGAAGAATTGATCGGGGCTGCAGTGGGACATTTAACATGAGGCCGTTACATTTTACTGTGATATATAAGCTATTTAGCATGTTACACATTAGGACGTGATGCTGACAAAATGTCCATGATTGCTTGTGCTTTTGTAAGCAAGAAAAAGACTTTGTTAAATTTTACGCAATGAACCATTACTCCAAGCTCAGTGTCTCTAGCTTCCACTGATGAGATGACAATCTGCACGCGCCACCTCACTTTTAATTTAAAAAATCACTCATTAGAAAGCCAAAAGCTTATTTAGTGAGAGGAGTCTAGCGCAGTATCTCGAGCTCTATTTACATCTGTTCCCTGGCATGCCACGTACAGAAGGCTTTTACATGGTGTGAAGAACGAGTGCTGCGTAAAACAGTGGGGTTCAGGTTTGCTGTGATAGCCTGCGCCTTGGCAAAGACGTAATTGTTCAACCATACCTTAAATATACCAATCTGTGCAATGGGAGGATGAAAACTAAGTCTCACCTGAGGACTCCCTCACAACCGCCATGCAGTGTGTTAAAAATGCTCGAAGTCTTGAAACCTTGCTGCTTCATTTCTTAGACTGGGAGGCCACTCCATGTGTGTCTCTTATCTCTAGGCAGTGAAGACAAATGATTTTGTCCACTGCACGTCTGGATTTGGCTGCTGATGTAGCAGGAAGAGCTGTGAGCTTGGACTGGTGGACTTCTCATCCCCACTTATGCTTCCACCTGGGAAGCCTGTGCGCCCCACGAAGCAAACCTGTGCTTCTTCCCTCCAGTGATGAGAGACACAGAAATGAACACCGAGACTCTCATTCCTCCTTGTTTAAGAGGGTTTGTATCTATTTGTTTGGTTGGTTTTTACAGAAACTGATTCTGTGGGGTAGCTGAGCGCCTGTGTCACTTTAAGGTCTTATTGGAAACATCAGCTCACAGTCAACCTGCCGCTGCCCTTCCTTTGACACAACACGGGTGCTGTTTCATTTATTCTGGGGCTACCCTTACGTGCCTGTTTAGTCGATGGGGTGTTTGCCATTGACTTTGATAAGAAAGGTATCACTATTCATTCTTTTCCGTCACGTACGTACATGTGTAGCTATGTATTATACAACTGTCTCAGCTACAAGCTCATAAGAGAAGTGATGAAAAATAACTTCAAAATGAAGGATGATTTTAAAAAGAAACAACAAAAGAGACTATATTTGATTTTGGTTTTCTTTTCTACTAGTTGCTACCGATTACTTCTAGAATCTTTCTTACTATGCACAACAATAAATATTTACCTGACACCACTGTGCCACACACTATACCATAACCTATGCAATACAAATATCAAGTGTCTGGGATTTAACCACAGTAATCTCTATATCCATGAGACATTTTTATTTCCTACATGTTGTAGAAGGTCTTGTATTTCTTTTAGAACCATAATGGAAAGAACAGATTCACAGCTTTGGAATTCATTCTTTCTTGGTCTGAAACTGCCTGAATTTCATGACATTCAGACATGTAGAAAGTTCACCTTTTCTCCCCCAGGCATTTGAGAATGACGAATAACTGTGGTGGTGGTGGGGAAATCACTTTTTACTGTTATTATTATTACCTGTCTTACCAGTAATGGTTTATATTAAATTCTGCTGCCTTTCTTAAGTTATTACTTGAGATTAGGGCTGTGAGGGGAGAAAAAAGTCTGAAAATATGGTTTAGATAGAACCAAAAGCATTTAAATGAAAACCAAGTATTACCAATGCTGGTCAAAGAAAACCTCTTCCTGAGCTAGTAACAAATCAGTTTCCTTCCATGATGGACATACGAAATAAAAGTAAAGCAATGCAAACAAATGGGCTAGACTTAAGGGCCTTCCCAGAATGACGGGGCAATAATGTCTCCCTCCATTGAAACAGTCCAGCTCACCAAGCACACATCCAGACATAGGTGATTTCAACCTGCAGCCTCAGGTCACAAGGAAAATGAACTTATATGGATGGTAGGGTGGCTGGGAGTCTTTATGATCTTCTGTTCATGTTAATTTTTTCCCCTCGAAAACGATTTGAAAAGATTCTGTCTAATTTTAGACTGACTGGTAGAGTATTCCATACGAGGGAATACACTATTTATAGGAAAACATTTCAAAGTTTTAGGGTGGTTTATTTTTCAGTAGCGAGAGGACTGCATCCATATGGTTAGGTGTTGCCACTAGGTTTCATATAAACCAAATAAAAATGTACAGCTGTGTTCGGAAGTTATCATTAATACTACAGTAATGGTTAAGAAGCCCTGGTTATAGACAGAAACCCATTATACTTAGCCCTGTGCAAATATAGACCAAAGACTCAGTTGCTACCTGTGGTCACTTCTACTCTAAGACAAGAAATAGTAGTAGCAGATATAGTACTACAATAGTGGTACTTGTACCAGAAAGACAGGGAAGCACAAGAAAATAGGTAAGAGTAGCCAGAGTAAAAAAAGTCATTATATTTACTATCATGTATTTTCCTGTGGCTATCCCAGGAAAGGAGACATTTCTAGAGGCATTTGAGAGAGAACAATGGGGTGGGTTTGCTGATAATTATGGGAGCTTCTTCCATGCATGAAGGCTGGCATGGGAGAAAGGGCAAAGGTGCTCATCGGTAAACATAACAAATGGGTGATGATGGCAGGCATCACTGGCTGATCAGTGGAGGGAGCTGACATGTTGATAGCATAGAAAAAATGATAGGTGGAGTGTGGATAGGTCATGAAGGGCCTTTAGAGTGAAGATGAATAGTGTATGCTTGATGCAGTGCCAAGTTCACAGATGATTCACTGTTTTCTTTTTTGAAGGTCTAAATTTCCACATTATTTTTATTTGATTAATGCTATTGAGTGCTTTTGACTTATTTTCTCATAATAACAAACATTCCATTCATTTTACAAGGATTCTATTCAAAATAATTAATGGATTCTGTGAGCTCAATGAAGTTGATGTCATGACATGTTGGTACATTTCTATACTATCAGTTACAATGGCTCAGTGCACAGAAAAGGTCATTTAAATTACTTAATATAAATTGCTTGATTGTTCCTAGGTGAAGAGCATCAGACAGGTTGTGGTAGGCTTGAGATAGGTAGCATTAATTGCCTGGAGAAAGACTTTTAGAAACTATAGTTAAAGATTGAACGCTACCCAAAGGTAACATCTGGTAGTTGAGTTTGTTTGGATGTGTCTAGCTTTTTAACTTGTGATATTACATGAAGATTTCTTCTTATGCCTTTCCAAGAATTGAAGTTTGGTGTGGAGAAACTGATCCCAAGATGCATTTTCAGTGATGAATACACTGAAGAAAACACTGGGTTTGCTTTATAAGTCTCATGTTAGCTGTGGACCTCCATTCTCTGAGGAGGCATGGGCAGACATCCACATGGTAACTGAATGATCTTTATTTGTCCCACTTTCTACTAGTGCCTGAGTGTTCAAAGTAGCTAATCATATTTTGTATCCACAACTCTACAAGAAAACTGCCTTTCCACCCTTGTTTGGAAGCCAGGCTATCTGTACATGCAGCACCTCAAGCAATGACTCTTTGGTAGAAGCCTCTCATTGGTACCCAAGAACAAAAATTAAAGCACCCAGGAATCTCAGTTTGACCGAAGATGTCTCCACCTGTATGAGCAGCACGTAATGTTCATAAGGTAACATCTTTACAAATGGCTGACTTCCCTTAAAAAAAAAAAAAAAAAAAAAAAAGTGGAGCTTTGGCTTCCTAAGGCAGTCTTTTAACCATCTTACTGGTGCTCCAATTGCTGATAAAGCCAAAGAAAATGTTAAATGTCTTCATCTGTGTAGGATGAAGCCTGTAATCCTGAATGAAAACTCATGCAAATCTTGGTGAGAATGTGCTTGCCAGCATTTCCATTGCACTTGCTTTGTTCAGAGCATAGCAATCAGCTGGAATTTATCCATGAACCCTGTTTATTAGAAGAATGGGAAAAAGATGTCTGTGTGGTGTAGTTTGATAGTAGGGCACTGAAGTGCTATATTCTTACGTGTATATTACATGAAAAATCTTCATGCCATTCATTCTCACCAAAACTGCCTGTAGACCTTTTGCTGTCCTGATCTTGCACAGCTAAATTCTGCTTCCCTTCACATGCCGTAACACATGCCTTGTAGCAATGGAAATCAGGGGCACTTTGTATTCTGAAAATCCATGAGAAAGAAATTACAAGATCACAACATCTGGAAACTGAGACGAAAAAAATGTAGGGGGGGAAGAATCCTCTCTATTTCAGGAACATGCATGAATGCGAAGAACCAAATCAAGTATTCCCACAACATTCCTAAAACCAGTGTTTTTGTCTTCAGCTGCTATAAGTTGGTGGAATGACATTGATTTACATAGATCTAAGACACAGCCCTTTGAAAAGGTGGATTCATGCCCTTTCCTTGAATGCTAAATATAGATTTAAGTACCAGAGCAAAGACATCCAAATTTAACAATTTTGGCATGTACCTTCTTCTCTCTGGACTTCCATACCACCCCAAAAGCAGAGAAGCTCCTTCAAGAAATGTTTTTGAAGCATTCCAAGACTAAGAATCTTTTCTTTTTGATATTTGCTTTTAGAGGGGTTTATATATAATCCCTTTTAAATTACTGTGCCTATGGAAGTTTGCATAATAAGGCACCTTATAAATTAGACTGTATTATATTGTATTGAAAGTCGAAATATGGAGCTATATTGGCTGGACAATATCTTATAATTAGAGTTTGGTTTCACCATCTAAGTGGAAGTGTTGACTGCTCCTCAGCCTGAAAGTACTGCTCTCTGCTTAACATACATCCCCGAGTAAATCCCTGTATCTTAAAACTCCACATATTTATAGGTAAGGTTTCTAGTATGTAGTATTTGATTTTTTTCTCTCTCTGTATTTTTAGGCAAATGAATGTTAAATTAAATGCAAGATTTTCAGAAACAGGAACTTAAAGTTAGTTTTTTCAAATATTCATCTAGGGCCCTCTACAGAAGAGCTGGACACCGTACGATGCCTTTAGATACTATCAAGAGCTACTGACGGCTCAATGCTGGGAACCAGTTGATTTTGTTGCCAAAATATGCAGACAGGTGACCAACGCTGGCGACCGAATGGTTTATCTGCACTAAAGTAAGTGCGGTTCAAGTTCTGTCCATGTGCAGGACATTTTGACACCTTTCTTTCTGTAAGATTTCAGTGTAATTATGTATTTCGCATATAAGGGCCAGGACCAGTTTTAGTATCTGACCGGTCTCAGTTGAGCCTTTATAAGACACAGCTAGAGTTCAGCAGCGGTACAAAGGAAGGAAGAATACTTCATAAAGAATGAAAAACAGTAGAGGATTTTGAAGGCCACAGATGTCCATTCTCATGCAAAGTGGAACCAGTTTTGAAACTGGGTTAACTTAATAGCCTGTGAATTATACAAGCTCTTTAAGTTAATCTGATTTCATAGCCACCTTAGCATATCCACACTTAAGTGTCTGAAGACCAGAGCACAAGATCTTTGAAGTGTCAGATGAGGTGGATATTGCTGCAAATTTCCATGCCACCGGAGGATGTTGCTGGTGGGATCTGCTACCGAAAGGTATTTGAACCTCAAACTATGACATGAATGGGTTGGTGCAGAAAACGTCATTGCCAGCACTCGTTTGCTTGGAGTGATGACAAATGATTATGCTGTTTCTTTCCATTGTGCGCACAGTTCTCTGATGTTATTCCATCCTCTTTGCTATATCACAAAGATCATTCAATTTCTGATTGAAGTCCCTGGCATCTTACTTCCAATGCCCTGCGGCATTAACACATTGCATGATTCTGTTTCAACATCCTTTGCTTCTTGGCAGAGATTTCCTTCTATATTCCAAGCCTAGACAGTGCATGAAAGGATTTCTGAGCTTTTATACAACAATCTTGGCTGCTTCTTTTTTTCCTTTTTTTTTTTTTCCGAGGTAGTGACTAACTAGTCTATCTCCCATTAGCTGTAATGAAGACATGAATTACACAGAGAGGTTACCTGAAGGTAAATGTCCCTGTAGGATTCAACAAAATGTTGCCAGAAATGAAGCTTTTTGGTAACAGATTTTTTTGATAAATAAAAAATGTAAAACCTCATATTTGTTTTATCCTAATTCAACTGAAAAAAATACATACGTGTGTGTGCATATACATATGGGTATATATATATGTATATATACAACCTCCCATGCACTTCTGTGATTGAACTTTTCATCAAAGCCAACATTACTTCTTAAAACAAGTATTTTTTGTGAGATGGAATTTCTAGGGAGGAAAACTGGTTCTTCAGACCTTTTCGTACCTGTTCCAAGAAGAACAACAGACTGATTCTCTGCTTGAAACTGCTTGGAAGGCATTTTATACCAGTGCATGCAAAAAGACTGTGTTGGGAAGAAGTAGTATGTCCGATTCCTCTGTCAGGAAAGCCTAATAAATTTACAAGTGCTCAAAAATCTCCCAAATAACCACTTCTGTCTTTCCCAGCCTAATGCAGAGCACATTAGATAATGAAAGTAAACAGAGAATGCACACACCAATATTTCCTGTAGCACATAACTGCATCCTCACCTAAATGCTAATCACAAGCTGATACTTGCCTGCATAAATCTAATCAGTTTCTTTCAGAATTGCATGAGGAGTGATTCCTTTCATCCACATGGGAAAACATCCAAATCGAGTATCACATTTGTGTCCTTTAATAGCACTGTTTTCTCTGAAATATACAGTAACAGGCTCTCTACTTCTCACAAGTGTCCTGATAGCAATACGCTCACACTCATTTTAATTTCCTCGGCATCCAGTTCTGAAGGCAGAAGGGTTTTTAAGTGCCTAGACATATATCCTGCCAGGTACTGAGCGATTCAACTTGAAGAAGGTGTTTTGTCACTGTGTACGGTTGGACGGTGTGTTGATATTAGGTGTGATGAGATACAGAAGCAGGACTCTTGGCTGATGTAAACTAGCCTAGCTCCTATCAAAAGGAATAATTCTGGTCTGCTGAATATAAACACTGTAATACAGTTGTGTTGATTGCCCAGGGATTTCTTTTAAAGCAGGAAAGGTAGAGAAAACCTGGGGTTTAAGTCTGATCAGTTGTTTTGTTAAACTTCTGCCCTGTCCACCCTGCAGCCCCAGCAGGTGATGGGAAGGGGGATATCCTGCCCTCTGCTCAGCCCAGGCACAGCTCTGCTTATCTACATGCTTCTCTGCAGTTTCAGGTACCTATTTTCCATGTTATTCTACATTATTCCACGTGGTAGAGGGTATGGTGAAATAATTCTGTCATGTTGCCCCCCAGCAGAAGCCGTCTTCAGCTTGGTGAGTGTGAGCACCAGGTGGAAAAGGTGCAATCTTACCACCCATAGGTTGTATAACTGATGCAGGTCCTGGCATGAGTGTGTACCCAGCTATAGGCACATGGGAATTTTGAGGCTGAACAGGAAAATATCTATAGATGTTAGGAAGAGCAACTCGGTTTCTGAACTCCTTTCATCTCAACTGAGTTCAGTTTCAACAAACTGGACTTCAGAGCCTCCGCTCTATCCAAGCCTGGCAGCAGCCTCTGTCCCTTTCCCGCATCTGGCTTTCAGTCTCTGTGCATCACTTCCCCAAAACGGGAGAGGAGCACGGCCTCAGACGGGGAGTCGCTATGGAAAAATGCTGGTTTACTCAGATATCATGGCAATGGAAACCATAAATGGACTACAGAAAACAATGAAGGATATTTTGTTGGTGGTTTTGTTTTTTATCAAATGTTTTTTAACATTATCTCATCTCCTTCAGACACATAACAATAAAACTAGCATTTTTACATTAAGCCCAGGATGAAATTTAGTAGAGAATTAAACCTAAAATAGAATGAAAAGTGTTCTGTGCATCTTTTGTTTCACAGTTTTAAAAGTTGCGTGGATTGGCTGCTGCACATTTTTTTCTTGTCAAACTCCCAAAAAAGCAATTATGTAAGTCCTCATTACAAGTGAGTCACCAGCATTGTTTTGTTTTATAAAATGAAAATGCTTTAGCACTGCATTGCCTCTGAGAGTGCAAAAGAGCGTATGCAAAACTCGGCCTGCTTCTGCTTTACCCCTTCATAACTCAAAAGTGGTTAAGTAAATTATAGCTACTAAACACCATTTTTTGTTATTGAAGAGAAGTAAGGTTGAGGCTTATTCATGTGTAACTAAAATGGTGTTGTTGAGCAAGCTTTAATAAACCACTGAAGGCAAGGTAAAACTTAACAGAAAAACTGCTTTACTTAATATTTGCCAGATAATGTTATTCCCAATATCTTTAAAGCTAAAGTGCCTTAAATCTAAACTCCAACTTTCTGCTCTAAGAGAACTTGGAAGAGGTCATGTTTTGAGCATATGTGTAAAACAGCATTCCATAATTGATTTATTAACATGTGAGGTCATATTTATGATTTTCTTTTTGAAATATATGAAAGCAAGCTATAACTGTATAATCCTGCATGATCTATTCAACAAAAATCTGCTTCAAAACTCCAAGAAAAGAGTGAAAGAGGGGGGAAAAAAGGCAAGAAAGGCAGTAGAGTGTATTTTGTAATGGTTAAAGGTTATTCTCCAAAGGACAAATTAATGTAATTTGTATTTGGTAAGGATCATATTGGATGTTTTATTTGCATTCTTTCACATCTCAGGAGAGGTGTTGCTAAATAAGTCCAAATGGGATAAAAAGAATATTTTTTGTTTAAATGCAAACACAGCAGTTTTCAGCCTACAATGTCATAGCGTGTATGGGGCTTGGAAACACCACCATAAGAAGATTCCTGATGCCCAGGACTTTTGTATGCTGCCTTTTTTTTTTTCCCCCTTCCTTTCTTTTTTCATCTGTGAAGTCTATTTCTGCATATAATTTCTGAAATGTGAAGCACATGCTTGGTTGTTCTGTAGCACAGGTCCCTCTTCAGCAGCCCCTACTCACTCTCTATCAAAGTCAAATCTCCCTTTGAAGTCCTGCCTTTTGCCCGAGCCTTGCGTGCTGCAGAGGCGATGCCTCTTCCACTGCATGTTCTTCAGGGCAGGGACTGCTGTAGCGTGTGTTTGCACGGGGACGGGGCCCGGCCACGCTGGGCATTCACCCCTGGGCTGCTCTTGTCGTAAGAGTGTTTAATCACCATTTAAATACACAATTTGATCCAACAGGTGGTCCTACCGACTCCTCTGTGTCTGGCTACAATTTAGTTGCCATTTCTGGGTTCAGGTCTGAGGGGCACACTTGGGTCCTCCCAAGCTGTGACCTCTAAGATCACCCAGACTCCCACCAGTCATTTACATGTGCTTTCCGCAGGGGCTGTGCATGGTCTGGTCTTCTGCTTTATTCTGGGATGATGTTACAGGAAAACAATGAATTTAGCATGTGATTTTTTTAAACAATGAGCTTAGCACATGAATTTAACTGCGAGATGCCTTGAAGTTGTTCAAGTATTAGACATGGTATTGATCGTATTAGAGATCATGGAAATGTCCTGATAGACTTTGTCTCCTAATCTGAGCAGATCCTGCCCTAATCTGAGAATCCAAAATTAGTCTGAGTATACTCCTCCCACACTCTGGAAAGGGCATACGGAATAAAGTCCCTTGTGGGTAACTCATCCTGTCTCCTTGTCTCATGCTCCAGTAGCAACATTGAATCTTGCTCACTTGCTCAGCATTTTGGGTACCTTGTACTTGGAGACCGTTTTCTGTCGGAGGCAGCTCAGCAGTTCAAGGTGGCATAGGGTTATAGACTTGATGGTCTGCCAGTGGTTGTCCTCCAAGGGAGTGACAAGTGTCTCCCTTGGGCAGAGCTGCTGTCTGGAATGCTATTTAATAGGCTTATCTTGGGCAAGCTGAGACATGAGTCAAACATATAATATGAACCGGAGTTCGTAATTTTGTACAAACAACCCTCTCTCGGTTACGATCTACTCTCAAAGGCTGCTGATAGATTGAGCTTGATAAAACAAAAGAGAGGGAAGGACAATATTAAATGAAGGGCAAAAACTTATTTTCTCCAAAAACATTGCAAGAAAAAATTTGAAGTATGATTGAAGGTGTTCTACCAGCTGTACAGTTGGTTCAGGATAAACTGTGAAAGTTTCATGGTTTATTGAATTCTTAAGATATTTTTTTAAAATTTATTAACTCTGATTTATTTACTAGCCAAAGCAAATATTGTCCCTTGGAAAACTCATTTCGAGTATGAAAAAGTTTCTGTGCAAGAGCTAAATTTTTGAGAGCTTTGTTGATTGTGGAATCTTCTGTTGTGGAAACAATAAAAATCATGATTGTGCATCTCTATAGAGATATTCAATGACTTAATGTCAAGACTTAGCTGTTTCCAAGTGATGCTCTTTATACTTAATTATCTTACCGTTTCTGGAAAATACTTTGTTGGTGCTCTAAGCACAGTTTGTGTGTTGGCTCCTACGGAGAATATTGTGATATTTTAAGATGTTTGTGTGCACTTTGATTTGTACCTTCCTACCCTCCTACGTACTTTCTTACCTTTTCCTATCTTCTAAGATGCTGTGATTCACTGTTCAAATTAACCACAGCTTTAGACAGAGGAAAGTAAAATGTATATAGATAGGTGCCACATTGTGCTCCTAAGCCCTGAGCGGCTGGGACCTGATGTCCCAGCAGGGGCTGAGCCCCCGGGGGCCTGCGGACCAGACTGGGGATGCTACAGCCCAAAAGCCCATCCTGGCATCAGCACCCATCTGAAAAGCTGCACCTGGAGCTGGGTTTGGCACAGGCGGTGAGGGCTGGGGGTCCAGGCGAGGACTGAGGTGGCTTCAAAACCCAGCGCTGTATGCTCGTGGCAAGTGACAAAGATAAATCTTACCCAGAGCTTCTACAGTTGTTCCTGAGATCATACGGTAATCATGGATATCCTCTTTGAAGAAAAAGTGCTTGTTTTTTAAAGCCGTTTGTTGGCCTGTGGCAAAAAAATCGCTATGGGAAAAAGATCCTGACAGACACATGAAAAACATTTCAAGTTGTGTTATACTGTAATTATCCTCCTGGAGTTAGACATTCATATAATTTTGGTATGACAGCGTGCTAGAAATTTTTTCTTTCCCTGTGATTTTGGTAGGGTTCTTATTTAAAAAAGAGCCGGGGTATATTTATCCCCTGTCCCCAGCCTGTTATTTTTAATCACTGATGGAATGAGTCATTGATGCATTAGAATGGAAATAAGGATTTTTTTGTGGGACCTTGTACACTTGAGAATCCTTTAAATGCCTAGAAATTCCTATGGGAAGGAACCGTGTCGCTGCATGCGTGTGCCCTGAAGTGTCTTTCAAACACGTGGTCCTTGCTGGCTGAAGGCCGAACCCATCCCTGGGGCAGACTGGAGGGAAGGTGCTGCGGCAGGTGGGGGAGTGGGCTAGGACTGGAAACCGCAGTAGTTACAGTCGTGGGGAGCTCTCGGTGTGATGCAGAATGGGATGGTTTACTTTAGAGAGAGAAGACGTAAAAAGCAGGTGATCTAAAATCAGTATTTTCTATAGGGAAGGCAGATTCAGTCATCCTCTTACCAACTCGTATAATATTAAAAAAAGAGGTGTTCAATGATATTGAAAGGCAACAAGTCGAGATGTTAATCAGATGAGGAAGGAATCAGACTTAAAGTGTTCCATAATCTCTGAAAACTTCTAAAAAAAGGGGGGGGGGGGGGGGGATAAATGTAATTTTGTCACATCTGGAGTATTTTTGCAACACTTTTAGGGAAGATTTTTCTGCTGAAGAAGGGAAGATACTGACTGATCTCCATCCACAATGGTGAAGTGCCTAATTCATTCACCCCAGGTAGTGTCTCCCACTTAAGGTGCCTGTTTCACAAGGAAAATTTTGTCTCCTTCTGTTTTTTCTTGAATTTTTTCGTGAGTTTTATTTTCATTCGGCACTGGAAAAAAAAATCTGTTTTTGAAAATTCAAACTTCTGGATGAAACGAAACTGCTGCTTTATAGTCCTTCCTATTTATTATGCAGGTTTCTGCTCATGTTCCTTTACGGTGTTTGTTACTAGCTACTGTTGAGCAAAGCGCTGGAGAATATGTTTCCACATCCAATTTAGTGTGGCAGTTCTTGCATGTTTTATTCTGTTTAAGAAGCCTTCAGCCAATTATCAAATACAAAATAAAGTCTTTTTTTTTTTCCCCCTAGTCTAATCATATGAAAGATTATTTTAGTTGGGACTAAAATAATAGAGAGTTTGCATATTACATGTTGAATGTCAAGGACGGACCATATCATTTTCTATTTTGCAAGGCTATACCACGATAAACTGTTCAGAACAGTCCCAACAGTATTGTATCTTCAGAAAAATCTGTCACAGAAATCTCCTGCAATGCTACTATAACAATGGTAAAAAAGCCACCATGGTTTCGCAGGAAGACCAGGAGCGTTACAGCTTTTATGATGTGGGGCGTGAACATCCCAAACATGAAAAATATTTCATCTGTCTGTCTTGTGGCGGTGGTTTGCCAAAGATTAGGATTGGGATTACGCAGCTTCTGTGATATGACCCAACCGAAATACTGCTTTGTGGTACGTGGCCTGTTTCCCCCAGGGCAGTGCAGTGTGTTGTAAGGGGCTCGACCACCCCTTGCCATCTGCAGAAATATTTTCCCAGTCACTGGCACTGCAGGTGATCTCAAATTGGAAAGAAGGCGGCTGAATCCAGTGCTGTCCTCTTGGGCTGCCTGGAATTTCAGGCAATTCTCTGGAAATAGTTCAGATATTTGTTTGTCTGTTTGTTCATTCTCCTTATCTCACGAAGTTACAGAATGCTAATGAGATGTCTTTCTATTTATAGAAAATAAAACATATGGGAAAAGGATTATGTCTGTCACACACTGCCAAGCTGATTTCATACAGCGACAGCTCTACAGGGAAAGTTTCACTTCCAGTACTCCCGGGAAGTCGAACCGAGACTGCGAGCCAGAAAGCCTGGGTTCCAGTCCCTCCATCTGCAAGGCACTTAACCCCCCGTTCCTCCCCTTCGTCTGCGACTTAATTGGTTTAACTACACTTCCCTGTCTCACTCTGGGTGCTGTGGGGTTAATTAATGTGCAGAAAGTCCTTAAGATTCTTAGGATGTAAGTTTTGTTTCTGGCGTTTTCACAGTAGTTTTAGAAAGGGACCTTCATACTGAAGTAAAGCCTTAGGGTTTTCTAAGTGGAAGGTCACCTCTGCTATAATATCTTTTGCTGAGATGGGGCTGTGGTGGGTAGCATCAGCCATTAACAGGCCAATTTTGAGCAACCGTTCAGTCCCTACAGAGCTTCTACATGGTTTTCTTTGGTTGTGTGTCATCCAGGTGCCCCTCAGTGACATCCCACCTTGATACAAAGCTGGAGCTGGTGAAAAGGGGCTGGCAGGCACACAGCATGCATAGCCATGTAGAAACTGAGATGCCCCTCAGGCATCTCATGGGGAAATGGAGGGGTAGGAGAGGTGATAATGTCCTTGGTCTTCTATCTGTGCTTGATAGATCCCAGTGAAGCAGGTCTTCATGCAAGTTTTGAGGATCATGAAGAGGGAACCTGAACTGAATGGCACTGTCAGCCCAAGCAGAGACAAATCCTCTGCACGTATGACATAGAGGCTTGGTTTGCACAGCAAAGTACCAAACCGGAGAGCTTTGTGAGCAGACAAACTGAAGTTGAAGGTAGAGTGGCCCAGATCTAACTTGCATGCAGTGCACCAAAGTGCCTGGCAAGCAGGCTTTTCCCTTGGTAGGCTCAAGGTGTTCAAAGGCCGTTCCTCAATAAGCATCTCTTGACACTGGGATTTGTGTGACGTTGTTGCCCGTGGAATCTCACCTCAGGTTTCTACAGAGTGCTTAGAAAGAACCCAACTGGCTGTTGTCTTGGCTGTCTTCCTCCCATACCCCTCCCAGTCACACCAGCAAAACCCGGGTGTGCCCCACAGCATGGTCTTTCCCGTGGAAGCAGAGGTCGGCTGAAGCTCAGCCCAGGGGTGTGTTTGCATCTCTGTGCAGCACAAAGCCACTAAGCTGGGGCTTGAGCACAGGCTCAGGCTTACCCTATGCGGGCAGACTGGTGAGCCCTGAAAGATACCCACCGATGTTAGAGAGCGTAAAGATCCCCTTCACCTCACTCCTGAATCCGTGCTAGCATGCATAGCTGAAATGCTAATTATCTGCTGCTAAACTGGGAATGAAGTTATTGGTCCCTGGAAGATCTAGACTTAAGTGTTTCAATGTTTGGCTCTCTCTCCTGCCTTTCTTCTCCCTCCCCTCCCCTCCCCTCTCCCTCCACCATCTCCTAGATGTCAATGAATTAAAAAAGAAGCTGCAGCTGAAGTTGCATGGATAAGCTCTGCAGGCATGGAAAGTACATGTGTGTAATTCTGTGAGATTCTTATTTGTGTCTTAGTCTTGCAATTTACAGTGCTAAAGCATTCGAGCTTAGTGTACAATGAAATAAGTAGGATTTTCAGAAAGAAATACACTCTGAGGCAGAGGAAGAGAAGAGCTCTCCTATCATACCTAATTGTCACTGCATTTGAACTTTTACTTTTGCCTGTGTCTTGCAGCCAAGTCCTGGTCTCCTGAGCAAAACTCAAAGAAACATATTTTGCACAGGGGATCTCTGCAGGGACTGGATTTCCCTCTGCAGACTCCAGCACATCTCCGGATACAATTTACAAGGAATAGCAACGATTGCTTCTCCTGCGCTCTCTGCAGAGAGAGGATTTTGTCCAATGGATCTGCCATGCACCCACCTGCCTTTTCTCGTGGCTTACTTATTTTCAAGGCAGGCAGTGGTGCCTGCGCCTTGTGCTGAGTGCTCCTTCCCACTGTCTGGAGAGATTTCCTTGCCATATATACAGCCTGCTCTCAAGTCCCCCTCCTTCCTTTGCCCAATCATTAACATAAATCATAACCTAGCAGATGAAAAGAAATTTCCAGTCTTTGTGATCTCCTGCCAGAGTTCTCCCAGTTTTTCTCAGTTTGGGAAAACAAATGTGCATTGCAGCATGTCCTGAGGGTTGACAAAGCTGACAAAATAAAGCTGTTTCAGACCAACAAGGAAGATGAATTCTGAACACGCTGTGGCCCTCAGGTGGAGCTTGGGGCCTCCATGGAGAGCCATGGGGCAGGACAACCTCTCTGCCCACCCGCCACCCCGCTGGGCCAATGCAGACATGGGAGGGCGGGATGCAGTGGAGCCTTCTTTGCCCATCTCCATGGGCCCCCAGAGCTGTCCACAGCATCACAGCCCAGGACCGGTGCCCGCAGGGAAGGCAGAGCTTGTCCCCATCCTCTGGCACATCCGTGGGGACAGGGTGAGGAAAGGTGCAAGCGTGGGGCAGGGGCAGTTGTCCCTGCTGTCACCCTGCGGCAGAGCTGGTAAGGGGCTCCTGCTCTGCCAGGTGAGATGGTCGCTCTACACAAGTTGAACGCGGTCTTTACGTTCGTTTTTTTTCAAACAAGAGTTGTTTTCCAGATCATCAGTAATCCTGACGCACAGTCCGTAGGGATGCTGGCTGGGCTGTTGGTGTTTTTTTAGTTGTGACCTAAACAAGACGTGATTCCAAGTGCAGTAATTTCTTGGAGAGGAGGGTGGCTTTCTAAGAGGGCTTCAGACAAAGAACATATTTCAAATAATCCCCCGAGAAGTGAAATCACTTCTAAAATGCTGTCAGAAGTCAATAAAAAGTTCAGCTACACTGATAAAAATGAGCAGCTTAAACCAGACTTGCAATATGAACCGGTAAATCTTCACCCTTCCTCAGCATACTCTCTGCCTCTCTTGTGCTGGAGATTCAGCGTCAGAATTTGTTTGCCACAGTCTCTGCCATTGTGGGACAGTGCACCGACACGGTTTGTGAGTTGATATCCTGGAGAAAATTAGTATATGTGGGGATGCTCAAAGATTACAACTTCACAGACGTGAAGAAGTGAGCCTGGAAAATTTGACTTTGGTGCAATCAAATGATCACGTCTCAAGGTTACTAAAGGCAGATAATAGCTGAATAACTGGCCTCAGCCCTTCAGCATAGCGTATCTTTAATAGGTCGATCCAAGCCCATATGGTCTTATTTTATTGTTCCTAGCTGCCTACTATATTGAATTTTGAGGTGGATTTTTGAAATGGATATGGCTTCCAAATTTATTCTGCTCAGGACTTCAACTTTACTGTTTGAAATTTTATCTTTATTTGAAATTTTTAATGAGGAAAATACATGTCATGTGACACAATTTTATTTGCTTTGCCAGGCAGCCCCCTTCCAGGACAGGAGGTACGGCGAGGAGTGCCTTTGTGGGGTTCTGCGTTAGGGTTTCTCCCAGCTTATTAACTGAGTAGAGCCTGACTTTAACAAAATGATGCCAGGTCTTGTCCACCTAATGCATGCCTTGATTTGTACAGGTTTCATTAAATTCTTCAGCTCTCCACTCCCTGTGGGGTTTTTTTTGGCATGGTAGCATAATACACTAGCAACAGAGTTTCTCATATCCCCTGACGCCATGAAAACCTGAATATTTCAAATCAAGGGGATACTTACAGAAGACCTATTGAGACGTTTTAGCTGACATTACTTCATAGTTAAATTAATGATTTAAACTTTGAAAGCTAAAGGAATATTAATGTTCATATTGTTCTTTCACTTATAATCTTTGTTGTCTTATGTCTCTTTCAACCCAGAACTGGGAGTGTTACAGAAGCAGCTGATTTCTGCCTCCATGGGGAAGAGCCATGCATGTAATTGAGAGCGTTATACACAGGATCAGGTTTCTGGGACAGTTCTTGTCATGATAATTTGATCTGCCATGATAGGGCTTGTAGCCTGATTGGCATCTCTGAAGACTTCTGTAATATGAATAATAATTATAAAAACTCAGACAAAGAATAGTATTCCAGCATGTTTGCTGCACAAGTGTTCTTTTAGAGCCTGTCTATGCATTTGCAGGAATTCCTTGGAAAAGTAAACACCAAAGGCATGTGAACATAGTAAAAAAAATTCATTTCGGGATTCAGATGAAAATTTGTAGGAAGCACGTTACAGTTTCTTTCAGCTTTACAAACAGGATTACATGAGTAATCTCCAAGTAATATAAGGATAAATCATTTTTGGAAAAAGCCCCCAATGGTTTAGGTATCAGCAGGCTTTCACTTGCTAGCAGGCATGCATGTGTTTCTGGCCCACCTCTTTTGCAGTGTACAAAACACAAGGAAAATCCCGCTCTTTCTTTAGGCCCAAATTTGCTATAATCCTGATGAATATGCATTTTACATGTAATTCCAGAATACGCTCAGATGCAAGTTTAGATTCCTACGTTTCTAAGTTGAAACATTGACGTTAAACTGTTGTCCACTGTACATATGTAGGTATGTCATTTTTTCACTATTTGAGTTTCCCCTTTCCAAGACATCCCCAGGATTGAGCCACTACTCAAACCTCAGCTCCTCAGTTTTGGCCGTGCAGTTGTGGACTTCCAAGGGATGGATCTTGTAACTGGTGAGTCCTTCAGATTCTCTTGTATTCCCGTGGAGGTTGGGGTTTTCAGCATCTCGCATGAGAGCCTGGTACAGTTCCTCCTGTGATTTGTCCTGTGATTCCTGCTGAAGGCAGTGGGAATAAAGCTCTTCCAAATAATTCTGAGGATTTGGGGATACATGAATAGAAACGGATGTGTCAAAATAGTTCACATTTCTGTAAGTGCTGATGAGGTTGTAATTACTAGAACTGCTATGGCTGCTTGGCTGTAATTCCTGCCACTGCTCCTCTCCATTGACAACAACTTTACTTCTAAAGAGCCATTTCGACTACTGGTCTACACAATTAACATATAAATGAAAAACATAGCTCAGATTCAGGTAGGTAAAGTTTCATAGAACTATCACAATGAACACAGCAATGATAATAAATTCCTTCTGACCCCTAATTAGGTGCACAGTTAATTTAGTGGACAACTGAATAGACATGGGGTCTTGAAACTGCAAGAATCAAGGCTGTGTTAAGATGTAACTAAAGATATTTATATATCTGTATCTCAGTCCTGAATATTACAAACATAATTTGATCAATGATACCATTTTAAAAATTATTTTTAAATTGATTTTTTAAAACTGTCCTTTCAGAAGCTGTCAGATTAATTGAAAATATGTTCTTTGAAAATTAAGATGCAATGCTGAGTGCTCCATTTTTATATGTATACATCTAAGACTTTGGTTCAATAATACATTCAGTCTTTGGGGCCCTTACTCAGGTCTGTAAAATACCATTTAAAAGAAAAAGTGAGGTAAAAGTTGGTCCAGTTCTGGAATAGCTTTTAGCATATGCACCTGCTCTCTACACAAAAAAATCTAAATTTTAATTAGTGATTTGGCATGGTCTGCTCTCCTTAACTAGCAGTGTCTTTTATTTCTTCATCTGACAGCCTCCTCACCCCCAGGGTATGATGGAAAATGACTCATTTTCATATAAGGTAGAGGAGTTTAGTGAATGTATGACCTACAGATTTTCCTAATTTTTTTATAATATAATGTACTTTGATGCATTTCAAAGATAATCTGTCTGATGCTTTGCATATTCCTACTTAATTACAGTATATCTCAAGATGATTTACTACAGTCAGATAATTCTGAAATAGCCTTACTATGGAGGGCATGCATACCACAGGCAGCTGTACAATTAGCCATAGAGTTCATACGGGAAATTACGTGTGTATGTAGAAGTGGGGAGGGTTGGCACGGGGAGAGTTACAAATAAAAAGGGATATATGGCCTCATCTAATGTTCACTGATGAGTTCTTTCTGACAGTTTCAGTGTATTTTGGCTAAACCCCAAATATTATTTAAGCATGGTTCCACTTCCAGCCTCTCAAAGTAAAGACTGATGAGCAGAGGAACATTGAAAAAATATTCTGAAGAAATTTCTGAGCTTACTTATTTCCTTTTCCAGTTTTATATCATAATATTCTAGTAAAACTCAGATCTATTTTGGGGCCAGAAAAGTCTGGAATAGCATTTTGGCTCCTTATTTGACCATATGTGTTAATGTTCCAGTGACTCCCTCTACATAAAATTAGCCTGGAACGAAGTGATCAGTGCTTGAGAGCATTTCAAAGCCATAGTAACAGATCCAGAATTTTAGGGCCAGATGAGGACTGCGAGATCATCCAGGCTGTCCTCCTCTATCATACAGGCTGTAGACAACTGGAAATAAATATGCACCTCTTCAGCCTTTCCATAAATGCTGCGGCAGAGCGGGCACATCAGCCCAAAGCAGGTGGAGGGTTCCTGTGCGCGCCATGGCCTACCTCTGAGCCACCAAACAGTCCCGGGGTCTCCGTGCCAAGCCATGCAGGTGTTTCCATTCACAAACATTTGAAGAAAACACCAAGATTAAGTCATTTTGGGGGCAGGAAAGCTTTGCTGGAATTTAGGATTCCCTTGACTTAGATAATGGTCATATTTATTTCTTCTGATTTATTTTTATTTTAGCTAGTGGAGTTGTGGAGACTGGATTACCATGACCTATTTATTTTTGGAATATTTTATTCTCTCTAGGAATTCACTTATTTCCACTTCTCCAATCAAGCGTTAGCCTGGCAAAGGAGTTGTCTGTAAAACTTGTTGCACATCTGCAAATATCAAATGTCCACGAACAGGCAAAAGACTCACTCTACTGACTTTTTTTGTCAGATGGTTTCATTTAGAACCCAAAGGGTCAGGAGTCACAGCATGACCTCATCAAATTAGACTCAACCGAGAGAGGTGTTTAGCACAACAAAAAGGAAGTAATCTGAAGGACATTAAATGCAAATGAGACTGCCATGTGCAAACTTCAAAAACACCTGATCCAAATAACAGTGTTGACGGGGGTCGAAGGGGTGAGAAAGAAGGTTTCATATTTTGGTTGGGGTTTTTTTCAAGGACTATCAGCAATATTACATCCTGTAGAGCTGGCTGAAAATCTCATAGGTATGTGAATATTTAAACTTAAAAATACCCACTTTTATTTTTGCCAGGTGAGAATATGTCAGTATTTACTGGCAGGAGCTTGGTAGGCTTGTAGATCAAACCTGGTAGCAACCCTTTCTCTTTTAGTGGATTTGTTACAAAACAAGTATTTTTAGAGTGGGTTCATTATTGCATGAGTCTCATTTTTGGAGGGAATAGAAATTAATTTTGAATGCCTAACTAAAGAATTACAAGGAAGCTTCAGTTGCTGATGGTTCTTTCATACAGAGAAGAAAAAGCTCGTTAGAAGGTTTGCACATTTTCCCTTCAGGACATTAATCCATGGCCCCATTGGCTGAGATGTCTTTCAGCCATGAAGGCAATGGGGCAGTGAAGGTCTTGTTATAATGGAACCAGGCTATTTCCAGATAATGTGAGTCAGATTGACTTCAGGGATAGATCTGCTTTCCAGATGTTGGATATAGTCAAGTGGAGCAGGGAGACAGAGATGGCAGCTAAGTATAAGGAGAACCTTGAAGTAAATAAGAAGTCAGAAGTGCTGTTTGCAATGAGTAGTGTTCAGGTTTTCAACACTGTGTGAGTCAGAGAAAAAGCTGATAAACAAATATTTGTTGCTGACAGACACAAGGATGTCCAAGTGTATTGAGAAATGAGCGAAAATAAGGTTGAAATGGGATCAAAATAGGACTGAGAGGAGTACTTTGTTAGAGCTCAGGATCTGAATACGCCCATAAGAGTGCAAAAGACTGGAAAGTGGTTGAAATGGCTGGTGAACAGGAAAGAAAACCAACCGTAATTGCTCATAGAAATCTAGGACAAATAATACAATGAACACAAGAAGTAAAGTGTGATTCAAAGAAGTTTAGGTACAATAAGAGCTAGTAACAATCCTGAATATCTAATCCAAAGCTTACAGAAATCTTTGTAAACTCTGTGCAAGTGTTCAGGCAGCGGGACTGTTGTTTTTTTCTGTTTGACTCTATTCACCTTGGTTTGTCTGCGTCCTGACAGCCATGAGATCAAAATTAGCTGCCTAACCAAGGAGCCAAGCTCTAGGCAGATCAGTGCTACCTAAATCACAAGACAGTAAGAGTTTGTATGGACAGTCTTTGAGATGGAGAAATATGGGGTGATGGGTGAGATCTTTGTGAGCCGTTGCCAGGCAGACTGAGAGATGACTGTCCATATAGGAAGGAGAAGATTCTTTTATTCAGTGATAAGCAGATGGACAGATTGCATTATATAAGTCCACGCTTTCAGGATTCTCTTCCCATCCTCAGTGCTCCCCTTTGTAGCTGGGGTGGTCGCAAATGCGCTCTTCTGCTCCTTTGAGGAACGTGTAGAGCAAGCCCTGCTAGAAGGGCAGGAGAGAGGAACTGCGCGTGTTCCTCCCACGGCCTGTGGAAGGTGCTGCTTTTATTTCCTTCAGCATGGAGTGGTTTTTCAAGACGCAACTGAGCCTTCAGAGCGGGTGCAGCTCATGGGAACAAGACCAGCCCCATGATCAGGTGTCATTTTCTTAACCCGGCCAGTGGGTCTTATCTCAGAATCAGGCCAGCTGGCAGCAAGCTGAAGGCGATTGCTGGCGGTACAAGCAGTCAGGGGAGGTAGCAGGAGATCTGTACAGTCGAGCGTATACACTCAGGGTGTGGGGGCTCACATCTGGCTGCAAGATGCTTTGAACAGTTTGTCGGACAAAGGCGCTTGGTCAAAAGAGGTCAGGGCAGGTTCAGTTGTACTGCCAAGGGTGAAAACTATAGTGAAAGTCAATAAAAGGCTCTCATGGCTTCTAGTTTACCCAAATAAGGAGAGAGAAGAATTGTTAACATAGGGTTTTCCCTTACCTTTTCAAGGTCATAAGAAGGTTAGCTCAGCTTCAAATTGCTGCATAAGCTTGAAAGGAAGAATGACAAAACGTGGATTAGGAAAATACATGGTCTTATTTTTAAAAGGTTGGATGGTGGAGGATGGTGGTCACCAGGAGGGTGAAGTGCAGGCAGGGTGGGAGGAATGCTCAAGATTTTGTAGCTTGAGCATTTTTCTACATGTTTTGAAAAAGGGTGTAATGACAAGAAAGATTTTGATGTTACAGCTGGGTGAACTTCAGTTACAAGAAAGATGTATGTTTTAAACGGTGTTGGTGATTATCCATGGGCAAAAATGATCAGGAAAATTGGGGGGTCTCTAGCTTCATTATTTTCTGGAAGCTATGATTTAATTACAGAAGAAGTCATTGGGCATAGTGTATGGCAGGTTGGTGAAATCCTGTCATTGGGTTGGTGAAATCCTGTCATTGGGTTATTGATAATCTTGTAGAGCTTCCTGACATAGGAAGCTATTTTTTAAGCTCCCCTTTATATATAAAAAAAGCATCATGGGCAATCATGTGGGCTTTGCAAACCATGCTAGGTCACTTTAGTTCTGGCTTTGGAGACAGAGAGTATAACTGACTGAGGCAGACAGTGAATGAATTATTTTCACTGATGAGTAAACTAATTTTACTGTTTACAAGTAGTGTTTTAAATGAACAAAAAAACCCCTGCGTATAAATTCCTTTTTCTGTAACATGATTTTTCAGTACTTCCAAAGAAACCTGAAGAGTTTGACGCCCAATCCCATGATAAATTAATGGTAGCTGGATGTCCAAAACCAACAAATCATCTTCAGGTAGTTCAGTCATCAAGAAGCTAATGTCAATTTACAGTAAAAAATATCTTCCTTCATCCAGAAATAGAAATTGGTGTGTGTGTGGGAGGGGGGTATCAGAAAAAGATTGTGCAGTCAGTTTATAAATCAAGGACTGCGAGTACCTCAAATCTTCTTCAAATATTGCAGCATGGAAAAATATCAGGGAATCTCCGTCATTTTTGCCTCTTCCACCTCTGGTTATGCCAGTTGTTGATACTGCATTCCCACTGATTGTATCATCGTTAAAAATAATAATACAAACAGAGAATTCAAAGAAACTCACGAACAAATACTTTATGGTATTTACAAGGTGCATTTTTTATGAGTTGATTTTTCTCCTCTTTAAGCAATGTTTCATCTGTATCTAGTAAAGTCCTAGATGAGAAACAGTTTACTAGATATAGAATATTAAATATAAATATTGGGTGGTCACAATAGAAAAGGCTGAAAATGGTTTTAAAAGAAACCAAAGAAGCTTTCCTATAAACAGCTAGAATAAATACATGAAAATTTGGATTCTCTTAATAAAATATACTTCATATGTGTGTACTTAAGAAAATTCCTATATTCACATGCGTGTATGTGTGAGAATATATATATATTTGTGCCCTCACATAGTTCAGCTATACATGTATACACATATTTTATATATTTATAACATCTGTTTATTATACTGATATATGGTTTTCAACATTGTTGCGCTGTTTCAAACTGTTCAAAACCAAACCTGTTTAACACAAAATTCTAATACTCCAGCTGGAGGTAAATGTCACCCTTCTAAAATAATGAGCTATAAATATAGCTTTTGTTTTTACTGTTTACTCCAGATAAATGATATTTTTAACTAGTGTGCTATCCTGAGGACATGGAAGCTTTCCATACGTATATACAAGATTTGACCGTTATTTAGTGGAAATAATACCAAATTACACTGGGGTTAGAAAGACACTAAGCAGCCTGTTGAATGGTTGAACTTATTGCAATGGTTGAACTTAAAGTTCAGTTCATTTGCAGAGATGTTACTGGTTCCAGCTGTGTTCTCTGTAGAGAGGACAGGGAGAAAGTATATGTCCAGCTGGAAATAGAATGAGCTACACGGGGCTCTATGTTCAGACTCTGAATGCACACCAGAAACTAAACAAAGAAATGCCCGAGATATACAACATCGACGCAGAATAAAAACAGCAATAGTAGTTGAATCATGTCAGAATAACCTGAGATGCTTTACCTCCTACATTCTTCCAGGGAACTTCTTCAGGTGACACTTTGTTTAATAATGCAAAAGACTCCTATATGTAACCTTTAGAATCTCCCTTAAAGTCTTGAGTGATGTATTTTCATCACTGAAATTTATAGTAATATCAGCATCAGTAATTTATGTGTTTTAATTTAAAGCATCTGGTTTTAATTTATATAGTTCAAGGTTTTTTCAGCAGTTGCCCATGAGTAAGCATTTGATCTTGATACTATATTTTGAGTCTATATTTGATGACCATCTTTCCAATGTGTGGGTTTTCATTAAAAGTTAAATCATTTTGTCTCAAACCAAAAATCAGTTTTTCACAAGTGAAATGAAATTGTTTTTAAATAACTGAAAAGACTGTTCTGCATTTCAATCAGCTTGGACAACGAAAACAGTCCCGTGTATTTCACATTTTAGTTCAGCCTTTCCCACCTTCATTTTTTTTGTAGACTGATTCAGTGCCTCTGTGCTGGGTGATATTGAGACATAAGAAAATACCACCGTAACAGAGAAGCTCTCCTACTAATTTTCAAATAACAACCAGGCTCAGTGCCTTCAGTTAAAAAGCAATGCTCTTTCTTTTTGAGACATACGGCCTTGTGCAGCATTCTTAGCTTCCTTTGTGGTTTTAGGATGACTCATGAATTTTGATGGTTTTCATGAAGACCCAGTTGCTACAGTCCAGTAAATGCATTCGAATTTCATTTTATTTTCAAGTGAAGGGAAGAGTTTCCTAGCTACTTGCCTGCAAAGAAGTGGTCAAGAAGGCAAAGCCCAAAGGCTCAAACACATGAAGACATTAATGAAGGAACCCAACATTTCTTTGTCTGAAAACCCCATAAATGAGGAGGGACTTTCTGAATACATGGACTGGCAGTACTGCAGATCTCTTGCGAAAGAGGTCACTAAGATGGTTCCCTAACAGCAATTCCTTGGTTTCAGACCAAAGTAGTTCAGCTTGGATTACTCCTAGCTGCTTTCACTTGCTGTCCTTGTGCATGAATTCTGTAGCAACGGGCTTTCCCACCACAAAACAGTGGCAACGAACGGGCTTTCCCTTCACGTGGATGGTGGCAGCGGTAACGCAAGAGCTGGGTGGAAAGTTAGTTCAAACAGTGCGTTTTGTGCCTGGAGCCCCAAACTCTCCTTCTCTAGCAGAGAAAAGGAAACATGGTGTGGGGTCTCCTGTTGCCCCGAAGCTGGGGACACTCTCTCTACATAGTTATGCCTCGTTCTCTATAAGAGGCTGGTTTTCTGTGATTAGGTACGCGCAGGGCACTTAAACTAACAGGCTCTTGCTCCAGTTCTTAAATATATGAGGTCTGCCTGATGTATATTCCCTGCCAGTAAAGAAGGAGGCACTGAAGACCAGAATTATGAGAGACAAGGTGACTAGATACACTTATCGTTTAAAATGCATCATCTTTTTTGCTCTTTAATTAATTCATTAATTACAAATTAGCTTCCAGGATTTCATAGTAGGAAGCTTTATATTTATCTAATCTTAACTCCTATGTAACGTACCAAAGAACTGTACCTTAATTCACTCTCCTTTCCATAACTGATGGTGGATATAAATAAGAGATTCAGTCAGGAATATTACTCTATCAGGAGTCATTTCTCTGCAAATCATGATACCATATGGTACATTTAACCGGGAATACAGCAGATTTCCAGAACCGGAAAAATTTTAAACCAAGACTGGGAGATCTCTCTCTAGCTGCCCTGCTTTCATTGATATGAAGCACATTAGTCTAATCATAACTTTGGACTGAATTTTTGGTTACCGGCCTTTTTGAAGTAAACCTCCGTGATTTCTGGTTTTAAGAAGTCTTGGTTTCCTGCCCAGAAGCCGGCCGTGCTGGGAAGCCGTACTGAAGTCTTTTATTTGTTCAGCATATTTACCAGTACCTGAGTGTAATAATACAGAATTTTTATCCCGTGAACACAAATCTTAGACTTCCGGAGCTCCAAATGGGAATGTCCTGGTTCTCTGAAAGGACAAAATATGTCTCTTTAGAAAGTAATCCAAAATAATTTGCCTTTGGGTATACGAGCTGTAGGAGTGTTGGAAGGTCTCAGACCGTAGCCCTGCAGTAAGCCAGTTTAATCAGAGTCATGGCAGCAATTTTATTTCAAGAAATTTAAATTAATCTCTCTAAAAAAAATTAAAAAAAGATTAACAAGTCCAAATCTTAATTAAATGCTATATTTTAAATTCTGTGAATAATATTGTTTAAGAAACATTTAATCATTGTATTTTCTTGTTTAGGATTAGCTGTTTAAAGACAAAAGACTCTAGGCTCCAATTAACTGCTGCCAAAAATTAATTTAAGTAGCCTAATTGACAACTTGCTTTAAGCTACATAAAATCTTGGCATAAAACTTATTGTCAAGGGAAAAATATTCCTAATTTATTACTTTATTATAAATGAAACTATTGACCAAAGTGCACTTGCTCTACTGCAGCTGTTATGTAAAACAACAATATGTAGATGGCGACGATAATGAGTCCTTGTCCTTATGTGTAAATACAAGTCGGGTTGTTAATGACTGTTCGGTGCCACCAGGCTAGAGAATAGCTGTGGAAGAGGCAGAAACCTGGTTTTCAGGCAGCGCTGCTGGATCCCAGCCCTTTCTCTGCGATGCCTCCCCTGTCGTGCAACACTCGTGGCAGTGAGACCAGGCTCCTGACGGGCTCCAGACAAAGCCTGCGAGCCCGTTCTGCTCACCGTGAAAAGCGAGCCCGCCTGCCTTCCACCTCTATGCAAAAGAGAAACGTAAACTGTTCCACATGTGGGAGCAGAACGTGATCGCTGTGGGGAGAAGGTAGCGAGGCTATTAAATGTAAAACCAGGGCTGAACAATCAAAATACTTGTCCGCGAGCGTGCGAGATACTCGGATATCTGTGAACAGGGAGAGAAAATTAAAAGCTGTAAGTACATACTGTAAAGCTCTTTAGTTTCTTGTTTATGGTCGCAACGGGCCAACTTTCAAAGCCACTTCTTGAAACATTGCCCGTGGTTTTCCACCTGCAACTAGTTAGACACAGAAGTCCTGTATTTTCTGCACTGGCACTGCTAATTTGCATCCCTGAATACCCGGCTGATTTACAGAGGCATCAGTGCCTGCGTGGGGCACGGTTCCCGGCCGGACCCCTCGGCGTGGGCCGTGCTGGAGCGGCAGCCCCGCACCCGCACCCGCACCCACGCCCGCACCGCAGCGCGGAGCTGTACCTTCTGCCGTTTGGCTTTTCCACTTGCTGTTTCTGGCCGGCCGTCCATCTCAGCCTGCTGCAATGTGAGCCCATCCACTTAATGCAATGTTAGCCATTATATTGTGCATTTTTCCTCTTAGGTGCGCAAAAAATGATTGCATCAGGAAGGTAGCTTACTGGCGTGAAGCTTTTCCAAGGAGCCTCTTTGAAGGCTAAAAAGGTTGCTTGGAAAATATAGTATCTTGGCTCAATTTTCATTGTCTAGGCACATTTCATTTCAGAAAATCACAAGCTACCAACACAACCATGTCATTGCGATTTTTCAAGCATTTTCTTTTTGTGTGTGTGTGTTTTATATCTCGGTGAAGTCACATCCCCCCCAGGCTATTGGAACAAAGCTCAGCTGAGAGCTGAACGTACGGAATGAGAGGAAATTACAAAAGGAAAAGCTAACGTCTAAAACCATTAGTACGGGCACTTCTCCCACAGCCTCCGTGAACCCTGGAGCGGCAACGTAAGTTCACTCCGAGGGGCACGCTGGCTGGGAGAGGTGCACGGTGTCCAGTCTGGCTGAGATCCTGTGAAAGCAAAACCCTCCCGACCAAGGGCACAGCATCCATAAAGCCCAAGAGATGCCTTTGAAAAGCTCCCAGGGCACTGTGACCCTTCGCACCCCTCCTCCACCGAACAAACTGTTTAAAGGCCGAGATGTGTTGCAGAGATAACGAGCCCTAAAGAATTTACAGCAGGTGCTATTTGAAGAGACTTCGAACAATGCAGAATTACCTGTGCCCATTTAAGTCCATTAATCTTCTCTTGTAAAAATAGCAATAAACAGTGATTTAGAAGCAGGGAGGAGCGAAGCTGGAAGCCCTGAGGTTAATAGAGAGAAAGATCAGTGCTTGCGCTTAATTTTCTTTCTGTCTGTGCAACAAGTGACTGAACTGCTGAAAAATGGAACTGCGGGTACAGCTTAGAAAATACCAGATTACAGCCGTTGTGGCTGGTATTATTTAGCAGATATATGACAGGGCTTCAACCAGGTGATACTAGGCGCTGTAGGAATATGCAAGTAATAGCACCCGGTGCACAGAAAGAGTTTACGAACTGCAGAGACCCCCAGAGCAGATAAAGAGGCTCCCACTGAAAGCCCAGGGAAGGGACTGCAATAAAGGGGTGTGCTAAAACAGAGCAGCCGCCTGAAATTTGAAGGTAAGCAACAGCGGTTCATCACAATAATTACCACCTGCTCAGCTATTATCTCAGTTGCGGCTGCCGATGTGTCCACAGCATGTACCCTCAGCCTCAGAACAGTCTTATTATGATGGATAAGCTCTAAAAAAACCAGAGACCTGACCAGAGATCACTGGAGCCAAGGGGGATTCTTTTCCACTGGAACAAGCCCCGTGGCATCAGGAACCCATCAAAAAAAAAAAGGTGATTTACGTGAATAGAGCCGTAGAATATTTTCTTCCCGAATGAAAACAAATGAGCTGGCAAAGTATTAATTTAAAATACTTGACTTGTTAATGAGCGGTATATATTATCCAGGTTGCTTCTGTAAGGACTTTCTGCCCTTGCTGCGCAGGTGGCTGTGTGTCTGTCCTGATCTGGCACGTGGGTACCTCTCCCAGAGGCTCCGGCACCGTGCGCTCGCTGCCTTCTGGCTGGAGCTCTCTTGGAAGCAAAGACGGTTGTGACTCTCGTATGGCGGCTGAAATTGTAGAAGGTATTGATACTCTTCAACAAGTTCACGTTAATTAAAAATGCCCTTGTTTTTCTTCTGCATTAAAAAAAAAAAAAAGAATTTCTGAAACCGTTTTTGAAACTGTTTTGGTCTTGGTTTTTGTACGAACAAGGGCTTTCTCAGTATCACTTTAAAACAATTCAGATTAAAACCATTGTTCATTGCTCATTTAAAAACTCACAGAAACAGCTGACCCTTTTAAACCTAGCAAGCTCAAAATAATTATGACAACACTTTTTCTTCCATTTTTAAAAAGCAATATATTTCTGGGTTTGATCACATTTATGTAGAAAATTGTCGTAATGTATTTTTGAACGAGGTAGTCATTTCAACAATAAATGATGAAAGTACATAAAAATCTGAGGAAGGAAGGAACTAGCATGATTTAAAATATTTTGTAAGATAATAAATACAATTCCTCAAGTGAAGCGGCTGACTAAATACCGATTTAGTCAATTTAAACTTTAGCTAGTGGAAATATTTCCTTTACAAATTACACTCCTTTCTTCCTCCCTCTCCCCTCCCTACATGCCGCGTATCCTTTATTTCTGGACACCGGGCAACACAATGGAAAGAAAGGGAGACCTGAGCATCCAGGCAGAAAACCAGGCCTTGTACGAGAGCCAGGAGGCGGCCGGGATTCCCGCGCCGCACAATGCCGCGGCATCAGTGCCACGCCGCGCCGTGTAATGAACCCCAAGTGGCCGCCTTTCACATCTCAAGAGCCGAAACCGGCTGGATGCTGAACACTGCTGCTCCCAGCTCCAGCCTTCAAGTGACTCTTTCGCCCAACAATAACACTGAGAAAGCACAAAGCCCGCTGCTTCTGCCTGGCACTTTGGGATGCAAACTGGCCAAATATGTCAGGGTCAGCAGGACCACGATGCTCTTTGTTGGCAACTTAAACACAGTCCAGGGGCGGGGGCTGGCAAGGGCAGTAAAATTTAACAAATTGCATTTCCCGCAAGTGCAGGAGAAGGTGATTTTTTAAAAAAAATCATCCCTCAAATCTGCAATCTGCATAAGGATTGCAACAAAGCAAACAGTAATTCTGGAAAAGTAGAGGCCTCTATCTGTATGGCACAGGTTATTTTGCAACTTGGCTTCTGGCTTACCTGAAAAGAATTCCTCTCCCCCGGTTCCTGATAAGGGACTCGCCCTCCACGTTCCCCACGCAGCGCAGCGAGCCGGGGGGGGACACGACAACGACGACGACGTGGCGCTCCCCCAGTTGCCTACACTTAAGCTTTCGTCTGTGAAAAATCCTTTTTATTAAAGGCAAACTGCAGTATAATTGAGCTAAATCTCCAGCCTCTGTTGGAGGTAGCAATGCCATGCACAGTTCATTGCAATGCCTGCTGTCCGAGGGATTTTTATGAGATCATATTTCACAAGGAAATAAATTTCCTCCTCCGGTCTGATGCAATCAGTTTACCAAGTGGTAAATAGCTATGGATATCTCGTGTGCTGTTTTGCAAAGTGTTTGCGGATATTCGAGGATGAAAGTTGCCAAAGATAAGATCTTAATCACTGAAATCTGGAGAGCGATTGAGAAAATGGCCCCATAAGGATGTCGGGCAGGTTCCCTGGAGGAAGCCCAGGCACCCCCTGCAGACACTCAGCACTACCATGACCCACAGGAAACTATTTATCAAATAGCCCGTCCCAGCACAGCCCTGCTCTGACGACAGCTCCCAAGTGGCAATCTTTTCTCTGCTTGCAGCTCCCAAGGCACCGACTTGAATCGATTCGTCCCTAAATTGCAGCTATGGAATCTGGCGTAAAATCGTTCGGTGTAAGCACATCCATTTCACTTCTCTTTCAAGAAGCAAAGGAAGAGAATATCTTGCCAAAGAGATATTCTCCTCCCCCTACCTACACACATTTTCATGGGAAACAATAGATGGGCACTGCCTTGTGCTGTAAAAATCAGTGAAATGAGTTTTCAGGGAGCTGCTTTCGGAAAGGCGTTTGGGTAACATGCTCTAGGGATGGCCCGGGCGGTCCATAGGCACTCTCTGATCCATGGAAGGGGCATTACGTGCCCTATAGAAGAGTTAACTCCTCTTAGCAGCCATGACAGCTGCTGTTGTATCACCATAAAAATCTGAAAATTGTCCATGACCAGCAAGCAATGCAACAAGTGTGGTCTTTGTGCCACGTTCAGTCCTGAAGCCAAACTAAAGTTCAAAGAAATGTGAAGTCATGCTGGTTTCCATCAAAGCTTTTCCCTAAAAACTACTAATTTTCCCCAGACAAGAAGGCACAAGAGACAGCTGGATTGCCAGCAAGATTGCTCGCTTCTGGCAGCCCCGTCTTGAATAAATCCTCTGGATCTCTGCTCTCAGAGAAGCAGGAAACTCAAAACTTCACACTGAAATTGGAAACTTGTTCTTGCTAAATTTGGATACATCACTACCAAAATAAGACAGGAGACCTCCTAGAAATTCTAAGATATGGACCGGAAACTGAGGAAATTCTGCCAAAACTGTGGACATCAGCTCCTGCCCTATTGCCCATGGAGAACCCTCCTTCCACCCGCACACCGGGGACCAGCTCTCAGCACCACGTGAACTTCTCTTGGGAGTGGGCGATTTTCGCGCCCGTGGATTTAGAAAAGACATTTCACTGCGAGCTCCTGGGAGCAAAGCAGGAGGTGTCAAACGCGTAACCCTCATCACTATACCCCACCTAGGTTCATCACACAGGCCAAGATTTTGCCTCTTTTTTTTTTTTACCTCTCCTTTTGATAATCTTCTTAAGACTCCTTTTAAGAATCCTTTTAATAATTTACCTCTTTCCTCATATCTCAATGTTTCTGCAGTAAAAAAATGGTGTAAAAATCACCTCCATGGGATTTATGCTTCTGTTTTTCCATAGGCATTCACTATTTAGTGCTTCCTTAATGTGAGATTGTGAAATACCTAAAACAAGGCCTGATCTGGCAAGATAACGAACATGTGAATTGCTATTGAGATCAGTGGTAATTGCGTGTTAACACATGCATCACGAACCAAAAATGCGTGGATCAGAAAGCAACTCAGGATGGGGTTCAAAAGGTGATGAAATGGGAAGCTATCTATCTCAAGTGTTTTGATATGACATCCAAAGGATTTACCCAGGTCAGAGCAACCGGATGGATTCACTTGAAAGTGAATCTCCTTGGAAGCCTTCCTTCATCCTAGAGAAGGGATGGCACGAGGGATCAGAAAAGGAGTTCTTCACAGATAGGGTGATATTCAGCTCAAGCAATCCTTTAAGTGCCCAGAAGAGAAAAAAGAGGATGATGGCCTAAGGGTTAGGAAATAATATCCCCTGTACATCTACCATCTTTCCATACACAAACAAACATGCTCATAGAAATTCACCTGCAATGCAATTTGAAAAACGGGGTTTTTTAGAACAGTGCACAGGACACAAACTCCTGAAAACTGTATTTTCTTTAAAAGAATTTGAATTACTTTAAAAAATAAATATGCATTCACACGATGATGCAGGTTCATCCTCCAATGCATATGTTTTTGGTTTTTTTTTTTGACTTTTTTTAGTACCAGGTGGTTTCCAAACCTTCCTAGGACTTTCTCCTGGTTTCAGCTGGGATGGACTTGCCAACTGGGGTTAAACCATGACAGCCCTAAAATACATACTAATGAAAAATTTAAATTAAAAATCACTTGAGAAATGAATGAAGTTCAAGGGATTTTTAGTCATACTCAGGGGATATATCTGAATTTGCTTTAAAATGTTGCTTTTCCAAGGTGCCTAGGCTACAGGAGCAGTCTGATGTTTCCTTCAGACGTTCCTCTCATGTCGATTTGATACATGATTTGCGTGGCTCTTGGAAGGTAATATCAACTTCTCACTAGAAATGTTATATTTTCCATTCCCCATTCTGCAAAGGATGCCTTTGTAAGATTTTTAGGTAAGAGAAATCTTGATCTGGACCGGGGCTTTGGTTTTGTTGGTTTTCTTTAACTTCTGATTTACCTTCACAACACCACCCAACAATATGCTAATACCCAATGCAATGCCAGCATAGCTCTACATTACATCAGTTTTTTAAAAATCATGTGAAAGTGGGTATGATGCCTTACTCTGCGGTGTAAGGAATGAGGCAATACTCGATATGGTAGCAGGCCCAGCGGCGCCTTTCCATCTTGGACCTTCAGACCATGGTTTTTCTTCAGCCAGCGCTCAGGTCGCTTTCTGTCTTGGACTGGGAAAAGGCCCCAGTACGACTCCCTGACCGGGCACAGACTATTCTTGTTTCGTCTCCAGGCTGGAGGAGCTCAGAAACCCATCGTCTTTGCCTGCAGGAGTTTGATATACCGTATAGCAAGCACCCAACATAAAGCCAACAAGGTTTTTGCTTCAGTGGATGGACTTGGCACTTAAGAGAAAAATGATTGTAAAGCAACGCTCTCTGTGTATGTTGATTCCACTGAAAGGCTTCTCTGCTAATCTCAATAGCCCTAATTTCTTTAGACATTCCAGGAGGATTTTGCGCCTCAGTCTAGACACACTTCATCCCTCTGTTTTGAGAGAGAAAGCCTTTTGAAACTGCCAGAGCTCCTTTGTTTTCCTGCTCTGATGGGCTTTGGTGCCTGAACAAAATAGGATAGGCTAGGATGAAGGTGAAGTCTTCAAAGCACTGTTTCCCTATACACTTTTCAAGGTACAGGCTGTATATATGGAGTTCCTAATCTCTTTCTGCTGCTTGTTTCTTAAAGTTCTTTTATTGAAGTCAATAAAAGCATGCGATCCGGAGTTCTAGTTCTGCCTCAGCTGGTCTGACATACTGAGACAGTCCCCTCATCTTTCAGTTTCCTACAAATATTCTTTCTATTGTGCAAATTAATCATGTAACGTCTATACAGTGCATAAAGCATTACCCAGAGCTGAGACCAAAAAGGCATAATCACATCCGTTTCCGTTTCCCTGTGTGAACTCTTCTATTCAAGAATCAATCTTGTGGGGTATAAATACCTTCTGCTGAGATTTCTGCGTAGTTCTGATGTCAAACAGAATGCGACCTGATTATAATTGGGTTTTTTTGGTCACAGAAGTGCTCACATATGGAAGACAAACAGTACTTTTAAAGGCAGAGCCTTTATAGAGTTAAGTAAGCTATTGCCTGGCCCCGGTGAGAAGTGACAGCCTTTGGGGCTGGTCCCATCGTTGTGCTGTGGGTCATTTTGCAGTAAGCCAGTCAGCAGCGTCTCAGAGGCAACAGCACTGCAATGCACTTTATTATTTTCTTACCTTTCCGTACAGTCCTCTCGAAAAATGTCACAAAGTGTGACTCATCACATCTGCATGAAGTTATGAAAAAAGTAAGCCTTGTTAACCTGCTGTTTGAAAACCAGAACACTTTTATCAGTTCATATAATTGCTAACCCCTTATTCACTGTTCAACACTGAAGGGTTCTTTGCCTCCTAAGATCCCACTAATTGCTGACAGATTTGATTTCTCTGTGACAGCAGGAGTCCTGTTTCTGGCCTTTACATCAAGTAATTGCTTTATTTTTCTCCCTCTGCTCTGAAAAACGGAATTCCCTTCTCCCCTGCTTGAACCTCTGTAATGACTTCTTTCTATGTTATTAAATCCTTGCCATTTAAATCACATTTAGAGATGTTTTGAATAACTGATTCCAATTACTAAGGCTCTTACTAAGGAGCAGCTGAAAACGCAAGTCATTACTTGCCCACAGACAAGCAGCTACACCTTGCAGCAAAGTCTCGGGTGGACTGTATTTTATTTCTACTCAGTAAGGTGCAATTTATACTCACAGGAGGCGGGTGTTCAACAAATATACAGCTGCTGGAGTTCTCATAACTTGTCGCTTGTGCAAAATAGAGATCTGATTTTATATTTATTTTATAAATAGTGCTATTCCTTAAAGAAATCATCCGGTCCTTCCTGTAGTGGCTCAGGAAGCTTGCTTGGAACAACAGCAGAGATGAGCAGTTGACCGAGGAATGACCCACGTAAGGTTACTATCCAGAGATCTAATAAAAAAGCATGGCAGGGTAAAAGGAAACATGACTACAGGTCGTACATTCTTTCCGTGAAGTATGATCATCTTCTGTTGTTCTTAACATTGTTTTTTATACAGGTCACGATTCCTTGAATGTACTAAGAACTTCCCGGCAATAACAGTTTAGTTCAGTTATTAATCATACTTGTAATCATTAGCACCTTTGTAGGAAAAAAAATATGCGCCGGGAGATGACTATTTGACAAATGACTGCAGGGGCTCAGCATAATAGCTTTGCTGATACAATCAACGTTGAGCCGTTATTAAAAAAACACACATATGAAGCAACTCGCAAACTGTTTATGAAAAACACTACCCTGTCAACGACAGCGGACCGGCGTTTAAATAGCTAGCACGCAGTTGTCTTCACAAACGCAGGCTCAGTTCCTTTTCATATAGCGTTACTACCGTGGCACATGTAAGCAGCTGATAAAGATAATGCGTAAGAACCGAGGAATTTGCAGTTGTGTCTAATTCGTGGTCTTGTTAGGAGTGCGAGTGCTGCAAACTGAACTCTGGCCGAATCTGCACTGGAAGCCCCTGCTTGATGCACTGGGAGCCTGCGTGCAGCTCCCGTCTTCTGCTGGTGCAGGCTGAACTGGTGCCTTGGAATCCGTACAAGAAATACATAATCCCTTCTGTATTTGTATATTAACTTTCTGGTACTTCCTTCAGTCTAGCCCTGATAATTAGCCCTGCTAATATACACAAAGGCCCTAGTTTACTTTTGACCAACAGAGTAAAACTACCACCAAGTGGAATAAAAGGTATGCTGATAAAAGCACAGCCTGACCACTAAGCTTGCATCAGCGGTCAGGACTTCTGCCAGCGCAGCTAAGCCGTAACAAGGATCTCTCCTTTTTCCAGCCCTGACAACACAGAAAGCAGCACAAGCCCTTAGCTGTCAGACCCTGAGGCTGCATATGTTCTGTGCAACAAAATTTACCTCTCAATATGCAATGATTGTTTTCATGCAACGCTATTTTGCTTAATAAGTAGACACAGTCATGCCTTAATGTTTTTATTGTATTTGTTCTGGAAAGTTATTTGGTATAGTATAAGGTGTTCCTGTATTTTGGTTGGAAGTATACTGCGCCTAAAACTGTGAGCAGACCAGTATCTGTACATCTCCTTATAGGCATTGCTCTGTTTTCATGTACAGATAGATAACTATTCACTAAGGTCCAACCTTACTGTCACTGAAATAAATTAGCATTTTCCCATTGGCTTCCTTAGGAAAAGATATGGATCCAGAACCCAAGTGCCAATACTAATATTGCCTCAAAAATACCACTTCATGCATATAAAATTATAGTTAATGAGCAAACTGAAGTAGGTGGGTTCATTTTCTATTCAGAGATAAGCTTCCTAAATGTGTAAATTAAAATAAAAATACAATTCTGATGAGTATAAGGGAGCTGTTTTCTGTTCTTTTGCACGGATGTTATTCACAACTTTCCCTTCCTATGCACAAAAATAAAAGAAGATTGAAATACCCGCTGTTGTTTTAAAAAAAACCAGCCCAATAGCAAGAAAAGTAATAGCTGTAATGTTAATTTTGTTGCTATGAGCACAGAGCACTATGCCTTGCAAAGTGTATGCGGTCAGTTGTCTGGAAGGTCTCGGCCACGGGCTAACGAAGGGACTCACCTGCGTATACCGAGGACAGGCTGAGATGGCTCAGTGCTGAACGTCCTGCTTTTATGTGCTGTAATTAACCCCATTACTGGTTTTAATTAGAGATGCTTACGAGAACAATCTCTGAGTCTTGATCTGCTCTTTCTAACACGGTAGCGGCATCTGAGGGGGTCTTCGTCATTTCCCCCCAGTAGAAATCATGAGTCAGCATTTCCAGAGGGCCGTTCATGCACTTTCTGTGTACATGGGAAAGAGCAGAAGGGTAAAATTTTCCCGCCCGTCCTCTGCAACGCCCGGGAAGCCAGCAGGCTGGGAACCAGTGCCGCAGCTCGGCAGCAGCACCGTCGTGCCGGCGCGAGGGGTGCCCAGGCTCCCCAGTACACCAGCGCGGAGCGCTGCCAGCTCGGCGCTGGAACGAGTTATGGAGCTGTACCTCGGGATACCTGAAATTAGCCCCATAAGGGCAGGCTTTCCAAAACGTTTTAGAAAATAGCAGCGACGTTATCGAAGGAGCCAGGATGTCAAACTTCACTTTTGAAAATCTCCCCAGGAATCCCATCTATCTGGCTTTTTAGTCACTTTGAAGGTTGGTGATTAAATCCATACTTACAGTGTGATTCTCCCACACATGGGGAGCAATGGGAGCTTTGTCATCACCACTAATGGGGACAGGATTGCGAGGAATGAAATATGCAAGGAGTATGCGAGGGGAAAAAAAATAGGCTTGAAAATCATCAAATGAAAAGGGCCAGCGGAGTTTTTAATTTTTGTTCATGCTTTAATTACTGAAAATGATAGAAGCACTTTGCCATTTTTAAAACGGTTACGTTTAAAAATGTCTGGGGTTGTTTGTTTGTTTCTTTTGGGAACGACTTACAATAACCAAGCGATATAAATCAAGCCATGGTTTTGCTTTTCTTTTCTTCTGCAGCCGCAGCTTAAACAACCAAACAGCGGGGCAGCTTCTCGGCAGCCCGAATGCACACTGAGCGCTCTGCAGAGGCTGGTGCGGGGCAGGCGGTGCTGCTCCGCCGCGGCACACGCCCGGCGCCGGCAGGAGGGCCCGCGAGCTGCGCCGCCACGGAGCTGTCTCGCAACGCGCCGGATGCCCTCCCGGTTAGGGGACCCACAGAGCCTCCCCAGGAGGCAGGCTCCCCACGGCTCTCTTCCTGGGGCCTTTCCCTCCTTGGTTCATAAAGGAGCGGTGCTGAACGTTGAAGGATAGCCCAGATTTTGTGGTTAGTTTGGGTGGAATTCTTACTCCAGTTTAGCAACTCCACAGGGCTTGGCTGAGAAATGTATCGGGCGGTGTACCCAAACCTTCCGCCACCTCCGGATCTCTCTTGCACCTTCCCTCTCTCCCATACAGGCATCAGACTTTAACCTGCTTCTGTCTCTCAGGGAGCGCGAGCCCGCAGTGCCCCTCAGTGGGTGCCCCTCGTGGGGATGCCCCACGGAGCCACCCCCAAACCTGCTCAAAGCAGCTGCCGTGGGTACCGATGGCAGAGCAGCTGTGCTGGGTGGGAGGCTGGTGTGGGCCAGCCGCTGCATGGACACTTACCCGGTGCCATGGACAATATCCTCTAGGATGCCGTGGTTGTCTTGCCTCTTCTGGCCACAGGGACTGTCACAGGCTGGTTTTTCTCTAGGATCCTCAAAAATGGCTTTGCTCCAACCGTCAGGCACAGAGCTGTCAGGTGGTGAAAATCCACATCATTCTCTAAAGACCATTGAAGAAGAGGGCCAAAGCCATGGGACTTGTCATTGGACTCTTCATCCGTCCCTTTGTTTTTAAAACCTTTTCTCCATCAACAAAACATGCTAGATTGGCAAACAAGCCCACTGGCATTATTAATGTGTGATAAATGAACCACATCTTGCAGAGCCCTGTGCTTTATGCCGTTGTGCTGGAACAAGTTGCAGGAGGAAGCCAAGGCAGGCCCAGGTCACAGCTCTCTGGGTAGCTGAGCTTGTGGAGGAGGCTTCTGCTGTCGTGTCCCCAGGAGATCAGCCTGCCTGCTTTCTCCCTCGGTGTTTCAGTTTTCTGTTTGTAAAATGCGAATAGTAGCTCTTCTGCATCTCACAGGCTTACTGAGAGGATAAATGTATTAAAGATGTGCAGTAGTCAGAGTCCACATCAGGGCAAAGGTAACAATATCTTTCTTAGGAAAGATAAATACGCCTGTAGACACCAAATAGTCTCTTTATTTGATGCTTTAATGCTTTTATGGTCAATAAAGAAACCTCGAGTTTTACCAAGGCTGTCTGGCAGATCTAATATTAGCATCCTCACCGCAGCTACTTCTCGTTGGGGATGTCTGTCTGTATCTCTGTGTGATGCTGATGTTGTTGGTAACATTTTCACCTACGATAAACCAAACTACAAACCTGGTTTGTGCCTGACAGCGAACTGGTTTGCAAATATGAAGCAAAACATAGTCTCCTCGCATTTGAGAATGTGAGGAGAGGAAGACAACACCAACATTTCTATGTTAAATGAAGAGACGTGGAAGTTGTTTCTTCATAGGAAGCGATTGAGGTAAAGCATTATAACTTGGTAAAGGAGTAAATAACATTTAGTAGAAACACCAGTGGATATTTGCATTTGCCCTGGCTTTGGTTCAACCAAGCTAAGAGCCTCTTGTGATAAATTTAGTGAAAGCCATCGCTGGGTGAGACCGAGCTCCCAGGGACCTTGTGCGGGGCGGCTGCAGCCCCGGCGCTGCGAGACAGCCCTGGCTGGGAGCTGCTCCCGCCGTGCGGCACACGGGAACGGGAGTTCAGCCTCCCGGTGCAAGACGTTACATACCCTTAATGTGGCCGTATGCGTCTGTACTGGAGCATGAGTGATGGTGCAATCAATCACCCGCACCAGGGATGAAGTTAAGCTGCATGTACAACTTTACTGTTCTTTCGTGCTTCTGGAGTCCTACCCACGCAATCGCAGCTGCCTCAAAGGAGGGTTTGTGTGTTTTTTTTCTTCCCTGGAACATTTGACTAAATCACATTTGCAGATATTTCAAATTTTTCATTCACGTGACACCTGAGCTTTATTTACTTTTGAAATAAGTCATCTCATTAACAGAATTCATTATCCATTATTACTGTCATGTCATTCTCCTAATAAAAGGAATGACTGTAGAAGCATTCAGTGGCTTAGCTGGTAGCATAGTGAGCTATTATGCTGCAAACCTGCATTCATGCTGTACATTGGTATGCCAAGGCTGGCAGAGACTAGGAGCATCAATGAGGTAATAGTCTTAATCTCTGAGGGGAGGATTATGTTGTGCTGCACTGCAAATACCTCCTACCGTTAGCAGGATAATACTTCAGATGGAGCTATAAATTGTTCAACAAATAAGGACAGGTGCTGGGAAGAGGGTGAAAAAAAACCCTGCAACGTTCCACCATTATCTCCAGATAAGAGGTGGAAAAACTGTTGTTCTCACTGCTAAACTATTATAACTCTTTCTCCATTTAATTTGCTAGCGTGGCATGGCCAGCCACTTAAAAGTGAAGTGCGTTGATAGTAGCTGGGTCTCTTCTTCCCAGAAATGCTATTTGCTTTTGTTGACCGAAGGAGTGCCGGTTGTAGATATGCGTGGCAGGAAGCGATCACGGACCGGGCGCCCCAGCCACGCTGTCCCACCTCCCTGCGTAAGCCCTCTACTCCGCAGAGTGCTACGGCACATCTGACCCTGGCTAGACGATGCTTTTCACCATTTTCCTGCTCAGAAGAGCAGTTAACGTTCATTACTGTCCGTGGCATGATGACATTTATAACCGCTCCTTTTCCTGTTTTATAAACCTGATACTCTACGTTCACCTTGACTGGCCTGGGAGGACACAAGCCACCCAGTTGAAGCAGATATATGTATCTCTTTGTTTTGGTGGTTTGCTTGCTATTCCACAGCAAGTCCTAGCATGAGAAAGAGATTTCTCATTTACTAGGGGGGGGAAAAAAGGTTGGCACACTTTCCACAACATCTTTTGCCATAGGATGTCAATGAATTTCACAAAGCTGGACAAGTGGTATTACTCCCGTCTTACAGAGGACAGATATGAGATAAACATTTAAAAGTATTTAAGCAGTGCTTGTGCTGGGATAAACTTTGTCCAGTGGCCCCTGGAAGATGCTGCTCTACCACAAGATAGCAGAAGAGAGGAGAGGGCGTTTACTAGCAGTGTACAGACCACCAGTTCAGGCTAAAACATGATCAGAGATTTGCTCCTAACCACACATTGAGTTTTACAGGTAGCGGTGATTTACCATGGCCCCAGCACTTGTCCCTACTATTATCTTGCTGTTCTTCCCACTGCTAGAATTTGCACTTGATCCAAAGCCGCATCCAGCCACACAACAAATTAGCGATGGATTTTGAGTGGGAAGCAATGCTTTCAGCCTCATGGGTTATTACTGCAGTCTAGCTGAGAAGCTTTGTTGTGGACCAAGTCAGCATTAATTTATATTTGCCTGACTTACTTCTCAAGGAACAGAACTGGATTTCCCCTGCGTGCCCCGCTGTGACTAAGGGACCTGTTCCTTGCCCAGACTACATCTCCCATGATGCAATGAGGACCTTCTTTCTCCCCATGTGAAACACCTTCTTCTCATTAGAAATGTCCAAAGAAACGTTTCCAGGTCCCTGGATCAACAATTTTTAAAAGGTTTTGCCCATGGAAAATTTCAGCATTTGCAAACCTTGTCCTGTTTTGGGATTACAGCAACTGCTGAAATATTGAACTTGCCCATCAGATTGAAATTCTTTTTAAAATTTTATCTAAGCTCAAACTTGTTGAGCCCTGAGAAATGGGAAGAGAGACCTCTTTTGGGCAAACTCTTAGCAACATGTGATTTAAACGAATGTTCAGCCTGTGGGTCTGACTCCATTCCCAGTCATGCAGATGGAGGCATTAAGTAATTCCCCCGGCACAAGTGGTCTTTCCTGTGTTGAACCATTATAGGCTAGAGAAGAATCAAGCACACAAAGTAGTTGAGGATATAACTAAACAGATTTGTCTGCCAGAAGCAATGGAACAAATGCAAATCTTGATGCACTGGTTTAATTTTTTGATTTTGTGTTGTTGCTTCTTCTTCAGGAGGTGCGTGCAGCACTGCGCAGAGCAGCAAGCAGCTACCGCTTTTCCTTGCGGAAGGGTTGACCTGCTGCTCACTGCAAACGGATTTAATCGTTTCCATGTCCGCATCTTCCTCTCCATAAATTAATAACTTTTTTGCTCTCACTTTTTTCCCCTTCCCCACAGAAATGCCTGTTTTCATTTGTTAGAAAGTTAAACAGTTCTTGTCGTAATTGCAAAGACTAGGAAAAAAACATCTATCCCTTCTTAAGCTCTTGGTCTGAAGATTTGCTTTAATACCTACTCACCCAGTCATAGCAGCTTGTCCCTATACGACTCAAACCCAAGTGTTTTCTTCAAGAGAGAGTTTCAGCTTGAAATTGTGTAACTTCGTGGCTGAGCACATCCGCTCCAGCACGTGAACTCCGACGCCACAGTTTATGTCGGAACTGGGGCCTTTTTTGAAGTAAAGGGGAGCTTTCCCAAGTCAGGACTGCAGGGTCTGGCCTACACCCGATTTGCATTTACACCAGATTAACCACTGCTGAAGGTGGTGTAAAGGGTCTTTACGGTGACTGTAAATTTAAAGCCACCTTAGCAGAAGCGAGAGTGAGATTTGTGAAAATATAAGCAGAACGGCTTGTCTCTGGTTACCCTGCAGCCAGGTGAGAGAAGCTCAGAGAAAAGCATGAGCTGGTTAAACTCTGAAGACGCATTGGCACGTAAAAACCGATAGCGAAAAGCAAACACATACTGCTCTACCAACATCGCCACAAACTACCCAGTGCAGCTCTGTCCTTCGGCTGGTTTGCAGCAGTCTGTGGAAGAGTTTTTATCTTTCTGCCACTCTGATTTAAGATACAGTGTTACTTAAAACCCCCTAACAGCCAACTAAATGCCAGAAGATGAAAAAAAATTTCCATCAGCCTCTGCTTTTTATAAAAATATATCAATTTAATAACTTGGTTTAAAGAAAACCAGAATGATCATGTTAAAATACTGCCAAATTTATAAACTTTGACAGTCCCACATACTGAGATGAACAGGCAAATTTATTTAATAAGAAATAAAATACATTTTCTCCCTGCATTCATTGAAATAAAAAGACAGACACATCTGTCCCAAATTTCTTTTAAGGAACAGAATGGCTGCTAGTAACTAGAAAATAGTGCCTTTCTGCTGGCTTACCTCAAGATAAATTTACAGCTTCACTGTAACAGTATCAGAATTCAAAATGTAATCAGTTCAAGTAGAATGAGATCAAACATTTCTGTCCACATTAACTCTTTGATGTCACGATTCAATATCTCACAATGAAAGATGGGGATGTAAAGTGCAAGAAAGTTTATGCGAGTTCTTGCTGTTCTCAAAGTTGAAAAATCTGCGGGGTCTGTTATGTGGGGTTTGTACAGTCCCATAGAAATGTGTGGTGAGCATTACAGAAGGTTACCCTCCCTCAGCAGTTACGGATTTACACGCTTCTTGAGAGATGCGGTTCTCACCATTGGCAAGACCTCACAACCGTATAGTCCAGTAGCTGCTTAGAGACCTAAAACACCACCTCAGAGATAAAAAACGTCCCAGGCGTACTTCAGTACAAGATATTTGTGCAGTTGGAGTACTAACCGATTTCTAAAGTATTTCAGGAAAAGGAGGATTCTTCTGTTATCTGACCTCAGAGGAGGGATAGTCCACTCTCATCCCAAAAGAGTGCAGAAAATGGAAAACCATAATTGCAGCTATACAAAAGAAAAGCGGCACATTTTTCAAGACGGAGAACAGTCATCCTTCTCTATCACAACGCGTAGAGTTATTACACAAAGTCTCCCTGCATCTCCAGAACAAGGGATTTATGCCATGTCCCACATCAAATGGAAAACCCTTCTTTATGAATTTCTGCTCTCCTCCCAGACCAGACATTTCTTCTTGATCTAAAGCCTTTGGTCCTCTCTGTTTCCTTTATGCTTCTCAGATGGCACCAAGGGGATACCAAGAAAAACCAGCAAGGAGTTTTCTTATTTATGAAGCTAGAATCAGATCATGCAAGCCGAACAGGCATATAAGCAATTGTTTAGTTTAATGTGGCATTCCCTCTATGGGGAAAGAACACATACCAGCCCCATATTTTGGGGACCTGAGAACCAAGAAGGGGTTTACTGGGGGTAACTAAGGGGCAGCTAAAGGGGCTACAGCCCCCCGTTAGCGCTGCCCCATGAAATCCTTGTTTGGGGGCTGATAGGGCGCAGCTGCAGCTGCCCTGCAAGGCTGGGCTGCGTGCGCCCTGGCACGCGTTCGGCTTGTGCTGGCCAAAGAGTGCTTTTCTGCTCTAGCCTGAAACAGTTCTGCAAACAAGGCAAGCTGTATGAGCAAAAATCACTTGATGCCAGTATAAGCTGTGTTTCCCTGAAAGCTTTTGCCAGTGTGAAGTGTTCTTAAAAACTGTAAAAATAAAAAACAAAAAATGTCACACCCTTGGCTGGCATTGGCATGTGTGCAGATGTTTTAAAGATATATTTGGCCCAGGTTTGCTTTTGCTGGATAAGACTGTGCCAATGTAACTGAAGAATGTTATGTTAATAATAAATGTCATGTTTATTAACATATTTAACAACATTAATAAACGGGAAGCTGTCAAACTGGTGTTACCCTGAGCAAAGACCATAGTAACACTAAGTGGTAACTCTAGGGGACCATGTGAAAACAAGAACCTTTCTTCTGATGGAGGTGCAAAGCACTGTAACTGAAAAATAAAGGAATATCTCTCCTACCTTTGTGAAGAGCAACTTTTAGATAGGGAAGGTTATTTAGGCAGGGTCTAGAACGTACAATGAAAGCAGGAAAGGAAAAAGAAATGCGCTTGTACTATAACAGGTCAAGGTCTCTGGATTCCCAAAGGCTATTTTTTTGCTAGTAAAAGTGCTTTGCTGTCTATGAAACAGAGATAGTGTATGTACTTGTCTCTTGAGAAGCATCTAAAGTGAAACCTGCCACAGTGAAACGAAGACTTCCATCAGAAAGTCCCAGAGGAAAAATTAGTGGCCCTGAATTTACCTGCCTGGGAGAAAGCACGTGTCCTCCAAGGGACAGACAGGCCAGACTCTGCATTTGCCCAAGAAGTCTGAATACAAATCCTTGAAAACTAAAATTAAAAAGTAATTACCTGAATAAGGGTCACAGAATCCATTACTTTGTAGATAGGGCTTATTAGAAGAAGAGAATATCAGACAGATACGACAAGTATGACCTGCCATAATCCAACTAAACCACAGCTGCATATAAAAATGTACTATTTTATTCTGCAGGGCTGCCTGATTTTCAGAGCATTGTTAGTGCTGGAGTATAGCTTTGCTCTACGGCAAACAAGTGATTGCCTACCTTCTTCATAACTGGCTTATAATGGGGGCTATAAACTGGGGAGACTAAACAGTTGGGATTCGGGATAGACCGTTTGCCTTGCTGTGTTTGCCAGTTGAGGGTTGGAGAGGGGAGGTTTTAAATATATCTTAGCACCACAATTTTTCCTATTCAGCCAGCACTTTTTTCCGTAATTGCTTGCGGGTTAGAAGGACAGCTGGACCCTGACCAGACAAAGCTCGTATTTCCAAGTCAAGAGCTTGGAAGTCAATAGGATTACTCACCTATTTGAGAGCTCAAAGGAGCAAGGGAGGCGAGGTTTGTAGGGAAAGGTAATGTATTTTATGAGGAAAACTGATATCACTGGAAAAAATGGACAAGCTCTCACGGACACAAGTTCTAAGTGCGAGCCCTGTCAAAGGCTTTCACTTCTGGTGCAGATGAATTACTTGGTTCACACCTTCTGTTGCCTCGAAAGACCTCAGGGCCCGTTTCCTCCCATTTTCAGGCACTTGGCTGTGGTGCCTTTTCCCCCAGCCCCGTCAATGAGATCTGCACTGCTCTCTAGATGTACCTATCTTTTTCTTCCCAGGGCACCTGAGGCACCTCCTGAATTATGTGCCAATAATTCAGGGGGATTTAGGACATCTGACGTGTCATGTAATGTTACACAATTACATGCCAGATCCTGGCTTTCAACATCTAAAATCCAGCAAACCTAGGTGAGGTGATTTCAGGCTGAGTTTCTTTGTGGTTCCATTATGGTTTTTTGGACAACGATTAGCTGTAACATAAAGCAAATCTAAAAAAATCTGGCTCTGAATTCTCTATATACTCAATCCTCTAATCCACCCCCACATAATCCGTTATATCATACAGCCCTTGGTGTAGGTGTGTAGTTCAGATCTGATGACTGAATGCTATTATGTGAACACCCACGCAGTGCTCGCAGACGGAGCGATGCTGCACAGCAGTCAAGCTCGAGCATCCTTCCTCCCCCCGCACCCCTCCACCCCCTCCATGCTCTCTTCCTTAGTACACTCCAGTGCCAGGGAATCCGTTTCTGCGGACCAGACTGGTGTCTGTGCTCCACTCCCTGCTCTCGATGTGCTTCAGCAAGATGGAAAAAGGTACTTACTTGTGTTTGACGTCACCGGAGCAGCAGGATCCCAGCTCTACAGGTGAGAGTGGAAAATACGACATTCTGTGCTTCATATTGTGCAGACCCATGAGCTGACAGTTCGTCTTCGTGAAGATGAGCACGAGAAGAGGATAAGGATTTCAATTCATTGCATATTCCCCAGATATTCCACCGCATTTGACATACAAGGTCTTCATTTAGTTCAGCTCCTGTTGGGGAGATTGAAACCCTAGTAGAAGTTACGCTGGCAAAATAGCTGCTCTTGCAATGTATATACATGAGCATATTCACATTTCTTGTTTTCAAGAGAAACTCATGCCTTTTACTTGCGTATAGCGCACATTCTTAGTTCATTCCTCCCTCAATATACTTTATTTAAGCTAGAACCGCAACTTTGAAACCAAATGCCTTCTTATACCCATTTATATTTACCAGCCTTCACAACATGTGCCAAATGCAGAGTTCCTGAAAAACAAAGGCCTGGTGAACAAGTGCTACTGCCTGCCAATAAATCAAGTTGTGCTGCAGAAACTTAATGGGAAGCTTGTTGAGTGTTTTAAAAAAAATACTAACAGCCTCCACCCACCCCAATATTAATTGGGCAAATTGGCCAAAAGCCTCATATTCTTACGTAAATCTGCATTATTATTAAGAAAAGATGTGCTAAGGAAGATTCAGCCCCTAGCAGGAGGCAGCTTAAGAAATGGGGAAGTAGCAAAAGGGAACTTAGCAAAAGCAATGTCCGTGAGACATAGGACAATACATCCCATAGATGTTATTTGTCTAAAGGAAACCCTTCTCAGTTTGAAATCTACTTAAAAATTGTTACCAAATATCACATTAACTGATTCCAAAGTCTGTTTCATCAGCTCAGAACTTTTTCATATCATTGGGACTGCACAGGTGCATACAAAGGTATAATTTGAATTTGTTTCTTATGAAACAGCTCATAAGTAAAAAATACCCTGGTTTAGCTATTATCAGACATATTTTTCTAGGTGCCCATAATGGCAAAACTAGCGTAAGCCGTTCACGTCGTTAAAGCTTTGGGAGCTGACCAGGCTTGATACACGGGCTCTATGAGACCATAAAGAAAATGTCTGCGAGCAAATTCCTATCAAGAATGAATCAAAACTCTGTGTGAAAGGGAATTTCAGCACCTCTGGCCTAGCAAAGTAATGCCAACTTAAGTATATAAGATAGGTCGCTTTCCACTCTTGGCCTAGTTGAGTCAGCGTGACTTCTTCGGTAAGACGGAGGGGCTAGAGCAGGAGTCTGTGTGCACGAAGGAAAGAATAAATCAACCTGTGTGAGAAATCGCCTTTATTCTTACAGGAGCCAACCTCAGAGGTTCCTTTGTGAGCTCCGGAGGTAAAACCAAAGCAGCCAAGCTCCTCTTTAGGCAGTTCTTAACCAGGCTGGCATGTTTTGTTCCAACCACGCACCACTGCCCCAGAATCCCAGACAAATGACCCAAGTCTTTCTATACAGATAACATTTCCAAGCAGAAAAACATAGATTATGCTGTAGGAAACCTCGGTGGGTATTAGTCCTTTTTTTTTTTTTTTTTTTTTTTTAAGTAATAACACATCCTCATTCTAAAATTCACGATCGCATCATTTAACGGTTGTAGCTTGTGCCAGCTCCCTGGATTAGTAAATCAAAATAATGAAATTGTGAAATATCTTCCCACCATCAAGAAAAGACAAAAAAAAAGAGTTTTAGGGCTTTCCCAAGCATTTGCAGTGAGGAGCTTGCCAATCGATTCTTGTTGTATAGTGAGCAGAAAAGAACTAATTATGTGACTTTTTGTTTTTAATTTCAGAACAAAGAACGTATAATAATTGTTGGTCCTGGAAACTTAAATATAGAATATGCTATAATCCAGAGTTCATTATGACTTGAGGGACTGGTAATAATAACAAGGCATTACGCAGTCCTAAGGAGCTTCATATCTAGAAGGTAAATACTTAAAAGCCATGGTACATCAGCAAATCCAGAGGCAGGAATAGAGATTATTATGGTTTTAGGTGGGGGAACATTATAATTCTAGTTTTTAAATCAGCTTTAAATCTGACTGCAGAAGAGCTTGATTTCAAAAGGGAGATTTGGTGTTCAACAACATGGGAAGGACCTGCATTTCAGACACTTTCTACCACTTCTTTGTCGGTATTCCACAGTAAAAAAAGAGCCTGAAAATCATTAAGAATCCAACAAACTGAAGTTAAAAGGTTTGATCATGTCGTGGAAATAGGAAGCAGATAAGTGTGTAGTGTTTTCTTTTATTGTTTTGCCCTCAGACCAGGACAAATGAAATTTAAAGTCATTGTTTGCTGATTATTTTTGTTCACATTTTATACACGTAACATTCAGTTCTTCATACAGAAGGACCCTCACTGCAAAAAGCAACCAGAAAACTGCCATTGTTTTTGCCACAAGCTACAAAAAGTGGGTGGTTAAAGTTATTAAATTACCTCCTTATCCTTAAAGCAATTAATAGCATCTGAGCCATAATCTACATCAATAATAACATATAACCTATATTATATAACTCTAGTTATAGCGTCTAACTACAGTTACTCTGTAACTGTAGTAAGTATATTATGGGTAACTAATTAAGGGTGGCAATGGGGTGTTCTGGCTCCTGAAGGGCCAGGCTGCCTTCCGTCACCCACCCTGTGCTTTGCTGTGACCCTGAGTAACGCAAGCCTTGGGGAGGAAAAGGAGAGGAGAGATGATCGCCTTCGGGGCACTCCGGATTTAGTTCTTGGCGGTGTCAGTGGTTTCATAGTCCTGCTCCAAATAAGATAGAGGAGCTCACTCATGGGCTACCCACGTTCCCGCTGCGTATGCTAGCCATTGGACTGTGGGAGAGAGGGACTAGGGGAAGACTTGCTCTTTGAAATACAAACTTTGGTTAGAAACGAATCCTAGAGAACTGACTTTCCTATCAGTTGTGTTTCTGAACAGCTGTTTTAGCAGCTTGGCTGCTGTGAACGCTGTCGTTCAGATGCTACCTCTCCACAAATACCAGGAGTAGCACAGGTCACAGAGCCCATTAGTCATCAGAAATATTCTCTTTCTGTAACGCTTGACTTTGGCAGCGAAGTGCTTTCTGGATTTAGCACTGATGAGTGACAAAGAGTGATCTGTCATCTTACAGAAATGAGCCTGCTTCTGCAACAGGGGACTTTCGGGTGAACGCTCTGTAAAACTAAGGGTGGAAAAGACAAGAAGATAAGAAAAGCATCCCAAAGAAGCCCCTGAATTGAGGGAAAGGTAACAGCTGGATTAATGTTCAACTGCTTCATTTTGGGGTTTGCCATGAATAATTAAGTGCAATTAATAAATAGTGCCCTGAAGATAGGATCAAACAAACCTTGGGTGTGGTGCTTAATCCTTCCTGAGTTGGAGAGTAAGGCCAGCAGCCTATAATGGATTTAACTAATTCTCTTAATTGCAGCTTCATTTGCCTGATCTTTCTAAATGGTATTAATCTAGTGATTTGCAGAATAAGCACTTGGAAAAGACTTACCAAAATCACGTTAGAATCTCAAAGATATATTTCTCTTCTTAGATTTTTTGCAGTGGGAGAAGAGATTTCATTGATAATGCAAATTCTATTAATTTGGCTACGCATTCACAGTCTTTGTTGGTATAAAATAAGAATTTAAAATGTCATTAACAAATTCAACCTTTAGAATCAATTTTTGTAATGACAAATTCTGCAAGGCTCCTAATTAGGTATTTATAGGTTGAATATTTTGTAAAAGACAAAACTGCAGCATTTCGCTCTCATTTCTGTGCTGGGTACTGAAGCACTGCACAGATTTCTGCGTCTCACAGAAGCATCACAAGAAACTCCTCCCACGTGTTGGCAACCCCACTGGAAGACAATGAGATAATCACATTTATCACCCTTTGCCTGGACCACAACAAATCTGCCCAAGAAGCCTTTAGCTCTGAGGGAATTCCAGCTCACAGAAGTTATAGCTCGTATCCTCAGGTTTTCCGTATCAGATCTGCCCTCTGCTCCCACCACACACCACCACTCGAGTGTTCCGTTCCCTTCTCTAAAGAGCTCGCTAAGTTGAGCCCAGCAGAGCTAAAACAATTAACGAAATCTTGAGATGCAGACTACCGCCAACAATTTCCCTCCTTGGGCACAATGGAAAATTTCTTCTCTGACAGCGGTTTGTTGGAGGAAAAGCTAATGAACTGCAGCTCACGTGGAAAGAAGTGAAGCCGAGTGAATGCCGCCGACTTGCCATAGGTGACTGACTGTGCCAGTTTTAACTCTTGAGCCATTTTGAGTTTGATCCCGTTCGTAAGTACTGCAGAGGTAACTTCTGTTCTCCTTGCCTGAAACTCAACATCATTTGTGCTTTCACCCGTGCAAATAAACGGCAAAGTTCCCACTGGCTCAGCAGCGCAGCATCTACCAGCTAAGTCCAGTTCTGCCGTGTCTTTAGCTCATGGGAAGGATCATTCCATCTTTTAATTACAAGCTACAAATAAGATACATAAAAAAACTTAATCAAACATGAGTAACATGGGCTGTCCAACCATGCACACAGCTGTGCTGGCTTAATGTCGGTTCACACTGCTTGTCCTTTCCCTTCCTATGGTTTGCTGCCTCCATTGCTGTGTTTTGCCTTCAGTTGGGCTGGAAGTTATTAGAAAAGGCTTTTTTTTTTTTACTCCGTGTTTGTACAGCATCAAGCACAGTGAGACTCCAAGGGCCCTCTCACCCTACTGTACTAGTAATAATTAAGAACAGTCATTATTTTATTCTCATTATCAAATCAAAGAAATAATGCTGCTTCAAAGCTACACATGCTGTTGCAAGTAGCAAAGTGCTCGTGATACCCATGGCCCTTTTGCTGCTCTTAGCTAGCCACTAACTCACTTAATTTTGTGTAGTTTAGCACATTACAAGATTGTTCAAGAGTGCCATAAATGATGTCAGGCACCATCAGAAACCACTTCAGAAAATCATTGCCTGTAGCCAGATCAAAAGGTGAACACCTGGAAACTTGCAGTTCTGGGAAAGCAGAATAAATCTTTTTTTTTTTTTTTTTCTCTTCCTCTTGGAGATTTGTTTCTTTTTGCCTTAAAGAATTTGAAAGGTTTATTTACAGCTTTTCAAATGACCCCTAATCTATTTAGAAAAACATAGCATGGCAAATTCATCTCGGGTGTAACTCCATTTGTTGACTTAAGCAGACTTGTGCCAGAAGGGAGCCTGGCCCAGGAGTTTCTCTGCGGAGAAAAACAAAGCATTTGAATACAACGCTTAATTGGCTTGTTGAGTCCCATCACAGACTGTCCTGGAATATATTTATTAAAGGTAATTTTTTTATTTTGGTAAGATTGTATCAGTAACTGAAATTCATGGTATTAGCTTTAAACCTTGTCTTGTTCCCCAGGCTTCGCTGCTTGAGGCTGATAATTTTCACAGCACCTGACAACATTTAAAGAGACATTGTATTATGTAGTTTAGTGAAATCTAAGACCATAAATAACTGGGAAAGTTGCTTATTCTGTCAGATATCAGCAATATAATTAATTAAACGATCCATCAGGGTCAACTTTTGGGAAGTAATATAAAAAGTTATTTATTGTGGTACTGCAGAATTTAGAGACATCCTGGGAGCCTGTTGGAAACACACACACAGAGTCCATAAGTAATATTAAAATGATGTCTGCTATAGATAATTTAATCAAAAGAGAATTGGTTTGTTTAAGTTTACAAATTGCTGGCATTCTTCTCTTGGTCAGGTATATATTGAGTCATCGAGTCCCAAACCATGAATACTTTTATGAACACATAAAGCCCAGAAAACAGTCCCATCAAAATTGGCCGCTGCCGCTTTTCATGGGATACTGCACTAAATATATAGCATGAATCTGGCTGTCAGAGCTCTCTCCGTATGCTGTATATGGAGCAGGGACACAGGGGGAGAGTGGAAGGACGGGGGGGGGAAAGGACTGGCAAAAAGGATACGGAAAAGATACAAAGCAGAAAGCAGGGAGAAAATTAGGAAGGGGGAAAGATAGAAATGTTTTGAAAAGCAGAAATAAGCAAATGAGATTGGGAGGTAGAGATGGGGCCAAAGCGTCAATGGACAACCACCCCTCCTCCCTGCATGGCTGTTGAGTGGCTATACCAGTTTATAGTATGAATCCTCCCTGTCCTGTCCCAAGAACCAAGCCCTGATTAACAAACCAGTGATGAAGTCAATAGAAAACTGGTGAATAACTTGTGTATGTTTTGGAAGAATCGGTTGCTTTGCCTTCATTTGGATGCTAACGACATTGTGATTACGTTAGGGTAAGCTGGTTTTTGGGTTTCTCAAGTACAAAAAATTCTGTATCATCTTAATTATTTTACTATGAATGAGCTCACTTTAAAGAGTAGTATTTCCTGTAGCTTTGTAGAAGATTTCCATCCCTTTTTTCTGACTTTAATATACCAATATGAGAGCTTTGCTTACTGTACTATTCTGGCCTTCCACCATGGCTTTAGTCATAGAGTTTAACAATTTATAAGAAAATCCTGAGGCCACAGAGCATATGCAAACACATATCAAGCTGAACTGATGCAGAGAGCACTAAGAGGGAAATTTGTTTCAAAAATGAAAATTACCTTCCGTATGCAAGGAAACTGGTTTGCAGAAAAAGAACTAATAAAACAGTCTTTTAATGAGACATCCAAACAGGTTTTTTTACAAACCAACTTCTTGCTAAAGAAGCTGGCTGGGCGTGCGCACATGCACTGCTGCTAAAACCAGCTGGTTTACTACATATGCTAATAATACATATGTAGGCTGGTTTCATCTATCCAAGAAACTTTTGAATTTATACACTGCGAGAGAGAAAAAGAACACTTTTTCTCATATGAAACAACAGCAGGTAATTTAAAAGCAACAAATATAAACAGTATCAAACCCCAAACAATTCTTTTGAGATAAAGTAAATGAAATGCCCAAATTATTTCTGTATATATATCTTATCCAATGTCACTGGGATTTTAAAATTGACTTCATGAGAGCAAGATCAAGCTCTGCAGCAACTATGATATTATAGACTGTATTTTGATCTGGAATTACAAAGTCTGAAAACTTTTGGTTTTGCCCTGGTGAGCTCTCCTGGATGAAGCACACTTACAATCCTTTCAGTGGTTCCAGGTTACAAATGACAAATCTAATCTGAAGAGAAACATTTAAATGTTTGATGTTAACTGTAATAACAGCTTTATTTAGCTAGACCTCTTAAACCTTTTAATAAAGCAGATACTTGACACATAGTTTTTATTTTACTTTTATAATAGATGTATCCCCCAAAAGTTTGAAGTGATAAATCTGAATATAGAGTAATATTTCTGAGTATTTGCCATATAGTTTGTAGGTACTGGTATTGCATAACAAATAGATGTTTTAAATATTTGTTCATAGAGGTCTTTCCTTGAACTTAAGCATAAGTTATCTAAACAGTTGAAAAAAGATTTATAGTTATGAAGAGGCCTATATGTCAAGCAAAGTTTTATGATATGTTCCATAATAAATTAGCAATAAATGGATACAGGTGACTGTGGAATTTATGGCCTTTAATGTTTTAATGCTTCACTAAAGAAAAACCTATTATTAAGGTCCTAAAGGGTAATACAGGAATACCATCTACAAATTGTCAAATTAAATAGTTGTTACCAGGTATTTGAATGGTCGAACATTTTGGCTTGACCAGCAGCAGGGGTAGACAGCAAAGAAAGTAACAGAAAACTAGATCATTTCAGAAGTACAAATGAAGATTTCGCCCTCCAAACCCTACTCAAGCACGTCACCTCTGCTCCAGTCGTACTGAAAACGACGGGCATGGTCCTTAACTATCTCGCATTTGAAAAATCTGTAATTATCTAGGTAATCTAAGTCTACTCGTAGGGCTCTGAATTACTCATACAGGTAAAGGCTGCAGGATTCATCCCAGTTCAATTAATGGCTAAATGCCAGTGAGTGATGCACTTGGCTGAGGCCTTTTCAAATGCTTCTATCCACGAGAAAACTATTGCTTGAATCCAGGAAATAACACACTGTGGGAAAGAAGTGGATTTCACTGTCCTGACACTGTGACCTCCGGTAACGCTGGAAATCACCCTAAAACAGATCTGGACAAATGCCGAAACTAGACGATGCACCTACCGCAGATGCCTGCAAACCCTTTCTGCTAACATCTCTTGCGTGGTTAAACACCATTAAAAGACAAAAATATGGATAAAGCCGATGAGAATCTGACCAGAAGAGAAACCAAACGACTGGGTCAAAACAGGGATGGTATTTGGTGGGGTAAAGGGAGAGAGATTTATCTTTGAATGGAAATCAGAATTTGAATGGAAATCAGTAAGGAGTTAAGATCCCAAAGCCACTTGGCACTGCCTGCCCGTTCATGGGGAACAGCCCTTTCAGAGGTGTACCACAGACCCAACCCAGCACTCAAGAAAAGACTGGGTCAAAATTACTTTTTAAGATTAGGCATATCTAAGCCATTAGCACGATGTCTGCACGTTAACACATCAGCACAAAGACAGGGCAAGGGGGAGGGGGAAAGAGCTATGCAAAAGTGCTCTGCGACTGCCATTGGGGCGGTTCATCTCTAAAAGGAAACACATGTTATCCAACCCTACACCTAATAGGGTTGGACAGTAATTAAAAAATATCTTTTATTTGGAGAGCTGGGTCTTGAAACTACCAACTCGCCACCATTAATCTTTTTGATCTACTGCAAAGATCTGCAGCAAGGGTCAGCGAGCAGGATCTCTGCCATTTGTAGAGGGATGAGCACACTGACAGGACAGTGAGCTGTAAAACAGATATAGTCATTACATACAGTTATCGATTAACAGTGGTTGGGAAAGGGATTGTATGGTAACCATTACCTGATCACATCGCCATCTGCTCTCATATCACTGGGCTGCCATTGGTAAATCACCTCGAAAACTACCAGCAGCTCCTCAGAAATAAAATTTATGTGAGGCAATTGCATGGGGAAACTTGTTGGATCAAGCAAGAAGCAGGAAGAGGGCACAGGGAAAGGTAGCATAGCCCTCAGGCTGCCTTGTTCTGCTCCTCAGAGATGGCAGAGCAAAACCTACTGCTAGGCTGGAAATCTTGAGGTTTGCTCAAGACATTTGCACTCCCACATGGGAACGTGTAAAGTGGGTTGCCTAAATTTCAAGCTCTGCCATGTTAACTGTGCCAGAACAGTTAAAACAGCAAACCCGACTCATCTGTCCCATGCTACACACTTTCCTCCCAGCGTTAACACAGGTCTGCTCCACCGAACGGTTATGTCGGTCCGATTTGCCCCAGCTGGGGAACTCTTCAGGTCTAAGGCACCTTGATATCCTCTACCAGTAAAACTAAATCCACAGAGGGGCTACTACGGGTACAGCCAGGCAGAGGTTGTGGTCAGGGGAAAATCTATCCATAACCAGAACAGTCATCAAATCACAGTTGCCTAGCAGAGCCTGGAGGGCAGTGTTTCAGCCAGCCTCTAACGCTATCTCAGAAGATGTCAGTTTAATCCCCGTTGTCACTCAATTAATCTCCAGCATGGCTTCAGTAAAAAGAGGAGCTCTCCACTCCAGATAACCAGGATAATTGTTAATTAACCCATTAGTCTTGCTCACTTCACAGTTCCTTTCCTCCTTTCCTTTCTGTGCTCTACTGTCATGACACCACTAGATGTTTTTCCTTCTTTTGACAGGGCTAAGAAGCTCTCTTTGTTGTTTTTTTTTTTTTAGATTTTGGGGTGGTTTTAAAAAGAATTTGATGAACACCTGTGATTTCATCTGGAAGTTGTTTTTATCCTCGTGCTGTGAAGAGCTAACTTCCAGATCACCCTCCCGTCCATATGTCTATCAGATGTGTTCGTGTTGTGCTGGGTTGGGCAGGGTGGGGTTTTTTTCACTATGAACTATGAGTTTATCTGACCCTCAGCAATGACTGCTGCAGGTGAGTTGTAAAGTTATCTGCTGTTCAGATAAAACTCAGATGCTAAGCTACAGGAATGACCACTCTTCCCAAGAGCCTTCTGCTGTGTTCTGTCCAGAGGGCCATCAGCTACTGCTCCCCAGGGAAGGCTCCTTTGCCTCCAGGGAGCCTTGCTGGCTACAGCACAGTCAAATATTATGGAAACTCTAAATAATTGCTATGTTTCCTTGTGCTTTTCTTTGTTATTCATCACTTGCCCTACAAATTCTGTATCATTGTAAAAGATAGATTATCGAATAAAGATCCCATGATTATTTCTTTGAATTCTTTCTCCCTCAGGACAGAACAAACTGAGATGATTGTCTGAGCAAAGGATTAGTTTAGCTTGAGCAAGTGTCCCCAGATCTGGCTCTAGGGTATAGTATCACCTTTCTGTTGCCTCTGAAGTACTTCCACTCAGGAAATATGGGGGAAAAGACACCCTCAAGATACATTTTTTTTTTCTCCTTAGACAACAGAAGTTAGCAGACTTAGATCTAATCATGACCCCTCTTAGGTTAATAGTGGTTTTATGACTGACTTCAGTAGCTATGAGGAAGAGTCTACATACAGAAATACTCTGGAAAGGTCAGTTCACAAGAACACTCAACTTCTGGGGACAGGGCAAGTAAAAAAACTTCTGTGTAAAGACAGTTGGTATCTTCTTTAAATAAAAAGTTACAAAAAAATAGGACAGATTTGCTGGTTCAAGCCAACATTTATTTAATTTACATATTTAGCTAGCATACTTGTGCACTACTATACTGCAGGTAAGATTCTTCATTATAACTACAGGCTTCTAAAATATAGTTTTCAGGCTATTCTGCCTCTATCTACTATTCCACCATGATAAATCTTTAAACATGTTATATAGCTATGTTTCTTGAGATTGCCAATGTATGGATATTTTAATGACATCTACAGTAGTGTTAAATGAGTATAAAGAAATAAAATTTATGGATTTCAGATGCTTCTGAGTTTAAAAGCAGACTGAAAAATATGCAAGTGAGGAAGTGATGAGGTATAATGAACTACAATTGCTTTGCATTTGGGATTTTCAAACATGTTTAAACCATTGGAATCTCTTCTTGCATTCAGATGTATTTCAAAGAGCTTTAAAGATTCTTTCTTCATATAGATGCTGTGCATTGGGAATGGGCGTGAACCAAAGCCCTACTCTGGATGCTCCTGTTCCAGTCCGTGGCTCTGCATCCCAACCTCGGCTTTGCAGCTGAGGTCCCTCCCTGTTAGCTACAGGATTGCCAACTCCTCTAATACTTTGTGTAAGCCATTTTGAGTACTAAAATTATATCTGTGACCTCTGAGGGCTACCGCTGGGAAGGAAGGGATGCTAACCTTCAGCTGCAGCCACCAGACTGCTGCTTGGAGACTGGGCTGCGGGGACAGGTGGTGTTTCCACTGACTACCAGTGGAAACTGCAGTATTGCTTGTTACGCCCTGCAAAATATGATTGTTCTTCTGCCTGAGCAGTGTGTACTGAGCTAAAAACCAGTACATGCCGAGGTGAGCAGCGGTACAGAAGGTGTGTGGCTTTCATGCCCAGGTTGCTGGAGCCACTGTCAGAGTAACTGGGACCAGGGGGGGAAGTTTGGAAAAGCAAAAAACATTAAATCTGAGATAAGGAATTTGTTTCAGCTATTTAGGATTAAATCTCGGGGTTTTTTCTGAGCAGGTTATAAGATTTTCCCCAGGCATCTCTCAAATTGGTAGCTCTTGTCTGCAGTTTTTGTTAAGAATGCTAGAGGAACACTTGGGAACGGAGGGCAAGGGGAGCAAAGTCTGCTTCTAGACACCAAGGTAAAGTGAGCTGGATGCAAGCAGGAGGTCTTCTATCAGAAGGAATGGAGAAGCTGATTGAAGGAGCACAAGGCAGAGCCATGTCCAAGTACAGACAAAGAAATTAAGACGGGGATTTTTCTTCTAGGAACAAGACAGGACTACACAAAACCAGAAATAGCGAGAAGAGGTTAAGCCTACTAGAAGGATGGGGTTGCTGTTTGCAAGATGAGGAGGAAGATGCTGAGATCAGTGTTTGAAAGAGTTGCTGTAAGAGATGGTACACATACCATACTGATGAAAAAGAAATAAAAGATAAAAAGGGGTGTGCCAGTTCTTACGATTTTAGACATTTCCAGAGTTACTGTAGAGTCTGCGCAGAAAAAAAAGGCCGACGATGTTGAAAAAAAGAAAAACAAAACAAGACAGAAAAGTGAATGAATCAGTCTCAAGATCTGTGATTTGGTGATACTTTCCACATACTCAGCAGGGGCTTCCTAAAAAGTAGAGTGTCTTCTAATGCTGAAAGAGAAACACATAAGAAAAGCTCCAGTAGCTACGACTATCTCCATAAAATGTAAAGGCACACTTGCACATACAGCTTCAATACAAAGCAACAGTCTAAAATGCCTGGGTTACTGTCTGACTTCCTGGGTTAATTTATTTATGTTCTATTGTTTCATGTTAAATATTTCCAAGTTGGTGATAAGGGAGCATGATGCTTTTTTTTCTTCTCCTCTCCTGAAGGTATGCATCAAGCTGAGTTTTCTGTCCCAATATATGTGTCTCACTTGATATTGGCTTAAAGGCTACTTTCCCAAATACAGTAATGTCTAGCCTCAACAGCATTTCTACTGTGATTTATATAACAGCCAAGTTCAGGGCCATTTCTCTTTTTTTGCTTTTTCTGACAATATCTCCTTGTCCTTTTTTTTCCTTGTTTATTTCAACTCAAGAGGGACTCAGGGGAAAAAAAAAAAGTGGAAGTTATGCTAATGAAAATCTGTGTTTCCCTTTTAAAGATACAAGCATAATCTTTGGCTAACATGCTTATTGCAAATACAAGCATGCAGGATCGAAATTCAAAATTATTCTCACTCTCAAAACAAATATGTAAAAATCTCTAGAACACAAATTTAAATCACAGCAGAGAATACCACACCTTGAAATCAATAGTCAAGTTCAAATATAAACCTGAAATTCCACCACTGAAGACACTGCGTGGTGAATCTAGCCCAAGCTTTCGTCTGTAGATGCACTTTATCAAACACCCCCGCCCTGGGACTAGGAGAACGAAGCCGTAGCAGAGAGTCACCTCCCCAGGAACCAAACCGACTGCAACTTGTCTGGAGTTGAATGTCTGGTTCTGGTTTTATTTCTACAAAGCTGAAGTTAAACTATACATTCTTGCCCTCTGTCATTTGACAGAAGAATGTACTCAGCCCCCTAACATTTGCACTGCCTGTCTTGCTGCCATCGTTAAGAGAACCTACTGCCTTGTAAAAATGTAACTACACGTGTTTCATAAAAATCGATATAAAAATAACAACACTAGGGTACTTACATCTTTCTGGAACAATTGAATTCTGAAACAAGCATCTCTGGTTCTTCCTCCTGCAAATGGATCAAATTACATTTCACTAGGTAATAAAGTGTGGTACAATAGCCTGCCCAATCTGTTTTCATCTTGTCTCGTACAAAGTCTCAGATATACTTACTCATTATTCAACCTAATGGGCCTGCATTTGGCATATATTGAATGTTAGCGCTCTCCTTGGAAGTTGCAGAGGTTAACTGCTCCTAACAGTCTCTTTCCTTCCTCTCTGGGCATGTTTTCACCATGAATAATAGAAACAACAGACCTGAATGTCATAATACCCTAGAATGAAGGTGCCGGTACAAACCACAGCGATGAAGTAATGGTAGCAATTTTTTTGTCTTAATCTCTGATCATCCCAATGGAACCTAGTCCATACCTGGAAATATTTTGAAATGTATCAGGGAAGGAATCTGCTCCTGCCAAAATGCTTGCAGAATTGAAGGTCCACATTATTAAGCATTATTATCAGTCTTTAGTCACTTTATTGGTAGCGTTTGCGTGACTGTGTCTATGCATGAGAAAAAAAAATGCTGTCAGAAGCTGAACTGGAGACGTTACGCCCTTCATTCAACTATCATTTCAGGGGAGGAAAAAAATCTTTCTAAATACAAATGACCTAATTTAATGTTAATTATGACCTAAATCACGGTCATTGCAGTCCTGTAAGTGGTCCTGCTGTGGCAAGTTAAAAACAAAATTACTTTTGAAAACAGAAGCTTGAAAAATATTTGTATATCATTCATAGGCTCTATCTACAGCAAGGAATTACACAAATTGCTAATCGCACACAAAAATGAATAAACTGTTGATACAGTTGAAATGTTTTCTTTGCTCTCATTTTGCACTATAATATTTTTCTAGTCCCTGCACTCAAAGTAGATACATCACATTTTGATGTAGTTAGGCTCTTTTCAAGGTGTGAAATTGGTAAGTACCAACACCAAAGGAAAAAAATTCTTTTAATACTGCGCTGTGCCACTTGAAGCAGTATTACCCTTTGGCTTCGAGCCAGAGAAACTCCAGTGAGAACTATTTTATAGCACATGACTATAATAAAAGATATTTAAACATGGCCTAACAATGGATTAAACTAGTAAGACATCGTTTGCGTTAGATCCCAAGGATGAATATCAAAAATAGAGGCAATAGTTTTGAAACAACAGCCAGCAGTGAAAAGTTTACTTCTAATATAAACCAGACAGTCCCCAAAATAATTTGTGGTTTATTTAATTCTTACCGTTCATCTTGTGTTCTTTTGAGTAAGCTAAAGTAAGACACCCGCCTAAAAACACCAGCTGGTTTCGATTTTGATTCTGGATCTCTAGTGAGCTGAAAAACTGTAATCTGCATCTGCAGGAGTGGGGAGTCATTTCTGTAAACAGGAAAAGTAAGGATTTGCTGGGGGGAAGAGCAGCTTATGAGAAGGTGCATTTTGGGAGAAGAGAGAAAAACCAACCTCGCTAATATATTATAATAAATTACTGTTTTGTCATTATCTGGTTATATTTGCACAAACATCAATTGCATGTGAGCCCTGAAAAAGAATGTCTCATTGCCTTTAATATGCACTGCAGTGTGCACCCATACAAAATCATTACTGTAACAAAACCAGCTGCGTGTAATAGAAAGCAAATGATTTACAATGTTTCTATAAGAAACTACTTTATTTCATATTATCATAAAAAGAACAGCACTGAAAATTTGCATGACAAACACAAGAATCCAAGAAATTCCAAATCTAATTCATTTTTAGGTTTTAATAGGTATTAACTTACGGAGGTGAATTGTTAAGGACATTTCTTGAAAAATATTTCCAGAGAGTTTAGCTGCAATATTGGAACTCGTATTTTGTGAAATGCGAACTAGTCCAGCAGATGAAGAAAATGCATAAGCCTTAAATCGTGGATTCACTGCTGGAACTAAAAAAGCATATTTATTTTTATCACCATGCTATGGCTGAAGGTTTGGGTCTATCAAGGATCTCTCTCTTAATCACTCCCCTGAACAAAGACTGCTGGGTTAGATGCTGTTTGTAAAATTTCAGTTCTGTTATCAACCTGCACAGTTACAGTTTTCAACTATTGTGAAATTATAACAACCACGGGCAGTTTCAAACCCATGTTCTGCCCGGTCATAAGGAGTAGCTGGGCTCCTCAAGTGATTTAGCAGATTATGAAAGATCAACTCCCAACTCTATCTCACACAAGTCATGAAACAAGTTTCTGTTGTATCGTGGAAGGTAAGCCTATTTTATGTAACTATCGAAGGAGATAACAGCTGTTACCAAAAAGGTGGCAGGCATGTAAAACAAAAACTCAAGTCTTGAACAAATGAAGGTTTATAAGACCCAGGCAGGACTCAAACAAATGTTCAATGAAAGTCACTTTTATGGCTTTACTTTGGTTTATCGCAAGGCAGTAATAAATGTGTCTCATTAAAAGCCAGTAAAAGAACACCACCTACACCACCAATTGCTGTAACTGCAGATATAGCAGATCTGGAATAGTTACCTAAAGACCCTCATTTCCTAGCATTTAATGCTTCCCTGTCCATATAAACTAGCCTTCTATGGATTTAAAGACTGTTGGATGCTAAAAGCAGCAGCTGTTGCTGGGAAAACGACACTTTCAAAGCCCTGTTTCTTTCTCAAGGTGAAGTTAGAGGGAGGTTGAAGGAACATGGAGCTCTCCTTGGCTAAAAAAAATTGCCAGAGGAGACCATGCCAACAGCAAGACAAGCAATTCCCCCATTCTGGCTAAAGCATAAGTGTTTTGCCTCAGCTTTATTGCTCAGCGGGTCAAATTCATTCCTGGTGAAATGGCAGTTCCCATGGTGAAGCTGCAAGAAAATTCTGAAACCTTCTGGCACCTGTCAAGAAATGGGGCTGTGAAAGTGGGGGGAGGAACTGGCATGTAGAAGCTGGGATTAAGGGTGGGAGCCACCACATAAAAGGTTATTCTTGTTCTAGTTGTTAGAACTTTTTTATTGCGTAGAATTTACATACATGCTTATTAAGTGGTTTAAAAAAGAAGCCTGACAGATATTAAACAGCATGCCACACTCTTTATGCTGCTGCCATACAGATGTGTCCAAAGCATAAACAGACTTACAGTCAGCACTTGGTTGCTCTATGGGAGAGTATCTCTGTAGGAAATTTCTCCAAACTTTTCAGGACAATTAACTTGAGAATTGGAAACTTTTTTTCCCCCCAGATTTGATCCTTTGCTTGATCTCTTACTGCTTTCCAATTATGCAGGGAAAATATATAGCAAGTGTTTTAATACCCTAGATTGAATTTCCTAACCTAAGCTGGCAGCAGAGTTACTGGGCCAGGGATTCTGGCACAAGATGTACAGCTGTGTGTGAGCTGGTGGGAAAACTACTGGAATATCATGACTAGTCTTGGTGTTCACACTTCAAAGAAGCCATGGAAAACTGAAAATAGATCAGAAAAGAATGATTTCAAGATCTGGAATATCTGCCTGGAATATAGGGATAGATGTATGCAGCCTAATCTGTTTACTTTATCAAAGGGAAGGTTAAGAGACTTGATCGTGATATATTAATACCTACATGTGGAGAAGATTTGTAAAGGTTGTGTAATTTAGCATATCAAAATGAATCAAGACCTAGAAGCTGAAAATGGTCAAATTCTGATTATGGATAAAGCAGACAGGATTAACAGTGAGATTAATTAGTCATCAGGAAAATTTTTACAAAAGGATGGTGGGTTCTTTACCCCAGAAGCTTTTCAGTCAAGACTGGATGGCTCTTTGACATAAGGAGATCTGTGAACTGGGCTGGGTGCAGGATTCCCAGGCGAGACATTCTGGCCAAGGCAAATCTGTTAATCGTGATGATCCCTATGACCAAGGATGTGCTGGGGCAGGTCAGTCTTGTTCAGTTGAACTAGCTGGCAAAATCAACGTTGGTATATGAACCACGGTAAAACCCTCGTCCTGAACGGCCCCCTCTTCACAGGATTGCTGATGCTCTGGGAAGCCCTGTCGCCTGTGCTTGGCTTGGTGCGCAGCTCCCTCTTTCCTTCCCGATACGCTCCATGCCCAGACTTTTCTGTAGAAAATATAAAAATGGAGGCAGGTAATCTGCTTTGTGCAATCCCACTGGTGTCATGCACAACCGAACTGCTCTAATCTTTCTTCTACCTCTCTACCTCTTTTCTCTCACCGACTCCTAAATCTCAGGCTTGCCACTCGATAGAAAAGTCTGGAAAAATGTCTTCTTTGGGAACATATGCTGCATACTTCAATGCTGAAGTGAATCTCTGTTTCTGTGATTTAAGTAATTTCAGGGATGAGCCTGAAAAGTAGTATCTTGGCTGGGATGACATTTAAGTCATCCCATCAATTTACTTACAACTGCCTGTGAGTTTTGCTGAGTAAAGGTTATTTGCGCAGTAATGTCACTCTTGTGCCCCTTTAGTCAGCACTCTCTAGGCATTATCATGCCGCTCAAACCCAGCAACGGTGCAATTATTAACGCCTTACCTAAAAATTTCTGTGACCTCTTGATATTGTCACTAGGGATGGAAAGACCCAGGTAGTGGCAGAACACTGTACAAAAGATCCTGAGATAAATTAATCAGCTAGAACATCTGATTGCCAAAGTAGAGCATTTAATTATATAGCCTTTTCTATCACTGTAAATGAAGGTGGACGTGCTGTTGCAGTAGTATGGGGGAGAGAAAAAATGAGATTGAGCAGCAGCAAAGAAACAAAGGAGAAGCTGAAGGAAAACAAAATATGGACATGATTTAAAATCACTTATGAGACCTGTGCCTGCTAATGCATTTTTTCAAGTGATTATAACTTACATAAAATACATACAGACATCTTCTTCTCATTAGAAATACTGAGTTGAAAAAGATATAACCAGTATCCCAGTGTGTTCCTCTTACATGAGCTTTTGAACCACAGCTACGAAGTTGCATCCAACATTGGTATGCCTTAACATCATATGTTGCTGGATGATGAGACATCTGTGTTCCTACATGGACAATCATATTTACTCCAACATCAGTGAGAGTGTTTCTAGAGAACAATTGCTGATGTGTTAGCATGGTTTCTATTTTTCTATTGAGACTGGTATGCTCCATCTTTGATTTCATATGCTTCTAGCAGATGGGAGTTTCAAAAGAGCTGCAATAGAGGGCTTTTACTGTTATTCACTGCTTTTTCACAGTTAGACAGACAATGCTGTCAAACATCAATGGAAAAAGAGGGAGCACAATTGGTTTAAGCCATGAAGATACAGTGAAAACCTTAAGGTAATGACCAAAGTAAGAAAACAAATCACTTTTGCTAACAGTAGGTCCATTCAAAGTGGTGGGTGAAGAAGCTTAGAGGGTGACATCTATATCCTAACACTGTTAGTATTGACTTTTCTAGTGAGGCTCAACCAGACAGCTCCGGTGGCAAACTTCCACAGCAATTCCTCTTTTAGAAGCAAAGACAAAGGAGCATGAAGAGCAAAGCTATATATCCAACAAGAGACTGTAACACCAGGTAACTGTTTTCATTTTTATTTACGCAAACTCCAAAAAGAACTAAATCTGACTACATCGCTTTGCTTTCATGTGCAGGTACATTTTCTGAGCACAATTCCAAAGCGATAGTGGACAAGGTGACAGAAGAGACTCAGTAGATTTCTAGTGTAGGGGAAAGGGCTTCAGAGCTGCAAATAATAATCAGAGGCTAAATTCTGCTCTCCGTCACACTGGAGAAAATTCAAAGTAATTACCCCACTGACTTCAGTGGAGTGATCCTAGCTTTATATTACTGTAAATGACAGCAAAAATTGGACCCAATATAGAAATAATTTATCTAAGGCCCTAAGTATAGTTGCACAATTCAATCTGTAAATAATGCCACTAATGCACATATGGCTAATTTACATCCAGACTATGAGAACATATCCAGTGCTGATTTCCAGGATGCTTGAAGCACTAGGCAGTGCCAAAATAAATGTGCAGTATTCCCATAGCCCTCACAATCCTTCCAACTTTTGGTGTTGGGAAGAAGATGCACTACACATATTTTGGAAAAGTGAAATGTTATCTGTTATATGACTAGGTATTGGATAATTCTTACAAAAAAGGCATAGAAGACTGTCAAGCAGCACTCCATGTCTACTTGCATGAGCTCTGCAAACTCTCTCGTCTCAATAAGTTGGTTTTATCTAATTTGTCTCTTACTGGGAGCAGAATTTTAAGAGCAGCTTGAGTTTTCTAAGAATAAACCATGCTTCAAAGAAAGAAGGGTTGTAAGTAACACTGGAGAAGAGTGCTTGGAGTACATACATTTAACGCACATAAAACTTAACTACAGCAATTTAATTTAGATTCCTTCTCTAATCACATATTTATATTAAGACCTTGCTGAAGCCAAACTGAAATTTATATTGCTAGGAGGCAAAGATGATATAAAATCTGAATTATTCATCAACTCAGCAAGAGAAAAAAATTCTCCCAAAATACCAAATATTGTTCTGGGCTTTATACCAGCTCTGCAGTGTGGGGTGAAGAGTTAGAACACCCATGTCTTGGTTTACCAGGACTTGAAAGGAGACATGTTAAGTCTAAGTCTAACAAATACATCTACCATCCTTCCTTCCTAAAATATTTTACATTATGTTATTTTATTTTGCCTTTTTTTGGCTTTTTGTATCATCAAGGAAGAAGGGTTCTCCTGTTACCAACACGCAGGAGGTGTTGAGACCCTGCAGTTAACTGCAGATTAATCACAGCTGACTCAGTGCTGCAGGTGGATTCCATTAGACCCTTCAACAACAGAAGAGACATGAGGTAGTCCTCTGGTAGGAGAAAATCCCTAGGAAGAAATTTTGGGGGCGTCTAAGCCTGGGAAAAAGTTTTGGAAATGAGCAGGAAGTTTAAAGGTGTTGTTTTAGTTAAGAAGACCAAACTTCAAGGAGGGCTTTTCACTCTTTTCAAGGAGCACACTATGCTTTAAGGTGGGTAGGTACTTTACCAGCTTGCTGCAACTGCTAACTTAGTACACAAAGCAATGATGGAAGTATAACAATTTAATCTTCTTGCAAATAATTCTCTTTTGTCTGCCCTCGTATGGCAGCCTACTGATGTTGAATGTGTAGGTCCTGTAGCGCATTTTGAAGTCCTAAGGAAGAAAAAGAAGTAGAGGAGTTCAGAACTTCCATTATTAGAACATTTTTTAGGACATAATTTTCTGGTATTTGCTGAGATTCTCCTTAAGAGAGTTGATAACTCTGGGTAATTTCTGAGGTAATGGCCTCTGTGATCCTTGGAGACCCATAAAGAGAGAGTAAATGCATGAGTTATTTAAACCCAGGAAAAATACCTCTGAAGAAACCTCATACTCGGACAATGATAAAAACCTTTTTTTTTTTTTTCCAGCTAGTTCATTAGGAAACCAGAAAGAAAGTCATAATTTTCAAGTCGTTTGTTTCTATTGCTAATGTTTCTTAGGTTCTGTCAAGCACAAAAAAGATTATTTTCTGCAGAGATGGCAAAATTATCCTTGACTCTCCTTATATTATTTATGTCCATTTCCAGTGCATAAAAGTTGTTTGTGACCTTCAAGCATCGGACATGTACTGAAAACAAGAAAAGAATGTGCATCTTTAAGTCTGCATATAGATGTCATATAGCCAATTTCCATTTCTAACGTAACTCTCTAGTTGGAGCTCCAGTTCATGTTTCTATGATTTTTGAACAGGTACTTCTCTAAGGGTCAGGTTTAGGAGAGCCAATGGCAAATCTGAATCTAGCCCTCAGCGGTTAGTTTTAGAAGAGTTGCATGTGACTGGTCCCATCCCCCATGGAGGTATTGCTGATGACAATCTGGATCCTACCAGGTCTAGGGCAGGGCTATGGCCTTGCAGTGTGCCTGAGGTATCCCATGGCTATTTCAGGTTAGAAATGCTCAAGGAATTTCCATGATGGGGATGCTTTGACAGAAGAGCAAAATTTCAGGTTAGAAGTGCTCAAGGAATTTCCATGATGGGGATGCTTTGACAGAAGAGCAAAATTTCAGGTTAGAAGTGCTCAAGGAATTTCCATGATGGAGATGCTTTGACAGAAGAGCAAAATTTTTTGCCTGCTTATGATTTGTGCAAAAGCTGCTGAGAGCTAGGTGTCTTCATGTCTTTAAAAGACTGAATTGAAATCTAACCCAGCCACCTGACTAACATCTTGAGACACAGGCAGTTTGGGTCAAATCTGGATGACTGGCAAGTTTAATTATAGCATTTGATGACTGGTTTACAGCATTTAAGCCTCTTTGACCTTCACAATGGATGACAGTGTTGAAAGGCTGTGAAACAAGTTCAGCTAAAAATGAACAAAAAAGATGATGCTTCCAACACTCTTAGTGGTACCTGGTGTTTATTTGAAGTCTGATACTGCACAAAATTCTAATGTGTATGTGACTCCAGGTTTCTGGTTGAAAAGTACTGGATTTCTATCAAAACAATGGGCAATTCCATGGACATTTGCCCGATTTCAAGCCCCCACTCCCCTCTTTAGAGACACATTTCCTTCGCTATTTGTTGTATGATCCTGTTTATTGCCATAATGCAAGAAAGCCAGCAAAGAATGAGGCGGGGAGACATGAATTGCATCCTAAGCAGAGGGGAGGATAAACCCATACCCGGTGAGAGAGAACAACGGCACAGAAGCGATGACAGTGGCAGTACCCAAGAGCTCAGTACCAGTGAGGTGTGTGTAGGGCTGTCAAGAGCTATCAGAGAGGATTCAGCCCTAGTGTTGAGGCCAAAGACAGCTGGAGAGTGAGATCGTACTTCTGAGGAGACGTTCCATAAGAGTGAATGTGAAAGGTAAAAGAGAGCAAGCAGAGCAGGACAGTGCCTAACTCACCCGGCCTTAGAAAACCATGAACACTTGGGGATGCAAAACTTGGATTCAGGACAGAAACATGATGAATATTCATCTAGCTTTTAATATCAAAATACTTCCACTTAATGAATTCTTCTCAAACTAAGAGAGCAGACAAAAACAGTAGCTTGAGAAAAACTTTCCAATCCACAGTGGTGGGTTTGAGCCCAGCTATTTGATTTCTGCAAGCAATTAATTCTAGTGAATTCCTGAAGAAGTCACTAATTGAAAAAATAACAGCAGCTAAGATAAAGTTAACAGACAACAATGTTCAGTCTCAAAATTTGCATAGCCTCTCCAGAAAATGTGTAATCTGGACAGTTGCAACAGCTACTGAAAGTTAGTCAGCTAGGCAGAAAGCAGGAGCTCGTTACGTGTCTAGACAAAACCAGCCCGTGCCTCACAACTACACGATGTTCAAACAAACACATCGCCTGAGATCTGCCAACAAAGAATTATTCAGCAAATAATTTCAAAGAAGAGATAGCATTTTCATAAAAAATAACAAAATGCTTCCTACTTCATAAACAGAAGTCAGGGAGAAATTAAATCACCAAATTATCTGCTACCGTTTCCCACTGTAAGCACAACTGCTCTAATCCTCTTTAGCAAGTACGCAACTGGAAATGAGAAGCAGAAGATGGAACTGTCTCAGCAGCACAGGCGAAAAGATTTTCTTGCATTTTCTTTTGCAAGGGCAGCCAGAATATCAAGCCTGATGTTTAATCAGATGTACCATTGGCTCAGGAGGGAGACTTGAGAGGGTATTTCAAATTACTGAAATTGAAAAAAACCCACCATAATACTTGGAATTCCCTCTTTAAAAAACAATGTAGATCTCCTGGGCCAGAAATGCCTGGAAGAATGTGTAATAGAGATAGATGGCACACATGAGGATTAACGTTCCGTAATAAATACACCATAGATATCCACTGTTGTTCTGTGATAAACAACCATTTTTTAAAGTCGCTCTCATCACTGTATCGTGTTTTCCGTCCAAGTCCACTCACTCTGAGGATGTTCTATCACGAATTTTCCAGTCCTTGGTTTTGTTTCTTTTAGAGGATTTTGAGCTCAAAACGTTACGTTTGGAGCTTGCACTCAAAAGTAGCTCCCTTGAGCGCTATATTGTGGTAAAAAGGATTTCTCTCTGAGGATGGTAGCTCCTGGATCGTTCTCTGCCTTGTCCCTTTCCTCTGTCCTCCCACCACCTGTGTAGGGTTGGAGAAAGACAGCTGAGAAAAGCAAGCCCAGAATTCTTGCTGCTGAAGAAAAAGCCATCAAAGCTGGAACCTCTGGCCTTGGGAAACCGTTTCTACGTTTCTGACTTGCGCTAGCTGTGCTACGCTCCTGGGGCTGCTCCAACACCCCCTCTCCTTGTAGATAATGTCCCTCTCTTCTGTCACGTTGTTAGTCCACTTAGCTATTCCTTCCTAAATAAACCACTCAAAATAAATAAACTTCTGAGATTAAGGAGCATTTTGATGACGTGAGCTAGCTAGAAGAAGGAATATGATGACCTTGATACATAAAAAGCCGCTAAGTCCTTTTCACAGAGAAAGCATGAATTACAGATCTTGCCAAAACCCAATCTAAGAAAAATTCCGCCCTTTACCCAGGAGACATTTGAGTTTTAATTATCTCTTTCAGAGTCCCTAGACTTTCCTGCTCTTGTATCTATTTTTGTCCGCTTATTCTAATCAGCGAAGAGACAGTGAAAACAGAATTTGTCCATCACTTCTGTCAGCTTCACGGTATCCTTCCCCACGTGAACTGTTGTTTGGTTAGTGCCCACTTCAAATTCAGGCAGAAAAAATGGTTTCTCAAAGATTAGTCATCCTCATTAGCATTCCCACTGTACTGCTAAGGCAAAGTATTTAATATTAATGACCACTGATATTCCCGCACTGTTTGTCCTGCATCCACAGTGCTTGGTCTCAACACGGGGAGGAAAAGCAAAAGCAAAGGAACAGTACAGTCTCATAGCCAAAATGGTGCATAGAAAACAAAATGGGTTTTCTAATAGAATATTCACTAAGTCATGGAGAGTGATGAGCAAAACCTACAGTGCATGCAGCCACTGAGCAGTGACGGTGGTTTAGTAAGCAGGAATCTGAGTCGTTTCTGGATTAATGCTCTAACATAGTGCCAGGGGACACTGTGTTGCTGGAGATATCATTATTTCTCTGAGATGTTTTGTCATTTATATCGCACGTTACATTCAAGAAGATGACAATGTCTCTATTCCAAAGAGAACGAAATCAAAAGGCCGGATTGCAACTTGACCCTAGAGGGGTGTAAGAGGGAATAAAATATATCTGGTGCACCTTTGAGCAGAATTCCCTTCAAGCACAGGGGTGGGGGAGTTGAGAGGGCATCTCCCCAGTGCCTGCTCCACCAGCCGAGCAGAGAGGAGAGACACGAGAAAGGGAGAAAGGCTCCACGCTCCGCTTCTCACATGCCAGACTGCACGTACAGGGTAGAGGACTAATAGTCTGCTTATTTTTGAAAGCAGGAAAGGCAAATTGGGTATTGTATTGATATATTGTATGCGAGGTACAAAGTTCTTCCACCTTCCCCTGTTCAGCTGCATGCATATGTATTCCAGCCAGACCCCATTTAGAAAGAGACAATAATAAGAAATGATAGAATACCAATAAAAGACAAGGAAAAAACACAAACCCTGCCTGTTATAAGAACCCATAAAACTTTTCCTAAGACACAGCATGCAAGACATGATGTTTGACTTAAATTTCTGATTAAATAAATACATTCTGCCTACCTAAAATTAATTTCTTGTTTTGATTTGATGAGTGCATCATGCTTGGTTTCGATTTAGTGCAATGAAGAATATTCTATTAAAACAGAATTTGTATGTGGTGAAATTCATTTAAGAAATAATGTGATGTACATATGTCTCCCTGGTTTCCAACAAGAACCCCGTGGCTTCCCCCCATGGCCTACTTCTCCTGCAGAACACTGTCACCATAATCCTTCCTGGCTCTTCCAGCCTGGAACACTGCTACTTTTCCCCCAAGCACAGCAGTTCACCCTGCGAGCTTCGCTGACAACTCATTGCAAAACATTTGGGAAAGATACCTGAGGATGTGGGACACTGGCAGCTGGAGAGGAGGGGAAGTGATTTTTGGGTGAGGGGGACGGCGATTTATCCCAAGGAGCTGACGTGCAGCCTTAATTTGACCATTAGTATCTCACCAATACAAACCAACGCAGATAATCATAGCATTTATAACTCTTTAAGAAATTACTACCCTAGATAATCCATTTACATGCTTTTGACTAAATATGATCCCACGACATGTTCTGAAGTTATCATTTCCAACTGGACCATCTCTTTTCCAACATCAACAAAAATCAGATACAATGTGGAAGAGGAAAGAAGTGCCAGCACTGTGTTAATTACCTCAGCACGCAGATAAATATCATTCCCGGTCAAAACTTAGGGGTCATTTAAGTAGTTATTTAAATTGTGTACAGAGATAACGTGAGCTGGGACTCAGACTAATGACTATGTGTAGACCGGTGATCCCCAACCTTTTCTGACCCTGGACAAGAACTCGCTCAGCATTAAGTGTTGTGGGCAGCATCATACTTTACTCTCCCTAATGGCCTTCAGCTTTAACTTTTTAATTTCCTGTAGGTCTCAGCAGTATGAGAAGGTCTCCCAAGCTTTTTGTTGCTCACTAACCCGTGAGCCCTGGACTGGGGACTCATGAGTGAGGGCTGGTGGATGAAGTATTATCTGACTTGGCTGCTGATTTCCCCGCTTGTTATGGTTTTTGGGGGTGGGACATGGAGCCTTGAAACCCTAACTGCTCGTGGGCTTCTCTTCTTTTTTTGTAGAAACAAAGTTAATACCTGTGACTCCACTTACAGGTGCGCATGTACACGCACACATACACACGAAGCCTCCAGGCGTACCACCAACAAAATTACGTGTCCTCGAAACATCTGACCATTATTTCTGCTTTTTCATTTAAATCCAACAGAATTGCCAGGGCGGGTGGATGGGGTGGGAAATAAAGAACTTCCCAAAGTGGCTGGCAGCAGGACAGGCTGACTGAGAGCCTCCTCCACAGCCGCCCCCGAGCCCCCGCCAGCCCCCCGCGCCGGGGCACAGCCAGCACCGCCACCCGCCCTGCGCTTCCCCTCCTCTGCTGCAGGACGGAAGGGGGCTTCTTTCCCTTGCTAAATATAGTTAATACTACTAACAATATTAATTACATTATCGCTATTGTTATACTAATAATTAACATCAATATGAACACAATAATAGTAATATTTTTCATATAACACTAGTTAATAATGCCCATAGAAGTTCCCTCCTGCCCACAGCTCCCGTAGAGCGAGGGCTCTCTCCCCTCTAGAAGTACCGCAGTGAGGAATTAACGCGACAGGCATCCCGGGCGGAGGGGACCCGAGGCCCAGCTCTCCGCTGCCCCCGAGGGGACCCGGCCTCTCCGCGCCCTGCTCTCGGGCAGGACCGCCGGGAGGGGGGGGCCCTCAGCGGCGGTGGCCGCTGCCCCGGGTGACCGGCCACGGCACGGCGGGCAAGGGGAGAGGAAGCGGCCGCCCGCCCCAGCGGTGGCGGCGGCGGCGGCAGGGAGGGGGCGAACCCTGCCCTCTGCCCTCTGACCGCCGCGGAGGCCGCCGCCGCCGCCGCTGGCAGCATGGGGAAGGCGGAAGCGGCGGAGCCGGCCCGTCAGGCCGGGCGGCGGCGGCGGGGGGGGAGCGCGGCGAGAGGCTGAGGCAGGCGGGAGGGCAGCGCCGAGACGGCCGCGCCGGCCGCGGCAGCCCGGCCCCACACCCCCGCGAGGAGCGGGGCGGCGGCGAGCCCCCCCCGCGCTGCCCGCCGCCCTGAGGCACCGCGCCGCGAGGGGCAGGGGGAGGCCGCCGGCGGCCTGCGGGGCCCGCGCCGGGCCGGGCCGCGCTGAGGGGGCCGCGGCGCGCCGGGCCGGGCCGGGCCGGGCCGGGCCGGGCCGGGCGGCGGAGGGGCCCTGCCCGGGGGATGCCCTGGGGGCGGCGGGGAGCCGGGCCGGCGGCAGCGGCCGGGGGGGAGCGGTGCCGGCGGGCGGGGGGAGGCCGGGCGCAGGAGGGGAGTAGCGTCGGTGCTGCGGGGGGACCCTGCCGCCCCCAGCCATGCAGTCGCAGGTAGGGCTGCGTGGGGAGGGGGAACCCGAGGGCTGGTGAGAGCCACCCGCGGCGAGGAGCGCTGGAGGAAGGACCACGCTGAGCCCCTGACAGGTGTCTCCGCCGTAAGTGCCCTTACGCAGTAACTCGAAGACTTACAGACTTTGTGTTTGTTATTGCTGCTGCGATCTTCAAAGATGATGTTAGCAGAGCAAGCCCAGAAGTGGTTCCCAACTCACGTGCAAGTTACGGTCCTTCAAGCCAAAGGTCTGAAGCCAAAAGGTAAAAATGGCAGCAACGATGCCTACACCATCATACAGCTGGGCAAGGAGAAGTACTCCACCTCGGTGGCCGAGAAGACCCTGGATCCCGTCTGGAAAGAAGAGGCCTCTTTCGAGCTCCCTGGATTGCTCATGCAGGAGAATCCAGAAAAATACATCCTGTACCTGATTGTCATGCACAGGTCGCTGGTGGGGCTGGACAAGTTTTTGGGACAGGTGGCGATAAGTCTGAATGATATATTTGAGGACAAGCAAAGAAGGAAAACGGAGTAAGTGATGGTTGGATTTTTTCATTATAATTTGTATTCCTGGTACACTTGCACTTGGGGGGGGGAGGGGGCATAGTAGTCTTATTATCAACGTACTTTGAAATGAAACTAGGACGTTTCTTCTGTGGTGTGTTCAAAGGCCCTAACATATACAGTTATGTCATTGTGGCCTGACCTCTTCCAGAGAGAAGTTTACTGTAATCACAGTGGTCGCCCTGCACAGGGAAGGACTGTCAATAACATTAACATTTTTTGACAAATTCTTGTGAGCAATATGAACTCATTACAGTGTTTTTCTAAAGATTTTTCTTCGTTCTGCTCAGGGCCATATCCCCATTCAGCTCCTACCTCAATTGGAACCATGTATGAGACTCGGACTCCCTCGAAGCCTGGTGTCTTTCTCTTTAAAAACGTTTTCCTTCAATTGCTGCAACCAAGCGTCTTTAAATATTTTATATTTATGTTTTAGTGGTCAATGAACTGTGACTGAATGAAGGCTTACCACAGCAGCACAGTGCTTTTCTGATCCTGATTAGTTTTAGGCCGCAATCCTGCAGGCTGCTCTGTACAGCAGGCCTCAACAGAGAAGACTGAAGAGAAATTTCTGCTGTTGTAGTAGCCTCCATCATTACCTACATAAGCCTTTGTCAAATAAAATTGCCATTTGCCAGCAAATTCTGGCACTGGAATGCAAAAAAAAACAAAAACAAAAAACAAAAAACCATCACAGCAGTTTATTAGGCTAAACTGTAAACGTATCTAACTGTCTGGGTTTTTCAACTAAATTAGTAAAATTGTTTATAACTTCTAGTTAGGACATGGTTGCACAAAGATGTCTGGTACCAGCGTAATTTATCCCCCAAAGTGTATGGGAATAAACTGTAGGTGTAAGCGTACTGCAGGCACGCCTGTGACTGCATGGTTTGTGTTTGTTTTAGCTATGCTTGTCCCACAGAAGTAGTCCATGAACAGCATGGAGACCTCCAAGCTAGCTATATGTATGCAGTGACGTATGAGCGCTGACAAATCTTTCTGCAGTGGTTAAAAAGTTCCTGCCCCAGGTGCCTTTCCTCCTCTAGTGTCTCTTCAGTAGAGTAGAAAGGCTCCTGTGCCCAAATCTCAGCTGTTAAAATTAAAGTCTGGTATTTCTTCTGTTGGTGATGGTGGGTCTATGGTAAGATGCTGGACTTTGCATCGAAGTGACAAAGAGGCTGGCATCGTTTGTCTCTCGCTGAGCATGCTGGAGAGGTGTTAACCTCCAGCAGAGTTGGAGCGGGCAGTTGGAGGCAGAAATCAGTACAGCAGCACCAGCCAGGTCTTGTTGATCAGACAACTATTTCTGCAGAAACCATCTCAAAACCTGGTCCTGCTTATGTGCAGTGGCTGAGGTTGAAGGAGCACCAAAGACAAGGCAAAGCTGTCTTTGCCCTGGTGTTAGTTGTTTGGTTTTTTTTTTTTTTTTTGTAAACTAAATTTTTAGCAAAACAGTATGTTCACTAACCATGTAATAGGGAACAACATGTCCGTGCAGAATCTCTTGTGGGTTCATGGTCTGAAGTATTACACTTTTTAATTGCTTATCTTTTTAAGGACAAACCAGTTATCTTGATGCCATACATGGTAATGCCTGTAGCCTTAGGGTCTTAATTTCTATTTACACTTGATTCAAGAAGTTTCAATGCTCTTTAGACATGCATCTTAAATATTCTTTAATCATCACTTGTAATTATCTTGCAAGTCATAGGCAACTACTTTAGCTTAAACACCTAGCTGCTCTACAGACAAAAAGGTGAATGAATGAAGTAGAAATGCTGCTAACTGTAAAAACTTTGTAAGCCTAGGTAGAAATATGTATTCAGAAACTGGAGGAAAATATGTAAGTTATTCATGTGTTACTGTGAGTAACAAAACCTCTTTTCCCTTTGTGGAACCATACGCTTTTGCAGCAATTTTAGCAAAAGTAGTATTGAAGTCTTAGAAAATTATTGCAAAAATTTGTAAGTGGGGTAATTAACATAGTCCTTGTGATAGTTAAATAAACATTCAGATCTCTTCAGAATTTTTATATTAAGTTGTGCTTAGCAGGGCTTCATAAGTGTTCTTTATTTTTTCATTTCTTTCTCTGAAGTGTGGGAGAGGAACTCACGCTATGTAAATGTGCAGCGGTCCTTCCCTAGACCACCGCTGAAATTACCAGGGCTCCCTGAGAAAGCTGCGCTCTGCCTGTGAGCTGTACTGCAGAAGATAGGGGCCTATGGGGAAATTTTTACAAACAGCCTAAGTCCTATTTTCAGAAGTTACTCGAGCATTTAAGATTGCAAATCTTATTAAAAGTTGATGGGTGTTAGGCTTCTAGAGCCAAACAGCCGCACTTGTAACAGTCTTATATATGTGTAAAAGTGCAGATTGGAGGTTAGTGGGGTTTTTGGCAGCACATACTCACTTAATGTCGATTTAAATTCTTATGAGATAAGAGCCACTGAAAGTCCAGTTCTCCTGTCAGTGTCTTTAGGTGCTTAGAAACCTAGAAAATGTACTTTTCAAAACTCACTTTTGAAAAAAATAATTTGGAGTCCTTAAGCGTTTAGATGTTTTTGAAAAGTTATCAGGGTTGTCTACTTGTATGCCTTCGTGGAATGCATACGTGTTGTTGCTGACTCCTTTAAGCATTAGTTGGAGATGTGGATGCAATATTTGTACGTGTATGTGGGAGGAGGGCAAACTTTCAAGAATATATTTGCAAATGTGATCTCAAACAAAACGCTCTTTCTTTTTTCCTTTTATTAAATCCTTTTTGATACAAAATATTCCTAGTCCTGTGTTGGCAGTAAACTAAGGGTAATATATTTGGACCTGAAGACCTTCTAGCCGTGACTATGGTGTGGGAACTGAGATACCCAGTGCCTTTCAAGACCAAGTCCAATGTCTTTATTACCAAAGCATTCTGATGGTTGAAAGCTATATTCATTGTTTCAGAAACACTAATCTGTTTTATTAAGCAATGTTTTTACTTTCAAATATGTTCAACAGGCTTGTGGTGTTATTAAATCCAGAGTTATTTTCTCATGTTGATGTAACCTTAACATTTCTTGCTTTGTTTGGGGATGAATGAGATCCAGTTATTTGATGAAGTGTCTATTGGTAATATTTCTACTTTTTAATATATTTAATAGCTTCCTCTTTCCAACACAGCTGTACATATGGTGCTGTAAGAGACAGACTCAAGAGTCACCAGGGTATTGCAAAAAAGATATTTAATATTCTGCACAATGCTGAACCCTGTCAGCAATTCCCTAGTGCTTTTTTAGTAAGGAGGTATGAGAAGTGAAGGCTACCAGCTGATTTTGAATTCCTAGGAAGACCGTGGAGTGTGTGACATTCAGCTTTTTGTATTTTTTTTTATTTAATATTTTATAATTTGGAAGAAATAAATTTAAAAATTTGCTGCAGCTTCAGAAACATTATGTTAGGGAAAAATAATCCTTTTCTCTGTATAGCTTTTTTTGTTACTTGTCACACCTTAAGAAAAATTCTCTCTGCAGTAAAGTTTTCAGGCAGAGGCCTCATGATAGGATTTGTGCGTCTTGTATTCTAATAAACTTGATGCCACACAATATTTAATGAAACAAAGCAGTATATTTACTATAATTTGATAGTGAAAATTTTGTATGCACCATCACACAATGTCCTTTCTCTTTCTTTCTGAAACCGATGATTTTTTGAATTCTCAAAAGTGAAAATTCCTGGATCGGTTAGATCCAGATGTGGCTCAGATGGTCCCTTACTAGGTCTCTTCCTGAAGCCTCAGCCAAAGCATCTGCAGGATCCTAGTTCATTTTCTTTCTGTATTGGTGCAAAAGTGCCCGTCACACTGTGCTAACTTTGTAAATTTGTGTCTCTGGCGTTTCTGCTGTAGTTGGAAACGGACAGGCTCTTTTACTTCTTCTGCTCTTTTCTCCAGAGTTGAAATCTAGGCTCCAGATGCTGAGAGATTTTATTGAGTTTTTTTAATGGTTCAAAAAGCTTGGGAGATACTGCTTTATTGGAAGTATATTTAGCATAAGTTTTCAGATCTTAGATTTCTGACATGGTTTTATTTTTTGCAGTAAAATCCTGTGGGTTTTTTTAATTCATCCTGAGAAATACATGACAATTTTTTTGGTCTGCTGTTGCAGAAAAAATATACCTCTCTTGCTCTTGCAGTTTAAATGTAAATGATGATCAATGACTGTGTTGTTTCAAACCGTATATACATTTTTGTAATAATTTCAATTCAGTTATAATTCATAGTTGCCTCAATACTGCTGATGATCTCACAATGCATAACATCAAAATGAATTTTTGAATTATTGTGGAATAAAAAAATAATCGTTTCCTGACATGTCTTAATTCACTAAAGTATTTTTCAGTAGTTTTTCTTAATGACTGTGCTTAGTTTTTTTTCTCCTGTGTGCTAAATGAACACAGCAATAGAAGAAAAAATTTGTTAGCTTTCACCATGATGTTTCACTATGGGGGTGGTGAGGCACTGGAACAGGTTGCCCAGAGAAGTTGTGGATGCCCCGTCCCTGGAAGTGTTCAAGGCCAGGTTGGATGGGGCTTTGAGCAACCTGGTCTGGTGGAAGGTGTCCATGCCCATGGCAGGGGGGTTGGAACTAGATGATCTTTAAGGTCCCTTCCAGCCCAGACCATTCTATGACTCTATGTTACTTATTTCATTGGCATTTGCTTCATCCTTGTTGTTCTCTAGTTCCACGCTATTTATTGACCATTCCTTTATTAGCTCTCCAGGAAAGCTGATTTTCCAACACTTGTCTGGAATGTTATAAATTTGAGGGGGGCAGGTGATGGTAGAGTTATTATTTCTTAGGGAGATTTTGTTGGAGGAGACATTTTTTATTTGTGACTTAATTCCCCTTTTTCCTGGTTTTTGTAATACCTCAACAGTCCCCCCTTCCCCCCAAATTGCAGCAGTGTTGTAAAATTGCTTATTTGAGCATAATACAGTGAAGGAATCTTGGCCTTATCTAAGATGCTTCTCCTCTGCTTACATCGATCATATAAAATAGTGAAAACAAGCTTCTCAGCAAACATACAAACAAAAAGAATTAACGATTGACCACGATCAATACCCCTGTGTTGTAAGCACTTATGCTTTAGTGCTGCTGAGCTTCCTGAAAGATAGGAAAATTGTGTGACTTCCTCCAAATTAATGTGAATTCCTCCTTGGCAGCCTCCCTCTTGGATATGGACAGGTTCCCCCTTCGCCTGCCTCTGCCCTGTCCTCTTTGTCATCTGTAGCAGCATAAGCAAGAGGCAGGCACTCGAGCAGGCGGCTTCAAATGCAACTTGAATTATGAACAAGCAACCAAGTACTAGTACACAGATAGTATGACCGTCAAGGACTCAGTGCTTGTTAATGAATAGTGCCTTTTTAAAAATAATTCTGCAAAACATAATGCATTCTAAACATTATTTACTGGTTTTGAGTCTTAAATTTAGTTTAAACCAGAAAAATGTATTTTAGGTGATAAAACTAAATAGTAGTGGAAATGGCAGGCTGTAACAGAAATTATCAAAATGTTGTGGTTAAAGTAAGAGAAAAAACTCGTTCCACTCTAGTCAAAAGTGGGAAGAGTAGTAACTGCAAAATTTGTTAAAGGCGCAGTAATAATGAGCATCCTGGAGGATCCATACGGATTTGTGCTGTTGCTTTCATGGTACCACTCAGTAAATGTAAAAAAAAAAAAAAATCAAACAAGGAAAGTTAGTAGTGAGGAACAGAAGAGAAAGATGGTTATGGGGGAAAACAAAAAGTTGTGCCCAGTTGTAGCTTTATGGGATTATAGCAATATTTTCAGATAATCTAGTAATATTCCCAGCATTTACATTTTGACAACAAATGCAAGCACATCCTCTGAGTAAGTCATAATTCTGAGTCAGAGTCTGAGTGCCATCTGGATTGAAATACTTCTCCATTTTCTGCATGCTTCTCCACACGCATGCTTGCACACACATTCAAGTGAAATAACTCGCCTTAATTCTCATACCTTCAGTTATTTTGTTTCTAAAATAAAAGTTTTCACACATAGTCTTTAGCCAAAATAATAAGTCAACTAAGACCACTTAATTCCTTTGATTCCAGTTGATGTTAGCTAACCCCTTAGTAAGGGTGTTGGGATATGTGTCAGTTCCCATATGTTTTGTGGTGTTACAATGTCACTGTGTAATATTTATTTTTAAACTCTACTTTGTATATCTCATTTCAGTTGGCTTCCAGAAAGTAATAGTATTCATCTTTGTGAATGTCATCACTTATTTTAATAAATAATCTGTTTTCTTCTTCATTTCCCCTCATACACGATGTAGTCTGTGCTCAGCCCCTTGCCTTAATTTTCCTACTTACTGACTTTTGGCAGATTTATCACAAAGCATACTTCTGCATTTTTCAAAGTGCATTTGCTGCTAATGAAAATGTTAGATGGTTCTGGCCTTTGGATGTTGTTTTTTTTATCCATTAGCTGTGGATGTTTATGTTAGTGGGATTTTGCGAAGCAAGTTTTTTCAGGGTATCTAGCTTGAACATAGTAATCTAAATGAAGAAGTACTTCTTTCCCATGACAGCTGATGGACACGTTCTATCATTGGGATTGTGCTGGTCTCTTATGGGGGTAGTTTTAGAAGTACCTGCTGGTGTAGAAAATTCTCATCATCACTGTGTAGCAGATTAAAGTTGCTTAGCGGATCAGGATTGCTGATTTTACCTGTAAAATCACGGTTAGAAGCCTTGTGGATGCTGTGATGATTATGTGGCTTTTTGCAGAATTCCTTCAGTAATTTGTGAATGAAAATCAAGATTTTGCAAAAATCTTTGGGTGCAATCTAATGATTTCAGCAAAGCAAAATTAGATCAGCTTAATAGATGTTTACTGGTAGAGAGAAGGCAGAGTGGCTTATTTGAGAAGCACCAAAATGAGTGGGAAAATTCCTGTAGTACTTTCCATCTTCAGCACTGGCAAGAAGGTGGAGTCAGAAGGTCATCTGTCATGCACAGGTTGAATGTGCTGGCTAGAAGACTTCTAATTCCTGTTGAAATTGGTAGACAAGTATCCCAGTGGTTTTGGAGGCTGTTAAAGTTTTATGTATATAATTAAAATATAATTAAAATTACATAGTAGTTTTTCTTACCCATACTGTTACTATTTTTCTAACCCATACTGTCAACCTATCCTGCTCACTGTTACATGGTTAGCAGAACAGGTTGAGTGATGCTTCTTCAAAGAAAAGAGAGGGCTAAGACTTGGAACTGTCAAATTCTGTGGCAGATTTGGAGGATAAGACACGACGACATCAGCTTCCTTCTATTAGGAGAAGAGAAACAAGATACTGGTTTCAAAATATTTGTTGGATGCAGGATGAAGGGTGCAATGAGAATAGTAATAGATAAGCAAAAGTGAGTTGGAAAACCAAGTTAATGGGGAAAAAATGAAATCAGAAAAAGGGGAGGAAGAGAACAGTTGAAGAAATAGTGTTGAAAATGTAAGTATGTTTGTAGATCACTAGCTATTTAGATGGAATAGGCAGGCCAGAATTTTGTAACTTGTTCATTTATAGTAACTTATTTCAGTTTTCTCCTTCACTCTATCTTTACTAAGGTAAAAGGTTCAGTACTGCTAATACTACACAATTTACTTTAATAGTATGCAGAAGATGGTTATTGTCTTTCTTAGAAATAAGGGAGTTTGTTTTTTCCACCCCTAATTGTAGGTACGGCCAAAATTGAGTAATTTTGTCATGGTTAGAAAATAGCCATGTTTCTTCAGATAGGGGTTTAGTTTTTCAGGGCTGACTGGTCAGCAGGATTTTTCCTGTTCAGCCTGGAATGTTGATCTTCTCTTTACGTATTCAAAAAAATTGTCAGCATACAGAGTGGCAATTTATATAATATTACAAAATAAAAATGATCAGAAACCTGTGCAAGACAGGTGAAGCCCATTAGCACACTCAAAAACAGATGAGAAAAAGAAGCAAGGGTTGTTCTGATGGAAACCATAGGGGAAAAGTCGAAATTAGAGGGTGTGTGGAGGACGTTGTCCTACAGAACATTTGAAGGTGAGAGCAAGAAGTATGAATGTGATTCAGAAGGCAATAGGGCTTCCTTTGAAGTTGGGAAAATTTGCCAGACTTTGTACAAGGTCTGTTTAAATAAAGACTGTCTGCAAGACTGGATGTAATATTTGGTTATTAAATAAAAGGGCATCTGCTCTCATAAAAGCCACCCTGTTTTGTTCGTGTATGTTATTGGCTATTTTCCTACTTTGTACAGGCTTTCTATAGAATAAGCTCATGGCAGCCTGACAAATGGAGCATTTATTGTGGCTAAAAGTACTGTAAACAAAACCAAAATAGCAAGTTTTATTGGCTTTTATAATACATTACAATTTTTTAAATTGGCAGTGGTATAGTGGAATTTAGTATTTTAGGACCCAAATGTTGTTATCTGAAAACAGTGGACTTCATTTTCCAATTTTTTTTTCTGTTATATACAGCGCTGTTTTTTCTATTTGTTACTCACGCCCATGTGTTGTAGAAACAGATTCTAATAAGAAACATTTACAGACTCAGTTGCTCATTCACGTTCAGCTCCACACAAATGCATTGCCTGCATTTCTTCTCATCTGTTTAAAAAAGTAATTATTCGCCTTTGAATTTGAAGAAAATCATGATTTGAGTCTGCTTCTCATATTGTCTTGTTATGAGCTGAAGCATATGGAACGTTCATTATAACTAAAACAAGATAAACTCTCCAAGGTAACAAAGAAACCTCCTTGAAATGCCTATGAAAATTAAATATCTGTCTTTTATACAAAGATTTGATCCAGCAATCATTATTCAAATAGAAATTCCACTGAAGTCCAGAGGAATTTTGCTGGAGTAAAGAGTTTATGATTAAATTCTGTTGGAATCAGTAGTAGTGTTGAACCTGGTCCCAGCAGGTATGAGGTCCAGTCCCTTATGCCGTTCTGTTATCTTCCTAGGGTAAGGAGAGTTTCTTTGTTTTCCCAGCTGAACTTATTTTTAGTGTCAAGTTCTCCAAAGTCTACTTTGAAAACAAATGTACAAGCTGCAAAGGCAATGTATTAGTTGTGTGCTGGAATTCTCTCCTCCAGACCTGGTGAATGTCAAAATAGTATGCGGAGGTATGCCGTTAGCAGGTGAGTACTGGTAGTGACACAGAGTGGTTGTTGATTCATGATAAGAATGTCAATAATTGAGTTAAGTTAAGGGGTTTTTTAAAAGGTTTTCTTCCACACAGCAAAAGCTTAAGAATTTATGTCTTGATATTGTTCTAAAACAAGTTAGCAAGTGTCATACATCAGTTAAAGTTTTGGTAATTCCTAAGTAGAAACATATGAAAATTCAGCAATCGTATCGGAGATACACTATTAATGTTTGAGACATGTGAGGGGAGGGAAAGAGGGAGAAGGAGAATATGTTTTCTTACAGTGTAGGCTGAGCCATTAAATTTGAATGTCCAAAAGTGAGGTCCTCTCTGCCTATTAAGTCTCTTAAAACACTCATAAGCCTTATTCATATTTATGTTTATGTTTAGTGTCTGTCTTAAGGAACCACGGGGAGGACTTTCTCAGTTTCAGGGTGGTTTTTGGTTTGGGTTTTTTTCTGCACAGGCAAGATCTGTCTGAGCAAGGGCTTGCTCATTATGCCTGTGTATTGTTTTTATTTTTTTAAGAGAATATATGAACATACTTTCTTTTAAAGAAGAGTTTTAAAGAAAGTAGGCTATCTTGTCTTCCAGTTTGTGCAATATTATATATCACAAAAAAGATTTACTCTTGGTTCTGTTGTGTGTGTGTTTTCTGTAACAACTCTATAGATGACTTAAAGTGTTTCTGGAATCAGTTACCAAGAAGTGAAACATTATTAACTAAAAGGAAAAATGATCCATCTTCTTCAGGCACATAACATATTTCAGGTTTTGCATTTCATTTAAAATACATAAATGAAGTTACCTCACAACAGAAGAAAAACTTTCTTCCTAAAGGTTTAATTGTCCTCCTACCAGTTTGAACTTCTGGATCTACTGGTCTGCATTCTTGTTGTCCAGTGCCGGGACAGAGAAGGCCTGATATTTCTTAATTATTCTGGTTTAGTATGGGATATAAAACTTTTTGGACATCACAAAGCAACAAAAAAAGTCATAATACTTTATCCTTTAAAAAGTCATAATATCTTTATCCTTTCATTATTTCTCTGGCAGATCACTTTTAGAAGTACTTTCTCAACTCAAAAAAAGTATCTCTGCCTGAAAATTTTATTTCAGCTGTCACCTTTGAAAATATTTATGAAATCTGAAAGGAAATTGAGGGTTATTTTTCTCCTTTCCTGACCTTGTTTTCTATATTTGGCAGTATTGAATAATGTATGTATAACTGCATGATCAATTTTGCATCTGTGCTGATAGGCCGATTAATTTCTTAGTCTCCGGTTCAAAAGTTACTTCATCGTGATGATGCACTGTTGTGCTAGCATGTGTGCATGCATTTCTCCTGACAGTGGGTTTAGAGCACTGCTTTCAAGCTGGCGGATCTGAAATATGCCCTTGTGCCCTTTTTGAAATAGGAAAAGGCTATTGATGGTGGGTGTGGAGAAGGGATTATCTGTCTGTCAGTCATTCATTTAGGTGAAGGAAGATTGCGCCATAATTCTGCAGATGCTTCCGTGGGAACAATGGAGCACAATAGGGAATGAATAAGATGCTTGGATAATGATAAAGCCTTTATTGGACCTGGCAAAGAAGCACACTTGGCTTTTTGAAACAGACGATCACACCTTTGATCTCTTTTCAAGGAGAGGGGGTTTATGTCATGGTTCCAAAGCCTATGGAAATATTTCTGAAGGTAATCCTACTGGTGACCCGCAAAAGAAGGGATGGCTGTTAGATACACCTACACGCTCGCTGTTCTGCCACTGGTGCTCATGGAGTTACTGTCAACATTAGTAGGGGTTGCAGCTGCAGAACTGAAACGATGGTTGACTATTCAGGGGTCTCAGATATTTATTTCTTTGCTAGTGCTAGTGTAGTTGACATAAATCTTAACCAGTTGTTAGAAGGAACAGAGGGGAAAAATGTTTGCTAGTATATAAACCTGAGTGAAATCAAAGGAGAAGAGGTTACTAGATGAAATATTTGCCACATATTATACATTTAGGTAATATGCATCACAGTTAAATAAAGGCCACTTGAAAAATATCAAGTGTTCCTTTAAATAGCAAAATACAATGTATTTGTATTTATAATTAACATTAGATAGAAATTCCCCTTCGTAAGCAGATGTGAGCCCATTAGCTTTGATGAAGTTTAGTAAGCTTCCACAGAGTTGATTTTGGTTCTCAAAACAGGCGAACACTGCAAAGGGCTTCGTGCTTGCTAAGTTGTTAAGTTTTCTCTTCAAAAGCAAATATAGACAAAAAAGTTTTTCAGTACAGGAATGTTTTAATTTTTGGAATGGAATTTGGTTTAATATTTTAAATTATACTAGCCAGATACATTAACCAACTAACCAGAGTTTAATGACTAGCCTCCAGAAAACACAACTTAACTTGCTCTCTTTCTCCCTTAAGGTGGTTTCACCTAGAGTCCAGACAAGGGAAGAGAACTAAAGACAGAGGAGAAATAAAGGTCAATATTCAGTTTATGAGGAATAACATGACAGCAAGTATGTTTGATTTGTCAATGAAGGACAAAACCAAATCCCCTTTTGCTAAGCTAAAAGACAAAATGAAGGGTCGAAAAAACGATGGGACGTTTTCAGATACATCCTCTGCAATCATCCCAAGTACTCACATACCTGATGCAAACATAGAGGTATGTAGTGGTGAAGTACAAATGAAATCAAAACCAAAAAAACCTTTCCTTTTGGGACCTCAGCGGCTATCCTCAGCTCATTCGATGTCAGATTTAACGGGATCACATGTCTCCTCAGAAAAAATGAAATCCAGCACAGTTGGCTACTCTCATCTTTTCAGGCGTCAGCTAGAATCTTTTGGGTCGGTTGATGAAGGTGGTAAGTAAAAGTCATGACCATTATAATTACAGTTCACTGCTATTAGAGCATTCAGAAGTCCATTTCTTTAGTTTATGAAGCAATTACAAGGCCAAAAAGTTAAGAATTATTGCTGGCCTATTTGTTTTTTCACTTCCATTAGTTGGTGATAACTCGTAATTGCTGTTTCTGAGCATAAGAAATAACTTATATTGGTCATAATGTATGGTAATTTAGCATTTTTCTTCTTATGTCCTCATTTGAGAGTATTTTGTAGTGAAGCATTGCATTCTAGATGGAACTCTAGGCAAAATAGCATCTTGTGAAAAATAAAAGTCTGTTTAAAAAGTTGAAAACTATCACCAAAGCTTTAAACCTGATGTATACAACGAACTGAAAATACTTCGCATTGTTCAAAGTTATTATGCAGCTATAGACTACTGTCGCTTTCTGGAATGGCACGCTAGTCATAGCTGTCTTCTTTGTAGAACTTAGTTTTCACACAGAAAACAAAAATTTGCTGTAGTGTCTATCCATAAACATTTTTGAACCATGAAGTCAAGGCCACAGCTGTTGATTTCTTTTTTTTTAAATAGCTTAGTTACTCGGCAGTGTTATGAACTGAGACTCAATTGCAAAGCTTCTAGACCTAAGCTGAAATAGGTTCTCTGCATGTCATAAACTATGATATAGTGTCTCGTTGATAATATACTAATGACAGATTGTTTGCAGGGAGTCTAAAATCTCCACATAGAAGGACATTAAGTGTTGATACTTCTAAAATGAACCAGCTTGACAGCACAGTTGATGAAACCGCACTTGAAGCACAAAATGACCCATTTACCAATGTGAGTGCTTCGTTACCCCAAAAATTTGCTACGCTGCCAAGACAGAAGAATCCGTTTGAAGAAAGCCCAGCAACATGGGATCAAAACATAAGTCTGTTTTCCAAACCTGTCGAAATCAGAAAAGAAATTAAAAAAGAGAAAAAAGAGAAAGTTAGTCTTTTTGAAAGAGTGACTGGAAAAAAAGATAGCAAGAGGTCAGATAAACTTAGCAATGGGGGATCAGCAGACAGTTCTACTGACTTGAAATCACCTAGTGCGTTTGGTGAAACTCATCAGGAGAGTTTTGATTATGATTCGACTAATCCGTTTATGACAAACTTCAAGCCTACAAGCATGTTGCCATCTTCAAGGTAGGTTTTTGCTGTATTTCGATCTGATATCTTGAACATGTTATATAAATGAAAATGTGAAGTGTTGGGGAACACAATCTTTGTGCTTTATATACTTTTATATCATTGCTTATCTGTTTCTAAGTAAAAGTTATGAACTTTTTATATAGTTTGATCTTTTCTTACTTCATTTTGAAGTTACATTTATATTACTAATATGTACTGTGAATGTTCTTGGGTACTTGCATTTGTGGAAGACCTTGTTCGTGCTTCAGAGTGGGTTCTTCCTGAAAGTCTTCTGCTTTCACTGAACACTCATTGCTAATGATTACACTGCCCTAAGTCAAGGTTTTAGAGGGAAAGGCTTTAAGGCTAAGGGAAAGATGAAACGGAATAAATAAAAGGGTGAAGAAAATGTGAGTAATGAAAACAAATCCTGTGGATGTCACCATTTGGGAAAAGAATTGATTTAGATTCTATACGTTAAAGCACAAGAATTGAAGACCATTCTGTTTCTAAATGGGAGCACCCACATGGGCACTTATCACGCTTGAATTCATTTGGCTCACTGTAGCTTTGCTGAGTTCCTGTGTAGTCAAATCGTTGCACAAGGCAGCAGTTTATGTGCTAAGCAGAGTGAATTAAGTTACAGGGGCTGATAAGAAACTTTGATTTAAATAATCCATTTTAATCTTTGTTTGTCTATCAACAGTTAACTTGTTTTCCTTAAAAAAAAAACCAAAACAGCGTATCCCACAGTTTGTTTCCTTTCTGGCTTTTGTTTGCTAGTGAGGAAAACACACTATATATATATATATATATACACACACACACACACACATACCACATATACTGTTCCCAATAGATAAATATCTAAGCAGTTATTTAACTTTTATTCATTTGCATTCTCATTTTTTTTCTGTATACTAATGCCAGAAATTAGCAGTCCTTTTTTTTTCAAGGTAATGATTCATTTCTATTTAATGACTTAAATTTGGTAGAAATTGAATTTAAAATTAAAATGCTTCAAACTGGAATTTTAAGGTTGTAAAATAAATCACCATTTTAAATGGAAAACATGGTTCTAACATTTGCCATTTCCCTGTCTATTAATTCCTTAATTAATGGCACAGTAGTATTTTCTTAAAAAAAAAAAGTAATTTGTTTCTTGTTATCTTGTTCTTAAGATTTTAAAACAGATTGATCTTATTGTATCCCAGCTCAGTTTTATTCATAGGTTAGAATGCACGCACTCCTGATTTAAACTTATAATCATTTTCTCAACAAAACTAATCATGGATGTGAATTAGATAAATGAACTGAAATGGAACTGCTATAGAAAGGATTCAGTTGCTAGAAGCTCATACAGACTTCAATGAATTATCTTCTTAGCATCTTCTAGGAGTCAAGTCATTTCCTAGTGTCTTAAATAACATGTTTACAGACAGTGTTAGAATATTATTTATTTAATAAAGGATTTCTGTAGATTAGAGTAAGGTTAGAATGTAGCTTGGTTTGTCAAAAGTTAAACTTCCATTTAAATAAGCTCCTTTAAAGAGAAGTAATTTAAATAACAATTAAAATTACATAGCATTTAATTTCTTTAAAATGAAAAAATGTATTCAGGCAGATGCTAGATATAAGTAGTGAAATCTTTTGAAGTTCTTGAATGCGGCAGATCTTGATAAATATAAATCTGTAACGGTAATCATGATGGACTTTTTTTTCTTTATTTTGTAATTATAAAGCTCATCACAGTGCCCATTCAGAAGGACTCTAGTCATTTGTTCCCCCTCTTTGTATGAGTCTCTTTTACTAGTTCTTGACTTTTATGTAAACATAAACTTTTGATAAGACAAATAGATATTTTGATTTTTTAAAAAAGCCAAAAACAGTAAACATTTTGACCTTTTCTATAAGACAGCTATAGGAATGATACCTAGCATGCAATAATTTAAGTTAGAAGCTCTCGATTTTTATATGCTCCAGTATTATGTTCTGTGAGAATCTTTTAGAATAAGTTCACTTTCTTTAAAATGTATCTTGTACAATGATTTTCTTTTGAAGTAGAAACTAATACAAAATGTGCATATTTAATAAGTTTACAGTTTAAGTTTACCTTTTATCTGTGGAGGATTTGTTGAATAGAATCCATTTTTAATTTTTCAAACTGGTAATACTGTGAAGAAAGAATTGTATAAATCTGTGGGCACAAAATAAATGAGGCTGAGTAACAAATTCAGTATGCAGGAAGCATACACAGGGAATTCAGACTTTTGAGTTGCTTTTTATTTACTCAACATGCTATTAAGCTCTTTTGGATGGCTCATTTGGATGGTTCATTTCCGCAAGTGAACCAGGCAGTATCTTTTTATTAAGGTGTGTCCAAAATCAGTGTTCTGGTGTGGATGAGGAGTTTGCTTTGCAGGTGGATCTCCCAGTTAACCCCACTTAGCTAAGCCTTTGTTTGAGTGATGGAACGGTCCTGAGGCATGTGAACGGGATTCCTGTCTGATGAAACTCAGCTGGAGGATGTATGCCAGGAGCACGCTGTAGCCACAAAAGGGTTTTCAGTGCAAAGTGGAGATAGTGCAAAGTGGAAGAAAAAAACCCCACAGCAGCCCTCTTCCCCCACACTCAAAAGAATGACCAACCCCAACTCCTTCGTAGGCAGAGTGTGAAGGTCGTGTTCTTAGCACCGATGAACCTATGTCTGTAAAGTTAGTGGGAGTCTTTTCAGTGACTTTGGTGAGCTTTGGGTCAGGCTTAAGTCCACCCTAATTAATTGTGTTTGGTAATGTTGACTAAGCAGTAATGATGTGCAGGACAGCAGCTCGTAACAACATCACTAACTGATGGCTAGGTGAGTTGCAGAACAGAGTTGCTGAATAGTTGCTGAAAATGCTAACTGGCTGTATGCATACTCTGTCACTAATTACTCTTATTTACTAATTAAAAGAATGGAGATACATACATTTCCCACGTGTTTCTCAGCTGCTGATAGAGAAAATGTAGAAGTGGTTCAGCAACAGTTACAGGATTTTTTTTATCCAAAAAGCAAGAAGTATCCCAGGATTATTTGAAAAGTATTATTTATTTTTATTACTATTCTTTATTATTGTTATTTCAAGAAGGTTTAAGAAGTATTTTGGAAAAGCAAAACAAAACCTGCCTGGTTTGTGTATAATACTAGTTGTCAGGAAATCACAAAATATGGACGCCTAATTTCTATTAATCTCTGCTCTGGCAAAGGCTTGTTCTGTGGCTTTGGCTAAATCACTTAGTCTCCCTGCTCCTGATCTGTAAAATGGGGATGATATTTTGTTACCTCTTACAAATGCTGAGTGGATAAATTAGTATTTTTTCAGGGTTTTATAGATACAGTATTACAGTATTACATAAGTGTTAAGATTGGTGGTTTTTATTGTCTGGTGTAGGTGTAATATAGATATTTATGAGCTGATTTCTTGACCATTTAAAATGCTGCAGTCTCATAGTGAAACAAGAAACGCTGTTTTTGCAAATACTACAAAATCTGTTCGTTCCAGAGGATTTATATCATACAGCCAATGAAGAATTTTTAAGCACACAATATGTCTAGTATTTTTAGCCAGCATTTGCCAATAATAGTTTTGTCTTCGTACTTCTTAATCCACTGCTTTGAAACTTTTACCCAATATTATCTTAAATTGCATTCATTCTTACAATTACTGCTCTTGTCATGGCTCTCAAGAGGTTAATTTGCAGGCAGGAGCCACGTGGATCTTGCATTGAACACAGTTAAAGAAATTGAGGGTACTCCTGGAAAACAAAGATTGTTTTCTGCCATGACCAAACCTTGCGCATCATTTCTCTGAAATTGTTTGTGTTTAGGAAAATACACTACAGTAGGCTAATAAACTGATGTGAAAATTTCTCAATTTACACCACTTGACAAGTGCTAAAAGAAAAACATCTTTAATTTTAATGTGTTATTAGGACCTTTTTAGAGAGATTGTACAAGTTATTAACAAGGTCCTCTGAGACAGCAGACAGGTAATTAACAAGACCTACAGAAAGAGAGTTTAGGTAATTAACAAGATCTTAGGCACTGGACACAGGGAAACAAATAGTCCAATATTTAAAGCTGACAGGTTGTTACTAGCTTGATCAAATTCCAGATCTGGGAAATTGAATTGATAGGTGTTTGGGAGCTTTCTAAGAAACATTGTATACATAATACATATATACATACACACAATACAAGCGTGTGTCTGTATATACATATATGTATACGTATATAGAGAGATACATTTAAAAAAGCCTTTGAAAGTAGCACTTCTGTGACCTAAGTATTGTTAAACTTTGAGAAAAGAAGATAAAGCTTGTGCCTACATACTGGTTACACTTTATCTCAAGTTCTTGCAATAAATATGTTACATTCTAAGCACTATGGAAGATGGAATAGTGGAGGAGAAAGAAACATGTATCTTACTAGGATTCACTGTAACAATTTTGAATAATGCTCATTATTGTAACATTAGTTATTGGTCCATCGGAGCATAAAATAAAAAAATATTATTTTTTTTCTGTGTTCTTTTACTGCTTCAGCCTTTTTTAAAAATTGCAACTCAAAAAAAAAAAAAGAAGAAAAAACAACCATCCCTTAAACTCATCTCTTTTGCATCTTTCCGCTTTGTCTGTCATTGCCGAATGCGGTTATTTTCTTCAGCCTCTCTTCCCCATACTGTCCTCACACGTAACCATTAGAGCTGCCTGCCTCTCCAGTGATGCCTGTTCCAGACAAATCAGTATCTGTAGTTTCATTTTTCCCAATGGATGCAATGTTTGAAATAAGCAATTTCAAACATTTCATATGTCCATTACTAGATTTTGGGGGTTGGGGGGTGGGGGGGCAGTGAGGTGCTGTGAAGACGTGAGGCTCCTGATAACCGTGATGCATTTGGATCATATTAAATTGTTCAGTCTAAAGAACAGCTGATGTCTGTTACATTTCAGCAAATATGAACATTTTGTATGTGTGATGGTCAACTAGTTCGAGAAGCTTTTGCGAAATCACGGCAGTACTCTGAATCTCTAGGTTACTGCTTGTCAGTTGAGCTGTGTTAGTAGACCAGGTGCCTGGCTCTAGTCAGCTGCAGTTGTAAAGTAAAACCTGCTAGCTAAAACCACAGTGAAGATAAGTTATTAGTGCAATAACTTCAACATCACCAAAGATAAATGACCGTTAAATGGTTTCAATCTCGCCTGTTACATGTGATGTGCCAGAGACATAGTTACTGGCCACAGCTCCATTGGAATGAACCCCAGAAGCTGCCTGATCAGAACAAAGAGTTGTAATGGCTATGTATTTCTTTACCATGTAGGTCATCCTTTTCCAGTGTACAATACAACTCACTGTTTTTAATTTTCATATGCCTTGTTCAGAAATGTTGATCTCTAACAAGTTTTTACTGTGCTTGCTAGGCTAATAAAGTCTGTTCTGACATTTTAACGTATATTTCTGTGTTAGTCAAAAAATGACATCAGGTGTACTATGCTATTTTCAGAATTTTGTTTCCTCTGTCAGTGTTAGCATGTCTTATTTTAAGAACAACGTACTTCTGCATTGCTTTTCTTGAAATGAAAGGATTTTTTTCAGTTCTCTACTGAAATTTGACTAGACTTATCTCTAATCAACTGTGATTATCTATAGGTAGAATATTGATAGACTACGACAGTGCATTAATTATACTGTAGACTGTTAACATTTGTTAATTCGGTGTGGTAAAGCTGTCGGTAGAACATTATTTCAAGGAAACAAATACATTACAGGTACATGAGAGGTAACGGGAAATGACAGAACAAGCAGAAGTCATGCAAGGATTCTTAGTCTCCTGGTCTGTCCTGCCAAGGCTGTTACTGTCCGATTTAGAAAGATCACTGCATGTGATAAGGGAACAATGAAAACTGGCCCAAAGCTACTACAAAGCAATGGCCACAGTATTTGGGATATTACTAGGGTGGTTTGGAGCAATCAATTCCTAGAGAGATAGGAATAGAAATACTCAATATTAATCTTGACTTTTGCAGACACTTCACCAGCAATCACTTATTTCTAATGAATTGTCTGTTTTAGGAACACTGTTTGGAAAGTTCATCTGCTGGCTGCATGACAAGATTTTTTTCAAGCTTTCATTAGGTCATGTGAAAACTTTTTTGAGTGGATGCACGAGGCATATTATCTGTCCCAAGGGGGAATGCAATGCCTGTTCTATTTTCTTTAAAAAAAATTAATTCAATAGTTATCCAGTTTCTGTATTAATAAATGCAGAAGCTATGTAAAATTGATGAACAATTTTTTTTTTCTGTTTCATTATCAGAACTCAGAATTAGTGCTATTTTTTTAAGCATTCAAAAATGGTTCTGGAAGTTTCAATGCCAAATTGCACTTTAGTGTTTTTGGGTTTTTTGGTTGACTTACAGATCTCTAATAGTAGGGTCTTTTAGTAGAGGTGCTGGCACAATTTTTAGTATAAAAGAACTTTAGTGGTCTCTTGAGGATAAAACTTCATTAGTTTTTTAGCCATAGCACAACTGCCTAGTAAAAAGAGAAATATTTAAATGCTTAAAAATATTAACTTTTTATGTAAAACTGTTGTTTGTTTCCAGAGACTTAAATTAACATTCAGTTGAGTGCACTGTGTAAGATCACTTTGGAGTTTAGAATGTCTCATAAGTCCTCAATAATAAGTGAATTTGCACGAGTAATGTGTCCAGCAGTGTGCAAGTACAAGTGCCATTGTCTTAAGATACTTATATTTTTGGAAGGAGCAGGCTGGCATTCTTATCGAGCTCATGAATGCAGCCCTGTATGCCTCCAGTTTCCTTGATCTGTCTCCAGCAATATCAGACACCTCAGAATCGGCCACCAGCCTTTTGTGGATCCAAATTCATATCTGTTTTCGAAATGAAGGAGTTTATACATAAAGGCAAAATTTTGTTAAATTCTTCGAGTTGTTTTAACTGAAAACTTCTATATAGTTGCATTGTCATGTTTCTGCTGCACTAAATTTGAAATATACGTGAGCCACAAGAGAAAAGGCTGCTTACTTGAAGTACATATTGTTCAGGACCATTATCGAGCACTGTATTCTGGGACCGTAACTTCTTTATCTCATGGAACCTTCTGCCATCTTTAAAGGGCTCTGTAGAATGCAGCAGTATACTAATGAACAGACCATTTCCAAAGTACTCTATGTAAATAATATGTAGCTTGAGAACAAATGATTTGCAAGAAAAGTCTGTCTTCCATTGAAAGTTCAGGGGTTTTGGTCCAGTTTCTTAACTTTTGGCATGAGACTTCATAGTAACATTAAGAAAATGGAGTAATAGCAACAAAACCTGATACTCTTTTTGTGTCCTCCTGGGATTACACACACTTCAGAAGGCCTTGGAGCATGGCTTGACAGCAGGACAGTTTATATAGTGAAGTGTCTTAAGTGATGTTCCCCAGAATCTGATTGGGAAATAAATGGTAATATGCTTACTCCATACTTGCTTATCTGCCAGACATGACAGTCATTCCTTCTCAGAGTATAAAGTGATGTATGCATTGCCAGGCACAGCAGGCTAATAATATTCTGTGGAAAGCAAAGTTTCTGAATTTCATTAACTGTATCTGATTTTATTCATTTCTTTTGTTTTTCTAGTACATTGGTAATAATTTAAACTGCATCCTAATATTTCAAGGTTTTGATACATGTTGTGAGAATCCAAAGAAAAATACATAAGCAATGTAGTAAGAATCAGGCCAAAGACTGAGAAGTAGGAATAGGAATAATTTTTCAACTCTAATGGAAAATGAACACAGTAGAGCTTTGCTAGTAACTTGTATATAGATGTTCATTTTAAAGGAAAAAAACTGAAAGCTCACACTGAGCACATAGGTATTATGGTTATTTTACAAGCTGTCAAGTTCACAAAGAAGATTTCAATACTTTGAATAGTAAAGATTAATGTAAATATTGTAGTTTTAATTTCTAATAGTATACAGTACAATGATCATATAACTAATACGAATAGCTAAAGATAAATAAAAAGCTTTTGCTCCTTAAGAAAATATGCTTTCCATACAGCATAATTTAGGAGTCTGATTCCCATTCATTATGTTGTCAGAGTAAATGGTTCAGGCACTAAAATATTTAAATCAGTTATAGGAAAGATTTTTTAAACGTTGTTTTAATCTCTAGGCATTTAGAAGCTAAATATTTAAGCAGCCACTAGACCTAATGTTTGAATTTTTAACTACCATTAAACTTCAAAACACAAAATTACAAGCTCCAGTCATAAACTTGAGCCTGTGATACATCCTAAACTCAACTCCACTGTGTTGAAGTTTCTATACAAACTGCAAATAATCAGCACGCAATGTAAGTATTTAACTACCTCATAAAAAGTAGGTGTTACGAAAAAAAAGTAAGAGTTTCATGTAGTTCTAATGAAATGTATTTAAATAGGGAAAATAACAAGAAAGTATAAAATAATATGCTTGTTATTATTATGAAATAGTCATCCAAAGTACTCTACAGAATCAGCATTATAGTATGTCTGTCTCCATTATTAGTTTATTCTGTTTTTATTTCTCACACTTTTCTCCCCCCAGGAACATGGAAATACAGAAGAGTTCTCATCTCAGATGAACTAAAATTTAAATCCAAGCTAATAAAACCCAGAAATTAAAAAAACCTTTACTATTAATTAAAATGTTCATGTAAAGAAAAGTTGCAATAAAATAACGGATATGATTTAATCCATTTGGTAAATGGATTAAATCCATTTTTACCAATCAGGTAAAAATATCTGAGGTAAAGTAACTGTTAAGGAAACTAACTGAATTCCCAGATGAGTGAAATGGGGGACACGACTAATTTCTCTGCTAGATTGACGAAGTCTATTCTCCCTATAGTGAGGTAGGGGCAATGTAGAAGTTGGGTGGCTTGCTTGGTCAGAGACACCTGCATGATCCTACTGCAGCTGATTTTGCATCTGTGGTGGTGTGATTTACCTCCCTTTTACTACTTCCTAACTTTCTTGAAAGTGGTTGGAGTGAATGAAAGTTTATTAGCTGTAAGAGACAAACCATGGAGCTTCTGTTAAAAATCATGATGGGACCTGGGACATCAACTTGAGGCACATGAGACTCCACAGTGGTGGAGCGGGGGGCTTCTTGCCCTGTCTGGGAAGTGGAGGAGACAGAAGATGACTTGATTCCTTGAGATGATGAAGGACCCAGGAGCAAGAAGGTAGATGAGCTCTTTTCAGTGAACAGAAAGAGTAGTCAAGCCAGTTTGTGTAGGTTGGATGGTATGTCCAGTAAAGAGGCATTAGACTTGGATATAAACCTAGGAGTTACACACAGCGTTAATGCCGATGAGCCAGAGAAACCCAGTTTGACTTCAGTTCTCAGGGTGAATTGGCAGAAAGTCCATTTGTTAGAAAAGAATAATCTTTTTACTTGTAAACTGAGCAAATTTAGTTTGGGCGTAATTGAGAAACAATAATTACAGAATCCCACAATGCCACTTTTTTTTACAATCACTGTTCACAGAAAACTGTGTTCAAAAAAAGCTAAAAGAAATTTTTTTCCCAAGCTGTGCACATAGTTTTTTCATGCTTCCATAGCAAAAGTTCCCCGCCAATTTATCAAACCCTGGGGAAAAGTTCCCCGCCAATTTATCAAACCCTGGGGAAAAAACAGAGGTGGGACTATAATAAGCATTATCACTATGAACTTTGATTGTAACACAGAAAAAAAAAGGACATTATTTTTTATAACTGCTTAGATCAATGATTTCACAGTGCTCTTAGGAAGTCAAGAAAATGGCTGCTCGAAGGAGGCTTATGATGGTTGCACAGCGTGTGGGCTGTGGTCCTAGAGGCGTGTTTTCTGTAAGCTATTACTAGTAATCAAGTGAGATGGTAACTTTAGGGGTGTATTATTGTGATGAAATTTAAATTAAAAAATAACCGCTCTCATGAATTTCAATACACCAAACATGCAACTCCCCCAACTGTATGCATTCACAATTTTACAGTATTTTCTTTCAAGGTATTACTTGGTCCTCAGACAGTGAATTATGTGTACGGCGGCGCGAGCCTGCATCTGCTCACGCTCACCTCGGGATGGAAGCGCTGGCAGGAAACCCTGCGGGGCTCAGCGAGGCCGTGGAGCTCCCACCTTACTTAGCAGACAATCAGATTTAAAAAATGTTATATGCAATCTCAGCACCTGTTTCTTCCTTGAGAAGCAGTATATATTCCACATATCTCTTTAAAATATGAATAAGAGTATTCATGGGGTTTGGGGTTTTATTGGTGAATATTTTGTTTAATAGTTTTTCATTTTTTGTAAGTGTATTCAAATTGCTTCATGTGAAATCCACAGATGTGCTCTTTTGTAATTGCAGTTACAATGTCTGCAATGTTATGGAAATGACTGCAGTTTTTTTAACTAAAAAAAAAAAAAAAAAAATTAGTCTATATTGCCAAGGATTTATGTTTCTAATTTTCAAACGCAACTTTTCGTAGTCAGAACTGCTGCTTTTCTTTTAAGCTGCTGCTATGAAAAAGAGTCCCAGAACTTATTTCACAGAAACGATAAAGTCATTCAAGGCAATGAAAGATCTTGCTTTTTTAACCTTTCAGAAAGTCACTCAGTTGAGCAGTCAGGCCGTATTATTCTATATCTTGTCTAACATGAGGAAACAGTCCCTAAAGAAAGATATCCCAAATTAACGCCACACTTCGTTAAATAGAGACATTCTTGGTTTTCACCAAGCTAATTCGATCCAGTTCAGTTAACTCATTTTTTTTGTACTCGGATCACAAAAGGCAGCCATGAATGAAGCAAGTTCATCATGTGTTTGACACATCAGTGTGAAACTAAAAGGCGGGCTGTGAGGGAGGGTTCCTGCCTTTAGCTTTTTAGACAATACCCGATGAAAGAGGCCCCTCATTCAAAACTGGTCTCCAGCAAACTAGGCAGACTGCTGCGGATCACTGTTACAAACAGGTATAATGGGAATTAGCCAGAACTTGATTCATCAGACACCTCTTGATTTCTAGTTGTGACTGTTCATGTAATCCAATCTTTACCTAATATCCTCAGTCCAGCAGATGGTTCACGGGACTTCTGTATAAGCAAAAGACTGCCTGCTTTGGAAATGAAAAATAATGTACAGAATAAAAAATGTTAATGTAAAAAAAAAAAAATTGTGGTGTAAACAAAACTTTTTTTTACAGAAAAAAATGGGGGGTTACATTTTACATAATTTACCTTTGTAAATTAAGTCCCTTCCACTTTTACACCTTGAAATATATGGCTTATAAATTCAGATAACAAAGACTGATGAACAGTCACAAAATACATGTTCCTTACTTTAAGCTACCTTTAAAATAAAACAAAAGTGTAAGCAGATTTTTGTAACTTTTTGCATTATTCTCAGTCAACAAACGCCACCCTTGACAGCCAGTACATGTAATCTAACTAAATAGTAGATTCTGAGATGTGAAAGAATGATGTCTGCTGTGATGCTACCAAGTAAATAGTATGTGAGCCATACCCAAATTCTGAACGCATTTTCAGAGAGTTAGTTTTCTCTCCAAACTTCCTGTAGCAAGTACGTAAGAACGTAGCAGCACTGATTTTTGAAGGTATTTGCTAAGAATTGCATCAACCTGAGAGACCAGTGGACCATTTCTTAGGCCTGACGCTTAGACAATGGCTGCTTTTATCAATATCAACTGCACTTTTGCAGGTGAGGAAGAAAAAAATCTCGACACAACAACATCATGAAGTAGCTTTGCTTTTTCCATATGTGGGATAATCACTAGGTTTATAAAAAAATTGATTATTTACTCAATTTTAAGTACAAAACAAATGTTGCTGACAGAAGATGGCTTTTCAGCTCTGACTTAAGCTGGTAATCTCGCTGGAATTTCTAAAGGACCTTCCTCCTCTAGCAGCTGCCATGAAAGCTGGGAATACATGTTAGTCTGCAGGGTTTTGTTGTTGTTTTTTAACAATCTCATCCCAGGCACCTGTTTCCAGAATATTTCATTTAAAGTACCTCTTTTTGCTTAGAAGCTCAAGGTAAGTCTAGAGATAAGAGAAGAGCTGGGGAAGCCCAATCCATAATATCCTTTCTTGCATTTCTTAATTACTTATTCAAATTTTATGACAAAAAAGCATATGAAAAGTACAAAAAATTGTGAACAAAGAATATATGAAAATTTCCATTAACTTTGAATATTTTCCTACTTTTCCCAAGTTCAACAAATGAAGAAAATAAATCATATTAAATATTTTATAGCTATATACCTAATTCAGTAGTGTCTTCTAGTAGATGTTTTGGTCTGATAAGTATGCACTGCTAATATTTGGGGTTTTGGCTTTTTCCCACAGTTTTAATATGAATCCTTCTGGCATTGAGGACCTCAGGAAAACAATGGTGAGTTATGAAGTGTTATGGAAAGCAATCGGTAAATGCCAACTAATTGGTGCTTGACACAATATAAGCTATTATTGTTTAATCTCTTATAAGGAAAAGTTAGGGTTTTTTTGTTTTTCTTTTGACATATCAAAAAATCTAATTAGAAAATTGCAGGCTTAATATAAATTTGGAAATAAAGAAGAGTTTTACACTCAATATGCAGTGTACTCCTGGTATGATAATGTAGAGAAGAAGGGAAAAATTAGATCTTTGCACTGAAAGTAAAAAGAAAACTGTTGCTTTGGGGTATTTCAGATGACACTAGAGAAATAGTAGTGAGGTGAGGAACTCTGCATTAGGCAGTGATGTATTAATTGACCTAACAGGAGTTTCCTATCACTGTAGTCGGAGACTTGAGGACAGCCTTTAGATGGCAAATCGAAATGGAAGTAATGAACCGATATGTGATAGGATTAATAATACAAATAATAAATGAACAGCCTCTCAGAAAACACTAAAAATAGAAATACTAGACATTATTCAAAATACTCTTTTGACTCTAAAAGTACCTAGAATAAATTGTGTGCTAAAAAAAGAGCAAAAATATCCACATATTTCCTATGCAGTGTCTTTGTTTGAAGGAAAATGTGGTCTTACTAGGATTTGTTCTGTGAATAGACGAAATCTTTAAAAGGGGTTTGTTTTCAATCTTTAAAATATATAGAAAACAAGTTTCACAAGCAAATACGACTTTGTACTGTTTGTTTTCTGCTGGTTTATGTAAATGATTTGTAATAACATTTGATGTTATTGTAAATGCCCAAGTTTTTATAATGTAAGTAACTGGTGGGAGATGTCAGAATATATGAAGGCTGCCTTTGATCAGATAGTAAACTGAATTCTACCAGGCGGTTACTTAATCTCTGACAAAAAGCGACATCAAAAAAATTGATTTAACTTAGCAGCTATTGTCTGTAAAGTAACCATAATTACAGTTTCTATGTGCTTGCAAATGTACTACTGCAAATAAAGTAATTTATTGCTGGTAAAAGCATCAGTTTAATTCTTTTAAGAAATAAGATGTGAATTGTTTTATTTAAAGGATTTAAAGGTGATAAAAGAAATCCTTGATGATTTTTCTTTTGGAATACCAGCTATCCTAAATGTCAGTTGCAGGATTATGAGGTGGTGCTCATTTAATACAAAATACAAATTAGGAGGAGAAAAAACTATATCTCAACCATAGTTTTGAATGAAACCATTTGAATTTTTTTTTAAATATTCAAGATTGCTTTCTAAGGTGTTTGAAGTAATTTATTATTAGGTTCTGCAATAATAGCCCTCACCAAGTTGTTATATTTCTTCCTTGTGCATCACATTTAGTAATTATGTTTGTATGTCTTCTACTCTGGTGCCAACACCTGTCTCTGAAAGCAGTGTTTAAATGGGAGCAGTAGCCAGTTGAAAGGGCAGCGTGAGCTCTTTAAGGCCTAATTAAGAACTGAAAGGAAGATGTAGTAAGTAGGACAAAAGATGTGAAAGTAGCTTAGATGATATTCCCAGAGTAGAATTCCTCATTAGAACAATAAAGAGATGATCAGAGGTTGCCAGGCCTTCGTTTTATCTAACTCCATTTCCTCTGGCTGTCAGTGTGTACCCCAATAGTATTTTGTAGCTGAGACAATCGTTCTTTGCATAGCTTGTTATTTAGAATCTTTTTTTCTTAATAATTCAGTAGAAGATTAATTTTTTGTATTAAAATTGTAGTATCTGTTTTTGTAAAGATACAGTTGTTCCCTAAACATTTAAGTATCAATTATTTGCTCAAACTGAACATTTAAAATCTTCTTCACTTTAACAATATTTATTTCTAAGTACTAACAACCTTTAACTAGAATTTTGTGTAAGTAATGTGATAGGTTATTCCCCCCAAAGATCTATATAGAGCATGTGTATGACAAAACATCTTTAAAGCATATGTATTACGCACAATTTTTCAGTAAACTCTGTATAAAAATTAAAGACATCATTGCATCTTAATTCCTGTTCCTTTGCCAAATCAGAAAATTAGGAAAACCCTATATTTTAGACAGGGAAGTGTTAATGATGTCTTTTCCAACGTGTACAAAAATTTAGTACCATAAAGAGAAAATTTTACTTCCTTCTTGTAGAAGAAAATGTGCTAAAAATATAATGACCACAAAGTGAAGTTATTTTCTCTTCTATACTTGTTGGAAATCAATTACTAACCAATTTATAAATTTCATCAAGTTAGGCATTTTAATAAAGTGGGAGTTATTGATCACTTACAATATTGTAACTTGATAATATAGTTTAAAATACTGAATATGCGTACATAAATGCGACATTAAATATCTCAAATGTGGTGAGAAACCCTTAAAAGCACATATTTTCAAGATCTACTGTTAGAATATAATTGATGGAGAAAGGCTGATTGATCTGTCGTACTTCAGCCTATTTGCAGTGCCCCATCACTTTCAATTAGGTTTATTTGAAAACTTCGGCCACCTGCATATTTTAATGATTCGACATATGCCAATGTGTAAATATGGAGCTGTAGGGAAAGAAAAGGAATGAAAAGCAATGGAGCATGGAAAAGGAATGATTATGACTTTATTATGTGGTGTGCTTCCTAGCTGTGCAAGCTTTATCATTTTTAATGGCAAGTTCCTACTGTAAACAAAAGCTGTCTTGTGCTCTTCTTCTGCCCTGTTGAGAGGTTAGATTATTTTACTTAGACAGAGGTTCCGTATCTTTTAAATGTCTCGATTTCTGAATCAGATAAAAGTTACTGCTTTGCATGTCTAACAATGCTAATACTTTTATGAACCAACTCTCACGATCTTTTTCTCAGTTATACATTTCAAAATATTTCATAATCTGGTTAGTTAAGGTCACAGCTAATTCTTCTTAACACAGGATAAGATGTTCAAGTTTATAGTGTTTCAGATTGCACGTTGCCCTTTGTTAAGGGGACTAATTTGTCCATCTCTGTTAATATCTGCACTTACTGAGTCATCAGAAATCATTATAGAAACAATTCTGTTTTCCCTACTGCTTAATTCTGGCCCCCCCCTGCTTTCAAGCAAGCAAGCAAGGAAGCAAGATCTTTTAGTAGTACACATTTCTGTCTTAAGTGCTCTGGTGCAAATAAGATGCAGCTTTCTAACTTCACCTGCAATTAAAATTGAAAGTTTTATTATATGATTCAGAGGCCAAGGCCTGGAGAACCACTGATGAATAAAAATAGAATATGGAAGACAGATGAGGGCCGATGTCATTTAGAGCTAAGTAAATGTTTTGCTATGATACGCTCAAAAGGCGAGAACTCAGGAAAGTTACAGTAGGACTTGAATTCTCAGGGCTCTTTCTCTTGTTCTTCTCTAATTAAGGTTATCACATAGTTGGTTTCCCAAAATGGTCCTGCTAACTGTTCGTGTGGTTGCTGCTCACATGGTCATTAACTGTGTATACCCCTCTCTGAGAATAATATTTTTTTCTGAGATGACAGTGTGGGAAACTTGTTTTAAACTGAGCAACCTATCTCCAGTTGTCTGCTCCAGTGGGGGTACTGGAGGGAAAAGCTCTAGAGCAAATGGAGGTACGTTGTCTAAGAGACGTTGCTTCTGTCAAGAGGTGTACATGAGAAACATGAAAAGCGATAACCCATCAACTTGTTCAGAACACTGAACTATTTAATAAAATCTGGTGTTTTTTTTAAACTTATCTGTAGGATGGAAATCCTTTCGACGCCACTGCAGGATACCGTAACCTTACTTATGAAGAGGTTTTGCAGGAGCTGGTGAAACATAAAGAGCAACTGAAGAAGAAGGACACTCATATTCGTGAACTTGAGGATTACATTGATAATCTTCTTGTACGAGTGATGGAAGAAACGCCTAGTATTCTCAGAGTGCCATATGAACCTTCTCGAAAAGCTGGCAAATTTTCCAAAACTTAAGATAGTGATACTTGACGGTACTTTCTGCAGAATACGTTAGTGGAGGAAATCACACTAACATTTTGACTTCTCTTCATTCCTTTTCTTCTAAGAAATTCCAGGAATCAGGGGAGGATGGGACTATGATGTGGGGTTTTTTCGTTTGTTTTTTACTCCAAACACTAGCAGGGACTGCCAAGAGTAATATTCTGTTAGATTACCTAAATAACTTTTTTTTTTCTTTTTGAAAACACCTTTAGGTACAGAATACTTACAGTAGAGTTAATAATACACATTGAATATGTCCATGCAGTTTATATAATAGCTTAGCGTTCACCATGTGGCAGTTTCAGCTGGGAAGCCTGTGCTGTTATGAATGTTTTCTTGAATAATTATTGGTGTTATGCAAATATATCGATTCTGATATTACAGCATGCCATCAAGACCACTGTTTTCAAGCCGGTGTAGTACGCTTTACTAAACCTAAGTGTGGTTTGTTGCAACGGAATGTAGTTTGTTCTACACGTATTAGAGGAAAACAGTGATGCACAATCTTTGCAGAGTAAATGCTGTATTCTATACAATGTGCTTTTTGTATAACAGTGTAAAAAATACCGTGCCATTTCAGTAATGGCACGTGCTGGAACAGTGTAAAAAATACCGTGCCATTTCAGTAATGGCACGTGCTGGAATCAGTTATTTTACACTTAAATGCTGAATTTTGTGTATAATGATTGAACTTTGGTAGTGAGCTCATGACATAAGGTTGTTTTGAGGATCTTTTTGTATGAAGTTATTGCATGCCTTTTTATATGTTAAAGTACTTTGAACAGTGTTAATAGAGTTGGAGGGAGGACTGGAGAAAAGTGTGGAATAAAGATATGAATACTTTGTTCAGTCAAAGTCTCCTACAGTGAAAATGTAGGAGAAATGAACAGACTGACTTAAATAGACATGATAATTCAAAAAATATAGAACTGACTCAATTTAAGGTTGAGTTTTACATGATATATATGTCTTAGGTTTTTTAAATCTTATGACAACAAAGTATATGCCTTTAGAAATAGGCTATGTTGCTTAAACACCTATAGAGTACTTAGAAAGGCTTTTCATTAAAAAAAAATCTGTATTCCTTGTAAGTACTTCTAAAAGCCAGTTGTCATTGAGGCAAATGAGAGAAGAATGTAGTAAATGTCTTCCTGATCATTTAATAATTGTTTGTAAAATGACATATGAAAAAGGTATCTGTTATTCAATAAATTGGCAAAATATAGTGATGAACGTATAATGGGAAAACACTGTAGGAGAAGAATCCTCACAATATTAACATAAATAGATTTTTATTTTAATTTCCTTCATAAGAGTCTCAGTTGGATTGTCTGTTGCTGTGAAACAGTAAGATGATATTAAAAAAAGTAGAGAATATTTTAAATTTGGATTTAAGAAAACTGACTGTCTTTTCCTCCTCCTCTTCTTTTTCTACACCTGATCTGTTTTTTTTCTTACAGCACCATGTAATGGCTGTTGCTGATGAGGAAAAAAAGCTTGAAACTAAATTCCAATTTTTTGTTGTTGTTGTAAAAGTTCTAACTATGTTTTCATTTTTAAAACTGCAAAAATTAGTTATATCTTGAATAATTATGATCTGGAAAAGTTGAAGAAGTTCTATCTGAATGCTTTTGATGATGTTAGCATTGTATAACAGCACAGAATTATTCTTGTTAGAAAAAAACCCTTTTGTACAATTTTTATCGGATTTCATTTACTTTTTTTTTTTTGCTTTTTCTTCTTTTCTTCTTTCTTTCTTCTTTTTATTTTCTTCCTCAATTTTTTAGCAACTACCTCCCATCCCCCTAGCGCTATGTCCCTAAAATGTATGCAGTTGGAGTGTTCCCAACCCACCGTTGGGATCCATTAGCATCGATCATTGTGCCTGGATGGAGCCCGAGTGATTCAAGCCCTACCTACTTGTAGTGCTCTGCATTTAGATGTTTGTAGCACAGAAACGGCTCCACTTCGTCAGGTAGTCTCTCTTTTGACAGCCTAAGGATTTATCAAGTTCGGTACCTCATAAACCACGTGAATGTTCTCTTGACCCACTTAAGATCTAAATGACTGTAAATTTGTTGTAATATATTCGAAGTGCCAAAGGTTATGTACTAAAGGTATGGTACGTTTACTGTTGGAAGTTAGGTTTTGCACTCAATTAGATTTTAATTTCCTAATTACACCAAGATGTATTTCAGTTACTCAGTATTTCCATAAAAGTTCTTAAACATTTTCAAATGTTTGGCTGAAGCAAGTGGTTTTCTCATATTGTTAATGGGGAAGCGTTGTGCAATTGTTTTGAATTCCACAGTCATTTTCAAACTAACTGGTATGAGACCATCTGTAGTATCTACAATGATTAAATCATACACACCAATGGCGTTTAACAAGTAAACTAACCAGAGAATATGCTCCAATGACTTTTCACTTGCAAGCCAACTTATAATTATTAAAATGAAACTCTACTATATTTAGCACCTCTGAAATCACTTCTTTTAGAATGTAAATGTAGAATATCAAACTGCATAATTGACTAAAAGCAGATCTTTTGACATATTTGCATACCAAGAATGATAAGCAGATTAAAGGTAGTGAAAAGATCAATTTTTGTGCATTAGTGAAGAAATTTAGTGAAGCTTTGAATGTGCTATCTAGTCTTTATCTGATCTGTAAGTGAATGAAAGCACCTTTTGTTTCTAAGAGTTTGTCAAGAATGAGGGGAGAATGACAAATGCAATTTAGGAAAAGGTAAAGTTACTAAGAGAGGCAGAATGGGACATTTACAACTATGAAAATATTTTTGTAGAGTTCTTATAACTAAAGATATAGGATGCTTTTGGAGCAATTCTGGAAAGATTACATGCACGTCATGTTCTGCTTAGAAAGAAAATTGTAACTTTTCTCTATATTTTGAGATTATTTTTGAAAAACATCTTCACCTCATGTATTTTTTGAATGATGCAGCTTTCGAATGAAAACATTTCATACAGAGTAATTTATATGTTGAAAACAAAGAAAGTTCTGTTTCGCCCATAGGATCAAATTGTAAACTCTCTTGCAGATCATTTTCAAACCATAATAACTTGCCACTTACGGTCAGTCTTTCTTGCCTTTTAAAATGTAGGGATGAGAATTTTGGACATCTCCACATTATTTTGATGTTTTTTCTCTCAAAAATTAGCATAAGAGTTCATCCATGCACACACTATACTTTGAAATTATCCTTTGAAACAGCTCTGCTCATAGCCATGTACTTTGCTTACTTTAAAGAACAAATATCAAGGCCATACTTTAATGTTGTAAGTAACAAATTTAAACTTTCTGCCATTCAAGAAGGATGTTTAATATTTATATGTTACCTCTTGCTGCTGTATTTTACGTTTAGCTTGGTTTTCCACCTACTAATGAATGTAGCATTCTCCCTAGATTACACATAACTACATTTATTGCTGTTGGCTCTGTATCAAGAACTATTTGTAATGTTCCAGCTGTGAAAATGTTGCCTTGCATTTAGAAAGGTTTCATGATTTGAGGACCTAATGAAACTCATGCTCATTAGGTACTAGTCTGCATTTCTTTCTGTATAGGATGCCTTTTCTTAGATACATCTTAAAACAAACAACTGCTGTCTTAATATGTTTACTGCTGCACTGGAGGTTTGTTTACACTTCCAGCTTTAAAGAAAACTTATTGTCCTACATCCAGTATGTAAAGTAAGCTCATGCTTTTTTTGCTCTTTATGTATCCATTACTGTTGTAGATATGATAGAGGTGTTAGCTGTGGGCTTTTAAAATGGTGATATTTAAAGCATGTTGACTATCTTCCTCTCTTTGAAGTACATGGTGAAGGTTTATAGCGCTGCTGTGTTGATGATGCTAGATTTAAGGGTCTGTCAGCACTTTCGGTTTGAAACCCTATTTTCAGGGATATATAACTTCTAAATGTAGATACAGTCACTGGAAGTATTTAATATGCAATAGGTAGCACTTTAATCTGTTTATGAAGGGTTTTGAGATTTGTTTCTGTTGAAAAAGTCATGGTCTCCTAAAGCATGGTGGGCATTTGCTCTATCTTTCATAGTTTGTACACTGAAGAAGCCACTGTATGTTACAAATGGTAGAGCCATTCCTATTCATCTTAGAAGCTTCCAGATGTCTTGTATTACAATGTACTATAAAAAGCTGAGGATCCAGGTTATATAGGAAGTCTGTAAAAGATACGAACGCTACTTATAACTTAAGGGTTGATTTTGTCTCGTGCAACCAATGGTAGTTTGTCTGCATTTAATAATGGTACAGAATCACAACTATATGCACATGTGAGAACTATAAACTTAGAATGCATGAAAAACTTTATTTTTTTGTTTCATTATTGCAACTTCAACTACTTTAATTTGATTAAAATGTTATCTTAATATTTTAATTTCTGTTCATTAAATAAATATTGCATGTCTAACACTAATAAAGCACCACAATGCACTACCGCAGTATTTCTTGAATTGTGATATTAATCTGTGTTATGCAAAGCATGTAACCTCTAAGTTCCGCTTAAGTATGTGTTTGTAAGAACCACGCTGTTAAGACTCTCAGACCACAGAGAGGTGTATTTCCTTAAGGACAGCTCTAAATGAATGTCCTGGCTGTTTGCAGGGAAATCTCTTCAGTAGTGTCCAAAACTTATAACTAGTGAAAAAAATGGCATGTTCTTAAATGTGTTAATATGTATGTCTTTTTTTTTATATGAGGGCTGCAGTCTCTTTAAGTGCCCCATTCCTCTGATTCTGGGGTTGTGTAAATACTGCTGGGAGATCTTTGGCACTGCAGGCCAGAACTGCTTTTAGCATGAGGACAAGCACTGTGCAAATTTTGATATGGAAAACATGATGCATATTCCTCTTCATGCTTGACAGAATAAAACCCCACCAGAATGACAGAAAACCAGAGCATTCTCCCCCACCTCCCTGCCCCATAGGTATTTTTTTCAATGCTCCCACAAGTTTTTCAACACACTTTTCTCGGAAAAAAAAAAATGCTTTTGCCTGTTGTCTTTTCCTCTTCCTTGAGGCAGCAAGACAGCAAAGTCTGTCCCTGGACAATAGGAGGTTTTCTGGATGGTTAGGAGGTATGAAGAGTGGTCCTGGCTCAGGGGAAGAATGCTGTGAGTAGTTCACCCAGTTCTTTGGAGGCTTGAATTTCACTGGGGTGCGATTCCTTTCCTTGCGGTTAACTTGCTCCGTGACTCGGTCCTTCATCGTACAGCTATGGACTTCTGAGGTTTAGAAAGGGTTCTTCTCTTTGAGGTATCCAGGAAATGCGGTGGTTATGGGAAATCGTAGTCAGTTTTTGAGATGCGCACGTACGTACACACGCTTTGTTATGCAGGTTTCCATCAGCTGTTTCACCCCGTCTCTCACTGACTTTGCAACTGTCCCGATGGGCGAGTAGATGAGGAATGAGGACAGAGGAGGAAGGCAGGTTTCTGAAGGTACCATGCTGCGTATTAATACCAGTTTCCATCTGCAATTCACATCTGGTAACTAATCTCCGTTCCTATGCCCATTTGAAAATGGAGCCAGCGCAAATTCCCTACCTCGGAGGCATAATGTTTGTTAGTTGATACCAACCGTAATTCTATTGACAATGTAAGAGCCCAGCTTGATTAAATAGCTTCCAGTTTCCCCCACGTGGAGTTGGTTTTTGAGTTTTCATTATTTAACATCTCAACCCCCTAATAAAGGTTTTCAAGGGTATTTTAAATATAGTTTAGCAGTTAAGAGCTATTGAAGTATTTAGATGTAAACTAGAAGGATCATTAAGGACAATTGTCTCTCCAGTTACATTTATTAAGGTTAATTCTTTATGGAACCATACAGAGTAAAAAAATCAGGATTTAATTTCCATACTTTAAGTTGGTTAATTTGTTTTTATGGGAGTGTTGTGCAAGCTCTGGCTGCAGCTCACTTGGATGTGTTGCCCTTTTGTGTAACACTGGGCACGTTACTAAAGTTATAAATAATGATGATGAAAAACAAATCCCATCTCTTATTCTGCATTAATAAATTAAATGTTGGATTATTTTGTTGGATTATTTTGTAATAGTGCCATTTTATGACAGATAGGAAGAAGACTAGCTGCTAAAGGAAGCTGTTTTGTCTGTAGTACTTGCTGAGTAATGATGATTGCAGGCTACCACACTAAGTACAGCCCGATTTGAAAACCATGTGGCATTGTCTGTGTAATGTTTATATAAATATCAGTATATTCAATGCTGGAAGCCAATGGCTATTAGATGGAGATTATTGCAGTGTGTTCATAATGTGTTTTTACAGCATTTAGCAACATAGATCCGTCTTTGATAAATGGATGGTGATTTAGGACAGAAAAGTACCCTCCGTGGCTAAATACTGACATGTTTGTCCTTTAAAAGTAAGCAGTTTAAAAAGGGTTCGGGGACAGGCAGCATTTAAATGAAGCCAAATATTAAAAAGGGGAAAAACTTCCTGGGATGGTCTTTTGTTTCAGCCTTAACGGTATCTGCTGTGTGACATGGAGGGAATGAGTAAAAGCAGCAATGGGGGTAGTCTGCTGTTGGGATCCAAAAAAACCAACAACAAAAAGTTAGTAGGCCTAGGATTCAGATTTTAAGGGATCTATTTGCCCAGCATGTGCCAGGTGCTTTTTGTAACAGGAAAAGTCAACGCAGCATCCTTCGCTAGCAGGATCAGTGTCAGGGCGAAAACGCAAAAAAAAGTGGGAGTTTAACAGAAGGCTTAGTTCCCAAGGTGTTAGGTGGGAGGCAGATGTCAGGCAGAAGCACAGTGCTTTAGCCAGCTGTCACCTCTGCTTTTTTAGTCCCTCTGACATTGTAGTATTAACTCTAGGGATTAAACGAACCACTTTCATAGGAAAGTTAGGAAGTGTCTGAGGAAATTCGGTGTATGCAGCGCCTGGCTGGCCAGATTGCCTCTGTCCTTACTTGAAGCAGGTGTCTGGCTCAGGGTCTCGTGGCGTCTAACAAATAACCCACCAAAATGTGTCATATCGCCTGCTTCTCTAAATGATTCATTCGGGGCCTTCTTAGGTGATGAATGTCTCCTTCTCCGATAACTTGCTGCTTACGTTAGGAAGTCCTTGAAAATTGACTCCCTGGGACATCTTTACAGGAGACATCAAGGGTCTCCATTTAAATTTAATGAATATTATGTAATTTGCCAAGGACTTCTACAATGCATTAAGAAAATCTGCCTCTCTGAGGCCAGGGCTTTGTCAAAATAATGGCAGCTTAATGGCATCCTTTAAAAGCAGCTGCTGACTCCAGCTCTGAGTATTTTCTCTTTCCGAATAAAATGTTTTCCCCATTAAAGCAGCTTATTTCATTAACTTATAATTAATAGCTTAAATATGCTTATATTTTGCTAATTGTAGATTACTTAGTACTTATTTTTAAGGAACACAAGCACAAAATGCAAAATGTCAGGTTTTTTTAAGAGAAAAGTCTTGCCTTGTGCATAGCAATTGCATTTGGCTAAGCATTTTTCAATACGTTATTTTTAAGGAGTTTTTACACGCTGTTTTTTAAGCTAAATCATTAAACGTGTATAACAAGAAACAGTGTAAAGTGCTCATGAAATTTATAGTTTTAATTCCTTTTAATATGTGCTCCAATATTTTATAGTTATGATTCAAAAGCTTTTTACATATTTTAAATTGTAAGGTCATATTGGGATATCCCACATTATTTTTTTCCAAAATATACAGAGCCAAAGTATGGGATATACTCTTTTGTGTATTGTAGAAGTTCAAAATGAGCTCTGGGAGAATTAAGGTTTTCCTTAAAAATTGTACAAGTCTATGTGTTGAACTGGAGTGCAACTAAACTTGGGTATGTAGCCTCGGCCACTCCTTTATCCAACAGACTAGCATCAAATTTGCTTTCTTTTCTTTATGAAGTGGAGGACAAGAGAATAGGAATCCGATTACAACAGGTGCTAGGTACTGCTCTTATGGACCAAGGGAAAAATATCGACACTTTGTGAGATGTGGCCTTGACTTTTTTGTGTGTGAGAAACGTCAATACCAGGTTTGCGTTTATCGTAATATCCAATGACGTTTAAATTACGTTTAAACGTCAATATCCAGGATCAGATATAGAAAGCTTCCTATTTCTTATATTTTAACATTTAAAACCTTGTATAAATAACTATTTCTTTATCATTAAGGGCCAGATTATTGTTGGCTACAATATATGTAACAATACACTTGATTAACATTGTGGCTGTTTGAGACCCTCTCGTAATTGGCCTCCTCATAGTCCACACACAGAATACTGTGAAATAGTGTGAATTTTAAGTTGAGATACTAAATGAAAGGAGCATCCAACAGCAGTGGGGAGAAATAAAGTAATCCTAATTAAAAGCAAAAGAATTGTGTGATCTGAATTAAGATTCAGTTGGTGGATACTGAAGAATATTTTTTCTGGAAAGTATTTTTATTATAACTGTCGGGTATAATTGCTTTGGAAAAACCCTCATCCTTCATATTTGATGGTGTAAACTTTACTAGCTCTTTATAAACCAAACATTAAGTTAAGGACTTGCGCTTAACCTTTGTTTCATCGGACATGATTTCAGAGAGTTGAAGTAACATTTTATTGCTGGAGTTGATCATGACAGAGTTATATTTACTAATGGGGTCTTAGCTATTCTTTTATCTGTTTCATGGGTTTCTGTGTAGTTTTAAGTTCTGAACATTTCACCACAGTCTATTTAGAGCATTATTTAAAACTTGTTCCAGTTCTCTTCATTCTTATGCATGCCGATGTGCTAAACTACTCCAGAAACCAGCTTAGCTCTCACCATATTTGGAGGCTGTTCCTCTTTTTTGCCTTTGGACTGTTTTGGATGGGGACTTACGTCTAAAGTAACAAATGAAATATGTGACAAGAGATGACTGCCAAAACTGGGATCAAAGCAAGTTTCTGAAGGGCTCATTGGAAAACTATCTTGAACTTTGGAAGGATGACTCAAAGCCACAGCCTAAATAGAGCAAAACATAGTGAAATAAACATCAAGGTGGGAACAGAGTTCTTGAAGGCGGGTGGGACGTGTGTCCCCCTAAGACTGGACAGTCACTTTAGTCTTGGGGGAAAGGAAGCAAATAAGCAGACGAATTTCCAATGCATATCAATCTGGATGGGTTGGTCAGGGTGTTTTTTATCTGCAAGCCCACAAAGCTTTGCAGTTCCTGTTTGGGCTTACTGCACAAAAGTGTGTTAGCCAAAGAGTGTTCAAAATAAAAGGTAGCATTTCTTGATAATGTCCTGTGGGACATTACTAACTTGTCTGAAAAGTTGCCAACTTTGGAGATGGTTTCTGTTTAATACATTCAGTGTCTTTCTCATCTAATTTAAAAATAGGAGAATATTCAGCTTTGATTCATTAGTTACAGCCAGTTCATCGGAGTAAAGAGGAGACCACATTTTTCCCTGTATCCCTCTAAGAAACATGTAGACTTGCAAAAGACAGCTGCTGTAACTAAGTAAGTAGATAGCTGTACTTTGTGGTTGAATATGTGTGTTAAAAAAAGCTAGCGTTGGAGAAAAGAGTTCTTCTGTGAAAACCTAACCAAAGCCCCTCTCACAATCACAGTATCTCTCAAAGTCCCAATATTTTAAGGTGTTCAGTAATAAAGAAGTAGGAGAAAACCATTCAGCAATGATCGTCTTTAGCAACTGGGAGTCATGCGTTTAGGTAAAAAGTGAAATGTTAATTTTAGAAGGAGAGGAAGACAGTTTTTAGATAGTCACTGTACTGAAGATTGATCAAATGGTAATATATAAGGTAGCTGTAGAAGGGAACAGCATCTCACTCAGAATATAAAAGGTGAGGAATGAGCTTGTTGAGTTTTCCTGTGGTAGGCATGAGAAGCAATAACTGATTCCTTACAGGAGGCAATAACGGACTAGCTACAGTCAGCATCACACTTCAGGAGTGTGCTAGATGCTGTGAACACAAATAGTAACAGATTTCTCAGATATTCCTAGTGCCTGGAAAAAAGTACACAAATTTTCCCCCAAAATAAATTGCTTGAATTACAAGCCCCTGCTTTTATTTATTTATTTATTTGTTACTCAAAGGACAATTAGCAGATACGCAAAATATTAAATCTTTCACTGCTTTATTTGATTCCTACTTTGACTTGTCTTTGAAAGAAAAATTGCGGCTCTTAGTCTGACAAAAGGCTAACGGAGTCAATGCTTTGTTCAAAGACTGACATAAACAAGGAGTGATGCAGTTATAAAGAGATATATTAGGCTAGTAGAGTTCTTTTTAGAAACGAAATCTTTTAGTGAAATGGTGGTCTTCTGGCAGGAGCACTTGTTGCGATGTCCTGGGAAACATCCTTCCCCTGATAAATCCCCATACAAAGTAGCCATCATTCTAGCTTGGGAAATGTTACCAGCATAATACTGGCCAGCTGAAATAACCACTCACTGCAATCCCAAATAGAAAGTGGTACTGTTTCTGAGGTATTTTAGAAGGCAATGCGTTCTCTTTAGAACACTTAAAAAGACACCGAGGGATAACGTTATCACTTATAAAATTTCCAGGATTTCATCGTTTTCTCGTCGCTAACCTAGGACTGGTACTTGCACAGCAGAGTCAGTGTCTGAAAACCTTTGAGCAAGTTGGTTGTAGCCCTTGCAGTTTGCACGGTAGCAGATCTCAGCCTGAAATTTGGATTATTGTTATCCTTCTGCTGCGGTACCCAATGGAACCACCGTGTTTTATATCAGCATGTATCTCTCAACTGCTGGATATTAATTATTTAGACCACTGGAAAACTGAACCTCCCTTGCTTCCCACAGGTATAAAATGTGTTTATTTTAGATGTGGCCCTGGAGTTTACACTGTCTGTTGCTGCCTGTTAGAAAAGCTGGCAGCACATCTGCTAAAAAAACATGAATCTCTTGTTCTCAGACCACTTCTCGTGAGCAGCAAAACTCAGGAGGCTCACTCCTTTTAAAACTTTTTTTTTCCTTTTTTTGTCTCTAGACCCTTACTAAATAGAAAGTTGTGGAATTCTGCATAAGTGGGGGTTTTTTTTTCAAACTTTGACATTAATGGCAAATTTTGGCATTATACCACATCAAATGAGCCTAAAAGGCCACTAATTTTCAATATTAACAGTTATTCCCACTTTGCACTGGTTTTAATGACTATCTTAGATCCAGGGCAGCGGACCCTTACCACACCTGTTTTCAAAGTAGCAATTAGCTTTGCTGACATAGAGGAAAATTTAGGGCTGAGTATGAATCCTGGTCCCTAGGAAGGAAATATTTTGGCTTGTCTTATGGTAAAGTTACACAAAAAATAATGTGTTTGTAGCCCAGGATTTTTGTGAGACGGCAGTAGCATCAGTCTGTTTCTTTCTGAGACCTTTTCTTCCTCTGGCACACAGCTAAGCAGTTGAAGACATTGATTTACACAGCTTCAGTTCTGAATATAAGCTTTTTCTTCAGCTATTGAAATACTTTCTCACATGTTGGTGCACCTGTACTTTCAATTTGGCTTCAAATCAGTATAGAGCATGCACTTTGGCAAGTTGTAAAAATTAGTTGAAGAATAATAATAAATAAAATGGCGTACTGCCCGAGCACGTTGTATTTTCTTTACTAATATAATTGCTCATTGAACATATTTTCCAGATACGGTTCTGTATATTTAAGTATGTATCTGAATAACTGCACTTTTAAATTCAAGAGTCAAGTAGCTACTTTGTATGCCACGCTTATCTTAAATAGAGTTTGATTTAAAACATTTATCTTCCCCGGTATCATCTCCCATGTCAAAGCACATTTAAATCATGCTCTGTTCCTAATATCGCTTGTGTTTAAAATGGTATCCAAGTACAAAAAAGTTTGATGAGTGCTCTGTTATTTGCCCGCTTTGTAGTTATTAGCTGCTCTGTCATTGTTTTGAATATCACTGAAGTTGAGAAGGAGAAGCTTCAGCAAAGTAAACTTTTAAAAATTAAAGCCAAGGTCAGACTCCAGGGTTAGCAACACTAGAAGACTGCAATTTAAGATGTGTCCAATTATGCAAAATTGTGTTGAGTTACAGCCTCAAGTCCCCATTGGGATCTGTGAGGTTGCCTAGGTAAAAATATCAGAGGAATTTCAGGAGGGTTTTTCTTTTGTTTCTCCCTTAATCTTGACAGAGGATGATGCAATTCTGCCAGTACTCGTCATTTTTAGATCAGTAACTTGAAAACTCTTATTCCAGGACTGTGTAGTAGGTGCATCACTTCAGTGAAGGCAGCAGACCCAGCACGAGACTTGGGAGGCATTTGGCACCTCGTTGCCTTTGGTCTGCACAGGTAGAACATTCAAGCAACACCTCTGCATCTAGACATAAATCAGTCGAGGGACAGCAAGGGACCCACTAAGGCAGAGCAGATTTTACTGATTATATTCTTAATAGTTAAACTAAACACCGTCACATCTAAGTGTTTTTTTCCCAAGATCTTAACTTTTCCTTATCCTTAGTTTATCTTTTCCTTGAGATAATTGGAGAGCACGAGCATGCAGGCGTGCCAAACAGTGGCTCCCAGAAAGGCTGGAGTGGAGAGGTCAGACTCAGTTTACTTGGATGATTTGTGTGGAAGTTAGGATAATTAATTTGCCAAAAAAATCTGCTTTACTTCTCTTTTCTGCGTGAAAGGAAAACATCATGTGCTATGCCTTTAAAGTACTTATCCCCAAGCCAAAACGCTGTAGTCTTCCTACTTCAGAAAACATCAAAACTTACCACCATTACATTTTCTCAACTTCTATGTGAATCTGAGGTATACGGTTTCATAATTTTGATCGTTTGTATGAAAGCATTCTTAATAAGAGAAACAGACAGATTATGTTCAATAAAAACAGAAACACAGTTCTGAATATGTTTAAACAAGTTTTTGCATTGATAAACAAAACTACTGGGTATTTTTTTCAATCGCACAGACACAAAAAAAGTCATCAGTGCTTACTAAAGAATTTGTACAGTGCTCAGGGCAAGTTACAGCTGGATCCTCTTACAAACCTCAATCTTTTCTAATAAATGACTCATAAAACTATTGTAGCTATGAAGCTTTTCAGAAAATTTATATAATTAAAAGGGATTTTCACCATTTGAACAAATGCTGTTATTGTAAATATCTTCTTGTATTTCTCTTTCAAGCAGCCCAGAAATCGAATTTCTCAACTGACAAATTTACTACGATAATTGTTCAAATGTCTTTGACAGAGTGACGCTTCCTACTAGGCAGGGCTAAGGCACCTGGAAGGAGAGCCTCGTGCATCTCTCTGTAATTAGCCGAGTACGGGGGAATTTGCTGTCAGGTTAAATCTGTAACAGTTCTGCTGAGCCAAACAGCCTTTTATTTTCTTATGCAAGGAAAGTGTATGTATTTGTAAATACTACTCAAATTCCATTGAGTCATTGACAAAGGAAGTAAATTCTAAACCCAAACTACTTCTGTCACCCTCCGGGATCTGCTCTCATCCTTTGATGTTGTTTAGCCCCCAAGACATCTCTTTTGCCTTCCACAGCTTGCAGGTGAAATCCTGTTTTAAGCTCTTCCTCCCGTCCGTAGCTTTTCCTCCCCCTCCAGGATCTGCCGCACCGAAAGCACTTACTGCTACGAACCGCTCAGCCGTGTTGGAGTCAGGACACCGTCTGGTGGGGCATTAAGAAAAGCTGCCTCTGAGAAGATAGTGACACAGCCTTAGAGAGGAGAAAAAGTCGAATTTAAACATCTGTCTCCTTCATGTCCAAACTAGAAGAAACAATCTGTTCAGTAACGCCATTAGCAAGTCTAACCAAGAAGGCTGAATTATTTCTTCCCAACCAAAGCACTAGCAGGAAAGAAATTCCCAGTCAATTTTTAAAATATCGAATGGCTCACTGGGATGGGACGTCTCATTTCACCAAGTGCCGTAGGGACATTTTTGTCATAGACTAACTCAGGTTGGAAGGGACCTCCGATTGGATCACCGAGTCCAGCTTCCCCCATCTTCGGGCAACATCACCTTTCCAGGAAACTTGTGGTAATTAACTAGTTTCTTCACAGGAATGTAACCAACTCTCATGGTTTTGTATCTCGAAAAGCAGAATTGAACTAGGTTACATCTTTTAAGATGTAAAAAGAAAAAAAAACCAAACCTTGCAATCCATTATTCTCCTATGTTGTCCTATTTATGTTAACAGGACTACATTTGTGAGTAATGCGTATAGGATTAGGTCATCTTCTAGTCAGCTGGATGGTCTGATGATAATGAATTCAGTCTGACATTGCAAAACTCCCCAGAGATGTCTAAAGATAAGTATTGTCTCTATGCTGACATTAAAAGTGAATGCTGCTTCTAGGAATTCAAGAGAAACCTTTCATTCCAGCTAATAGGGACTATAATAACAGGTAATATTAAAATTTATGGTTTTATTCTGATAAAACCAATAATATTCAAGCTATATGAGCAACAAATTATTACTGAAGCAATAAGAACAACCACAAGCCTTTTTTAAAATTATTACATTGCTATTCTCCAAGGGTCATGTTAGAAAGCGCCAGCTTGTAAAAAGGATAAGACTGTATCTAAATATAATGTCAAATAAAGTTCCCATAGACAATGAGGGAGAACAAATTAAAAGTCACTTAGGACCTATAAACAGATTTAGATGTAGAATAAAACATGGAATATTAAGTCTATTGGTTTATCTACTGATATTAGAGAGACAAAAATTATAATGAACTATATAATCTATGATTATAATAATCATAAAATACTTGGCAAAGAATTTAAAAGGCGACGTTACCATTAAATGTGTATTTACCCAAAAGTCAGAGGAGGTCAAGGGAGTTGGGTTGCCACAACTGAGATAACATCTATTTGAACATAAGTGAATAAGTAAATTCAGGACCCAAGTTGGACAATCATATTCTGGTATCCGGTAAAGCTCTGCATATAACGTAAGTTAAGCAATGCATTCCTTAAACTGGGACAAAACATAGTCGTATAAAATTTATATCCAAATACTATTACTGAACTTTTATGAACCAAACCCCAAATTTGATGTACCAAATAATAACAGTCTGTACAGCATAGTTAAGGTAGGACAGCTAATGAGATTAGGGAGGTAAAAAGGGAAATTATTGCAACTGGAGTGGAAGCAAAATCAAGAGCTTGGCACACTGAGGGGACCAAGGTTTCTCTAGCCCAAACTTCTGGCGAGAATGGTGATGTGCTGTTAGAGGCTTGCAAAAAACCATATAAAGACCAAGCAAGCAGTTCAAAGACAATATATCTTTTCTTATTCTGTAGAGCTTTTAATTCAGTGTTAGAAGAAATGACCTTTTTCTATGCATGGTCACCCCTTCAAGAAACTACCTGTTTCGGGACAGCATACTAAGAGACCTCCAAGAGTGAGCAGCTCTAAAGGCAAATTAACGTTTACTACAGACAGGGGTGAAGTATAGATAAAAGTAAATTGATCTGTTCGATGAGTACAGAGGTTGAAAACACGGGGTTGGTTTTTTGTTTAATGGAGTGAACAGATCCAAGGAAAGGTAAACCTTTTACAAACAAATGTTTTGATTGTGGTAGCAATAAGGGAAAGCTCATCCAAGATGAACCAATACTTGTTTCGTTTCTTTTTAAAAAAGGAAAATTCTATGAAATTCACCTTTTTTTACCTAAAGGTCAACAAATACCTACCATAAGATTAGACCAAAGCTACAAGGCACAGGGGGGGAAAAGAAATGTTTCTGTGAGCCAAGTTGAGTTGATTTAATCCAAAATAGTAAAAAAAAAAATTAAATAATATTAATAAGCAAACAGAACACCTTTAAGGCTGCTATAACTGTATTAAGTTTGCTAATATGTATGGCACAACATATCTAGTATATATTATTTAAGCACTTGTGTAGTTTTTTTAATATTTGCATTTATTATGGGTTGGATAATGGTCTCATTTGTGTAGAAATTATAATTCCAATGGATAAAAAAATCTAGGAATTAATCTTGTTGATGCTACTGAAATAAATTACCCTAAGTAGGCTAGCTATATAAGAAAATAATATAAATTCATCTAAATTCAATTATTAAACAAAAGGAATATTGTATTTAATTGAATTATTAAATTGAATCAATTTACTTACATTCGTCCTTATCCTTCATAATTTTAGAGGTGATAGATCTCTTCCTCTTACACCGTATTGTTATACGCAGACAGAAAGAAGAGAATAATATCTTTTCCATTTTTAAATTCCTGTTTGATTTTTTTTCAGCTGTGGATGAACTAATTACGAATCAGAATTAGTGGAATAAACTGAGGCAAAAAAATATTCTTATACAATAGAAAAGGATGGTGTTTCAAAACCTGGTTTAAGACTTCAACAAACTGATACAGATGTTTAGCCAGGACTTCAGCTAGCTCACTACCTTGACTTTCTTCAAACTTTAGAGAAAAATTGTATGAATATTTCTAAATTTTAAATAGTTGAATAGATTATAGTAAGATTAGAACTAACAAAAGTTATTGTGAATTTATTGAAATGCAATTATTTCTGAAAGATTTTTTAAAAATCTAACTTTTTTTAATTGTTTCAGTTAGTCACACCCATTTGTAGTGGATAAGTGGAAAACAAAACGAAGAATATGAAACTTAAAACACCTAACCCAACTGCTTGAGACTTCTCTAATTGCTAGGGCCCTGTCCAAAGTCTGCTCGAGCTGAACCCAGAAGAGCACAACAAAAGCTGAATGGGGGGAGATACAAACCAAGCTTGAGAAGGGCATGAACTGCGCTCCGATTTCCGTAGAAGCAAAATCACGGTTTTCTTAATACTGAATGAAAATAAGTAAAAAGCATTTTATCTTGGTTTAAAAGAGTGGAATTCGGCCACAGTACTGATGCTCATAAAAGAGAAAGTATTTTTAATCCTCCCATTTTATCAAGCATTTATCATTATTTAACCCCTCCGAATTCCCATAAAGTAAGCTGATACAGGCTTAGGCTGTAACTTGTAACTTATGTTTGAAATCCCAAGTCACTGGACTGAAGCAAAACTCGGGGTTCAGAAAGGCACAATATTTTCACACAAAGAAAGCAAAACAAAAAGAAAAGGACAAAGCTCCTTTTGAAATAGACTTTATTATTTGGGTTTGCTGGACTTACGTTTTTTTCTAAGGGAGACTTAGGGTACTTAATGTACAATAATTAAAAAATTGAGGATTTATTATGATAATTCAAGATATCATAAAGGCTTATGCAAACCAGAGTTCAAATTGCAATTGGTCTAGTTCCTTGGAGCTGTTTAAGCTAGAAAGAACTCATAAGTTTTACAGTCTAGGTTTTTATGAAGCATATTATCCCAAATGGGTCAATCTGAAAATCACCGTAGTAAGAGGTTGTTGTATTTGGCTGGGATCTGCAATTGTTAGGAGTCAGTCCAAAATTCAGTGAAGTCATGGATTTTCATCAAATCAGTGTAGATTAATACGGACTAGATCTGTCACATTGCAGCTAACAATGACCTTTCTTTACATGTATATGCATTCCCTTTCTAAATTCGATTACCAAGATATCTATTTCTTAAGCTCTACAAAGTACTTTTCTTGGGAAAAATACCTTGCCTGTCAATTTTTCAACCAGTGATTATAAGTAGTCATGGTAAATCCTGCAAACTACAGTGAGACTAATCCTGGGAGAGAAAGACCTGTGCAAGTATCAAGAGCGCAGGTATTCAATTTTTCCAAAGAAATGCAAGTATATTTCAGTATTTAAACCATACATGAACTTTGAAAAAGATGCACAAATAACTTTAGGGAGTTTCTTTGCATTACTTTTCTTGAGAAACCATTGGGCTGATTTCCACCCAAATTTATCATCACATACAAAATTGCTGCAGTTAAGAAAATTGCTGTTTGATGTATAAAGGGGTGAATTGTTCTTCTGAAAGCAAGATATTATAGGGTTTGGCAGTTGTTATATTAGGTTTTATGAACTGTGAATGTTCTACAATGTTCTCCTGTACCTAGTGGGCTCGAACTGTTGATACATCTCTGAATGAATCTTGTAAACGGTGGTCCCATGAGTACACTCCAATTTTGGAACCGTTGTTACAGCAAATGGAATAAAGGTTTTGATAATCAAGTAATGTATATGCTCACTGTAGCATGTAAATTACACCACTTCTGTTTCTCTAGATTCACTTTAAAAATATTTAATTGGCACCACACACTGTGTATACGGTTATAGAGTTTTCTTAAATTCACTGGCATATGTGGAAAAGTTTTTTGCAATACACTGCAGATTATTCATTGATGCAAGTGAATCTAAGGACAGTATTGAGGTATTTAAGCTGGCATTTTGATTGACGGGGCCAAAATAATGTGTAGACTCCACTGAGCTAGACTCTTTTCTGTAATTAAGATGCTTATGTAGATCCTTTTAAAAATGGAAATGATACTGGCCTTTTTTTAGTTTTACTTTAATGAAGGGAAAGCGAGACGAGAGCAGGATAAAGAGTACATTAGTGATTAGAGGGCTTGGCCAAGCTGTAAGAAATTCAGGTTCTCTGTCCTCTTCTGCATGAATGTGTTAGGGTCCAAACCATCTGCTTTCCGGGAAGATGCTTTTGCCACTGGCTGTCACAGCCTCGGGCACAAGGACACTCCCCTTCTGTAGCTAAAGCTTTGCCAGCATTGCAGAAAGCACACAAAGTGTGGGGCTAGGAAAGGAAGGAGGCAGAACCTCAGTTCTCTAATTCAGTCATGGTAGTATTTGGTGCCCTAAAGCTACAAGAGCTGTTGATGAACGTTCAGTGTTAAAGGCGATGCCACTCGTGTTTAGGCATCCTGGCTTGTATCAGAAATAGCGTGGCCAGCAGGACTAGGGCAGTGATCGTGCCCCTGTACTCGGCACTGGTGAGGCCACACCTCGAATACTGTGTTCAGTTTTGGGCCCCTCACTACAAGAGAGACATTGAGGGGCTGGAGCGTGTCCAGAGAAGGGCAACGAAGCTGGTGAAGGGTCTGGAGCAGAAGTCTTACGAGGAGCGGCTGAGGGACCTGGGGTTGTTTAGCCTGGAGAAAAGGAGGCTGAGGGGAGACCTTATTGCTCTCCACAACTACCTGAAAGGAGGTTGTAGAGAGGTGGGGTCGGTCTCTTCTCCCAGGTAACAAGTGATAGGACAAGAGGAAATGGCCTCAAGTTGCGCCAGGGGAGGTTTAGACTGGATATTAGGAAATTTTACTTCACTGAAAGGGTTATCAAGCCTTGGAACAGGCTGCCCAGGGAAGTGGTGGAGTCCCCATCCCTGGAGGTATTTAAAAGACGTTTGGATGAGGTGCTTAGGGACACGGTGTAGTGGTGGTCTTGGTAGTGTTAGGTTTACGGTTGGACTCGATGATCTTAAAGGTCTTTTCCAACCTATACGATTCTGTGATTCTGTGATTCTGTGATTCTGTAATATTAGAGCTAGGCACTGAACCCTCAGAGGATGGTGGTGGTGCTGGGATATAAACATTGTGGAAGTTTTACTGTTGAAAATGTAGGTGCATATGTGACTTGAGGAGTCATACTTCTGTGCCTGAGCGCCTACATTTTATTCTTGTCTTGCTTTTTGTGCCTGCGTCCTTTGGCAGGTGATGGCTTTGGCGATTTGCCACAAATCATGCAGAAACCTGTAATGGAGAAGTAACCTGAACCAAAGCCACCCACCTTTCAGCCTAGTGATATAACCAGCAAATCATCCTCTGGCCCTGCTGTTCTGTTCTGGATGATCCCTATGAAGAGGATCAGGTTTGTTTCTAAGTTATCGTCTCCATGGCAGATCCTAGGGGCTCGACAATGGAAAAGTCTAAAAGGCTTAATTTGGACCCGCTGCTGTGACCAAGAAGCTATTTACAAATACGTGTGGTAAAAAACCTCAAGTCCAACAGGGCAGAGAAGCCTGTAGGGACACTGACAACTGTCTTGGAGTGGTTACATCCACGCGGACTGGTGGAAGTAAAAAAAAAAATGCACGATGGAGACATGCTCCACAATCTTAGTCACCTGCCTCAAGAGTCGTACTCTCCCAGTACGGTAGAGCCTTCAGTTACGTGTCACACGCTTTTCCTTTTCCTGCAAAATCTCTGCTTTGTTCATCCGTCAGTCAGAACCGACTGTGGGCTCTGTGCTTCCACGTCAGCTGCTGAGGCATTAGGGCCAGTTCATCTCACTTGGATGTTGTAAAATAATTAGTTTACAAGTATGAAACATATCAGATGCAAGACAGTTGAGGGCCTATAAAAGTCTCTAAGAAATTAGTCTTTAAAGCTCGTCTCCTCTCGTTAATTGAGAGGGGGCAGGGAGAGAGCAAGAGGTATAATTTCAGCTCTTAACATGAGCACAGTACATCCTATGGAAAAAATTAGACGTGAATAATAAGGCAACCTTAATTCTGTTGTTTCTCAGCTTTGGAGCACTTGACTTTATAAACTTATATTCCTAACGTTTCTTAATCTATAATTTGATACAATTTTAACATAGGGCTATTTTCTACTGGCACTGGGAGAAGTTATGAACTCAGTCCAATGCAGGTGAATAAGCTGACACCTTTGGAGAGTCACCCAAGAGTAAGCGACCTTATTAATGAATCTAAGAGTAATGATGCTGTTCATTGGTGTTCCAACAGGCATTGAGGTGTCAGCAAGGCTGGGAATCGTGATGTATGCTCTGGAACAGCCTGTTCTTACGGTTTTAAGAGGCATGAGCTGGCACGCATATTTTTGCCTCCGGGGCTTTCTGCTGGAGCGGTGCGCTTTGTCGGGCTCTCCTCAAACCTCCAGGTGCTGCTCCTGGGAGACTCTTCCCTGCATGGGGCGAAGGTGCAGCACCCAGTCGTGCTCTGCTGCATTCCAGGAGTGCTGCCCGAGCCCAAAATAGAAACTCCTAACAACCAAAGGTGAGAGCCTTGTTTCGTAAATCAAAGAAAAGTGTTAGTTACTAAGCTGGGGGAGGCCATGGAAAAAAATAGTTATTTAGCAGTAAGTCTATCCTGGAGCATAAAAAAAATATACATACAGTTCATAAAGACTGTGGATTATAAATTTGCATGTTTTAGATCAAATTCTGTTCTTAACATCAAGAAATTCTGTGCAAGCCCAAGCAACACTGACAAAAGCAGCATTGCTCTGTAGTTCCTCTGATTGAAGGGGTCATAATTTGCCCTCAATTACCTTTAGCTAAGCATGGATCTAAACTAAATCCTTGGAGCTGACCCTCCTCAGATTTGCAAAAAGTTCAGCTGAGCTCTGACTTTAAAGGTGGCACACAGCTCCCATCTCACCCTGTAACTGCAGTAAAGGCACCTTTTGAGTTTACCTGTGCATTTGCAGTTGGAGAACTTCAGAAGATAAAAAGTTAATATGATATAAATTTGGGGCCAACATGCTTGCACTGTGAAGGCAGGTTAATCAGCCTCTTAACATCCTGTATGTCCCCTGGCAAGTAATGACATTATGCTTCAATCACATCAACATTTTTTTAACATTGCCCTCAGGAAAGATTTGGAAAAGATAAACATTTCCCGTAACATTTTTCCCCCCTGACTTGCATCAGCTATATATGATTTATCTTTTAATGTGTTAAGGCCAGCTCAGTACTCCCTGCCCAAGATAATCTCTCATTGACTCCACCGGGAGATTTTCTCATGGCAAGAACATTAAAGAGAACACCAATTTTATTTTATTTTTAATGTGCTTCTGACAATTTTTTTTCTAATTTTGTATCTCTTTTTTAATTTTAATTTCTGCCTCAATGATGCAGTAGAGATAATTTATTGGGATATAGTTTCTACACTATTGTTTCAGCCCTGCTTTAACACCTGCCATGGATGATAAATAGATAGCCTGGCTACTGGTGTAAATTATGGAAGTGCAAGTATTGCATTAGTCTTTCTAAAACATTGTCAGCCACAAATTACTTAATGGTACCCAAAGTTAGTAGGACGTTAACAGTATTATTGTGGCCAGTTAAGGAATGTACAATTGAATGTGGGGCAGGTGTTTGCACCACAGGTGTGTAATATGCTATGCACTAGTAGATCATGAAATGGGATTCTTCCTCCTATGCTTTGCTTCTAACTTTATTTATTATGGCCATCTTTGTGCATAGGCACTGATTTGAGTAACTGTTGGATGGCAGGATTGCTGTTATCAATGATTTTTTTCTGCATTCACATTGGCACTTACAATATTTTCTGCTAACTTCAAATATTCATCCTTTTTTGCTACAAAGGCACTTTGATAGTGACTTGGTTTAAGAAATTGAAAGCCTACATAAACCTTGCCTTAATATTGTGGACTGTAGAAGGTAAAAAGTTATTACATTCTTTTCTTTTTGTGCTGTGGAGACAGTCCTAAATTTTATCATGTATTTACTAACTTTAAATCCCACTCTTGAAAATGCTTGTATTCATGATTACCTTTAGTAACAGAAAAGAACGCATGAAATCAGTGCTGCTATTTTTGCTATTAAAGTTAAACATGTTTGGAAAATGAGGTCCTGAATTAGGATGCTATACAGAAATTAGATTTTCATTGGTAATGTTCTTTTGTTTTATTCATCATGATAGTTGTCATAATTAAATGCTTTAATTGGAAAATATTTTTGTTTACTTCTTGAGAAGAAGTTTTGATATTTTTGTATGACTTCTGCATGAGCTTCATTACAAAATGACATCATCAATTTAAAACAGTTCCCCTAATGATTTTATGAAGCTTTTGAACTTTTTTCCTCATTTTGTGTAGTTACTGACATGTAACCGATTGCAAGATCAAAAGATAGTTTTGCTTATGGTACATGTTATGAAGCACAGTGACCTTGTCCTCTTTGATTTTTCGCCGAGATGCTTAGAATTTGCATGTCCCAACTTAATGCCAGTTCTGACGTGAACTTTGCCATCCAGTGATATTTAATATGAGGAATGGGGGGGGGGGGGATTGTTTTTGTTTTGCTATGGGCTAAACAGACAACCAGAGAAGTGTGCCACTGAAGGTGGCGAAGTATTAGTGAAGGGACCCAAAGAAACTATGTCACTGCTGCCTTCCTCAGTGTCCTCTGATGGCCTTGAATGGAAGGAGTTGGGGGCAGCAGGATAACGCATGGGGAGGTCATGACGTTTCTGTTTGCCTTGGGGGGCCAGTCATGCTGATTAGACTCGTTTTTCAGCTTTCAGTTTCAACCAGCTGTAACCCTAAGAAAATGCAATGTCTTACTCATCCTCGTCTGGTTTTGGTATGGGAGATCCGTTACGGAGATCCACAGAGGGCTGGAAGATGTATCAGCACCGTTTTGCAGTCACTGTGCTTCATTGCTGTTTGGCACATGCTATGATGGAGGTGAAGTCACTTGACAGTCCTGATGCTTAGTTTCAAAGCTGGACAGAATGTTTCAGGGTAGACTTTCACTCCTGCTTTCATAAACGAAATGAAGATGTCTCGAACAAAAAAACCCCTGGATTCCAGCACCACAGCTGAGTCTGAATCTCCATCCAGGCTGACCAGGTTGCAAAGCCCTCCTGTGGAACTGATCCTGCAACACTGCACGGCTCTGAAGCATGTGCCAGGTAACTGCACAAAGTCCAGACTCTCACTTGGATCCATCTGCTCCATTTGTGTTTTATCTGTATTTTGACTATCCCCACATCCCGCTTTCCTAGTAGCAGAGGTGGTTGCCCTACCTTGGAAACTATGGGGCCAGATATAACTTCTGAAGAATAGCCAGGAAAAGCAAATTAGACCAATCCTTAGGATCCCTGCCCATCTTGCAGGAAGCGTTGTCTGCCACAGTATCAGACCTTAATTACAGTAATAGAAATACAGTAACGCAGCAAGAAAAGATCAATATCTACTAGCTTCAAGTTAAAAAAAATCCCTTGGTCCCTGGGATGGTGGGTTTCCAGGGATCCTCAGGCAAGAGTGTGTTTTTCCACAGTTCAGTACCCTCATGTGTGAGGCTCATCTACAAAGCAGTCATATTTCTGGCCTGCTCATTAACAGTTACTTTGCATCAACTCTAAATACACTCAAGCATTATGAACATAGCCAATGCAAAGTGGCAGAAGGTATTAAAATCATGCTTAAAATTGCTGCCACTGTGTTTAGTTCATTCACAGTCATTCCCATGAAGGAGGTGGTTTCTAGAAACTTTTATTTTCTGTGTTTGCACTCATTGCAATGCAGACTGAATGCCTCTGCATAAACAATTAGTCTGACTTCTTTGCATCAGGCACCCTTTTGATAAATACTGCTGTGGCAACTTGTTTGCACAGGGTGAAGACCTATCACTTAAAAACATTTACTTGATATATTTACATATAATTCTGCATTCTCTCAAGACCTGTTGGCAGCATTAAGTTATTCTACAATGTCAGCTGTTACAAGGTTGTGAGTTTCTTGGCTCTTCAGTGTTGCATAGAAACAAAGCACTTGCAGATGCTTTGCCATTTGGCTGTAATGTTCCTTTCCATTTAACAAAAAAAGCATTTCTTGGATGTCATATGAGCATCAGTATCAGATTTCTGAGCGATTAGACCAGTGGTACAGGTAGATCTAAAACTGTTGCTACTGCTGGTGTGTACTAAACCTTTAGTAACGTCTTTGATGTTCTACCTGAGTGCTTACAAACTGTTGCCACTTAAGTCTGTCAGCATTTTTGATGTTCCAAAACGTGAAAATGATAACCACATATCATTAGCAACCTGTTGCTGCTCAAAGATAAAAGCCAGTGATGGCAGAAGCAATGTTAATAGCCACACTGTTATCTTAGAGGCATGTTAGCTGAGCTGTGCCGTGCACTAGGATTTGTCTTGCCATCCATTAAAATAATTAATCAGCAAAATGGCATGTTAATGAGCACTGTATAGATGCCTAGATGGATCCATGAAAACGATCCTTTATGCCTGAGGCCAGATTCTGTTCTTATTTACAAAAAGGGAAATCCAAAGAAATTCTGTTGGCTTCCATTGAATTATTCTTCTTACAGGAGCGTGTGAATAAAATCAGAAGCAGATCCATAAAACTGAGGCAAAGTATGATATGAAAAAAATGATTTTTAGAATGATTGTTAGATCCATCTGAGGGAGAAAAAAATTGTGGAAGCTGTGAAATATTGCAAAAATTAGGTTTTTTAGTGAGAAGTAACTCAGATAGGGCTGCGGTTGCAACTAAATCATCTGTCACTGAAATGTATGCAGGCCTGGACGATAGTTAGGGAAAGAAAACCCCCCTAAATGTTGATAGGAAAGTGCTTAGAAGCGAAGTGCTTAGTAACAATCAGAAGAGATGACAGATTTGTATTATTGCCCAACAATAAGTCTTCAAGGTATTAGAGGTATCAATTTACAGCGCTTTCTATACCATCATTACCTGCCACAGTCTGACTCTAATCACAGCAATAGAAACCAGGGTAGCTCCATGGGTGTTTGTGACTTTCTCTGAATATTTATGAAGGTTATAAATGAAATCAGGATCTTGCTCTCTGTTCTTAGCCCATCTGTATAACCATGAAGGCCGAATGAAGCTTTTAGTCATTATACTTAATTGGATGAATGGCCTTCAAAGCTGTCAATAAGTGGTGTGTTCACAGTAAGGTAATTAATAACGCTATTTCCTTTTGGAAGACATATCATTAGCCATTATTTCTCGAGATACAACACTGATGTCTTTATTCAAAGAGGTAATTGCAGGTTACCCACCAATTCCCCACCAGTGACATCATCTTTGCAAACTGAATCTCACAATCTGTCACTTTTGAATTCATAATTAGGATATTTTTCTAATGACAAGTGAATGTTATTGAAAGAAATACCTACTTTGTCGTTACACGAACAAGCACAGCCGTTCTGAAGAGTGAGGGGCTTGTAACACAAATAAGGCTTGTGAGTTGTTAGACTGAACATCTGGGACCTTCAGAATGACTGTATTGAAGGATCCAGCAAAAGTCACAAAGGCAAACCGGCAGCTGTATCACAACCAGTGTGTCACCAACAATTTTGATGGCATACTTGAACAGACATGCCAAAAAGATTCTCTGCTGCAGAATTTATTTGCCAGTTCAGAATACTTTATATAACAGATCAAAAGGCTCTGTTAGATTGCCCCCGTTCAGAAAATAGGTACTCTACAGCACGAATGTCCCTTTTCACCCCTTTTAATTAGCTAATGTGCTGTGCAGCGTAGTTGATTGCTGACCCTATCCTGGGAGGTCAGAAACATGGATAGCAATGGGATACTTTGGTGCTTTTTATTTGTTCATCCTATGTTCAAATGTATGTGTACAAATAACAAGAATCCTTCACCAAGAGGTGAACAGCTCTTGCTAGTGTTGTAAAGCTATACAGGTAAATTCTATCTATTTGTCACTGTGAAATCCTGAAATACAACCATAGTTTTCAGCTATCTCAGAGAGTTACTCCTCTTCCTTTTGCATTGGCTGTTCAGGTTTTTCAGTATCTTGGGAGTTTTGTAAAGGTATAAGTGACAGCTTGGTTTATGCGCTGACTTTGATCTGCAAACTTCAAACAAATATGCTCTGCAAGTGTTTGTCACAGACCCAAACGTCTAGCAGGAGCTGGAGCCCGTTCTATATCCAAACCCAGATGTTTTGGTTCTCTTTTTGTATCCTCACCTTACCAATAGCAGGAACCTCTTTAACTTGTTTTCTGCTTCTCTGATCCTTACTATTTGTTTGATCTTAAGTCGCCTTTCACGTGCATCGTCTTCTTGCATCTTGGCTCTTCGCCTCTCAAAGCCACCCTAAGCCCTTTGCTGTAATGGGACAGTGGTGAGGTGCATGTGGCTGCCTCCATGGACCTGCCCCAGCTGAAAAAATTGGCTGCTCCAGTCCCACACAGGGTTGAATGAGAAACTGAAGAGAACCACTCTGCAGGTATGTCTTTGTCATACTCTTGTTATAGCAAGCGTCTTAGCTTGCTGCCCCTGTGCTCTGGTTAGCACGCAGGCAAACACGTGCTGAAGCTGCAAGGCAACAACTAAGATCTCAAGTACTGTTTCAGCTGCAGGGTAGTGTCGGGAGCCATTTCATATTGCCTTTTAGCTCCTCATTCTGCCCTTAAACTGAGTTTTTGTCTGCGCCCAACTACATATGTGTTTTGGAAGTGATCTGGCCTTCAGCTGACCCTATGTCAACTCGTGTACCCCAAAGAATTTAAGATGCAGATGAAGGGTTGCAAAGGACTTCACTTAGAGGGCTAACAGCATGGCTAATCACCAAGCAGGACACACAACTTGGAACAGGTCCTGAGCAAAAGCAGTGTTGATGGCCTTGGTATTCTTGACCCAGGATAGGAAGATTATTTCTTATTTTACCTGTATAGCTTCGCAACACTAGCAAGAGCTGTCAGAAAGCTGTAACGTAGTGGAAACTCTCTGGAGTTTCTTTCTTGGTAGTTTAAAGATACAGTGCTAAGCAGTTTCTTCTGGTAAAATATTTTAAGTAGTGACATAATTTCCTTCAAATAACTATCATTTTCAAGCCCAATAAAAGTGAGAGCTTTATGGCCTGTATTAACTCAAACAGCCCTTTGGAGAATGTCTGACGTATTATGAATACTTATTGTCTGTTTTTTCTACCTGGTCTTAAATAATGAAATATGTAACACCTGGAAATGTGTAACAATGTGGAGAAGGAAGATCTAACACCTGGTGCTGCCTGGAATATCAGGCATCAGAATTTCTCATTTGTAAACAATGTTTTTCTTACAGCGCTTGCAGGTATCAGGAAATCTTTATCTCAAAGTCACTGCAGGAAATGTTCAGACCTTCAGTGGGTGGGTGCACTAGTATGGGATGGCATACTAAAAAAATTTACCTCCCTACGTTAGAAATTTAGGCCTTGAAAAACCACAGGCAGCATGGTTGCAAATGGCTCTTGCAGAAGTACAGTGTGAAAGATTACGTAAAATTCTGTCATGGCAATGAAGAGAAATGGTATTTCAAATTCAATACAATAAAAATTGAGTTCAGTGTCTGATCTTTTTCTTAGCTGACTATATTTGCTATCTAACTTGCTATGTGGAAAAGATGACACTTCTCTTCCCCCCAACGATCCCATCTCTCTTTAATCTTTTCTTTTTTTTTTCTTTCAAACATCCCAGTGTAGTATTTACCTATTTAAGAATCTAGGGAGAATGCTAGTGCATGGCTGAATTCAAAAAGCAGCATTAAAAACACAACTTCTGATTTATTAAGCAGAAGGAAGGTGGATTTTCCTCTATGCTAATTCCTCAAATGTATGACAAATTGTAATGCACATTTGTAGAACAATTAAGACATAATTATTGATAAGTGAAAGTCTGGCAATAAAACTTCTTTGAATTTTGCATTTTAAATACAGAGTTGAATCCTAGAAATCTTTCTTTAGTAGAAATACTTGTGTGATAAAAGACAGTTCAATAAATGTCCCTTTATCCCAATGCATTTCCTAGGTGGTAGGGTAGATAAAATGATCAAGCCCATAAGTGTTTTATTTGCAAGAATAAAGTGACTGTTGAACGAGGGTGGGTTTCCACAGCTGTACGAGCCAGCAGCTGCAGTCAGTGCTGACTAGGGTGGATGAAACACGAGGCCAGAGCATGCACGAACACAGATACAAGGGGAACAGGTTCCTTTCGGTTGTGCCCCAATGCTCCTGCAGGCATGGTCAATCATTGTAGGACTTGTTCTCCCATTTCTACAATGGGACTAGTATATATCACAGACAAAACTCAGGACCAAGATTGTAATGAACCCTTCTCTCCAGTTTTTGCCCAGCTGAATTAGCAGGATAACAGTGGGATTTTGGTGCCTGCCCTAAAGAAGGCTTGACATTTGGGGCAGCTATGGTAGCTCTTCCAGATTCCTGCAAGCAGAGCTTGTCACAGGGCAGTGCAGCACTGCCATGGTGCACTGTTGAGTTATTCTGGTATGATGCAACTAATTCTTGATAAAGGGCCTCAAGGGTTGTCTTAAAATCCAAGTACAGTAACATATAACAAAGCCTTTTACTCGTCAAAGACTGCTTACAAGACTAAACATTAGGGACCGTGCCCTTACCTCCAAATCACAAACATCTTTTTTGTCTTGCTGCTCCTTTGGCTAAAGCTGTGTTTCAGCCTTGCTTCTATGGCATTTAAATCAGTAAGAAAATCTTACTCAGCCTCACAGGAGAGGATCTGAGCATTATTGCTTAATAACTTACACAACTGAAAACACTGGCCCTAAGCACTGAAGTGAAGCAACTAGATGGTTGTTTTGCACAACCTCAGTATGTGCTTGCAAATGGCTTTGTGCAACAGTAGCTGTCTCAGGATGATAGGCATGATTTGTGTCCTATATGGCTGTAAGCATATCAGTAGAAGAAGTTATTAGTGATCATAACCCATAATTATCAGCAAACTGCTAGATGCTCAGTCCATTGATTATATTAAAGAACCTCTTAGAAAGGTGTAAAGCATGAGCATTATCACTGTTGCATAATGAAATAATTATGTAATGAATATGTAATTATATAATGCATAAATGGCGCTGCCAAATGTTAACTGTATTAATCACTAGAGGGCAGATTATAATCCGTGCTGGGCACTTTCCTGCTCGCTGCCTATATCACAAGGAGGCAACAGCTCAGCAGCTTGCTGGCTGGCGTGCAGGCAGGTGGAGGCAGGCGAGGTGGGGAGCGGAGGGAGCCAGCGCTCAGCCCTTCCCAATGCGAGCGGCAGCAGGGCTCAGAGAGAGCACGCAGAGAAGTAGTCCAAGTTCAGCAAGTCTGATGGACGTTGCATCCTTCTGTTGGAACAAAGGGGAGCTGTGGACCACACTGACTTTCAGTAGAAATCCAGTTTATTGCTGTTTCTGGAATTATATGAATGTGATTTTTTACCTTGTTTCAAATTTATGGCAGAGTCAAAGCTCCGATCCAATAATAAGAGCATTTGTGATAGTATAGCTAATTGTATGCAAAAATGTTTGCAGGATCAAGGCATTTATGATTATTTTATAAGCTCACTGGTATTTAATATGCATCATATCCCTCCTTCTTTTTGTCTTTTCAGCGTTTATGCAAACATATATATTACTGTACGTTCTCCCCAGTAGCAATGTTTAAGAATCTACATTTTAAGCATACTCAGAGTCCGTACCCCACTTTTAGTGTTAACGTAAACCCATCCTACCTATCTATATCCAGGACAACCATGGGGGATCTGCTGTGTGCTATTTAACTTAAACAAACCAAAAAGAGTTGAATGAAGTTTGAGATCAAGATAGTTCTTGTCTTTTCCTCCAAACCGCGGCATGCTGATAAAATCAGTAACATTTCAATCCTTTGGATTTTTAAAGTAGAGAGACTCTAAATATAGACATGGAGGCCTCTCGCTCAACGTGCTGACCCTGAACCAAGTGACTGTAGGTTGCACTGACAAGAGCCCCATTGTCCTTTTCATTAATCAAACCCACTGAGCCAGGTAAATCTTTAAACAAGATGAATAGGCAGCATTTTTAAAAAGTAAAATAATTCACTAGGCTTTGGATGTGTTTCTCTTTAATTAGTTTGATGAGCACAAAGTCTCAAGCCTTGTCAAACACCCAGTATTAACTTCTGAGGCTGACCTAGAAAAGGAGTGTTGCAGAGGTAAGAGAATGGGCAGGTGAAACTAACTGAATAAGAGATCTTTTCTGTTAAAGCCTTTTGCCAGATGAAAAGAATCATTACCACAATGATACTTCTAATTATACTGTCATTAGGGTACTACTGCAGGTTCCTATGGTGCATGAAGTTCTCCCTCTTTCAACAACTTGATCCAAAAAGGGTAAAATACAGGTATTAACCCTTTCACTGGAAATAAAGCTGAATATTTAGGCAAGCTAAAAGAACACAGTTTATTTTAAAGTCAAGTCATAATATTTTTGAGGTTTCTGGAAAATTCACAAGGGCTTTTTTTTAAATTTGAGAAGTAAACAATACTGAAGAGTAGATTACCTGGCCACTGTGCATTCTTGCCAGAGGCCGAAGATGGAGAAATGATGATGTGTGTTTCTCAAGATAGCCAAAAGGGAAAGAAAATGTGCTTTATTGTTGATCTAGTTGTTGCCTGACTGGAAAATGTGAGGTGAAGTTTCTGGCACTAAGTTGTTGTCCAAACCACTGAAAAGGAGCCAAGAGCAGATAACGCACCGGGCTGAAGACAACAGCGTTGTTCAAGGTCACTTTCAGCTCACGAAGCAGCTGTTTAATCTATGAAGTGAAAAATACTTCCATTTTTTTATAACTTTCAAGCTGCAGATGATGCCGTAACATAACCGCAAGGCTTTCTCTTTAGTTTGGAGGCCTGGACATTCAACTCTTGGGTCCGAACTGGATTCAAAATCACAGGCATGCATGCAGCTAGAACCCAAGGTGCAAAAAATTATGTGCTATTAGATGCTCTCATAAGACACCTTCTACCGAGAGCTAAAAAGCTTCCAGATTTTGGGTCACAGGTCCGAGTTGCCCCAGCACCCTTGTCTAAAACTGACCTGGAGGGGAACACCATTTCCTTGCTCTGTTCAGTGCAAACAATGTATTTTCTTACTGTTCTGGATGGACTCTAGCTCATATTTTGTTCTTCAGGAGCAGATGGTGGGACCGTAGCCTGTTCTGGTAGTATGGAACAAAATCTTGTCATCTTCAATGTTTCAAGAGCATGGGACTTGAACCTTCTGGGTTCCACATGTGCAGGGTTACTAGAGGGTTAAATAGGCTGCAGCTCTCCCATTGGGACCACCTAACTCGGTGGGGGTGTCCCCAGGCAGGGGCTGTTTCGGGCATATAACTTAGGTGAGTATTGGGGATCCAAAATGAGAAGCCTATCATCAGAGACAAGGGAGAGATGACTAGAGGAAGGAGACTTGGAGGACTGAATTATGCCTGAGGCAGATGGCATGAACGTTGGGATGAAATGACAACCTTTCAGTGGAAGAAATGGAGCAAGGTGGGTAGATCAGAGTAACAGATACCACAACAGCCACATACATAAAGCCAAAAGGAGAAAGGGCAGCTAGGTAAAATGAGATAAATTTCCACAAAAGGGGGGGGGAAATAATTGTATTCATGTACCCCTGTATTTTGAGAGAATAGCTTTTTTGTGGTGCTTAGCCAGTGACACCGCAGTACCACAATACAGCTCATGGCAGTTTAAAGTAAGGATGTGGCTATGGAGGTTTTGTGAATCCCAGAAGCTTCTCTTTGATGACTAAGTAGTTATTAGCTCTTTTGAGACCGAGTACCATTTGGATAATTGGTGAGTGGACTGTGACCTGAAGTACTGATAAACTGGAGGGAAATAATTCAAAATTCTTTTCAGTTTTACTCCATACTGCTTTTGTTTCATGTTCACACAACTCAATCTAAAACATGAATCATTATTTTCATAAGAGAAATCATAATTGGCATAATTTGAAGCAAAAAAGTAGTAACACTTGTTAATATGGGCAGAATTCAATTAATAAAACACCAAACCACATACTGTGGCTGATTTGTTTCTAAAATATCCTCTCTTCTACTTTAATAGGCAAATGTATGTCTGTTGTGGTCAGTCTTTTAAAAAAGCAGCAGGGTTTATCCCTTCTGCCCCTGTTTTTTTAATCTTTGCTGCTATCCACAATTTGAAAACAAAGGGCCCAGTCCTTTATGGCTGAAACTGGTGGGAGTTCTGACTAAAATCACAAGTGACTTCAGGTACGGTCATAGAGTTGTACTGATTTAAGTGACATTGCAGTGCTGCCTGGCATGTGCAGAAAAGAGACCTTATCACAGGACATTAAAAGGAAAAAGCCTGGGAAACTTACTCCGGACTTTAATGTGATGATGAGGAACACCTCCAGTTAGCAAAGGAAGCAGCTAGATTCATCACTACTGTTGCTGAGAAGCTTTTCCGAGCCTGCAGAGCTAACAGGACCCATGTCTCGTCTTGCTAACACACTCGTGTTCCTGGTGGATTTCCCACACATCCTTTGCAACCCCATAAGCTGGGCTGTTCATGTGGATGATCCCTACGCTCTTTTTAGAGAAAACAATGGCATTGGCAAAGACCTAGGGCTTACAGCGGTCCCGCTAGCTCACCGTCTTTCGACTCACACGAGCAGCTGAGCCCACAAACCCAAAGGAGTGGTAATGACCAGCAGGTCTCTGAGCAGCAGAAGGCAGTGCAGCTGGAAGAGAACACGTTGCAATCAAAAACATCTAGGTGCAATAAAAAATAGCTGTATTTTTACCATGAGAGACAGTGTCCAATATAACCCTACATTGTGAAGCCCTTGGGGAGGGGTGGAGAGAGGAACAACTGGTTAGCATACGGAGTGCTTTCTGCATTAGCTAGTTAGCCTGGGTCTAACCCACCCTTTAACTGGGTCTGACTTAGCCCCTGTCCTCCACTGCACCAAAACCTTGGGGAGATACACGTTTTTAGCTGAGCTTTACGGTTCAATGTATGCCTTCGTAAAGGAGCATAAGGTGACATGCTCAGGCCATGTCACTTATTTTTTTGCGTAGTATCAGACAATGCTTTAAGAAGACCTTTTCGAATCAGTTTTTTTTTTTTTAAACTTGGAGCGGTGTCAAATTATTTTCAAGTACTTTAAAATATTTTCACTTACCAACTACTGTTCCATTTGAAAGCAAAGTAAAGGGTTATGGGCAGCCCTGAAAATACAGCATTCATTTATCCCTATCTGATCCCTGCACAGAATCCCGCTCCGTAACACGCCGAGGTTTGCTCGGCCCCTCTGCTTCCCTCCCCTCCGCTCTCGGCTGCTGGATGTTGATCCTGCTGTGGAACAAAACAGCTGTCCTGGTGACTTAGCGAGGCATTGCCGCCCTTGGAAACGGGGGGGAAATCATAGGTGAGTACTTTAAGAAAGAGCCTGATGAGCAGCACCCCGAGATAGCCTGAGCTGGCCTTTTGTTGGCTTTATTTTTTATGTGTTTGTAAAGTGAAATCTCATGCAGACATAAATTCTCAGTTTACTTTAAATATATTCTTGCTGGAAGAGTGCCTCACCCTTAACTGCAGGCATAATAAAATGGCTTAGTTCATATCTCTTGGAAATCTCTTTTTGTCCATTTTTTAATCACTTTGGGCTGCAAAGACATTTTTTATGATATTTTTCTTACGCTCTCACCAGTGCTAGTCTTTAGTAAACTAATTTCCAAGTACGGGAATTGTAATACTGCATTCTTCATGAACTGCAAAATTACTTCAATTATTACCTGTCCAGTCATTTGTTCCTGTTTAGTTCGTAACTAGAAAATATTTTACAACTTTCTTCAGATAATGTTCCTCTTTTTCAACATTTATGGGGCCTCTATTGTATATAATCTCTCCACAAGATAAGAGTTTAATAAAGAACACTCAGATTTTTTAAATTTCTGTATGTCTATAACAACTATTTTGCCAATGCTTATAGATTTTTAGGTGATTTTACTCTACTTTTTAAATAAAAAGGAGCTACGAAACTTATTTCTGACATAAATAGAAACCTAAAATGTAAGTTTGCTCACTGAAAACTATATCTTGGAGTTCTTCTGCAATACAAGTTAATTAACTGGATTTAGATATTTGCAAGATGATATATTTAATGGGATTACTGCTCATATAATGTTCTCAGTGACTGATTTGGAATCTAAGCTTAGGGAACAGAATACTGAATTTCCAGCTTTTTGAGAGTTAATGTTGTGTTAAAGAAAAGTACAATTTGAACCTTATTGTTCATGAATAGCGAAGTTATTCTAGTGAAATAGAGCCGGTCCCTACAAGGGCTACACGAGGCAGATGCATGAGCAGGAGTGCGCAGAAACCGACATTCCTGCAAGCGCTCGGGGTACAGATATACCCACACCTGAACTCCTGGCAAGTTCAAGGCAATCGCCTATCTCATCAAAACATAATGGCCCTTTATTCAGCCCCTGTCTCCCAAGTGGGATCAATTAGATGCTTTGGTCTGCGGGCTTAAAAATAAACACTCATGTTTTCATTTATGTTTAGAATGAAAATGAAGACATATGACCGTGTCTTTTCTGCCTGCTCCTGTCATGTTTTGGAACTACTGTTAATTTATTCTTTCAAAATATTGATTGTTTTTTTTAATAGAAAAATGGGGAAAGTTAAATGATATCTTGCTCTGGGGAAAAAGAGAGAAGCCCTGACAAAGAATATTTCCATGTGCCAATATATCCCACATTAGTGTCTATCTTCTTTTTAAGGCAAATATATTTCTGTGTGTCAATTTGGTTCACTACAATGTTAGAGTTTCACTCCTAGCACAGGATTTCTCTAATGGATATGATAATTTAAATCTTATGATCAGAGTACTACTTTTAAAAGAAATTTGAACATTTTTTGTTTAAATGCTATTAAGTGTTTCAATATTAGCTCAGTCAAATAACTATTAGATTGGGGAATTTATATTCTCACTTTAGTGGATGGCTGTGTAGTGCTACAGTTCTTCTATATTGTAATATTTTTAAAAAGTACTTCATAAGTAAAATGATAATTCATGTTTAACCAGCATAGATTATAAAATTTAACCAGTGTTCAAAAGCTTCAGTGAGTTCAAATGTCTTAACATTTTTATTTGTGAGAGTAATTTTAATTTTAAGCTTTGCTAAAATGAAGTCTAAAAGAATTAACTGGATAAGATCATTCAGTTCACAGTGGTTCACCAGCGCACGTGCTGGAATGCATAGGAAAATCTCACGAAGAGAAGGGGATACTTACATACCTGCATGCATCTTCCCAAAATCAGAGCTAAAATACCATCGGAAATACCATTTGGATACTGTTGTTTGGGGTTTTTTTTTTTTTTCACCAGTTTTAGCTTATTTTGTATAACATATTTTGCATTTAACATAAGAGCCTTGGTTTGGATGTGGTTATGTACTCTGATGAGAGGGTTTTAGAAGCAGAGTGATCTTACCTGTATGTGCAAAGTCAAGAGTGAGCTGTCAATCAGAGTCGTGCCAAGGCAACCTTGAAGTCTCATGCTTTACATGACTGTTACAAGTATTTCATTCTAAGTATTTTAGTACTTGAATAAACTGCTCTTATTAAGCTAAATTTAGATCTGTTCTGTTTATGAAGGCATAAAAATATGCCTGTCTATTTTTCATGATTTGTCTGTAGTCAAGACAACTGTGAAATGCGCCCTATAATACAAGGCAATCACTAAATAGACTACAATAGATTAATAGCTTACAGAAACCTCTTAAAATATTCTCAGTTCATATATTTGTGAAGAGTTCGTGATCTTAAAGTATGATACTCTGTGATTTACCAGTAAAGGAATTTGAATTGTGCCTTTATATTCCTGTCCTGTAGCATGATGTTCTTATTTCTGGCCTGGGCTTTCGCTGATGCAAACCCAGATACTGTTTTTCCTGGACTGAACAGCAATGCCACTGTATGAGGGGGAATTCCAGAGCTGAGAAAGAGGTTTTTCTCGGTTCTTCGATGTATCCCATGCATATTATCACTGTATGCATCACAGGAAAAAACTGATCATTTAACAGCTTTCTTCCAAGCGTCAAAGTGACTTCGTGAGTTTTACAAAGTCAGGTTTTTGTCACATTGGGCTTTCAGCCTCAGGTCTTTTTAAAACACAGCCAGTTGTGGAAGTAGCAAGCACACGTGTGTGAGTGCACAGCAATATTGCTTGTCCGGGAATGGCGTTTGCAGTGTCAATATGAAAGTATAAGGAAGATTTCGGGTAGGCTGGATTCAATGACTCAACTGCCATTTGTCGAGGACTCTAGAACAAGCAGTCGTGGGGCTTTTCTTTTGCCTTCAGTTTGTGGAATTGGTGTTCTCCGGGATGAAGTTACAGTCATAGGCACAGATAGCAGGGAGATAACAAACTAATGCCTCGAAAAAGAAGGAGACTTGATCAAGGTATGTGAATGAACTAGGCCAAGGATGGTACATCTGATTTAACAGTGTTGATACCAATTGTGCTTGGGGGGTTTCTGTCAGCTGAGACTAAGGGCAGTTGTTTGTGCAGAGTTATAATACCAGCAAAAAACATATTACAAATAAGTCACATGAATTTGAATAGTCTATTGTTAAAAAGAAATGTAAAAACGACAGAAGACTGAAGGAACTTTGAAGAGACCATGTACAAGATACGCTCTATCAGAACACATAATTTGTCAGAACTGAAATACTTTGCAAAGTCAGGTGTTGCCAGAATGTCTGAAAATGTTTTGACAGTATCAAAATATATCTTTTGGAATGAGCTGATGATGCTGGTTTGGCTTTTCGATCCAACTTTTAAATTAATTTTTTTTAGTATTCTGTTCCATTGAAAGTTGAACTGAAGCTAAGTGTAATGAAACATCTGTGTCTAAATTAGTGTGATTTTTCTCCAGTTACAGAAAGAATAGTAGTTACAAGCTTATCTTGACAGATGTATTTTACAACTCTCTTCTATCTTACATTTTCTATCCACAGATAAGTGAGAAAAATACACAGAGTTGTACTGTTGAAAAGGCAATATATGAAAGCACAAAAAAAATGTGTTGCTGTATTAATCAAAGAATAATTTAATTCGGTACTAATAACAATTTAGAAAACACAAAATGAAGCTAGAACATTTGTGAAATTATCATCCATTACACGTATTAATTGACAGTACACTCCAGGAATTAATTGATATGAGCATGGGATCTGGCAGTTATGGCAGATAGCAATGCTCTTCTCTGAGAAGAGGGAACGTGCAGTGCTAGTGCAAGATGCCAGCGGTCTCGGGCTCCTCGGTGAGCGGTATGAATTGTTTTTCAAATGCATCATTCACCCTCGCAAAGAGCCGTTGGAGATCCTTGGACCAGGCCTGAGAGCAGTTAGGTATTTGCTGTCTCAATTTCAGCCCAAATACAACGTGCGAATGGAGGAGTTCATTGGGAATGCATTTGGCAGCCCTGGGCAACCAGCTTTTCCCAAAATGAGAGCCTGTGGAAAGCTGTTTTCATCTTCCCAAGCTACTGGGCTTATGGACTTCAGCACAAATAAGTTTCCAAATAATGAATCTGCAGTTCAGTTTCTGGCCAAGGTGAACAAGCACACGTTAACTCATTCAGAAAGGAGATGAAAAGCTCACATTCAGGATGCATTAATCTGAAAACAAGTGTACTTTTGTGTCTGGGGAGTATTATTTTCATTGCCATCAATTTAGAACATAGATAGACTGTGATTCTAGCTTCACTATCAGGTTGCCCCGCAGGCTGAGACCCCTCCCCAGGCCACTCTGTTTAATTTAGACTAATCTAAAGCTAAGTGAAGCTCTGTACCCTCTCTGATTTCTCCCTATGATGGTGAATACTCTGATTTCCCCTTCCCCAGTGACCTGCTCGGAGCGGCTGCGGAAACAGGGGAGGGAGAGGTACGCAGGAAAGTGACCCCCAGGTAAAGGGAATCCTTATTTGTGCCAGCTGACAACCTATTAACGGGTGGCAAAAGTGTTCAACCACTTCTTCCCTAGCAGTTGTTCTGTTAGTTTAAATTTTCCTTCGCTTTTACACTATTCTTTTGAAGGTAGTCTTTGGTACATGAATTTTTCAATGCATTGCACGTATCAACAGAGATAAACCTCCCGCGGAGTAGAATGAAATCCAGTACTTAATGCTACACTTACACAATTCTTATGCTCCTCCTACATTTGCAGTGAAATTTGATGTGGCAGGAATTGGGCCCTGTATTTTTCATGTTGGTTTGTTGTGTTTGGTTTTGGGGTTTTTTCCATGAAATAAAATTCTCAGTAGGCTGAAGGAAGGAGTCGACAAAACAGGTCTCTGATTCCTGTAGGCAGATGCACTGAAGACAATATGGATTCCTCATTCTCAACCTTCTTTTAGAAGAATGTAATCCTGAAAGGGGAGAAGGGGCCTATGTGCATGTGTGTGGCTTTGCATGGACATGCATAGTACAGAGGTGAGCTTCATGCTTACTGATACTTTCGTGAAATGTAGTGAGCAGGGTATGGGTATGTCTCATAGTTGTTGCACAGAGTCTGATGATAATAACAAATTATACACCATTTGTAATCTTTTTTCTAGACAAATTTTCATTTACTACAGCTGTGCAGCTCCTTGTGAGATTTGGTGACGTCAATATCTACATGAGAATCTGGTTTGGGCAGCATCTGATGTCAAGAAGACTTTGGCGGCTTTGCTACATCTTTCCTTCTCATCCTTTGAAATTTACAGAGTTGTCCATACATGAGACCTCACAAAAGTCTCTCTGATAGACTCTTGCTATCATTTCTGATAATTGGGGTTGGTTGGTTTGCTTTCTTTCTTTTTTTTTTTTTTTTTTAACCTACTGTAATTACTTTCTGTGGATAAGCCAAGTGAAGAAAAAAGATTCTTCCCAGTAATGGTCCTCAACTGGCAAGCACTCAGCAAGCAAATCAGCAGGTTCCCACACATAAAGGATCAGGTTGTCATTCAGTGTGGGGTTTTAACTTCTTATTTGAAGAAGTAACGAGATGCAATTGCCTGTGACTCTTAATCTTTTACAAAGCAAAATTTAGGGTCTCTGCTAATGGGCAAGAAAAAAATGATCTGCAGCAGTATTAAGTTTAAATGTGTTAATCAGTAAATTTGAATCACTCCGTCAACAAACAATGAATAAACAAAAGTGAACAAGAAATGAAAGCTGGTCTGAGCAGTGCTTGGAAAATATCTTAAAGCACTACTTAAAATGGAACAATTTGGAAATATTCAGCGGGTCTTAAAAGGTACTGCTAAAGTATCAAAATTTTCCTGAACTCTTTGACTTCAGTGTTTCCATGAAAAAGGTGTTAGATGTGATGAAATTATTAAACTTATTAGTTCTAACTGACCTTGAATTTTCATGACCTTACTCTCTCATAATTGCAGCTGGAGTAGTTCAGAGGAATGACTTCGAATTTAACAGGTTTCATCAGATTAATGATAGAACTGATGCGCTCCAGATCAAATCTGGAGGAATGAGGGTTCTGGTTTTCGACAGTGCAAGGGGGAGATATGTTAAGGGAAGAGAGGTCTTAAATTTACCTCCTGGCTGCTGCTGCGCTACAGCTCTGCTGGTGGTGTTTCTGAGCGTTGTTCCACAGCAAGAGCAGTACCTGGGATGCAAATCTCCCAAGACAGCTCAGATGCGAGAGGCGCTTCCAGTGCAGTCGTCTTCTCCTGACCATTGTTCAGACAGACACTTTACCTGAATATGGCAGAAACACAAGTATAACCTGCACATCAGGAATTTTCTTCCTCCCTTCATCAGTTAGAGGACAAATATATATTTTTATTGTCCTGTCTAATGTAACTGTGGGTCAGTCATCTCATTGTCCTCATAGATGATTAATTCACCTATGTTCTTTATCACATTTTGGGTCTAATGGCAAAGATCATGGACAGACAATTAGCAGCAACCATGCTGCTAATTAAAATGAAAAGGGCCTGACTATGTTTCTCATAAACAATTGTGTTTTTCTGATTTAGAGATGCAATGCAAAAAAAAGTCAGAAAAAAAATCTCATTTTTGTCTGGTGGCTCACAAAACTTGCACAAACAAGACTTTTATGTGTGTGAAACTGCCAAACTGGAGCCAGGGTTGGAACTCTCAAGGGGCTGAATATGGAGCAAAAGAGAGAAATGAAACAGCTGAGTTACTACACTGAGAAACATATGTGCTGTACTTACACATTTACCAATGTTCAAAAGATTTTCTGATATGTAGCTGCTCTCTTGAAAATTATCTGCATGGTTGTCTGGAGTCGTAACGTATCTGCAGGAGCCATTTTGGCCTGTCAGGTAAATTATACAGCGTTGCAAAGAAGTTTATAAATGGGTATTTATCCCTTAGACGGAAACCACTTCAGAGGAGCTCTACCAGCCTAATGGGTGAATAACAAGCCGTTTGAAAACTGTTTGTATGTATATGCCCAGGACAGCAAAGCAGCCTTTCTGAAGTAGAGTATTTTTATGATCTTTCATATTTTTTTCTTAAAAAAACCCAAGAAATTATCTTGAAACAACAATAATTTTGTCACACACAGTAAAACCAGGGAATTCAAAGTTATGGCTGACACTGATCCTAATTCATGCAGCTGACAGCTCTTAGCCTAATCAACCATTTCACCACTACCATCTCAATTATCTGAAATCTTTTATTTCAGTGAGTAATGTGTGCTTAAATTAATCAGGCATGCTACACTGGCAAATCCTCCTGCGTGTCCTCTCCACTCTCGTAGAAGTCAACAGACAGACATCAAACAGTGCTCCTGGGGAAAGATTGGCTTCTCCATGGCAGAAACCATAAATAGTTCCTCCAACTTCAAGAGAATTAGCTGGGTTTTTATAGTGGTGTATTTGCAGAGATTTGGGCCTTTTATCTTAAAATGGAGAGTTCTGCCTTGTGGTAAGAAATAACTAGGACTGCTTAACTCTTCTCCCATTTCATTTTCCCAGGTGTATCTATTCGATCAGTTTTTCATATTTAAGTATGTAACGTGTGTTTTATTTTGAGAGAAAACTACCTTATTAAAGGATGGCAGAAGAAAACTAGTGTCAGAAACAAAGGAAACAAATATACTTGAATTATACTGTAAAGAGTATGAAAGGAATGTCTACAAATACACACAGAAATGAGGCTGTCTAAAAAGTGCATTAAGGGTTGGTTGATGAAAACATTGCTGATATCAAAGGAAATTGTTCGTGTTGGCTTTGGTGAACACTGAATTTGATGCTTGTTTCGCAGACTGCAAAAGATGCTCAGGATAGGGCTCTTGCACCTTGGTGCCCATGGAAACCACTCCAGACCCTACAGATTCAGTGGCAGGTGCAAGCAGTGAGGACACCAGCTCCAGCTGGCGATCTCCCTCCCCATCCCTCCTGCTGTCCCCGGCACTACTGCGGCAGGATTCTCCAGCCTGGTTTGAAAACTCAGTGAAACCTATTTTGTAACAGACAGGAGGCTCTGGAGCAACTTCTGCAGAGTCCTACTGCTCCGACTCCTGGTAAGATCTCTGGGGCTCTCCCGGTCTGCAGCGGGGGCAGTTGGCCAGAACCAAGGTTCACCCTCCAAAGAGGAGCAAATGAGGCTTCCACCTTTCTGTGCCTCCATGCTATTTCCCTCTTCCCTCCTTTTCTCTGGGGGTCAAGATGACACCTGAACCTTCTCTAATCGTGGCCTATCTCCTTCCAAACGGACAGTTAGGTGTTGTTTCTGTATTCTTCCTATCTACCCTTTCTACTTTTCTTTCAGGTAGCTCTATTTGTTGCTATCACGTGTTTTTTTCCCATAAATATTCTCTTTCAGCTCTTGATATGTCCTTTTGTTACCAGAGTCATAAATTCTGCCCCTTCTCACAGTAATCTCATGACCCTCAGGTAATATACAGTACTAAAATAGATGAAGTCCTTTCTCCCTCCTCGGCCAGCACCTAGTTTCCAGCCCTGCTAACATTATATGCCTGGGGTCAAGTTAAGATGAGTTCCACAGAAAAGATATTTCTTTCTCTTTGGTAATTTAAGATTGAGATTGAGAGCCAAGAGTACAATACTTCAAGAATAGCTCTCCTTGTAACAAATCCAGTTTGACTGTCAGGAGCACTGAGTAACCTTCCAGCATTTTGTCAGAGATACAAAAGTATACCAAAAGGGTGAAAATGATGCGTCTACAAGTAGAGTCTTAAAATACAAGCTGTTGACTTGGTCCTTTTTCCTTTTTCCTTTTTCCTTTTTCCTTTTTCCTTTTTCCTTTTTCCTTTTTCCTTTTTCCTTTTTCCTTTTTTCCTTTTCTTTTTCCTTTTCTTTTTCTCTGTTCTCTTTTCTTTTCAGTTCACTGTCCTTGTGGCATGCAAGGGCAATACATGAAAACTGAGCTTGATGGCTGAATGGTATGACACTACTTCTTGCTTTTAATACTATTGAAATTAAAACCCAGAGACAAAGCAAAAGAGAAAGGTCCGAAGCTCACCATCTCATGTCTACAAACATCAGAGCTCCCTTGAGAATGGAATTTTCATCACGTGAGAAATCTTGAAATTTCAAAACTCGGTCACATCATTGAAATTCTTGTGTCTGGTGAAAGCTATGTCTGTTCAGGTCCCTCTGTTAAAAAGGCCTCTGCTGCCACTGCTAGCTTGTTTTCCCATACACAGGACGTGCTTACCAAGTCCTTTCATCTAGATCAATGGGCATGTAAGGTGATTGAGTGAGAGCAGTATCTGTGATATCTAATTTACCTATATGCAAAAAAAAAAAAAAATTATTTGTCTCATAAGGGATAACCCACAGAGAAAAGCATGCTTCTCTTCATCATGACATGCAACAGCTTTAAAAGCTTAACAATCTACATGATTCCCCACCGTTCTACAGCCCAAACGTGTGGTTGTAGATGCTTTCAGCCAAACTTTGTGTCCAAAGTCATTTTCTTTCACCATGAAATACAAATTATGCTCCATACAAACAAAAGGACTTTTGCCAGTTATACCACTAGAGGATCAGGTCCCCATACCTTTACATCTGCTTTACCATTTTAAATAATCCAAAAGTTTAGACTATCCAAGGGAAAATTTCATTTAAAAGTCCGAGAACAGCCTTAAATAATTTTCTACCTGAATAGAAGCATATGGATTTTTTAAAGTCAAATAATGTATTTTACCATTTTAGATAAAATGCCAGCTGTTGTAATGAAATACGACAGTGACAGAGACATCAGGAAGACCTCTTTCTTAGCTGTCTTACCCATCAAGCTGTTGCTACAATGCTAGCCAATGCCGTCATGACGGATCCAAGTGGAAGATGTACCAATGGGTCACAACTGGTGGTGTGTTAGTAGATACCGTATGCATGTTATTTTTGATTTCCTAAGAAGGTCTAAGGGGAAGGAAAGTATTTGATGGGAATGGTGCTTAGTCCTGAACTTAGCTTCCAATTGTAGAAGAATGAAAATTAAAGCTCACCTAAACATAGAAGGAAATGCAGCCAATCACAGCCGAAGGATTAGTAAAAAGTGTTAAAAATATTATATGAAAGTTTTAATTACACAGAAAAATTATAAAATGCCCAGTAATTACAGTATATTGATTCCATTTTTTTTCTTGAAATGCTAAAACTATTTCAACACACACAGAATCAATAAACATAATTAAAATATGAGCTCATCAAAACAGTAATTAAATGTACTTAACAGCTTTTGTGGCTTTTCTCCATATGGTTACTGTGGGAGTGTGAATCTGGCTTGCTAGATAAATGTAACAAAATAAAGTGAAAGCCTGGGAAAAGATTACTGTGGTATCATAAGCAAATACAATAAAGTCTAGCTCTATAATAAGTTCCAATAAATCAAAAAGTTGACAAAGGAAGCAGTGTTTACAATTATTAGAGAGAAATTCTGGATGTTTTATATTTTTATGGGATTAACACTATCATGGACTTATTATAGAAGCCAAATCAAATCTTTCTTCCATCATTAAAGCTGTTCTACTAGTAGACTTTCTGTTCAATGAAAGATATTTGGAAACGTTATAGGCTTGCTGGTGTTGGTGACAAATCACTTGACAGCTGTCATTCAGGGGGCAATTCAGCTCAAGGACCTAATACAGCTGCTTTGAGTTGCCCTTTGGAGCAGCAAATCTCTCTTCAGCGATTAGATAAAGCAGCATGACTGCCAAGCAGAAAGTAAATTAGGTGCTTAAAGTGGGGTGTGTGAATACCTCTTCTCCACCCTTCTCCCTTCCTCCTCCCCGGGGACATGTGCAGTGTCATGAATAATACAGAAAAATCAGTGCTTAAAAAAAAAAAAAAAAAAAAGAACAACAACAAAAAAGATGCACTTCTCTGGAACTGATTTCTTCAGAAAACACCATGGGCACCTATAGGCTACACAGCTCCTCCTCCTCCTCTGCTGCCTTTTCTGAGTCCTCACGGCCTCTCTCTGCCACGTCTCCGGAGACCCTTGAGAAGTACGGCATTTAAATGCCATTTTTGCATCACTGCCATAAGAGGCACATGCGGATCACATGCAGTGCACGTATCCTATATGTTGCCCGGATATAAAAAAGTTTGCACAGGTGTTAAGGAAGCCTTGACCACCAAGTACTCCATTGACTGAACTGACATCACTGATTTAATAAGAAGATATGAAAGTAATCAGGCTAGATATTGTGTAGTAAAAAGGAAGCGTGAAGATGTGGTGACACACCATGTCTGTTATTAAAAAAAATGAGATAGATGTATTTTTCTAGTGCCCAATGCACAGCCAGTATTGCTGGCATTGGCTGTATAAATAAAGTTACTGCTGCCTCTTGTTTTCCCTAGCTGCCTCTTGACATGAAAAAACAAGTACATTTCAAAATGTGATGTATAGCAGTGTATTGCAGCGATATTCACAATTTTCTGAATTGCTTATGGCCACCAGCATACCTCACACCTTAGTGCTTTAAAAATTTGAACATTCATTTTAAAAGCTTTGTTTAAATCCACCCCCAAATCCCTAAAGCCAACTAAACCCAGAGAAAGGAATAAGACAATATATTACAATTTCTTACACATTTTTCCAGAAACAATCACTAGAGTTTTTCCTCACCCAGCTCAGGCCTTACCCTACAATGTATGTACTTCTCTGTCACCCCACAGGCTGAGAAAAAAAAATGCTTTAAGATTGTGAAGCAGAGCAAAAAAGTAAATAACTCCTTTAAGTCAGTAACTCCTTTAAGAAACAGCAAGATTTGGTAGCTAAATAGGTGTTGTTAAGGAGGGAATCCTATTACGGTTGTAAACACCCTGCCTCTCCCTTCCTCCTAGAATAAGGCACAGAGAACAGGAACCCAGGACACAGCAGATCTGAATCCCCATCCCGTTTTTAAGTACTGGTACACTTCAGGAGTGCAGGAAGATATTACTGCTTGTATATTCAGTCCTTTCTCACTTACCAGCTTTCTTTCCGTCTTTGTCACTATTTACAGATGTTAAAAAAAAAATCCCTCTTCTTTTTTCTTGAAATGATTCATCATTTTGTTCCTTGTTCTTGAAAGCATGTAATCTTTCTGTAAATAGGACCTGGACCATAACTCCTGAAATTCCAGTTCCACTGACCTTTTTAAAGCTTTACGTAGGACTCAAGTTGTGGGAATAGAGTTAGTGGTATTCCCTAATGAGAGAATTACATTGGATTAAATTCCTTTGCTTTTGTCACACGAGCTAATGAAAAGGCCACTTTTTTTCCAAAGGTAGCTAGTTGCTCTAAAGATGCAGATAGAAGTATACAGCTCTCACTCCAAAAGTATTTACACAAAACCAAAATCCTTCAAAATCCTGTTATCAGAATAAAGCACTAAGTCTATTGACTACTGTTTGAAAATTAGTCAATATGTTTCTGTCTTTAGCCAACTTTAGAAAATTTGAGCTAGTACTTTTACCCCTGAAAAATGGGGTACAATAATCTGTTACTGGGCCTTGATAGAAATTGTTTCCTGCTTTTAACTGACTGTAGCATCCTATTGCCTTTTCTGGATGGTGCTACAAATTTATTAGACTCTGCATCCAGTTTCCTCATCTTGTATTATGTTGCCAAGTAGGAGACAAACTGTCTAGTAATTAAGGCTGCTTTTAAAGTTGAAGATGGCCTTTTAAAAGGCCAAGATTGAAGTGGAAGATTAAAGACAAAAATATCTTTAACGAAAATAATCAAAAGGAAAAAAAATAAAAGGTTAATTTTAGACTTGGCCTGAATATTGAATTACAATGGATTTAAAATATTCAGCGGGCAATAATAGCTAGGAAACAAATATCTGGCAAATTAGGCACTGCAATCTGTAGCAGCGAGCTTCGTCACCCTTAGAAATAAGTTTTGCAGGCGCATTGATTTTTTTTTTTCCTGAATCAGCCAGCTAGATATAAGACTTCATCTCGCTAACATATATTGTCATAGGAAAATCTGTTTAGTGGTCTGTGCTGTCTGAGTGAGTGTGTATGAGCAAGTAGTAAGTTTCAGTGTAGGAATTAAATAGCTAATTTTCCCTGCAGTGTATTACTGCATTGTGAGAGGGACACAGAATGATAGGGTCGATCTACCACCTTTAGCCATTCATAATTCTGTTTAATTTTGCATGACCCCCAATGACACAGGCTGTAGATGATGCCTTATTTGCAGAAGATGGTGGGTTCTCAGCAAGTTTTCCTGAAGTCCCCATAGGGTAGGGCCAGCCCGACGGAAGATTGTAGTGCACGCGTGGCCTTTTTCATCACTGCTGCCACTGACATCAGTAGGGTTGTTCTGCCGACGGCATTCTATACTGAATTAGGCCAGGTTTTAGAAATTTTAATTCAGGTATCTCATGATCCCATGTTCCTTTGTAAGGTAATTTCTTTGTTAGGGCTACATCTCTTGTGCTGCTGTGTGTTTTCATCCCTGCAGGGGTGCATTTTCTTGATAGCTGAGAAGAGGTATGTAAAGGGCTGCTGAGCCCCTGTTTTTATAGAGCACTAAGGCACTTCTTTTATCGGTATTTTTTCACAACAAAAAGCAATTTAATATTTAGATTCTGTAACGCTGCAACGTTTTGTTTGGTTAGAAATGCCAAAGTGAATGTTTTGATGCTTCCTAATTAGGAGGTTTTACACATTTTCCATTAGATGATTTTTTAAATATTACAAGTTATTTTTCCTTATTTGAGACCAAATGAAGGTTAACTTTGGCACCTTTCATAGGATAACAATTTTTAGTACCTGACTTCTGTCTGTCTTTCAGTGATGCTGGTGACTGGCATAAACCTTGAAGCAAAAGGTTCAAAAATAAATTAAGTTTGTGCAGAGCTTTTACCTAAGATGGAAATGGTGGAGAACAGCAGCTAACACTGGGACAGGAAAGATGCTGATGTAAAAAAACCCATGACTTTTCTGGGGGGGAGTGAAAGTTGTTACGGTACGCCACTGTTTTTTCATGCCTATTTCCTATCTTCTGACAATCTGAAGAGAACCTGGTTAGGCATTTCCAAGCCCTATGCTTTATAGTAAAATATGTACTCTGTGGTTTTGATACATTGATTTGTTTTCTTTTCTCTGAAAAACTGAAACCTGGCTCTTTTTAAATCTGGCATATAGGTAAGAAACAATGAAGAACAGCTGCCTATTTTAGAGGGGAAAAATAATAACGTAGCAATAAAGCTCTGATATTTGGGAAAAGTGTAGTGAGCATGGATAGTACATTCACGTCTTATGAATTTGAGCACACACACGTAGCTAAACGCAGGCCCAAGTTTTGAACGTGGACCTCTTGCAGCAGAGCCTGCTCTCCCCAATGTCTATATAAATGTGCACTCCTCCATGCATGGCTGGTCCCATTGGCTTCAAAGACACTACTCATGGGAGTAGAGTTACTCATGCATTTAAGTGCTTGCTGGATTCAGGCCAAAAGCTTAATCTTTTCCATTTAATACCCTTTTCCTAAACTGATAACAGTCTTCAAGTTTTCAGTATCATGTGCAGCAGTTTAAACAATGTAGAACCAAAGGCAAAAAAAGTGAAATAACAGTATTGTAATTTAAGGAGTATCGTGAGATAAACAGCATAGCACAGGCACAGTTTTATTAGTAGTAAGTAGTTATCTGCAAGGCTGCCGTATGTTACTGGTCTGAAGGCACTTCATGTCTCTCAGTTTCTGAAAAAGCAAGGCAGGGAGGATGGGCAGCTCTAAAAAGGCAGGTACAGTGTAAAGCAAAGTGTAAAAGATTATATTTTTTTTCTGAATTGATGGAGAGTAAGCAAAACTTGTACTGCTCGTGAAACTCAGTACCACAGGGCAAAAAAATTCATTGAAAGTGTACAGAATTTTGGCAACAAAACCATAAATATGCTTCTGAGTGTTGGGTTTTTTAATTGCTTTGATTTTCCATCAATGGTGGAGGCTTCCAATCTATTCCAGTCCTTGCACTAGTCTCCCTATGATCTTACCTTCCTTTTTATTGTCGATGAGCTCTGAATGACATTGCTAACCTCCATCAGAGGTGTTTCATTCTTTCTCCCATTAGGCCCTAAAAAGGATATTATATATGCAAGATGATGTTCCATTTTCTAGAAGGTGTTTGGTTGGGTATCATTACCTGTATAAATGCTGTTCACATGCATGTTAGAGTAGGCAAAATCAAAGAAATGTGCTTTACACCTGGAATGGAAAATATGTAGGGTTTATATGGTATTTATTTCCTTTGTCTTGACTGGTCCTTCACAAGACAAGACGTGGAGGGAGCTGCTCTCTGCAGTATAGGTAAGGTTTGATTACAAGTTCAAAAGTTCCCCTGTCCTTAAGGAGTGGGAGTGTTGATAACCTTGTCCTGCAGCTTCCAAAGATCTTTCAGACACACCAGGCTGCTTCTACCTACCTCCCTACAGACAAAGACCATGATTTTTACTAGATATTTTCTTTGAGAGGAGTCTAGAGAAGGAGAGATTAGATGGGCTCGGAGAAACCTATCTGCAATAATAGTCAGAGATGGAGTTTCATAAGGACTGATGGCTTTTTGCCAGGAAATGCTTCACTGATGTAGCCCAGACAGGGACTTTTCCCAAGGGAAAAAGAGCAGGAGCAAACAGAGGGGGAGGAGATAGAGAAGAAAAGGGAAAAAAAAATCTAGTCCTTTTAAAATTTTTTTTTTAATCAAATTGTATGTCTCTGGGTTTTCCTCAAGGAGGAAAGGGAGAAAGTAAGAAATGAAAGTAAGACGCTAGCTGAAATCGTTATAATAGTGATTTTGCAATTTTAGCATAATTATTTATCAGCATTAACAATAATGATACATCTTTGGGGGGAAAGAACTTGAGCAGATATATGTTGAACATGTGTGAGCTGTATGAAAATATTCAGGTCTATAAAGTACAATATTGATATCTCATCTTTTAAAAACATATTTGTGTTATTGTGCTGCATAGTTTTCAAGTAGATTAACTGACTTTTTCTTGCATATTCACATCCTGAAGTATCATGTTAAAGAATATGTGGATGAGCAGCTTCTCTCTCAACAAATACTGAGGATGGGTAGTACAAGCAGCTACGTGAGGATGGGTAGTACAAGCAGCTACGTGAGGAAAAAGATGGTTATGAGAGACCATGGAGGTGGGAATTTCCACCGTCACAGTGAAAAGAATGGATGAAAGTCCCAGCAGAGCAGGCATGGTGGAAATAGTCTCTGGGGACAATTTCTAACATATAAATATGCCACGTTACTGTGCAAGCCAAAGTGAATTTAAATCAACAATATCTCTGCTAGGTTTGGTATCAGACCTGCCTGTGTAAGGGAGGAGAGTGCTGAGATCCTGTGATATCCCAAAGGTGTTAGAAAAGGGAAACAATTGGTATAAATATAGAAATTCAACACCAGAAACAAAATACTGACCTAATCAGTGAAATGAGCATCAAAATCAGTCTTCATGCTAAAGCTTTAAGGGTCTGGCATATCAAATAGAGCATGAATATCTTCAGGAATATGCCAGAAGCTAATTGGTTTAAGAAATCTGGCTGTATATAGGGACCATTACTCATAGATATCACGTTTTTCTGTTGCACAAATTATCTACAGTGCTCATGGTGTCTGCTCAAGGAAAAGTTTATTTTCATTCAGTCTTTTCTTTCCCCCTGACCTCAAAGGACTAATTAACAAAGTATTAGCATGTTTCTAAAATATGACTGAATTCATCTTCTTAAGAAAATGTACTGAAGAATGTACCTTATTATTAGAAATGACAGGATGTATATAGGGCCATATGTTTTCAAAGGATTTTCTGTCAGTGTTAATCAAAACGTTGGAGAACTTATGAACATACTGAGCAGCACGTCAACCATATGGATAATATCTTCCCTTTAATGGTGAGAATTTGAATTAATAATAAACACTGGAGAGTAACCTAAAATGAGACAGAAACAATAATATTAAGACCAGCAAAAGCATAATATCACATCAGCCTGAAGATTCCTGGGTATTTAAAAAAAATCCTATTGTGTGTTAAATTCTGGTCATGCAACTACATTCATTAATTTTTCTTAGTTTAGCTTGGAAAGGTGACTCCAAAGATGCAGTTTATTTTTACTGGGTTTTGTACAGGACAGTTTGGCTCTTATAGCATGCTGCAGCATGCATCAGTATCATGTGCTTGTCTGACTGGTAGATGTACATTCATTATCGCAGTCTATTTGTTATTGAAAAGGCTTTGGAATATTTGTTTGGTGACACATACACGCACAAATCATTTCGTGGACTATACAAACAGCTGCAGGAAGAAAACTGAGTCTGTTTCTAAGTTTACTAACCTGGAAAATGGATTGAGACTACATTATTTTGAATAAACCTCCAAGGGCTCAACTTCACAAACTTACCTGCTTTTACAGATGGTGAACTCTCTGAACTAAATATTAAGAATTCTGCTTGAGAGAAAATTAATGTTGCAAGTGCAGTTATATGCTTCTACATCACTTACGGGAGCACATAAGAGATAAATCCATCAAAAATGCAAAAATTTTAGTTATTGAGTACTCTAAGAAGTCCTGCCTTTGTGCTCACAGTTGCCTGCAAGCACACAACCACACGCACTACAACTGTCTTTCAAAATCAAGCCCTTTTGACCGAAGGCAGCTGTGCAGCCGGGGGCTGAGCCGTGAGCAGGACAGGGCTCGGTTCCCTGCTCTGCTCTATGGGAATTCTCCCTCCCCTGTATGGGAATCGAGTACGTGCTCCTTGGCATTGCCCAGAGCTGCTAGGTGCCACTGAACACCAATGCAATAAACACAGGGAACTAATTACATTGCCAGAAGACACCAGGAGGGTTTAAGCCTGTTGCCCCACCGCCTCCGGACCTCCAGCCTTGGTCCCTGGCCCCAGCTGCCTCCAGAAGTTGCACCTCTGCCTCAGCTGGCAACAGGATCGCGGTCTTTCTCACCGCCTGATCTCAGCTGGGAAGGTTTTATTTTCACTGATACCAGTCCTGGTTTATTTTCTCCTTAGTTAAATACAAGGTTACATTTAGACATTTGACTACTCACACTGAGACATAAAGCCTTGAGCTGCCGATAAGCACAATCCAGCCTCGGTAGGGTGAAAACCTGAATCTTCTAACAGAGATAGGGAGAAGAGTAAATACAATTTTAAGTCTTTGAAGCTATAAATTGAGATGTCCCTACTATATAGTGATGGTTTTTATTGGTAACTATCCACCTGCATCAGTTTCCAGCTTATGAGTATTTTCCTCTGACGTCTCTTTTTCATTTTCCCCTTGGGTCCATTCCTGCTTTGCAACTTCCTTTTCTGATGCTGGTTGAAAAGCACGTTATTATGGATAGCACCTTCTGACTGGTAGATATTCTTGCACCTGCTCTTAGCTTTGTTTTTGGAGTAGCCACAAAGGACCCTGTGACAAGGAGCAGAGTTCATGCCTCCCTTCCCCTCTGCACTATTCCATCAGCTCCTGTAATATTTCTGCCAGTATTTGTTCTGCTACTCAATAGCCTGTGACTCTGCTGCAGATCTCAGGGGAGTTTCTCCTGCACCTGGGAATCAGTATCCACCTGCAATTTATTGGTAGAAAATATATATCAGCCTTACCTTTTTCCCTGTTTCAGCTGAAGATTAAGTACCAGGACCCCTGCACATAATGTGCCCTAAGTCTGCATTTCACCATGAAGCCTCCATTGGCAACCACTGAGAGGTGGAGAAAATGCAGCCTCTAATCGACCTGCTGAGGACACCATACCTGCAGGGTGTAGCTGCTGTAGTGACTTTTATTTTAAAGCTGGTTCACAGGGCACCCTCCCACCACCCTGTGATCCAGCCGCCTGCCCAGCTCTTGAGAGCCTCCTGCAGCAATACTGTTCTCCTTATGGCCAAAGACTTCGGCTTCCAGGCCCTTTTTGTTCCTAGCTTCTCCCTTTTTCTTACACATTCCTCCTCCACCAAACATCACTGACTACAGACTCTCTCTGGAGGAGCAACATTTTCCTCCTCCAGATGTTCCATTTCTTTCAGACAATCTCGGCACTAAAGTTTTAATTGCTAGGCACAAATTTCAAAGGTCTTTCCTACATCTGTAGAAGACACCTGCCTGGTTCTTCTGCATATCTCCTGCAGTAAGCACAGTCAGCAGCAGCATCTGAAGGCTGTAAGCTGTCCTGAGGCCAGGCCAGCATCCCTGCTTGGCACGAGCCTTTGGCTGGTCTCACCAGGCTGCTTCAACGTTGGTGGAGATTCTGTACAGACAGCTGATGCATCTTCACAGATCCCTGCTCTCTGGTGTGTCCCATGAGTCCTTAAATACTGTAAATGCTTTACTTCTGCCACACAAACTTTAAGAAAGAGTCCCAAAACTGGCATGTAGCTCCCATCAGCCTTCTGTCAAGCAGATGTTCAGCTGTAGGAGTGTTGCATGAGGCATTGTACTGATACTTAAACTGATTCCTCTTGCCTGCAAATCACAAGAGGAGGCGTTAAAACCTAAATGAATAAATAAAATATAAGCACTAGTCAAAAGAGAGAAGGGGTGGGGGGGAGGAAACATGCTTGTTAAAACTTCTAGGCACCCTGGCAATTAGTCTCACAATGGCATAATCCTGATGAGCTTTCACATCTCCTATTACATTTGGTACATAGTGTTTGTTAGCATTTTACTCCATCTGCTTCTATACAATCTCCATCAGCTGAAGGAGGATATGGTTACTCCAGTCATTAAATGTTGATGATCTCTGTTGCTTGTGGTAGGTATCCCTTATGTTAACTGTTACCTTTCCTCCTCACGCTCGGAGGTAATGCTTTTCCCCTCACTAGCACCCAGGCATTTGCTGATAATAAAGTTACTGCTCTTTTATTAAGATGTTGACACCAGCATGACTAGCGAGTTCAGTAAAATATGTTAGTTAGTCTTCCTTGCAATTTGCCTGAATGGAATATACAAATTTTTTCCTAGTATGGTATTCAAATTTTTAAATGCCTTAACTTCTGGGATTTACTGATCAACTATCCCTCGTTAGAAGAGATATCTCTTGTTTTCATACCAAATCTACTCTTATTCTTCTAAAAGGAAATAATATGCTTTCATTTTCCTTAAAGCCAGTTAGTAATAGATTTAAGTGGATAAATATATTTGACATTCTTTGCCTTTCCATTTCTCTTTTGCCAGCAATGCCAAACAGACTGTGAAAAAGAGAATTAATTCATTATCCCAAGATATTCATGAATTTCTCTAAGCTTCTGATTCTTGGACTGCAGGTCATTAGCAATCATTAATTTTTAAAGCTACGGATGATGTCCTCAGAAGCAGATATCATATGAAATAAACAGATCTATTAATGTGGTAGTAGGATGAAGCGCGGGAAGATGTAAGTGTGTGGAAAAGCAGAATTTTAGCTATGCAAAGATCTTGAACATAAACTGAGGCAGTGCTTGGCTTTCGGCAGCTGTACTACTGTATGGCATAACACAGGGTATGAGGATTATCATTGTCGACTCTAAAGACCAACAAGGTGGTCTTCTGCATCCTTCTACTTCTGCACTCCAAGCAGCCCCAAAGTGATAGTTACCTTTTATACAGCTTTTGTCCAGTCACATCATGGTCAGAGAGAGCCTACAGCTGACTGCAAGAGGTCCTGCAGACAGGTACGTTCATCGCCTGAAATCCTTTCCGTTATGTTTGAGCGTAGAACATTTTGTGGTTTTCCTTTTTCCTTCCTGACAAATACACACATCCCTGCCCATTAAGAGTTAAACACAGCGGGTCTACCCCAATAATGACTTTCCTTCTGATGTTTCCATATAATGATTAACCCATATTAATATGCAGTGCTCCTAACCTAAGAAAAGATATGAGAGCTCAGGATTGTTTGAATGCCGACTAGGATATCTGTGTTAATAGTCAAACCATATGTCCTCCTAGAAGTATGATGTTGATTGCGACCTCAGAAGAAATCAGGCCTGCTTATGGCAAATATATGGAATTGATTAAATGAATAAATAACCTTATTATTTAGTTTTGCATAAAAATATGTGGGACCTAGGTCAAAGATAATCCCTAATTTTTCTATGCATAATAGATTCCAAAGTGTAAACATTACCAGTAGCATGAACCAGACTAGATGCTTTAAGTCAACAGTCAAAGGTGCGAGTGTAAACTCAGAAATATTGATAATGTTTGTGAATAACTTCAGACCAAATTATACCAGAGTTCCCAAGCTGATATGAGTGCCTCTGTTGTTTTAATACTCCAGTGTCTGTTATATGTATGAGTTCAAAGACTGACCACAGTTTTTGCGTTGGGCGTTTCTCTGTAGTATTTGGCATCTTTGCTTAATTTTAGAGCCTTGGCTTCTGTGTCAGAATAGCATAATTTACTGACGAACTGAAGTAATATTTTCCATCAGCCCCTACCCAGGCACTCTGTATTTTGTGATCATGATCCTTTCCGTCCTTGATTTTCTATATTTTTTAGCTTTGGTGCAGAGGTTCTGGGCCATAAGGATTAGAGTCTGCAGATCTGATCTTTCTTCCTCTGTACAACTCCGTGCTGGGCAGTGTGTGGAGAGGAAGGTCCTGCTCATAAGAGCTCACAGAGTGGGACTGGGGGGCAGCAGGGGTACAGGAGGTTAAAGCACCTTCTTAAAAGTAGCAGTACAAATGACTGTCTTGCCCAAAAACACAGGTCAGGCATAGTCACACCCTGCCTGTTGTGGGCTGCACTGCATTGCTTGTATTTTGCTCCACGTGCCACAGGCTGAATTATGAATAAAACATGAAACTATTAAGCCCCTAAGAGATCTTCAGTCAAATTCTCCACTTCTCAGATTAATTATGAGCATAATAGGTGTAAGACTAGCAAAGCATCTAGAAATTATCCTGCTTGGAAGAATTTTGTTGCTAAGCCGTGCATGCTGCAAATGGCCTTCATCCCCGGACCCCGTTGTGCTCTGCTGAGTGAGACACAAATCCAAACTTCCCAGCTGCTTCCTATATCTCAAACTCAACCCGCACACTGCAATGTTGTGTTTGATGAAGTTCAGGTTTGAATTCTGAACGGAGCAGCTCTTCACAGTTGGATCTTTTATCTGCTGAATACACAGGGTTGAAAAGAGAGCAGTTCATCTGGTAACCCACAGAAAGTAGACCTTACCTAATAATATACAGGCTCGCAATTCACATGTGTATCGAATGCAACCCAATGTGCCTGTGATATGGGAGGGATCCAAAGTCCACTGAAACCACTGGGAGCCTCTCCATTGGCTTTGACTGATTTTTAGATCAGCTCCATATTATACAGGACTATCTCTGATCATGAAGCTGACAGAGGTCAAGGGCATCACTCATGGTACTGCTAACAGAAGTAAGTCCAACCAAGAGGCGCAACGTGATGTAAAACGATGCCTCACTGGTGAGAAGGGAATAGGAGCAGCTCCACCCCCCATCAAATCTGAATTTAAGAAATGTCAAGAAGTTGCTGTGTTTTAAACATTCTTCCTAGCGAATGATAGTGAGTATCAGAATTGATGTTTAAGAATTTGGATTGGCTGATGAATAGCTATTTTGGTTATTTAGCAGTTTCTTTAAAGTCAGTGTTTAAATATGATTTCATTTCTGTCTCCCTCCAGTACAACTTCAGGCAATATTTTTAAAGTATAATTTAATACATGCAAATATAATAATTATTTTCAGTAGACATTTGGGTTGTTTTATTTTATGTAATTCTCTAATTAGCATAGTCATCCTGTATTCTGTAGGTACCCATGATTTACTTTTTGCAGTGTCTCCTAGCAAATTATGGTATGGTGTTTGGTCTGAAAAATTATATGATTTGGATTATGTATTTACAGTTCCCCAAAATGTGCACTGTGTGCTTCACAAACAAAAAAAGAAGAAAAGAATCCAGGGTAATAGCTGAGAAATTCTTTTTGCTATCAGCAAAAATAAGCACTGCTCTGATAAATTAACTCAGCCACTCCTCCACCAAAGATAGGACATATACTTGCATGGTATCTACATAAATACGATTTGTGTGTGTGTGAAATACAACCCAATGTGTTGGCAGATCCAAAACCAGATCCAAAACCCACTGAAGGTAATGAGAGAATATAATACACCACATTTTATGCATACAACTGTGTAAATAAGTGCTGTGTAGGTATACAGGTGTGGGAGCGTAGGCAGGAGCACGTGTCCTACCTGTGCATCTGCATACGCGTGTACACATACACTGCTACGCTATACCTTCCATTTTTGTATGCACACAGTTTGTACACGGGGCTGGCACGATGTCATTGCAGGATATTTAAGCTTTGTTTGAATTTAACCCACTGCCTGATGCATTTAGAACCTGTTTGTCACCATCCTGGTGCAGAGAAGGAAATGTGGAAGTTATGGGTTTGGTGTTAGGGGATTTGTGCTCTGGTGGGGAGAGGGGATCGGTGATCCCAGGTGGGGGCACTTGAAGTCCTACAGGGAAGGGGACACAGCAGGAAGTCACCATCTTGTTTGTTTTCCTTTTGTAGAAGTCAACAAGCCTGAAGGAATCGCATCGCCTTGAAGCCACCGCCTGGTCATGAAAAGCAGCTGAAAACATAACTCAGCCTCCTCAGAGAGCACCTGGCTGTGGAACAAACTGCAGTCTTTCCTTCACCCAGAGGAGACTACGAAAAGCCCAGTAAGTGACCTCTTCGGCAAAGATTTGCATTGGCTTCTCCTCTCCCCGCATATCACTTACACTGTATACGCACTGTTGTTCCCATCACTTATCGCCTGTGGCGTTGTACCTGCCTTCTAACCTCACGTTTTAATTCTGCAAAGGCTTTCACAGGGAAGTCAGTAAAAGTAAAAATGCCATTGATTGCACTCTTTGTTGTATTATCCCGCATATAAATCACCAGCGCTCCAAACACAGTGTATTAGAAGTTAAGAATAGTCCTAATCAATAATTTACTACATTATTGATAGTTTTTGTAATGCGGACTTAATCCTTTGAAGTAATGTCTTTAAGACATTTGAATGTCTTAAAGACCCTGTTTAACAACCAGTCTGCACCGAGGATAAAAACCCACTGCTGCAGCCTTCATATCCTTTGCTCAAGTGCCAGACATCTCTGCTTAGAACTTCTGGAGATGGAACATCTCTGCACTGGAACTTCTGGAGACGAATGTGAGCAACCAGCCCCCCGATCCCCTTCTGAGCACCCTGAGGCTTGCTGAATACCTGTTTTCTGTGGCCTTTGACTGCTTGCCAGAGAGAAGGGTGAACATCCAGGAACATCAGGTGAACATCACGGAGGCTACCCCTCCATGATGGCACAGGAATATATTTGTTGCAAGGTAAATGAGATCTTAATATAACATTCAGAGTTGTCTCTGTGCAGGTGACTGAAGAAGGGAGCGCGCTTGGCACTGGTAAGAAGGGAGCCGTGGTTTATTTGACTGAGCTCCCGGTGTAGCAGGGGTAGAACGTGGAGGCACCAGCCATCACTGCCTCAGAGCTGCACTGTTTTCAATATGCAATTATACCATCCCTAAAGGTAAATAGAAGGTTTGTGTGTAAGAAATATTTCTGTAAAATAGTTTGCAGCTGAAAAGATAACACTATTCCCTGCCTCCTACTTGGCTGTACAATTTTAATTATGTCAGGGAATCTCTCCTATTTTATATTCCATATATATTTATGGAATAAGCTGTTGGCAAATAGGACATTATTTCAAATAATTTAATGTATTTATTAAAAGAGATTACAAATCTATCCAGGCTATAGTCATTGCACTTAGGGCAACTATTATGGCTATATTATTGTTCCATTTATTTCAAAATATCTTTGGCAAGGACTGCTCCTCCATGAACAATGTAAGAAAGAGACTCTCTGTCTCATGATCTGCCCCTCTGCGTGGCAGAGGGCTTTGCCGTCCCCTTTTCCCTCCTAGCCCGATCCAGATAACCGCCCTCCGTAGATTCAGAGTAGGGCCAGGGCAGAAGAGGAAGAGCCTGATACGCCTGGCTTGGTCGTTTTATTTGTGCTACTCAATTTTAGCCCGTAGCAGAACAGAGATACAGAGACAGCCCCCAAGACGCAGCCAGTGAGAAGCTGCAGAGCTGCTGAGGGACACGGGCGTCCCTGTACATCCCTTGAGGTCTGATGGAGGAATCCAAGGATGCCAAAACTGGTCCCTTCAGCAGTGCCAGTTTTCCTCCCCTTGCTCAACTAGAGGAGTCTCTTAGAGATTCCTCTTCACAGCAGAGGTACAATCCACCCCAAACATGACTGACTCTTGTCACTGGTGAGAAACTAGGTGAATTTTTCACAGCACGATGGTGGTTGCAGATGTCACACGTTTACCGGCTTGTACTCGGTCCCTTGCTCCTTGGATGTGGGGGGTCCTTGAACTCCCTTTGAATGGTCTGCAAAAGATGGGGAAGAAAGACCAAGCTTGTCAGTGAATTTAACTTCACAAAAAGAGTCCCAATCTTCATCTGAAAAATGGCTGGCTCTGCAAAGCAGGAAAGATGGAGAACTGCTGCACACACAGAGCTGCAGAGCTACAGCAAGAGCAGTGGAAGAAAAAAAACTCACTCGGGCACTGCAGCCACATGGGTGCTAGATTAAGAGGTGGGAGCAAAACCCAACGTGATGTAGCATATGACAACACAATCCTAGCTGATGGGGGGGAGCGGCGGCACCAGGGTCTGCACGCAGTCGTTCACGTGCACACACACACTTAGTATGGAGAGGAGGGAAGGGAAAGTCAGACACAGTTGTCACCCTGAGTGCCAGACAGAGCCTTGCTCTAGCCATGACGGGGCATCTGCCATTAGTAATGGGCTACCAAAGCCCATTGCACTATCACACCCAAGACAAAGATGAGAGAACGTGCAATGAGTCTATGTTTCCATCTACCCCTAACAGAAGGGCTGGTCTACATTCATCATCATCATCGTCATCATTATTATTGTTTTTATGGTTGATATTATTATTTCTGCAGCATTTTTACTCTGTTGGTGCAGACAGAGTTGTCATTCCTATCGTGCAGCCCCCACATAGCAACGTGCATGAACTGTTATAAAGCTGCTCATAAATTTAAGGGTACCTCACCGGTGATACAAGCACATTTACCTATGAGGGGGTAAGAGAGAGGACTGTGTCCACTGTTAAACGGGTGCAAAACATTGTTCAGACCCTGAACTGGAAGCGAACCCTGTGCTTTCAAAAACCAAAGGATGAATGTGACCAGTGTCTGACATGTCTCTAGAGCAGTTCCCGAAGCATCCCATGCTGAAATACAATTACTGCTGCTGACTAAGGTATCATTTGCTGCTGTTTAATCGGTATCTAGAGCTTTCTAGTATTTTTCACAGGTTTATCATGGTATGGTCAAATAAATAACTGTATGTGCTGTATTTATTTATATGGAATAGATTCTGGGTTATAAACTCATCAATTGATACAGGTCTTAAGAAAAGCACGGGTTAAGTAAAGCCCACATGTATGAGCTTAACAGTACATCCCGCTGTTATAAGCACCCGTGTGCCATACTCCAGGGTCACTGTGCTCTGTAGCCATCACAGCCCCTCCAAAACCCTTGCTCTCTCACAAGATAAGGCCCCAGCCCTGTGAGTGCTTACAGACCCGCTCACGTGCACTATGCCTCCATTGGCTTCACTGGACTAGCCAAGGTCATAAAATTAAACAACTCTATAACTGTTAGTAGGATTAGAGCTGTAATAATATTTCGGGTACTTCCTACCTTCCTGAATTGCTGCCACTGCTGCTTGTTTGACATAACGTAACCCGTAAGATATTTTATAGGTTTCCAACCTTTGAGCACAATGGATTAGAAAGGAGGTTAATTATGCATAAGATAGAAAGATTTATGTAAATATAAACCCAATATAATGTATTATTTACATACAGCCTGTACTTACCCTAAGTAACTTCTAGAGAAATCTTGCCTGTCACGAACAGCTCGCACCTCATTTCTGAATCTTAGTCCAGAAAAGTGGAGGATTCTGACTACCTTAAAATGCTGCTAATATTTTCTAGACTAGAGCATATTTGTATAAGAACATAACTCAACATAACTCAACACAGATGGACAACAAACAGGATAAATCTCTATCATTTATTACATTTGCCTAGCGATCAAAGGTGTCTAACTAGACGTTTTCTTCATTGGTTGTTTGCATTAGATATGCAAATCTTCTTTCTTGCAGAGCCATTTCCGAATATATTTGCAGGGCTATTGATGTCCATTACTTCACTTAAATATAGATCAGAAATACTGACAAATATTTTCATTCAAAGAGTTTGATCATTTTCAGATTACTCTCCATGCTAGTAATTAACCTCAGTCAACACCCTTCCATAGCACTTTCAAACACAGTTCCTAGCAAACATAAAGTTTCATAAATATGTACTAAATAACCTTAAAGCCCTTTATGAATAATTATGAGTTTTTAAGTTTTTGTGAATCTGCATATTAATTCCATGCTATAAATAATACATGAAGCAAAAATCCAGCCTGTTTGGTGTCTGGGGACAGAGGAAGAAAAGGAGGGGATAATTATCAGTTTAATGTGGGAAAATACTTAACCTAAAAGATTATCTTCAAAACTGATGACTCCATAGGTTTGTATATATGTGTGTGTAAACACACATATATTAAAAATATATATATAAAGATGTGTATATCTGCAGACACAGTTGAGACGTGCATCCGCTCTGAAAAAATGCATTTGAAGCGTGTTACGCTTCTGTCTCTGCTGTGCCATGCTGAGCTCTTTAAGTGAAAAGCAACGCGATGAGCTTAGCCTCCACACAGCCCCTCTTTCTACAAATGTACGTTCCCCCAAAGGTAGAAAATTAATGAGAGGCTTCTGACTAAAATGACTACATTTTGCCTTCAGTGGGACATTATGGATTTAAAAGATAAGAGAGAGTGCAGCAAGTCCAAAAACAATTTCATTTCATTAATCCCTTAAGTGCCTCGGGATGAGCAGCCCATGTCCAGCAAAGGTGATGCTACACCAGCTTTTGCATGCCTATTGCATGCCATCCGAGCACGGTACCTCCGCGCCCTGGGTGCTCTGCTTGGAAGACTTCCAACAGAAAGATGGAGTGGGAATGATATATGGCTGAATGGTCTTAGACTGACACTTCCTGGATGCACGCTGACAATAATGGGAAACGTAAGGGGTTTGCAGAGCCAGCTCTCCACCGATGCAGTGCTTGCGTTTGTCACAGAGTTTACAGTAATGAAAAGCTATTTTCTGGTCAACTGGTTTTTTTCCACATAACAAAATGGAAACTATTCTTTTTAAAAACAGAACCCAAGGAGATAGTAAATGTTTGCCTTTGTCACAGGACTGTAACTGTGTATATTTGATAGAAGTCTATTGATTACTGCATCTTTTATAGCCAAGGTTGTTTAAGAATATAAACACAGCAAGATTTGTCAGATAAAGTACAGCAGAAGTGCTTGGAAAACACATAATGACTTGGGGCACTTGAAACAGAATGTATGTGTGTGAAATCCTGTCTGTACCCCACTGCCAGCTATTTATAGTTTGTAGAGTCTTTTAGGAGAAAATTATCACATTCAAGTTTTATATTTTTAAATAAAGAGCTCATTTTTTTTTTTACATATTAATCCACCTACAAAATGAAAATAGATTTCACTTTTCATTTCGTTTCTTTTAGATCTATTTCACTTCATGGTCCTGTTCAGCAGTTGGTTTGAAGCATGAAAAGCAGTATTTAAACATTTTAATAAAAATGAGCAACTAAACAGCAGGCCTGTTCTCTTGGTTTTAACACAAAGAGAAAGAAAAAAAGGAAAAGTAAACTTATACAAGAATTTTGAGAGATGCAAGTGCTCCATTGTTGCTATTGCTATTTTCTAGCACTGCAGCATCACCGGAGGAATGCCTCATCGTGCAGCGTGGGTGGCAGAGCAGCTGGCCAGGAAGGTTCGTTATACACAGCGAGTGAGGTTATGGGAGCTGGTAGCACGAGCACTTGAACAACAGCCTGAAGAGACTGGTAGAAGTCTATCCCAGCTGAAGGGCCATCCCAGGACATGGATGAGTCCTCCTATAACCCTCCACACCTCTTTCCCCAAGCAGGAGAGTCCCCCAGGCAGTGTCAGCAGAGCCCTTGGCAGCTGCGTGACCGTGCTCACGGAAACACAGCAGCGCACATGCTCTCGTCCCACGCCGTGGGATGGACTTCAAACCATATTCTCACATCTCACCCTTCCCACAGCCACAGTGTGCACGACCTCCACAGCTCCCACCTACCAGAGATTGCTTTCCTCTCCGTTCTGGCAGAGAAGCTGCTTGTGTTATTGTTCTCTACCCCTCACTCAAAGTGACCTGTGGTAGCAAGGATCTGTTATTTAACCTGTTTAAACCAATTCAACCAGCTTGACTCATGCAGTCGGTAATAAAAGCGATTAGGTGAGTGGCTGTACCACCATATCAGACAGGCTGACAACCTCTGGCTGGAGAGTGGTGAGAAACAGTGGGAAATTAGCCCACCCTGCAGCCACACTGGGATGTGTACACACAGAGGAAATCACTGTATTTCACTCTTACACCAGCCCTCGCTTTTGTAGAGGAAGAAGCAGAGGGAAAAGAACCCCACAGAAGTGGCTGAATCAAAAGCTCAACCTGAAGCTGCTCTAAAACTTTCTGGGAGTGAGGGAGGGACTTGCGGAAGTTTTGGTAGTACTACGTATCTTCACTGAAAGCCTGTTAATTAATCATAAAGACCCAGCTGGAAATAGTTTCAGGGAAAAAAAAAATATGGAGCACCCCAAATTTGTTTTCTATTAGAAATGGGACACAGAGCTGAATGAACTATTTTAAAGGCCAGTATTACAGTTATTTGGGAATCTGTCTCCCTTGTAAACTGAGAGGTCATTAGGAATTTGTAAATTAACTATTTTTATTGCACAGAAAAAAAAACCCCTACCCATAAAATATTTAATTGTTGTTGCTGTGACTCATGGAAGGCAAGACTTCTTGCCTCTGAAATGCTTTATGTGGATACAAACCTGTTGATGAGTGGTTTAAGCTAATTCTTATGTGTGCTGGACTCATAAATTCATAGACTTTAGTATGAACTCAGCTGCAGCCTATGTTATTGGTTAAACTGTTTTCATCTCAAACCCACTCTGAATCCCCAACAAAAATAGTAGGCCAGATGCCCAGACTGCAGCTAGAGACCCTCATTAGGCATCATTTGCATCCTATTAACCACTGAGCTGTGGGTCATTCGCTGCCTGTCAACCATTCAAGTCATTCCTTTTGTGTTAATTAGTAGAGAAATAAGGAGTTAATGAAGATCTTATGATCTGTGATGATTCATCTTTGTTGTTTCAAACGAATCCCTGCTCTCTGAGCACTCCAATGAGCTCCTACACACCAAATAATAGAGAAATAGTCAGAGGGAGCTTACGGCGGCCTTCAGAGTGTTGTTCTCCAGGGACTTTTTGCATGGTGGGCTTTGTTAGCTAAAGATTAGAAGGAGTTAATTGCTTCAAGATTGCTAGCAGATTAGGTTACAGGGTGTCTTGTATCTATGTAAGCATATGTCAGGTCTAGTTAAAAGATAGAAGATGCTTATTTTAATAAAATTATGAAAGAAATAATTAATTTGTCATTATAGTGAAAATCTTATTTCTACTCTTAATTTGAGCAGTTACAGATAAATGCAGTGCTGGTTTTGCTCTCATTTTCCTTCTCAAAACAGGAGAGCGTGGCTCTTTGCTGGACAGTATGGCTCCCTAGGCTGGTCCCAGGCTTTCGTCTGGCTTTGCGTCCCTGTTTGAGGAGGGTAGAGCAGGGCTGGGCTGCGCTGGGGGCTGCAGCTCACGTCTCCTGTGGCTCCTCTTCCTCTCGCTCCAAGGCGATGAGGGCTCGTGGGCTGACTGAGCGGTTTGTCAACCCTCCTCCCTGGAAAGACTGTTTTTCCTGGAATGGACTTGAAGCCTCAGCCGCCCCTCCCTGGGACAGCGGTATCGCTTCCACAGGGCAGGATTTGCTCCAGCTCCAACACAGAGAAGCAGCTCCTACACCCTGAGGTGCACACGTTCAGGTTTGCTTTTTCTTTGTCCCTTCAGGAGGGAAGAAGAGGATGTCCCTTCAGGGCATCCCTGTCGCTTCAGGGAGCCACGGGTGCCAGACCTTTCCCAGGCAGCGCCAGCCGGCAGATGCCATTGGTCCTAGAGATGGCTGGAAACTCCTTTTTTCAGACTTAATTTCAAAAATAACAAACAAAAACCCCACAGCCCCCTTCCCCAAAGTGATTTCCTCAAGGCTTAAAGAAGAAATTGTTCCTATGCCCACACCAGCTCTGATCCTCAGGTGTATTTATTTTCACAACAGGCAAATAAAGTTGAAAGTTTTGATTCTTCATCTCCTATTTACTGCCTCCGGAGCAGAAGCACTGGCTCAGGAACCAGGCTGGCACAGCTGGAAACGTTAATGCCTCTTCTCCCCGCAATGCCTTGCTGCGGGCTGCTGCTTCCAACAGCAGGAGTACTGGAACATGCCGGACCTCCATCACTTATGGTCTGGATATATATTAAAATAAACCCAAAATGTAATATTCTGGGCTGTAAACCAAAGTAGGTCAATAAAGAACAGCTTCTCGATGTGGAGGATAGTTGCCGCTCTTCTTGCCGTGGTGGCAATAACTTCTGGAGAGAAGCTGAGGTGCTCCGTACATTGGGCTCCTTGGCAGAGGCTCTGCTGAACTTCTCAGCAACTTTCTGAATTCCCATAACGGGGGGACATGGACCGAGGGCATCAGGAGCTGCTTCAGAACAAGAGGTAATTGCTCCTCCTCTTCCTTCTTGCTGGATTTGTGAATGGTACTTTAGCTCTTTTAGGAAACTAGTGTCTTGCTTCTATTTTAAAAAAAAGAGCCCAGAACTGAAATTAATTATTTAGGTTTGCCAAATATTGTGAAAGTTTTTATTTAGACCTTTTTTTTCCCTGTACGTCTATCAGGTGGAAAATAAAATTAATTATTTGTTCAGCGCTATATTAAAGTGTCTGTGAATGTTGAGGTGCATTTTAGCAATGAACAATATCCAAAGGAGCTCAGGATCTGTCTGAAAAGAGTGCTGCTCGCTCTTCTCCATTTTAGCTCCCACAAATAGTGCAGCAGTTAGAAATGGCTATTTTCTTGTTTGTGAAGAAACACTGTGCAAATTGCAAACACTAGCAAACCCTTTTTTACATCTTATTGTGAAAATTGTATATAATTCATGTCTTCCTGGCTTTAAAAAAAAAAAAAAGTCAGATATTTGGCTCCTCTTAAATCATATTTTCCTCATTTCATGGGTAAAGGCGTGGGGGTAGGCTTGGTGAGGCAGGAGAGCAGCATAGGTCGGTCTGTCCCCCATGGCTTGTACAGGTCCTTTGCACTGCCCAGCAGGTCGGAGGGTGGTCGCAGGACCCGGCACCCTTGTGCGCTGCATGAACCGAGCCGTGCCGCTCCTGGCCCGGGGATCCCGTCGGCACCGGGAAGAAGGAGATGTCCTGCAGAGGCTTTGCTGGGGTAGGGCTGAGGCGGCAGCACCGCTGAGCCCGGCGACCTCAGCAGCCGTTAGTAAATAACTGCCTGGCTGGTTCGTTATGGTAGAGTCCCTCTCAACTTTAATTGCTCTAAATGAAGAGAGGTTTTGCGTCACTTAGATGTTAAAGGGAAAAAACCCTACCCTGCCCCTACGCAGTCAGACACAAGAGGAGAAAAGGGCGGCCAGTGCAAGTAATGAGGGAAAGGCAGCCGTGACTCTTGTGTGCCTTCAGAGAGCTGGAGGAGATGGGAATGTAATTGGAGGCGGATCAGGTGCCGGAGGAATCAAAGGGAGCAGGCAGGGGATGGGGTGGGAGCAGGGACGCAGCCTGCGACGCACAGCCCAGCTCCTCTTCAAATAACCAAAGCTAAAGGCGAGCGAGTGCGGGGCCACTCCTTAAGCATCCCCTTAAGTCTAGCCCGGGTTTCACTGCCTGCAGTAGCAGAGTGGCAGCTATAGATATTTTTTTTCTTCTCCTGCGACATCAGTCGGAAAGAGCTGGCTTTTGCATGGCGGGGGGAGGGAGGGAAGAGGCAGAGAGAGAAGAGGGGAAAAAAAAAATAAGCAGAAGTAATTTATTCGGGATCTTTGAGAGGATAATAGCCAATTATTTGTTTATAACACTGGTTAAATTTTCATTAGGCAGATTAATGGAATATCATGTACTGTCAACATTGGACTGAGGGGTGGTCTGTAAGAGATAAACGGGCAAACAGTCGATGTGTCTCCCTGAGTAAATTAGTTTTTGCTTTCCTGTTTTTCATATGAAAATGGAAAGGTGGACAAGGTGGTGCATTTTAAAACAGGTCTCAAGATGGGCCAAATCAGTTAAATATGAAAGCAATTCCGGTAATAAATACATTATAATAACTTAGCATCGTGCCTATCATTTTGATTTCATGAAAGTCTAGGATAATGTAGATTTTTAACCTGCTCTCTTAATACACATTTCCTCTTCCTGAACTTCAGCGTTTCTTGCTGTGAGGTGAAAGCATATTACTTTTTTTTGCCTGATTTTTCTGTGTAATCTGTTCAGTATTACAGCTGGTAAGTGCTAGAGGCTCACAGATCTTTCTTGTGAATTCTGGTATTATCATACTGGATAGCATGAGCAGTCCCCTCTAAGTACTGTATTATCAGCATCAGAACCCCTGAGTGGTTATGGTTGCATATCCTCCTCTTTTGAAGTCAGAATATTTCTTAACGTATTAGCCTGGGATTTTCAGAGAAGCCACAGAGAGGCAGACACCCAAATTTCGGTGGGAGTCAGGCCCGTAAGTCCACTCAACCTCTTTGAAAATCTCAAGGCATTTTATAGAAGAGCAAAGCCGTGCAGAGGGTCTCGTCAGCCTCATCACCTTAATTTGACTTCACAGCTCTGCTGCTCTCAACGCTGCGCGGGCAGGTGGAGAAGAGAGGTCCTCTCCAGTGAACACAGCTCTGGAATACACAGCAGGTTTAAAACAGCCCCAAGACATTTCATTCAGACTTGACCACTAATAATTACAGAGCACGAAAATGGCCTCGCGCTATTAGGAATGGCAAAATATTTATTTCTGATGACATATTATTATGGCAGTGCCACGTAGGTTTCCATTTACAGACAGCACTTGGTGACATTTGCTCTTTTGGGTCACAAGCCTGCTTGATTTTGAGGCTGTATAATGCTTCCAAGAACAATATTCATTCTTATGCTTCTTAAAATTGCAATTTTAATATCCATGTCTACAAAACTGATCTGATATTTTGTTTACAAAATCCCCAAGTACTTACATAATGTGGTAATAAAAATTCTTAGACATGGTGAGGGGACAACTCATATTTCTCACGTGTTACCCTGACCTCATCAGAACATCTGTAAAGAAAACAGAGCTGAGGACTAAGTAAGGACACGTGGCACTCGTCTGAAACCATATTCCTTGGGTTTGTTGTTGCAGCCTTCTTAGAAGTCCCCCTCTAGTGTGATCGTCCACCTACGTTTGGAAGTCAATGTTCTCTCTTTCCGTGAACAGGAGGCTCCCTACGCTCCTCTTCTGCCACGCAACATGGTACCTTGCCGTGTGTCAACGGAAGGAGCAGCAGTGGCAGCCTGGCTCCAGGCCACGCCAGTGTCTTCATACTGATCTCGAGGGATGAGAAAGTTCGCTCCAGATTCTTAAATTCATTTATCTCTTAAGTATTGTATTGTGGGCTGTTTTTTCCAAGTGGGAGGAGTTTATTGATACATATAAGGTGTTTCTCGACACGTATAAGGTGTTTCGCTCTATAAATGGTTTCTACACGCTTAATAGCTTTAACTGGGGTTTATTCTCTTCCTGAAAATGTAGCAGTCCAGCGAGGCAGGGACCCCGCCACGCACAAGTAGGCAGGTGCATGTTCGTAAACCAGTCTGAAAGCAACCTGAAATATCGACAGCTGTCGATAAACACCACGCATTGAGTTATGTGTATGACAAAAAGACAGAGCTGGTGTCTTTGACTTTCAAAAACTGAAAGGAAATCCTCTTTTCAAAGCAACCAAGGTTTTAGCTGAGATTCTTAGCTTGAACTTTACTTGTTGTATAGACCCAGTTGCCCTGGACCTGCAGGTATATGATGTATGGAAGTGGTTTTCACTTTAAACAGGGACTAAGGTAAAAATTGAGACATATTCAGGAATTTCATTTTTTAAATTGTTTTATTTTTAAGACAATGAAATGGCCATTTTAAAATATTCCATTTTGATTATGTCAGAATGTTACAATAAAAGCAGACATATTTTAAAGTTTCTCTGAAGAAATTGAATTGAATCAAAACAAAACCAGAATGACTAGTGAAACATTGCTCTTGAATGTGAACCTGTTTTTACCAAAATCAAGACATCCCTGAAAAAAACCCAGCATTTTATGATAGGAAAGTCACTCTGAAAAAAAATATCAGCAAATGTTACCGAATCGTTGGGTGCACAGTGCTGAAAACATGCGCTACTAAGAAGTGGGGGTTTTTCTGATATGACCAGACCCACTGTGATAACCCGATCATTTCAGGTGATTCTATTTCCCTTTGACCAGTTTAAATCTTGCCTACTTCCATGAAGAAGCCTTTAATTACACCCGTATCTAAGTGGTGTAAATGAGATCAGAACAGATCCCTGACAGCAATGCCCTGTGAACTACGCCAAGTACTGTCATGAAGTATATTTCTAGTTTCCATTCTATTTTTGACTGGAAGTTGTTGCTGTGACACAGGATCTATGCTGGCATCTTTAAGGAATTAAAATGTTTGCTAGCAAAGTTATGGACGTCTATAATGAATGGGATTATCTGTACTACTCATCAGTGCAGAAAGAATAGCACTCATAATGCAAGTAAATTCTCATCTTGCAGATGTTTTTCTGTTTCATCTTGGAAGTGAATCTGTTCACTCATAAATCTTGCTTTGGTTTAAAAAAAAAAAACACCAAAGAATTAGTATTCTAGCAAGTCCTCTCCACGGAATGACATTCATCATTTTCAATGTAAACGAAATGTTGCAAGAACTGATAGGCTCTATTTTTCTTGTATGAATTTAAAAGATATGTGAATTTTGGAGGGGAAAAAAAGAGAATTAGTATGTAGTTGATTTAAAATGCTGTGAAGTATGAAGTCCATCCTGCAAACAATTCCTAAGAGGCATGGTAGCAACTAGCAAAGGTGTTACTCCAAAACTGCCAGCAGCAGTTTTGTTATAGTTCCATTGAAGAAAAATATTCTCTAAGAAAGGAATTCATTCTCTCCCTGTATCCATCCAGAGATTCTCCATTGGTGTGAATGGAAGAGACACGTGTGTATATGAAGGCATCTTTTTTCTTAACAAATAGTCCATATAATAAGCTCATAAGGGTTTTGTGGAAAATGTCTATTTCCCTTGCTTGCTGTGAGCCAGACTTCTCTCACAAGGGATGTAATTAGCAAAAGCATCAAAGCAGACATATTTTTAGCAAGTATCCTCCATTTTCACAGCATTCTTCCAAAACTTTCCACTTTGAAAAAAAAAATTGAAAAATTCCACCCATAAGGATGAGGCAAAATGTGAGATTCAATTTGTGCACACAGATATCTGCCATCTCAGAGGATGGCAAGTTTCCACTTCCCTAAATGAACAGGTCTGCTTTCACTGAAGAACTAATGAAGTCTGACCCTCTATTAACTATAAAAGGAGCCTCAGTTTAGTTGGGGTTTTAATCATGTTAATGCAATTTATCTACCGCATAGGGAGACTAATCTCCACGTTTCAATACTTTAGTTAAAATGAGGTGGTCTGTATACCATTTTGGGATTAGTAAATCTACTAGAGACTTGCCTTTTTCCTGGGATGTAATTTTTTCTTTTCAGGCCATCATCATTAGTGCCCCTTACCTGCAGTACTCAAAATAACCAGCAACAAACTGTATGCAGGCTGAGGCTTTTAAAGGAGACTAAATCAGTTAGGCTCCCAAATCCCTTCAAAGGACAGTTGTGCTTGGTCCCTCATCAATCTTAAATCCCTTTGGAAATCCCAACATTAATTCATGCTAGAGGATCAAATATGTCCTATAAAGCAAGGCATTCGGTGGCTGCTCTGTTAGCAGAACAGAAAGAATAAAGTCACTCTCCGGTGACTCCCCAAAACACCTTCCTTCAGAAATGGCCTCGTGAGAGCTCCTCGCGTGCTATCATACATTAGTTTCATTTAAAACAACTGATAATATCCTGAGACTCACAGATATGATCTCTGTTTCCAGTTATATTTGAGCCTCTGACAGCAAAATTTGGCCAACTCAGTTTTAAATACAACACCTAGGATGTTAACAAAATATGTTTCATGTGGCTGGTAAAGTGGCTGCTTTTTATTTCAAAGCCGTTGACTTCAAAGGCTGCTTGGACTCGGTGTGTGTGTGTGTGTGTGTGTTTTCTTTTAAAAATCTTCATACTGTTTCTGTCTTTTTTTCTCACTATCAAATAGATCATTACATTTTCAACACTTAAGGACAAAAATTCTTCTCTCAGATCTGCACGGCAGATCTTGACAGTAATATTCAGCTCTTCCCCACATGCAGGGAACTCCTGTTGACATCAAGGAGAGAAATGGAGACATGTGCAGGTAGGTCTAAGGAGAATGCCGGCACCGAGACCCTCCGGCTGAGGTCTGGTGGGAAATCTGACCCCCATTTTCCAAATACCCTAGGGCCTTGGGATTTTGGTGCCCAGTTTCCCCTACATTTTCAGCAGCCGATCTTGAGGAGCCGTTGAACACCCATTTTCGACACCATCTGCACTCAGAATTCCAGCTACAGTGTTCAGGGCCATATTGACACTCCCTCACATTCACCTGCGTGTTATTCCCTTGCTGCCAGGGTGATTTCTGATAAATAGCAGATCTGATTACCCCATCACCCAGTTAGCTGGCTGGGCATTTAGGAACAACCTCCTATTTTTGTTTGTCTTTCTTAGCACTAAATACTGTGCTGCGTGTTTGCCATGAACCTTGGCATTGGGAAGTTAATGTTTGGAGTTGTGTTTATTCCTATCCCACAAACTCATTAATAACATGAACTTCATAGGAAGTGTCAGTTGATGGCCAAGGGAGGGGATGTTTATTTGTTTATTGGTTTTGTCTGGGCTTTTGCGGGGGGCTTCACTTCATCTTTGTTAGTATTAACAAAGTATTTGTGAAACAGAAAAAACTTGGACAGACAGCTGCTTATTACAGTTCAAAATGCCAGGAGGTTGGTGCTGCTCTCCACGAACATGTAAGGCTTTGTTTCATTTCTCTTTTGACTTTTACCATGAATGTATTCTCAGAACTTTTCTAAGCATCTTCTTTCCCCATCTTTTCAAACAATGAAAACAAATCCAATGCCCAAAAAGGCCAAATATGAAAAGGAATAGCTCGGCCATGTTAAAATGTCTTCCCTAAAAACCCGGCTACCACGGAGAAGGATTAGCCATTTAAGTGGGCACATTAAAAAAAAAAAGGCCATTAGGATAGATTTGTTCCTTCACTTCTCATTTCAATCTTCCATTTTGTATGTTTAATGAATAGCACAAGGAGGGTGAATAAGTTAAATAAGGCAAATAAGGCCATGGTTAACTTAACTAGTTATATGATTAATTCTTTGCTCTAGCTATTTTACTCGTGGGAATGTTTGTGTGTGTTATGAAATGTATATTCAAAATCAGTGGTTCAGCTATTCAAAGTTGTAAGGTTTTTATTTATATAAATGTACATCTGTTGTCAAATAAAGCAGCTTAAAGGGAATATTACTGTGAAAAAAATTCAGACCAAGATCTAGGATGATGGAGAATCAGTCCTTAAATAACCAGAGGCTTTTATAGTGTCGGTGCAAACATTTGTCAGACGTACCCTAACTGGCCTCTGTAAAGGACTTTTGTGGAGAATAACTGTACAGAACATTGCCTTTGGTACCATCATCTCTCTGTTGCAGCCATCCCCTCATGATGGATTTGTCAGTCGTCTCCTCTGCACATTGAAGGGAGAACAGAGCAGAGCACACCCATGGGAAAGTTCATCAAGAGCTGTCCTCCAGTGAACACACACCCCTCTCTGGAGCTTTGCAAGAACCACTGCTGAGCAACAGCTCCACACCGGAGCCCTTGTCCCAGCGGCAGAAGTGTAAATCACAGAGCAAGGGCTTCCACCCCTCAGAGGGCACGTGAAAGCAAACATAGTATTGTACTTCGTGTACGTGTGTATGCAGTCCCCCAAGCCCACAGCCAAACCAGAAAGGAATTGAAGGGGACTTGAGACACAGCCAAGTGTCTCTTATCCCCCTTATGTTCAGTCTCATAGTTGAAGTTTCTGTGGTAGATGCTTAATTGCACTGATTTCTCCCTACAGTCAGCTACAGCCACATATGGAACGTGATTTTGATCTTCAGCCCACCAGAGAGTGATTCGGCTGTCTATCCCTCCATTGACTGTGAAAGATCCTGGGACGGTTTTACTACTAGGTTAGGATACTACTTTCTAAAGGGAGATGAGTCTAAGCAATGCTGAAGAGGTACAGCCCTTGTTAATCAAGAGGAAATATAGATGGGAGTGAGGGCGTGGGGTAAACAGCAATCCTTTAGGAGATTTCTGAGCCCTGCTGCTGCTGGCTGCTCTGGGAATCATGTACAGGAGCTTGTTTCAAAAATTCAAAATTCAGAGAACACTTTTGGTGGGACACAGGGTCTCGTGCTGCTCCCTCCTGGCACAAGCAATGTTTTTACCACCAAGCCAGCTTTCAGTACCTGTATCCTGGGTTCCAGTTCTGCTGGAATCTGTCTTAAACACTTGCACAAAACTTGCTGGTCTACGATAAAAAGAAAATAACAGAGAGTGAATACAAAGGTTGTGTGAGTAAATGTGCCGAAAGTTTCAAATGACAACTCCATTGGCCATTTATTTCATTCACTCTCCTCTAGCAGAACCCAGTGCTTGAATGGTCCTTTCACTCTGCCTTGCCAGTCTCTGCTATTTCAAAACCCCGCTTAGATACCCTCTGCACAGGTTTAAGTACAGAAGCCGAATGGACACCACCTACAATGATTTCACATGGGTCTTTTCAATCTTTGCCATAGCAGACAGTGAAGTGATAGGAATAGGATTCAGTCTGTTAAACTGCTTTTGGCCCACCTCAGGAAAAGAAAATTTACCACATTCTGTCAAATCCTGATATTAGTATTTGTGTAAACAGAGGGAAGAAACTCATGATGTGTAATTCAACCATATAACATGAAGGTGTTTTTCTGCCTTTTTGCTGGGTAATGGGAAGATTCATGATAACCTGTGACCTTCCAAAAGTGTCTGAAGGGCATATCTGACCCTATGCAAAGACACATTTTCCAAAACTTGCCAAATTATGCATACAAAAGAAAGATATTCCTGTGCTGCAAATCAATGTATGTCTTTCAACAGACTAGTCTGAATTCCAAATTTTTAACTATGCCTGATCATCTATTACATGGAAACTTTCAAAACATTAGTCGCAAAAAACCCCCGACCGGATGGGGTTTTCTTCCAAATTAGGAGAATTCTTGGAATGGTACCTCTGTCTTCACCCAAATCCTCTGTTTTCTCTGCATGCTCATGACAAGTTAACAAGGAAGATTGACATTTCTTTGTATTTTAGAGCTGACATGGAAATTTATCCAAACTTTGCATCCTTAACCTTCAGAATAACAACAGGAACAAAGAATTATGCCTGATATCACTCTTACTGTTGGACAAACGTTGCTGAACTGTGCTGACACTTGCTGGTGTTCATGCCCAGCTGCATGGTACCAGTGATGCTTCAGGGATATTTTGAGGACTGTGAATTGCCTGTGGATTTAAGGTTGCCCTGCACAACAGTGAGGGAAGGCATTCTCAGAGCTGGGACTGGCTTGGGACGTGCTGCCTGGGGGTGCAGCCCACTCTCTGCAACAGGCACCCCATGGGGAGGTGGGATCTGGGGCCAGGGCCAGCCCCCACTATCGCACCCAGCTGCCTTTGGGGTGTCCTTTCCCAACAGGGCCAAGGTGGGCTCTGCATGGGAGAAGGAGCTACACCTCTAACGGGCTGTGGACGTCCCTTCCCAGGGAGGGCATATGGGACTCTGAGTCTCTGAGATTATTATTTTTATTTTAATTTTGGAACTTGGGTGCATTTTTTATTGTTACTGTTGCCTGTCACAATTTTTCAGAAATGCACACACACCCCAGAGCTTTAGGATCAAATGGAAAACTGAATAAATCAACATGTTGATGATGGATTAAAACTATTTCCGGCAGAGTAATCTCTCACGGTGCATCTGTTGAGGAGGACTCTGTTATCCTTTTGGGCATCTTTTAGGTGTATTAATTAGTACCAGCTGTAACTGGTACCAGCTGTAACTGCTTCAACTGCGAGAGCTGCTGAAGAGAGCCCCCTCCGGCACTTACACAGCCCCTTGGGGTGAACGCGCTCTCCCCGACGGGCGTTAGGGATGCAGGAGGAGCACACGTGCTGGGATGATCAAACGCTCCGTGTGACTGCAGACGGGGTGTGTGAGGTGGGATGTGGCCATAACCCCTTTCATGACATACATGCTATCATACCATATTAAAGTATACATTACCACTAAACAGAAGTAACAGCGTTTTCCATGTTAGTGTTTCATGCATTTCATTTATAATTTAAGACTGTTATGAACTAGACTGATAATCAGCCAGAGTTCTTGAATTGTTCTTGAACTGTTGCAAAAAGAAAATATTACAGGACTATTTCAACTTGGTCAGATACTATCTTCCTTCGTACAGCTGGTACTGCCTTTTCATTCTGCAGCGATGTGTCTGAGGTCAGGGAGTGCCTTCCTCTTTGTCTGGTCTCTATTAACTCTCTCTGGAAAAAGTTGTCCTCTAACAGATTTTTTCCCCCAGCACGCCTTTTTGGGACTGATCCTTTAAATTTCACAGAAACAAGCTGCTACAGCTTTTGAATGAACTTGCTGCTATTTGCTCTCCCTCTCTCCCTTTTCCAGCTGGTAAGTGTTAACTCACATTGCCTTTCCTTGCAGGTTTTCATTTCTTATTCCTGGGAAGTACATTTTCACATAAGGAAAAAAAATCCCATAAGTCCTAGCAAATCCATTTAAACACAGATGTAGCCATTTTACGGTTGTTGCTATGACAGTTTGGCAAAGGTTATGCATACTGTGAAACCTATCTTCTGAGGAGAGAGCGATCCATGTATGAGCAAAGGCAGAAGGTGGAACCCAGCCTCATCCATGCTGTTTGTCTGGTAGGGAAAGGAAAACATGGAAGGAAACTCTGCCCATCTTGATAGCTCTTCCATTACACCCGCCAGCATATAAATGGAGCTCAGGCTGAGCGAAATAATAGAAGCAGAAGATTGGTTGTGGGAATGGGAAGAGGAAAAGGAGATAATTTGTTGGTTTTTCCTGGTTATTCAAGCAGAATTTAGCCCAGACTAGTAGAGGGACAAGTCAACCAGAGACCATCTCCTGTCTGAAAGTAATATGTTTTAAGCCATGCAGTGCTGCACATGGTTCAGCCCTTAATGTAGACATGGACATGGCATGTTTAAAAATATTTTTGGTATCTCATAGCACTGTTAACACACTTTATTCATTAAGAGTAATGCCATATTTAGTGTACTGTGAGGTAACCCCTACTAGTTAATTCATTTTCTAATGTGATGTATTTCTCAGTGTAAATAAAGCCCAAGAGGAGTCAAAGGTCCCTTTCAGAATTGCTAGGGAAGCATCATTAATACCTTAAGAAATCTTCACTGAAAATCAAAAGTGATATGCACCAATTAAAAAACAACAAAAAACCTATTAAAAACTCATAAAAGTAGGGTAGATCTACTTCAAGCTCATTGCAATAAATGCATCTACCATGATTATTTTGCTCCCTGCAGAACAAGTCTGTTAATTTTTTACTCTTAAAATGGATTTACATTAAATCTAATGTAAAATTCTAAATTTTAGTTAAAAGCTGAAAAAAGTGTAAGCCAACGTAACAACTAAAATATGAGTTGGAACCAAATTAAATGTTTGGTTCTTTTTTTTAAGCTACCTTAGGGAATAGTCACTGGATATAAATTTAACTGAGTATCATTTACAATATAGAAAATACTTACATACAGGGAATAAATGTATGCTCCTTGTTTAAACTAAGTTATTCCAGGGGTGAATTTGGCCCAGCAGGTTTTAAGCTATTCTTAATACAATCAGAATATCAGAAGTCTTTTTTTAGCAGCATTCATCTCACAAATGGACAATTTTGATACTGTAGGATTTATAATTACTTTGTACATTTCATACATATAGCACAAAAGATCCAAATGCAATATTTCCTTTGATAGCCTGTTATGCCTGACATGAATTCCCTATCACATCTTGTTAGGGAAATTTATCTTTTGTGGGAGATTTTCAAATTATGTTTGCAAAATATACAAACACTAAATGAGTCTGTAGCTTAAAAATAAACCAAGGAACACACATTTAAAGACAATTACAATCATTTTGCACAGTATTTGACAGTATTTCAGGATATTTAGTCTGGAATTAGTCCTTTCCCTGCGAGGGCGGCATTGCTTTGCCCCGGTGCAAGAGATTCAGCTCCTTGCGCTGAGGAGCACAGCACAGCCCCGAGTAACGCGATGGATGCAGTGAAGGTATTTTAAAGTGTAATTAAAGTGGCATGAAAAATTGCAGGGGGAGGGAGGGACAACATCACCTTTACAGCTGCCATCCCTTGGTCACCAATTTCTCACAGTCCTTCTGGTCCCTGCACCCACCCGTGTCCCTGTGTATCCTCCAGCATCCCAGGGCCTGGGCGGACAACCCAGGGGTAGCAGGACATCTTTCTCCTCCTGCCTGGGAGCAACATTTTCAGCACCTCAGACCCCCCACCACCCCTTGACCCCCTTCCCCACCCAGATGTGTTAAGGAGTGGGAAGGAATAGAGGAATCACCTGATTGCCACAGGTGAAGGGATGAAGTTACTCAACCTTGGTGGCACAAACCAACCCCCATACTCCTCCTAAAGCTCCTTTGGGTCTGTCGGGTCTAGGGAGGACCAGGAATACCTTAACCCCAGTCCTCTCTGGGATGAATCTCACCCTGCTAAGAGCAGAGGCCAGTGAGGGGTGGTGTGGGAAGTGGTGGTGGTACCTGCCACACAGGTGTAGACCTGCATGTCTCCCGTCCCCCTCCCGATGCCGCCAGCGGTATCACTCCTTTCAAAGGCAGAGTAGCTCCAGGCAAATATGCTCTGCAGATTGTTTCCATCCTGTGTTCCCCATGGTTCTGGCTCTGTCTGTGCCTTGTAGATATAGTAACTTTGCAGCTTGTAAAGATTTGTCGGCTCTCCCACCCCCTCCCCCCACTCACTCCTTAAATCAGTGACTGGGAGAAGTCCATTCATGTTATAGGTATCGAGGAATGTAGTTACGCACCAAGGACTGCAGTGTGCCAGGTCCTCCAGCAAGACTGAGTATGAGACCCCATCCTCCCAATGGTGAGCTCTAGCAACCAGTCCTTACAAAGGACCAGGCCATGTGAAGTTGTAGGGAAGTCCAGACATCCAAAGGTTGCATGTTCCTGATGTTCAGTCATTGAGGGGCTCAGCTGAGGTAAAGAGTGATGGAGAAACAGCCAGTATCTGGCTGGCACCTCCAGACATTACCATTGCATAAATGTTTACTAACAATAAATAATAATAATGAGATTTTATTACTTCCTGACTCCTAGTCTTACCTACAGTCCCCCAAGAAAAAAGACATGCGTCTTGGAAGAGCTCCAGTGGGAAACACAGCGCAGCTGCTAAGCCGAGTGTCCCTTGGAGCCCATTACCTGCTGTACCAACCTCTGCAGTGGCTTGCGCTAAGCACAGGCTCCAGTTTAATGCATCCATTTTCCAACTTCTCACGCTCCAGCTGTCTGAAAAGAAGCTAAAAAAATCCCTTCTCCCTCTCCCACCACGCACTTGCACAGCAGCTGTATTTCCCTGTGGTCCCCGTGCTCGGAGAGCACGTCGTGGCAGAACCAGACCTGCAGTCTGCAACTCTGTTTTGTGAGAAACCAGGCTGCTCCCCCCACTGTCAGCTCTCTGTGAAACTAATTTCTTTCTTCAGTTTTTCCTGCTTGATTTCTCCCACTTTTTTCTCAAACACACAGTCCTGCAAAATGTGCATTTTTGTGTTACTACAAGCAATTTCTCACCTAGCCCGTGAAGGAGTGAACACCAAAGGGTGGGTTTGGGGTCGGTGTTTAGAAAAATGCCTCACGCATACATTGCCTGGTACCAACTCCATGTGCAGTTCCCCTAGTTACTCTTCCCCAGGACTTCTGCAGGCAGATAGAGATTTGGAACTAGACTTTGGTCCACCGTATCTGGGATCGTCAGCTCCCCTACGCATGCCCCTGTTGGCTTTGCAGAATGACGTTCAGCGAACACCTACAAGCAAGCAAACAAACCCTTTCTTCCTGCAGCAGAGAGGGAACGTTAAAGCTCGAGGGCTGCAGCTCTCCGGCTGATACCTTGTTATGCCAAGTTGGAGCACAGAGTAAATTTGTTACAGCCGAGTTATAAACCCCCTGAAAATAGGTTTTATTATGGAAATGCAAACACAACCATGGCTATAGCAACATGAAAGGCTCTGCTATAATAACGCTTAGATCCAACTCTTTGTGCACAATTGGCATAGAAATGTATTTGATTTTTGTTGTTTTTTTGCTGGTACATGTCAGTGTCACTTCACAGTTGGTCTCAGTTTATAACAAAATGCATAAAAATTGTTAGTAATCCTCATTTATAGCTAGGGTCTGAGAAGCACCATCTCAGACATTACTTTACCTATCAAACATGGCTAAAACAGCTATTGACGTTTGGAACCGTTATTCCTGGAAAGAAAGATGTGATGTTCACAGTTAACTAAGCAGAGTGTCTATTGAGTTTAGTGTCTTTCACACACAGTGAAGCATTAGGCTCACTGACCGAGCTTTGGTAATCAGTTTGTTTCGGACAAGAAGGAAAAAAAAGACAGGAGAAGGGGAGGAACTCACGAAGAGCCTCAGTCTGAGATACTCTGCTTTGCTCTAAGTTCAAATGCTCTGCATATTTTCAGAATCCTGAGATTTCCCTAAAAATACCCTCTTGTTTATATTTCTGGTTTTTAGTTAAAAAGAAGAATAATTAAAAAAAAGAAAGGGATTTCGTTGTACTCCTACAGTTTCCACCCTATAAAGAAAGTCAGACTCTTATGAAAAGCTGTGGTCTATTCTGATCTGTTGGGTGGGGGGACAATCCAAATTCTAATAACGACATATCTTGCAAACAGAGGAAAAAAACCGCTGTCCTCAAATTTTTTAGCACATTGTGTTGAGTCATCCTGCCCTAAAATCTCCAAATGTAATAATTTCATTTCTATGGATGGAAAGTGCTTTTAAAGGGCCATGTTTTGCGTAAATTACTCAACTAAGTACTTCTGCTCAGTTCAGTACGTTGAGCCCCATTGTGAGAGTAAGGTTATCACTAGTCAGCCACATACCTTCACCTTGAAAGCAATCCCTCACCTGTGCCTATCTATTTTCCTAAACTATTTTTAATGATCAGAAACATGAATCTCTATTTCCCAGGGTCAGACACATCCCTGGCACTCAGCCATCCTTCCCCCCATTTCTCTGTAGCAACTTTAGCAAATTTATTTTGACTGCCGTAGTCCTGGCACCTCAATTCACTAAGCATCAGCATTCCAAAAATGGTTAAGATAACAGAATACTTAAAGATCAGTCTTGTTTGTTTGGTCTTCATCTGAATATGCCTTCCACTCAATACTTTAATTAATGATTACATGTGAATTAAATAACTTTAAATGGCCAGTTTACAGTCAAGGTAGTTTGGCGTGGCACAGGTAAAATGGAGCACATTCTGAAAAACCTAAATAAATGTGAAAATGGACCCTTTTAAGATTTCAAATATCTTTCTTTTCTTTTCCCCCCCATACACCTCAGGACGTATCTCCAGCTGGAGAAAGCCAGGCAAGTGCCATGTGTTTGTAATACACATATAACTGTATTGGCTCTTCTGCTGCTATTGTGGTGCTCTTGGAGATACTCTGCATAAAATATAAGCCTCTATAGAGGAACATAAAGTTTAAATGTAAACTTTGTGGTGAGATCATATTGCCCAGGCCAATTTAGATTACCTTTTCATTTTGATGCTCTGCTTCCATAAGAGCTATCTAGGAACAACTACTAAATTTTATCCAGTTTTTAAAACTTCACATCACATTTACAGTATTATTACTTTTGCATACATGCTGGTTGGACCAAGAGGCATTATTGTCTCAGTCTCCTAACCAGAGAGAAAAAACCTAAGGTCTCACGTTTTCAGAAGGGAATAGCCTTTACTGGGTATAAAATGCACAGCTATAGTGAAGTTAAAATCAGGAAGGATTTGCCTCTGGTGGGCGTCTGGCCCTCAACCAGCCTCACACAAAGCTATTTACAGAGGCTTAGAGGAATTTCCAGCAGTCTTTTCACACATAGATAGTTTGTAATAGTTTGTTGTTTGGGATCCTGGATTGTGTATTCATCAGTTTCCAATGATTTGTTGTGACAGTACTTAAAGGACTCATGAGTGATACTCTCCAGGCAACTAAATGAATAGCATATTGCTATGAGCAAAGGTATTTTTACTGTTCTTTTACTGACTTTTATGTTTACTCTACAACTGTGTTATTTAATATGCAAATTCTTTTTCTTATTTTTTTTTTTAATTGGAATAACTGGTTCTGTCAATTATTGAACCCTCCCAAAGGAAGGTGATAATGTGGAGCCTAAGTGGGAACAGTGTTTTATTTGGTGTTGGAAGTTTTGTCTGCTTGTGATCTACAGGGATTTGCCTATTGTGGGCTTTTTCTTTCTTTTTTTAACTTTCCATTATTTGACTCATTTCAATGGTGAAGCAATTAATTTTTGTCTGAAAACTTTCCATCAAAATTGTCCCTTTTTTCATGCCTAACATTTTCTAGACACTCAGCCAGTCTGTTTCCTGATTTTTATAGTCTAGTTTATTGCCATTTGCCTAAGAATCTGTCATTTTTTTCTGATGCTTATTGGTCGCTGATCATTTTTAATTTATTGCCACTTCCTTGTTTTTTCATCATATTTGTCGACGTAGTTATGGCTGGAGTTATACGCACACAGTCAGTAACGCAGTTAGGGAATACTTTGTCTTTTGGCTAACCGAAAAAGTCCCTTTGAATGATTAATAGATGAAATGTAGAAAGTGTAGCATTTCAAAGTTGCCAAAACTTGTGGAATATTTTACATTTCAGTGGAGTCATCTGTTTAACAGCCCCTGTTTTGTTTTGTGTATTACTCTCCCGTACATATGCTTTTGGTTTTGAATCTTTATTGGTTTTGTCCTTTATTTCCACTCTTTCCTTAGTACAGACACATAGGAAATCATAACTGAAATAATATTCATAGTTTGGTGTATGGTGTGAATAGAAGCAAATACTCTCGTTTCCATCTGAGAAGCAGACCAGGATTAAAAAAAAAAAAAATTAATAAATTTGTATCAGACCTGGTGCAGTGATGCTTAAAATGGAAGCAGGATCAAGTCTTTATCATTTTTAATAAAAGAAATAGTTTAGGCCTGGGAAGAAAAAACAAATACAACTAGCTGAAATATTCTTGCAGTGAATTATTATCAAATCCTTGAAGCTGTTTAGCCCATTGCATTGTCAGGTAAAGTTCCCCATGGGATTTGAGTGTATTTATTTATTTTGTTATTAAGAAGTATATTTGGAAGTTTAAAAAGTATGGATCAAATTCTGGCTTATGCAGAGTATTAGATTTATACTGTTGGAGCTAGAAGTAAAATATGGTCCATAGTTTGTAAACCCTAAAATGTTTTTGGCACTTTGGCAGGAAGCGAAGGATGACTGTTTAAAATCTATTTCCTTTTAGCCTCATCGCTATATGTCATCTGTTAGCAAATATCCACTAGCACTATTAATAGCTCAGGGAAATATATATTTTAAGACTTTGTTTTGGGAGGAGCGGGTAAAAATCCACAAAAACAGTGCTTTCAGGGCTGATACAAACTGTAATTAGTGGTTCTGGGTTTTTTAATCCTATTTGAAGGGAAAAAAAATATATCTACGTAAAAAAATAAGAATATGCATAAGAACTAATTGCATCACCTGTATAGTGAGATGTCACACGTCAGTGCACTGATATGGGCAATGTCCTTAACTGAACTATGAAACTATTTAATTAGCTCTAAAACTAGCAAATAAAATTCGTACTCCATGAGGTAACAAATGCATATTGTGTCAACAAATGTCAAGAAGAACGGAGGTAGTACCTGAGGGGTGAGATACTGGCTGAACTCCTCATCTCAGCAAGACTTATAAGCCCATTTGTGATTTTAAACATAAAAGTGAGGGCCAGGAAGGGGACACTTATATGCTTAGCACACATCTGCTAAGATGCTTTCCTGACTCGGGGCCTTAAAACTTGCCTCTTCTGCTGCTTAAATCCTGGAGCATGTTTTAACTGATGGCAGGAGTTCTGCTGGCTGCTGGAGCCAGAGCGGGGATGCAAGTGAATCATTTATACTGGGGAAAATACAATCCACAGCCAATGCTGTCTTGTTCAGGAACAGCGGCCAGGGCTCGAGGATCAGAGGGCTAGCAGGGAAAGGAGGAAAAGAGAAAGAAAAGATTGCCTCATCCATACTCTCAGAGCAACTTTATCACTCACTATCTAAGGGAGGAAACACTTACTTGGCTCTTGATAACTTTAATCACAGTGTTTTGCAGGTGTTTTTCTTGAATCCGCAGCCCCTGGAGTCATGTGATTAAAGGGAGACTTCCCAGTTTTATTGAAGTTTAACTTTCTTTGCAACCAGCAGAGCTAAAATTTTGGACATTAAAAGCCTCAAACACAGAATAACAAAATAAAAAGATTCCTGAATTAGTTATTAAAAAAAAAAAAAAATCAAGGGCCTGACTCATAATGTTCATAGACCGAAGGAGAGGACTCTTTTTAAACACATGGTACGCTCATACTCACCTGACCCAAGAGAGCACAGTCACAGCCCAAGTATGTGAGCTGCAGCGGCCAAGAAACACCAACTGCAAAAGCACGCAACCCACCTTTGAAACGTCTTCTCTTCCCTGCTTGCCTGCCCTGCTGCCTCTTTTCCCCCTGCCTGGCAGTGGCTGAACATCTCTGCACCACAGTGGCCAAGTTCCTCCTTCCACCTTGAAAAGTTGAGATATGAAGAGCAAGATGGGTCCTTGGTTCATTTAAGATGACCGTGGTGAAATAAAGTTATCCAGAACTCATGCCTTGCTCCTGCACCTCTCGATATCTCACTGAACATTTTCATTTCTGAGATGAACAACAGCTTTCTGCCATGCAACCTAAAGCACATCAAATTGTCATGGTGTTTCTCTTCCCCATAACTCCTGTCTTCATCTTAGATTGCAAGCCCCTAGAAGCAAGTGCTGTCTGGATGGGAGAGAAGTACCAAGCACTTTACAGGCTTGGTACTGTAAATAAATTTAAATGTGGTGAAGGGAAGAAAGCTTAGTTAAGGTGAAGCTTTTCAAACTTATAAGCTTTGTTGCCAAAAGCATATGCAGGTTACCTGTGCCTTTTTACAAAAAAAAAAAAAAAAAACAAAACCAAACAAACAAAAAACCAAACAAAAAACCAACCCCACCCCAAAACAAACCACTTAAAAAAAAAAAATCTTAACACAGGATCTTATGTTAGCCAGCCTCAGCCAGAGCTCTGGGTATGGATTGAGACAGGACAGACCCTGAGCTTTTCAGTATTTGAAAGCAGGTGTGCATACTTCTGGCTGGCATTTTGGATTTGCTCCTCTTTAGAAAAAAAAAAATCCCATTAAATCCTTTTAAACATTTCAAAGCAGCTGGGCAGATTTGACCATCTTTCTCCAACCCCCTGCTTTTGTTTAAAAAAAAAAAAAAACGACAACCTGAACTCTTCCAAGCTCCCCAAGGAAATTAACTACAAAAAAACTATGCTAATGGAACATTAAAGTTGTAATGTAAAACCATAAAAGTCAGGAAATTCAGAGTTAGGGCTCCCCTGGTACCTCTAAGTCTGTCACCTCATGCACATGCACTACAATAGGACCCTCAGAAATGAACAATCGGGGTAAATGCAAGTATCTTGCTATCCACTCAGGTATTTTATTTATTCCTAAGGTTGTTTTGTTGCTGGTAACCTTGCTCGGGCACTGCACTAATGCAAGCGGTGCTCAGCACGGGACCACGATGACTGAGCGCTCGCAGAACGGCATCACTGCGCAGGCAGAGGCAGCCAGCGATTCAAGGTGCTCGTCTAAACTTAAAAGCAGCGGAGATGCATAGATTTATATTTCTTTTATGTGTAACTTTAGCATAAGGTTAGTTAATCTCAAGCAGCAGCCGTACAAGAGCTGCAGTTTTGTTCGGGCAGGAGATCAAGTTCTTCATAGAACGATTTCAGAAGGAAAAAAAAAAAAAGAGAAGAAAAAAAAGGAGGGGGAACTGGGGCAGCTGTGCACGAGCGATGGCAGATACCTTATTCTGTGATTCTGTAAAAATAATATTGTAGCGATAGCATTTATGAGGGGGATTTATAGGACAATTTTGCAGCCCACATGTGTATAAGAGTCACCAAAGCAATTCATATCGAGGAAAGAGGGCAACACATTTCAGCAAAGCAATTTTTAACAAATATCCTTCCCGATATGCAATATATATATTTATATAATCGAAGGTCTGTGCACAATAAACCAAGCAGATCGGTATCTTTCCCAAGTTTTACCTTTTGATGCCCTCCTCAGCCTTAAGCACGAACAATAAGCCACAACTCAATAAGCACAACTGACCGGAAGAATCAAAACAATTCTTGGAAAAAAATTAGGTTATCGTTCATTAGCTCCCTATCATTTGGCCACCAGTAGGCTGCAGGATATGAGGGCCATTTAATTAGGCCCTGCACTACTCTCTGGTGTGAAAAAGGCTCTCAAAAGCTTTGATTCCCCACAGCTTCACAGCAGGAAGTTGTTGGCGATAATTGACACAGGATTTCCTTGTTAACCAGCAGCAGACATGCTGGATTAAAGCGACAGAGATCTAGAGAAGAAAGTGAAAAGAGATAAGAAGCTCGGAAAGACTTCTGCTTATTTTGCACTTGAGGATGATGAGCAAATAGCAATAACAAACTGGAGTGCTGCTCCCTGTGAGTAAGGCCTCCACTTATCAGACCCATTTCAGCTTGACTGATCAAAGATTGACTTCCCTTAAAATACCATAGGCCTGGGGTTTGTTAGTTTATTAAGCTGCAGGTTTTATGAATTATCACAGTTTTAAAGATGGATTGCAGTTTATGTGAAGGAGTAGAGGATTATCAGGTTTTCATCTAAACAATTATAAAATATCACAGCTGAAAGCTTGCTTGCAAATGACATAATTTTCTCCTGCAAACTAAACAGATCATTGTATGCCTTCATGTAAGCATTTCCAGCAAGTGCACATATAGAGTAAAATTAACGCTGCAGCTGAGATGATAGCCCAGTAAAATATGTATTTTCACTTCCAAAACCCCACATCCCCTTATGCTGTTCCAAAGGTAATTGTATTTAATTTTTGACCAGGACCTTTTAGGTCTAGTTACGTTAAAGAACGGAAAGAGAGAAATGGCCTATTGAAATGTTTCTTAAAATGTGGTCATGATAAATGGTATTGAAACAGATCCACATGAGTATAGTTAAATGAAACGTCCACTTTAGAGCAGAGACAATTATTGGATATCACTTAATAACTTAACCTTACAACAGCACATGTGGCATTAATAAAGAACTGAGAGTAATAAAAGCTACTACTATTACTATGTTCGGTGCATGCAGGCAGACGTGTGTATGCATGGGTAGGAGCCAGGGGAAAACCAGGGCACTCGGCGGGGCAGAAGAGGAGGGAAAGGACAGAGGACCAAGGCAGGAGCCAGGTCGGAGATAATACGCTAGCAGTGGTGGTGGACGAGGTGGAAAGGGAGAGGCAGGTGCACTCGGGGATGGGACGCTGGCAGGCAGGGTCAAGACCTCTTATTCTGAGCTGTATCTACAACTCTTTGCTTGCTACTGGGTATCTGCAAACTCCCTCGTCCCAGCAGAGCCCCATCTCCCTTTTCCTCGAGGCAGCCCAGCAGGGAACTGCACAGTCTTGGGCTACCAGTGGGGTTACCGCAAAAACCAAATTAATTCCCAAGGTGTATTCCCTCTTCTGGGAAGGGGAAGAGATTGTGTGACTGCTGTTACATCCAGGATTCTGCAGCTAAACTGTGCAATCCCTGGAAATCTCTACAGGGTGGAGATCCAGGAAAAAGCAGTCCATGTGGGTACATACTACACTAAAACATCGAGAGCCTGAGGTAGTTTTGGCTGGAAAGTAGCAGTTCAACTGTGTGAAAAAGTGGAGGTATCGGTAATTATTTTTATTCCAGTGCAGAAACTGCTGTTAACAATTTTTTAAAACAATAGCAAAACACTTCCATTCTCCCATCTCTGTTTTTAAGGTCTTGAATAACTCATTTTGACCATTTTAATAGGTTCTGAGCCCAGAAACTTCTGTCCTTGCAACTGAAGCCAGGAGAACAGGAAAACAGACATAAAAACAGTCTCAATGATGTGAGTTTTTTAAAATCCTAAACGGAAGTCAGTAATGTTCTCTGCAATGAATGTAGCACATGCGCCATGCAGAACTGCTGTGCCTCGTGGCAGTCTCAGCACCACTATATTTAGGTTCACCATTGACTTCAACGCATCTGAGTAATGTCACCATCCCAAATTCACACCAGGAAATTCTCCTGGAAACCCCATCACGACATATTAGGCACCTCCACACACAATCTCATAGTCTAATGGTTTTCTTAGGCGTATTTAAGAAGCATTAGCCATAAATTATCATTTACTGTACAGCAGCTTCTCCTAGCATGACCAAATTGGCAAATTGTTTTTATGGTTGCATCTTTTTCTTCCTGAAGCTGCCATTCTGCTCAAAGAAGTCATACGAAGCCCAGGCAGCCAGCTGAGCACACTGGACGCCAGTGAAGCTGCTCAGGCTATGACCAACCTCAGTGTCTTTTTAGTCTTAGCATTCTTTTTTCATGATAATGAATTACGTTTTGCAAAGTGGTGGGCTGTTACGATGTAGACTCTATAATGTAAACTGATGAACTAAAGGCTGGTTATGTTAGACTTAGGTGAGTATTCACTGGAGATGAACTGGAACCAAACATCTGGTTATCAACAACGCTACATTTCAGTGGGAGAGGCCGAAACCCAGACCCACACTTCTCATCTGCTTCAAATCTCTGTCATGAACTCCATTAAAATTTTAGGTTAGAACACCTTAGACTAGACTGAAAGACCTCCTCCCTTACAGTTCTGTGTGTCTATAGCCCTTCAACAAACAAAGTTAAAAATCTGTATTTTAATTATATGTTTTACCATGTCCTTCTTTATATTTCCTTTCTGACATGCTTTGTAATTCCCCCTATCATGCTTACCTCTCCTTATTTTAACTTGGTTGCATATGAATTAATTAGCATGTTGTCCTCTGTACTAGCAACATCCTTTTCAGCAAGGACACCCAGCTGGTAAATTACCATGTGTTTTAACCAAGACCATATAACACCAATTCAAGAGGCACTGCGAACATAGAAGTTTTGTAAGTTCAGTGGCAGTTTTACATACGGAGGATCGGCTGAATTAGGCCCAGAGTGTGGCACCTGTTCAAAGACAGTGAGAATTTCTTTTTGTTGGCAGATAGAAGTCTCATATTTAGTCCTGCAGTTCCTTTGCATTTATACGAAGATAGCTAACATGCCCACACAATAACTCACTTACTATTGCATGATCAAAATAAATAATATTTGTTCTCATTTAACATCATTTCTAGCTTACAGCAAAACCATTGTCTTAAGCTACTTCCTAAGAGCCTGGTACAAATCTCACTGTAACCATTGACAGGCTTCATGTCGACTCAAATGAGTCGCATGCCATATTGCTCTGGACCATCACAAAAAAATATGGTCAGCAGAAAAAAATGAGGCTCTGGTTCAGTATTTCAGGGTGCTTGAGCAACCTGGTCTTACTCTGCATAGAGCAGGGAGAGTTGTTAGCAAACACATGCCACCATCACAGCATTGGACCCTTGTGAAGGATTAGTACCATAATATGTTATGATGCTAGGCATTATTTTTTGTTTTGAAATATAGAATGCCATCATATTTCAAAAAAGCCAGTTTTGCACATTTTGAAGAGAGAAATATGAATTAGTGAGTTTCTTCCTATTTTTTATATTTTTTGCTATTGAGAGTTCTTGCAGTTTTTAATCATAAAGAACAGAATTAAATTAGAACTAAACTTTGAGTTCCTTTAGTTCCAATGTTGAATGTAATTTTTTCAAAGCTAGGATTACTTCAGTGGACATATAAACAGAATGAAAAACATTTCTTTTTTATGTAATGTAAGCAAAGACTCTATTCTATTTTAGTTTTGACGCAGCAATCGAGATTTGTGGTCAACTAGTAACCAGCTTCACGGACTAATCCATCTTAATGTTAGCAAAAGAGTTTGTTGATTTTCCTGGGAAAAAAGGTTTCTTTAATTCACATATCTACATATGGTAGATATGATTCTTTCATTTACAATGGCATTTGATAAAATCCTACTTTTATAAATGATGCATCTGCTTTTAATGTCTTAAATCCTGTGATTGAATAGACAAATCTTCCCCCTTGTCTTGTTTTTTTTTAATATTTAAAAGGCCTTACTGCCTTAAAACATACATCAAGCAACATTGTAATAGAGAAATACACTTTTAAGACAAAGTGACAGATTTACATATCTGTGTGATGTGACTCTCTTGACAACCAATAAATGTATTATATTGATGAAGTGAATATGTCCTCTATCTGGTCATTTTCAACTGGAAACTAATAACCAGCATCACCATATCAGGCATGCAATAACCTGGGTTAAAACTAGGTTCATCAAATAAATCACTCAGGAATTTTTCTATTTCTTTCCCAAGACACGTTGCACATCTGCTTAGTGAAAGGAGGAAAGAAGCAATATTTCTTTGATCAAAGTCTTTTTTAATATCCTTGTATCTGTCCTTTGGGAATGCTATCTCTGGACTTAGGCCTGGGAGAGACGCTCAGCATCTCCTGAAAGGTGCTAAGCACCCTTTTATTGCCATTGACTGCAGCAAGAATATTCTGTTCCTTGCAAGATAGGGCTCCTTCGGAACAGTTGCTGATGCTACATCACTTTCTAATGATCCAGGGAATGACATAAATTCAAGATTTCTAAAAACAAAACACAAGGTGTTTTTAATGAGTCCCAGTTTATATCAACAGCTTTCAGGAGGAAAAAAAAAATAAAAAATACTTAGGCAGAAAAGTATACTGCATTAAATTTACCCCAAGCCTCTATCTCATAGACATGAAACACCTATGCATATGTAGAGATCTCTAAGAAACACTTTGAAAAGCTACGTTGTGCTTTTAACTTTTTATAAAGTCTTATTAATATCATTTAGAGTTGCCATGTGGCTGGCTTCCTGCCTGGCCTCTTTTACTATAGACTTGGCAGTTGTTATCCCGAGCACCGCACATGTGCGGACGAAGCTGAGCGTGGGTAGCAGCCATTTGTCTGAGGCGGCTGGGTTTTGTCATATTTCAAACTGGCAACCCTAATGCCTGTTCTTACGGGATACAAATCTGGTATGAAATTCCCAGAGTCGAGTCAAGGCCTGGCCTGGCACACGTGAATCAGTTTTTTCACATGAGGATGGCTGCAGGAGTGTATGGACGATGGGGGAGTTTTTCATCTGCTTCCACGTCTGCCGGAGCCTTGGTGGAGCCAGAGAGTCGGGGCAGGACTTGAGGATTTGCAGGATCAAGCTGTTAAAATGCACCCCCTCTCCCACTCTTCTGGCTGTGGATATAGGGGTCTTCCTTGATTAGGAGGTAGCAGATATAAACGCGGCATCCGTAGCCCAGACTTGCCCTGGTTTCAGGTCAGAAGCATGCTGAAAAGGTGGTGGTAACACAGAGAAGGGAAAGTAGCAGCTACATTGCTTTTCTTTATCCTGGAGCTTGCTAGCTGGTAAATGTGGCAGAGAGGGACCTGGAAGTGGCTCAGAGAGCAGCCTTTCAGCATCCTGATGTACCCTGGACCCACAGCCCCCCCAGGGGCCTGGACCCCCTCTATCCCTCCATGCTGCCACAGAAGAGGCAAAGCCCTGCAGGAAGCACAGGTCATCTGGTGGAGACTCCTGGGTTTCTACAATCTATTTTCCATTTTATTGTGGGGCAGAACAATACAAACACAAAGCAAAATAAATGTGGATAGGAGTTGGTTTCACATGCTTGAGGCCAAATACTCAATAAAGTAGACAGTATGGGCTTGGTGTTACTCTTCTTGGCTGTTCCCTAGGTGCTACCCAAGAATCAGGTCTCTCATGCAAACTACAGTGAGATGCGCTATGGGCCCGTCATTATATTTCTAGGCAGGGTCATAAAGTCCTCCAGCACTTTTCATTATAAAGCACCATTTCCATCAACTGCTTGGGCAGGCTTTTTTCCATGTTGCGTGTCTTACTTGGGCTTGGATTTTTGGGTAAGGCTACAGTAGAAAATATTCAACAGGGATTTCTTTCTATAGTAAGGGATGTGCCACCTGCAGTTTTGTGTAAATCCATGTCCATTCAGCTCTGGCATAGCTGTAAACCTCTTTGCTCTTGCTCACCAGAGCCTTGTTAGGACTTCAGTTTGCACCAACAATGCTCCCTTCCTGTATAGCATCTTGCTTGCAGCTGGACCATGTTATGAAATAAGGAGAGTGCCGTACGGAGAAGGGGAGATGTTAGGGGATAGAGGCAGACAGATCTTTAACCATCTTTCTGCTAGATCCTGCCTTTGTATGTAGGAATAAACCTGCAGATCTACTCTGCTGGCAACAAACAGGTGGGAAACCTACCTGCTAAGCTGATGTCTCGGCCCTCTCGAAAGACTGCACCATAGATGGGATAACAATCTACTAGTGCTATTTGTTGTTCTAGTTACAGAATTGACAAAACATATAAACTAAAATAAAAGTAAATCCACTCAGATTATATAGGAATAATAATATATATAGGATACAAATAATACACAAGAAATAATACAATTACAAAAAAATCCCAGTAATCTATATTTTCGCTTAAACAGTATTTAAAAGAGAGCATTTTATTGACAGTGCAATTCCCCAAATAAACTATTAGATAACAAATCCAAGGCAAAGCAGACATGCACTTCTGTAAATGTGTGTACAACCATTACTTTTTTTGTCTTGCATTTGTATGTGTGTTTCATGCCTATTCACCAGAATATGTACCACTTAAGGCACCAATACCCAAGTGTAAGGTGTTCGGGTGAGTTGGTTGGAATAATTTGTGATACTGTGTTTATTACCACAAAATGAAATTCAGCATGGTGCTCACTAGAAGATTTCCACCCCATCTAAGATCTGAAGTTAAATCCCAGTGCTACTGATTCCACGGAGCTTCTGTCTTTGCTCAGGAGATAAGTGGGATTGAAAAGCTCCTGACAACTTGACATGGGCCCAGCAGACTTGGATTAATTTCACTCAAAGATTTTCCTGAACTGAATGTCATACAACTTTTAAGAAGTCACTTGCTACCAAGAAAGGTATACAGGATTGCTGAACTAACATCACATTTAAAAGAAAATGAGAAAAACATAGTTATTCTGACCTGGAAGCAAAAGCTGGTTGTTTTGGCATCATGGTGAAAATATCTGCAAGCATCTGCATAAGTAGGAGAATTCTCTGCTCAGAGCTGTCTTTGAAGATAATGCACCTGCCTAAATGGGTCTAGCATTTCCTTCCACTACACTGAAGGTTTGTATCCTGTGAAACAGCAGTCCCAGGACTGCACTGCTCTGTTGTTTACATTGTCACTCAGTGTGGAATGGTTAAAAAGGGAAATCTGGACGAGCTGTCACCCCACAGGTGGTTTTGGATGCAGGTATACAAGGGTGAAGTCACTGCAGGTCTGTATATCTCCCTTCCTCCAGAGCAGGATTGATGGGGAGGAAAGTTGGATGTGATGGATCCTGGCTCAAGGTCCCTTTCCTCCAAACTTCCTCCAGCAGCAAGGAAGAAACAGCGGTGGCTGGAAGACATCTCTGAGGAGCAGTGGCTCCAAAGGCAGTGGGACGGATGGAGAGCGTGCAGTTTACACATCAACCCATGTTAGAGCCGCACCTGAAATTAAAAATACCGTCTTACATACTGAAACTCCGAATTCTGAACTGCAGTTATGTGAGGAGTGAAAAAATGTGAATGTTTGCCTATCTTTTGATAGCAATATCTCATGACAGAGGCAGCTTTCGTCAGTGCTCTGAGCTTATGTTGTCTTTATTAAAAACTAGTAGTTGTACTAGTAGCTTGCTTTGTTTTTTACTCCTAAACATGAAAAGCAAATGTGAATCAGCCTCTTTAAATTAAATATGAGAAACAATTACATTTTGACAGTTTAATTGCATTCTTCCTCCAACATGGCATTCTAAACAAGATACCACATGTATTTAGCATGCTGATTATATTTTTAGATTGTTTTGCAATTAAGAAAGTATCCCTAAAAGAGATAAAATAATTGGTTGACTAAATCACTATTTCTTGAGGGAACAATATTAAGAAACGAATGTTGAATGGCTATATCCATAATAATTAGCTTTTAAATCACTGCTCAAAGGTTTTAGGTTTTTAGCCTTCAAAATTGTATCTGTCATTCAATTTGCTGCATATTATTCAAATTTGCTTACATAAAAAAAGAAAAAAACCCAACTACTGCCAACAAAACAGCCTTCAGTGTAACTGACGGGATCTCATGACTTTCAATGGCAAAAAAAAAAAAACAGGCACCCAAAATGTCTTTCCCTGGGACAGTCCTAGTCCACGTCTCTGATGGGCATTGTGCTATTGATATTGCAAATAGAGAAAAAGTACTAACTTATTTCAAAATCACTGAGTATTCAAGCACAGTCCAGCTTCCCAGGAGTGCTGGATGACCTTCACATTGCTTTTATTATTTTGCACAAAGCTATTTCTTACTTTTCTTGAGAAAAAATAAAGATTAAATACCAAAAAGTTCCATGAGTTTCTGTTATTTTCCTCAACAGTTGATTGAAATGGGATGGTAAGATCTGAGTTTGAGAAAGAATATGCCCATTCCCCAGGTTAAAACTACCTCTGGATGACAATCTTCTGAAATTTTATTTTAAAAATAAAAGAACCTATTTAAAATATGTAAATTGGAATCAAACTTTCAATTCTGTTGAAACAAAATTGTGATTTAAATTATCATTTGAATCCACACACATCTCCCAAACATTTTTTTTATTTTGACAAAATATTTTCATTTGACTTTTCATACCGACAATAAGCTAAAAAAAATCTCAACTGCTTCCAGTGAAGTCAATGCAAGTTTTTGTTCTGATCATTTTCTATGTAAATTTGTGCACAGCCAAGCCAGTATTCAGAGAAGAGACACAGTAGGCTTATGATTCACAAAAAGACCAGATGGAATTTCCTGCAACTTGTTTTTAAGATACCAAATAAAATTGTATTTAGAAAGAAGAAAGTGAGAGGCTGAACTGCAGCTGAATCTGAAGCAACATTGTTAAGACTTTTCATTAAGAATATAAAGTTTGACCTGCTTGCGATGCTCTTTAAGGTATGTTGATTTCATACATTTTCTACTGAGGTGCATACAAAAATATGTGGGTAGAGATGCCAGTAGTTCACGGAGGAATGATTTGTAAGGGGAAAGCAAGGTTAGCCCAAACATATGGGACAAAGTGAAGAAGACATGCTGGTGAGCACCAGAGTGCAACAATGCTGAATGGTCTAATCAGCTGAAAATGTTCCCAGGCCCCAGCAGCAGTGCTAGCGCAGGGAGGGCGTGCTTTAGCAGGTTTAAGAACAGGACCAGATAGGTACGGAGAGAGAATTGGGAATGCCCAGTAGACACAGCTGCAATAAGCACACAGACATTTCAACACACAAGCTCACAGCATCACACTTTACCTATTCTTCTGTAAAAGGCCTGAGAATGCATCATCCACACTGGTTGTTGAAATAAATGTCTTTTAATATTGTAGTGCAACACAGTTTTATAAAATAACCAGCAAATATAACAAGAGATCTTTGCTTAGTGCACAGTCCCAAATGCAAGGTCCCAGAGAAACAACAGGATAACAAGATGTGCCTCATCGTGTGCAGGAGATGGTTTCAGAATGGTTTCCAAACTGGGGTTTGGAAAGAAAGAAGTGGTGGCAAGGTATAACCATGAACCCTTTCCACCCAGCATTCCTGAACCGTGAAGATTGTGAAGAAAGTCATGATAGAAACCTGAAGGAAGGCTGCATGCCTTGTAGATGTTGCTGTTTTTTCAACAGTAACTCTACCAGTAAAGGATACTGCTTCCCCACAGACTTTGCCGTGCTCGAGATGATGCTTCTGCTTTTTACAGGCTGAGAGCTGACCCATCTCCCTTTGAAGTCTCCTTGACTGTCTCCTGATTGTAAGTTGTTGAAAACAGCACCAACATCACAGTGGCTGGAGCTGGAATAGTTACACCCAAATGAGCTTTTAGCTAACGGGTTTTCATAGCAGCTTATCAACAGCTGACGGTTCGTGTATTGGTAGAAAGGAGCTGAGCAAAGATAGCTTCTCACATGCCAGCTGCTAGGTGACAGCACAGACATCTAATTCACATGGAGCTATATGTCTAGCAAACCCCAAAGTCATCTCATTTAGCCATGGCTTAGGTATGTCTGCCAGTGAAGCAGCCAATGTCTCAGTTCACCATCACTGAACAGGGAAGTCCCATCTCTACCTTGCCCTTGCCTGCTCCTGGCTCCAAGCTCCTCCACATACCTTGTGCTGCTCCAGCCTTGCTGGTCTTTCTGCCAGGGTAGCAAGTTGCATGAGGCCAGAAAAGGCCTGAAAAAACTTAGTGCAGGGATGGGCAGACTCATCAGGCTGGGAGCGCAATGGAAGACAGAAGAGTAGGGAAGAAAGGGGAAGAGCAAGAATTCACCATTTCAGCAACAGCAAAGTGTTAGATGAGCTCAGCAACCCCTACTTCATCTTGCAACTTCAAGCTGTATCCACTGCAACATGGACTCTAAGTCCAAAGGTATTCTTTCTATTAAAAAATAGGAGTATAGACAGGAGAGCAGCAGGTTCAATTTATGTCAGTTGCTGAAGAGACTTCTATACCTTTTTTTATATGAAGAACCATCAGTGTCATTTGCACGTTTTTGTAAGGACACAGTGGTCACTCCTAGCACATCACTTGCTAATGGCACGTCCCTACCAAAAGCAGCAAAGTTGGCCCAATGATTTGTGAACATATTTAGCTGAGTTTGGCAGGGAGGGGAAGATCAGACATTTGTCACAAATATACACAATAACTGCTGTGACTGAGTCTTGTGCTCCTGAGAGCCTGCTAACCATCTCCAGGCAGCAGAGTATCAGACAAGACGTTCAGCACAGTTCAAATGAGCTAGTTATGCCAAACATGTAGAAGCAGTGATGTGCAGAACTGCTTAAAAGTCAAGTTCCAGCTGTTTCTCACTCAGTCCAATAGGCTGATTGATGGACAAATTTATTTCTTATGACAAACAGTCAATGTTAATAAACCAGATCCCAGCATCTCAAGAGTCCCATCACCAAACTCCCTCTATGGAGCGGAGACAGGGAGGCAGCTCAGGTAAGATTTCTATCTCTGTGCATTGCCTACAGGAACTAGGTTACCAGTTTCTTGACACAGGTGCTTAAGTTAAGGGTCTAAAGTGAGGGGGAATGAGCCCGGGCCCCAGTGGCCACTCAGAGATGCCGGAACAGCAAGCTGATGCTTTCATAGACCTGCTCCTTCCTACTGCAGCAATAAAACAGAATAAATTTATGGATCTGCAACGTGTTGCTGAGATTCCTTCCCCAGCTGCCTTAATTCAACAGATTTGATCCAACCTAGGTACGCTGATGATGATGTCTAAGAAAAAGACACAAGGAACCTCTAGTTCAGAATTAGACTTTGGACTTAAACGATAGCCAGTTTTTGGCATAAGGGACAGACTTTAAATGAGCACAAATTGGTGAGCTACAGATTTAGAAAGGGGGACAATTATTTAGATTCAGGCCAGACATTTTGGGGGAAACAGACCAAAACTAATATCTATTCTAAGGAGAAATACTGATAGACTGTGGAATTACAGGCCAGCTCTTTCTTCTTTTTCCTTACAGTCTGGAGTATGCCGTATAGCTCATCATATTTTTGGCTTCTGGCACATATTTTATTAACTTCCATTATATATAGAAACAAAACAGACCACTATTTTAAAAAAATGCTGTGAGTAAAAAAAGAAATGTAATGGCATATTTAAAGAGTAATTAAAGACTCTCTTATGAAAGTTAAAAGCCAAGAAGAGTTTGAGAGACTTTCACACACAAAATATTGCACAAAAGTTATATGAACCCATTTGCATCCACATTTGTGAGCCATGTGACTCCCCCTGAGATTTAGTTTGGCTTCTCTGTTTAAAGCATTACAGATACTGAAAACTGAGGACTAAAAATTTGGCTTGCTATCAAACCCAAGCTTCGGTTTAGATGATGCAGGAGAAACCGACAGAACCGGACCTCGCTTAACTCATTCCAGTCTGCTCAATTACTGTCACCTTTAGAAAGGACTTCATATGCCAGAACCCTTTAAGCCCAATAGAGCCTGATAAAGATGCCTGCAAAGCTAAAAAACTGTAAAACTATCAGCATACTGTGCATAGGCTGAATGCCATAAAGGACGAAAAATATCCAGGAATACAGGTTTGTTTTTCTTTTCTGTTCTTGCTGTTCCAGAGATCTGGTCTTATCTCAGATACTTGTAAGTGCATAAAGATCACAAAAAGCATTAGCATGAAATATGCTATCAAGTGCCTTGTGATCATGGAGCTAGACTACAGGCAAGATAAAGCCTAATAGCTGTTGGTGTTGGTATTGCTACTCCTGTTCTTCCTTCATAGCAAGAATTTTGCTGCACATAAAAAGCCCTATCTGCTCCTATATGCAAGAGAGCCCCCAGTAATTCTAGCCATGTCCCATGGAAGAAATTCATGCAAGGGAAAAAGCCTATTTGAGATTGTCACTGTTTCATGGAGATTAATGAAAAAGATGGAGAGGCTGCTCAGGAGTTTCCTCACTCTCCTGTGGACTGTAGAAATAGGCATCTACAGCAGCTCCAAAGACTTCTTCTCTGCTGCAACAACTGTAGACTGACAGTAAAAAGCTGCAGCTGGAAGAAAATGGTCCACAGAAATTACAGGTAGGTATTTTTGTAACCATCGCAAAAGCACCTTAAATTAGTTAGGCGGTGAAGAGGAGAATGGATGCAGGCTAAATCGTTATTAAGTTGAGCTTCCCTGAAACACAGTTTATGATTGTACTTGGATGAAACTTGCTGTGAAATCTGCAACAACACTGAACTCACTTGGTAACTGATTTCACGATGTGTTGAGGTTCAGTTTCCAGGTCAAATTGTCAGCTGATGTAAACAGATGGAATTTCCATGAAGTAAATGGGCCTCTGTCAACTCATCCCTGCTAAAGGTTGGGCCTAATATTAAAAAAAATTCTAAATATGCAGGTTTTTTAAATGAACATGCACCTTGTCCCTAACAAAATCTGACAGATCTATAATTCTGCTGCAAACTCACTGAAAACCTACCCTTTCTAACGTGGTTTTCACCTGAAACCTTTGATACTTTCCAGAATTTTTTTGATTGAGACTTAGGGCTCCCTTGAACTTAAGAATCAAAGTGGAAGCTTACAAGGAGGGGAAACCACATGAACCGAAAATAAAAATGCAGGTATAACCAGGTATGAATCCAGATCATAACCTCAGACCAGCATACAGTGAAATGTCGGGAGGGTCCTGACCCCATGCCGGCAGTGGGACCTGCTGCACCCAAGCCCCTCTGCCTCCATACCACCTGGACCAGAATCAAACCCTGGGTTTTGGGTGTATTGACTAACCCAGTTATTTTTGTAAGATTTTCTCACATATTTATCCTCTGCTTCGTAGCTATGGGCTGCTGGGAAGTTATTAAATAACGTGACACAAGACTTTATCTGGATGATGTGGTGAGAGGGCGACCAGTTTTCCTCCCGTCCCTCCCCAGTTCATTCCAGTGTGCAAGATAAAGGAGGAGCGGACCCAAACCTGAAAGCGTATTACATAAATAAAGGCACAATATAATACCTCATAGAAATAAATTATCTTTTCATATAAAAATCTTCTAAAGCCCATTTCCAGAAGAGTAATAGAGCTGCCAGTCCAACACCTGCAGGGTTGGAAATAATTTACTTAGCCTCGCTGACTTTTAGGCAGGTTCTTCGTTTGACGAATGGCCCAATTAAACATCTGTTAATCAGGACGTTATCTCATCTCGAGGCGGAATACCTACTTCTCGTACCCTATCTTTCTGCGAGATAACATCGGATAGCCCCCGATCCGCAAGGCGAGATGCCTCTTAGGGCTCAAAGGAGCTGGCCGGGGAGCAGGGCCCGGGGCCGCCCGCCCTGGGGAAGCGGCTGGGAGGCCTGTGCCTTGCGCGGCCCTCCCTCCCCCTCACACAACCTTCCCGTAACCTCGGGCTCCTGAACCCTCGTGTACGTTTTAGGCCTTGATAATAAAGCAACATCTGCAAACTTACAAGTGCTTTACTCGAGTTAATTGAGTAAATTGAAGCAAGATGCGGTGCAGGGGTGATCTATGATCCCAGGTTGCGGGCCTAGAAGGGAGACAACAGATTTACTGCAAAGACAGTGGGCGGCCTTTTGTTCGGGCCCTGGTTCACGGGAAGTTTGAGGTCACGAGGGATTAAAATATCTTCAGAAACAAATGGAATAATTTGGCTGAAATATAAGGCACACAGTGCCAGCTCATGCCAGGAAACCAGGGCTGATTTATGTGCCTTCAATCCAACACATTTTTCTGATATCTGCCCCATTAGGTTGAATTTATAGATTATTGGGAGAATATGTATCCTCATCTCTCCTTTTCTGACATGTTTGTACTCGGGGGAGCAGTTGAAGTATTGCAAAATAAATAGAACGGCGCATTACCTTGCTTTTGCAAGGGTGAAGGCCCGCTCCATTTAAATCTCGGGGAAAAATAAAAAAAAAAAAAAAAGAAAAAGAAACAAACCAAAACAAAACCCCAACCTCCCATTTGCTATACTTGTTTGGGAATTACTTATTAAAACAGACATTAAACAGGTAATGCTCTT